>NC_031972.2:16019466-17296966 GCF_001858045.2 Oreochromis niloticus
AGACAATAACCGTACACTATAATTACAATGTAGACTACAGCTCAAAAGTCTGAGGTCAATTAGAAATGTCTTGTTTTCTGAATAGACTCAAATTTGGTTTCATATTGAATCACAGCAATTTATCAAAAGAGGAAATAAACATATAAATGCTTAATATTAACACTGATCACAAATCATGAATGATTTGAATAGAATTTCTACAGAGGTGTTCAGAGACCCATTTTCAGCAATAATCCCTCCTGTTCAGTGGTACATTGTCTTATCTAATCCAAGTTTAACACATTAAAGCCAAACTTATCATTCAAAACAGCTTTTTAAGAGATTTTAACAAACTCAAACTATTGTGGTGATTAAAGAAACAATAAATGTGTCTGGATCATCCCAGGTTTTGTTTTTAACCTCATTAAACCAAGTTTACATTTCCTCTAAAGGGGCTGCAACACCCAGCTGCACAAAACCTTCACTTTTTTAACAGTTTCACTCTTTGAATATTTTTCATTTCTTACAATCAGAATTCTCCAATAGATTTTAGAAGAAAATTATTTTCTTTCATGCATCACAACTGAACCTTTATGTAAACATTTCAAGTTCCAGCCTAACCTCATTTAATTTTGCTTAGCAAAGTACTTTTCAACTCTAATAATTAGTAAGAGTATATTCTTATCATCTATTGGTCATCTGACCTGATAAACTTCAATTAACATTATAACACAGGACTGATTGTCTCTAAAAATGGCTCCTGCACGCTTGCAGACACTTTTCCATCACAACTTATGGATGATGAATGATTTGATTAAAGCTGTGAAAACATTACTGATAAACTTCATGTGATATTACATTAAAGCCAATTTTCTATTAAAATCAGGACTTTTCTAAGTGACCTCCAACCTTTGAGCAGTAGTGTGTACTGTATGTTTGTATGTAACTGTGTCTGACCTGGATTTTATCACCAGTGTCAAACAAGAATTTTCTTTAAAGTCTGTCTTTAAATACAAATGAAGTTAAACTGTAGCAAGGCTGATGGTAAACTGTCCCTAACAAGTCCACTTTATTGCGTGCTCATTGACTTTCTCCTATCAGAGCTGTTTAACAAGTCCACTTTATACAGCTTATAATCTATCACGCTTATCAGTGCTCATGGTTCTTAAGCCTATGTCTGAACTTGAGCAAGAGCCAGAGCATCATTCATCCTACCAGCAGCTCAAGGATGACAAACTCCACTTCTCTGCATCAAGACAGCTCATAACTTTTAACAGTCTCTCCTGATAGTCTCATATCATCTGCTCTAATCAATAACCGTACACTATAATTACAATGTAGACTAACAGCTCAAAAGTCTGAGGTCAATTAGAAATGTCTGTTTCTGAATAGACTCAAATTGGTTTCATATTGAATCACAGCAATTTATCAAAGAGATAAAACATATAAATGCTTAATATTACACTGATCACAAATCATGAATGATTTTGAAATAGAATCTACAGAGGTGTTCAGAGACCCATTTTCAGCAATAATCCTCCTGTGTTCAGTGGTACATTGTCTTATCTAATCCAAGTTTAACACATTAAAGCCAAACTATCATTCAAAACAGCTTTTAAAGAGATTTAAAACAAACTCAAACTATTGTGGTGATTAAAGAAACAAAAGTGTCTGGATCATCCCAGTTTTGTTTTTAACCTCATTAAACCAAGTTGACATTTTCCTCTAAAGGGGCTGCAACACCCAGCTGCAACAAAACCTTCACTTTTTAACAGTTTCACTCTTTGAATATTTTTCATTTCTACCATCAAAATTCTCCAATAGATTTTAGAAGAAAATTATTTTCTTTCATCATCACCAACGAACCTTTTATGTTAACGTTTCAAGTTCCAGCCTAACCTCATTTAATTTTGCTTAGCAAAGTACTTTTCAACTCTAATAATTAGTAAGAGTATATTCTTATCATCTATGGTCATCTGACTGATAAACTCAATTAACATTATAACACAGGACTGATTGTCTCTAAAAATGGGCTCCTGCACGCTTGCAGACACTTTTCCATCACAACTTATGGATGATGAATGATTGATTAAAGCGTGAAAACATTACTGATAAACTTCATGTGATATTACATTAAAGCCAATTTTCTATTAAAATCAGGGACTTTTTCTGCAGTAGTGTGTATGTATGTTTGTATGTAACTGTATCTGATCTACAGGATTTTGGGGTGTGGATACCTATTTGTTTCACAGGTGCAGAGCCTTTTTCTACAAAATTACGAACAAACTGCATTTTTTAAAAGTACCGATTAACATCAATGTAAACTGACAATAACTCAACATTAACACAGTGATCAGTAGAGAAAAAGAAAATACCCATTTCAACATTTCTAGTTCAATCAAAAATTATTGTTCTGATAAGGAAACAGTAAATCTGGCCCACATTATGTCCTGATCCTCCAATTTCCCCTTTCCAATGTGACTAAATAAAATTCAACTTTGTTTTTTTAAATAAAAGCAATGCACACCCAGATATTCTTACAGTAAGAATCCCCAACAACCTTTCAAAAAGAAACATTTTTTTTCTTTCCTCAATTTTGAGACCAACTGAACCCACAAACCTGAAGCTCCAGACCCCAAACTAACCCAATTTAATGTTTCCTTAATCAGCACAGTAATTTTAACTCTTTCTGTTTTATGTTACTCACAGTTTTGATGCTTGCTCTTTGACTTGATCCACGATTAGCTCTGCACCACGCTCTGCTGTTTTCTCTCTCCTCATGCTTCTCCTTCATGCGTCCTGTCCTCAGATATAATCCAACCTCCTCCTTGTTTCTCCTTGACTTGTATCAGCAAAATTTCCAGTTAAATTAAGAGAAGTCCAGAAAAGTTTCCTGCTTCAAAAGCTCTTCCATTGCTTGTCTTCTTGTCCTCCTTCAATGTGCATTTTCTACATTTGTATTTATTTGACTTCATATTGCCATGACAACATGACACAGAGCATCATGGTAGATTAAGGCAGGGGTTCTCTCCTGTGCAGAAATGCTGGTGTTCCATAGTGATGTAAAGCATGTTAATAATCTTTAAATAGACACTCACTGATCCGTAAGAGCAGGAATTTAACTACAAACCCTCACAGTCCCCATCAGTATCATTTATTCTGCTCTGCCGCAATGGTCACAATGGCTGGTTTAAGTACGTTTGGCCCATAGAAATCCACTGATGTTCAGTGAGTCCCTTTGATACATATTAGACCTTCATAATTTCAGGGTGCATGAGTGTTATATCTCCATCTCATCCTAAACATTTTACCAACATGTAAAAGGCATACGTCCTCAAGATTTGATTTGTTTAATTTTAATTGAAACTTGTTTATTCTGAATAAATGTGTGAGATGGCCCTCAGGCCTCTAAATCCACATCCAGGTTTGGGTGACTACTTGGATTAGGGGAGTATTATTTAGAGCAATGTTTGTCACTTTGGTTAATTACTCAACTTGGGCCGTTTTTGTTCAGTCTTTTCTAACCGAACTTTCACATTTAACACATTTAACATGCTAACTGAAGCCTGTAGAGTCTGAGATGTAGCTCTTTTATTTCTGTATTGTACAGTCGGACTTAGGGGTGAATTTGCTGGGATTGGTGACTGTGTTGCATGTTTTGAATAATCTTCTTCAGAGTAGACTTTACATGTAAGCTGATAGTGAATGAAAAAAACTATAAAAAGCTGCTGTGGTTTTAACTTTCCAAGAGAGGCAATGCACATAATGCAGAGACGAGCGCACGGGGGATATCCAAATTCTAGGAAGGCAGCCTGCTGCTGTACACAGGCAGATTCTTCTCAGTCATAGTTCTTAACAACTTGACTGTTTTCTCAAACCGCACAAAGAGGGCTGTTTCCATTCTGGGAAGTCTACTCATTGGTGTAGGCAGCTCTTCTAATTATAAGTAGCTATATATGAGCAGCTATATTAGCTTTGACTTAACATATGTTAAATAGTATACTTTCCTGTTTTAAAATTTATGATGGCTCAAAATTCAAACCTTAAAAATTAAAACCCTGAATCATCACCACTTGTGTGAACTACAAGGGTGCCATCATTTTTCTTTTCAATCCATTAAGTGCCACATTTTACACACTGAGCAAGAAAGGAAGTAAGCTCTTCATGGTGACCCCAGAAATTTTAATGTATCACTTTCTAGCATACGGCTGACACCGCTCGACATCTTACAGTGCGGTATAAGAGTCCCGCACAAGGAGACACTAAAGGCTTTCAAACCAACAGTTTCTGCTTCCAAAGCGGCGCCAACCGTCACCACCGATCATCGTACTATGTGACATAGACGATGGATGCATGTTTGAGTTGATACATCATTTAAAGCCACCACTGTTCAGGCATCACATCTGTCCATTAGGTTTCCCTTTCATACACAACATTTTATCCTGGGTACTAACTTTTTGTTTTTGTTGACTGTTTATTTATTTATTTGTTTGCTTGTTTGTTTGTCTAATGCTCTTGTGCACTGCTAAATAGGCTGTAGCCAACATGATTTATAAAGGGATTATAAAATCTAAGAAATTACTGCATTATTTACCTACTCTTATTAACTCACTTTCCTAAAAACTGATTGCAGCTTCTACTTTGTGATGTCAATGTTATGTCTCTAAATGATTCATATCATTCATGGGAGATATGCTTGACAAATGATAAGTTAACAATCACTGCTACCAGCTTAATCAATTCATTGGGGCGACCTGCGTGTTGTGTTGCATTGTCTGATTGGTCATAGTGTGTAAACACCTCTAGAGGCCACTGTTGTATAGCTGCTGCAAACTGAATGTACCCGTACCAGAGGTTATACTAAAATGGCAGCTGCCAGGAAGTCTCTTTGGAAATTTGTGTTTATGAAATAGATATGTTGTATTACAAGTACTAATGAACCCTTGCATTGGTAAAATAAATTCTACTAGAATAGCTGATACTCCTTACAGAAGATTTCTTTGACCTTTCTAAAGCTTCTTTAAAATTTAGAAAATAAATGAAAACAGGCATACTAGAAATACTACTCTGCATTACATCCTAACACTTGGCTAAATCCTAATATGTAATTCTGCTTTAATAGTTTATTACACTAAATGTGATATGCACTGAAAAAAAAAACATGCTGAGTTTACTTAGTTCAATAGTGGACATTGGTTGCACACAGATGTTTGCTTTGGCACGAGCTTAACAATTGAGTTGAATTAACACAAGTTATTCATATTCAATAAACCTGTGCAATTTGTGTTGATAAATATGATTGAAACATGTTTGGTGAAGTAATTTGAGCTCTTGGAATATTTTAATCCTTCACAATTTTCACACTTTATTCCAACACTATTCAGTGACAAACAAACAAAACACTACATTTTTGAAATATTTCTGGGTTTTTCTTGTTTGTGTTTATACTGCTTGAACTCTGAAGTGACCCTCCAATGTGATGACAGTGCCAGCAGTGGCCCACAGCTCATTTAACGCTTTCTCCAATTTGCTCATAACAGTCTCTCATATGTATGAACTATGTAGGCTATCTCTATTTTAAAATAATGAGTGGGCAATGAGAGCATCTCCTCACTGTGTACTTTACTGACAACAGACAACAGGGAATACAGAGAACTGACTGAGGACTTTTTCAACTGGTGCCAGCAGAACCACTTCCAGATCAACACTCGGAAACCAAGGAGCAGGTAGTGGACTCCACCTACACCAGTGAACATCCAGAGAATGGGCATTAAGATAGCTGACTCATATAAGTGATCTGACCAATAAACTGGTCTGGAGTAACAACAGAGAGTCCATCTACACAAAAGGATAGAGACGGTTGTATTTGCAACAGAGAAGTCTTTGGAAGGGATTTGGAAGGGAGCAGGGAGAGCTCCTGAAGACTTCTAGGACTCTTGGTGTATGTCCGTGTTTTATGGTGTGGTCTGCTGGGGATAGGAAGAAACTGAACAGGATGATCAAGAAACTAGCTCTGTTCTGGGATGCCCTCTGACCCAGTGGAGTAGTTATCTCTGTCAGATAACAGCTCCCACCCCATACAGGTCACTCTGACAACACTAAGCAGTCCCTTCAGTGACAGGCTGCTGCACCCACAGTGTGCAAGGGACATTTTGGAGGCCTTTCCCTCCAGCTGCTGTCAGACTGTACCTGCACAACAGCAGTGAATGTAACCACATATGCACACACTGGGTCTTTACATATATCAGTGTGCAATACTAAATACCTGCTACCATTAACACCCAAACACTGCACTATGAAGGTTTCATTCTTCTTCTAATAGTAATCTGTATTATTGCATCATATATGTATATGTATGTAACAGATATATAGAGATAGATGGATATAGATATAGATATAGACTTACATATATAGTACATCTATTTCTTTGTCTATATTTCTTCTATTTTGCATTACAGGGAGTGCAGAATTATTAGACAAGTTGTATTTTTGAGGAATATTTTATTATTGAACAACAACCATGTTCTCAATGAACCCAAAAAACTCATTAATATCAAAGCTGAATGTTTTGGAAGTAGTTTTTAGTTTGTTTTTAGTTTTAGCTATTTTAGGGGGATATCTGTGTGTGCAGGTGACTATTACTGTGCATAATTATTAGGCAACTTAACAAAAACAAATATATACCCATTTCAATTATTTATTTTTACCAGTGAAACCAATATAACTCTCCACATTCACAAATATACATTTCTGACATTCAAAAACAAAACAAAAACAATCAGCGACCAATATAGCCACCTTTCTTTGCAAGGACACTCAAAGCCTGCCATCCATGGATTCTGTCAGTGTTTTGATCTGTTCACCATCAACATTGCGTGCAGCAGCAACCACAGCCTCCCAGACACTGTTCAGAGAGGTGTACTGTTTTCCCTCCTTGTAATCTCACATTTGATGATGGACCACAGGTTCTCAATGGGGTTCAGATCAGGTGAACAAGGAGGCCATGTCATTAGTTTTTCTTCTTTATACCCTTTCTTGCCAGCTACGCTGTGGAGTACTTGGACGCGTGTGATGGAGCATTGTCCTGCATGAAAATCATGTTTTTCTTGAAGGATGCAGACTTCTTCCTGTACCACTGCTTGAAGAAGGTGTCTTCCAGAAACTGGCAGTAGGACTGGGAGTTGAGCTTGACTCCATCCTCAACCCGAAAAGGCCCCACAAGCTCATCTTTGATGATACCAGCCCAAACCAGTACTCACCTCCACCTTGCTGGCGTCTGAGTCGGACTGGAGCTCTCTGCCCTTTACCAATCCAGCCACGGGCCCATCCATCTGGCCCATCAAGACTCACTCTCATTTCATCAGTCCATAAAACCTTAGAAAATCACTCTTGAGATATTTCTTGGCCCAGTCTTGACGTTTCAGATTGTGTGTCTTGTTCAGTGGTGGTCGTCTTTCAGCCTTTCTTACCTTGGCCATGTCTCTGAGTATTGCACACCTTGTGCTTTTGGGCACTCCAGTGATGTTGCAGCTCTGAAATATGGCCAAACTGGTGACAAGTGGCATCTTGGCAGCTGCACGCTTGACTTTTCTCAGTTCATGGGCAGTTATTTTGCACCTTGGTTTTTCCACACGCTTCTTGCGACCCTGTTGACTATTTTGAATGAAACGCTTGATTGTTCGATGATCACACTTCAGACGCTTTGCAATTTTAAGACTGCTGCATCCCTCTGCAAGATATCTCACTATTTTGACTTTTCTGAGCCTGTCAAGTCCTTCTTTTGACCATTTTGCCAAAGGAAGGAAGTTGCCTAATAATTATGCACACCTGATATAGGGTGTTGATGTCATTAGACACACCCCTTCTCATTACAGAGATGCACATCACCTAATATGCTAATTGGTAGTAGGCTTTCAGCCTATACAGCTTGGAGTAAGACAAATATCATTTGCCTAATAATTCTGCACTCCCTGTACACAACTCGGCTCACCCTTGGACCCCCCAACTTCCACTACCCCAAGAATGTCAGTCATGCCATAATAATAAGACATCCTTTCCTGACTGTCCTGCTCTGAGTGCCGTGATGAGTGTCTGTCCTACTATCCTTCATATAAACAATGCATACAGTCCTGATTAAAAGTTTAAGACCACTTAAGCTGCAACAAGAAGAAGTGGGAGTGAGACAAAACATTTTTGCGCGTGCAATTTATTGAAAACAACCTGAAACAGGATGTTTTACAGCTGATCAAAGTTTAGGACCACATGCCTTTAAAAGGCCAATCTGTGCAAAATGTGGATTCATACTTCATCACATCACAGCAAATACCTTTGTGTCAAAGTAACTGAGAATAAACCCAGAAAACATGAAGGAGATTTTCCTGGCCTGGCTTTTTATAGCAGATAACCTTAAAAATATTCTGCAATATTCTGCAGTTTTGCATAATTTTAAAAATTCTTAAGCATTGAACAGCAGAAATTAGGCTTTCTTGTTCTTGAAGTACACACACAGACAGAGAGAGCTGTGCATGAAGTGTGATTTTATCGTGGTGGAAGCAAAACAGCAAAAGTAAGAGGCAATTAATGACGACAATTTCTAATGGGCAGTTCACGTTCACCTTTTGATATTTCCTATTTCTTGTCCAATTACCCAATTAATTAATGAATAATCGAATAATCCATTTCTGAAATAACTGATGAATGCTTGCCAGACAATTACAATGATCCCGACATGCAGAAGAGGAAATGAGGCATACGTTCTAATTTACCAAATGTGAATTTAATTAAAATAATATCTTGTATATCCGTTGGAGCTGAAAGGATGTTCAGGTTCAAGCTTCACATATTTACAAATTTATTGCACACTTCAAATTGTTGTTCGATAGAATAAATGTCAGTCAAATCAGTTTATTATGAGCACATTTCAAAACAACAAGTGTAGCCCAGGGTGGAGCACAACTAAAAAGTGTTAAGACTCAGTCTGCGTTAAATGCCAAGGAATAAAATTAGTTTTCAAGCAGGTTTGAAGCTGTCAAGTGCTGGTTTGGTCCTAACTGGAAAGAGCAGACTGTTCCATGCTGATCCATTTATTGATTTAAAAATAAAGAATAAATATTTAAATCAATTCTAAATGCACTGGGAGCCAGAAGATGGCCAAAAAAAAACAAACAAACTTTTAAAGGGGTTGTGGTATTCTTTTTGGGAGGGAGCTAGATTTGTGAACAATCGCCAGTGAAATACCATATTTTTCAAAATTGAAGCTAATGTAAGCATGGCAATGCAATTGAAAAGAGTACTGGTCCACCCACTTTTAAATCTTCAGTCCAATCAAAATAGCAGAGAAGTGAAGTATGTCATAGAAAACTGCATTAAAAGAAAACAAAACAATGCAGGCTAATTGCTAATGTTACCAGTCATATGCAAGTCTTGAGTCAAATGTGTGACCCACCTGCACCTGGGACTCAAACTTATATTAACAGTTTTTATTCACTCTTTATAAAAAAAAAAATAAACAATACATAAATGCATATAAATATGTAACTGTACATACTTTGAAACTGAATTTCTCCTCTTACTGTGGCTCACCTGCAGTACTCTCAAAGCCACCAGGGGGCCCAGGACCACACTCTGGAATCACTGATCTAAACCATTCAAGAGAAAAGGTTCCTCAATGCCCACACAATTCTCCAGTCCAGAGACTAGGATACCATGATCCACTGTGCCAAATGCAGCTCTTAGGTCTGAAAGCACTAAACTAGCATAATTATCAGAGTCTGCGATCAATAGAAGATGAATAAAAACATCTAAAAGTGCTTATTCTGTGCTATTATGTGCTTTGAAACCAGACTTCTCACCACTGACACCATTTGACACGTCTTTTTCCAGCACCTTGGACAGGAAAGGAAATTTAACTCTTTCAGGTTTTTTTTTGGTTTTTGTGAGAGAGAGATGGCTGCACTACCACATCAGTAATGGACAGCACACTAGCCATGACAGTGTCTTCTTGAATAGATGAGTGGGAATAATGTCTAGGGGACACACAGAGAGCTTCAGATGGGTGACCATTTCAGCCAATTCGGCCAACTTAGAAAGAGAAACAGGCTCAAAGTGATAAAAAACCCCAAAACAACAACAGAGGATTTTGGGGGAATCATAGGCACCTGGAGTGATTACCAACAAAATTTTCACATATAGCTGGAGTCTCTGGAAGAGAAGTGGTAGGTTAGTGACTGATAACAGTGGTAACGGTGCCAAGTAAAAAACTAGACCTGTCGCAGTTATTTGAGATGTCTGTTGCTTATCAACAGGAAGAAACAGGAAGAAAAAAAATAAAAATAAATAGGGCTATTTTTTTTAAGAGCTCTGGATCAACTCCAGATCTCCTAAAAATAGAGCCTTATTTGTTTTTGTTTTTTTCTGACAACAAATAAGGGTTTTGTACTGGTGCAAACCAATAGCAATTCTGGCCTTAGATGTCCCGATGGCAGTTTGGTCATTAGCTTTGTTGCACGATGCACTTAAAATTCATTTTTTGAGGTTATTTAATAAAAACAAAGAATATTGTACTCGTATATATATATACACACATTGATTAGTGTGTAATTAAGTGTTCCAACAAACAGATGCATTGCCATAAACTTACCCAGAATTTACCCAGTTATAGCAGCTGATGCTGATTTTTTGGAGGTGCCGTGTTCCCTGCCATCTTGAATAGAGTGGCTGAGAAGCACGTTGCTTTTCTGCTTAATTTTGTTTTATGTACGCTACCAGTGAAAGTTTAGACACACCTCTCAATTAACGGTTGTTCTTTATTTTTACTGCTTTTACATTGTAGAAACATAATGAAAACATCAAATATATGAAGCAAGATATATGGAATTATGTAGCAAAGAAAAAAATGATAACTCTAAATATGTCCTCTATTATAGATTCTGAAAGCAGCCACCCTTTGCTTGTTGACAGCGCTGCAAACCGTTGGCCTTCTCTCAATGAGCTTTATGATGTAGTCGCCTGAAATGGTTTTCACTTCACAGGTGGTCCTTGTCAAGGTGCCTTTGTGGGATTTCTTGTCTTCTTAATGGGGTTGGGACCATCAGTTGTGTTGTGGGAAGTCAGGTTGGTACCCAGCTGACAGCCATATTTGACAACAGTTAGAATTCATATTATGGCAAAAACCAATCAGCTAGTAAAGAGAACAACAGTACATCAATACTTTAACAAATAAAGGTCAGTCACTCCAGAAAATTGCTAAAACTTTTAATGTGTCCCCAAGTGCAGTCGCAAACACCATCAAGCACTACGACAAAACTGGCTCACATGAGGAAAGGAAGAGCGAGAGTCACCTCTGCTGCTGAGGATAAATTCATCGAGTCACCAGCCTCAGAAATCACAAGTTAACTGCACCTCAGATTAGAGCCCAGATAAATGCCACACACAGTTCCAGTAGCAGACACATCTCTACATCAACTGTTCAGAGGAGACTGCCTGAATCGGGCCTTTATAGTCAAAAAGCTGCTAAGAAACCACTACTTAAGGAAAAACAGCAAGCAGAAGAGATTGTTTAGGATTAAGAACACAAGGAATGGACATTAGACCAGTGGAATCTGGGCTTTGGTCTGATGAGTCCAAATTTGAGATCTTTGGTTCACCACTTGTCTTTGTGCAATGCAGAAAAGGTTAACGGATGGTCTCTATATGCATGGTTCCACCGCAAAGCATGGAGGAGGAGCTGTGATGGTGTGGGGTGCTTTGGTGGTGACAGTGACGGGGATAATAACACAGCACACAGCTCCACAGCATCCTGCAATGACATGCCATCCCATCCAGTTTGCATTTAGTTGGACCATCATTTATCTTTCTAACAGGACAATGACCCCATACACGCCTCCCGCTGTGTAAGGGCTATTTGACCAAGAAGGAGAGTCAATAGAGTGCTGCTCCAGATGGTCTGGCCTCCACAGTCACCTGACCTAAACCCAGTTGAGATGGTTTGGGATGAGATGGACTGTAGAGTGAAGGCAAAAGGGACAACAAGTACTCAGCATCTCTGGCACCTCCTTCAAGACTGTTGGAAAACCATTTCAGGTGATGACCTCATGAAGCTCATCGAGAGAATGCCAAGAGTATGCAAAGCAGTAATCAAATCAAAGGGTGGCTATTTTGAAGAATCTTAAATATAAAACATATTTGAGTTATTTCACACTTTTTTGTTTACTACATAATCCATATGTGTTCATTCATAGTTTCGAGTGAGAATCTACAATGTAAATAGTCATGAAAATAAAGAAAAACCATTAATGAAAAGGTGTATCCAACTTTTACTGGTACTGTATGTGGCTAGAGACTGGCCATATACATATGTCTTATAAGTTACTTTTAATATAGAGACCACAAATAGCTCTTTCAAATTATATTTGACCCTTTAACATTGTATGTGTATTTTCTTCATCTCTTTCTCATCTCCTTCCCCTTCTCCCCATTTCTACCTCATTCTCTTCTTCCTCACCTCGAGCCTAATTTCCTGAACTGCAGACAGCTGACAAGCCAGCTAAACAACAGCTGGTTATAAGCTACATTATGCTGCTAATGTCAGGCTTGAGTGTCTAAAAAAGAAAAAGACAGAAAAATCACACTTTCCCTCTAATAAACAGTTTGATTACATTCTGTGCCCCCCTTCCCCCTCAGTATCCCAAGTGTCCAACATAATGTTAGAGCCATTTCAAAGAAAATATGGCTAACAGCAGCTAACAGTGACAAAAAAAATGCACAGAAAAGTTCAGGATATCTTCAACAACTCACCTCAGTATAACTGTCATTGTACAGAAGTCAGCTTCATGGCTCATGGATCCTTTCACAAAGTTTTACAGCTTCCTCCGGAGTAAACAGACATTGACACCTGAGGCAGACATCAGACTGACAGCTTACAGTCACAAAAGATGAACGATGGCCAGCTAGGATTATGCACTTGAACTTAACTGAGTTCCATTTTTGTACTCCCCTGACTGCAGTCTACTGACATCCAGTGATGAGATTTAACACACTGTAACTTTAAAGTTGCAACTTAATTTCAAGAAATTACAAATATGAAGGAGCTAACTGTGGTAAGCTAACAGTGGATATTTTAGCAGCACTACACCAGTGGTTCATTAAAGAGTCAGTCAAGTATTAGCAGACAAATCATGCAATTGGCATTTACCACATGTTGTTTATTATCCATAACTGGCATTTTTTGCAATATCTCCTGCAAGAAGTCAAACGTATCTGTTAATGATGTAACCTAGTCTTCATTCTCTCGTTCTCTTTCTACATGGCTCAACAATGATTATTAAAACACAAAACAATTCACATGCTTGAACTGGCACTTAAATGTTTGTTTTTTCATTAAAAAAAACAAAAAACCAAAAAAACCCCACACATGTAGAGTGCAGAATGTACAAATAAATGTCACTAACCCTCTGAGTCTGAGTTTCTAAACCAGTCAGTTAAACATACATTTGCATTTACAAAAACCCAAAACATGTTGCTGCTTTTCTTCAAGCTGGAAGCTTTTCTTGTAAGATTACAAGACTTTTCAGCTCTCAAACTTTTTGTATGTGTTTGCATGCCACTGTCTCAGGTTCTAAACTTAACTGACTAAAGTTTTTGGTACATCTTCGTATTTATCGTAATCCTGCATTAATTCATTCATGTTGGTTATAGCTGTTGAAGCAACACTTGACATTGTTGTACTGCATTCAGTTATATACACAGTCCGATATGCCTAAAACTGTGGTTATTGAACGCCTGAAAATCTGGGTTGCATAAATCTACTTCAGGCTGTTATCTCAGTATATATAGCAGGCAACTTAGTTTTCAGCAGTCAGTACCATCTATGTATCTTCATATTCTTTAAAAATTTTCTTTTTTACTAATTTCAAAAGAAAAAAGGCTCAGGCTTCCGGACCTTAAAATCGCATTTCATGCACAGTGATGACAGTGCAAATTCTTAAAGATAATTGCAAAATTATTGTCACAGTTTAGGAAGCTTCTCTGCTTCAAACTGAGATTTCACTGAGATTTCACAGCAAGAGCACGATGTGTACCGCGGACGATTTGAATTACAGCCACATGCACCACGACACCACTGAGGTGAAACGGTTTAAGGTCAGATTCAGGCAGACAGTTCACTAGTAATCTTTCAACTGGCACTATACTGTAGAAAACATATTGCTCCTTTCAGAGAGGAAATGTGTGAATTTTACACTGTACATAAGTAGCTCCCTTATTTTTGACCCTCTAATATGCCCTGGTCTCAGAATATTGGTCATTTTTGGAAATTAGCCTTCTGCATCTTTGTTTGAAAATCAGCACATAGTTAGTACCTATAACTAAAAAGGTCTTTCCATAATAAATTGGGTTCCCATATGATTTAAGAGGTCTGATTATGTCCACAAAAGTAGCATTTCTTTTTCTGTCAGAGTTGACTTAAGAGCAGTGAAATATTTGAAACAAATCATGTATCTGTTAAATTAATGTTTGCTGGTACTAAAGAGCATAAACACTATATTATAGTTAGTTTAGCTGACACTAAATCTTAGGTCAGATTGTCTTATTATTTACATACAACGTGCCGAATTCAGACTTACTAAGCTACTGTTAGGGTGCTTTGTGTTAAGAGCTGAAAGGTGTACTGTATGCAGAAAAATTGGATTCATCCAGCTAAGATACTGACAGTGTATTTTATGGTTTCTTGAACTTGTGCTCTTACACTGTACCATAAGGCCCCAATATAGATTATTTGTACACTGGATTAGGGATATACTGGCTATGTCTGCAGTGACGTCAGAATACGATTCCTCTGTATGAAACAGAAAACTATAGCTATAAAGAGTACCTTATAGGCCACTTAGTTATAGCTGATTAGACATGATTGCTGATCCCCTTTTAACACGAGAAACTGCTTTTTTCAATATATAATAAAAAAAAATAAACATGTAAAAAATCTTTTTAAATTCATTTTCTATTTACAAAAAACACAAGTCAGTGTGGAATATACACCAGGTTTCAGGAAAAGGCTTGAAACTGAACTTTTGTAAAAAAAAAAAATCCCATGCATCTATTCCGAGATGTGGTTCATTATTAGACCGTCATTCATACTTAGTGTGTTTTTTGTTTTTTTTTTAAAGAGGCCTCATCTGGGGAAAGTTCAAATAAAATCCAACCGATAAAGCTCATTCGTGCTCCTGTAACTCCAGAGAAAAGTCTTCAGAAAAGTCCTTTTTACCATTTGGGATGAGTGAAGCTGATGTTGTACTGCTTTCCCCAGCGTGCAAACACCTGTTTCTCTGTAATAAAGCGATGGTGGTTTCCTCTTCGGCTGCTCTCGTGCTGGATGTACGTTACACATTCATCACCGCCCCTGGGCTTGTAGTAGTGGTATGGCATCTTCTTGGATCCAGATTTTCTTCTGGAAAAACAGATTGATTTCTTTATTGGTTAACTGGTTTAAATTCCCTGTAATGGGTTGAAGTCAAATGTTATACTTACCCACAGTGATTGGGTGGAACCATCCCATATACTTTGATGTTATCACATATCTCAATGGCTATGACCATTGTGAACCAACCTGTGCTCAACCACGAGTGAGACTTTTGTCTGAGAGGAAAAAATAACCATATAGGAAAACAGCGTTTGGTTACATTTATCAAAACATTTTATAACCACCCTTAACACTCACCGGTCACGTCCTGTCTCTCTTTGGAACAGGCTGTCAAATCTGCGCATTTTGCTCGGTGTGACAGTGAAACAAGAGAAGTCTCTGTAGGTCATGCTGACTCTCTGGATCAATCTGTAAAGGGTTCCTTTGGCATCTTTCCCAATCTTATTTGGGGGTCCCCAGAAAATGATCACTGGGTGGCTGTCTGTATGTCGCAGGAATTCATTCGGCCTCCGGACCACCCTGAACACACTGGAGTGGGCTACGACTCTCAGAGTGGTCCGGTTCCCGACGTCAGATTCATACCCCGTCGTAGGGGCGTCATTCATGCGGATCACGCATTCGGTGCGGTCAATCTCGTCTCCCGCTCGACTACCCAAGACGTGGCTGGAGCTCGTCACCAGTGCACACTCATGACAGTGCATGGTCATACTCTGAAAAGAAGCACAAGATGGAGCTTTTTAAGATAACATATTAAAACAATAGCTGTCGGCAACAGTGGTGTGGCGTCTACATTTTACCAGTTTAAGTGCTGATTTAATTTTTAAAAAACCTAACAACACTAAAACTAAGTGCTAAATCCAGTTGACAATGCTCATAACAATGATAATAAGTTAATATAGCCGTTTTCAGCAACATGGGTCATGCAAATGTGTGTAGGTTTAGCCATACATAGTCAACTACAGCCCAGTGGCAACTATGTGTTAGGCAGGGTTATCACTATATCAGATTATTGCTACCTGATTAAAATAATAAACTTTATTGACATTACTGAACATCCAGTATAGAAAAAAAAAAGGGTTTCTTTCAGGGACTTTCGGGGTGTTTTTAGCTCCGATCGCATTATAATGGTAGGCAGTGGGACAATTTGGAGGCAGGATGTAGGCTGTGCACCCTATCCCAAGTTTCTAACTTCAGATTGGGTCGACATCCCAGTCAATGCTGTTTTTTACTGAAGAGGAAAAAAGCAACAATTTTTCTTTGCTATTGGCTGGTTCAGGAAGCCACCCCTATGCATAGATAAAACTCAACTTGGATATAGCGTTCACAGGACAGCCTGAGCTGGGCCCAGTTTAATGACATCCTGTTACAGCTTCTGCCAAAATACATATTAGTAAATTACTTCAGCAGCATTTGATGCGCTCCATTTCGTCTGTATCTCCATACCTTCACAGGTATTTAGAATAAAACACAAGATTATACATCCAAATGAGTGTCACAGTCAGTCTCTAAGACTAAATTAATTTCACTCGCATTAACAATCGGGAAACTGACTCTATATTGATTTCTGGTTCAAAGTTCACTATAGTTCCAGCTTTAACTTTGAGTGTTTGTGCACAACCTACTTTGTTCCCATAAACTGGCACATAGCCGTCTTTTCCTGTCCATTTCCTCAGGTCTGTAGTCTTGGTGGCATGATTGGTAGCCACATGGAAAGAAGCATAGACAGCATCAATGCTGCTGTTATTGTTGGAGCTGTACAGGATGAAGAGCGTCATCAGGATGAGGATGGCAGCAAAGATCACCATCCTGTGGCTCTGTTGTCCCTGCAGAGTAAAACATAATGGTGCAATATACAGAAAAACATTTACTAACATGGAAACTAGAGGCACTACTTTTACTTTTTATCGGATTAAGAAAGGACAATGAAAACCACAGTGTGTGAGAATGCAGCAGCAAAATTAAATGTTAAAAAAAAAGTTAAACTGCACACAACCACATTATTTTAGATTTTAATACACAAAAAGGCAAGCTCTAACTGGCCCTGATTCTTGCTATGAGTGATTTAGTGTAGGCCTAAATCATACACAGCGTAACAAAAGATGTTTTAGTGGCCCCATCTGGCATACTTGCATACATGCAGAGTGAGACAAAAGCTGACATAAATTTGTTTCCTCTGTACAAACAAACTGCTAACTGAGAGGCAGCAGCTAATGAGGCTAACCCTCAAAACGCACATGCTCACTGTCTGAGCTACTCACCACCGGCTGACCACTGCAGTGTCTGCATGAAGCAGCTGACTGACAGCATGAAAATAACAGCCTGTGACATGCCAAAAAAATAGTTGTTTTCCAAAAAGTTGTTTCCAGAAGTTGCCAAAAAAATTGGCCGCCAGTATTAAAACTGGCGGAAAACACTTGCTGAACTATAATATGTCAAACATCTTGAGGCATGTCTCTCTCTTGAGGCACTACCAAAGCAGGTCATCTCTTTGCTTCATGTATAACCCTTTCGTAAATCCTGTTGGCTACAGCCCTTTTACTAATATAAACAAAGACATTAGATAAGAAAAACACATACACTCACAAGCGATTGCTTTTTAGCACCAGCCGCTGCAGCATCAGCATAAAGCTGCTGGCTGACAGGCTGATCGACCGGCTGATCATTGCAGCATTATCATATGTCACATCTCCCAGAGTGACATACCACTGACCACTTTGAGCCCAATCCATGATTCATAGTGTTATATTGTGTTTTTTTTCTCTTTCTATCCAGGTATGCTTTTACTACACTGTCAATGTGATTGGGATCATTGTCATGTTAATAAAAATGAAGCCACAGTCAATCAAATGCTTTCCAAATAGTACTGCATCGTCGAACACACTCTGATGGTAGTTTTCTGTATTAATAATCAGTTTTTATCAATTTTGATAAAATCCAAAACTCCACTGGCTGAAAAACAGCCCCAAACCATGACAGAACCACCACTGTGTTTTACAGAAAAGGGGTGGGCAACTCCAGGCCTCAAGGGCCAGTGTCCTGCAGGTTTTAGATATCACCCTGGGTCAACACACCTGAATCAAATGATTAGTTCATTACCAGGCCTCTGGACAACCTCAAGACATGTTGAGGAGGTAATGTAGCCATTTAAATCAGCTGTGTTTCACACATCTAAAACCTGCAGGACACTGGCCCTTGAGGACTGGAAGTTGCCCACCCCTGCTGTAGATAGTGATGTGACGTTCTGTATCGAGGCTTCAAAGCTTGTGTCGAGTAATGGAGGGGGCGTTTCCGCGATGTGCGTATCGAGGCTTGCTTCATTTATGGGAGGAGCTGAAAATGATGACGGGGGTGCCTACTGGGGTCAGCGGGGGAGCTGGCCCTAAGGAGGGGCATCTTGCCCCTCCCTTCTTTTCCTCCCCATCCCCGGCTGCCTCCCTCTTCCCGCTCCACCACACCCACCCACACAGGTAGGGCCTTGGGGTGCGGGTGTGTCACCAGGGTGCAGGGGAGGCATTCCCCCCCTCTGTCCCCTTCTGGCCACCTGTGCCTCGATTTTATTCCACAACTTAGACATCCACATTATTCACACTCTCATAACACACACATACATATAGGGCCTTGAGGGTGACCACGTTAACGGCGTCCAGTGGACGGTCTGTGTTTTCAACCCTACCTCTGGCGCCGGTGCCCACCTGTCAATTTTAAATCCATGTAGACATTGAGGGTTCTCGGGAGGGGCCGTGCTAACACCTGCTGCTCTCTGGCAGCAGCACCATGCCCTCCCTTGTTTTAAATGCACTTTAGAACAACACGCAGCAACACTACACATGAGCGGGAGGAGGGAGGTATGGGGTCTTCACACACCCCCGTTCTCTACTAGCCATCGGGGCGGGGAACTGGGAGGAGGTGTTGGCTGTCCGATTGGCCTCCCTTCTGCTGCGGAGCCTGGGGCGGTCTGCTTGCCTCCACCCCGGGGGAAAGGGTCACATCTCTTGGGTCTGGGTGCCGTTTCCCCTCTGGGGGCGAGGGTACCTGGACCCGGGGTATAGAGTATGTTTGGGGAGTATGATTGTGTGTACATGTCCATGTATGTCTATCCCTACGTTGGGTGAGTGCTGAGTGTTTGTATATGTGTGCATGAGGGTGGGAAAGCATGTTTGTGTCTGTGTGTGCCTGTTTGTCTGTGTCTATATGTCAGGTCGGGTCTTAGACTCCACCTCCCTGGGAACTCCCAGGCCCTCCAAAGTGTGGAGGCCTATCTCCCCTCACCACACTCCCTGCCGGTAACTGATGCCCTCAGGGGTTGGTGCATTGGTGGTTCTTGGTGTCCGGGGCTGGGCGCTCAGGTATGCACCAGCTCACTCCCGGTGGCTACTTGGCGGGGCCTGGTGCCTGTCGCTCGGTCAGGCCTCTTCCAGGGCAAAGGGGCCCTCGGGCCTCCGGCCTCGGGGCCTGCAACTCGGTTCACTCTGGCACAGCTGGCTGCCGGCAGAGCCGGCGGGCACGCCGGTGCAGCCCCCTCTGGCTTCTGCTCCGTGGCTACTGGGTGACCTCTCGTCTGGGGATCTCCTCAGCCCTTCCCAGGAGGGTGGCACGGATGCCCCTCCGGTGGTACTCCTTGGGCTCTCGCACTCTGGGGCCTCTGGATGTCTGGAGCCTGGATCTCCTCCATGCCTGCTTCATGCCCTGGGGGACGGGGCTATGGCCCTCCACACCCTCTAGCAGACCGTTACATGGGGAAACCTTTTGTATACAAGCGCGCTGATCCACACAGGTGTGCACACGGGTGTTCACTGTTCGTAGACATAAACTACACCTTTCTTAGCTGCTACTTCAAAGCACATTGTGCGCTGTCTGTCCTGCGTGCTGCACAACAACATTCAATATTTAGTATTTACTGCTGTTCACACTTAGCTAGATTAACGTGATGGTGTTGTGTTTAGTATGTTGCTTTGTTTTTTTGTTTTTTTTTGCTTGTTTTCTCTTCTTTTTCTCTCAACAGGTGATCCAGGAGATTTTTTTTTTCTTTGTCTTTGTAAGTGCCCTTTCTCACTGTCCCTTTTCCCTTCTGTTTTCTTTTCCTTCCTCTCTTTCTTTCTCCCTTTCCTATCCCCCAGTCATGTCTGTCCCATCTGTAACAACTGAAAATAAAGTAAATAATAACAACAAAGTTTGATCAAATGGACCAATACGGCAATGCCATGATGATCCATTTGGCAAAATAAATCCATTTGGTATCCTTGTTGGTCTTCAGACAACAATTCTGACGGCTAAAGAACCAAATGGGACAGGCAAAAAAAAAAAAAGAAAGAAAGAAAAAAAAAGAAGAAAGAAAATGATGACGTCCGAAGCCTCGCTGCCCGGCTGTACCACATGACTGGTTCAGGAAGTAGTTCGAACTTTCCCGCGAGCTATGACAGCGATATAAACCCCTCAGACTTCATTCATAATGTGGGTGTTTGATGGAGAGTTGCGGTTAGTGAGAGTTTGGAGACAGTTTGGAGGTTTAGGAGAGTGAGGAGAGAAAGTCAGGAGAGAATGGAAGAGGAGGATGTCCTCCCCTGTGTGGGAACATTTTGATCTTATTCCTCCCAACAAGGTATGTAAATTTCTACAGAAGATGTATTTTCATAATACTGATGGTGCAATACAATTTATGTTAAGCTGTCTTTACTTTTGTACAAGGTGAAGTGTTTGCTATGTGCCAGGGAGCTGGGATATAACAACACCTCATCCATGCTTAAGCACTACAGAGCTTTGCATGAGAATAAGGGAACACCGATTGTGGAGCAAGACCAGGTGAGCCATCAAATGCCATGATAATATAGCATGCCGTAATGTTACTAAATGATATAACAATATTATACAACTGTAATAAGTTACGTGTGTGATATTTATATTTGTGCTTTGTTTTTATTGTCTTTCCTCAGGAGAACAATCAATAGATGAAGACCTGGTTAGCATGGTGATTGAGGACTCCCAGGCATTTAGCATTGTGGAGGACAAAGGATTTAAAAGATTTGTTAAATCATTAAATCCTAGCTATGTTCTCCCCACTAAAAAGGTCATAAAAGCAGTGAAAATTTAGTTTAAACAGATTAAAATGTGAACAGGCAGGACTGAGGCTCAAAGCCTCAGTGTGTAGCTGTCCATACCCCAACGTTACAAAAGCACAACCACTGTCCATACCCCAACCACACCTCACCTCACAGTAAATGATCATTTCCATTTTAAGCATTTCCAAATAATCATTTTCCATACTGCCAGTATAAATATACACAGCATACTCCCATCACTACAATATACATGTTTTACACACTCCTTTTGTTGTTGACATTTCCAGGCTGTGTACAAAATGCCACACTCTTCAAATTCATGCCAACTAATATTTTTACGTCCACTAGATGTCCTACTAGATGTCCTACTAGAGCAAATGAAGCTTCAAGGCGCTTTGCACTGGGGTGAACCAATTGGATGAAAAGCTTCAGTGCTTCATGAAGCTTCATCTGCCCATCACTAGCTGTAGATGCTCATGGTTTCCCGTCAACTGAAGCTCCATATGCAACTCTCAAGTCTTGTGCCAAAAAGTGCCAGGGACAGAAAGGCTCTTGATGACCAGCAACCTTCTAGCCGTCAGTCGAAAGTCACAACAAGTGCCTGCACTTTTTAACAGTACTAACAACGATACTAATGGCAAGAGGCATGGTGCCACCACACCCTCTCATGGTCTTACCTTGCCACCCAGCCTGAGCCCCATGCTTCTTGATCAGTTCCAGCACACGAGCTGTAATTGTCTGTCATCATACCTAAACAGGAAAAGGTAGACTAAAACAGACATGCACACAGATTCATCCCACTTCATTTAAACGGCGCCACGCGTAGTGATATTATCTAGTTCGTTGTAATTAGTCTAATAGCATGTTTAAACGCGTAAGTATAACTTACAAGCTATGTGCTTATTTAGGAATAAACACACATTACCGTCATACAGCTGCTAGGTACACCTGACAAACGTTAAAGCCAAATACTACACATTTTGATACAAAAACACCATTTTAAATGCGCAACCGGCCGCTTTCCGCGGGGTTCCACTTGTCTTTACTGGCTATTCTTAAGAGCAGCGTCCGGCTAACGGTGCTAGCATATCAATGAAGTTGACGGGTGATAGTGGGTTAACGGGGGCCCGTAATGGTCCGGGGTTCTTTTACCTTTTCATGGTCTGTTTAGCCTCCGTTAACGGTCTCCCTCATTTCTCTCGTCCCCCATCTTCCTGCACCACTTTCTGACGTCATCGCGCCCATCCTCTCTGTGTGCCTGCAGAGCAGTGAGCGCAGCTGCGTCTCCGGAGCTCATAAACAACCGTTGCTACGGTAGTTTCCAGGATGTAGCCTGACATCGTCACAGATTTGTTCTTTGTAATCAGGTTTTATTTCATGTCTGTTTCTGTTATTGTTTTCAGTTCATTTTAGTTTCACCTAGTTTCCAGAGTGGTAGGTTTCCTGCTATCATTTTAGTTTTTATTGTTTGCAAATGCTCAGTTTTACCTTAATTTTACATAGTTTTAGTCTTTTAAATGCTGCTCCATATTACATAAATTAAGTAACAAATAATATGCATTGCAATGAAAACACAAAGCTTTGTGAAGACAGTTGATTAACAGGAAAGTAGAGAACACAACCAAGGTTGCTAGTATTATCTAATGTGTTAAACATTTTGAAACTGAAATCAGGTAAAAAAAAAAAAAAATAAATAACGTCTTTAGTTTAGTCTTTAGTCTTTAGTTTTAATCTTTATCATTTTTGACAGGAACTGGACAAAGATAAAATGTTTAACAGGGTTTTTGGGAGTACTGGAGGTAGACAGCATAACAAAGCTATTTAGGAGTGCTGGGAATGAGGCAGAAGACAGCAGGTAAATCAACAGATTTCTCTTTCTCCACAGGCCTCCCTCCATCAGAATATCTCAAAGTCTCCAAAGACAGGAAGCATCTAAACTGAGGCACAGCACAGAGCTTTTTTATTTTTTATTTTTAAAAAGGCAAACAACAATCTCACATTAACGGAGGGAGTTCTTCAGCCTTAAATAACAGACAATAGTACAGAGATGAGTAACTGCTGACAGCCTCTAGGTGAGTGAGGCCACCTAGACCCAGGAGGAATCCCACCTCTGAAGCAGACAATTGGAGTCCATCCACTCCCACACTGATTCAGATCAGATTTGTCACTGAAACCTACCTAATGAAGCTTTGCTGCATGTGTTTATTCAGACCTGGAATGTCTGCATAATTGTGACTCATCTGCCTTTGCAGTGTAATGAGATGTATTGTAATATCTGTCCCAAATTTTCCAAATCGTACCCCTAACAAAAGGCCTAATAATAACAAATTAACAAATTAAACTAATGAAAACCAAACTAAAAGTAAATTCTTTATAAATAAAAACTGAACTGAAATAACTACTTCTACTCTGGGAACTAACGAAGTACAATAACATAAAAGAGAGATTTGTGGGTAAGTGATCTATGTGGAGTGTCACATTTGTTTAGCGTTTCTTTTGGGGTTTTTTTTTTAATATGTATCTTCATAACTTTTTCGATTCTGGGGGGAGCATAATGGCATAAAGTGACACAAACTTAGACACGAAATTAGTTGATTTCCAGCCAGACACAACTGCCCTCTGAAAGAAATACTAAATGGCCTTTGACAGGACTTCTGCTAATTATAGTCTTGTGCTGATTATTAAGCTAATTTTGAATCTGTGACAAAGTTCGGCACAAGTGAAGTAGTCTCACTTTTCATTTCTTTAGTTTAGTTTCAGTTTAACACGTAAGGCTCCTCTTTGAAACATTTTCTGTTCCCCACAATCCCTATGCTATGTCATACTGGAAACTTGAACAACAACAGTATATACTTCGGACATGCAGTCTATGAATAATACATTTGTATTTATGTACTTTATCATCCCTTTAAAAGTAATGTTTTAATTAAGCCCGTATTAAAAAAAATTGAGGTATTTTATACAATTTTAAAATAACAAAAGCTAACAGAAGTGAGCCCATTATCTTTCACATCTGCACACTGACTGTCTAATCAGATGTTGGTGAAAGAACCGAGGGTAGACAAAGAATGTCCAAAGCACTGAACTGAATTGATTGATCATACTTTATTCATCCCGAGGGAAATTGGATTAAGGCTGCCAGCCGTGCCAGCGCCGTCTTACCCTTCCGACTAGGGCTGGGCTATATCATACCGTTCACGGTAATACCGGTGTAATTTTGGGCAACGATAGGAAAATGAAATATCGCGATAGAATATGGGTAAAACGCGCATGCGCAGTGCCTTTGTTTACATACGCACATGGCGGCGACGCAGAATGAGAAGAGCGAAAGCGGATCGTTAAATGAAACAGATGAACCAGAACTGGTTTGTAAAAATGCTGCAACTTCAGTGGTGTGGAACTGGTTTAGCTTTCGTCTGTCAGATACACACCAAAGCACTATTTTTGGTAGCGCATGCTAGCGGGCCGTCATTATTACCGTGTTGTTTGGAAAATACGGCGCACTTAAAATCAATCCTTGGATTTTTCTGAAAATCGACAGTGCCCCTTATAATCCCGTGTGCCTTATGTATGAACTCTGGTTGTGTTTACTGACCTCGAAACGATTTTATGTACACGGCTTGAAAATCTGTCAAAAGTTTTAGTACGACTTTGCTAAGCTACGAAGCCGCAAGGCTTGATGAATTGTCGGAGCATTACGGCTACCGCAGTCAGGAGCCTCGCGGAGTGATACGTACTGTGCTTCAACATAATATTACCGTATTGTGTGTGTATAACCTCTTTTTAAGTTTTGTGGATATTATACATGGTTATGCTGAGGATATGTCGGCCAGTTTCCACTGGAAATGCCTTTTGGTTAAACTGTCAGTGAGGAATTTGCACTGTTACATTTTTATATAACTTTAATGCACATAAAAATCAGCTGCTTCTTTAAGTGAAAATACATTGATGGCTTTTTGCACTAATAAAGTTGTTGAGTTGTAAAGTATTTTGTCTTGTGTCAATTATATCGTCAGTTATATCGTTATCGCAAATTTTCAAATGTATATCGTGATAAATATTTTTGGTCATATCGCCCTGCTCTACTTCCGACCATACATACATTACACAAACATCACATGGGGAAGACAGGTCAGAGGGGTATAACATGGAAAAGCACAACATGAGGAAAGATAAGGAGAAAAAAATAACTCCCCCCAGACTGAGCTCCAACAGGGAGATCAGTTTGAGAACAGAAAAAAAACACCTCTGCACATAGCACATGAAAAAAACTCTAATACACCAAAGAAACACATGACAAGCAACAGGGGTGGGTAAAGGGTGAGAGACAACCGATTTAGACAGTACATCCGGGCCTGCAGCCTATGCGCTGGTCTCCATGATCCACCGTCAGCATCGGAAGGGAATAAGCGTCGAAGGCGTTTGGAGGGGGGAGGGAGGATGAGTGTACATCTGCATGTGTATATGTCTGTGTGCGTGTGTGTGTCCAGAGTTCAGCTGAGACAGTGTCCTTCGCCCTGCCAGGCTAAGTAAACAGTCTTCCAGCCAACCCAGGTGGCCTTGCATAGAATGGGAAGAACAGTCTCAACACAGTCGTTATCAGGGTGTTTTGTTCAGCTCCAGCCTTGAGACCGCAGCTGGCGCCGAAGGGGTATCCGCATGAAGTGATGGTGGTTTTAACTTTACTGCGAACAACTCATATGAATTTCAAAGCTGTTCTAACAGTCCAACACTGGTCACTCAATCTCCCGTTGGAGAGCCGCGAGCTTCTCCATGATGTTATCAGACTTACGCTCCGTGATGTTGTCATTCTTGTGCTCAAAGAGCCGATTCTGAGAACTCATGACCGCGGTGCGCTTCTCCAAGATGTGATCCAATTTGCGCTCAGAGGTGTTATTCAGAGCGAGCCCCTCCAGATGTAATCCAGTTTGCATTCAGAGGTCTTGTTCCGAGTATTCACGGCAGCCGTGCGGTTCTCCAAGATCTTATCCATGCTGACTCAATGAGCCCATTTTGAGAAACTCACGCCTCGTCCCATCGTTTCAATCCCAGCGGGCAGCCTTGTGGGCGTTTGAACAGCCAGTTCCGCTTCCTTAATTCTTCGATAAGCCAGGGCCAAGCCAGCTCCGATCAGGAAGAACCCTGTTACCATGGTTCCGAATAGGTAGATATCTTTAGCAGTCAGGCTCACCCAAGCCCAGACTTCTCGTTGAGAAAGGGGTGTCAATTGCATTCAGGGACCAGTTGATCAAATCCATAATTCCTCTTTTAGGTTTTAGAGAACAGACTGTGAGAGAGTGTTCCAGGGAAAAGTAATACAAAAAACACGAGACTAGACAAGGACACAAGAGGCTAAGCAGGGAAGCTAAGGGAGAGGAGAGGAGGAGGAAAAAAAGTGCGACCGCCTTCGCCGAGAGCAAGAGAAGATGCACATATTCAAGTAAACAAGACTCTGAAATCCAAACTCGCACATACAAACAGAAAGTGTTCTTTAGCAGGTTTATTCATGATAACACTTATCTCACAGTGATCAGTGTTTACATTCAAGTTTGTGCCTTGAAAGGTTGTTTTTTTTTTTTCCTTTTACCATATACATAGACTTTGGCTGCTAAAACACAAGTAAATTTAAACACTTCATGTCTGAAGTACACATTATAGTAAAACGCTTGCTCACTAGTGCAAATACTGATGCAGTCTCTGGAATAAGCCACCAAATAAGCATTATGCAACTGAAAAGGCAGCTCTATGTTTTTAATAGTAAATGGCCTGCATTTGTAAATGTAGCTTGCCATCACAAGTGTGTGAATGTGTGTGTGAATGGGTGAATGACTGAATGTAGTGCAAAGCGCTTTGGGGTCCTTAGGGACTAAGTAAAGCGCTATACAAATGCAGGCCATTTACCATTTAATAGTAACAGGCAGCAAAATATAAATGGTAAAAAACTTTAAAGATGAAATTCAGTATTAAAACAAGACAATGGGAGTCTTCCTTTGCTCACAATTGTTGATTCAAATGTAACATTTGATCATATACCCTAAAGGGCTTTTTCAGTTTCTGTGGGTGTGAGCAAGTATAATGTGGTCACCAAAGCAGATGTGAAAACAGCAAACGGCAGGATCACGAGTTCAGCGGCACTACAGAAAGACCTGAACACGGTTTAATGCACGTTCAATGAAATGTTACCACTTCAAGCATTTTAACACTGTAACTCGCCCATATTGTTACAGTTACTGTGACAGCAACAAATGCAAGCATAAAGTTTCAGTAGAGAGCTTACAGCATAACACTAAGAGGTTTTTACAGAAATAAGCACCAACTTCAAGTTGCTCAAATATGCTTATTTGTTGAAAAAGTTCAAATGAAATGCAACACAAAGGCTTGTCTGAAAACAGCTTTCCTTTTAAAATGTCCAGAGGCCATAAATACAGGATTACTTCAGCTTTGACCTCAACTCTGCTTTAATGCTGAATCGACAGTCATCTTTTGATCATGATCATGGACCAAGAGCGTGTAAAACAATAATAGAAGAGCTGAAGGGATTAGTCATTATTTGTTCTAATCA
Source organism: Oreochromis niloticus (assembly GCF_001858045.2). Lineage (NCBI taxonomy): Eukaryota > Metazoa > Chordata > Actinopteri > Cichliformes > Cichlidae > Oreochromis > Oreochromis niloticus. The sequence continues at coordinate 16,047,479 of NC_031972.2, forward strand.
GCTGAATTTTCTGGTGGTTGACTTTCTTATAACAAGTTATCTTTCATACAAGAATGCTGAAATGCCACTATCTCATGCGTGTTTAGATTTCTGTGACGGTAAAGTAAGTGCCAGTTATTTTCTGACAATTTGTTATCGATTCAAAAGCAGCATTAACCCTAATTGTGACCCTACATAACTATAGGCTGTATATAAAAGATGGCCATGGTGGCGTAGTGATAATGACACCCATTGGTTAGTGGGATTCTGAATGAGAAATTGAGGGACAGCGTCCACCACAAAGTAAAGCATAATCTAATTACTGTCTGTTTTGACTCTAAGTGAGGAATGAAATTTATAAAATCAACATGTTATATTCAGTAAAACCTGAAACTGAGACCACAAACTCATAGGAAGGGTTGAAGGGCTGTTTTCATGTAGACTTCTATTAAACCAGATGAAACCAGATGGGTTGCCCCCTGCTGGCCATTTGAAATGAAGCACCTTTAAAGGACATTAGCTTTTTAGCTAGGTATATCTTTTATATACAGTCTGTGTATATAATTATAATGCACTTTCTATCTCAAATGAAATGTATATAATTGCAGCTTTATATTACACAGGCCAGATTGAAGCATGAAGTAAAAAAACTGTGCAGAAAAGAGCAAAAGTCAAGGCACAGTTATGAAGAATCTAAAAGCAGCTTTGGTATTAACTGGTTTTAATTTATGGTGTTGTGTCCTACTGATCTCTGTAAGGGGCCATTATCATTTGTTACCAGTAAAGCTTAATCTCATTCTTCAGAGGCTCCAGGAGGGGTGTTTAAACTCTATCCTGTGGCGTGCTGCCCATTTGGCATAGATGGCTTTCTCAGTGATGAAGCGATGGCCTCCCCGTTGGGTGTGCTCGTGGACCTTGTACATCTTGCACTCATTGATTCTGTTTTGTTCATAATAATGGTAGGGAACAACACTGTGATTGGCTCGGCTGTTGACAGGAAGGAAACAGTGGGTCACTAAAGACACTCAGCATAACTGTATATACATAAAATATGTACACACATAGGAAAAAAAGATGGAGCTTGAATATGGATTATCAATGTCTCACCTGCAGTAGCCGTCATCAATCATTCCATAAACGTGGATGCTGTCGCACATTTCTATGGCCAGAATCATTGTGAAGAATCCAGTGCTGAGAAACGCCCCAGTTTTCATTCTGAGTGAGAAACACCAAATATTTGTTCTTCCAAAAGAAGTTCTGCAAATTCTTACAAAGTCAAAAATAAATCCTGGCACCTGGCATCAGTCATAAACTATACATTAGATCACAACTGTTTATACACTGTACAAAAGGGGGAAGTAATTATTTAATTTCCTGTTGAATTTGTAGGTTTGCGGATTTCCCCCCCAAAAATAAGTCTCTATTTTTTATGGTAGTTTCATTTTGATGGAGAGAGACAGAATGTCAACCACAAATCCTGAAAGAAAAACACGTAACAATAAAGTTATAAATTGATTTGCATGTTGTGGAGTGAATTGTATTCGATCACCAACCAAAACACAACTTAGTACTTGGTGGAGAAACCCTTGTTGGCAAACACAGTGGTACGCTGTTTCGTGTAGTTGGTCACCACGTTTGCACGTCCCAGGCTGGATTACTTATTTTTATTTCCTCCACTATATTTCTTTTTAGAGACCCTCATTTCCTCAAGAGGTTTTGCCATTAGCCAGGCTGTCATTGTAAAGTGTAAAGAATGTACTCAGTAAACAACTGACCTGATTAAACAATGGGAACACTGAGTAGCTTCACCCTCTTGTGGTAAAAAGTAGTATTACAAAGAGCCCAGCCTAAGCTCAGCTTCAATTGATATCTCTTTGTTGCTGAGATTTTTGGATTTCAGGTTATAGCAGTTATTTCCTCACATTCTAACACTTATTTGTTTAAGAAAAACGTAAACTTTGACCACAAGAATTCACAATAACTTCCTTTAAAGTAAGGTATCAACTGAGTTGATTTAAGGCTGAAATGAGCAAATTATATTTTCACCTTTAATGTTCTGAATTAGAGAACAAAGTTACACAGTGTGTAAATGGCTACACTTTCTATTTGTACAACTAATGAGTTAAACTGAGTTAAATGAGTTAAACTCATACCGTACCTGTTTTTTCCCGTTTCGTTCTGAAACACCCCGTCACAGTAATCAATCTTGTCTTTCGTCACAGCATACATTCGGACATTTGGATATTTTTTTGCCATTTTCAGGAGGGCATTGAAGATGTGTCCTTTGCCGTCTTGTCTCATGTTCCTTTCAGGACCCCAAAACACGTATGTGGTCTCTGCTGACTGCTGGAAATAATACTGCTCATTTTTTACCAGCAGGGGAACGCTGGTGTGAGACACAACACGAACGGTGGTGCGCCTCCCAACGTCTTTCTCAAACCCCTTGGTGGGCGCGTTATTCATCCGGATCACACACCCGATTTTGTCTATCTCCTCTCCAGCACCAGCTCCGAGCATCTGACCTGAGCTGGAGACCAAGGCACACTGACTACAGTTGATGTCCAGTATCTGTGGAGAAAAAAGGGGCAAGATGAGACATTTTTAGGTTGTGGTTTGTGCACATAAATCAGTAACTGGATGGTTATAGCTCATCTGTTATTCCATCGGAATTACAGAATGTGCTTTCAGAAGGATTTGTGTTGGGCTCATTAAAATAGATGAAATCAGAATTTTAGGTCAAGCATGTCTTGCTGGGAACAATCGTACAAGCTAGACAGAGCTTTTGATTTGAAGGTATCTCCATATATTCTTTACTGGGTTCAGCTGTAGACTCTGGATGTGCAACTTAGGACTTTCACAGACTTTTTCCAAAGCCACTCCTGTGTTGTTTTGTGGTACGCTCCAGCGTTTTGTCTTGTTGAAATGCAAATGTGTTCCCAGTCTGACACAGATACAGATCTGCAGTAATGGTTTTCACCCTAACACACACACACACACACACACACACACACACACACATATATATATATATACACAAACACAATCAACAGAGACTGACAGACTGACAGTTGTATGCCTTTGTTATTTAGGTTAAGGAATGCACTGTATAATTAATATGACTGGCTATCAGTTTTCACGGTCACCATGAACTAACGGAACCAGACCTTTGTAAGCGTTTTTTTGTGTAACCCTATCCTCCCTGTGTCTCACCTGGTCCGTTCTGCCGGGCTTGATCCTCGTGTAGCCCTCGAGTGCCTTTCTGCCCGCAGCAGGTGATGGGCCGTCCCGTATCATCACATGTCCAACCCAAAACAACAGAGGGAGGCTCAGGGTGAGCAGGCAAAGCCAGCGAAGCATCTGCACAGGCGGATAACATGTATGAATGTTAGGGTAGTGCAGCTACGCACACATTATTGAACATCCACTGTTTATCGGTTAAATAAGCGAGTGACTCTTACCAGAACGTTCATATCAAGGCCTTCGGGAAACCCCTGCGTTCAATGGCCCGAACGACACTCATTTTTCACGCCGACCCGAGAGAGACGTGCCCAGTCAGCCACCGTCGATTCATGATCACAAAGGTTCCATATCAAAAGATTTTTAATTGCGTTTCCAGATCTGTCAAATTCAAGTATCCGTTTCTTTGTGCGATTACTTTCGTTTTCATCACGTAGCCGAGCTCATTATTCTAGTCTTATTTGCACCATGTTTACATGCACTACCATCTCAAAACTGTGAAGCTGCTCGTTTCTTCCCCAGCTTTGTTGACACAGTACCCTACAAACAATTCCTAGGACCCGCCTTGTAAATTATAACGTTGCCCGTCTTTACAGAATACGACTTCCGGAGCGACTATTTCACAACAAACTATCACCTGAACAAACTTGATAAAAAACATTACTTACCAGAAATAACTGTAACTTTAATAACAATAGTTATAATAACTATGACTTTAACTATATAAACAACTATGGTATAATTTTTTTTTATTATTGTTAGAATTTAAATTAATATAATGACATTAGATGTACTGGCGCGTAATCACTCCTTTATTCTGAAAGAAACATGCCAAAACCGGAAACAGTCTTCTTAATACTTTTGGTTACTTTAAAGTAGCCGTCAATGCTGCGTTCCAGTACCCCTCGTAAACTCTCTTTCCCACAATAGAAGGAAAGTAATTTATAAACATTTTTCAGATGGTGAAACTACGCCGTCCCAAGACTTTTTCTCGTTATACTATTCTAGTAGCCTGACTCCGATGTTATGGCCTTAAGAATATAATTAAGAATATGATAATTCTCTAGATTTCGCCAAACGTAACCCAATTATGTCACTTTAGCATTATTTCTAATTACCAAGTATATATACCGCCTTGAACTTTCTAGCAGCATTTCGCTTCTGTTTGATCAGGATAGAGTGACGATATTTCAAGAACCAATATGTGATTGGATTAGAAAAGTTTTTGCCCCGCCTCACCTTTTCTCCGATTGGTCAAGAAGTAGGTAACTATCTTCACACCTCACCCGACTGGCCCGTGTCCGTGTCTGTATTCTTGCGTTAACTACGTAGGGCGTTAGGAGAAAAAAAAGAATCCACCGTGCGACTTTCACTGACTGTGACACGGGGATGTCCTTCCTTGACGCCTCGGATGATCACGGTATGTACCTACGCAGGGATTATGTTATTAGTTGCGCCTCTGGGGAAGCTGCACACAAAGCCGCCTTGAAGTCTGTAAGGTGTCAGCTCACAGACTTTGCTCTGAAGCCAGCCTGACCTGGTGATGCTATGATGCGGAATGACAGATAAGGCTAGCCGAATAAGCTAGCTAACGTTAGCATATGCTCCTCTAAAAAGACAGTTTCATCCTTGCCAGTGCTAATATTTAGCTGTCATTGACTCGAGCTTTAAAGACAGACATAAACCCTACTGTTGAATTTATGGGAAAGCTCTAAAATAAATTGTGTCAGGAAAATTACTGTTTTCTACTTCCTGAACTGGCTAACAGCTAGCTTTCGCTTTAACATATTGTCAAATTTCTATCAACTAGCAGCCTTGTTGTCGATAACTTCAGTCTGTATGGAACATAGTTGTGCTTTATGTACACTAGTTTGCTTCAGAGATATAGAAAGTCACCCAGTTTCTCATATTGAAGCTACAACTACTATCTTTTGTGAGGCTTTGTCTCGTACAGTATGTTGAATGGCGTGCTTGTTGCCTATTTGCATACCAGACACTCCAGACTGGTTAAGTAGTAGCTGGCAGCGTGTCAGTCTGCTCGCCTTCCAGGTCAAACCATAAACCTGTACAAGTTAAATCTGTGTCTGGAGAGTAGTACAGTGAAAATAGTTTGAACTGATAGCTGCTATTATAATGGTCGTGCAGTTAAAAGCACCTACACTTAGGTAAAAACCTTGTGTTCTATCTGTTGTAGAACAACACGACTGCAGTCAGCCACTGGACGAGAGAGTGGTTGATTACGGATGGTTCATCAGCAGGTCCTGAGCTGGCTGATCTCAGACCAGAGGGGAAACTTAATTTTTGCTGTGGCCTGAAGGCATTATAATTCTTGAGATGTCAATGAGACGAGGAGAAGGGATGTCCATCGCTCAGGCTTTGGCCATGACTGTAGCAGAGATACCCGTCTTTCTCTATTCCACATTTGGGCAGGTAAATCCCTTTATACACATGCACACACAGAGTGTACGCTATGTTTGGTCGTATCCTCACTGCTTCTTTTGCTTTCAGTCCATATTTTCCCAGCTGAGGCTTACACCGAGCCTGAAGAAGGTGCTGTTTGCCACAGCGCTGGGCAGTGTAGCTCTAGCTCTCACTGCTCATCAGTTAAAAAGGCGAGGAAGAAAGAGGAAGCAGGGAACACAAGAAAAGGATGGCCAGAAGACAGTGGGAATACCAGAGTCGCTCATGAAGACAGGACGGCCCTCATCATTAAAGAGAGGTGTGAAGACAGAATATTATGTTTCTTCTTTTTGTTGTTGTTGTTGTTGTTACGGGCTGTTTAGCGTCTTTCAGCAGTGGTTGCTGTGAAACATTCAATGAGGAAATGTTTTTCTTTTGGGACAGCCCCGTTTACTGGTCGACAGATGATGAGTCCCAGCACTCGAAGCAATGATACGATGAGTGGAATTTCCTCCCTGGCTCCCAGTAAACACTCAAGTTCATCACACAGCCTGGCATCTGTAAGTTTTATACTTTTTTTTTTTTTTTGTTGTGTTTGCTTTATTTTTGACTTATTATTATTTTTTTCACCATCTTCGGGTGTATATGTGTTTGCATGCACATTTCCGACGTAGACGCGAGTCCCAAGCTCTCCAAATCAGTCTGCCAATCCATCCACCCCATGGGAGGCAGAGCCTGTGGTGGAAGAGTCAGGGGCAGTAGAGGATGCTAATGCAGAGAATCTCTATTTAATGGGTAAGTATTCACATATTCACTAAAACTTGTGGGTTTTTTTTGTTTGTTTTTATTTTTTAATATAAAAAACAGCGTAAAGCCACTTTTTTTTTTTTTTTGTCTTTTCACTATTTGAAGATGACATTAGAGCACAAGCTATCTATAATTACATGCAACCAATATTAATCAGTATCAATTTGATGCAAAAATACCAGTTCCTGTAACTCTGTAGATTTGTAGTGCAGTACCATTATTTTTCACCTTACGAGTAATGTGCTTAAAACTGTTTTCACACAGCCTTTAATTACTCTTTTAATTAACTGGGGGACTGTATGTGAGTGATGTTTGAATGAATTGGACTGACATACAGCAGGTTTTAGTCTATGTAAAATCTCACTGAGCCCATGTGTGAATTGAACTGCTGTGTACTACATGTAAGAGGGGGCATAACGCCAGACAATGTTGGGATTCAAATGTTCTCTTCGTGCTAGGCATGGAGCTGTTTGAGGAGGCTCTGCGAAAGTGGGAACAGGCACTGAATATTCGCCATCAACCCCACTCAACATCCAGCAACAACAGCCTGGCTCTGCAGGGAGCAACATGTGGAGACGTTACCACGGTAACCATTGAACTGTTATCACCAGTGTGTGGTGGGATCGCTAGTCATTAAATGATGTCAAGCAACATTTTGAAAGATACAATGTCTGAAATTCAAAGTCTGAACCTCAGCAGTCTTTCTACTGAAGATCAACCAAATCACTCTCAGTGAGTCTAGATGAGAGTCACTCCAAACCACTTGAAGCTATCACTGGCTCCAGTTTACGAAGCTTATGATAGTTGATAGTTTCCCAAACCAAATATGGATTGGAGTCCACTTGCACAGTGGGACTGTGACTGAACTCTCACTATGAAAAGTAACTCGGTAAAGCATGTCTGCTATTGCTGCATGAGAGCCGTCATCTTTCAGCGAAGGCTGAGGTTGGATCATAATATAAATGGTTACACTGGGGAACATTAAAGCTGAGATTTCCTGTTAATCTTATAAAGCATTATCCATCAGAGGCAGAAAAAATCAAATACTCTACGTGATGTTGTTGCAACACATCAGTGCATTAATCAATTGCCTAATAATTATAGAAAAAAAGAGCTCATATAAATTGCGGTGTTTATTCTTTTTCTCTTACAGGGTGAAGCCCAAAATAAAGTGTTTGCTGAGAAGTTAGAGACACTACTGCACAGAGCGTATCACCTACAGGAGGATTTTGGAAGCAGTATCCCAGCAGACAATGTGCTGGCAGACTTTGGTAAGAATTTCTGTGTGACCCTATCAGACAGTATAAATATTATTAATCAAAGATCATACATTTGGACTCTTGGCTCTTTGCCTCTGTCAGTGCTTAGAGCTAAACATGTGTGCTTTCTGTCTGGCTCTGGCACTTATTTTGTGTTGTTCCTTTGGCAGAAAGTGAAGGAACGCTAATCTTGCCTCAAGTGGAAAGTTTCCACAGACTGCAAGAGGACGATGCTACTACTGTCACTTCTGATGACTCCTTCTTTTCGGCTGCGGAGGTGAGCTTCTTTTCCCTGCCCTCTAAAGACAGACCATGAGAAAACACAGTACACTCCTGACCCTTCAAAAAACCTCCCCCCTCACTCATGTATTCATCTCATACACACACAGACTGTGCACTGAGATATGCGTGTTTATGTGCAGCTGTTAGATGCCATGTCTCTAGGGGAGGTCTGTCAGCCAGCAGCCCTTTATGAAGAAGCCCTGTCTCTGGTCCATGAAGACAAAGTGGCCTATAGGACCCTGAGGTATTTTTATTTGTATACTTAAAGATGCACTGACAAATACTTTTCTAAAAATAGTAAATATTACTGTAGATAATGCCATATGAGTCGCTGTCTGTTGTGTCTGTGGTCCCACATAGACTTTCAACTAAAACTACTGAGAAACACAGTTTCATTGTCAAACATGAAAAATCCTTTAGCAGCTAAACTGGTGGAGACCAAAACTGAGCAAAAAGTGAATAGTGAATTTTTCTTTTTAGACTCCAAATTAATGCTCGTGTTACTTTTTGGATGTGAAAATGCACATTTTAACAAAAGGTAATAGTGGTGCTCAAAAAAACAAAAAACAAAACATCTTATATTCCAGTATACAGCAGCCAAGAGAAGCCTGAGCCTTTGTTGACTTAAATCAAATTTTTTGTGTTTACCAGGACTGAACTACTTGAATGTTATAGTGACCAAGACTTCCTTGCCAAGCTTCACTGTGTGAGACAAGCATTCCAGGTTGGTTTCAGCAAACCCACACATCATACATATACACATGTTTAAAACCAAAATACTACAGAAATTAAAGCAGTGATGCTTTTCTTTTCCAGATCCTGTTGTTAGATGAAACTCATCGTACATTTTTCATGGAGACCGGAAAGCAAATGATTGTGGGTTTAATGGTAAAAGCAAACAAGGTAAAATACTCCTCACTGGATCCCCAGTTATTAATGTGTCTTTTTTGGACAAATTTAAAGAGCTGTAATTATTTATTTTAATTGTTCTCATTTTATCTTTTATTTTTTGCTTCAGAGCCCCAAAGCTTTTCTAGAAAGCTATGAAGACATGCTGCTGTACACTCAGAGAGAGGAAACGTGGCCGATCACTAAGATGGAGCTGGAGGGTCGAGGGGTGAGTAATCACATCAATGTGATAGTGTGTGTGTGTGTGTGTGTGTGTGTGTGTGTTTACAGTAAGCATGAATGGGACAAGTGAATGCAATCACTAGCTATTCATTGCAAACATCAGTTAACATTTGTATTTATTAATTTTCATTTGTGTTGCCGTTCTGTTTTTTTTTTTTTTTTTTTTTTTTAATAAATATTATTATTATTTTTTTAATTTTTTTTAGTAAAAATATTTAAATGGACCTAATGCTTTATTTTGTAGTTTCTCAATGATAGCTATAACCAACCCATGACAAAGACACATGACAGTGTGGGCAGTTCTTTGAGCTCTTTGAGTCAGAGATACATGGCTTTAATATGTTGCACATTGCTGCCACCAGCTGTTCATCAGTAGTATAGCCTCAAACTATCCGCAGGACATGTTCACACAGGGTGTGCGTATATCTGAAACAGACCAACCAGGAGCCCACTCTTACAAACCTTCATGACACCACAGTAGATAAGAAAAAATACAGAAGTTTTTTTTCTTGTACAACAGTTGCACAACACTGTCTAGTCCTTTATATGTTCCAAGTCAGGTATGCCTGATGCCAGAGCAGTTCAAAACAGTACTGCTGCTAAATAAGAAATAATTTCACTCTTCCTTGTGGTCCTTGCAGGTGGTTTGTATGAACTTTTTCGACATAGTGTTGGACTTCATCCTGATGGATGCATTCGAAGACCTGGAGAGCCCTCCTTCCTCTGTGGTGGCTGTGCTGAGGAATCGCTGGCTCTCTGACAGCTTTAAAGAAACGGTTAATATTATGCACATGCACAGATACATACTCCATATTCCACCAACATGCAGTTTCTTTAATAATAGTTTTAATTTTCTGGTAGGCTTTGGCAACTGCTTGCTGGTCCGTCCTAAAAGCCAAAAGGCGTCTTCTTATGGTGAGGTTATACTAGTTTTAGAAATTAATACTTTTTAATGGCTTTAAAAAAAACTATCTTTTGTTTATTCTGATAGCTTGTTCTTCTCCTCTGTGCAGGTTCCTGATGGATTTATCTCCCACTTCTATGCCATATCGGAGCATGTGAGCCCAGTTTTAGCTTTTGGCTTTTTAGGACCCCGACAGCACCTGAGTGAAGTGTGCACAATTTTTAAGGTAAGGCCATACAGAGTACATGGTTTAAAAATATTTCAGTGCAAGCAGACACTATCCCCTGTGTAGGAAAACCACTAGGTTAATGTATAACTCTACAGTTTTTACATCACATGACACTAAATGCATAATTTATATAATTGTATAGTGAGATGTACAGCAGAGGATGGGGGGGAAAAAAAGCCAAGATGCTGCAAGATACTTTCTTTAATCAGGTTAGAAAACTTAATAGAAGTGGTGTTGGAAGAAAAGAACAGTCAGAGTGAAACTCATAAACCTGCATTTCCTTTAATGCATCTCCAAAGGTTCTTTACCTGCTCCTTTGGTAGAGTACATGCCCATCTCCACACCTCAGCTTCCAGCGCTGAAAATTGAAGCCAACACTGAAGTGGCTTAAACCTGTGTTTTCTCTTATGATCTTTGGGGGGTGGGAACTATTTTGGTGTGAAAAGAAGTGACTGTATAGAAGTCTGTGGGACAGTGACATTTCTATGATGTCATTAAGCATCTTGCCGACGATATCATCAGTCATTAATGTACTCTTTATATAATACAACATGATGCTTATTTTGTTTATGGTTAAGTTATGGTCCTCATTAGAGTCAAAAACTACAGTAAAGCAGTTTTTCAGTCTGGCCCAGATTCGCTCATTATATCTGTCGTCAAAACACCAAAATGATCATAGTCGAGAACTTAGCTTAAAACCTATATACAAACCTAATTTAAATATTTAAGGAGCAGCTCCTGAGCCACAGACATCATTACGTGCAGAGCCTTTATAGTCAAAGTAGTAGTAGACGCAGTAACAGTGAGAGGGGAACTTGCATTCATGTGGCTCAGAGCTAACCTACTAAGCCACATGAAGTTGACTTCATGTGGCTTAACATGTTGCTTACATACTTTAATACACCATCTTTTCATTGTGTTTTCTCTCCTTTTACCTGCAGCAACAAATCGTGCAGTACCTTAAGGATATGTTTGACCACGACAAGGTCCGCTTCACCTCTGCACAGTGTTTGGCCGAGGACATCCTGAACCTTTCCCACCGCCGGAGTGATATTTTACTTGGGTATCTGGGAATCGATAGCCTTCTCGAGATCAACGGTGCCCTGCCCAGAGACCCAGAGGGCTCTTCAGGGACCAACTAGGAGGAGTAGGGTAACAAAGAGCTTCACTGGGCCTTGTACCAGCCAACAGCAAAGAGGCTGACAAGTTAGGGAACAGCAAGAAGTCACAGCTGAACAGTGTGTCTGTATTCAGACTGGAATGAATCATCCTCCTGTGATACACTGAGAACCAGCATTATTCATTTATTCATCCGTGTTTCATTAAACATGATGGCTTCAGTAGGACATACTTTCACCAGTTCTACAAAGTCATTGGTTGTTGTACTAAGGAGGGAGGCTAACGATCCCACCTCTTTTATGTTGCTGCTGTGTAATCATCGAGAATACCGACTGCAGTCATGTAATGACAGACGTGCAAGGACTTGTCTCTGCCTTGTTGGGTGAGTTCTTGAAAACAGGCCTAACGGGAAGCATGAAAACTGTGCCCGCTACACTTTTACTCCACATGGATTGAGCGCTTTCAGAGAACTCTTCATCACCTCTGGAATTAGGGGGAATTATGGTGTGGGAATCAGTATTTTGTGTTTCTGCGTTTTATATTAAATTAAGGAAGATTATCTGTTTAAAATGATGAGAGTTCCTGAGAGTTCTTGAACACTTTGGCCAACTGATTATTAGTGCTGCTGTTTAATGCAAAATGAGATGGGTTTGTCTCCACACTTGTCCTTAAATCCTCTTTAATGTCTTTATTTATTTTCTCCACTTTGGGTTAATCGTGTTTATAATGTGATGAAACCAAGAAAGTCTGTTGAATGCAAAAAGACGTTTGAACTTGTGTAGGGTACTGGCACGTTACCCATGTTTGACACCAGTGTTCACAGTTGCAGTAAACATGAGTGTTTGAAGAAGCATGTGCTAAGGGATTATGAAGGTTTACTTTCTATAAATTACAATGCAAATATTCAGATTTAAATGGCACCAAACCCCCCCCCCCCCCCCCCCCAAAAAAACAGCACTCTAACTGCAAATAAAAGAGTGTGAGATGTGAAATACCTGTCTGAAAACTATTACATAAAACACAACAGTTTAGAAGATGCTAAAGACAATAAACAATGACACTTGAGTTCTCTCGATTTGTATTTCCTAATTCTAAAGTCTGAATTTGAGACATTCTCGCAGTTTAATTGCTTGCAAACATTTGGGTCTATAAGTGTCCAGTTGCAAGTTGTACCAAATAAGCCTTTAACAAAGTGGATGCCATGTGTTCACACGACATGAACAATAGTCTTTCCGTGGCAGTTTTCACTGTTTAACATTAAAAATGGCATTAAAGTAGGTGAGCCAGCATTGGGGCCCGAGCACGGTGCATGTTCACTCGCTCACTCACTATCACACCTTAACAGCACACCTACTGAATCATTTATGTTTTTGTTTACATCTGTACTTTTTCTGTACCTTCAGTGATAAAAGGGCGCTGTTTTTTTTTGTGTGTGTGTGTGTGTGTGTGTGTGTGTGTGTGTGTGTGTGTGTGTGTGTGTGTGTGTGTGTGTAAGAAGGTGGACACCTGTGGAGATCTTGCTTAGAAAAAATATATGTAAACAGTGACGCAACCGCTAAATGAAACATTGCCATTTAGTATTCTTAGCGAGGCTATTTCTGATGTTATAAAGATCTGTAATGAAGAACAGGGCATTGTACAGCTGGACTGTCATCCACGTAGGTGCACTGATAACATCTGAGTCTGCTTTGCTTTCCCAAGTACTGTAAACTTGTTACCGAATGGCATTTATTCCGTAATTCTCGCGTCGATTACACCACTACTGCACAGGCGCATTTCTTATTTGCAGATATATACAAACTAAATCGTCTTCATGAAATTGAATTTAAAAAAAGAAAAGATTATTTATTTACAGAGAAGCACAGTTATCTGAAGGGAGGAAAAGAATTCTCTCTGATTACTTGGGGCGTTTTAGTGTCAGTAGTTTATCTTCTGAGTCCATACAAGTGTATTTCTTGTGGCAGTGATAATCCAAATCAAAGTCTCTTAAATTAAGAGCTTTTATTTTCTTTTATTTTGATTCAGTATTTGCAGGGTTATTTGGTGTTTCTGTCTAATGTGAACCAAAACTGTAAATTGAGCTATTACAGAAAATAATTTGGTTCCTCATTGTGACAGATGAGCATTTTGCACTTTAGCAGAAAAATCCAAGAATGTCCAATAACCCTTTTTTAATAGTTGTTGATTTATTTGTTGCATCAAAGAACTGACATATTATTGATAATAAAGAACATAAATGCTGTACAGTAGAGAAATTATCTTTCCCAGATCACTATACATATGATCATTGTTAATGTGTTCATCTTGTTCAAATTCTCCACTTTTAACTGTTCTAGTCGTTTTATACCATTATGTGTCATGCAGGTAAATGCTGTTATGGAAAAATGCTTCTGTTTAGTCTTGTGTTCACAGATTGGTCTGCTTTTTCTCAGATAATATATCAGTGTAACATGCTACCTGTAGACCCAGGCTTAGCCTTTAGCTGTACATTTTAAAGATGCCAGATTACAAATATTTAGAAATTTCTAATTTAAAAAAAATAATATTGAGCACAGAGACGACTTCTTAGCATATATTTGATGCAAGAGTTTTTGCAAGAATTTCAGGTGGCCAAACTGTAGAGAAAGATTGGTTTTGTTTTGAACGTCACTGCTGTGTTTCAAGTGTCCTACTCATGCCTTTTGTCTTTTCTATTGTTAATCAACAGCAGAAACTCTGATCTGATTTTAATTTTCCATATTAAATGTTATTTTTTGTTAAATGATATTGAGTTATTTATTTTATTTCACAAAACTCAAACATTCTAATTGAGAGTTTAAAAAAAATATTGTTAGGACAGGTATATCAAAAAACACTGGCTTAATTTTATTTAAATGTTTGAAGGGAGTACTTGATCATAGTAGACAGTATGAGGAAAAAAAATCTAATATGACTAAAATAATGGTAAGTAAATTTACTATTTTAGTAGTAGCTTCAAAAGAGGGCACAAATCATCAGTATTCTCAGTAGTTCAGGTAACTATTGTCATCACGTAACTGTTCCCTATAAAAGTCCTGAATTTAAAATGTACAGTTCTTACATACCTTGTCTCTATTTTGTAAAAAGATGATATGTGCATCAGTGGTGCTACCACCCTATGAAAACCTTCAAGACTGGTGTAATTTTTATTTTATTTTTTTAAGTGTTTGCAGCGATTATTAGCTAGCATGCTAACACACTAGCACCTACCACAAAATTAGAAATCTACTAACATTTAGCAAGATTATAGCACTGCTCATGTGGATACAGGCATAGTATAAAGTGAAAAGTTTAAAGCTATTTAAAGTAATAAGAACAAGAGAGAGGCACACAAGAGGTAAAAGCTCTGTAGTGATTCAATAATAAGCCAGTGGAGGAAGTACAAATCTTACAATAACTTTGCATAACAAGTCTGAATAACTCGTTACTTTTTATCCCAAAAGAAAGACATTTTAGTTTTCGAAAAAAGGTTTAAATGGGAATAAAAAATCCTTACACTGCATTTATGATACGGTTTGTCTTACAGCCTGAAAGGTAACACAACTCAAAGTTAAGGCTGTGTTCAATATGAACTCATGCAAACAATATAAAATAGAATCATAATATTCTAATCATCTAATTTTAAGAGATAAGCCATGAACTCGCTCTTGATATTAGCATCTGTGTAATATTTGTTTTTTCTCCCCTGTATAAAATGAGAGTTAAGCCTGTGGATGGGTGAGGTACACCAGGCTGAGTTTGTAAATACACTTGGCTAATACATCAGCCAGATAAAGGTTATAATGATCGCTAATTGTTAAAGCTCTTTTAGAGACGTAGTGATGTTTGTGTGTGAACCTTTCAGTTACTTTTAATTTTTCTTGAAAATCTAGTTGTTTTTAGTTAAGCAAAATGTTTTTCACATCTAGTTTCAATTTTCAGTTCAGTTTTATTTATCTATAATAATTTTGACATGAGCACTCCCCTGCAAGTATGGCATTATTGAATATCGCACACGTATAACCTAAAAGAGACTGCTCATCTTGCTTCTCATGCTTCTGGCTTCCCGACACTTGAATGATGAAAAATACATCATCACCCATCATGTACAAATATTTCAAAACACTTCTTTTTTTAAAAATATGAAATAATCTGCTTCTTGGATACAAGGTGGAGTAGGTAAAATCTATTCCAAATAAAACAAGTAAATATTAAAAAACAAACAAATCCACAGACTAATTGCATTTGTGTTTACCTTAAAATCTTAAAATCAGTGTATCCTTATTATTAGTTTTGAACGACAGTTCCACTTTTTAAGTGGCTTATAATGGATCTATACAGTATTAGTCATAGTTTATGAAGTCTCCTGTAAGGATAATTTATATCTTGTGAAGCCTTTGTAAAGGTTATCTTAAGAGAAAGTGGTACTAAATTATTTTTTGACATTTGACAATTTGGCTCAGATTAATTCATATTTTTACACACACAAAAATCTCAAATGCAGTTGAGGTCAACTACCCAAGGGGTAAGTAATAGTCTGGGTTCACGCCTTAAATTAATGAAGACAATTGTAGATCATACATGTTTTTGAATGAGTGCATTTTTGCTATTTTAATGTGGACTGCCCGTTTTTTTTTTGTTTTTTTTTGTTCATTCAATAATTCTTCTCTATGGACAAAATAGCTCGTCTGCAGATTGCAGCTGGGATTGGTCGTCGCTTCCACTGTCAGGGGACGTTTAAATGCTGAGCTCCGCTCTCCATTGGCTGGACACGTGTCTGGGCGTTTCACTGGGACTGCCCGGTTGTGTCCGGGTAAGATGGCGTTGGAAGAGCAGTGCTCGGCACCACCTCGATGGCGGTCCATATCTTTGACACACGTAGAGTTCCCCGAGGGTAGGTACACTTAACGTCTTTATGTGCCTGCTGAAGCTCTGTCGACACCGACTGTTGTGTAATTTTTCGGGCAGTGCGTGTTTTGTTGCTGCTGAATGAACGCGGCCGTCGGTGTGGCTGCCAAATTGTGAGCTGCTGTAGAACCAGCAACACAGCGGGAAATGTAACCCGGACTGCAAAATTGTGAGACAGCGCCGCATGCGCAGTTTGTCACAATGTCCACAATGAAGGCTAGTTAGCCTGCTAGCTGTCTTTATATCGTCTTTGGTATTTTCTTTCCGCTCTCTACTAATACGCCGTGTACTGTAACGGTTATTTGATCAAACTCGAGCATTAAAAAAATAGCAAAATAATAATAATAATAAAATAGTATGACTACAGTAGAAGTAATTGACTACTCCTCGTAAAGCATTGTAGCCAGCATTGTAGCTAACATACTAGCTAGCCCCATGGCCTGATACTGATCAGTGTGACTGAATCTCATTGCACCTATAAGTTTGAATTGGACCAAATAATGTGCTCTGTTAGTTTAAATATGGCTTAGCTACTTAACCACACCAGCTTCCTACTTGTAGCCGCAGTGTCTTGGTCATCCGGGTTCACTGAAAGACACAACTTGTCACTCCCACCAGTGACTTATACTGTTTATGTGCCATTTAATATCTGTATTCTGTTAATGTGTTTTAGATGATCTGACGGGACACTTGCTGGCCTACATCAGCCTCATCCCTATAGCAATTCTTGTGGGCTTTGTTACACTCATAGTGTTTAAACGGGAACTGCACACGGTGAGTCCTGCACATGTACTTGAGAAAGTTGTGGTTTCAGAAAGGGCACAATGTTTTAAAGGCCTGTGAAACTGTCAATTGTCTCACAGGAACTTGATCAGCAGTGTCAGACAGGGCAGAGGTATGCAAACACTCATGGTTTGGCTTTTTTTCCCTGTATAAAACTAGATTTCCTTCTTTGGAGGGCTCCTCCTGAATGAAGGAGTGAACTGGCTGCTGAAGCACATTCTCAGAGAGCCGCGCCCATGCGCAGGTGGGTGAAGGAACAAGTCTTGTTTTTTATGTATAGCAGGTTGGGTTGGGCAAGCATTACAAAAATGTAACGGTAGCTAGAGTTGGTCTTCTTCTGTCAACCACAGTATCTGTTCAGGCGGACAGCTCGGAAACCTGAGGCTACAAATATATCTTGCTATTATCTCTTCATCTCTGAATTGTGTGATGATGACATCAAGATGATTTGAGAGAGCCAATTAATATAAAAATTTGCTTATAGCATCTATTTTTTTTTCTTCTAAAATTTTTGTTTTGTCAAATATTGAATCAGAGCTAAATAGAAGTACCTGTAGAAAATGCTGATAGCCACTTCAGCTGAGTAGTTTTATTCTTTTACTAAACCCAAAACAGTGCCTGCACTGGATATGCTGATCAGCCACAACAAGAAAACCATTGGTCACCCCATTAAATGGAGAACATTAGGCTGATGGCATTTCTCATTAATTTGTAGTTGCAGTTCACCCAACATGCGACTCCTGTCTTATCCTCTTGGTAAAAGTACTGTTTGAGGCTACCTAATAAATGTGGCCCAGTGGCTACAGTCATCTTTTATTTTGTCCATGGCCTCACTACTTGACAAACTCCTCAGGAACATAATAATAGGCCAAAGGTCTATATCCAGCCTCCAAATGTCCCAGAATCCTATCATCATCATTTGCTGGAATAACTGGAAAAGCTCACTAAAAGACCCCACCCCACAGCACCCAGGGGATCATCTGCCATTGACCCAGAAATCCTGTGCCAATGCTCCATCTGTTTAAGAGTGGGACGTACGCATTATTAGACACATGATATTGTACTTTTGGTTGATGAATACTTCATTGAAGGGGAGAGAAGTTTTATTGGCTGATAATAATGGCTTTGTTTTTGTTTGGTTTTTTTGTCCAAAGCTGGACTGTGTAGTTTAAGTTAAACAATCAGATGCATTTAAGAGTTAACTTGTAAACTTTGGTGCCTGTCCTCACCAGAGTGCTGTACATCACAATATTAGATGAAACCTATATTGTAAATCAGTGTTTATAAGGGTCTGTTGTCTCTCTGCAGGGGCTCACACAACTGTGCACACAGAGTATGGGATGCCCTCCAGTCATTCCCAGCTTATCTGGTTCTTTGTTGTTTACTTCTTTCTTTTCCTTTATTTAAGGTGAGTTATTTTGTTGTTGTTTGGGGAAGTTTAATAATAGAAACATAGTTGTGAAAATTCAAATTGCAGCAGCTACTTGACAAAGTAATTTAGTTTGTCTTGCAGTAGGACTAATGTAAACACACAATGTGTACTGTGTCCATCTCAAACAAGCATTTAATTTCTAGTTTTCATGTGGTGCTCATTTGGTTATTTGAGGTCATTACAAGAATGGTTTTGGTTATCAGTCATTATTCCACCTTAACCTTAAAATGTGCCAAACTGCTGTATTTTTATTTTTTTCCCCTCAGAATGCATCAAACGAACAATGCTCGATGTGTGGACCTTCTTTGGAGACACATACTGTCCATTATCCTCTTGGGCATAGCCTTATCAGTGTCATACAGCAGGTAAAGCTCAATCCCTAACCTCTTCACATATCCCAGATCATCCTAAAATCTAAAGTTGACAGAAGAGGACTCTAACAAACAGTAATATTAGTACTTGCTTTACTAAAGTTGATGCTCATTATGTGTCTTATGCATGCACTGTGCGCCACATCCTCACCCTTCTTTCTTATTAACTGTTTTCTCATCCCTTGTTATGATAAACAGACAGTTTATTTATATTTTTGCTGGCTCAGGATGGTTCCCATCATGTTATGCGATCATGTGTGACACTCAGCTACATGCATGTACCCTGTTTACAGTTGCCCGTTCAAGTCTGCACTTTCATGTGCCATCTTTACTTGTCAGTTGTGGTTCTTTGTTGGCATTTCTGCCAGAAATTGCATAAGCAACACTCAATATACTCGTATATTCTTATAGTGCAGAAGCGTTTTATTTTCTCTTTTCTATAAATAATTGAGATATTGACCTTTTAATTAGATGGTAGCAATTATTTGATGAAATGAAGGATCTAAGTTAACTGTCTCAACTTGTGAAGCATGAATGTCAGTAGCGGGTGTAAAACTCAGATGACATTTGACCAGGCTGCTCACACTTAGCAAAGAACTTTATTTCCTTTGTAACAGCATCAATTTTGCTGAGCTGATAACACTTTGAAATGGTTTGAAATGCATGCTGATTTTTTTGTTTCCTTCTCTTTGCTCTCACTCTCTTACTCACTCATTCTTCAGAGTCTACTTGTTGTATCACACCTGGAGCCAGGTTTTCTACGGTGGAGTAGCCGGTAGTACAATTGGCATAATCTGGTTCTTTATTACACAAGAGGTGCTGACACCAATATTCCCCAAAATAGCAGCATGGTAAGTAGTTCTCTCATTTTTCTGCTTCCTTCATGTGTCACAGGGGAGGGCAACTCATTCTCTGCCTGAGATGCATGAAAATGGTCTATTATCTATTGTCTAATGTTCTTTTTGTCTTTTAAACAACTCACAGGCCAATATCAGAGTACTTCCTGGTACGAGACACAAGCCTGATCCCAAACATCTTGTGGTTTGAGTACACAGTGACCAGATCAGAGGCACGGTAAGATACTGTGGTGGTGGTAATGGCATATCACTCGCTTTTCTACATCTATTACTGTCGAGGCCTGACTAAAACAGGTTTTCTGCTATTCAGATTTTAGACACTTGATGATGGTAGCAGCTAACATGTGGGCAAGCCAGAAATAAGCCAGTGCTAATTAGACATGACACATTTAGAGGTCTCTTCCTGTTTTCTTTTTACTGTGCCGTTAACACTCCTTCACCAAATTTTCATTCAGTTATTCACCACTTTGAAAGCTAAGTTCAGCTTCAGTTGCGCTGAGAGCTTGAGACAAAAATATTCATGTCACGTAGCTCCCTGCTTAGCAAGACCGTTGATCCATTGAAATGTTTGGTGCTTTAAATATGACTGGGTCTCCTAATATTTTGAGTTTTCTAATTTTCTTTTCTTTTTTCCTTCCAGGAACAGACAACGAAAGCTTGGAACAAAAGTTCAGTGATCTACAAAGTTCATTTGTGAAACTGAGTTTAGGACCACACACGTGCACACAGATACATTCCCATTTACAGACGCAAACAAATGTTCACTCAACCCCTCCCCCCAACCCCCCAAAAAATGGTTAAAAAAAAAAAAAAAAAAAAAAAAAAATGAACACAAAAACAACACTGGAGAACCATCTTTTGGACTGACGTGGTTGCAAAGGAGTAAAGGGCAAAAAAAAACAAACACAAAAAACCATTTACAGGTGGCAAGAGTGCCTGGACCTGGCCCGGAGCCTACAGCCTGAGCAAGTCCGTCCCCACGCCTCTCCTCCTTGTACAGCTTGCCTAAAAATGCTCTTCAGTGCATGCAAGACTGTGTAAGAGGCATACTATTTAATGATAGATTAATATATATTTTAACTATAAACTCACGCTGACAGTAACGGTGTGTTGCAAGAGCTTCAAGGGGCCAATTACAGGAGCCTTTACTCAAGTTTCAAACAGATTGATGGGCGTCATTGCAGCATGTACTTAGTGATTCCTTTTTAAAAAAAAAAAAAAAAAAAATATTCTGATGGATACTATAGCTGGTGGGGTGGGTGGGTTGATTACGGCTTTGTTGGGGGTGATGTGGAGTCGACCATTTTTCATTGTTATAGACTAGAGAATGAACACTTTCTAAAATTGGTTATGATGTAGTTTAAATATGAATTTGCACTTTGTTAAATTTACAAGTTAAAATAAGACTAACACTAGTTAAGTATCATGAATGACCTTCCCTGTCTTCTTCCCTCATTGGGTTTTGCTTTGTGTCTCTGCCAGTCCTCATAATAATAATAATAATAATAATAATAATAATAATATAATAATAATATTAGACTCCAAAGCTGATGTGCAAGCTGTTTAAATTTAATGAACCTTCTGAACTAACAAGCTATAAGTTATGGTTTCTGTTCATATCAACCTTTAAGTGGCACGGCAGTGGGTTTGAGTTATTCTTTTGTTGTTCTTGAACACACTTTCGACCGAGGTGTTTTGTTAATGCCTCTTGCATAGTAGCAGCCTGGGAACAGAATTCTGGGATAATTATATATTTTTATTTTTTTTCCCTTCAAAATTAAACTTGAGTTTAAGGTCTTTTCTGCAGTTGCAGAGACCCTTATATTTTTTTTCTTTTTTTTTTTTCTTTCTCCCCACTTTCCCCAACATAACATTCCATATCAGATAGTGAGAAAATGATGGTGGACTTTTTTCTTTTTTCAAGACAGGAAAAAAAATCCTCAGGTCAGTAGTAGCATGTGATTATGCTTATTCCTCAAAGCCTGCAGCAGCTGATGTTGGAAGCTGTCAAGGGAGCTCTGAAGCTGATTTTAAGTGTCACCATTAGCTCCACAAAGGGAAGTAGATCTCTTAGAATCGGTTTGTTTTTGGGGGGTTTTGTTTTTTGTTTTTTCCATGTGTAACCTATATCAGGCTGAATAAAAATGTGTTTATGTACAAGTGATGGTCAAATGTCTTACTTTGAAATATAGTGACACCTTGTAATGGTTAACACATTCACTTGATTAGCAAAAGATTGCTGGTTTGATTCCAGCCCTTTGGGGTTGGGTTAGGAAGGGCAAGGCCAGTGTGAAGTTGCCAAATCAAACATGAACCCACTGTGACCATGATTCAGCTAAAAATAGCTGCTTCTTTTTTTTTTTTTCACGTATAGAATTTTACTTTGTAGCATATTTGAG
The DNA here is from genome assembly GCF_001858045.2 of Oreochromis niloticus. Lineage (NCBI taxonomy): Eukaryota > Metazoa > Chordata > Actinopteri > Cichliformes > Cichlidae > Oreochromis > Oreochromis niloticus. The sequence continues at coordinate 16,069,573 of NC_031972.2, forward strand.
CCAATACGGCACTTAAACAATAAGACTAATACTAGATTTGCGTTTTATTTTTGTTTTCAATTTTTTTTTTAAAACAGTTCAGCTTGGTTATAATTTACAATTTAGACTGCTACATCTTTTCCAGAATTCTGTCTTTCGGGGGGGCATCCTCACTTTTTCTAGTGGCCCTGATCCTCTTCTGTATCCTACAAAGTTTTACCAGAATTCACTCAAAACTTTTCAAGCTATTGTGTTTACAGACATAATGACATGCATGCAAATGATGCCAAAGGCATGACATTCCTGGCTAAAGTATTACAAGTAATTCTATTTTGCTAGGAAAATGTTTAATATGTGCAGTGATTTATTGAAATGTGCAAACATACATGGAAATGCAGCATACAAGGCAAAAACAGAGTTTCCACATTACCAGCGAGCCTGAAAGTCTATATTTGGTACGACTGTCTTTATTCTCCAACACAGCCTGAGCTCTCTGTCAGCTTTCTTGTATTTCTTTAAGTCTTCAGGAATAGTTCTCCATGTTTCTTGTTGGACATTCAAAGCTCTTCTTTTGATTTTGTCTACCTTTTGTGTTCTCTGTCAAGATGATCCTACACTGCTTTAATAATGTTGAGGTCCATGCTCTGGGGAGGCCTATCTGTGACCAGTGGTGGTCCATTGTGTTGTTACTATCCAGCTTTGCTGTTAGTGTTTTAGCAGTGTGATTGGCATCATTGTCATGCTGTAAAATGAATCCAGTGCTGATGACATGCTTCTTAGATTTTATTGCTGGATAGATCAAATCTGACAGTATTTATATATATTTATGAGTCCATGGAGAATTTAAACATGCACCGTATGTGGACACAATATGGCCCAGTGTTGGTGACAAATCCATGTATCCATCTGTTTAGTTGAAACAACGAACAAGCTCTCTGTCTTGTTAAGGGAACTTCATGCACTTCTCTTCCTCTATTCCCCAAAGTGACTGCTGAGAAAATACTTCAGGCATATCCTCACGACTTGCACGGCTCAAAAGAAACGTCTGCCCTATTTAAACGACCCATTCCATTTTTGATTCACTTTTCAGGTCCTACCTCAGGCTATCCCCAAACACCCATCGGGAACAAGAATAGCCTAAATTATGGAGACTGCAGTCTATTTCTGTTCCTTCAAGCTATTACTTCTGTGTTGCACTGTTCAGTTAAGCAGCAAGCACTCCTGAAGAAAAACTCTTTGGATGTGATTCAGAGCAATGGCTCAGAGCTGTTTGGTCATTCTTCACTCCAAATATGTCAGATGTTTAATTCTGGTTCTTCATAGTTCATCAAAACATGAAAGCATCAAACTCTTGAATTAAGAGTCCCAGAGGTATTTTGAACTTAAAGAAATGTAAATCAAAACAGAAACCTCTCGGCACTATTGTGATCAAGACAGCCAGACTTCTGTTTTTTAAGCGGTTAATAATGTTAAACGTATGATCAGCTATCTCAAACAGGAGAAAGATAAAACGGTTTCTTTTTAGTAAAAAAAAGAAAGCAGGTTGGGCCTATTTATTAAAGGGGAAATGAGATGATGCAAAATAATTATTCATGTTAAGTTTGTTTCCTGTTTTGTTTTTAAAACCTCACCATCTCCACTTCCTGCCCTTGTGTATTTCAGTTAGCACTCCCACCCTTGTGTATTTAGTCTACATGTTCACTTTTTACCACAACTACTTCTTGTCAGATGCCCTGCCTTTGTACTAACAGGATCATCAAACTGTTTATTAAACCACATTGAAAGTAATGATTGAGTTTTAAACTTTATTCATCCTACGGAACTCTTCTATTGTGTTCATATTTATCCAGACAACCTGCAGAAGTTCAACCAGAACATCAGAATGGGCAAGAAAGGTGATTTAAGTGGTTCGAGCCTGACCAGCTGTTGTGAGTTTTTCAGAAACTGCTGATCTGCTGAGATTTCCCCACAAAACAACCTTACCAAAAAACAAAAACAGCTAAAAAGATTAGATTTTTCAAAGTCCACAGATTTCAAACTCAGTGGGAGGGAGTTCCAGAGTTTGGGGGGTTACTGATGCAAAGGCTTTTGTTCTCATCCTTGTATGACGTGCAGCCAGCAGGCCCCGCTTACATCACCTCAGGGACCTGTTGGGGATGCATTGATGAAAAAGTTCACTGATGTATGTCAGTGCTTGTCCATCCAGGGCTATAGAAGTCAAAACCAAAATCTTAAAGTGGACCCTGAAGTAACAGGATACTCCATGTACTGAAAAAAACTATTTGTGACAACTTGTTTTGCTACTTCTTAAATTTGACAGTTGTTTGTATATTAAAACATGTTTTAAGGACTCTTAAATAGGATAAGGCTGCTCTTTGTGCAGACAATAGTCAACATGAAATTTCTTCTACAGACCACTCTTTAACCCTGGAGAACCCATGGGGTCGGATCTGACCCCATGGGTTCTCCAGAGTTAAATATCCTCTCTTTTTCCCTCTGATGTTGCAAAACCATTAAATACACCACTGTCACATCGGTTGACGTATTCTCATCCTGCCGCTGTGAATACTTGCATCGCCAAAATGCATCAGTCCACAGCCGAAAATAGTCCCAAACAAATGCATTATTTAGTCCTACTAAAAACTACAATGCCCAGCATATTCACGGAGAACAAATGGCTTCAGACTAATGCATTTCCAGCCTTTTTTGTTTGTTTTTTTAGGGGGAGGGGGATGAATTCTGCGCACCTACTGATGTGCGCTTTAATTAGTTCCCCGGAGAACAAATTAAATTGCTAATCAAACAGCAGCCCCGGTTAGATTAGTAAGCAGCTGTGTAATTCAGCTCCTCCACAGTGGAATGATTTGTTGGGATCTTGTGTGCCATGTTAATCGCTTAACGGCTGGCTGACATATATAAATGGTACGTACCGATTTCAGCGAGGCTTTGTATTGTGTCGTGTTAGCTTGACATTTTGCTTTTGTAATGGCAGCTAATGACAGATGTGTGTTGTGCCGACCTGTGGCTGTGCGAAACAGCCACAAACAAAATGTCAAGCTCCTCATTCCTGTACAAATGACGTCACGGTGGCGTGAGGGTAAATATTATTTGTATGTACTATATGAACATGATAAAAAAGGATAGAGAATAAATCAAGTTTACTGGGTGTATTTTGCAAGGTAAGCAGCTTATTTGTATTTGCTAAGTCCCCTGGTTTGGTTTCTTTCTCCTTTAAAAGCTTCTGTGAATAAAGGGCTGCCTCAACATTTATTCCAAGAAATACAATGGCTATCTTTCTAATTTGACATTTCTGTAAGATTTTTACTTTCAGACAAGTTACTTTTGTGCCAGCAGACACTGGCAAGAATTTCAGCGTGTAATCTCACTGGAGGTTGGCAGCAACTTTGTGTCTTGGCAATGGAAGCTGTTCAACATCTCTGCTCAGATTTAAAGAAATCAAGAAGAAGCTTATAAAGCCTCCTTTCCCTTTCTGCAGTATTTACATGTCAAGAGTTGTACCATGATTAGTCACAGGGATTCCAAAGAGTCTTCAGACAGTTAAATTATCAGCAAATTTCAGTGAAGTCCACGAGGCTTAATATTATCCTTAACATGCTACATAAACTATGTAAAACAAACATTTACAACCAATCTACATAAATGATGTCCTACTGAAATAAATCAACCTTTTAAAATACCGGCGACCACCAGCGCTACCCTCAGCCTCCTCGTAGACACGCCTATGGACTCAATTTCAAAAATCCCACGTCACTTTGTTCCTATTGCATGCACAAGATTTTCAGAAAACTAATCTCTGGTCAAGGTCACTGAGATTCAAACTCCTCTGAGAATTTTTAGTACCTATCTTATCAATTTGAAAATTCTAGGTGAGTTCCTTGAGTTATCACATCCACAAGTTTTTCAGAAAACTTGACCTTTGACTTTGAACTTGAGGTCAAGGTCACCGTAGATCCCATCGGGGCAGATCTACTGTGGTGGCATGCGGTGGCCACCTGTAGTGCCACCCTAAATTTGCATATGACAGTGTTTTTTATGAATATAAGCTAGCATTAACACTTTGGGCCTAGCTACAATTAACACTGAATAAGAATTCTATAGGCACGGTGGTTAGCACTGTTGCTGCACAGCAAGAAGGTCCTGAGTTCAATTCCACCATCAGGCCGGGGTCTTTCTGTGTGGAGTTTGCATGTTCTCCCCGTGTTTGCGTGGGTTCCCTCCGGGTACTCCGGCTTCCTCCCACCGTCCAAAGACATGCAGTTTGAGGGGATAGGTTAATTGGATAATCCAAATTGTCACTAGGTGTGAATGTGTGAGTGAATGTGAGCGTGAATGGTTGTCTGTCCCTGTGTGTTGGCCCTGCGGCAGACTGGCGACCTGTCCAGGGTGTACCCCGCCTCTCGCCCTATGACAGCTGGGATAGGCTCCAGTGCCCCCCGCGACCCTGGAAAGGATAAGCGGAAGCGAATGGATGGATGGATGGAAGAATTCTATAACTGAATATAGACATATTGTAACTCCCGTCCTTTGAAAAATGGATTACTCAAAACTTCAAAATCGCATAAAGATAAGTGTTATTAACCCAATAAATCAAAATGAGGTTTAAATTTTGGTGAAAAATACATAATTTTGTTCATGACAGAGTCGATTTCTGACTTTTTTCTGTCAATTTAAGCATGTAACACTTTTTGTAATATGCATGTCCAATGCTGCCCATCTGGTGGGTTATGTCAATACCCCAAACTAAGTGCTTTCTATCTAACATTCACACTACAATGAACACACTGGGAGCAAATCAGGGTTCAGTATCCTTCCCAAGGATACTTTGGCATGTAGTCTGGAGCAGTCAGGGATTGAACTGCCAGCTTACCAATTAGTAGAAGACCTGCTGTACCTACCGAGCCACAGCTGCCCCAGGAAGTGGAGCAAGTTAGATTATTTGTTTTTAGTAAGAATTGCTTAAGGTGGATGCAGTCATCTGAAAAAAAGTTTTCACAGGGCTTAAAAAAGCTTGTAAAATCACCATAAACAGCAATAAACGTGCAGTGTTTGTTTTCTGTATGAATTTATCCGTCGTTTACTTTGTCATGGAGGACTTTTGGACCACTCTTCCTTAAAACATTGCGTTGGCTTATTGATGCACAGCTCTCTTAGGTGTCATTCTACGGCATTTCAGTCAGGTTAATGTCTGGACTTTGACTCGGCAATTGCAGCACCTCGATTCTTTTCTTTTTCAGCAGTTCTGTTGTAGATTTGCTTTGTACCACTGTGCTCGATAGTTAGTTTGAAGTGCCGGTGCTAATATGAGATGTTCGGTTGTCTCCAAATGTGGTGCTGAGCATCATCCCCAAACATCCCCACTTTGGTCTCATTTGTATGCTGCACTGTCAGTGAACTTTAACATGGCGACTCAGCGCTAAAGAGTCTGAGATGTAGCTCTTAGGCTTTTTGCCAGCTTCTCAACATTGCATGGTCTGAACATTGGGAGAATTTGCTGAGACATCCACTCCTGGTAAGATTATGGCATTGTGTTAACACACACTTGAATGCTCCAGACCTGGATTCTGTTTTTATAGCAGTGCTTACACTTCCTGATCAGGTGCATTAGGTTATCAGCGCCGAGCCGCTACTTACCCTCTTAGTTCTGATGGAAGCAGTCAGGATGTACTTAGTTTTGTATCAGCTGTATCACTGTATCACATTGGTGTAAGTCACATGAACTTAAGAGTGTAATGTAGCAAAGAAGCTCTACTTAATTACAAGTTAAATGAACGTCAAAATGAGGTTATTAAATGGTAGTTAAATCACTGTTCCTGTCGCTGTGTGGTGTATGGGGCATCCAAATACAAGAAAAACTTAACATTATATACAAAATGTAGATATTGTGTTTAAGTTAATGTTATTTTTTTCTCTCTCGAGGCATGCAGTGAGTTTACATTTTTAAATAATAAATAAAGGTAAGTGAGTTTGTCACAGAAAGACAAGTTTCTGAAAGGCAACAGCATAAATTTAGAAGAACATATCTACTGAGAATTGGACAATCCTGGAACTGGATAGTAGAATGAAACTGCAAAAAATGGCAAAGACAAGTGAAGTATGCTCGGAGAAAAGGTCAAACACAGAGAAGGCTACTCTCTTTGTCAGCAAAAAAATAAAAAACTTTTTCTATCCTTCACAGATGGGAATATTGTCGAGGACTGAAAACAGGCAGACCCAGAAATACCAACAGCAGATTGGAGCACAGTCTGAGTGAAGAATGAAAGACCGCTTCGGAGATTAACAAAATGTCCTAATAAAACCTAATGTACTCACAGTTTTATGATCAACAAGGAATAAATATGATGATCATGCAAAGAATCATAGCAACACTTTAACCCTATATTCATATTATAGTTATAGGAAGAATGAATTAGCAGCAAAATGATCCAAAGCTTACTGCCACCTGTTCAAATAAATATTTTGGCTATCAAAAAACCAAAGTCTTGGCCTTCCCAGAGTCCTTCCCTAAAACCCAAAGTCCCACAGTACAACTATCTGGTCTTCCTTGTAGGTTGTTGCCAGGTTGTCTATGATCATATCTGTCAGATACGTGCCTGTACTGGTTGAAGTATGGAGAAAGCGGTTTATGCCTCACTAAGCAGTTCTGCAAGGCAAAGTATGTCAAACCAAATACTAAGACACTCAAACTGCAATATTTATTGAAGCCAAATTTATCTTCATCTTGAACATCAATCCGAAATACATGTTGCTGCTGGATATTTTTGGTTAGAAAAGTGTGGTATCTTCCTTTAAAAAAAGTAAAATCATTTGCTTAGATGTCTGATTAGCGAATAAAATTACATTCAGATATTGAATTTAGTGTGGCTCATTGTATTGAAACTCTGTATCCTGATATTGGGAAATGTTGACTTTATTGTGTTATGCTGTGAAAGAACCCGATGACTGCCTATGTGCACCCCCATTAGTTAGAGATGTGTGACAGCTATGGAACAAAATAATAACTTCCTGCTCATAGAAGAAGCTTAGCATATATACTTATCAGGTTCAGCTAATCACAAATAGCTAGGAGAAATTAAAAATGGATTGCAAACAGGAGCTTGTGTTTAAGGATATTAAAAACAGGATTCAGTCTCTAGGAAAAATGCAAATAATGATTTTTAGTATATTTTGTATATTCTCCTCTATTTGCATACCTAATGAAGGTGTTTTTCAGCATTTAGATAACATATGCTCTAACTACAACTATAATTCAGTCTGCATGCTATGGTGGAACAAACCTATGTATTCTGTATGCTTTATATTTGACTTTACTGTTGAATGAGTACCACTAGATGGCACCCAGTGCACATTGGCAGTGAGCAGGTTGCCATCACACACAAATATAGTACAGGTTTATTGGAACTCACCACCAATCAAAACACAAACACTGCACCAATTTGCACCTGCTGTGTGGCACAGAGCATCCAAGAAGTTTATTATGCAACTTAAGAAAACACCAGCAAATGAAAACGCTGCAAAAAGCACACAAATCACAACGGAAGTTAAATAAAACACAATGGAAATAGGAAAAAAAAAAAAAACCCTAACAAAATATAACAAAAAGGACAGTGGAAGTGTTTTTGGGAGAAGTTAATGTGACAGAACAGCTGTGAAGGATTGCACAGAGACACACTTAAAAGAAGCGGAGGATTCATCGGTGTTGTGACAGAGAAAAAGCTGCAAGTTAATGTGTGTTTTAATCATGTGATTCATATAATACTGTATGTACATTTGACATTAGCCGTTTACTATTAGGTTGTCACTTCCACAGCTGTTTTGTCACGTTATTGTCTTCCAAAAACCACTCCCACTGTGTTTTCCGCGTTTTTTGTGTGTGTGTGCTTTTGACGTATTTTTCATTTGCTGATGTTTTTCGGGAAAAAAAAAATGCAGTGGATATGACCTTTCAGGGCCACCGTAGTTTATGCTTCAGATTTGTTGAGTGAAATCCCATTTAATACTATGTCTCTGTGCCTTGCACTTGCACAGTTATAAAATTTGTCTTCCTCACACGGATTTCTTTTTCTCCTTTTCTTGTTCAATAGTGTTTAATATGTTGGGAGCGACTGTCTTAATCCTAGCTCACTGGGTTCATTGATTAACTCACAAGTCAGTTGATATACAGCCAGTTCATGAGAAATGCAGTATGAGAAAATATGGTGAAAGTTCACCCCCACGTTGGTTTGATTTGATTATCCTGATTTTGTTTCCAGTTTGTGGACAACAACACAACTCTCTGTTTTATTTTTCAAACAGAAGATCTTGCAGATGTATAAATTCTTGCTGTACTGCACACACTGAGAAGCTATGGGCAGACACAACACTTGTGGAGCACTGGAACAGATAATATAACCCACACCATTGGACTCCCAACAACCTGCTGTTTTGAGGATCCTGGTGTCCAGCCCTCACAATATGCATTTTCACATTTTGCCTATTTTTCTGCTTCCTGCACATTGAACTGTTCACTTCCTGCCTGTTTGGTCCAAGTCCTTGATAGGTAGGAGATGAGCAGATAAACAATGTTATTCTTTTCGCTTTCCGCAGCTTTAATGTTGTTGAAGAAGTATTTGACCAGTCTAACTGATCAAACTGGAGCTAATTTTGACTTACTGGGCATTTTAGTGTCTAGTGGTGCAAATTCTTCTATAGCTGAATGAAAAAGAAAGTTGGTGTTAAAAAAGTTAGTTGGTAAAAAGAAAGCGAAAAATGAAGATTCAACAGCATGTTGAAGCATCTTTAGCAGCAATAGCATGCAGTATTTGTTTTCTGTATGACTTTATGAGTATTTTTCATTATTGTGTAGAAATTTCAGTTCACGGAGGTGTAAAGCATTCATTTAAATACAGCCGTCCTAAGGTTCCACCACAGCATTTCAATCAGATTGGAGTCTGGGGGATTGTAAGATCTTGATTCTTGTCTTTTTCAGCAATTCTGTTGCAGACAGTCTGATCTTGGAATGAGTTTCCAGGAATGTCCACTCCAGGGAAAATTGTGGTATTTGGGTTAACACACACCTGAATGCATCACGCCAGCAAACTGCAAAAACCTTTGCTTTTACAGAGCTGTGCGTGCTTGTTGATGATGAATTAATCAAATAAATTGGATTAGCAGTACCTGGCTGCTACTAACCTTCTTATTTTGTATGGAAGCAGTCAGCATATCATTAGTTTTATATCAAGGATAACACTAGTATCAGATTGCTGTAAGTCACATCATCTCAAAAGTGTAACAAAGTAAATGAGCTCTACTTAATGTGAGGGTAAATGAACTTTGTACAACCTTAGCTTAGTTTTTTATTTATTTATTTATTTATTTATTTGTAAAAATAAATTCAGAAAATATCACATGAATGACTTTATTCATGTATTCATTTGTTCTCCATTTAAGTGGGCAGAGGTCCCTGTGTGGTGAATGGGGGACCTTAATCTAAGAGAATCTTAACATTACATACAAAATGCAAATACTTAATTCCTATGGAGGCAGTAAGGATGTACTCTGTTTTTTCCACAGGACCACACAGAGTCCAGGGAGGACTTTCATTTTCACACGAGTGTATTTATTAAAGAAATGTCTCTAGCTGTTAGCTCTACCTGTTATATAGAGCTGTAAAAACTTCATTTCCTGCAGTCAAAATCATCTGTCATATGCATCGCTGGCTATTCAGCCTGCTTTAATTAAATGTGATTTAAGCAGGCTGGGGGGTTATTTCTAAGAAGATAGACTATGGCATGTTGCTGCACTAAAATTATGATAACTGATTTGCAATTAAATACCGGAGAGAATGTTTTACAGCTCTTATGCATTTATTTTTACATGCAATAAAATAGGGATTTAAATTCAAGATATAAATGAATTGATAAAGTAATTAAATGCATCTCATTTTGCTTTGTTTGAATAAAAATTGAAGTAACTGATGGAAACTTTTGTGGTAAATGAAAGAATAGTAACTGGAATAAAAATACGTTTAATCTTAAAATTAATCTTAAATGTAGTGTAGTAACAGGATGAATAAACATAAAATAGAAGTATTTGAGTGAAGTACAAATATTAAAAAGTCTGATGCATTTCAATAAATATCGTTTAAGTAAGTAAACATAATTTTTGGGTAAATATTTTTAATGGCTGGACCTCTCTACCTGTCTTTACATAGGCTTTCCACTTGGGGGCAACAAACACTCACCTGCACGGGTTGGTTGGTTCAAGGACAAAACTGCTATCTAAAGGACAAAAAACTAAGGTAATTGATATCGTCATTAAATGTTACTGAAGTCTACTATTAGTTTCACTACACATCTAACAAATGGCTGGTAGACTTAAGAAGTGAAAGACTTTGTAAAAGCTTTGATTGCTGAGATTTCTTTTTTAGACCTGTCCTCTCACCTCCAACAGTTTTATTCTTTATTTAGACACAGAGAGAGAACACTGAGGGAAAGAGACAAGAGTCTCCGACAGGTCCCGCTCCTGGGCCAGTTTCTAAACCTGTACTTCTATTTTTACACAATATCAAGCTCATGTTGCAATTTTAATATTCTCGAGGATGGAACAAACAGAGCAGTGGTACAGTTCTCAAGCTGTGATCTGGTACTATTTATACCAAAATAGTACATCTGCATAAAACATCTGTTTATGTAGCCTACAGCTGCTTTTGTGAAACCCCAACACATTCTTATTCCCAAGGCATCGCATAGCAATGCTTGTTCGGAAACCTTGGGTGTCAAATTTAAAGCACTGGGAAACCCTGTAGCATAAAGGTAGCATTATGCATTGTAAGCAGCTGTTTTTGACTGTTCTGCTTTTTGTCAATTAGCTCTGAGTACCTATTCTGCTTGTTTAGATTACTGATAAAACAATGCACTATATTGCCACAAGTATTCACTCAAGCATCCAAATCATTGAAATTGATATGTTTCAATCGCTTCCATGGCCACAGGTGTAAACAAAAGAAAAAAACACCTAGGCATGCAGACTACTTCTACAAGCATTTGTGAAAGAATGAGTCGTTCTCAGGAGCTCAGGGAATTCCTTGCTATTAAGTATTCCATAGTCAACGGCTAGTGCTATTTTAACAAAGTGGAAGTGATTGGGAACAACAGCAACTCGGGCACAAAGTGGTAGACCATGTAAAATCACAGAATGGGGTCAGTGGAAGCTGAGATTCATAGTGAGCAGAGGTTGCCAACTTTCTGCATGTCATCTTCACATTAGCTCAAGAACACTGCATAGAGCTTCATGGAGCAGGTTTCCATGGCCAAGCAGCTGCATCCAAGACTTAAATCGCCATACTCAATGCAAAGTGTTGAATGCAGTGGTATAAGCACATCGCTACTGGACCCTTGTTGCGCCGGTTTATTGTCGGTTTATGTCTGACAATAATTTCACGGAGGTGTCGCAGATAAATACAACAAAACCAGTACCGGTACAAAAAAAAAGATTTATGCATAACACACTGGAATTAACGATAAAAAACGATAAAAAGATAACGCTAAAAACTGATAAAAACCTTGAAAGCCATAAATTTCACACCTGAGCCTCAACTCTCGCGGTCCGGTACCAAACGACTCATGGACCGGGGTTGGGGACCGCTGCTCTAGAGCGCCAGAGATGTGTTTTCTTCAGTGATAATCACGCCTCACCGTCTGGCAATATGATGGACAAGTTTGGGCTGGCAGTTGTGACTCTATTGTGTGTATAATTATGGTGTGGGGTTGCTTTACAGGAGCTGGGCCCCCTTAGTTCTTAATACTTCAGCATACCAGGACATCCCCAAACTGACTTTACAAATGTGCTTCTGGAAGAATGGTCAAGAATTCCCATAAACACTCCTAAACCTTGTAGAAAGCCTTCCCAGAAGAGTGGAAGGTGTTATAGCTGCCATTAGATTAAACCCTGTGGATTAGGAATTGGATGTTAGTGAAGTTCATATACATATAAAGGCAAATGAACAAATACAGTGTAGTTTGGGTTAATATATAACCTTTTACACTGGTTTTCACAACCACATGTTAGAACTAACATTTGATATGCAAGGGGCTTTTACTTCGATTTATTTTTTGGCAACAGTGACTGACACCAGCTGATAGCATATGGCGTTTATGTAAAGCCCTTACAGTGCTGCTTTATCAAAGCTGCCCGCACCTCATGGTCCAGATTTACTAATGTGTTGTGCCAGCGCAAACTGGCCTTTGACTTCCAACCCCCCCCAAAAAATGTACTGTTGGTCTTTACAAAGAGAGCGCGGCGAGATAATTACATGCAAGAGGTGGTAACTCAAGAGATTTTTGCAATAGACTCCGCTGCGTATGTATTTCTGGGACTTCCTTTCTGAATGCACAAAATATAGGGAGGAAAATATGTAAATCAAGTGCACAAAGGGATTTACTAAAATTTGTAACACCCAATTTACTGCCATTTGTGCAATATTTAATGCGAAAAAAGCTGGTTTTGTGTTTAGCTAGTTACATGTTATCCGTTTTGTTTTTTGTCTTTTAATGTGGTGAACAGTTTCACCATCTACAGTTATGGTCTTAAATGTCTTTTGGCTCCAGTTCTGGTCTCTACCAGCTCTACCAGGGAAATGCATTATCTGTCTCTGGGCTTGTTTTGCTCAAAACAGCGGCCTCAATGAGTGTGAACCAAAACAGTAGAGTTGTGGGTCTGTTTTACAATCTGATGTGATAAAGCTGAGAGGAACAGCACATTTAGGAAATAACACTCTGCAGGTTTATTGTTCAATTCAGTTCATTACAATTCATTTATTTAGTGCAAAATCACAGCAGCAGTTCCATCAATGTGCTTTATTTTGTAAGTTAAAGAACCTTCAAAAATGCAGAGAAAACCCCAGCAATCAATCATCCCCCATGAGCAAGCACTTGGTGACAGTGGGAAGGTAAACCTTCCGTTTAACAGGAAGAAACCTCCAGCAGAAGGAGCAGCCGTGATACCTGCGTTTGGGCACCTGGACAAATGTGCCTGTTTTTATATTAACATTTACCCTAAAACTTTGAAACATTTATGTTAAATCACGAACTGGATCGATGTACTTTGAATCTTTGAAGTACACCAGCTTATCGCTTACTTGAGTTTCTCCATAATATCACTGTGACTCGTAATTGTGCTTTGCAGTACGAAATTTGATCCTGGTCATTTAGCTCACTGCTCTGCCCACTCTTTATTCCTGACCCCCTCTCCATCTTACATTCGCCATCACACTTTCACCTCCTTTGTCCTTTCTCTCTGTGCCCCTCTCCCGTCTTCCTTTCTACTTCTTTTCACCTGTTTTCTTTTACAGCAACACTTAACCTCTTCACGACTCCAGATCATCACTTTGCCTTACCACCTAGCCTTTTATGTCTTTTCATTCTTCACTTCCTATTGATGCCTTTTCCATTTCACAGCCAGACCTTTTTGTGTACTGCCTTCTTCCTTGGGCTGCAGTTGCTTGTACGGTTACCACAGCAGCCACTAACTGATTCAGGTGAAGGCCGGTTTCTTTCAAAATTCCCCTTACTTTTGACTTCAGGGCACAAAGAAGGTGTTAAAGGAGCCAAACAACAAAAACGTCTTTCCTAATTCACATCGCTTTAAAGTAAACTACATGATAAATAACAGATTGCAAGACCATGACCTGTGCATTATTAAATGGTTTATACATGAGACTGAACTCAGTTAAGTTGAATCTGTGAGTAAAACTGTGCCAGTATTGACCTGTACCTCTTTGTGTTTGTGCTTTTCTTGAGCTTTTGCTTCTTTGTATTATATTCACACACTTTCAGAAATAAGAAATAAGGGTACAGTAAAAGCTCCTTTCTGTCCTTACAGGAAGATGAATGTATCCCCTGGGGCTATTAAATGACATAAAGGTAACTGTGTGTACCTTTTAGAGCGCCAAAACTGGCACATATATGTTCCCTAATAGTGAAATATACACACTTGCACTGTCTCCTTTGGATTTTATGAATAATAACAAAAATATAATATAAATAAATCAGTTCCCTTACACTGTTTTGCAGCCTTTTTTAAAGGTCAGTTTTTGTAGACCAGAATTTATGTGGCACTTTTCTAGCCCTACTGATCGCTGAAAGCTTTAGACTGAAAGCGACATTTAAGCATGTATTCATAAAGTGCTTTTAATCTTTACACTTCTATCCTACATCTGGCTCACAGCCAATGCCAAATCACCAGCTAAGTAAACACGCATGTGCTTGGACTTGGAAGCTGAAGTACCCCAAGGAAACTCATACAGACACAGCAGGGATGTGGATTCTCTACATAGATATGTCACAGCCATTCTTGGCTCAGGAGGTAGAGTAGTTTAACCACAAATGAGTAGGTTTGTGCTTCTTCGTTGGTTTCAGACTGTCCTTGGGAAAAATACTGAACCCCAAACCCCAAAGTTTCCACAAAAATGCAATTTACTCCATATGTGTATACGTTACACAAGTTTGGATCCTAAAAATTGATTTTTTTTTTTTTTTGCAGTGTTTAATGGCTTTAATTCCCAACATAAACACAGACATTTGCACTTTTGCTGTCTGATCACTCCTGGAAATCATTCTTCAACGCAAACCCATAATAACACATTTTATGCAGGACTACCACCTAGACTGAATATATTATGGAATTTGAAACTTAAAAATTCCCAATGACTTTATTTATCCACCAGCCTTACAATTATTCTGTGAAAAAAAAACATTGTCATTACATGTATGTTGTCATGCTAGCATTAGCATTCATTTGAAAGCAGTTACTGATTACTATTGTATGCCTTACTGTATATGTGTGTGAAATGTTACTTTTTGAAAAAATGTTACTATTCCTTATAAAGAATCTGCGATGACTTGATCAACACAGGAACAAATTTACATGACCATTAGGTTTCTTTATGTGTCACATGACACAAAAAGGCAAACGGCAGACATAATATCGCATACACAAAAGGAGGATGAAATACACATAATTTATACAAAATTGAAAAAAGGAATTTATAATAAATGTTTTTAAAAAAAAAAAACATATAAATGTTAATAATTACTGTGTGCGGCCAGTTTTAATTCAAAGTTTCACTCCTGTTAAGGAAGAGACAGACAGACATATCTTTCTACAATTTTAAGGCTGTTGTCGAAATTAAACCATATCAGCCTCGCTTCCATAACTGTACCCATTTCTAATCTTTTCTATCCATCCATCCATCCATCCATCTTCATCCGCTTTATCCGGGGCCGGGTCGCGGGGGCAGCAGCCTAACCAGAGAAGCCCAGACCTGCCTCTCCCCAGCCACCTCCTCCAGCTTATCCGGGGGAACATCAAAGCGTTCCCAGGCCAGTCGAGAGATATAATCTCTCCAGCGTGTCCTGGGTCTGCCCCGGGGCCTCCTCCTGGTGGGACATGCCCGGAACACCTCACCCAGGAGGCGCCCAGGAGGCATCCTTGTCAGATGCCCGAACCACCTCAACTGGCTCCTTTCAATGTGGAATAGCAGCGGCTCTACTCTGAGCCCCTCCCGGATGGCCGAACTTCTCACCCTATCTCTAAGGGAGGCCAGCCACCCTTCGGAGGAAGCTCATTTCCGCCGCTTGTATCCGCGATCTCGTTCTTTCGGTCACTACCCACAGCTCGTGGCCATAGGTGAGGGTAGGGACGTAGATCGACCGGTAAATTGAGAGCTTCGCTTTTACACTCAGCTCCCTCTTCACCACAACGGACCGGTGCAGCGTCCGCATCACTGCAGCCGCAGCACCAATCCGTCTGTCAATCTCCGGCTCCCTTCTCTAATCTTTTCTAATTCCAATAAAAATGTTAAAATCTTCAGCTCTGCCACCTCCAGCTCAGCAAACCATGCATCATAGCCGGTCAATCCTCTTCTCTCTAGAGCATACCTCCACCTCTTCAGGCTTGCTTGTTCCATACGCTCACTACAGATCACAGTGTCATCTATGAACGTCTCATCGATGGAGACACCTGCCTGACCTCTGTCAGAGCCGATCCTTGATGTAATCCCACTCCTACTTTGAACACATCTGCCACTCCTACCACACAGCTCACCACTGTCTCGCTGTCCTCATACGTCCTTCACGACCCTCTTGTACTTCTCTGCCACTCCTGATTTCCTTATGCAGTAGCACAGTTCCTCATATACTTTCTTTAAACTGACAAAAACACGGTGAAGCTCCTTCGGACTTTCTGTACTTCTCCATCAACACTCTCGTAGCAAACATCGCATCTGTAGTTACTACAGCTAGTTACTACAGGTACTACATCATCCTTGATCTTTAGAATCAGTACCAGTACACTTCTTCTCTGTTTGTCAGACACCCTTTCACTCTCCAAAATTGTGGTAAACAATCTGGATAAAAGGTCCAGTGTCCTCTCACCCAGACATCTCTATACCTCCACAAATATGGCATATGGACCAAACATGTCACTTTACATGTCACTAATCCTATGTTGACTTTTGAAATATATACATTCATATTTAAAGTAAAACTAAGCTTTTTTTTGTGCTCATTGGATGTGTGTACTCCTCGTGAATTCTTACACTCTAAGCACTTTTCCTATTAGGTTATCGGGCAGACATCAGGCTCAGGATTACAGCCAGGATCCGTCTGCGTTCCTCCCGCGTCTTCATAATCCTCACAGTCTGAATGAATAGCTTGTGAGCCTTCTCGTGGTTATGTGTATTGTCACCTGTTCATACTTCTGTTGTGTCTTAACAGGGATGTTGACACTTCCCATTATAGCTTCTTATTATCGTCCTGTACCGTAGATGGGCTGCTACAGCACTCTGATACAAAAGTTGTCTTCGAGGGAGTTTGAATGAAAACCAATCAAAGACAAGAATGGGCGTAATCCAATTCAGGCAAAATTTGAACTGCTATACTTCTGTATACTATACTGTATACTTACTATCCAGTAACTCACAAGAAAGAAAAATGAATGGAAATTGTAACATGATAACCATAAATAAATGCATCAGATGTGTTTTTGTGTTTTTCTCTTCTCTCTCATGACAGATTTGTCCTTTATAACTCTTCATGGGAATTCTATCCAAAATAAAATAGGCAAAAAAACCTTGTTATATCTCCATCTCCTATGTTTTCCACTGTTTACAGGAATCACTCAGACATGCTTTGTAATGTTAAACGATTCAACAGCCCAATCAAACTGATGAAGGCTTCAAGATAGTGAGCACTGGACTTTACTAGATGTAAAATTATTATGATGATTTCAGTCTCACATCTAAAATATGACAAATCTTTGTTTCAAGTTAAAATTTTGTGCAATCTAATGCTCTCATTTTTGGTTTTTGCCATAATCTTTGCAGGTTAACCTGAACAGAATGCAGCCTGTGTGTTTACTCCACTTTAAGGGCAATGCCGCCAATACCCTAAAAATACCCCAAAATGTCAGTTTACAAGTTTCCGGCACTCATTTAATCAGACCACAGTCTTTTGCGTCATGCACTTAGAATCTTTCAGTGCCTTTTTGTAAACTCCTGTCTTCTGCCATCTGGCCACTCTCCCACACAGTCCAGATTTGTGAAGTGCAGCACTGACTGTTGCCTCTCCAGAAAAATGTCTTGTTGCAGCCAAGCAGTGCTGTAGCTCGGTTGGACAGGTCCTGGGATCCCTGTCACCTGCACGACTGGGGCTGGCCGTTGCATGTCCAGTTGTGGAAAAGAAGCTGAACTCTATTGACTTCCATATTTCTCACGTTCTCATCATCCATAGTATTTTTCATGCATTGGCGTATGAATTTACCAAAACAGTGACACGAATTTTTTAGCTGCACGTGTGATCTGGTGGCTCGGTTTTCTGTTGTTTTCCACTGCAGTACTTCTGAATACTGCACTGAGTTAAACAGTAAGTTATTCCTGAGAAGCTCCTTGTCATGCTTTGTGTTTAACTGATGGTACGTGTCACAAAGTGTGCAGTGATGGACAGCAGAGATCCATCTGAGAGCTGCGGGGAGCTTAGTTCACATGCTTTTCTGATTTCTTGAGCTTTCTGACAGCATCATGAATATTTGCCCGTATCGACACCCTTCACCACTGCAACATTTTTGAATGTTTCCTGAATCTCGTTAAATTTTCAAACACCACAGGGTGTGCAGCTTTTAGGCAAGCTCTAGTTATTTGTTTATTTATTTTTAACAGCGGCAGGCCAGCAATTAATAATTTTCCACCGTGAAAATCAGAGCAGCAGTTTATCCTCGAGGATTTGCCTTTGTACATCAAATCGTCATTTGAATCAGCACATTTATTGATTCCCTAGTTTGAGGTCAAGCGCAACGCTCAATACAAGGTAGTCATTGGAAGGAGGGATTAAAGGAGAATCGCAGCAAGGCCTAAAAAAACAGAAATCGATTGTTAGTAAGATAATGTGAAAAATTTTGCTCTGTTATGCTTCAGTCTGACTCTTGTAAGAGTCCTAAATTATAGATATTTGCATAGAAACAGGAAAAACACACAAAACATGTACAATAAATACACACATATAACAAGAAGCACTTTGAGAATACAATCGTCCACTAAGGCAGCTCATTTAGTACTGCCCAAAGAGTGAATTTGTATATGTATAATATAATATAATGCATACATAATGTATGCAAAAGATTATGTAGGTAATGCCAGAATCTGACAGAATATTTAGATGCAAACTATAATGTTATATGTAGAATCCCCAAATATCATTTGCTTTATGCCCATAGATTGTCAGCATAAACAGCGGCAGTAAGAAAAATAGTTTTAAATAGATCTATATATTGTTATTATTGCTTTGACCTACATCTCAGTCTCCTGACCTTGAACTGGAGGTCAGAGGTCAAATATGACATATTTTAAATCTTTATAGAGTACTTTCTATATGTTTACACCACAGTTTCAAAGGTCTAAGGGTTTTTTTTTTTTTTTTTTTATCAATTTTTGACCAATAAATGATTAAGTTGACCTTGAAGACAGTGGTGGATAAAAGGCAAATTTTAATGGACTGTTAACATGAGCCCACTCTACAGCCCTACAAAGTTTTATCAAAACATTTTCAAGCTATTGTGTTTACAAATGTAACCTCCTCAGCAGAGGTAACAATACCACTGTTACATGTGCTGGCAGGAACACTAATAAAAAAGTTTTGTATCTGTGGTATGATGTGCAATTTTTTAGAAATTTTTGTTATTAATTACAGACTTTGATATTTTTATGGGCATATTTTTAAGCATTTTAAGGTGTTTGCATTCAGTGCAGCAACAATAAAGATAATGATAATAATGAGGATGGTGATGATGATGATGACGATGATGATGATTATTTTTAAATGAGCCATTATCGAGGATTTGCTACTCCTCTTTTGACAAGTCAAAAAGTTTCCATTAGTAATGGTTTAACGGTATAGAACTGCATGGAACAATCACACTGCTGCTCTATAAATGCATTAAGGAAATGCTTCCAGTGCAACCCTTCAATTCATCTGATAACAGTGTGCAAGCAGTTGTAAGTGTTCATTTTAAACAGCAGGTACAACATCAGGTTTTTGCGGTATATCTTGTAGTTTCACAGAGGACTTTACTATTTATTTGTTCTCTTACCTTTGTCAGAGCTGGGTAATAAAAAGAAGGAACCAAATGACTTAATAGGCACTGGTCTAAAACTAGAATGCTCCCAAAATAAATGTCACTTTACTAAATTTTGGTAAAAATGGTGCCTAAAGGTGCAAATTTTGAACCTCTTCCTAAAAATATTGATCCACTTTTGATGGAATTGAGCTCGTATGGATTGGAACTGCATCAAGTATGAAATGCAATTATGAAATTTCAAATCTTATGATATTATTTCTTTTGACCTTCCTAGTAACAAGATCGCTCCAATTCTGCAAAGTAAACTTACTTTTAAAAAGTGCAATAAAAAAAATTTCAAACATCGCCAGCCACTTGGTCTGGATGAGTTTGAAGTGGATATATCTAAATATGGGCTGACCTGTTTTATTACAGTAAAATCACAGTAAAATACTGGCAGCTAGATTTCTCTGCGTGCACTGATATTTTACAGTGTTCTGTAATATAAACAACAGTTTTTACTGTATTACTTACCTACTGTATACTGCATTGTTAGAACTGTTGCTGTATAAAAATGTAGTGATTGTACTGTAATCACAAAAAACAGGACAAGACTATAAAATATATTTAAGTGTGTAGAGCAATGTGTATGAAAACAGCATTTCTCATGGCCAACAGGGTCTTAAAGAAAGAAAAACAAATGACGCTATTTCCTGTTGGCTCTTATCTGCAGCTCTCTGGCTGTGAAAGCACAAGTCATGTGCTCCAGTACGTCGCCATCATCAATGGCAGTGGTACACCATATGATAGCATGGCAGACCTGGTCACAGATGGTACACTTAGGCGCCCCAGAGGCTGCCTGCTGGCAGGACACACACATTACACAAGAAAACACTGTTATGTTCTGCTTCCGCTTCAGACACGCTGACCAAACACCTTCGTTAGGTCCTCGCCTGTACAAATATCACTGATATGCTCTTTGGGTATCTGGCAGATTCTCCATAATGCTCAGTCTTTCTTTCTTTCTTTTTTTCTTGTGTTGAGTGCGGTGGATATACTGTGGCTTTACAGCAGTTGTGAATGAAGTCTTGCTTCCTCTAATTGTTTTGAATGTGCTAAAATCAGATCTGCAAAACATATACCGCAGCATGTGTTCACTGCAAAAAGAAAACAAAATTCTAGCAGTATGAAGTACAATTTAAAAGCTTGACACACAGATGAGTGTATTAGTATTCTTTCATATCCTCAAGATTGAAAACCTTGACTTACATTTTTGAATAATGTTGATTTTTCTGAAGAGCTATTTTAAACACAATCAGAGGTTTATGTAAAATCCAAAGATGTTGATAACCGGTCGCGCGACAGATAATTGCACTCCCTGGTGTTAGTTCTGAGTTCGGGTTCCTAGGTCTGCAGGGAGACGCTGAACAGGCTGCCTTTCTTGCTCTTTTTAAATTGACCTTATTGACTTCATCTCTATCTCTTTCTTGTGATAAAGTGCTTTTGGCAGATCTCATTAAAGCTAGACTTTACATCTAAAAGAGGTATATAGCAGATCTCCCCAGGGCTTTGGATCTCTTTAGCAACACTGAAAAGTTGTTGAACTACTCAGAATTTTTAAAGTCCCTCCGTTTCTTGTCCTAACATCTTCAGTCTTGATATTTAGAGAGTTCAGTGGTGACGCGAGCTCTAAGACGCCAAAAATAAAAATGCAGATGAAAGGCTAAATAAAAGTAAGGCTTGAAAGTTAACTCATTAGCAGAGTGAAAATGACTGTGATTGCTTAGTTTCTCATTTTTGGGGTTGTTCTATGGATTATAATGGGTCCCAATTAGCACACCTCCTCCCTTTGATTTGGACTGAAAACTCTCATATATTATTGGAAGGATTTGTGTCTTTAGAGTGAAATCTCTTGAGAAATATCGGATGGATTACCATGAAATTTACATATAAGTCTCCTGTAAGCTTAAATAACAGCAACCTTGCCAATGCCAAATTCGAATCCAAGTCACATGTTTATTCCTGCACAGCAGTTTGGACTTTGAAAACCTGCAACTATTGTTTTCTTATTTTAGAAAAGCATTTCTTTTTTTCCCATCAGTATACAGTAAATGCACATCTGAAGCTTTCATTTGATCGTTTAGACGTGTGACAGTAGCTGACACAGTGCTCTGCCATCCATGAAGAAGCTCCAGGAATGGGATGACTGTGAGAGGAGCGTTTGAGAGAGGCACGCAAGAGCAGAGACCGCAAAAGGGATGGAAATATATTTCCTAACAGAGTGTTCAACAAAGGCAGGGCAACTTGGGAAGTCCTTTCAAAAACTGGAAAAATTGAAAGAAAACGAATACATTTAAAAAAGGAGTCTTTTCTTGCAGAGATATAGGAGGGCGATGTGCACTCAAGATTTGCTAAATATAGTATTTTATACCCACAGGTTAAAAAAATATAGAAATAAGCAAACAAAAAATCCTACATTAAAACAGTAGAACCAAATATGTTACCCTGGTTAATATTTCACAGCATCACTTTTACTGACTTTTTGCATGCCTTCTCCAGTTTGTGCTGACAGTTTCACTGAGAAGAGACCGAGTTGTCTTTAAGGCAAAATTAAACAACAGGTAGCGATGGTGTTCACTCTGCAGAGATATGCCTTTCTTATATGCCGGTAATACTTTGTTCGTGTACCAAGCTTATTTAGCTGCCACGTTCTCTCTCTTTTCTTTTACAGTATAGCTCTTGCCGTGCTTTGTTTTGACCTCCATATTGCTGAGTGGCGCAGTCCTCTCGGATCTCATTTTTAATCGGCTCAGTTGGACAGGCTGAAATCAGAGAAGCTGGTTTGTGAATTCCCTCTCGGTGCTTGCACTGAATAAATGTGTAAACCTAACTGCCTTGTTGTGTGATGGTTCAGCAGAAGAGGACCCAAACACAGGACACCAGAGAGAGGTAAAAATAGAAAATCCAATTCTATATTGCCAGCCTTAGGCGTGTGATTTCAAAATAAGAGCGTTAAATATGTATCTCTATTCTTCTCAGAATATTTCTTATTTTTTCTACGTTTTCTACAATAAAATCTCAATTTGTCTTTTTTGTTTCGTGACAGAGTGAAGTCAGTTCAGTTTTTTCTGACACATTTTTGTAAGCCTCTGTAAGCCATCACAGAGGATTTTAAATAAGACAGTCAAGATGTGATCGAAGCGCAGACTTTCAGCTTTAATTGAAAAGGGTTTCACAAAATTATTTCATTAACTGTTTAGGAATTACAACCATTTTTATACAGAGCTCACATATTTTTAAAGTTTCAAAAGTAAGGCGACAAACCGACATCCTTATAAGGGTTACTTTTAATACCTGAACGAAGATCTTTTGCAGTCAAAGATGAAGAACTGTCTGATCAGGTTTGCAGCATTTGACTGAATTTGAGCAGAGACTACAGATGTGCACACTTCACAATTCCTTCTGATACTTCTATTAGCTGTCACATCATCAGTAAACACCAGCGAAATGGTTCCACTGGCAGTCATACATGCCACCATGTTTAACAGACGATGAGGTATGCTTTTGCTATACTTTTATCTTCCCATCACTCTAGTGCAAGTTAATATTGTATTTTTTCAGAAATATCACCCTCCTCTTCTTCGGTGTAACCAGTTGATCATCACCTTGATGCAAACCTTTAATATAGAAATTAAAAAATCTCTTGGTTATGGACTTTGGCAATGCACATCTATCTACTTAACAGTATCCTTGAGTTGTAAGATCTTGTGATGTTGTTTTTCTCAACCAAGGAAACAATTTTGCAGTCATCTACTGTAGCTGTATTCTGTTTTCCCCACCTTTTGATGTTGCTGAGCTGGCCAGTGAATTAGCTTTGAGGATGTAACAGATTGTAGATTAGGCCACTCCTAGCATGTCTAAAGTTTATTTGGCTTTTTAAGCCTAATAATGGCCTGATTCACTTGTGTTAAGAGTTCAACACTTTCCCTTTGTTATCTTCTACAGCGCTTTCTGCTTAACTTATCATGGTATAATGAAAGGACAGGCCTTACCCGTCTATGACCCTTACCCGTCTAAACTCTTGATAAGTCACATCTTGTACGTCTGATTTAAAGACTCCGTGTCTATCTGAAAAGGCATAATTACAAAAAATTGTGCCAGTGTCTAGCTGTACACATTAAAGTACATGGACTCTGGAACTTGAATGTGGATGAGTGTGGGGAATGACAGTCAGGTCCCTGGTGTCCCTTAATGGCTAAAGTTCCCTCATATGAATAAAAGTGTCTAGTCTGCAGATGGCGGCACCCTGCACCTGTGATTTTGGCATATCATTGCCAAAACGCATACCAGATGTATCAGTGATAAAAATGCAAAAATATTCATGCTCAACATTTCATGCAAACGCTGAAATCCTGCTGTAGAGCTTCAACCATTCTCCTTATAACCATTTTATCAAGTGCAAAACTTCTGTCTTACATTGCAGAGACAATGCAGATGACAAACAGTGGAGACATTTTCTCCAGGTGCAGAACTGGATCAATGAACTTGCCACACGCTAGAACAGACTGCGAGCGTACAATATTCTCAGCACATTTCTATTCCATTTGTTTTGCAATTTTCAAGTTTAAAATAGCCGTACTAGCTCATGAATGACCTCTTTTTAGTTTCAAAGAGACATGAGAGGTACTTCCCAAAGTCTGACCTGCACAGTGTCCTCCGCAGTCATGCTTGTTACCACTACAGGATTGCTGCAGAAGCACCAAACTACAGTGAACCATCAATAATATGGATGTTTAAGTTTACATCACCAAATGGCATGAACTATTATAACTTAAGCAAAGTGTATTACCAGAATTCAGCTGTGGGGGAAGAGTGATTTTATTGGGTGGACCTGGACCTCTGAGCTCCATCCGTAATGTTGACACCGGTGTGGAACCAGTTTCAGATCAGGCATATTGCTGTGTCACTTTGTGTGACTTTACATTATACCGATTGGTTCCTTGCCACAGGAAAGTCTTTGTTTTGTTTTTAAATTTTTGATTTGGATAGTTTTACAAAGTTTTGCAGAATTTCTTTTTCTCATTTTTTCATTACAAACTGAGAGGCAAACTGTGTTAAATTTGCATATCCGTGAAAAAAAGTAGTTAGCACATTTACTAATGAAAAACATGATGGAGTTAGCTTGTTACTGCTGTTTTTCTGACCTCCTCGTTTTGGCTAGCTGCAGTGTTTGTGTAGGAAATAAGCCACTGCTGTGAGATGACAGCAACAAATAGGTCACACTAGATTAAAGGACCATCTCCGCGAAATAAACAAGCGTGGACTTCCACGAAAAAGTGAGTCCAATTCACATCTCGTTTGCCTTGTTTTTCTGTTTCTCTCACGCTTTCATTATTCGTGGTTAAATGTCGTGCCATCGCTGTTTGCACAGTATTTAACTACCTGCAGTGAAGTTCCTGTGGAGGTTTTTCACAGGCCTGGGCAATCAGGCATTCATAGTTTTCCCAGTGTGATGTTCACTCAGTCACCTGTTGTCTTTGTGATGATTTATAAAATGTGCAAAAAGGCTTAAAAAAGTCCTAATTTATCCATTTATGTTTTGTAAGTTGTGTTTCAGTATGAGTCAGGAGCTTATATAAGAAGTCGGAAAGTATTGTATTGTGTGCAGCATACTGAAGTCATGTTCTTTTTTAGTCTTTTAGTATTTAAAGCTGAACCTTCATCAGTGTAAGGTCTGAGTTCTTGTTGAAACTCACTCTTAGTTTTATTTTCAGCAGCACAAATGAAAATTCTGAGAATAAATAAGAACCCCAATGATGCTGATGAAGATGCAGTATTGCAAGATATTAGACTTAATATTGTGAGTGCTTTGTTTCACTTAAACTGTGACCCACCCTGGTCTCATAGCCTCTGCTGCTGTTGTGTGACAGAGGCTCCTTTTGCAATGAAACAAAGCGTCTTGTCTGTTGGACATGCTTTCTCATCAGTCCTCTGTCTTCCTAATTGTCTCCTATTCTTCTATATCGTGTGTTGCTTGAGAAAGCGATGAAGTCAGCATATGCCGAAAAGCTGATTGCCAGCAGAGGTGCATTGGAATCAGTCTTATTCATGATGATTTACTCATCTATCTAGCCTGCGCTCACAGTGCCCTTGACTGTCCAGGCCAGAGTACACTCTAGTTTGTCTCAGCATCTTAACTCCTCTCTCACCCTCGCTATCTCTGTCTTTCATGCACAGCAGGGCTTTTGAAATGCACTCCAGCAGAGCTCGCATTTCAAGATTTTATGCATTTGCAGTGACACACTGTCCTCTCACATATTAGCAAAATTTGATTGGTGGATTTGATTGATTTTTATTTCAGACGCTGCTGTCACCGAGGAAGCATTGGGGATCTGTGCCTGGGCATGACATGCAGCAATCATGTCAACCAGTCAAACAAACTGGACTTCGCACTCAATCAGTCACTTTTGGGTACCGTACAGGTGGCCTAGTGTGAGTACAAACTAAAATGCTGCTTCAGCAACAGAAAACAACCCCCTTCCTTTATCACTTCAAGCCTTGTGTGTACTTTGGTGCCTTCATTTCCCTTTATCTCTCTCTCCCTCTCATGTGACTCGTAAATAGCTGTTGTTTTTTGTTTTAATGTGGGAAGGTTGCAGATATTGCAGTAAAATTCTTAAATTGTCAGAATATAATTTTTCAAGCAATATAATTGTGTCAGTGGAGGTGGGAAGTAATGAAGTACAACACTTTGTTACTGAACTTTTTACTTTTACTCCCTACATTTTCACACAAATACCTGTACTCTCTACTCCTTACATTTTCAGGCTTGTTACTTTTGGTTTTGGTTATTATTTCTGGTCACTGCCAGCCTTCAGACATCAAACCAGTTTAAGTCTAAACAGAAACACATGAAAGGCAGTCCTGTTTGTGGGACAGGGCATGTCTCTTAAAAACAGATGCAGCTCTGCACCATAGTCAGGGGCCTTGTTGCTAGCTAAAGGTCCAGAGAAAGATAAGAAAGACAGGGCAGGAGAGGAAGAAGAGAGGTTAGATTAAAGATAAGAACGGCTCAGTAGGATTTGATAAACTGGAAATGTAAAGGTTAGATGCAAGCCCTCATGTTTTTAAACCAGATATTGGGTCTGTACATGTGACATTATGTTTTTTATATTGTGAAACATGCTGCAAAAACAAACTAAGGTACACTAACTGTGTTATTTAAAGATTGTATGAAAATACTCTGCACCTTAGTGCAGGATAAACAGGTTAGCTTGCTGTACTGGGATGGATTTAAAGTAAAGAACAATGTGTCTAACTGGAGCACAGTGGCTGTGGTGCTTATGGTTGGAGTTAGGTTACATGAAGTGTAGCAGAGATTAATATAGCACACATCAGCTGATCACAGCCTGTATATCAAGAAAATCTACTGGAGCAATTATTGTGAGTTGTGCGTCTTTTCCCCATGTTGAGTCACTACAACCGATTTCAGGGTTGCCCCAAATGCTGAATCCCACTTTAACCTCTTTCCTACTCATC
This sequence comes from Oreochromis niloticus, assembly GCF_001858045.2. NCBI lineage: Eukaryota > Metazoa > Chordata > Actinopteri > Cichliformes > Cichlidae > Oreochromis > Oreochromis niloticus. The sequence continues at coordinate 16,096,696 of NC_031972.2, forward strand.
TTGCTGTTTAGAGGTAAAGTCACTCCCTACAATGTAGGCAACAGAAAAGAGAGATAATGTTTTTCCTTCTTTTCTCTGCTTGTGTTCTACTTCAGTGATTCAAGCTGACTACAATCAGAATTAATAATTAGACTAAAATAAAGTTTGTATTCCCATCTACTGGTATTATTTTATTATTGCATTAATATAGCACAAGTTAGTTTTTTACTTTGTTACTTTGAGTACATTTTAAAGTACCAGTACCTTTTCACTTTTACTTGAGTAACAAAGTTGAATCAATACTTCAACTTTTGTATTTTAACACAGGTATCTGTATTTCTGTTTAAGAACACAATGTCTGTACTTTTGCCACCTGTGTGTGTCGGTATAAATGTGCTGGTTATATGCATTTTACTTAAGATGCATATAAAGATTAACCCTGTTCCTTAAAAGACACACCAAACTGTGACCAGCAGTAGGGATTATAATGCAAAGAAATTTGACTAGAAATGTTTTTTTTTCCTAAATTTGTTTTAAATTTTTCCATAGTTACTAACAACAAGTATGTAAAGTGGTAGTTTATGAAGTCCACAGACATCGTACATTTCCACATTAATGTGCATTTGCAGAAGCAGCATAAAGACCAGACATCTGAGCCCTTAAGTTTTACAACTGGTATTCTGGAGCGTTGGTGTCAGAACCGCTGCTACCCTGAGCCTGACAGCTCAGTGAATTGACAAAGATTTTATTTTCTTGCCTGAAGCACCGACAGTTTGAGGGTTACATGCTGCACAGCAGCAGCCATTTCTCAGACATATGCCAACACATTTGAAATATGGGACACTGATACTTCAGAAGTGCGAGTGCTACTAAAGGACAGTGTGAGAAATAAGAATAGGGAAGACAGCCAGTCTAGGGGCCATTGTAAGCTCTTCCCACTTGCTTATTCATCAAACAGTCAACAGACAATAAAACCATCACCTTGAATGTTTCAGCAGGTTGTGACAACAAGGTTAAACATTTCATTTTAGGTGGCAAAAGCATTGCCACATAAGGATCTAGGACAACTAGAGTGTGTAGCTTCATATTTAACACACTGTAATGTGTCATTCAGTGGGCATCATTGGGCGTTTACCTTTATAGAGATAATAAAGATGGTAATTTTGCACCTTTTGCAGATGTTACACCTGTGCAGGGATCCGTGAGGTTGTTAGGATACGATGACGTGTGAACAGACAGAGTTTTATTAAAATACTTATAGAAAAATACCAATACTTAAAAAAATATATAGGGGGACTGATAATTATGTCCTCATCTGTACATCCATAAATACAGTCATTCATTTTCTGTATGAGAGATGTCAGCCTTCCTGCTCCTACACTTTTTTAAAATATCCTTTATGGGTATTACTGCTTGACATCAGGGGGTGCACAGCAGCAGCATAGACTGCAGCCCTAGGTGGAGATGAGTGGCTGTGTAACCCAGCAGCCAACTGATGTTCTACATTTATGACACTAATAATTAGTTCAATAAACCGGTGTTTACTACAGAAATTCTCTATACTGTGGTGAAATCTCAAAAAAGTATTAAGGTATGAAAATGGGCCCTGCTAAAGCCAGAAACCCTATACAGTATAAACTTTGCATGCTTAAAGTGTATACTGATTCTGTATCACTTATGCCACATACAAGTAATAAGCTCCATTATTAGTACATTATTAGTATTGTATCCCTGCTCTCATTAGGGATGCTTCCTTGTGACCCAGCACTAATTTGATTTCCTCTTTAGGTAGATTTCATTATTGCTGACATGAACTGGCTACTCCTTTATAAAGTTGTGCATTGTTAGTAGATTCTTTTGGACTGGCCACTCCTCTCAGCGCTTTTTGTCTCTTTTTTTTACTGTAAATTTGCTCTGCTCAGCAAATAAGTGTAAGTCGCACTCACAAACTCACATAGCCGGTGTGTCGTAGTTATTCATAGGAGTAGTGCCTATTTACAGACACCTCATTGAACCACTGTGTCACTATTTCATGTGCAGGATTTTAGCATGCTGTTTCTCTGTAATGCATCTGTGAACCTCTAAATTTGACCGGTTCATTTTTTCATTTATTTTAAAAAATATGTGTTGGGTTTTGTATCCAACAGATTTTTTACTTTCTTAAGTATATATATATTTTTGCCCTCAAAACTGTAGTGTAGCATTATATGGGCTGTTTCATTTTTGACCTGTCGTTAGCATCACTCACCTCCACCGTACATCTTGATCCAACTCGTTTCTTCTTAACTACAATTGGAACATGTGGACTTCAGAGTGTTGAAAATACATTTATTTCAGCGTTTATTTCGGTTGGTCGCTCTTCATCTTCTCTGGTAAGAATTGCTAAGGATTAGAAATAATGTTGAATAAAATGAGTTTTATACCAATATGCTAATTCTGAATGTTAATGTGTTAATGTTGCTTAAACAGTTAAAAGAACTTCTGTTGCTGTAGAGGTTTAGCTATTAAGTGACTATTTCTAAAGCAATATTCTTACGACTAAAGAAAATACAAAACTCTTTTGCTGTATTCTTGCCTTGGAGCTCGCAGTTTTTATCTTTTCTTCATGTGTTTGCACACAGTGAATTGGAGTCCTTCAATTTTATGGCAGTTACTAACTTCTAGTACACATCTGACGAAATTAAATAAAACATCTGCAAGATTTGAACACGTTCTCACAAATATTGCAATAGCAAAATACCAAATTGAACTTGGTGTCACAGACTTTTTATGTGACTTACTAGACTTCTCTGAACAGTAAACAGTTTTAGTCAGTTTTTGGTCACTCTTAATCTTTTTATTTTGTTAATTTTATTCATTGTATATATTTTTTGTTTATTCTTTTAAATATTAAAACATTTAACTCATGTTTTAATATTTAATATATACTGATTATTTTTATCTTCTTTTTTTCATTGTTTGTATTTATTTTATTGTTATTTATATATATATTTCTTTGTCTGCTTAATGTATGGTTTCTGTCATCTCTGTTTTTTTATTACTGGAAAGCACTTTGGTCAACTATGTTGTTTTTAAAGTGCTCTATAAATAAAGTTGGATTGGACTGAATGCATGCAGTTACATTAAAGCATAGACACAAAAACATTTGAGTGTGCATGCCTGTGGTGTATTTTTGTGAGTTGCTTAGCTCACAAAAAGACATGTATTTAAAGAATCTTCCAAAAAAGCAGTACCGTGATAAAAAATGAAGGATGCCTACTCTAACGGTGTCTCTGTTGTTTGCTGTAGTCTCTCCTCCGAGCTTATCACACAGCTAATCCATGAAAACAGTGTCAGTCTCATTAATTGCTTGCAATAAACAGATAATAAGCAAATCCATTTTATGAGCTACTTTGCTTTAATTCACAGTTTAAGAAGTAAGTTTAATAATCTGAGCCACTTTCTACTGTTTACTAAACCATCTATGGACACCATATACTTACTTTTACAGTGTTGCCTCTTTAATTAACAAAGGGACTATCAAAATGATTGCCATGCTAATAAATCCTTATGTACTGTATCAATCACTTAATGTACCCAGACTGAATGGATTATTTTCATGGATTGATGTGGCCAGTAGTGATACTTCTATCTCCTGTGGTATTGGGTTTTTGTGCAGCTAGTATCTCAGAACACAACTTACGTTACCTACGGATGTTATTACTGGTCTATCCCTTTTTTCCTATCAAGTGATGTAAACAGATATCACAGTACGAACAGAAACACACAGAGTTGTCAAGTCATGTCAAGTCTGTGCTAGTTAAAATAACAAACCCCCAAACCCCCCAAACATGAGGTGTTCTGTCAGGCTTTTTCCACGGGGATTGTATCGAGCAATGCTTTGCTAACCGTTTTTGCGAAAGATGATGAAACATGAGTAAAACCGTGGAGAAACACCTGACCCTAGAAGAGAAATCAGGTCATGTACAAGAGATGGTAGGCTGTGTAAAGAATGACTGGCAGAGATCCCTGGGCACCAGGCAGGGGGGAAGGTAATCGACATGTGTATCCGCAAAACAAAAGACGTTTAGAAAAGGAAATATTAGGGCAATAAAGACGTAGAAGCCTCAAAATTTAAACAGGAGTCAGTGTTACAGCTGGGACAACAGTGTCGAGATGACGTGGACAAATAGAGACAGTTTCCTGCAAACTGAGTCAGATTCAGGAGTTACATTCAAAGCGATAAAGACAAACTTCAGCTGTTGTTCTTTGTCTCTGATCTTAAAAATACACACACACACCAGCCCATCTATAAGATCATAGCATAGTAGTGATGTCGGTAGTATGTATGTGGCACCATGTATTTATTCCTTTATCTAATGGTTGGCTGTTGACTTTGAAATCTGATTTTACACAGACTCGTTCTCTATTAAACTATATAAAGCATTAGCATAAATTAAAAGATTTGTTTCGTTTTCACTAAATGTTCAGCTATTAAGAGGTGAAGTGAAAAGATGAGCCGTCTGCTGATCAAAGAGTTTGCTCTCATTCATTTTTTATAGATCTCTGGGTTCAGCTCAGAGTAGCAAAACACAGTGTTGCTCTGTTTTAATTTAATTGGGTAGGTTAATTTGAATATTCATTAATGTCTATAATAAACCCTGGTCTTAAAAGTGCTCAGTTTTGCCTTGAATAGATGCATCATTTGTCAGTTCCAAACTTATTTGTCTGTTTCTAATCACAAAAAAGGGAAGTGTTTTGATGAACTAGAGCCCTGTTTCCAGGTTATGGTAAAAAATGTCTGTAAAGGTAACACAGCAAAAGTGAGAAACCGTATTGTTTTTTGAAACATATTTGAGATTTAACACCAGTAAGCTATCTTATCTGGTTTTAATTCAGAGCTGTGTGCAGGCCCACAGATTACAGCCATTTGTTTTAGCATTCATTTTTGTACTTAAACACTAGTTATTTCAAACTTTTCCTGTCTTTTGTTGCTTGTTTTTTATTTACTTGCTTTTTATGTTTAATACAGTATATGTGTTGATCATTTATCATAATCATGAGTGAGCCTTTAGGTAAAATGACAACTTGTTGCTTTTTCAAGTTTGTCAAAAAATGAAACAAACCTTCAGACTTGTGTCTCAGACAGTGTTGTGTCCCACAAATGATCTCATGTTGCCTCTTTACATCTATCTTCGAAATTAAAGCTATCTTGCGACTGCGGTTGTCAGTTGTCTCTGGAAGCTTGCTTGACTCTGAGCTACTGTCATTTTCATGGGTCTGTCTATATCCCATTAACAGAAGCTTTTTTAGCTCTTTGCACATACACATTGTGGATAAACCTGTGCTGTCTGGCTTGAGGCTGAAGGGTGACTAGCTTGCTTGCTACTCCTGACTGTGCTTTAGTTCTGATCTGCAATTCCTGACGTGTGAAAACATTAGCAAGTGAACAATCAAATTACTCTTATGTGATTTCTTATTTTTAAAGATATGTTCTGCTATAATTACCTTCGTCAACATCTGTGTAGTGAAGAAAGACAGACTTTTAAACATGATAGCAACAAAACTCAGACTGTAAAGAAGTAGCATCATTACCTAGCCTATCAACTCCAACAGGTGCAGAAATCAGCTTGGTAGACCAGATGGACCAAGTTGAACTGGTATTTTTATTTCCCTGTATACAGTATATTGACTGTTAAGTCTGTTACACATTGCTCAAGACTTCTAATTTAGCCGTGTTGTTTTTTCTGCTATTATATGAATACATTTTAATTTTAATTAAGGTGTAGGCTTGTTTTTCTGAGCTAACAGAGCACCCCTGCTACTAACTTGTGACAGTGCTGTAGATTATGATTTATTACCTTAGATTAAAGTGTACAAAAAGCAATGTATTAAAAATGAGCTCAAACTTAATCATCTGTAGCCGTAATAATAACCCAAATAACACTGATGGGGAACGTTTTTCTGGAGAATGAGAACTTTTACATTTGATATTTAAAGTTTGCTAGTAATACACAGGAGTCATGTGTGTAGTGTTGCTACATTTACTAAGGGAACAGTTCTTGAAAAGTCCTCCACCATTGCTCATTGTCATCTAATGGTAAATATTTGATGGTAAGCATGGAGGTAATAAGCTTTTTCAGTCAGGCCAGGAAGGAGTGCAGAAAATACTCAAAACTGTCAGCACATATAAAAGACTAGAAGTCATTTATCACATAATCATAAACATGGACGTTTTGATCTGGTACAGTTTGTCTCATTAGTGTGTTAAATGTGTGTGGTTGAGGGAAGTCTTCTCTGGTTAGCTCTCTACAAAAGTCACTGCATGGAACTTATATATATAGTAAATGTGGGTATTTTTTTTTAATTTCCTGTAAACTAATTAAACCATTAAAACCATCTGGTAAAACTGTGTATTTCCCCTTCAGCCATAACAGCACTGGCCGGGTGCGATATGGGTACAGAAGCTCTGGGGAAGTCTGGCACCAGGACATTGGCAGTGGATCCTTCGGGTCCTGTGGGATACAAGTGAAGCCTCGATGGATTAATCTTTTACCGGCACATCCCACGGATACTTTATTGGACTGGGAAGTTGGCGATGTGTTCATGAGAGTGCTTCTACTGTGGGAGCCCACAGCAACAACCTTTTGGTGGGTGGTCAGAAACAGAAATGCCATAAGCCAGTGTGTCCCGGCATAACATTGTGTTGCAACCAGATGATCAGTATTATTCAATGTCGTGGCCTATGTATTATTTTACAGTGGCTTGCTATTTCCTCACGCTTCAAACGTGCCTAATAAGCTAACCTAACTACCTTCTCACTGTAACCTTTCTGTGTATTTTCAGTATGAAACCCTTATCAATATTCTTAATAAATCAAATCTGCTTATTTCCAAAATGTAAAAGTATTCCTTTAATTTAAAATATCGTGCGCTGTCTTTACAGTCCTGAACTTCACGAAGTAACTTAGTCAGGTCATGCACTTCTTTCTCGTTTCAAATCACAGACCTTATTATCAACCAGACTTAATCATGTTTCCCTTGTTCACAAGGTGGATATTTGTACTGCGTCTAGTACACTCAGTCAATAATGCATTTTTTTCTCAGCGTGACTATTACCTGCTCTTTGATCCACAATGAAATGTGGGCTTACATCATTTCTCAATGTTCTACATTCATAAACTATTCCTTCCCAAGTCTCAGTTCTTGACACCGTTCAGGCTCAGAGGGGATGAGCCCTACACACAGAATAGCTAATACAGCTACCAGCAGCTCAGACAGAGGGGAGTAATACCAGAATCCCCGTCTTGTCATTTCTCACAGGCTTAGTCCCGCTTTCATCTTTGATGTACACTGTATCCTAATGTAATGCCGCATCCATGTATCTTGATCCACTTTGTACTTCGACTGACTCAGCAATGGGATAAGTGTAATTAAACTGTAGTTTTGCATAAGATAGAAGCTTTAAAGACATTTTCGCATGAACGTTACACGTCTCGTAGCCTTGGAAGTAGAGAAGAGTGAAAGATCTGGCGTCAGGGTCAGTCCCTTGGTCACTCGGGGCTGACGTGAATCACTGTGTATCTCCGTTGTTTATACTGTGGAAAAGATTTTTAATTAGCCCCTTATTTTCACTGCATGTGCAAGTGGCATTTCCAGATATAAAAACTCTTTTGCAACTTTTATCAGAATAAAATAATTTATATTCTCTTGACAGGAAACAGTTCTTTGTGATTGTCAGACAGACTGTCGGCGGATAAATCGGAATAATCCGTTCGCAGTAATAAGCATTCAACACTATGTCCAAAGAGAATAAAATAGATAAAATGAATTGCAATGATGCCTTTTTTCTTTCTTTCTTTTTTTTGGTAACACCCCCTCTCCGCCTGCTACCCCCCTGAAAAAGAAGATGATTAATAGCAAGTAACTGTGGACACCGACTGAATGAAAAAAAGTACAATCAAGAAGGCAAATTAACAGTCATTTACTGCAAGGTTTAGACTCAGTGTAATAAAATGCTCTTTTTGGAATAGATGTAAATGTATTTCTTTTTTTATAATTTATTGTAACTCCAAACAAAAATAATTTCTACAAAAAATATTCAAATAATGTCATATAATATCGATACGTGGTTCATATCTTTTCTCTCTCTTTTAGACTTCTGATTAGTTAAATTCTTCTTCCTGAATACTGTGTGAAGATTAAATCTCGCTAAGTGTGGCAACAATCACTCATTCCTATAACAACCATAATAGTGACTAATGTATTATAATTCATAACCCCCTGGATATTATATAATATGTATAATCTCAGCAACTGCTAGTGGGCACATTAGATACAATGACTGAAGATATATATTTTTTTTTTTAGAAAAAAAATGCAGCAGGAATAGAATAAATGTAAAATCAAGTCTCAGATTAAGAGAAAAAAAATGAAACCTGGTTAATATACTACGTAGGCCTCAGCAATAGGATCAAACAAGCGCCTCTCCGCTCGACCCTTGTCGACATGCCTTGTCCTCACTCTGAGCCCGACCGCGCGCCCTCGACGTCAGTCGCAAGTGAGATCCGCAAGTCAACCGAGAAAGAGAAGAAATTTAAAAAAAGAAAAAAGAACAGAAAAGTCTTGTGATTACAACAGCCATTCCCTTTGATGTGAAACAGTGGTGATTAAGTTTTTGTCTATGCTTTTTGGTTTGATGCACATTGCTCCAGCTTAGGAATAAAGGGAACAGTGGTTGGTATGATTTTTCTTTTTTCCCCCCCTTTTTGACTGCATCTTTTTTCAGTGAGGTTGCTCATATTTATTCTCTGTTTGTCCTTCGCACACCTGAGTGTACACCCGGTGCCATTACAGTCCTGTGAAGTGCGCATGTGTGTTTGAAATGGGAACGGGAGTCGAGTAGTGATCGGTGAGCGTGTGCGCTTTTAAGAGTGCTGCAGTGTTGGGTCCATTACAGGGACGACCCATTCCCATTTTGGGTCACCCGTCGCCTCACAAATACGCTCATATACACATGTTTTAGGTGTGAGGCAGGGGGGCGGGTGGAGTTGGGGGTGGGGAGGATTTTCGTGGCTCAATGGGGCGTTAATGTGGCCAGCAGGTAGGTTAGCAGAGTGCCGAGCAGCAGGGTGGCCGTGGAAGGGTGCGGCAAAGAAGCGCCGTTGCAGTCCTTGCCCGCCTCACAGCGCGAATGTTGGCACAGTACCCCCTTGAACTCCGGAGGACAGATGCACTTCTGGTTCTGGTAGCACGTTCCTCCGTTCTGGCACAGGAGCATCTCCTCGTCACAAACGTTTGCTGCAGAAAAGAAAAGAAAGGCGAGAAAAGAAAGAACAGCAAAGGGAGGAAGTGGCGTAGAGGATGGAGGGTGAAGGATTTGCAGAGGTAAGGTGAACGGGAGAGACGAGTCGTGAATAAAGAGCATGCGGGGAAGTGACAGAATGACAGGCGGTAAAAGGATAGTGGGGGAGTAAAGAGCACAAAGACGAAGGAAAGATGTATGGCAAAGAGGAAGACAGGTGGGGGATGATAGAAGGGGCAATGTTAGACAAAACATGATAGGAAACAGAGAAACGGGGAGGAGGAGAGGAATCCAGGGCAGAAAGAACAAAGTAGAAAAGAAAGAGCAGGAAGGAAAGAGCCAAGATAAATTCTCCAGTCTTTGCCTCGGGGACTACAACAGGTAACACCTGCCTTTTTTTTTTCTTTTTTTTTGTTATTGCAGCCCTTTTCTTTGACTGTTTTTCTTGAGCATGCACTTTCTCAGGGTGAGGTCAAAATCACTGTATCAAATCCAGCAGAAAATACACAACATGTATTATATTTGTTCAGGAGTCTTTTGGAAGAATAAGCATCGTTAGGAACATAGGTACTTGGGTAGCTGTACCACATAACATACTTGACCTAAAAATGTTTTGAGAGGAAAAGGGATCCGGCTTCCGTGACAAGAAGTAATTACATGTGCTAACATTTTTTTATTACACCAAAGATAATTGGTTCTGTTGCCTGGGAGTATCTGGAGTAAGATGTCACAGCTAAAACAAACTGCACGGCCTTTTAGTGCAGCAGGTTCCATATTGTAATAAAAAACTCACAGACAGATACATTTGTTTTTGTGTATGTGTGTGTGTGTAGTTGGGTCTACTTGAGACTGAGGCCAATGGCTCGATGGTAGATGGCATAAGGAAGGCGTTTCCCCATAATAGGGTTAAGGTGCGACAGGGTCATCAATTAAATAAGAGGCTGATGTCACTAATGAGCTACGTGATCTATTCCTCTGTGAGAACGGACAACATCCGGAGCTGCACGAGCTAAATGGATGGTGCACTTGCAAAGGCCCTGAAAAGACTGCAATGTTTCCTCAACTCGAATTTTTTTTAAACCACCAAAAGTCAGTATCCCCATACTCACGGTAACAGCCTTGCTTCCAGTAGTATCCTGGCAGACAGTCGTCACATTTGGCCCCCGTGGCCCCGTCTTTACACTGGCAGAAACCTGTGCCGTTACACCGGTCATGAACAGAGCCCATCTGGTTGCAGTTACACTCTGAAAGAAGAGAAGGGTAGAGAAGAAGAACAGAACGAGTCGGTTATAAATGCTTGCCTCCTTTCTTTTTTTTTTTTTTTCAGTTTTTTGGGTGGGGGCGGGGTTAATCTAGACTTGAAATGAGTTTGGCTCAAAATCTGCACATTTGTATTCAGACCACTGAGTTGTGTTTGATGTTCAACAACTTCAGAGCTCTGGTTCTGTGGGTGTGAGGTGGAGTTTCTCTAAAGGCGTCCCAGTGTTGAAGACATTCAGGGCTGAATTCGAGGCAATTTTTCAGCCAGAAATATATTAATGATTAGCCTGCAGTGTTTCACCTTGTTCAAAATTCAGTGTAGTTTTCTTTTTTTTTTTCATGCAAAACTCCATGATTGTGTGATCAATGTAGTCCTGTCTGGGCTACCAAACTGTTATGATTTCAAAGGCATCTCATAGGTATCATTTATTCTCAAACAGCAGAGTACAAATTTTCAAGGTCTAACTACAGGTTATAGAGTTTTTCAGCAAAATCGCTGACATGTGGCAGAATGAACAATACCTATCTTTGCAAAGACTTTTCTGATTTGTCTCCAAATTCAATGCATATGCTAACATACACAGTATTTAATTATATGAGTATATAAGGAAAAAACAGAGTTAGTACAATTCTAATGAGACTAAATGTCAACATTTGGTACAACCGCCTTTATTCTCTAAACAGCCTGAGCTCTCTCAGGCAGCTTTCCTGTATTTTCTTAGTAGTAGTCTTCAGGACTAGTTCTCCAGGCTACTCGAAGGACATTCAAAGCTCTTCTTTGGATGTTCGCTGTACTTTTTTTGTGCTCATAATTCCAGCAATTTTGACAAGATTCCCAACATCACTGGCTGAAAAGCAGCCTCAAACCAGGACAGGTCCTCCACTGTGTTTCACAGGTTGCTGTAGACACTAACTGTTACACCTCTCTTACGCATGCCTCAGACTTTTCTCCTTGTTTCTCTTCCTTAAGAATGGCTTCTTGACAGCCACACTTCCACTGAGACCATTTCTGATGAGGCTTCATTGAACAGTAGATGGATGAACTGAGGGGCCAGATGTAGCTCTCAGGTCCTGCGTCAGGTCTTTACTGGATTTTCCCCCCCACTTATTAAAGACAAGACTTTCAGATATTGTTCATCTGTTATAGGTTGTTTTTTTAGGCCTGGCACTTCTGCTTCTAGTCTCCACTTGTCCAGTTCCCTCATTTTTTTTTAAAGACACACTGCATACCATGCAGAAAATGCCAAGTGTTCATCTATTTGCATTTTTTTTTTTGTCATTATTTGTAGATTTAACTAAAGTAATGGGAGCAAATGCTGGGTTTTTGTGACAGGCTGCTAGTAACAAAGTGCCTAAACATACAATTTAAAATGGTTTCTTTTGGTTCTTTGCTAAATTGTTTTGTGTAGACCCTACACTGGTTCTTCCCTTGAATTAGGTGACTTTTTAAATGCTCGAATGGTTGAGAAAACCTGGAGAACTAGTGCTGAAGACCACTTTAAAAAATACAAGATGGCTCCTTGAAAGCAAAATATAAAGAACCGAGGGAGGTCTCAAGACCCTTGCAGGTAAGGATTTTTCAACAACTTTAGAAGCCTTCTTAAAGTGTGAGTTATATTTTTTTTATCGCGGGGAACATGGTGGTGTGGTGGTTAGCACCACTGCCTCATAGCAAAAAGGTCCTGGGTTCGAATCTATAGGCCACAGCTGTGATCCAGCTTCCTCCCACAGTTCAAAGACATGCACATTAGGGTAACTGGTAATTGCAAATTGCCTATAGCTGTGAATGGTTGTGTCTCTCTCCCTCTGTGGGATAGACTGGCAATCTGTCCAGGGTGTAGCCCACCTCTTGCCCTATGACAGCTGGGCTCCAGTCCAGTTATGACCCTGAATTAGATGAACCGAAGAAGATGGATGGATCCCAGTGCCATTATCAGGTAGTTTTTAAATTGGGTTACAAACTGCCTGTGCTGGAGAAAGCTGCAAAGTCACAAAAATACTCCATATATACAGTGTGCTGTGAAGTCTCCCCTGCCTGCTGTAGTTTGGTTAAAACACTCTCAGTTCATTTGTCTATTTAGTGCAGTTCACTTGAGCTGATGTGAGAGCTGTCAGTCAGTGCACAGGCGCCCAGAGTTGAGCAGAAAGTGTTCTCACTTTTTCTCATTTGCACACATAAGGATATTCTATATTAATATGTATAGACTAAACGTAATACTATTTTTTTTCTTAATAAATTGCTTTATTTCCACTAGTTATTAGGATTCCAAATCCATATATCCTTGAATAATATTGAGATCAGTGACAGCTGGCAGCAGATAAAAGGTTCAAAAACTGCAGAGCTGCGTATTTAGGATACATTTGTCAGTCACTTGATGATGAACTGATGATTCTATCATAACTTGATGTAAGCCAATAGCTTGTCTTTTGAGAAAACCCAAGATCGCCTTTAGTAATTTATTATAAAATTTAGTATTAAAAATTAATAGAAGTGGGAAAAAGCCGAGAGTCTGAGATTAAGACAACCACAGCGATGTGGTTGGCATTCCTGTGTTTGTGGGTCATGTGCATCAGTATTGGTTGACGTACGGGAGCTTTTATCTGTGAATGTGTGTGGGGAGACTGAGTGCAAACACATTTGTGTTTTACAGTGTTTGGCTTCTTGCTCTAGAGATGCTAGTTTGAACTGATTTCTGTTGCCACACTTGGTGTGCCAGTGTGCTGGCAGATAATGCTGACTCCAAGGCCTGGCCCTGTGTGTGCCCTGACCGCAGTGAGTTTACCCTCCAACCCCCTGCAGTCCACCTAGAGATGGATCCAAATCAACACCAGATTTTCCGCTCCACAGCTATGCAAACACAGTGACCTCTTACCAGGACGTGCCCTTAATGTGACTGACTTTAAAACAAACACACATTATCCTGCATATCACTGCAAATAACAATACAAAACTATTCTTTTTTTTACAGTACAGTTATAAAATATTCCTACAGTTTATGTTCTTCATTGTTTTGGCTTTGCATGGTAGAACAGAAGACATGATATGAGTTTAAAGAGTTGGCTTCTAGCTTAAAGGATGCCTGAGGGTGTTCGCATTAGTACTGGCTGAACAGTGTCTGACTTCTTTTATTCAAACTGTAGTCCGCCAAGCTTTAAGATAGCAGTGAAAAAGCCCTTAGAAACTCACAAAGCTTTGATTTCCAAGCAATAAAAACTTCTTGACTGGCCACATCAGTCACCTGTGTATACTGTTCCACTTACTTAAGACCACGCTGAAAGGCAAGAAAGCCCCGAAACAAGCAGAGATTTCATCACTAGTAGTCGTATCATCCTCTGCTTTGTTTGTTTCTATCAATTAGAGCGGCTTTAAGATTTTGTTAGAACTGTATGTTCCCTGCAGTTTGAGAATAAGTGTCTAAAACAAGGCTATTTCTTCACTTTTTCTCTGATATGGATGTAAACGCACACGGCTTGAATCTGATGGCGCTATAATCCCGTAATTATCTTGCCCTCTCTCAATTCAAAGCAAACATAGCCAAATATGTTTTATAAAAGTGCCGCTGAAAAAACACTTGCATTAAACGCTATGCATTAAAATTTCACTGCTACACTACCAAGTGTTGGTAACTTTGTTTTTAACTTAAAATGCATCATCTGAGTAGTTGTGTGAAAATTTAACAGCACCTAATGGATCTTCTTATCTGTTTCACTGTCAGTCACACACACACACACACACACACACACACATATACATCCACTGCTGTCATACTGATGCGCTCAAGATCCCCACCCCCCCCACATATTCTCGCCGTTTCCCAGCAGACTCACCGATGCAGACGCTCTCATCATCCAGTTCGGCAGAGGCGTTGCGGTAGAATCCCAGTCTGCAGTGTTGGCAGTTCTGGCCCCTGGTGTTGTGCTTGCAGCTGACGCATGTGACGATGTTCAGGTAGTCGATGTAGCTGCAGCGATTGGAGTGGCCGTAGCACTCGCAGTCTGAAAGAAAAAGTGGCGGATTTCAAATTTCTTCTCAGGTGTAGGAAAAAAAAAAGATTCATGAATGAAATGGGATAGGAGGGTGGGGGGTGTTGCAGTCTTGGAGGTGTTTTTGGGTTACAGAAGGAAATGATAAATGAGCTGAGCTTATATAAAATGTCTGAAAGTTTTACTTTTAGATGTCAGTGGAGAAACAAATGATGCCGTGTGTGTTTTATGGCTTCCCTTTCTCACTCTATATTGGTTCAATAAAGACAGACCACTCCCTCTCCATTACTACACTCACAGGTTTGCTGAGTCTGCTTCACTGCGCTGCACTGATTACTGATGGGAATTGCACTATCCTGGCTATGGGTGTGTGTGTGTGTGTGAGTGTGCACGTGTTTGTGGCTATGTGTGCAGCTGTGTGAATACAAGCATGGTAATTGTCTCTGGGAATTTAATTGTGTTACAGAATGAGCAGATTATAAGCTGTAGAATAGTAACTAAGGGAATTAGTTTGAGGTGAGTGGTACAGAGAGTGTTTGGAGACTGCGCTTGACACTATGAAAATGGTCTGACCCTGGTTAGGCTGATGGAAAACTGGTCTTTGTTCACGCCTCGGCGATGAGTCAATCTGAATAATTTTTGGAGCATGTGTAAAATACCAGAAAAGTCAATGTAGTAACAGTAAACTTTGTTTCTTTATTTTTTAAATGTGATGATTTTTTAAAAATTTGAGCGCAGCAATGTGTAAATTCTGACCAAGGTCAGGTTTGCCCCGTGTTGCATCAGGTCTTCTATCAACAAAACTCAGTTTAGGAACTTACTGGATCAATTTCTGTAGTCTTAAAAGAAAAATGTTGATGATGCAAATTGATACAGAATTCAGCTGCTCAGCAGTTCAGGGCTTCCTTTATAACATGCATATTATTTTTTTTTAATGAGTGACAGGTTTGGACTGAAGACAGGCCAGTTTAGCACCTGAACTTTTCAAAGCCGTATTGTTGGAGTATATAAAAGCTTTAGTTTGCCACTGTCTTATGCCTCAATCACACAGGCCTAGAGACCCTGGAAACTTCCAGCTATGAGAGGAAATTTGCAGCAATTTGTTTTTGGACAAGTTCAACCTCATTTTGATTACTTTGGTTGCTAGCATCTTGCTACAGTCACCCACTGTTTGAATGTAAGATGCCGACTGCATAATCCACCTGTTTCTATCCTGCATGCAGTTTGCACTTCACCAGTAATTATAAAAGTAATGCTGATCTCTCCAATGCTCAAAAGTTACACACCTCAATGCCAAATTTCCTCCTCCTGCATGTGAGCAGAAATAAGCTGTAGCCATGGGAACAAAACACAAGTTTGTTTGTGCTTTTTTTTTTTTTTTTGCCTTTCCATGTTCCCGGCGTGCAGATAACTTAAGAACCTTTACAACCTGAGTAACAAGATAATGTACAACAATCACTGAAATATGTACAGTAACTTGTTACATTACTGCATTACCCAACACTGTAGTAATCAGGTAGTTGACAACTTCTTTCTATGCCAGTCTGACATATATTTAAATAATCAGGACCTTGCAAAATGTCTGGCTGGCAAAAAAGTGTCCTCACAGGTGTGCAAGTTACCTACCTGCACTACCAGCATACAGGTGCTGTCTACAGATTTCAGATCTCTTAATTAAACTTCGAGTTAAGTTTTTTTGTTTTGAATTTGTTTGTGTAATTTTTCTAATTGTTCTTCTTAAAAAATCATATGTTTATATCAATGTGGACCCCAGGACAAGCTGTGCATCAATGTGCAGATGCCGTTTCCTCCTTCATTATTCTATATTGTAAATATCAATCAATATAACAAAAAATGTTGTATTTTTGGTCCTACACTCCAGCCCTGCTCTCTCCTCTTTTCACTGTTGGTTTTTCCATTCACACTGTTTTAAATTCCCTTTTATAAAGTGCTGAGTAATCAGAGCTCTTAATTAAAATTTCTCTTTGTAATTCATGAATTATCCGAGCAGATTTGATTTCAGGTTTTTACTCCCTTTGCTTGTACGCTTGATAAATTAAGACTTGTTACAAGTTTTGCACCCCAAAACCAAAACGAAGAAAAAAGTGATAATGTGGAGAATGGTTTAAGATTTCTGTATAATTTTTCCACAGAGAGAAAAATAAAAAAAGCCGAGTATAACCTAGTGTAGGATCTGTGTTGTGCAGAAGGGTGTAAGAGAGGAGAGGTTGCTCGACAGTCTCTTTACGATTATCTTGGCTGAGACTCGTACCTAATTAAGGTTTTATTAAGCTTTAGAAGTTGGCTGCAGTGGTGTGCTGCAAGGCATCACTGTCCTCTAAAGAGGCGTTTACCAGGCATGTTTATGCAAATACACATTTAAATGCACATTAAAAAGTCGGAGTTTAGCTGTTTAATCAGCCGTCACATTATTATTTTATTATTGTTTGGTTGATGATGCCAGCTGAAATATTAATGAGCTGGTTTAAAGGAAGCCAGCGAGAGAAGCACAGTAAAGTGCCTCTCTCAGCACTGAGGGAACCACGCTAGCAGTGGGGGGAAGAACTGCCTAATTAAATATAAATGGCCAATTACTCCACAGACTAGAGAGGCAATGGGACATTGTTCCACAAATTAACGTTATGAGTCAAGATGCTGCTTTATTGGTATTTATCAATTGTGAACCGTTAACATTAAACGACAGTTATATTGCGAGACAGAGAGGAAACAACCTGCATCAGAGAAGCTTCGAGGTTGGTGGAATAATGGTGCATTATGTGAACAACCATCCTTTCTAAAAATCAATAAATGCACTGTCAGTGTAGGTAACAGTTTGATGATTCATACATGCATTTAAATCCAGATTCTTACCTTGATCATGCACATAAACACAACCACGAAGGAGCCACAGATGCATAGAGAAAGAATGAGTGAAATGAAAAAACAGACAACATACAAAGGAGGGAATTCTTCCACAGGTTTTCTACTTGAAAAGCATCATCAACAGTTTCGTGAAATGACAAAGAAACACTTTACAATCCACTGACCCAAAATCCACAGGATTTAATTAAGCTCAGGTTTTCTGTCTTGTTCTTCAGACCTTGTGTTTGTGTTGGTCTCTTACCTTTGAAATCATCGTATATGATCCCAAACAACTGTTTGGCCTGGGGCTCTCCTGAGATCAAAAGTTTCAGCAGCCCTTGAGGGATGAAGCAATCTCTGTTTAAAAGTCAGCTCCAGATCATTCACTGTGCTACAGCCATCTACAGCACTATAGCTTCACACAGCAGGAGCTAGTATACCCTAAAGGTCAGTGTCAGTACTATAGAGGTGCTTATTGGAGGAGGTGGCAGGGATTCCCACTAGATCCTACCTTAAAGAAGGGGATTGCTTTGTTCTATAAAGCTGACAAAATCTTTAACTAGTGCGGTGTTTCTTCGCTGGTCAGACAGCATGTATATGCAGTAAAGAAAGTACAGGCATGCCACACTTGGCTTTAAAATTTCTAAGTTGGACTGGCAATATGGTATAGCTGACTTTTACATGTAATTTTGTTGCATAAGTACAATGCAAAATGTAAAATTTTGTGGAATTGGGCCAACATAAATGCAATTGATACACTGGATACATTCAGTAAATATCAAGCATATTTTCCTTATTGTTTAATAACTTGAAATAAAAAAACCTTTCATTTTAGATAATCATTTTAGTTCTTTTTTGTAAAAGCATATTTTCAGCGTGAAAGATTAATATCTGGTCCTGAAACACTGCCAATTAATTATAAACAAAGTTGCCAAACAGTAGTTGGCACAACAGTTACACAATAAATGATCATATTCAAATTATACCAGAGGCTAAATACGAGCCATCAATCCCACCACAGTGCTGTAGTGAGACTGTGGTGAGACTTTGGTGGTCCAAAGTAAAGAAAGGACAAGGGTGATTTCATACACATTAATATAGAAATTTGAACAGATAACTGGGTAAACTTATGGTAAATATTGTATTAAACAATTTAAAGCTATGCAGAAAATTGGTGACAACCCTGTTTCAGCTACTAGAGGCAGAGAATAAAATCCAAAACACTGTGATGTATTTAGCAAATCTTGTGTCCAGAGTTTTTTTTTTAGAGACACGGACCCAGTGAAACATCGCACATAATTTTATTTTCATATGTGGATAATGAAATCTGTTAGGGAGCTCAAATGAATAAAGTCATTACATTTCACGGAGTATCTTCCGTGCTGGCTTTTTATAACATTTTGGATAAATTCAGGACGGTGTCCCCTGTTAATCTCATCACGATAAATTTGTCTGACCAGAGATGAATCACTGAGTGATTATTTCACGTTTCAAATCCCACCTCTCCTTTTCCCTTTTTGCTTCTCCTCTTCTCTGTCTTCATCCTCCTCACGACCAACTACTTCCCATTCTGCTTTTTCAATGCCATGGTGCGCTACAAATGAGCAACAACTCAGAAATCAATCTATATTGATGCCGCACAGATTATCTCAGGTTTTTTTGTAAAGAAACACAGAGACTACAAAAATCAAAAAAAGATTTGTGGAAAAAGCCTTTGCTAATGCAGATTCCATTCATGCATTCTAATGTAATACGACATGTGTTCTTTCTGCATTATAATGTGTTGATCAGAAGGAACACAACGGTGTTTAAAATGTGGGAAAAACACAGAAACAGAACTGTTTTTTTCCAGGAGCATCTTCAGTGTGAAATTCATCTTCTTTTTCTACTCTGCCCATTTATTTCTATGCCATCCTTTATGCTATTTGCTTTCTCTGTCCAGCCCTTCTGCATCATTCATTGTCTTAGATATAAAAAAAATTATAAAAAAATGGCTCTGCTTTTGCTAACAGACTTAAATTTAGCCTTATGGTTCATGTTGACAGACAGGCCATCATTTAGCTGAAGACATATATTTAGTTATTTTTTCCAGTTTTCATTTTTCACCGTAGGCTGCCAAGGTTAAGTGATGGTGAAAGTTTCTTCTACTGCCTGCATCACAAGTAATATACTCTTTCTAGCTTGTGTAAGTCAACTGAACATCAAAAGGCTTACATATAAACAAAATGCATGTCTTTTCAAATTTTATTTCGCTATGCTCCATCTCTTGACCATGGTAAAATTTAATTTTTGTTTTGTGACCATGAGTCTCGCGTACATGTCCGTCAAATTTATGGGAGAGTGAAACACCACAGTCATCAATGACACGTCAAGAAAAAATGAGCTACATTTCATGATGAAATTCCTAGCACAACATATAGCATAGATAGCGTTCCTTTCAGCTGTTGTTCATGTGAGGCTGGGGATTTGTGGTCATAAGTCTCATGTACAAACATTTTTTACTGTTCAAAAACTGTAAAGCAACACTTTTTAACCAGAGTGTAGACTCAACTAAGTAAACTTCTGGGATATTGATCTGGTGAGTTAAGTAGCAGAGGGGGTTGTTAATCAGCTTCAGCTGCGTTGGTTATAATGAAATTAACAACAAGTGCACTAGAGGGGAAACCCAGAGACAACCCAGCACATCAGGAATGGTTTACAGGTGGAGGCATTGACATCTTTTCCCTCCTTATCTTTTCTAGCTGTTTTTTCATTAGTTTTGCATTTGTCTAGGTGAGTGTCACTACTGGTAGCATGAGGTGATACCTGGACCCTACAAAGGTTGCACAGGTAGTCCAACTCATCCAGGATGGCACATTAATATGTGCCATTGTTAGAAAGTTTGCTGTCTCCCAGCACAGTCTGAAGAGCATTCAGGAGATTCCTGGATGCAGGGCGTTACTCTAGAAAAGCCAAACATAGATTTAGAGAGCCCTTAAACCCTCAGCAGGACTAGTATCTACTCCTTTATGCAAGGACAAGCAGGATGAGGATCACCAGAACTCTACAATATGACCCCCAGCAGGCCTTGGTGAAGATGTCAGAAAGACGTCAAGAGGGTATCCAACATTATCTAGTGGAACCTGTTCTCATTGTCTGGCACAGTGGAGTCTGACAGTGATTTGCCATAGAATTGCAGATTTGGCAATTCCAATACTAGTGCCCGTGTACCGTTCACAGATAAGAGCAGGTTCACCCTGAGCACATGTGAAAAACATGAAATGATCTGGAGAAGCTGTGGAGAACGTTATACTCTGTAACATTGTTGAGCATGAGCAGTTTTGTGGTGGGTCAGTGATGGTCTGGGGAGGGATATCCATGGAGGGACGCACAGACCTATACAGGACAGGCAATGGCACTCTGACTGCCAATCCTTCTCAGAGCCTACACTATTGCAGTGGGTCCTGGATTCCTCCTGGTGCACAACAATGCCCGGCCTCATGCGGCCATAGAATGCAGAAAGTTCCTAGAGGAGGAAGGAACTGATATCACTGACTGACCCCCACGTTCACCTGATCTAAATCCAATAGAACATCTCTGGGACATTATGTTAGGTATCTGACGTCAGGGTGTCTTTGAATTCAGTCCAGTCCAGTCCATATCAGTATAGATATCCAGAATGATTTTTTCCCATTGACGTCTCACATGTTTTCAGTGTTCCCTTAACTTTCTGTGCAGTGCACGTCACACATGTGGTTGACAGTCACATCAAAACCGAAAAAGGGATAAGAAAATAGTTCTTTCCTCAACTAAAAAAAAAAACTAATTAAACAATGTCGATCTCTGTTCCTTTACTTGGTCCTACTGCAATTTCTGTCATCTCAGCTGTCATTAGTTTGAATTTCGATACATTTCTTCTGTTTAAAGTAGCCCAATTTTTAATACTTGTCAAGTGATATTATTAGCTTGTGAGAAAAGTTTTTCTACTGTATGTTTTATTATATAACTAACAAACTGACCACCATCAAATACCTTTTCCTTCTCTATGACTTTCTTCCCCCGTGCCCGAGGTTGTTAATGTCATGTGGCCATGACTCTCATGAACATGTCCGGCAGACTTGTGGTGGTCTGAAACAGCCATTGTCACTTTTAATAACTAAAACCTAGAAACATTAAAGCTTATCCACTGCATATTTCACTCACTAGCTACCCAAACCACTATATCTAAATTATATACCTTGCCTGGGTGTATGCTCCTCGCCATGCTCAGATGAGGTTCTGTGGCCATGCGTGTGTCCCTCAGAGTTGTGCGAGACTGACAAAATAATTGTTATCAACATTAGAAGCAAACATTTCTACAATTTCCAATATGCAGAAGCAGAGTTGCTAAGGCTTCTTTATAGAGAAAGACTGTTAGTACAGGTGTACTACACAAGGAACTATAACTGCAGTAAAACAATCCCAGTCACAGATACCTCTTCTTTCTGTATGCCTCTCTTCCTCCCTTCCATGTCCATGTGTTGTTTTATGGCCATGAGCCTCATGCATATGTCCATGAGACTTGTGGTGGTCTGAAACAGCAGTTGTTATTAACACAAACACTTTAACAACTAAAGCTTGGGAACATTCGTCTCACATCTGAGACCCCATTTCTCTCTTTTGACATTAAAAAAATTGCAATTACAGTTTATCTACTGGGTGATCACTACCACTACCCCCATATCTAAAAAAGATATACCTTGTCTGTCTGTATGTCCCACCTCTCCATGCTCAGATGTAGTTTTGTGGCCATATATGTGTCCCCCAGAGTTGTGTGAGTCTGACAAAATAATTGCCATCAATATTAGACACAAACATTTCTGCTGTTTTCAGTATTCAGGGGGAATTTTCTTCTAAGGGTTGCTATGCTTTATTTATGGAGAAAGATTATCTGACAGTACAAGTGTACAATAATATACACTCACCAGCCACTTCATTAGTTACACCTATTGAGTTGTTTGTTAATAATGGAAATATCTGATCAGCCAATCACATGGCAGCAACTCTATGTATTTAAACACATAGACATGATCAAAATGACCTGCTGAAATTCAAATCAAGCGTCAGAATGTGAAAGAAAGGCAATTTAAGGGACTTTGAAAATGTTATGTTTGTTGATGCCAGATGGGCTGACCTGAGTATTTCAGAAACTGCTGGGACTTTGTTACACAATCATCTCTGGATTTTATGGAGAGAATCCAGAGAATGGTTCCAAAGAAAGACAAACTATCCAGAGAGCAACAGTTCTCTGGGCTAAAATACATTGTTGGTGAGATCGGAGGAGAATGGCCAGACTGCCCTGGGCTGATAGGAACAGCATTAACTCAAATAACCACTTGTTAAAACCAAGGGAAGCAGAAAAGTATGCTTTTGAAAGCCTGAAACTGGTTGGCTTCAACAGTAGAAGACCACACAGCCATCAACTGTTGTAAGCTGAAAACAGGAAACTGAGGCTTGATTATACAAGGGCTCACCAAAACTAGCCAACAGAAGTTTGGAAAAATGTTGCCTGGTCTGATGAGTCTTGATTTCTGCTGCAACATTCATGATAGAAACATGAAACCATGCATCCATCCTTCTTAAACAATGGTTTAGGCTTTTCAACCTAATGGTATAGTGGATATTTTCTTGGCACACCTAGGGCTCCAACAGTTCCAAATGAGTACCATCCATTGACTTGACTATAGTGTACCTATCTTCTGATGGCTGCCTCCAGTAGGAAAACAGTGTCAAAAAGCTCAAATCATCTCTATCTGGTTTTTTTTGGTCGTGACAACACTGCACTGAAATGGGTTCCAAGTTATCACGTCAGTAAGAACTAACATCTCTGAACACTTGGAAAAATTAATACAGTTCTGACAGCAAAATGGAGTTCAATCCAATACTTGCAATGTATACCTAACAAAGTGTCCAATGAGTGTACGTTAAACTATTAAATACACTGCTAATCATACCTAATATATCAGATACCTTTTCTTTCTGTATGTCCCCTTTCCTCCCTTCCATGCCTATGTTCAGATGAGGTTGTTATTCTGTGGCCATGAGTTTCATGCACATGTCCCTCAGGCTTGTTGTGTCCATGTTCAGATCCTCTATGGCCATTAGCTTCTTCTATATGTCCCCCATGCTCATGTCCCTCAGGCTTCTGGTGTCCATGTTCAGATGCTCTATGGCCATGAGCTTGTTCTACATGTCCCCCATGGATGTGTCCCTCAGGCTTGTGGTCTCTATGTTCAGATGCTCTATGGCCATGAGCTTCTTCTACATGTCCACCATGCAAATGTCCCTCAGGCTTGTGATGTCCATGTTCAGATGCTCTATGGCCATGAGCTTCTTCTATATGTCCACCATGCACATGTCCCTCAGGCTTGTGGTCTCCATGTTCAGATGCTCTATGGCCATGAGCTTGTTCTACATGTCCACCATGCACATTTCCCTCAGGCTTCTGGTGTCCATGTTCAGATGCTCTATGGCCATGAGCTTGTTCTACATGTCCACCATGCTCATGTCCCTCAGGCTTCTGGTGTCCATGTTCAGATGCTCTATGGCCATGAGCTTGTTCTACATGTCCACCATGCACATGTCCCTCAGGCTTCTGGTGTCCATGTTCAGATGCTCTATGGCCATGAGCTTGTTCTACATGTCCACCATGCACATTTCCCTCAGGCTTGTGGTCTCCATGTTCAGTTGTTGGTTTGTGGCCATGAGCTTCTACTAAATGTCCAACATGCACATGTCCCTCAGGCTTGTGGTTTCCATGTTCAGTTGTAGGTTTGTGGTCATGAGCTTCTACTACATGTCCAACATGCACATGTCCCTCAGGCTTGTGGTTTCCATGTTCAGTTGTAGGTTTGTGGTCATGAGCTTCTACTAAATGTCCAACATGCACATGTCCCTCAGGCTTGTGGTCTCCATGTTCAGATGCTCTATGGCCATGAGCTTCTTCTACATGTCCCCCATGGACATGTCCCTCAGGATTGTGGTGTCCATGTTCAGATGTAGGTCTGCCACCATGAGCTTCTTCTACATGTCCACCATGCACATGTCCCTCAGGCTTCTGGTGTCCATGTTCAGATGCTCTATGGCCATGAGCTTGTTCTACATGTCCCCCATGGATGTGTCCCTCAGGCTTGTGGTCTCTATGTTCAGATGCTCTATGGCCATGAGCTTCTTCTACATGTCCACCATGCAAATGTCCCTCAGGCTTGTGATGTCCATGTTCAGATGCTCTATGGCCATGAGCTTGTTCTATATGTCCACCATGCACATGTCCCTCAGGCTTGTGGTCTCCATGTTCAGATGCTCTATGGCCATGAGCTTGTTCTACATGTCCACCATGCACATTTCCCTCAGGCTTCTGGTGTCCATGTTCAGATGCTCTATGGCCATGAGCTTGTTCTACATGTCCACCATGCACATGTCCCTCAGGCTTGTGGTCTCCATGTTCAGATGCTCTATGGCCATGAGCTTGTTCTACATGTCCACCATGCACATGTCCCTCAGGCTTGTGGTCTCCATGTTCAGATGCTCTATGGCCATGAGCTTGTTCTACATGTCCACCATGCACATGTCCCTCAGGCTTCTGGTGTCCATGTTCAGATGCTCTATGGCCATGAGCTTGTTCTACATGTCCACCATGCACATTTCCCTCAGGCTTGTGGTCTCCATGTTCAGATGCTCTATGGCCATGAGCTTGTTCTACATGTCCACCATGCACATGTCCCTCAGGCTTCTGGTGTCCATGTTCAGATGCTCTATGGCCATGAGCTTCTTCTACATGTCCACCATGCACATGTCCCTCAGGCTTCTGGTGTCCATGTTCAGATGCTCTATGGCCATGAGCTTCTTCTACATGTCCTCCATGCACATGTCCCTCAGGCTTCTGGTGTCCATGTTCAGATGTTGATCTGTGGTCATGGGCTTCTTCTACATGTCCTCCATGCACATGTCCATCAGGGTTGTGGGAGGCTTAAACACCACAACAATTAATAGTAACTGGGAATTTCAAGTTGGGGGAACAGTCTAGCCACTGTTTAGCAAAAATATAATGCAGAAGATTATTCATATGGTACCTGTAATTTCAGCTGTTCTGTGCTCAGATGGTATATTGTGGCTCTGGGCCTCATGTATGTGTTCCTCAGACTTGTGTTGGCCTGACAAACACATTTATATAATCAGGAAACATTTCTGTTGTTTTTTTTTTCTTATATTCAGATGATATATTATATATGAATATAAGTTGGTATAATATATATAATATGTATAATAAATTCATATTAAATTCAGCAGAATAGCTTAAGTATCTTAACCTAATTGCTGTGAATCCAGCTGCTGAAACATCAAATTGAAATTATTGTTCTGAATATGATCCTCCCAGTCTCAAATGCCAGTCCTTTCAGCTTTGCGTCCTGCATGTTCCCACTAAATATACTGTAAAGTGGATACACCTCCTGATGCCCGTGCTCAAGTACGGTTTGGTGGCCACGAGTCCCATGCAAGTGTTCCTCATGATGGTGGGAAACTGAAATGCCAATTTAGTTTGTTTTGTATTTTTTGTTATGCTGTTATACTGAAAATTTAGCACTATATCTTAAATGAACCAATACACAATCTAACTACTGAGACATTAAATTAAAATTATTTTTCTTAATACAGTCCTTCCAGGCCCCAATTTTTAGGAGGTTTTTGAGTTTTAAAAAGAAACTTGTTACTACTGTGCATTAAACTGAGAGACTTTTTTTTTCAGCTTTGCTTCCCACATGCTCCTCCTCCCCATGTCCATGTGATGTTTTATGACCATGAGTCTCACATTGGAGCTCAACATATTAACGGGAACTGGCAACCCACAATTGCCTTGAACAGAAGAAAAAAGCAAGTTGCCATCTTTATTCCGAAGGTGACTTTTAACTTGTGGTTTTAACTTGTGGTTAAAAGTCACCTTCAGAACAGCTTCGGTTCTTGATCAGGCTATTGGGTTTGATTTCAGAATAATAAATAGCTACTATAATAAATAAATACAAATACTGCTACTAGTACTAAAATTAAGCTAAAATGCTATATTAAATCTAAAAAAAAACTGCTACTACTAGATTTCAACAATACCTTTACCTTCAGTTTTTCTTTCCATATGCTCCTGCTGTCTGTGCTCAGACGAGGTTGTTGTTGTGTGACCGTGAGGCGCATGTACATGCCCCTCCAATGTGTGGGGGTCTGACACAACACAATCATCACAATCATTATTGTTAACAAGTTGTATTTCTTCTGCGTGCTGTGATTCACGTGACACTACAACATAAAAGATAAAATACCTGTTGTTTCGGGATGTATTACTTTATTCTCCTCGTGTCTCCATCCGTGCCCATGTGAGGTTGTTCTGTGGCCGTGAGTCTCGTGTGTGTGTTCTCCTGACACAATTTTCAGTCAGAACCAGAAAAAAATCTCATTGGGCAAACATTAATTTCTTCTGCTTTATTTATTAATAAAGCCCATGTTAAATCTATAAAGACTTTGTCTCCACTATGCTCTAAAAATACCTTTACTTTCACTCTCCTCCTCCTCCTTTCTTTCCTCCCCATGCTCAGATGAGGTTGTTGTTTTGTGGCTGTGAATCTCGTGTACGTGTTCCGCAAAATTGTGGGGAGCTGAAACACCACAATTGTCAGTGACATAACAAGCCAAAACTGAGACACATTTCCATGTCTGGCTTCTGTAGTAAATAAATCATGTTTTCATTCATCACCTGCATATTTCCTTACTCGCCTATGCCCTCTGCTATATAATTCTAGAGTGCATTTGTTTAGCATGAGCAGGAAGAGCGCATCTGTATACCTTTCCCTTCAACTTTTCTTTCTTCATGCCCGTCGCCATGCTCAGGTGAGGTTGTTGTTTTGTGGCCGTGAGTCTCATGTGTGTGCCCCTCAAACATGTGGGAAACTGTCACAAAACAGTCATGAATGCGTGCTTAAAAATAAAATAAAAATGCATCTCTGCGGTTTTGCGTCAGGACACTACCGGTTTACTACAGTTAGCTACAGAGTTGCCACTACAATGCTTATAGAACTGTCACCTTTCCGTTCTTCTCCTCGTTCTCGATGCACCACCTCGTGTGATTTTTCACCGTGCTCAGATGAGGCTGTCGTTTTGTGGCCGTGAGCGTCGTGTTCCTCAAATGCGTGGGAAACTGTCACACCACAGCTTTTACTCACAAAACATCCCTCAAAAGCCTCTATAACATGTTAGCATTTAACTGTAAAAGTTGCTTATGTTTATGATCTCACACCAAATCGGATTCTGAAACCAACACTATGAGATCATTTGGACCACTGTGCACAAAACGCAGTACCTTTGCTTTCTGCATGCTTCTCTTGCCCGTGCTGAGATTGGGTTGTGGATGCGTGTCCGTGAGTTTCATGTACGAGCTCCTCAGACTTGTGAGAGACTGAAACACCACATAGTTTTATCAACTTAATGGGAAGATGTGTAACGCATGGAGAAAACTACTACTGTTATACACATAACTACAGCTCTGGCTCTCATGTATGTGTCTCTAAGACTGGTGGTGGTCTGAAACGCCACAGCTGTGATTGAAATAATGAGGAGAATTTATGATAAATACTCTGTCGTTTCCAATGTATTAGGGGACCTAAGGATTGCCAAGTTTCATTTAAGTCTACAGCACATCTGCACAACAAGTAAAGTAAGGTACATAAATCTACATATGCTGTAGATTTTCATACTTTCCACCACTAGATACCTGTCTCTTTGGATTTTCTTTCTTCTTCCTCATCTTCCTCCTCCCTTCCTGCTCCGTGTTCAGACGAGGAAGTAGTTTTGTGGCCACGAATCTCATGTGAATGTTTTTCAGACTCGCGGGAGACTTAACATATCACAACCATGATTAACATAAGAAACAAAAATTTAAATACAGTTCTACTGTTTACAGTTTTTGTTTTTTGCTTTAAGTTACAAAGTGCAATCTACTTACCATGCACACCACTAACTACACTGAGCTACTAACTACAGTCGCTACACTTCATACACAAGGGATACCTTTTCTTTCAGTTTCTCCTCCTGGATGCTCCTCCATTTTCTCCCCGTGCTCAAACAAAGATTTAGCTTTGTGGCCATGTGTCTCATGCAGCTGTTCCTCTGACTTGTGGGTTTCTGACATAATCCAAAATATTCATTTGCAGAAAAAGCAACAATGCAAGATGTAGTTATTAATTTGATCTATTCCAAATTATCAAATCAACATACATAAAGAGTCACATCTTGATTCAGCCTGTTTCTCAGTTGCCTCTTAAAAGATGAAAGAACTAAAAGAAGAAATGAAGGCATCTGATTGCCCTCATTTAATTCAAGCTGATGAACTTAAAAGTAATCTTCAGGATTTGGTTGGTTGGGTTACCTGTTGGGTTACAGATTATATAAAAGGAAATATAGCTTTCTGGTCTGAAAAGTGAAGCCAACACAAGCATGGTTTCAAAACGTCAAGTTAACAACCACAAGAAAAATCTTCAAAACGGGACACAAATAAATGGAGTGACGTCTTCCTAGCTACGTCCATCTTTTGTACTGTCCCAGTGTAAAATCAGCCTGAGTTAGTTTTCATTTACTTTGCCAATGGGATTAAATCCACAGGACCCAATAAAAACACAGTCTTATCTTATCAGTCTGTGAAACCTAATCTATATTTCACTTTTGAAAAGTCCAACAAAGCTACCTAAATGTTCATTTTAATGACGTTCTTACCACACACTGTCTCATTAACCACAAGGCTTTGGTCTGGTTGACCTTCATCAGGTATATAGTTAATGTCCATACATTCTCACACACACACACACACACACACACACACACACACACACACACACGTTTCAATCATCCAGTCAGAACTTAAAGTGTGATTAGCACATTTCACATGTATGTGCCATTAATCAGAAACAAAGCACGAGACTGAAGCTAACCATAAATAACATCTATCCAACCTTTTTCTCGCCTGCACATTAGAAAATATCACCAAAATAGCCTCGTTAGAAACAACACGATGGCAAATATCTTTCACAAATTTACACAGTTTTTTCCCACATAATCAAATATATAAACTGATGAAGACGAAATACAAATATCAAGTAGTACAAATAACCTACCAACTTGTTCAAAAAGTGACTTCCTGAGTTTTAATTAACATGTTGCAGAAGTTTTCCGCCAATGCACCTGTCGTCTATGCTGGTGTGCAGGTATTTTTTAGCTGACTGAAAGAGTTTCATCATTACTTCAGTCTCTGTTAACACAATAATCGTCAGAAACCTACCAACAACACTTTTTACTGAATCAGCCTTCTATATTAAATCAAATGCAACCTAAATCTAAACATAATGTAACAAACATGTTCACTTAAATTCAGTTTTATTTATATAACTCAAAAGTACATTACAGTATTTGAATACTTTGAGTAAATTTAAGCAAGCGCTAGTTAATCTGTTTAATTGCATAATGCATTTGGGTTTAAATTGTGTTTCTTTTTAAGCCTAAACTCAAATAAATGTACTGGAGCCAACATTTTGGATAAGCTTAATGACAGTCTGTCAGCGAGGAGAGACATTTAGATATATTTCTGCTTCAGTTAAGAATCATGAACTGTCACATTTCTATCACAAAACTGAACACTCAAAGAAATCCAGTAATCTACTCCACTTAGTTAAAGAAATACCTGTCTTTTCACATATTCTCTCTCTTTCCTCCTCCTCTTCCTCCCTTTTCTGCCTATGCTCAGAGGAGGTTGTTGCTTTGTGTCTCATGAACAGACTTGTGGGAGACTGGCACGCCGCAAACACAGTTACCTCACAGGATGCCCATTCTTGTTAAGCTATTTTACAGGCACCTATCCTCAACAACCTGAACAATAAGAGCTTTATAATTCGGCTGATACTGCAGTGGGTAAAGATTTCTGATATCGTCTGCCTGCTTTCCCCTCTTCCTCCGAGACCTTGTTTTCCTCTTCTCTGCCTTTCTCTCTGTCAGATAGCGGATTGGCCCATCAGGGGCCTCAGCCCTGGGCTTGGGAAAAAGCTGTGAGAGTCAGAGAGGCTTGAGAAACTCCTTCATCACTACATTTTCACTCTGGGTGTGAAAGAAATGACATGCACTTCCTTTTATCTGAATGTCATGAAATGTTCTGACTGCTTTTGCACTCGTTCACTTTGTTCCCTCGCATAATGGAGGAGGATGATCCACCTCTGCTCTTGTTGTCTTTTTATCATATTAAACTAGAACTATGAATATTCATGAGACGCTATGGATATCGGAGCAAATTCTTCTTATGGGTGGATTTCCTTGTTTTTTAGATTTAACGTGCTCTCTGTTGCCACAGTCACACAAAACATCTCAAATCAATACCAGAGACACATTCCACTTTTGCTGCATTTATAATTGTCACTCGCTCGTGCTTTTCCTTTTTCGAGCTTTTTCCTTTGTATGTTCCGCTTTCCCAGAGGGCTTTATGCCATACCCAGAATCCTTTGCTTCAAGTTTTTAGGGCTAGAGAAGAGAGACGTAAAACTAGTTCAGTTTGTGGATCAAACCTCATCCGGCTTACACCTTTTCCGTTAACTGCACCACAGAGCAGCACAGTTCAATAAATGAAAAATAAATGAAAAAAAAAAAATCCACCACAGAGATGGTTAAAAATACAGATAGCCAGTAACATGACCACACCGTGCACGTCATTGAGGGACTAATGATTACTAGACCACTAGAGAATACAGTTCTCCTGCATGCCTCCATCTGTGTCCCCCCCCTTGAGGTGTTTTTCGTGCAAGCACTGTACGTCTCCAGTTGTTCTTGCCCAGAGAGAGGGGCATCCTGCAAGCGTCCCCCGCTCCCCTGCGGAGCATCCCCCTTCAGGCAATCTCCCGCCCACATCGCTCCTCCTCTTCATCCCTCCCTCTCCCAGGGCCTCCAGGGAGACGGGACGCCAGCAGCTGTTCTCAGAGCACCCGGCACCGTTTCACACAACTGGCACTGCGCCATCATTACATCTCATCATAGTAACCCCTGCCTACCTCTACTCATGTCCTACTCTGGCCCCACATCTGTCACAGCTGTGTGAGCGAGTGAGAGAGAGCGCACACACTGGCTGATGAACTCTCTTGTGGGAAAGCAGGATTCTGAATCACAGTTGTTTCAACCGGCTGATGTAGCACAGCGGTGAGCATAAACGCATTTAATCTCAGTAACCCGCGCTGCCTTGGGGGGGTAGGAGTGATCCGAACCATTCTTGGCATTAATCTCAATCAGCTCAGCTCCAACCATCTGACAGGAGACGCTGGCAGCCGGAGCCTTCGGTGTTCCCCCTTTGCTCCGCGCTGACTGAAAGAAGGGCGTGTGTAAGAGTCAGTTGGGCTTAGTAAACCGTGACAGTGATGGAGCTCTTCATTTGCTTCCTCACCGGCAGGTTGACACTCTGCCAAAACCAGCAGAAAATGACCCCAAACGACACGGGATCGTTTTCATCTCGGCACTTCGCACAACGCTTCCGGCAGTCTTTTTAAAGACAAATCTGCTGCAGTGAGTTCACATAAATTTGGGCTCAGTCTCGGTCTCCGATCCTCTGATGCTCTGGGGTTCTCTCTGTGACTTTAAATGATGCAAAGACGATGTCGGCCGAACTAATCCAACTTTCTGTTTCTTTCTGTAGCCTCTCACGCGCTCATTCACCCACATTAAGTGGATTTCACTGTCAGCACCTAAACTGAGCAAGGCTTCAGACATATGATATAATGGTGAGCCACATAAAAGTGATGGTAGCTTGTGTATAAAAGCATGTTAGGCCTGAAAATTGCCCATTTTAAAAGACTTCGACACCCTGTAAACCCCATCACGCTGGCTGTAAAACGATCTCATTCTAAATGAGATTACTCTCATTTCTGTGGGCCTCTATTCTACTGTGTATCTACTGCTGTCTATGTCTTACTGTGCCTTAGCTCTGAGCATTTATCCCCAGCTTTAACACAGCTCGTGTGATGGTGTGTCAGCAGATGGACATCGGGCTCCTCTGTGATCTTGTGTCGGTGGTGGCGATGATGTCGATCGACCACTGAGGCATGTGCAGAGTTCTTCAGGACTAGATGCGACAGATGCGAGTGTTCGGGGATTGTTTCTGAAGGCGTAAACTCCTCTGGTGTCAGGGGAACTCTGCGCTGCTCTGGCAGAGAGGATGGTGACGGAGGGTGAACCTTTGTTGTAATATGAAGTGTGTCAGATTCTCCCGTGGGTATCAGTAGAGGCTTAGGCGCAGCGCTGGTGGGTAACACATTGTGTGTTAGCGGGGCTGAGCTCTCTGTAACTCGGGTTTCTGCTGGTGGAGCTCTGCTGTCTGTTGCATCAGTTGCATGAGGACGGAGAATGTAAATGCAATGAGGAATGTGCAGGCTACGGCATTAGCATAAGAGATGCTGCCTCAGATTGTTTATCCAAAGAAAGCCTAGCGCTCCCCCCCTTTTTTTCCCTTCAAATGAGCACATATACGCGCACACACACTCACACACAAAAGTATGCGCACGTTCACACACAAACGGAAGTGAGAACCCGCAATGAAAGTGCGATTTCACACTGCTGAGACAGGCTAAACTCAAAAAGCTGTTCCACAAACCCTTTCGGTGCTGGAAATTGTGTCCTTTCTGGAAAACGCTGTGACTGCTCAAAGGTGTGACTATTGTTAATGCGGTTGTAAAATGAAATCACACAGTGTTTGTCAAAGTGTATTACGCCGTTTTCTTTGCACTTACATGGATGTGTCCATATGTGTTTGCACACACTCAGCTTTGTCGTCAGACGAAAACAATGACAAATAATGGCAACGCTTATCTCTCACCTTCAAAACAGCTACAAATCAGTTGCTGGATCACTATAAATGTAACACAGCTGCACAGAGGTGCACCAGACTGCCACATAATCTAATTATACGAAACTGCATGGAAACCGCGGAGATGTCCGGGCTGATCGTCATGCTATTTTCCACTTAAGTGAATCATCAATAAGCAGTTAATGAGAGAGAATAACTGAGTTGTAATACTAGCTGCGCGGTTCCTCTACACTTCAGTTTATTGCATCGTTAATATATTTATTTTGCAGTTGATTTATTTATAATAATTTAATTAAGACATATATTGTGTATGTTTCCATTGAGCCATCCATCCATCCATTCATTTTCTCCGCTTATCCAGTTCAGGTTCATGTGGGGGGGTGGGGATTGGAGCCTATCCCAGCTGCCACGGGACAAGAGGCGGATACACCCCTGGACAGGTCGCCAGTCTGTCTCTGGGCTTATTGTGTGTTTGTAGAATGTAATACATGTAAATACAGGAAATTATGTGGATTATTCCCCTGACAGATCCAGAACAGTCAGATACTTTAAACTTCCTGTATGATGAGCACAAGATCAAAGCTTCTTTGTAAGATGCTTGGTGAAAAGTACATCATTAAACTCATTCTACATTGGTGCAACAATGTAACAAATCTATTTCTGGAAGGACAGTAGGCTGTCCAGCTCCACAGAAGTTTGAAAGCAGAACCAGGAAAGGAATGGAGAAGAGGAATCTGGTAGGTTTTAAACTCGGGCTAGCAGTGGATTTCGAGTATGAGGGTTTTGCAAACTCTGAATCAGATGTAAAGGAAGGCATTTTAACCATCACACTCACATAGCTATCAATCCTAATATCACACTACTGCAATCGAAACTAAACTACATTAAGTGGGTCTCACACTATAGCGCCTACCTTCACTTGTATCGAAATAATGGGGGTTTAGAGAGCTGAAATGTGATTTTCCAACCCCAGAAACAGAGCTGTGGAATGTAATAGACTCTGTATATACAGAAAAAGGGTTAAAAATAAAAAAAGAAGTCTTTGTATCATTTCCAGCCATGCAACAGTGCCACCACTCTCACACATAATGCATTGGCAGTCTAAGCTGATTCATTTTTAAATCCCTTAATATGTGCCTGTCTGTCTGCGCAAATGGACTCACTAACTGTCCCATGACACACTCATCCATGCACACACCTCGCCTCAGCGCACGTGCTGAAGCGAGCATGTAGTGTCTGCTGGCGCGCACTGGCATTTTTATGCATTTGCATGTAATGAGATCATTTGTCACTTCAATTAATGTAGCCCGGGAGAAAAGTATAACAATAATTTTTAATGCCACCTGTCAGTCTTAGCATTCTCATCATTTATTACTGGAGTGTTAAACATTGATTTAGAGTCACACTAATGAATACATTGGGATTCATAGGCGGTTAACATTTTGTCAGAACACCTGACGGTGGCAGAGCGCATGGATGTTATTAATATGTCACATGATTTTCCAGACATGATCCAATCTCTCCGAGACCGAGGCCAAGTTCAATCTTTTCAAAAAAGTAATTCAGGAGAGTAATGCATCATCAGTGTGTGTGTGTGTGTGTGTGTGCGCGCACATGGTCATCTGCATGTGCGTTTTCAGCATGTGACTTGTTATGCTTGTATGGCTCTTTTTCAGCCCAGAGGATCTGGTTTTGGATAAACGATGAAGTCATGGGTCACGAGGGGTCATGCGTCTGGATAGGTAGATGTACGACAGGGTTTGGGGATTTTGGTTTCTCCGACCAGCCCTCCCCACTCACCAAACACCCATCTGTCTAGCTGACCAATAGGCAACGGGCTCAGTGGATCAGAGCCTCTTGCCAATGCATCGCTAATCCTTATCTGAGCATGCTCACTGACTTAACTGGGGCAGAGGCACGACAAAGGCTGCGACTACTATGACATCCTGTCCAAGCATAAGCTGCTGTGATGTTTTTTAAAAGGTACATCTGCTCGGGAAGCACAGAACACATTAAAAATACAACTTATCATTGTTTGATTTTACATCAAAATCAATGAATAACTAAGCCTGGATTTTCATTTTTATATTCCTGGAAATGGTAATAGTATTGAAAATATTGTTTATATAACCGCCTTTTTATGTGGATATAAAAAAATCAAACATTATAAGTGGGAAAAAGTTAAAGTATGTATTGTTACTTCTAACCTGGAGGTTTTAAAAAGGTTCTTAAGAAACACTTAAATAAGATAAATGAAATAACAGTTTGTGCTGTATTATTCAAGACTAGTGTTATGTGATCTAGATATTAAAGTCAGGACCTTCAGTTACATGATATGATAAAACCTGTGTGTGTGTGTGTGTGTGTGTGTGTGTGTGTGTGTGTGTGTGCATGTACAAACAGTAGTGGCGGACACTCTGTGAGAATGGAACCAAAGACCTGAGATCCCTGGGAGGTGAAGGAGGGGATGAAGATGATTTATGGGTTTTACTGAACTGCACCATATGCTCGCCATAAATCTAAACACACCTGCTCACAAACACATATTCACACGCACTTACACACACACACACACACACACACACCCACACACACACACACACACACACACAGAAAAAAAGGTTTGCTCACATCGGGGTCAGATTCAAGCCAAATACATTTCTTTAAAGCTGAGATTAAAAATAGGCAAGAATACAATTCTACAATAGGATGATCTTTCACGTTGGTGTACCAGAGCAATGTTGTATATTTTTTAATATTGCTGCATATTGTAGATTTATATCTGGTGTGTACAGATAGAAGTTAAGCAGAAACAACTTTTATGTATTAAACCTCGAGGCACTCCTCAGTTTTTGATATTAGGAACTTTTTCAGGATTGTTTTGCATGGTGGATCACAAGCTGATAGTATTTTGCATTCATAATTCCACCATTATTGACAAGATCTTCAACACCTCTGACTTCACTGCAGCCCCAAATCATGACACAGCCTCCACCGTGTATTACATCATGTTTTATGTTCTTGCAACAGGCTGCTACAAACAAAGTCCCTAAAACAACACACTGACAACACTGGTTCATTCCCTCAGTTCAGTGTTTTTTTTCAGTGTAGTAATTATTTTTAATTGTATTTATTATTGTGCTATCTACTGTACAATATAAAGTGCCTTGAGGCGACTTTTGTTGTGATTTGGCGCTATATAAATAAAATTGAATTGAATTGAATTGCAAAACAACTGTAGATTTTTTTTACATTTCTGCCATCGTTAATTCAGTATTTTGGGTTTTGTTTGATTAATGAAAGAAAAAGAATGAAGTCTCTGATAATAAAAAGAATAAAAGAAGCTGTAGGTTGAGGCCCCACTGGGAATGCATTGTATTGCTTAAATTTTAGCATTATGAGAAAATGTAAAAGTCTACGTGAGATATTCTGTAAAGTTTGTGTCCTTCAAACAGGACTTTAAAAGGCTCTCTGAGGGTTGTAGTCCTGTTTATGTAATGTTAAAGCTCCTGTCAGGCTCACCTAAATCAAAGCAAATGAGTGGGTTCTTTGAGTTCCTGTCGTCAGCCAAACAACAAAACTGCTGCGCTGTCCAAAACATGCTCTTAATGGATTTCCTTAAGACCAAAAAAAACCTATCACAGCTCCTCCCACTTTCTAAGTGCTTTTCTGGTACAACATGAGAGGTCTGCTGCTTACCAAAATAGCAGGATTTAATTTAGTATGAAAGCAAGCCGCGCTTTACAGGCCACTTTACCGTACGGTATATCGAGGCGGCTGACCGAAATGTTCACATCCATCCCGGACTGCTCAAAAATCATTCAATCTGAATGAATAAACTCTGAATGACCTTGATGACCTTGCTCTCAAGATAAGACAACCAGCTTCTAACATTACCATCAGAGACAGGCCGAGCATTAACACCACAGAGGCACGTTGCTCATCAGAACTGCTTTTGCATCATATTGAGGACATACAGAAAAAGTATAAACCATCTACTTTCAGTCTACCTATTCCTAATCTACTTTGTCGCACCTTCCTGAAGGCCTCCAAGTGGTTTGTGGGTAACAGCGGGGGACCGTTCAGCTTCAGAGATGGTTGTGGTTGTTTCCACGTCGCCCTCGGGCCCACCCTCACCTTCAGTTTCACCCTTAGCTTCAACTCCAGCTTTCACCTCTGTCCCGTCATCAGCTTTGGGAGTGGTAAACGTCCTAGATGAAGTTCCTGTTGTGGCTATTTGGCAACAACAAGTACAGATCTCCATTAATAAACAGAAGCTAAATGCGTGGGTAGGCTAAAACCCGTAATCATCCCATTAGCTAGAATCATTATTTTCTTTGATAAATAACACCGATTTTTTCTTTTCATTCTCTAAATAACCACACAGTTGTGTCTAACTGTCAGAGGAGACCATTTAAAAAAGAAGGCTTCTGCAGTGCAGTCCAATTGCTCAGTCTATCCATGCATCAGCCTTTACTGTTGGGCCATGTGGAGAAAAGCCCAGTGCTGTCAGGGTTGATGTTGCCACTTTGCCGATCGTTTCTGTCTAACAGCTCGGAGGCTGCGAGTCTCTCCACAGAGAGAATCCCTAATCAAATTCCCTTTTATTCCTGCCTCCCCACGCTCCTCACCCGGAATCACACTGCATTACAACACACTAACATATGCCCACATCCTTCTCTCCCTTTTCGTTCTCTCTCTCCCTCGCTCAGCTCCCTTTTCTGCTCCATCCACCCGCCGTTCTCTCACTCAGCCCTCTCTCATCGCCCTTTTCTTCAATCCATCAACAGAACTGTCTTTAGTCTAAATAAAAAAAACAGCAGAACTGTGGAAGAAATCCTCCTGTGCAGGTTAGTGTGATGTGTTGGGATGAAAGGACATGGGCGACAGAGAGGCCTATTAATAATGAAGCACGCGGGGCCCGAGCTGCAGCAAGTGAGGAGAGGAGATGCAGAGGGGGGGGGAGAGAGGAATGACTGAGTCGAGAGCCAGCTGAACATCACAAAGAGAGAGAGCAGGGTGGGGTTTAGGAGATCCAGATGGCGAGGTGTGGGGTTAAAAAATTGCAACAAAAAGGGGACGGGGACGAGACAGGGAGAGAAGCAGAGTGGAAGAGCACTTCTTCTGCTTCGCTTTGCATTATTACTTACTAGAACCAGAGGGGGAACCAGCAATTGTACCTGAAAGAGAATAAGAAAAGGGAAGAGGATATGAGATGAGAGCTTGTTTATTTATGCATTCAGTTTGCCTAAAGACTTGACTCTGCCTCATTCATCAGACTCAGGTGGCAGAGAGAGCTAAAGAGCTGCTCTGCAAAAATAAAGGCTTGTTTTGGACTACCTCTCAAAGTCCTGAAGTAATTACTGAACCTGCGCCGCCTCCTCCATTCTTCCTAATTTTATCTCGCTGCTCTCTCTCTAATCCCCACATTCACGGGCGCTCATCATATATGGATGCTTTAAGAGAGCGCTACCACTTTGCTACACCCGCATCAAAACTTTTGCCTCTCTTGCATATTTTTTTCCCGAGACTGTACTAACAGTTAGCCTAGCCCGAGCATGCATAATGCAATCTGTAGAGGCTCTTTCGTGAGCCGTGGCCGTTTTGTGTAGCATTTCGACGGAGCGAGCTGCAAACATTTGAATTTTTAAAATTCCACTAATGGGATTCAGGAGTTTAAAAAAAAAAAGGAAAAAATGGGCGATGGGCTCGGGAGTTGCGTCGGTACCATTAGAACTGGGTCGGAAATGTCAGGCAGATTTAAAACAAAAGGCTAACAATAGAGGCATTCTCTGCAGTGTGCTTGTGTGTGTGTGAGTGCACAAGTACAGGTGTGCAGTTGTGGGTTTCTGTGTGCGTCTCTCGTGCTCCTAAGTGTCTCAGTGTCTGTTTGGAAGGAGAAAAACTAGGGAGGGGCTGCCCTAGATTATTATTTTATCATATCTAGCTACTGTAGCTGGCTATACTCTGAGAGGATTTCCTCCCCACACACTCCCACGTCATGACACGGCTCTGATGTGCTCTCTGCACAGAGGTGACGACAACTCAGCCTCTTCACCCTTCAGCCTTTCCTTTCTTTTCCAGCCTGCTTTCATGCAGGACGCCAGAGTGATAGAAAACCTCTTTCATAAGTCGGCAACGATGGAGGCCACGGTTCAGATTGCTCAGTTTATATTCATTGTAAGACAAAATGTGTCATGATCCATCACTTCCGCAAAAAGTAGTCTTAGAGTTGTGCAGCTCTATTATAATAAAGAAGGCTGATAGGTGTTATTAAAAAGAGTCAGTGATGTTATTTCTTACACGTGTTGGGGGTTCCGTTGGGTGCCGGCAGGTAGGAACCTGCTTTCCAGGACTTGGCTTTGAAGCCCTTCTTGCAGCGCTGGCAGTCCTGGCCTGTGGTGTTGTGTTCACACTGGCACTGGAGGTTCCCGCCATCCTCATCTGGCAGGCACTGGGAGGCGTGGAGGTTACACTTACACCTTAAACAGAAATAGAACGGACACCCGTAAGACAAAATGTTCATGCGATGTGTGAGAGCTGACTGTGTACAAAGCTGCGGGAATAAGCTGTAATCACACCCAGGTTACAGTCGCAGTGTTAATCATACTCTGTATTAAAGGAACATTTTTAATGTTCACCAAAGTGCAGCTGTAGACCGCTGAGTTCCCTGTGCACAGACACGCCGCACACTTCATGTTCTTGTGTTTAATTGTTTAGCGAATACTCTAAATTACAGCATGCGTGTCACAAAGAGTCAACTAAGCGTGGCCTCGCTGGCGCACTTGTACCAAGCAAACGAGACGAACAGAATCATAGTTAAAAAATCGCGATGCCCTTGAGACTTGTCACTGTGATAGGTTTATTACGTTAACTCTGTTTTTGCTCTCAAATGTATTCAGTGCTTTCTCAGAGGGTACTGGCAGAACTTCAGCGCCCATTTCTATTTTGATGTTTGCTGGTAAAGTTTGTACAGTTGCCAGTCCATCTGATTCTGTTTTTTTGTATTTTACTGGCAGCTGTACTCACACTGACTGTCTAAAGTGACAGCAATGAATTAAACTGCTTAAAAAAACCTTGCCGAGTAACAAAAGTCCCAACTGAGTCAAAAACACTTAATTCACCAGTTTGTCAGATGATAGAAAATAAATCAGCAGCTATTTTGATAATCTACTCATCACATTATTTCAAATTTTTTGGGTGCAAGAAATCATGTGTGAGATTTTTCTTTTAATCACATGATATTAAACTAAATATATTTGGCTTGTGGGGGAACTTAAAAAGGTTGATCTGTACTCCTGGAAATTTTATTAGCCTTTTGTCACACTTATTGTACAATATTTATTAATACTACCACTTTACAGGACATCTCAGGATTAATATGATGGTAATAGCCAGTAGTATAATAGTATATGAAATAGAGAAGTAACTGACTGATATGATGGGGGTTTTTTTGTTTTTGTTTTTACATTTTTTTCAGATTTAAACATATAAATGAACAGTGATCGTAGTAGTATTTTTAATATGTTGGTAACAATGGGATAATCTGCCAGCACATCAGTGTAATAGCTGGATAAAATTAACAAATCCCTTTTTAAAATTTTGTGATTACTCTCAGTATAAAAGTATCAAACGTCTCAATCACACTAACAGGATAAGCACTAAAACAGACAGAAGAAAATAATATGAAAATGATAACAAAACAAAATAGTAGTGACTGGGTAAAGGTCCTTTACCATAATAGTAACATGAAATCAAATAGAAGCTGGTAGCGTTTAGCAGCCCTCAGTCATCAGAACTTTTACAGAACTTTACAAGTAGCAAACACACAAATCACAACAACAAACATAACATTTTTTACTGTATTGTCTTGAAACAAGGGAGCCCTTTACGGAACATAATGCCTGAAGGTATTTCAGTATTAATTACCAATGATTTCTATAGTGTTAGAGCACACCTAGATAAAATACAGATCACCTCAGTTTGCTCTGTTAAGGACCCCCATACACCACACCTGATACCTGCACAAAACCACTGCCAGGCAATTTAAAAAACGAACAAACAAACAAAGAAAAAAAAAAGCAGTGGGACTGTACTGCTATTTAAATGAATTCCAGTACAGAGTGATGCATCACTGATAGTAATCTGATATGCATCAGTAGTCTGTAGCCAGTAGTCTGACATGGATCACTGGTGCATATCAAACTACTGGTGAGACCTAGGGTAGACTGAATGTTAGAATAGCATCTATGTGGATTTATTGTATTGTTACTAATATTTTCATTGGGATTTTGAACATTATTTACAATTTTAATGTTATTTAGAAGTTATTTGGAGTGTGTGGATCTTCACTTCATGACATCATTCATATTAGGCCCTCTGTATTAGACTGTTAGTAGCCAATGACGTTTGTAAAATTAACATATAGTACCCCCTTTTAATTTAAATAATGCACTCATGAAAGTGTTTAATCAAAAGTATGTTACCATATTTTTAATATCCTTAGAAACATATTGTAAAGATATTACTATGCTACTATCATTACACAAATTATTACTGCAAATATTAATATATAACTATAGTAACAGTGGAATCAGCTGATTAGTTTAATCATAAAATTAATTAAAATCAAAAACAATGACTGAATTCAGTTTACTTATTTGCAACAACATTTGTTTACAATACTAGAAAGAAAAACCCAACGATAAGACAACTCCCTATGAGCAAGCACTTTGTGACAGTGGGAAGGAAAAACTCCCTTTAACAGGAAGAAACCTCAGACTCAGGGAAGAGCAGCCATCTGATACAGCCGAAGTCAAACTGGGAGCTGGTTCCATAAAACACAGCTAAAGGCTCTACGAACCACAAGCAAGCCCGCAGTCCGAGAGTGGCGTACTCTATTCGAGTGATATGGTACTATGAGATTTGCATAGTGTAATTTTATCAGCTTATTTATTTGTGAGTCAAAGTATATGTTAATGTTGTTTTTCCCCTCTTAAAACCCCTCCCCACCAAAGTCTGGACTTTAAAGAAAAAATAAATCAGAGTACACTGAAGGTGCCACAACTGTTGATAATCTATTTATCCACTTGCTTTCTGAGACCGTCATTTCTGAGCAAATTATTGTTTGCAATTAGTGCCGGTGAAATTCAAGCATCTGAACGTAGGTGCGTCTGTGGTTGTGTGTGTGTGTGCACCTCTGGGCAATTGACCTCAGCAGAGGACAGGGCCCAGGTGGGCTGATCCAGAGGCTGAAGTTCTGCCAAAAAAAGGAAATGAGGATCTTAAGGACACTCGGCAGCTACGACTTTAAATTACAGCCTTTTCCAGATGAGCGACTGGACTCCAATCTAGTTTGTTCCACTGGAGTGAACACCTATCCGTCTGCATCAAATATTCAAAGAATGGCCTCTGTATTCTGACGAGATGACTACTTCAATCTTCCTTTCGCATCCAATTTTTTTTTTTTTTTTTGGGGTGGGTGGGTAACTTTCAAAATATGACAGGGACAGAATTATGATGACTAAAACTTAAAACGGAAAGAAATCGAGACAGTTGATCTGCACCATGAGTCTCACACAGAGTCGCGCAGATTACCTCAGTTTCTCTCCGATCACTGGAGGAGCTGACAGGATGTGCCACAGAGAATCCATCCACCAACAAGGCCTTGTTTACTGCCTGCTTCCTGAAGGACACGAGCTGTCCACTTAGCAAAGACGGAAATTGAACATCTCTTTTTCATGGAGAGAACGGTGTGTGCGCGAGAGCGAACGTGTTTCAAATCAGACGAGTGTGTGCGTGCGCGTTTGTGTGTGTGTGTTTCTGCTTCGTGTGATGCATTTGTCTGCGAGCGTCGATGACAGACAACAGATCAGAGAAGCTGAGGCGCGGTGACTAATGCCGCCGCTGAGTGACTGACAGCGCCGAACATATCACTA
Organism: Oreochromis niloticus; assembly: GCF_001858045.2. NCBI lineage: Eukaryota > Metazoa > Chordata > Actinopteri > Cichliformes > Cichlidae > Oreochromis > Oreochromis niloticus. Next base: position 16,139,884 of record NC_031972.2, read on the forward strand.
CTTCTCATCTCCTGTATCTTCAGTGATAAATCTCATCTGTCTCATCTTGAAAATGTAAGCGGGGCTGAGTCCAAAACCTAGAAGCTGGAGATTAAACACAATGCTGAGGAAGAGCGAGCGGTTTCTAGGTATGCTGCTGTGCAGTTTCAGGCTCACGGGCCTCATACCATCAGAAATGGCCTTCTTTCTGTCACTTAGCTGGACAGCACAAATCCTAAAACCTGTGTGTGTGTTTGTGTGGGTCTGTGTTTCGAGTTGTGAAATATCACTTGCTTTCTCATCTTAACAAATTTCTGTTAATTAACTCGCAGTCAGGAAGCCTCAGAGTCTCGCAGGCTGAAACTTTTTCTCAGACGCTTCATCTCCTTGACCTGCTTTCCTGACTCCTTCCACACAGGACAACCCAGGAAGACTCGGAGTACATCTAGCCTTGCACTCTTTCCGCATGAATGATGTTGACACTCTTGACTTTTCAAGTGCAGTGTTCCTGTAGCTCTCTCTGTCTCTCTTTCGGATGACAGCTTGCACTGGGATTTTTCCCGATCCCTGTCTCCAGTCCCCCCGCACACAAATAATACATGGGCACAATCATATGTTAATGTGCAAGATGTCTGCCTTCGCTGCAAAGTCATCAAAGTGGGAGAATCAGCTCTGAGCTGAAGGAAGTTAAGATGGGACAGCTGGATCCATCACAACAGTCTATTTGCTTGGAGTGGGAGAGAGAGGGGAGATGAAATTAGAGAAGGTGAGCGGAGGAGGAGAGTGGGAAGGGCAAGAGAAAGCAGGGGGATAAGAGTGTCTAGGAACAGGGGAAAAATAAAGAATGCAAATGAATTCCGGTCTATACAAGAAATCATACATTTAATTAGCTTCCATGATTTCAGGTCTAAGGATATTTTGCCTTAAAGGTGGTCTCGGTTTCTTTGATGCCTATGTGATCCCTTGCATGTTTGTTTTTTTCTCACACACATGCATGGACACGAGTGACATAATGCATATTTCTGCCAATAATTTTACACAACTCTGCTGACCTACATGAGGCGATAATGCACCAGTTTAGGCAGCAGTGTGCCAGCTAAAGCAGAAAGTAGACGACTGCTTACTAATGAACATGAACAAACACAGACTTTTTTTTAGACTTCTCTTGTTGTTGGTGAGAAACACAGGATATAAACAAAATTGGAGTTATGTTAAGTGAAGTTCACTGACCGATGCAGGATGTTAACACACCGTGAGCAGAAAATGTATTGCCCAACAAACCATGGGCTGTGTGACACTGTTTTAGTTAAGAAAATGCTTGATGAACTAGCTGTGACTTCTTCTGCACCACCTGAAATGCATGATGCACTAGCTTTCCAAATTAGCGTGCTTTGATTCCTGCAAATTGGTGCTTTACAGTTTGAATTGTTAGTGACAAACTCATCCAATTTATATACAGTAAGCTATACAGTATAAAATAATTACAGCAGAGTTTAAACTTTTGATTCATATGTGTCCACTTATTTGTCCAGACTATCCCTTTTATAAATATATCTCCAAAGTTCCAAATAACCCAACCTAACTACATCCTGGTCATGAAAACAGGAAATGAAAAGCTATTTAGTTGGATTTAAACTTATTTTGTAGAATTGGGGTTATTAAATATCAGCTAATGTGATATCATGGGAGCTATCTACATACACTCCTTTAACCTACACTAGCATGAGGCAATACCTGGACCCTACAGAGGTTGCACATGTTGTCCAACACCTCCGGGATGGCATGTGTGCCATTGCCAGCGGTGTCTCCCAGCATAGAGAATGGAGGAGATTTCAAGAGACACTTTCTCTAGGAGAGCTGGACAGGACCGTAGAAGGTCATTAACCCATCAGCAAGACCACTATCTGCGCTTTTGTGTAAGGATAAACAGAATGAGCACTGCCAGAGCTACAAAATGACCAGCAGGGAATGTCTCTGACCAAACAATCAAAGGCAGACGTCATGATGTTGCCTGAGGGATGTCCTCAGCACCGTGGAGCTGGGTGGAATACGAGTATTGGCAGGGTCTGGAGAAGACCAACAGTCTTCTCATTAGGACCATGCCCTGACATTGTCAGACATGCGTACGAGCACGAGGGGGCTGTACAAACTATAACATTTCGGTAAAATGGACTAGCCTGCCGCCTCAGTGGGTTGCTAATTTTCATTTCCATCAAACGACGTGGCATCCTTTGGTTCCTAACACATTACCCAGTCCATATCGGTGTCGATATCCAACGTGTTTCTTTTCCCATTGAGATCTGATTTGCCTTTAATTTTTTTGAGCAGGGTATTTTCAGGTTCAGGCATATCGTAGATTGGTGGTTATTATAGGCCATATAATTATTATATCTCTCTATGTGCATCTGTGTCCAGCCCTGTCTGACTTTGTCTTTGTCCATTCTCCCTGCAGCGTGTCTGTCTGAAGTCATGTCGGCCAACTGTATTTAATGATATGAAGACTGCCTGTTTTAGACAGCAGAGACGCAGCAATTAGGGGAATAAATAAGACGAAAGATAAACAAACATCAAGGGGGAGTCATGTGGTGGCAGAGCCTGAGAAAGCAGCTGGAAGCAGCAGTTAATGGGGCTTTATCTGTCTCTTTACTGTAGTTGAAGCATATTCCTCTATTCCTCTCTAGGGACACCGCTATCACTCCCTCTCTCCTATTTTCTGTTTTGCACTCTCCTCCCACTGTATGTGTTGCTACCCCCCACCCCCCCAAAACAAAAAAAATTCCATCTCCTCCACTCTTTCCTTTGGCTCTTGATCTCTGTTTTCCCATTTTATCCTCCATCTCTTTCCCCTTCTGTCAGTTTACGTATGTTCCCCTTTTAGCCAGCTGCATCAGTGTTCACCGAAGAGTGCATTGACTAAATTGGGTTGCGGACATGTGTTTGAGAGGAGTGGGTTGAGGAGAAAATAGAGGGGATTTAGACCATGTGGGGGGCTGAGCAGTCAGTACAGCAGGGAGTAGGGCAGTTGTGTCAAAGCCCTGACAGTCTGCCTGCCTCTCTGACTACAGTGGTGAGAGTTGGAGGAGGAGTAGAGGGAGGGTCTGCATTGACGTGCTCTAACCTGTGATGACAGACCGCATTGATGCGGCTCTGACCCAGCAGGAGGACTCCCTCCTCCTCCACTCTGTGTTCGATCAACCGTCACTGAGAAGGCCCACTCGACACTCGCAACTATTCCCTCTCTGGAAACCGGAAAACTCACAACTGGCTAAACAACCTGCTGTAGTGATAGTAGAGAGTGAAGCTAATAGGCATTGTGTGTCAGGGCCTGTTTGCCAGAGACAGAAAGCCTTAACATCCAGAGAGACCTGAATCATATTAGTATAATGACAAAACTGACTGCTTTATGAATCTGTTTATTTATATACCACACTGGAATGAGGTAGATGGATATATGTATTAACTATTATAATAAATTACATTTGTATTATGATTGTGGTTCTAGCTAAATTGTAGAAGGAAAAGCATATTTCAGGAACCTCAAACAAGTGTTTTACGTGCTGTGCCCATAAAACAGTGTAATTATACTACGTGGTACACTTATGCTACTGTTCAAACTGTGTTTGTATTGCAGTGTTGGATATTTTGGCATCCAACAAATGAAACACATTTTCAGTGAACTGATAGATTTAGTTTGCAGCTCGCCAGATTTCCTCATTATGTTGATTAAAAAGTGTAATCCTGATATTACATAAACACAGTTTCTGTGACAGGGCTGATAAAAGCGGCAGAGAAGTTCACTATAATCATAACGAATGCAATAGTCCAGCAGTTTGTGTACAATACCAGATTTTTACAGATTCGATTCAGTTTCTGTGGTTTTGAGCTCGTAGTTTGGTCCAGAAACTTTTTTGTAATTTAGATTTTGTCAATTGTGTCTAAATTTTTGACCTTCTCTGTGCAGAATGATGCATATTTGATGGGTTTGAGTCTACAAATTGTTTTTCCTGTGCCCCTTGAATCAGAGTTCAAAACATGTTCTGAATATATATTTTTTTGTTAGATCACAAATAGTTTGGAGGACCGATTGGATTGAATATAAAAACGGAAGAGTGAAGGGCATCTTCAGCAACTTAAAAAAACAAAACAAACAAAGAATGAAATCGTTGAAATATTATTTTTTTTAGGGAGAGTTAATAGATGTACCTTCAAAATTTAACTGACTAATTAAACGTTTTATGCCAAAACCTTATCAAATGTAAATTTGGGGCACAGCACAGATTTTTCATAGTTCTCTAAAACAGTTCTGATCATGATCACATCCATAAAAACGTGCTTTTTCTAATCTGTTTGCATTCACATGGGCAGATACGGGCAGACCTGTTCTTTTTAATCAGCACACACTGTTTGCAACCTGATCAATACTAGTAGATTAGACTTTTTTTCAAAAACAGCTAACTGTAAAAAAATGATATCAGCGTATTTTATGTGAATATATTTTTACATTTTTACATCTTCATGGCTTTCTTGTGCTAGGTGTGCTTTATATCATTTATTTATTTATTAAGTATTATCACTTGTTTTCTGTTACAGTTTGTTTCCTTTAAGTTACTCAGTGGTTCAGGTATTCACTTCCTGTTATATTTTCAAGACTTCTGTCCCTTGTATCTTGTCTCTACTGTTACTTCCTGTTGGTTGTTTTCTTGATTGTATTCAGCTGTGTTTAGCTCTAAATACCAATGACTTTGTGGAAAAACTTATTTGCGTACACGTCGTATACATCCTTCCCCCGGCTAGACGATGACAGCCTGCAGGAAAGTCCTACGGCACAGTGCATCCCAAGCATACGAGGAAGCAACCGAGCATGGAGTGGGAGTTCCATGAAGCGTAGATCATTGATCAACAGCACGCCTTATTGGCTTCTGCTGAAGTCTTTATCACCACGTCCCCTCCCACTTCCTCCCCTGCCTCGGCTTGTAAATTCAGAGCAGCTAATTGGACATGACTGCGTTTATGTTCCAGCTTCATAAATTTCTTTCTCTGAAGGGAGAGGATCGATTTTCCTCGAGTGCAACCTTCCGTAGCAGCACGATCTTCTTCAAACGTTCCCTCTCCTCTCTACCACACCTCATCTTTTTTTTCCCTCCCTCTCAGCTATCCATCCACTCACGTGTACTCCCACTCTCGCTCCAGACTAAACAGGTAATCTATAACTGACCACCCCTGCTATTGGATGGTGAGCAGGAATTACAGTTTGCCTCTTTTCACAACCACAGCAGTTCTTTCACATGTTTTCTCTCAGTCCCTCCCACTCTTTCACATTAATAGCAGAGCTGATGACATCTTTTTAAACAAATTATTCCTCCCAAGCACTTTATCGGTCATTATCTAATGTAAACTGTTGACAGCAAAAAAATCACAGATGCTTAGATATATTTTCGGAATCAATCCTTCCTTCCCTGCCTTCCATTTTTTCAGTTTGAACTTTTTGTTTTGTTCTTGTATTTTTTTCGTAGAAACGTTTTTAAAAAGAACATCTACTCGAACAAGGGGAAGGCCTCGGGAACTATGTGTTCATGGGCTACCATTCTTTGTAACACACACACACACACACACACACACACACACATGCACCACTTGCTAAATATGTTCACTGTTGAGAGGTCACTGCATGTTTTTGGCCCTGGGAAAAAAGTGAAGTGAACAGTCCGGCAAAAAGACACTTTAAATTATTCAAAGGAATAACCTTGATTGTCTTTGCAATCCACACCCTGTGTGAATTTGTACACTGTGTGTTTGTGTGTGTTTCTACAATGGAGTGTTTTGGGACGTGTGACCTCCCTGGTGCGTTTGTGGGGTGATTCATTATTTTAGCACAGTTTGCTCTAAGTTTAAAAAAACAAGTGATCATGCACTAGACAGTGGGATAGTTAGACAGGGAGAGATTGCTTGGGAATAGGCCTGCATGTAAATTATTAACACAGCATACAGTAAATGGCTATTGCATGCATCCCTAGCTGGTGCTCGGACCTGAGAGCAGCCCTGCAGTTGGCCAGGTTGGGTCATGTAAAGAACAGAAGTCTAACTCCAGCTCCACTTTGGTGTACCTGCTCTCTGAAGTATGTACTATATGCACAGCATCAAACATCTAAATAATGGAGCCTTAGCACATCCTGTTCTCCAGTCGGGACCTCAGAGGACTTTTCTCCTGAGCACAGCAGAGGCTGCCAGGAGTGACAGAGCTACACATTGGAACAATTCAGGTGTGAGTTTCATGCCAGCCGTGCAAAGTTTACCATTTTAGCTGGCCTTTCACTCTGCAGAGGTAATTAATATGCTGTTTTTTATTTCCTTTGATACTTTATGTGGTCACAATTTGTAAATTACTTTCTTACTCAGTTAAACACTGAATATATAACTTTCTTTAAGAGCTGGTTCCAGGAGGAGATCTGGTTTCTTAAAATTTGTGGTCTGTAAGAAAATCATTTACGCTGCCAATGTTAGGTTCCCCTCTTTAACATGCAGTTTGCTTTAATGGGCATGTAAGCAATACTGATTATACTGTACATCTATAAACTGTGCAGGCTCTTAGTTGTTACCCTGGCAACCCCTTGTTGCCTGTATGCAATCGTTTCGAGCTTTTGATTTTGCATATTAGGAGAAAAAAAAAGTGTTAGTAAAGCTACTAATATAGCAGACTATAGACTACATCCATAGCTCCAAAACAGGAGCAGGGTCCCCATGGAGCTTCTATAAGTGGGATGTAGATATCCAGGGGAAGGATATGGAGTAAAGAGCAAGTGAGGAAACAAATTAAAGTTGCTGATGCTGGTGTGCTGGTTTTTCCTTCGTATTTTTTTTTTTTCAAAATTTCATTTAAATTAAACTTTGGCCCCCTTTTTGTTAATGAATGAAGAAAATTGTGTGGTGAAGGGAAAAGAAGATAAAAATAATTGTTTTTGGTTTTCCTTACTACATTCATAATAATTTCTGGCAGTTTTGACACCTTCATGTTTTGCCTGCCTCTGCCCTAAATACATCAGTCATTCACCAGGCATCAAATACTGCCGCTTTGTCAAATCTGTCAGTGTCTTGCAGATGTTTTCATAGGCACTGGTATCATGACACACCTTGAAACCTTACAATGGCAACACCGAGATAAATCTATCTTCTAACACATCCGCTTGACATCAGATTTAAATGCACTGGTATACGTGAGCTTCTTTTCAGTCACGTAAGGTTAATGTTGTGGACAGAAATGTCTTAACTCAACAATCTTTTCCTAAACCTTACAAAGCACCTGAACAAGAGAAAGCAAAAGCAGAATCAGAAGTGAACCAAAGTTTTAAAATGCAAAGCTCCTAACAGGAACTGCAGTGTCCTGGCTGATGAAGTTGTCACTCCACTGCCAGCCCTTAAACTGCTTAATTGAATTCAGTTCAGTTCAATTTCTACAACACCAAATCACAAGAGTGGTCGCCTTAAGGCCTTTTATATAATAATAGAGAGGAAACCTCAACAATCAACAAGCAAGGACTTGGCGACAGCGGAAAGGAAAAAACCCCTTTTAACAGAAAGAAACCTCAGAAATGACCAGGCTCAGAGAGAGGCAGACACCCGCCGTGACCAGTTGGGCCAGTGTGTGACGGCACTGATGAAAAAGAAAACCTTGTGTTTTTTAGTGCAGCGCCATGGGACGTGTGACCGAACAGTCAAGCCTGACACCCTGAGATGAGAACCATCAACCAGCCGTGCAGACTGATCAATCCCTTAAGACAATAAATCAAAATGATACCATTAAAAAAGCTTAAAATATGTGACATCATTAAGAGTCATTGATAGCATTTGTATTTGAAGCTGCTGAGTAGAACCTTTGATTTTTTTGATTCTGCGTCAAAAATAATAAGAAAACAGTGTGTACACACTTTTATATACAGGTTAACTAATCTCTGTGTTTAGTATAGAGACAGAAATGAGAAAGCCCCACATCGGCGTTTTTACTTTCTTTTTTGTTTTGTTTTCTTTGTTTGGCCGTCTCTACATGATTCTGATGAAAAGTTATTGCACTATAAATAACATATGCTGAATGTTATCACCCATGAATAGATGCACCCTCAAAAGTCAGTGACCACTGTGATGGGTGACCCTTATTAATTCGTACACACAAGACATATTTTACTGGCATTTGGCACTTGGCAGGTGGTAATTTAAGAGCCTGCATGCCAGCATTGTAATATTCATGATGCATGATGCAGCATGAATGATGCAGGCTGGCTGACACTGTCGTACTGAGGCAGACATGTCACTGCATCTTAAGCCCTCTTTCACTAAAGAGAGAGTCCAGCCTTTTGCTCCAGCCGGCCCCCGGTTGTCTTGAGCTCCCCGTGTGACTGTGCTGGATATTAGAGTGCAGCCTCCCTGCAGAGTCCTTACTGCTGCTGAATGTGTTTTAATGAACACTACAGCAAAGACTAACACCTGGGGAGAGAGGAAATTGGGTGTGAGCTGGAGGGAAGGAGTCGTTATACATCCTCCTTTATTTAAGATATAAACAAGGAAGATGACCTAATAGATGAAGGGAGGCAGCTGGGTGTGTGTACGTTTGTGGGGAGGCGGGGGGGTGAAAAAGGGATGAAGAAACAGAAACTCCGGGACAATATACAAGGTTCTTCCTGTTGTGTGGTCCCCCACAGAGTCCTGAAACCCCTAAGGGCGATATAGATCTTTGCAGGATCTTTAAGTTGTTTTTTAGGCTTTTTAAGCTGTTGTGTATATCACAAAACTCAGCATATGTGGATCTCTTCTCTCTGATGGCATATACCCGCTGTATGAACTTGAAACTTGAACCATGAATGCACTTACAAATCTGTTTTCAGAAATTAGCATTGTGCAAACACATTTGCAAACCTACACCCGCAGGCTTTTACCCGTGTTTAGCCACTCATCTAATTACTTTACTGTACATGCTTTCTTTTTGTTAGATGCATGTCCTTTCATTTAAGCAAAAAAACCAAAAAAACAAACTAGTTTGCAAAAAGTCTCCCAAAAGTCACTAAAACTTGAACATGTGCGTACACACCAGACACAAACATACACGCACAAGTGCAAAGAGTTTTTGTATTACAGCGCAATTTGTGTTTCTGTGCGCGCGCGTGTGTGCGTATGTGTTAAAGTCTAATTCCGGTGAGACCGTGGAGGGGAGGATGCCTGGGGAAGAGGAGCTGAGCTGGGATCATCCAGAGGACAAGGGTTAATATAATTATCCTGCTAAAACCTTGAGACTGAAAGAACATCATTAGTCATAGCAAGAGGAGAGCTACCCAAGCCGCAGGCCAGAGGAGATGAGGAGAGAGGAACAGAGGAGGAGAAAGGGGAAATAGGAAAGCAGAGCTCCAAAACCCCACCAGTGCAGTTAGCAAGACAATTAGCACAAAGAGTAAAACTTGGGGGTCCTTGTTAAAAAACGAAGAAGAAGAAAGGACAGTGTTTAATAGCACTCTAAGCAGTGGCAGAAACTGTGTCACTTATTCAGTAATTGTTATATTCTGCTTAATAATCTCTCTATAAATGAATTACTGGAGGAAAAAAATGAATTGAATGAAATTACAGTCATATTTAAACTATATACATAATGATGCTCTTTTGAGGCAAATTCTCAGCATAATTTTGCAATAAATGGAATGAACTCTGCTTTAAGGAGGTTTAACATGAAGGCGTTTTTATCGAAGGGCACAGTATTTTCTATTCATAAGCATAATAAAGACCTCAAAGATTCACTTGGAGCAGGTGAATTCACTGATCAGTCCTCCTCTTGTCACTTCAGGTGAAATATGTGAGGATGGCGGGGAAAACTTGTGTGGTGGGGATGACTTTGTATGAAAAATTGAAAGGGATGGGGAGCAGCATACAAACTACAGGGGAGCCCGCATGGGTTCTCTTAATAAGACCCGAACACCCCTGAAAACACGATTTGTTAAAGTTGGGGGAGGAGTCACGTTTGCTGTTACGACTCTTTTAACCAACAACACCTCTTTGACCAACCTTGCAACTCTTGATGAGTTAGTAGCACTGAAAGATCCACAGGTGACTTTTTCCTATTATTAATGCTGACAGAAACCCCACCCTAAACCCTACTGACGGAGTTAGGGTTTTGCTAGCTAACTGTACATAGCCAGATGACAAAAACTGGGTTGTTTACAAACACATAACATAACAGAATGATATATACAGGTGGCGATAATCACCAGAAAACTTTCAGTTCAATTTGATTTATGTAGGCCCAAATCCCAATAGTAGTCTCTAAAGGTGCTTTATATTGTAAAGATGCTACAATAATACAGAGAAAACCCCCAAAATCAGACAATTCCCTGTCAACAAGAATTTGGCAACAGTGGGGAGGAAAAACTCTCTTTTAACAGGAAATAACCTCTAGCAAAACCAGGCTCAGGGAGGGCAGTCATCTGCCACGACCGGTAGGGTGTGAGCGGAGGGGGACGGGTTATAAGACTCTGTGGAAGAGAGGCAGAAATGAATGCATACACTTCCTACAATCATTATAATAAGATTCTTATTAATAGAGATATGATTAGAAATAAACCATATCAAGTGCTTTATGAATGCTGTACTTTTTTCTAGCTGTCAATTACAACAACTGTCTAATCTATTACTTTAATCTTTTAAAATTTAATCTGTTAATGTTGCTTTTAAACTTTAAGCATATATTTAGTCATGACTAATTGCTTTGGCTTTAAGCATAAATCAGTTCTGTTCTTACCCAGTCTTGCTTCTCAGGCTGTTATTTACTTATTGATCCGTGGGTACGTAGAGTACAGGTTAACCCATTTGCTGAGCACGTGAAAGATTCCTTAACTGAGACTGGGAAGACTCCTTGGTACTGTTACGTCAGGAAGAGAATTTGGTGTAAAACTCTTAGCCAAATCGAGAGAGTAGCTGAAAGAAGCTTGTGTTTATTTGTCGCTTTTAGTACCGACTGCATTAATTAACCCTAATACACTATGCAGCATAAATAACTTTGTTAATATTCTCTCATTTATTTTTGGAGACTTAATATCCGATTGCTGGTTTGCTGAGAAACACAAAAGTACACAGCCAACTAAACTGAGGTTATGATTAATAATTTAGCTTTTTCATAAAGTGATAAATGAAAAAAAGGTGTCAATTCTTTATTCTTCGTGTATTTAGCAGCTAATTAAAACTTACAAGGAATATATGAGAAACTGGTCAGTAAACTGAGCTATTTACTAAACTGTACTCCTTCACTACCATAGTAGGAAGTTGCAGCAAGTTCTTGACCTTGAAAAGCACAGTTGACAGAACAATATCTTGTTATAGAGTTTTTGCCTGGGCTACATCAGCAGATAAAGATGAGTCTTCAGCAGATGACAAAAAAAGTCAGAAAAGTGCTGAGAATTATTGAGAAGACGAAAATTTGCAGACTGCAGTACAGCTGAAAGGTCCGGAGGTAGTGGTTTAGAGCCATTTCGGGTAAAAAAAAAAAAAAGAGTCTATTTCTATACAATGGATTTTCCCAAACCCTGCAATAGACAACCTGTCCAGCATGTGTGTCCCCTCCTTTCAGCCTGTAACAACTGAGACCGGCTCCATCCTCCCCTCGAGACCCTGAACTGAATAAGCAATTAAGAAAATGAATGGATGTTCTCACTTAATCACTTAATGTGATCAACAGTATTGGCCTGACTTTTGTGGAAGGTGTTAATTATCATTAATAGCTGTTACAACTCAATATTTTCCTTATTCTCTAGTCTCTTTTTTTTCTGCTGCCTTGTTTTGCTGGTTTAAAAACTTTGAGACTCCACGGCACATGATGGGACGATGCTGCTGTAAGAGCGAAAGTCTCCGACATCAAACGGCGGCTGATCACAGTGTGAGCCGTTGTGTTCCTCGCAGACAAACACACATTGTCTGTCTCTCACGTTGAGGCGCCAGTTGACGAGTTGTTTACCGGTACCTGTCTACATGTTAGTAATGACAGACGCCTTCCAGGAGCGAAGACGCTGTGTGCTTTTGAGCACGCCACGCCTGTAATAATGCGATGCTAATTAATGTGGCCGACTGAGAACAAGCCATCTTTCCAAGGACACCCTCCCTCTACCTCATGTTCTCCCACTTACAATTCCCAGCATGCTTTTCAGCTTTAAAGCACGCTTGCGGTATCAAGAGATTCCCCTCTCACCAGATGCTGGGTAGGGCGTGATGCTGGCGCATTGTGGGGAGTATTCTTTATTGTATTTGTGAATTTAAAAGGATGTTTATGGGATGAGTTGGCGAGCGCGGGCAAGGGGGTTTAAGAAGAAAAGAGAAATCAATCGAAGAGGGCGGGGATTAAAGAAAAAAAATTCATCTGTGAAACAAAAAAAAGGACGTTGGAATAAAGGGAAAACAGGCAAAATCGCTGACTATAACTTTCTTCCCTTTGGAGGGGAAATAAACTGTGATTATCAAATCAGTTACAACCATTGTGTCATAAATCATCGCATATGAGGGGAGCAATGACACATTCCTCATTCCGGTCCCTCAGCTTTCTGCATGCCTTTCTTTTCTGGGGGAGTGCTCATGAATGATTTAAAATGTGATCCGTTTCGGAGCCTCGGCTGCCTCGGAGGGAGATAACTCGGAGGGGAGGAGTCTGGGCGAAGGAAGGATGGGCCACGCATGAAGGTTCCCCGAACATACGAGCCACCACCTTTATGTTCTCCTCATCGCACATCAAGCACAGACTGTATATTTCATTCATGAAGGGTGGTGAAAGGTAGCAGTATTCAAGCACAAAGCAGTTTTCCTCATCAAACGGAATAAATGCAGAAGTTTTCAACTGTAGTTGGAAAATGCGGCGAGTACATGGCGAGACTGTGATACTATGTGAGACTATGATGTGCGCCGCGGCGGTGGCCGTGTGTGAACTGGAGAATAATATTTACAGAGCATCGCACCTAGCATCATTCATCACAAAATCACACACCCCAGCTAGTCCCATGAAACTAGGAGTTAATCCATCATCTGCCTCCCTCTTTTCTCCCGCTCCCCTCTCCCCCACCTGATCCAGGCTTATACCTCCCATCCTCTCACCTTCACTCTTGCAAAGGACACGAAAGGAAACTTTGGTGTGATTCAAAAATAGCGTGACAGTCTCCAAAGTCAAAGTCACCCTTGGAAGATAATCAAGACATGAAAAAGACCGGAGGCTCCAAAAAAGAGAGAGCAGAGCAGAGGCATCTGCTCTCCGGTGAGGGAAACGGACACACGCCGAGGCCTCCGAGATCTCCCGCTACCTGCCCCGTCATCCTCATTCATGTTTCTACTACAACGATAGAGCTTTGTAACAATTGGATTAAGCACTGAAAGCCTTTCGGGGTCTAATTAGTCCTTCCTGTAGGATGGAGTGCGACTGCAGAGTTACTTAATCAGGGTTACTTAAGGATCGTGACTTCCAGGTTTTAATGAGTTACAACTTCTTAGCATTTCACGTCACTGTCAGAGCTGCTAAAAAAAAAAAAGCAATAAAAAATTAAATTAAAAAAACTTCTTTGAAGCAGTCCTCCATAAAAATGCAATTTTATTTAAAAAAAACATAAAAACAACATTTAAACTTTAAATAAATGAAAGGAGCTGCAGTCTGTTGTATTCAAAGGTACCAAAGAGAAATTAAAGTGGGGCGTTAAAGTGACAGATTAACTGATTTTAAGGTTTAATGGACGGAGAAGTGCTCTTTATTGTTAATTAATTTTTTTTGTTCATTCTGCAACCCCTCAGATCTATTATACAATCCTCCGAGGAAAGGAAGCCCAGATAGGAGCCTCTGCTCAAGACAGCGCGGACTCGTTCACAGCGCGTGTTGCCCATGTCGTGTTTCGTTTTGGGTTTTGCGGTGTTATTTAATTAGATTAAATTAAAACGTCTTCATAAAGAATCTAATCAAGATTTGGCACCAGAAATGTTCCCCCTTCACGTCACTGACTAATGGCATTAACACACTGGCTGCCCGTGGATATCCTATCAGTACAATGGAAACCTGTCAATGGAAACCTGTCAGTGCAAAGTGTAAACACACACACACACACACTGATTTTGAATGTTGGATTCTGGTAGAATCAGCACCTTTCCTTGTGGGTGATGAATAGCGAACCTAACGAGGTGCAATAAAATAATTTACATTAAAAAACTAACGTTCTTAAAAGAAGTCTTTAAATTTTCTCTATTTTTTTCTCAAAGTTGAAACACATCTCATTATAGATAATATTCATGACTACAGCATTTTACTTAACAGAAGTAAAGCCATTTGGTAGAGAATTACAAAGGACTTCTGCTGCAACGGCTGTTTTGATAAAACCACAAAAGAAGAAGACGTACGAGTACATGAAAGAATTCACACAAAACTCCTTTTACTGCTCTTTCCCTCGGCAACATGTTAACAAACACCAGGAAAGTTTTCTGTGCCAGCTTGTTCCAGTCTGTGAGGAGATGGAGAGCTTAAACCTCTCAGCACATTAGCTCTGTCAGCATGGGGCCGGGATGGCACTGAGACAAACACAAACACACGACGGATAAATGAGTCGAGCAGACATGAAACGACATGACCATGTAAAAACACTCTGAATATCATTAGCATTCATGTGTCTTGTTTCCTGCCAGGTCAGCTCTTAACTCATTTTCACTATTGGAGAATAATTAGTTGTTGGTAAAAGATGGGCCTTTCAGACAAGACTGGGCTTACCAGCTGTAATTAGTGTATAAAGCCCAGAGAACGTTCTTTGTGTTCCTCTGCCTGCAGATGTATTTCCAGTGGTATTGATATTAATACTCTTTACGTATTTTAGCTGCCCAAGGGCCTCCTTATTTGAGATGAAAGGCTGTTAATATATTGCTAATTATTAAACAATTAGTAGTTGACAGTATTTGATAAAATGATGTTTCAAACTTTGTTTGGCTTTTGTCTAGTTGATTACTTTTTTTGTGTTAAAATGAATATAATACATAATAATGAACATGCGGTCTCTGCAATCGCCACCAGGGGGCAACTTCTCTGGTTGCAGAAACAAGTTTGTCCACGAGGAAATTACACCACTACTCCCTTGATTTATTAGTTCAATAAACATTTCCCAGATTACTTTTTGGTCCCAACTGCAAGTTTATTGCAATTCTTTTTTTTTTAATAATATGATGTTTATTTGTAAATAATGACCAATAACACAGGGTAAGCGTTAACACATAGCTGCCTTGTGGCTGTGGACTCACTAAACTGTAAAAGTGCAGAGCTTCCCTTTGTTTCCCAGGTGGATTTACCTCTCACTGAGACTCCACAAACCCACTATCTGACTAGGGGATGTCATGGTGGCTAAGGTCATCTTTTGGATACAGTCTATGACTGTGACACGTCTCCCCTCACCATTTGTCATTTACAAACATTGATACAAATTATGTGCACACAAATATTTAAAATCTGAATTTATATCCCCAGCTGCATACCAGGATCGTTAATGTTTTCTAGAAACATAATCAGTGCTGTAATGTACCTGCGCAAATCTCACCCATTACTCAGCTCACTGACAATGAGAAGTAAGAGACACTCAGACTACTTGGCTTCTCTTAAATGTCATCTTTTTCCATCAGCCAATCAAATCAAATTGAGAAGTTAGGCAGAAGCGAACTCGACGCTGCAGCGATTATGAGCGAGGGGAGAGAAGCGTTGCAGACTCCGTCTATCTCCTCATCCTGCTCCATCTCCTCCTCTCTGTCTTGGCCCCTAATCCACTTAGTTGCCTCTTTCCTGAGCTTAGAGCCTTTCCCTTATTCCATTATAAAGACCCACTGTACGACCTGCTGCTTATTTCATTAAAAAGGCCCTATCCATGACCCTACGTCTAATCCATAATGTAGACTACAGGCCAGGCACGGCCTGCTATAGTCCACGCCACGTTCCAGCTGACAGATGGAACACCGGGAACAGGGATGGAGAGAAGGAGGTCCAATGAATGAGGGAGAATTTGAGAGCTCCGCTTATGAGTGAAGCTTCCCGGTGAATGTGATTTCAATGATGTAAATGATGATAGAGCTGAGGCTGTGCTGCTCTGCCTTTGATGGTTGGAGATGGCTTTCACATGGCCCATCAATGATATGGAAATGGCCACATCTGGGGGTTGAATATAGCCTGTAAAATGAACATAGAGCCCAGGGCTTTTAAAACCCCAAACACCTTGGCTTAGAGTTTCAATTGTAGTCAGTACTTTTGCTCATTACAGTTAACCTTGGGAGAACTTTGCAACACAAAGTGAGTGATGCTGAATCCTATGATAATATTCTATCAACCCGATCCAATTTAACTTTCCCCACGCTGCCTCTGTTTGACCTTCTCTCCACTCTGTCCACTTCAAAACCCCCCGCTCCACCTCTGGCTGTCCTCTACCCCAGACGCCCTCTCGCCGCTTGCCCGAGATCCGGTTTGCTGAGTGTTTTCATCGCGTCCACAAATCTAAATTTACAACCTCACTCTCATCAAATCCAACTTGCCTGCGTTTGCACTTAATGGCCTATCAGGTTACCTATTTATTGATAAAGCAGCAACATTTGCCCCCACCCTCCCCCAAGTACCTGACTTCCCGCATACCTGTGCCAGCTTTTTAGAGCCTGACCAGTCACTCTGACAATGCAGCGTCAGATAAAAGTGAAACGCTTTCCACAGAGGTAACATCTTACACCGTTTGATGGGAAAACAGCTTGCTCTGCTGTCTCTGTCCGCGGTCAGTTTGGGTTTTTAAAAAGAGTTAACCAATAATAATTACTTTTAACTGGGTTCAGTCAGAGAGCCACAGCTAGAGGCCCGGGGACATACAATACGGTCAGGAAGTGACTACAAGCCTCTCTCCATCGATAACACCAGCATATCTCATTACTGCTGCGACCTGCGGTACACTGCCACTCGGGCTTGATCATATAAAACCCATTTCAGCGCGCTGTCCCCGGCGGAGCTCCAGCGGAGTGGAATATTCATTATTCAAATTTTAAGCATTGGAAATCCTAATATGTTACTAAGGCCAGATGAGATGAGATGGAATGGCTTAGCCTTTTGTCCAGGGAACATTGACTAATCGTCTCGCTCCCCTAAAATCAATTTCCCAGCCGTAAGCATCAGACACTCCTGATTGTACTGTACTGTTGAGGACCCCCCACCACTATCACCTAATACTCCTCCTGGCTGCCCAGAATAACTTATTGATTACTGATTATGTTACGGGAGGTGTGGGTGGCCAGGGCGGAAGACGGACTGGCCTCAGTCATCTCCACAGAGCTAAATTTGGCTCCTCTGTCACCAGATCCAACACACGCTGACACTATCACCAGCTGCCACTGGCCCGGCTCTGAGGATGAGGAGAGAAGTTAAGAGACGTACACAAAGAGAAATTTCCCCGAGCTAACAGTGTAGGTGTAGCTGTTTCAAGCAGCGGCACAGCGGGGATTTCATGTGTGATGATGAATTCTTAGATGTTGCGCACTTGTAGGCCACTAAATAAAGAGTTTGCTCGAATATATCAAAGCCAGAAATGGTTGATTGTTACATTTTCGGAGTTTGGTTGTGGTTGTGGTTTGGCGAGGGACTGTTGCACCCAGAGGTCGATCCCTTGCTCTCTCTGATGCTATGCTGAGCCTGAAAAGTGGCTGTGATCAATACCTGCAGGCCCTTTCACCACTGCCAGAGGGCTGTTTGTGTGCGTGTGCTGTGTCAGCATCCACTCAGGACTTCATCAAACACCCCACCCCCCACCCCCATACCTTGACTCCACACACACGCACAAACACACAAACACGCACACACAAAGGCCCCATCGGTCAACGCCTCACTCAAACAGTAGCTCATTTTCACTTTCCCCATCTCACTCTCAACCCCTGTCTGCTTCTCTCTCTCTCTCTCTCTCTCTCTCTCTCTCTCACACACACACACACACACACACACACACACTCACAAATTATGCCTTCTTCTTCTGAGTCCATGCCATCCCAACAAGGATGTTAAATACCATTCAAATGTCAGCCTGCTGTATTGATTGGAATAATAATTCTGGAAGAATTCTGAAAGGCAGGAAAGATGGCTTGTTGATGCTAAGCAGCAGCATGACGGCCCGGGCATCGTTCACTGTCACAAAGTTGCCATGTAAGGGTTCCCGGCTCCTCTGGCAGAATGTGGATGGCGGTTTACGTTCGACCACCGAGGCCACGTGTTTCTGTCATTAATCATTGTCTTCACAGGCCAGTGACAGCCAGACCAGGACTCAGGCTGAGAGAGAGTATGTGTGGAAGTGTGGGGGTTGGTGGGGGGTGTCATTTGAAATGCCCTCAGATCACAGTAGCTGTGTGTGAAAGTGTGTGGCTGAATGTCAGAACAGAGGGTACATTCACTGGCAGGTGAACATACCTTATCTGTCATGTCTGAGTGCAGGAAAAGACAGAAGTAATACTGAACTACAAGCATAAATATGATCAGTTCCATACTGGATCTGGTCTGCGAAGATTCACTAATCTCATATTAAACAGTGTACGCATGTAAAATTAACACTTTCACTTTTATAGCTGGTGCTGGATGTTGCATTCTGTGGCTGAAGTGCCAGTTAATTCTGTATCAGCTACCCTGAAAACTTGGTCTATCGGTCCAAGCGGCTTCTCTCCAAGCCGTTGACTGTACTCTGCCAAAGAGTGTGAGTACAGAGAAACATCCCACTATATCGTCAACGACTGCAAGCGTACAGTGTTTTTTTTTAAAAGTTAAACAGAGTGCTGACTGTTCTGCAGAGAAATGATCTAATTGATCGTTACTGTGATGCATACAGAAGGCTCCAGTTAAAATTTTCATACATAAGATCAATATTTTGAACTAATTAACCTCGCCGTTCTGAATCAAGACCTTCATTATTTTGGTCAAGTTGTGTGAATGTAATGTCAATGTGTCCGAACAATCAATGTCAAAAAAGACACCTCAAACTTAAAAAATTTCAAATTTCCACTGAAATTAATAAAAAGAAACATTTTCACCAACAATGAAACTCAAACACGGAAATCATTCTCAAAGCTAAAAAACTGAAACTAAACCAACTAACCTTTAACTTATATACTTTGTGGCTGAATTGCTGGGGTTCCTAAACACTTTAACTTTGCAATAATACCACCCACTCTTGATTGTTGAATATCTAGAAAGAAATTTCACAAACTTATTTGCATCAATGGTGGGATCCTATTACACTATGGCGCTTGAATTCACGGTGCTCTTTAGAACTAGCTCACCGCTTCATTTTGTACACCTACAGCAACTGGACTGAAAACATCCAAAGTTTACAGACAACATACAGCTTATAAAGCAAGAATTAATTACCAAAAAAATCAAGCAAATACAATAAAATTCCCAGCAAGAAGCATTTCTAGCTTCTTGTACCAAAACAAATTATGTAACATCTTCATTGAATAATTTTATATTTCTAGTTCTAGTTCCTTAAAAAAATACAAAGCTACATTCAAGATTTGATAAAAGATTCAGTGTCATTTTAATTTGATATATGATTCAGATTTAACATAGTGCTTTGGACCCTTACCAAGTTATATGAAATGGAAAACTATTACTGATGTAATTGAGCTGTTGTGGTTTTGCTTTGGTATTTAATATTTCGATTGGAGACTATGTAAGGCATTGTCAAAACGGTTTTCAATTAAAACAAAGTTTAATTTTATTTAAGTTATGATATCAATATTTTGCAACGTACCTTTAGTCATTTCTAGCTACTTGCTAGGTTAAACATGTATTCCCTGATGGGTTTGTTTGTTGCTGGCTGTTGAACACACATTTCTCATTAGTGACTGGAGGTTGCCAGTGGTTTGCTGACTGGTCTAACTTTTAATGTGTTTTAAAGAAATTTAGCAGCTGAGCATCTTTGAGATTTCTGCTCCTATCCTAAAACATTTATTTGTGCCTTTGCCAAAATCCTTTAACCCTTGTTAAGCTATTCTTACTAAGAGTAATGTTTGGTTTTAAAAAGGATGCTGGTATTTTATCAAAGTATTATAACTGGATAAACCGAATAAAATGGCTCCCATTTTATAAATATATAAATCTGTCTGAGTTTTAATACTTTGCAAATGTTCCTCTTAGTGAACTTCAGTTTAACACATATGTTTTTAATAGTTTATTTTATTTTTTTTAATTGATTTAATTTTTTGATTTTTGTGTCCTGTACGGCAGTTCCGGCGTTCTTAATAGTTGAATGTATTGTATTCTTCTCACCAAAGAATTTCTGATGTTCATAATCAGATTTTACATTCAAAGGTGTGAATTAGTATCAAGATGTAGTCAAAAGTGGCCCTCACCTGGCAGGTACCTCGATGTTGGAGATGGCGTAGAAGTACTTGAGTAGGTTGTCTCTCTGGACATAGGTACCTCCGAGGGCGGGCCTGAGCAGCCTCAACCTAAGGTTGGTGAAGGTGAAGAAGTCCTTCAGTCCCTTCATACTTTCCATTCGGGCGTACAGGTTGTCCATGTTCTGTAGCCGAGGTCCAGCAAACACAGCAAATCGTGCCCGCACCTCAAACTTCACGTTCTTTTCACCCTTGGAGCCAACCCAGCGCGAGTACTGCTCAGTGCAGATGACCCGTGTGATGTTAGCAGGCGAGAGATCGCGCACTTGTTTGGGTGGCATGTTGAATGCATCCAGACAGTCGTCGGCATAGAACTGGTAGGGCTGCCAGGAGCGTCCGTGGTCCATGGACTTATCCAGAACCATGATCGTAGGACGGCCATATTCAAAGGAGATCTGGATATCGTCTGTGAGCTCCAGACTCTTGTTCCAGGACATGGTGACGTTGGCCAGCAGGGGCACTGGGTGATTTCGCCATGTTACAGTCTGCCAGTAGGTAATTAGGCCGTTGCGCTCATTGTCCTGCATCAGCTGAGGAGGGTGGGCAAGGTCTGGATTTAAGGCATCGCACTCGTCACTACATAGGTATGGGTTCTCCTAAAAGAGAGATAAAGGCAGACAGAAAGGATTTCATTCAGGGTTCGGGAATGACTCTAACAAGAGGAACAGTAATGAATACTTGATAATACAGTGCATATTCCCGAAAATTGCATTTTTATTAGATTACTGCAAATTCACATTGACACTGGGGCCTTTTGAGTCCCTTGGGCAGTTGCCTGCTTTTCTCCTCTGGTCATCCAGCCCTAAATAGGCTCAGCAAATTCTCAATTGACAAGACAACAAAATGTCTTTGCTTTAAAAATGGATTTGTGGTCCCTGCAGTAGCTGCAGCCATCATTACTGCAACGGAAAATTATGTTAAGCTAAGGATTTACAAATTCTATTCACAATCATCAGGATGTTCCTTTGTTCCCAGTACAAATGCTGATTCAAAAGATATTTATTTATTCCCACAATATCCACAGCTCAACACCAAAATCCTCCATATTATCCTCCCAAAAAAGACAAAAAGAGACGTGTATGGAGGGCCTTGCCAATGCACCAAGGGACAGAGAGCTTAAAAGTAAACTTGCCAAACAACACAACAGGAAGTGTGAAGGTCAAGAGGATCGTGCATCATCACTGTCTTTGCATAGACAGCAGAGTGCTGCTGCACTTTTAACTCCAGAGAATTGATCCTCCTCTTCTAGTGATGCCAAGACTTTCAAGTTGCTGCCCCTCTACACAACTAAAAGTCAACAGGATTAGTCACGCTGCTCACAGAGAGCTACAAGCCTCTTTACACCTGCAACGAGAAATGCTTCTGTAAGAATATCTCATGCATCTCATCTTCCCTTGATACCAGTAAGACAAATTCATCTTCCACTTGTTTAGGCTTGCAAATTCTGAAACACCCCCCAAAAAACAAAACATAACAAAAAAACCCCAACAAAAAACATCATTACTACTTTATATACGTGATACAGCACGGCTTTCTCGGCAGTATTATATTGACAAATGTAATCTTTGGCTGGATTATGTTCGGGATCAGGGTTGAGTGAATGAAGTGCTATATTTAGTGTATGTACTGCAGCACAGTCACAGAGAGGTGGGTACAGGGTGGGCCGCAGCTCCTGACAAGTGATTCCCATCTCTATGTAGATTTAGGCGACAAGGCTGTGCCTTCAGTTCATTTTGTATCAAGACGTTTATATATTAAACCAGACCACAGTCCTTTCCTAGCCCAAGTTCTGACTGTCTACACATAACAATAAAATATATCAGTGCTGTAGTCATTACACGCAGCTATTGTTCTGCGTGATCTGATATTCCAGTGAAAAACAAATAAAATAGCTTGGCTGTAATCATTTTAGTAACTTGCCAAATATGTTAGTTAGCAAAAAACATGGTGTGATAAATGTAATTTCTAGGAGCCTAAGTTAGCATCAACTAACCAACTTTTCAAATAAGTTTTATACATCTTTAATTCCACAGATGCTGGCTCGTCATATTAAAACCACTGCAGACGTTTCAGTGAAATTGATGCAGCTGACTGTTTTAAGCCAGTTGTCTGACATCCCCATCACCACCCAAGTAAAAATATTTACCTAAGGAAATCCCACAGATCCGCAGCCATCTCTCTTGGTGCTTAATTTGCCATGCTCAGCTCTCGTGCTGTTTGGATTGTTTTACATTCAGAAGGCTAACCATGCCCCCAAGATGCACTAATTAGACTGTTAGAGTTATGATTTTCTACAATATTTAGTCTAAGTCACTAATTGCATCAAAGGGGTCATATCTTTGTATTATTTGTCCAAGCATTCGCTCTATTGCCCTCATATACTGGCTTCTTTCATTACACGTCACTTCACATTTAGAGCAAGGTTTTATGTACCATGTCAAAAAGTATTGTCATAATTTCGTTGTGTTGGCATAATGACAATAAAGACTTTTAAATCATGAATCTTCAACTGTGTTTTCATCCTCCTCTCTGGTTCTCTCCACTCGTAGTAACTGATGGCAGTTCTACAGCTGATGTCATCCTTATTCTTTTATTTATTGGAAATCCGGCTGTCGTTCTGCGTTTTACCGCTGCGTGCTTAACAAGCTCTTGATGGACTAGAGAGTATAAATATCCCTCTTTTTTTCTTCCACCTCTACCGCCCCTGCCTCTCCGCTGCTTCCTCCCCTTTCTTCTTCTCTTTTTTCATCCTCCCTTATTATTTTTACTTTTAGCGCTTGTGCTGTTTCTAATTGTAGCGTTTAAGAATGCACCAGCTCAACTTGAAATGTCATTTGGTAAAATAATAGTAATTAGGCTGAAAATAACTACTACAGGGAGAAAAAAAACATGTTTAGTTAAATAATTAGTTTGAAGATTTTCAATTATTACACAGTAAAGATGGGCTGTTGTAAAGCAGACAAAGTTAGGTTTCATATCTACACCATATAGAAAATTCTTGAGCAAGGTACTGATTCTTTATCATTTGACCTGCAAGTGAGATCCCAAAACTGGTAGGTTTTTAAAAATTATTTCAAATGTTAAGTTGTTGGACAGGTTTTTATGTGAGTTGGCAAACTGTACAAGAGTGTCGGCGCAATAAATGCAAAGGCTCAATTACCTTAAATGACCTTTAGTGGTTTTTAGGTGAAATGGGGCCAATGAGAGAAGTTGTTGACAAAATGACCTCAGGGACCCAGAGGCAAAATATGGATTGAAATTAATAGAGTTGATCCACAGGGAGGCTTGAAAGACAAACTATAACCTTTTTAAAATTAATTTTGTATTTAGCCAGGACAGCCAAGCCAAAACAGAAGTGATATGTTATCTTTTATTTGTACCAGTTAGAAGTTTGGCTGCTGAGTCCAGCTGAGAGGTGATATAATTGTAGATTAATGCAGATTAATGTAGATTTAGAGCCAATACCAGCTCTAATTAAGTGATGCTTCTCAGTCGGTGAAAGCTGAGTTCGCTGATTTGATTAATAAAGGAACTTTCCATAGAAACACCAAGATTTTCAACCAGGAGCACCAGGTGTGTTTGTTATTTATAGAGTTTGATGGACCAAATTAAATAGTTTTGGTTTTGGTATCATTTAGTTGAAGGAGGGTCCGCAATTTGAGACAAAGACTTTTTTCACTGAGAAGATATTTTCAAGTGTGGCAAGTAGATAAAGTTCAGTATCATCCAGGTATAAGTGAATATATTATAAGTGAATATAATATAACTGCTAGAGCTGAAAGGTAACATGTATAATAAGAAGAGAAGAGGACCTGATTTAGATCCCTGGGGGTTGTCGCGTTTAGTGGAAGGTGGGGAAGAAGAACAGTTTCCTGCTTGGACGTGTAACATCACATATCATGAACGCTCAGAGCCTTAACAACCAATGAGATGTTTTAACAATATACCACAAGGATCTGCCATATTGTTTATTCTTATATTTTAATTAGACCAAAGGAAAGAAAGAAAAAACCCCTTTTCTCTTGATAATACCAATTTCTTGGCCCTAGCTAAAATTCATTGTGCACATATAATGTCTTGTGTGTTGTTAAAATAATGTCAAAATGTAATGAATTTATTTATGCAACTATAGTAATCATTTGATCAATTGAGATCTAATTACTTTTGGTGTAGCCATTTATCAAATTGTAGTCATGGCTGCATATTGAACTGAAAAAATGTATTAAACTATGTATGGAAGCCTTAATGTAGAGTAATGTAATGGTGCTGCTGCTTTAATTTAAACAAGGCTAAATTTGATCGCCTGATGATTTCACCACAAATTTGTGTTTCAACGATCAAACACTGACCCCCTGCAGGGTTTAAAGGTTGGTTGTATATAATTTGAAGTTTCATTCTTCGTGGACTTGGTGGAGTCGTCAGGGCGCTTGAACATCCTCAAGCTGACGCAGCTGCTAGCAAGCTTGACAGAGTTGGGTCTGAGGTGCAAACGTTTCATGGATATCTGAGTGTTTGTAATATATTGAGAATACAGATGGAGAGTAAGAGAAGCGGTCAGAGAAGCTCCTTTGTTTTATTTTCTTCCCCCGCTACTAAAAAGAAATCAAGCTCTCTACAGCCACCTTTCAGTTCCATAAAGATTTTGGGTGGAGTATCACATGAAACAGCAGTTTCTTCTTTCTGTGAAAGCAGTACTGCACAATATTGATGAACCTTGCAAGTGCGTATCACATGTCGCTGCTTCTTTGCATCTATTGCCAAGCCCTCTTGAATAAAGTCATTGGACTGCGCTACAGAAAAGTGAGCAGTCACTCAAGCTCACTCTAGTGGCCTGATAACAAAAGCAAAAGTTACAATCCTGCGAGGCTGAGATTATAAATCATCTGATTTATGGTGACAGTGCAGAGTGGGGAAAACTCCAAACATAAGCAAACGCTGAGCTGGTGCTGAGAGAAGCTGTATGGCACAAACGACACTGTGCGGGATCATAATGCATGTGAAGACACAGCAGTGGTATCTTTATACCAGAAACTGCAGATAATCTATCTCTCTGCTCACTGGAGCAACATAGCAGCATTGTTCCCCATCTGATAACCCAATTATCTCTCTTTGCACTGACTCAGATAGAGATCACTGTCAGCGCAAACACACTTAAGATGATCATCTACAACGCTCATAAACAACTGCAACCAGAAAAAGTAATTAGGATCAGATGAAGAGGGTTACAGCGAGCCTCGGAGTGAGAGTAGCAGCTCCGTGGTGGCCCAGCTGCTTCTGTGCCCTTCAATCCAGACCCGTCCACACACGTGTTTACACACACTCAAAGTAAGATTAGTACGCCTGTTGTTCTGAGGATGACCCTCGACCTACAAATCCTATTGAAAATGATCGCACTGTCACACTGTCCCAGATACAGCACATATAGGTTAGCTCCTGAAGTGTACCGGCGATAGCATTTCCTGTTTTCTCTGACACAGAAAGCATGTGAGTACCAGACAACATGAGGGAGTCATTACAGTATTTTACGGCAGCAGGTCGAAAGCGTTCGCCAACCTCCTCCGACCTCAGCCGGCCCTTTAGGATTAACTAGTCTGGAGGTGATATGTACTGTAATAAGCTGGAAGATTTTATCCCCCGTGAGAGACTTACATGAGGTTATGTTTAAGCCCTTTGTATGCCCGTGTCCTCCTTATTCCACCTTCTTATTCCCCAGCCAGGCTCAACATACATACATATATATATATATCACTATATTCCAGGATACACACACACAAACACCAGCAAACACAATCTTTTCCCTGACAGAAACACACAGACACACAGATCCCAGCCAAATGCTGCGGCAGGTGGCCCGCACTGCTAAGCCCCTCCAGCAATTATCCTCGCCGGGATCCCGTCTCCACGACAACAGCCGCCATGATGCCCCTGCCGTCAGTGGCTTTCTTGTTTTCACTCACAGGATGACAATGAGATCCTAAATGGTCATTAGAAATACCTCAAGTGCTAGAAATTTGGCTCATGCTACGGCTGTGAGCACAGATAGTTGCCTTGTTTTTGGACACATCTGGAGCGACGAAACAACTCTTGTTCTTTAAAGAAAAAGAAAAAGTCCACTTTCCATTCACAAAGAAGTATGCAGAAAATGTTCCTTTGCATGTCTGTCCCTTCCTTTGCTCTTATGACCAGTTGTGTTCCCAAGAAATATTTTCTGTTGCCACCTTTCTCTATCACGCTGTCTGCCTTATTTCTACCTCCACTTATAGAGGTTTCCACAATACATTGCTAGCGAGGGGAATAGAGGTACCGACCCTCACTCGGAGAACGCAATTTATTTTATTTTGGAGAAACATCAAATGAAATGGCCCTCCCCATTAAAAAGGGCACAGAGGGGAAGAGAAAGAGATATTGCTTTTTCACTTATAACGTAATCTTTTATTTTGTTGGAAGCTTTTCCATCATGCTGCAAGTTCTTGTTACCCTGGATGGGGACAGTACATCAGTGCGTGTGTGTGTGTGTTGCCAGCAAGCATACGTAACCGTGTATTTGTACATGTAAAGGATTACAAACCTTTTACTTTACCTGAAAAAGTGATTATCCGCTTGCTGGAAAATGTCTTGCTGGGTGCAAAACAGCAGTTGGCAAGTGTAAAAGTGTCTTAGGTGTGCGTTTGTGTGGGCGGGTGTTGTTTATGTCTGTGTGCGTCCGTGTGCGTGTATTCGTGTGTATGTGTGTGTGCAGGCAGGAAAAAGTAAATGTTTACTGTAGGCATGTGTGATTGTGCATGAGGAGGAGGAGGAGGAGAGAATAAGAAGGACCAAGCGGAGACACCACGCTGATCCGAAGCAGCAGCAGAGCTTGTCCTGTTCAAATTACGGCAGTTGAACCAGCACGAGTTTTATTAGCAACTTATCTTAGAATTCAGGCAGTGCTTATAGCAGATCCAAAATATCTGGCAGTGTTACTGTTGTCTCCAAGTGTAGCGATTAGATGGATTCAGGGTCCGTTGTAAAATCTAAACCAATGGTAGTTGAGATGTAGGTAAGGTAAGGCAGAAGAGATGAGATGTGAACTGTGCAACAGAGACCTTTATATCATTTTCTTTACCTTTCTGTATTTTTTAAATATTGCACTGGCAGTTTATCTCAAATGGAGTCTGCAAACACAGCTGAATTCACAGTTGACAATTTAAGAAAAGCATTAAAACTCATATAACAGAATCAGATATATCATGTCTAACTTGCCCACACTGACCGCTACGAGTTGAGAGTTGGAGCACCGGTTATGCTAATGGTGGCTAACCTCAAGTGGGGATGAGGGGTGGGATATAGAAGTGTGGTAAGCTTTTATGTCACACCTCCAAGTATTTTGTCATGACAGCTTTACAGTCTTTGGCCCACTGCAACTGACACTGACGGATCACTTGAGGTAGGTCCCCAGTTCTTTCTCGGATCCCTCTGAAGCTGCATGAAGTTTTATTTTAAAGGTGCAGTCAGTTGTTTGTAGATTTTGTTTAAAAGAAAAAGATAATATTGTACTTGTACTTGTATGCTTTGTTAGGAACTGAGACTTAATCCATTAAAAATACATTGTATTGTAGATGACGGGGCAAATAAACTACAGAGGCTGATATGGACAGCGCAATTCTGTCTAATTGGGTTTTATGTCATATGTAGTATGCCAAAAAGGGGAGGAAAATTTTAATTACACATTAAAATTAGACATGCGACCCTGCTGTTTCTGGACAGATGACAACGCGCCAACTAAACAACAACAGCTGGTTATAAGCTAACATTACGCCAGCTAACGTTAAGCTTGAGTGTCCTAAGAATCACTTTCACGCCAATGCACAGTTTGAATAATTTCTCATCTTTTATGAGAATTTGATCTCTAAGTGTCTGAGTCCAACAAAGTTTCATTAGCACAGCAAAAACAGCACCGCTTACCAGCATAACATTCAAGACATCCTCACCACCCACCTCAGTATCAACGTCATTGGAGAGTATTGGACTGCTTTCACAAAGTTTTACAGCCTTTTCCAGAGTAAATAGACATGGATGTTTTCACCCACGATATTGACAAGTAAACTTTGTGAGGTAAACAGCCTGACAGCCTACCCAGAATGCAAAAAACTCAGATCAAGTCTGAACTTACTTTGCTATCTCGGTTCTACAGATGAAAAGCAGCCAGTTTTTGAGAAGACTTGGGGGTAAAAACTGAAAATATAGCAAAGTATTTAATTGACACATATCTGCTTTTAAAATATAATGTATACAAAAATTGTTTTTTTTTACACAAACAGTAGTATAGTGACTGTATCTGTTATGGGATGGAATCAAAATAAAATGTTTTTTATCTCTCTTGGTTGCCCAAAATATGTTTGTCCTACAGCAGCCACCGTAGCTAGGATGATACAATTGAATTGAAATCTACTGACATCTAGTGGTCGGATTTTAAAAACTGTACCTTTAAGTCCTTTAAACTGACTTTTATACCTAATTTAAAGTTGGCTTATCTCTCCTTCTTCTTGTGCACATCTGCACTGCTTCCTCGTTGCTATATTTAAATCACTTCCTGGAACTCGTTGCTGTTGTTGATGTTATGTTTTTTAAAAAATTCATGGGGTCGTTCCTTGTGAAGTCAACCCCGAGAGTCAGACTGTCAACACTAATGCAGGCGTCTGACAGAGAACATTAGGCAGAAGCAACCTGAACTGCATGTGCCATCCTTCCATCAAATCTTTTAGGCAGCAGTAACATAAAGTTTGCTCACCACCTGTCCTATGTTCTGTGACTTGAGCCTCTTTCTGAAATGAAAGTCAAATTTAAGGTTAACCTTTTTGACACACTGGAGGACGTTCAGTGTATCACAGATGTGCAACTTGTGAGAACAGGACTTCCACTGAGTGATCTACAAATAGAAAACAGTGAACTGCAACCCAAGAAGACTGCCTTGAAGGGGACATCAGCCAGATTTAAGTAACATTTTAAAAGATTTTAAATCTTTTTGAGCAGAACTGTGGATCTTTTTCTTCTGCACACTTTTTGAACTGAGGAGCTGCACAAAGAGAAATAAATGTCAAACTCTGGTATTTGTAAGCCTGGGCGTCCTCATACTTTCAATCTTTGTTTTTCAAAACACTTTAGTCACTACTTTTCCCTTATAGAGTTTTTGGTAAACCAAGATGATCCGTGTCATGTTTTTCACAGCTTCACTGAAAACCTTAATCTGAAAACTTCTTATATGCACCTCAAATCATCCTGAAAGTTAGCACAGGAAGTATGCTCATGTGCAAGTGCGGGAAAGCGATGCAGGAGAGTGGAGGGTTGCTTTTGATTTTAAAGGTTTTTGGAAAGTTGACATCAAACTATTTTTTTTCAGGGGGGGGGGGGGGGGGGGGTGTTTTGCCTTAGTGTAAGAAAATGTGGATTGTAGTGAGAGCCGGGGGGCCAAAAACTCTTCAAATCAAAGGAAATCATACCAAGTACTTGTCAATAGGCCGTTCCAGGGGATATCTGAATTTCCTCTGTCTGTTCTGATAGATTCTGATACACTGAAGCGTTTGGAAAGCTGCAGGGTGCTGCATCCTTGCCCTTGTTTGAATTTTCTAACCCAGACTTTTAAATGATCCTCCTTACACTGTTGCCACTCAATCTCTTGTACACTGGACAGATACATGAACGCTTCTTGCATTCGTAGTAGTATCCCCACTCAACACATCCCTCAGTACTGAGCATTGCTCCTCTCCACACATCCTGATAGGTTAAACAAGGTGTTTTGCTAAGTTCACCTCAGACTGTCTAAGCCCTGCAGCCAATCCCTCTTAGTATCACCTCAGTCAGGGATAAATCTCACTTATAACTATCCTCCCGTTCTGCCAACACATCTAAACACTCTCTGATCACTTTCAACTGTGTCCTAATGGGGGAAGCAAGCCATGCCATTACATCACCGCACCCTCCCCCTCCTGCCTTGTTTGTATAGTCACACTCTGTCACTCTCTTTAGCTGTCCGTTCCCTTCTCTCTCTCTTTTCCCTTCGATAATTATGCCCCCGCGCTGTCAAAGCTGCTCATGCTGTGCCCAAATTCACCTCCAAGGGTGTATTATTAGGACAGTGGCCACCTGGGCTATCTTTCACCCCAGGGAGGCTGACTGACGATGGCCCACTGCTGGATGTGGGTGGCCCTTTTGCGCAGCCTTGAAGTCCCACTGCTGGGCAGGGCAAGCCAGCCGGGCCTGGCATGGCTACACTGGGCAGGGAGTATGAAGTATGGCCATAGGCCCAGTCTGGGATGCACTGATCCACGCTACCAGCTGCCATCTTCCTCCCCTTCCTGCATGCTCCCTTTCCGCTGCTGCGCGGCTTCTCTCTCTTATCATGTCTATTTTTAGAGCTGGCAGATTTCTACCTTCTAAAATGGGCAAATGTGTTTTGAAACAGGAAGGTGTGTGTGTCTGTGCACGCATGTTTTTTTTTTTTGTCTTTCTTAGACATACTACTGTGCACTGTTGGCCAACTCGTGCACGTTTCACGCAGCCCTGCTGGTTCCCGTTAACGTCACCGCGGCACTGTACATTCCAGTACACATGCACGCTACCCATTTGCATTCAGCTGCTCTCTGTTCTCCGCCCCGAGGGAGAGCGTTGATTGAAGGTTTTGGTTCAAAACCGAGAGACAAAATAACAAACAACAGCACGGTGAGACCTCTTTGAATGCTACATTGTTTTTTAATATATATATATCAACACCGTGTGCATTTAGTGTTGATTTCATCTTTCTGCTTAGCTAAGCTTGGATCATCATTACTTCTTCCTCATTATTACCTATCCACCAGTGCACCGTGCTGCCTCAAATCTCCTTAGACCATCGCCCCTCGACTGCAAGCTACAACTCCATAGCAGCCGCCGTACAGAGAAGCTACAAAGAAACTACTGAAGCTCCTAACACAGCACTAGTGACAGTAGCATCTTTGTCAAAGTGCTTGGAAGCCCGTCATGTTGAAAGAAGCCAACATGCTGGCCTGTTTGGCGGAGGAGAAAGGATGCTGCATTCCCAGGGAACAAGAGAGATAAATAGAGTAGAAAAAAATGCATCCCTGCAGAGATGGAGGGAGCAAAAAAAACTACTGTAAACCAATGTGAGCGGGAGGGGGTGGACGGAGCTACAGTATGCCTCCACATAAAAACCCCAAAAGTAAATTCTCCCCCAGTTTTTTTTTTCTACGACTGCTACGAGCTGTAGCAGTCTTAGAGTGAGAGAAGTGGAGGGGGGAAAAAATTATTTTGCATCTTCCGCAGTATGTCTGAAGTCTTATTAAGAGTGAGCAGCTCTGCGCTTTGGGTGATGCTTTTTCTTTTTCTTTATTTTTTTTCCAGAGTGCCCTGACTTTCTCTTGACTTGTGGGACTGCTGAATGAGTGAATGTAAATGTACACCAATTAGATAAGAAACTGGCTTTTCTGTAAAGCTGCCAAATCTGGAAGGGTGGGAGGGGAGGAAGAGGAAGAGGGGGGAGAAAAATATAGCACTTGCTTGAAAATAAATGATCTGTATCCTAATATCACTTGACCAATACCTGTTTGGCATGTGCAGCAGAAAGAAGCACAATATGATATCCCCGTGTTGGTGCTGTTCCTGGATTATTAAAACTAAGGTTCAACATTGCAAGCGACCAATCACACTGTTGAGATGTCATAGTTTTGTGACATGGAAACACCATCACACCAGACCCTAACCCTAACCCCTTAACTATAGCCCTGTAACCCTAACCACGATCGCATCCTGACCTCCAACCCTAACCCTAACCGCCCCCTTTTTTTTTATGTTTTCCTGAGTGGACTTAGACTGGGGTTTTTTCCACATCGCAAACCTATGTGAACGCTCTCTTGCAGTGAGAAACTGGACCAAACATTCATTTTGATGATTCAGGAACAACACCAACACAAAGATATCAGATACACCCAGAAAAACAGAGAGGAGACGTACTAGTTTTCTTCCTGCTAAGGATGGAGTAATTCTCGTGGGGGGGGCGGAGTGCAGGTGCTCAGTGATTCTGTAGCGAATATGAACAGATTTCATGGGTCATTACAAATCAGAATGAGGACTTAAAGTGATGACAAGAATATAGTCACAGTACAGAATTAAACCCGCTGTTCTGACATCCCTTGCTTCTTAAGTAAACTTTTATCTGACAGCTTCCCCGCTCACTAAATCCCCACCTAATGCACTTAGAAGGGAGAGCTGCTTCTAAATCCCCCCACAACCACCAACGACCTGAGAAGAACCAGAACTTTCTGCTCTGAAGACCCGATCCGATGTGAAACTGCTGACTAAGGCCAGACTCCTTCCTGTCCCGCCCTCCATTCCTCTTTCTCTTTCTGTCTCATCTACCAAGCAACACCACTCTGGATCCCCGAGAACGAGAGACGCTGGCCAGTCCTTGTAAGGAAGCCCATTAAGGCGTCCATCAATATTTCATCATTGCTCACTCAGAAACATAGTTATAGAAGTTTCCAGGCTGAGGCCATTAGGGGGCAGACGTCAATACGTTATGGCAGCGAGCAGTTCTCCTGACTTCTCTCTTTCCCCCGCCACACTCTTTCCACTAGCTATGTCCATCTCCCCTCTCAGGATAAGTCACATGAGAGGCTTCTCTCAAGACAACAGTGGTTTCCGCTGTTAAACAAATCATTAACCATTAGGTATCCGAAAACCACAGTATCCTCTGCCGCTCCTGTCAAATGACCCCTCCACCCCCCAAATGCCAGCCTATGTGGGAGGAAGGGAGGCAGACAAGAGTGGAGGGCTGTTTGCAAAATCGGTCTTAACAAGTAACAAGTCTCCAGTCACTCAGAATATAAACACCTAATTAACAGCATGACATGATTTTATAATGTGTTGTCGGCCGACCAACGCTCTGCAGAGACACTTGTTGTGAGATTGACTCAGGGCTGTTGAGACGGGTCTGGCACCCCCGGTACTGGCCCTACCAGTGAGTGGACACTCAGCGACAGCAGGGCTGATCATCAAGAGGGTGAACTTGTCTCACACACGCACTCAACACACACACACACACACACACACACACATACACATATACATACACGTGCTGAGAGTCAAATCATGAGTCAAACCTCAGATATAAAACTTTCCACGGAAGAGGCGGGAGGAAGCTTAATTTCATTCTTACGATTTTATAACCCTTATTTCTAATTATTACACCTACATTAGTTGGGAGTAGCCTCCAGGCTAAAGTGTGTTAAATACTGCTGTAGCAGACATTTTAACGAGTTTTCCTGCAGCTCACCCTTTAGTGTCCTTGGAACTAAAAGGTCCCAGTGTATGCATTTTACCACAGGAAATGCGAGCCCCTCTAGAAGCCCTAAATTAAACCGGACACCGGGCTGGCAAGTCCATACTAATGTAAACAACACCTCTAGGTCAGTCCCCAGTCATTGCACTTGTGTCGTTCCTTTCGGGTCCCTGTGGCTTTTACAGTGTGAATCCTGCTCTGACCTTAGTTAGAAATGTCTGTTATTACTCTTTTACGCCTCAGCCCTGTGAGCTTGTGATTTCCAAACTAATAGTTTCAACTTTTATTTCAACACTTTTAGATGCATTTCATTCAAGACCAAGGCTTCTGTGCATGTGGCCCATGTGTTTCTGGTCACTATTTTTTTTACCACTTTCAAACATTATTATTACCATATCCTACATTTAAAAGTCATTAATAAAAGTGCAACATATACGATACAAGCCCTGACATGGACTCACCAGAGTGCAGAACCTCTCCGGTGGCCTTCCACATGTGATTCCAGGCGGATCCACCTTGATCCGCATAAAGTCTTTCATGGACCTAGGTTTTGGCTGGCAGGCGTAATGCTCCCACACTGAGCCCTCGTCCGTGCTCACCAGGGATTTGCACAGTTCGTACTGGCCCAGAGTGGAGGCCAAGCAGCGCAGCAGCAGCAGTAACACAGCCTGAAGGAGCATGGCAGGCTGGGGGGGTATTTGGAGAGGGGTCCGGCACAGGGTGAGGGGGCCACGGAGCTCAGAGGACAGGTTACGAGCATGGAGCGATAATCATAGGGAACGAGTGCACATCCCTACCACCATACTGCTGTGTTTGGAATGGAGAGGTCAGGGTAAATTGACACCACCTGCCTCCAGGTTTATTAATTCCCCAAAATGAAACACTGAATCGGCAACTTTCTCTCAGCGTTTCTCGTCAGTTATTGGCAGCCCCAAAGAGGAAAGGAAAGCAGGACACTTCACCGTTTTGATGGCTGATTTCCTGAGGAAGATGGGCAGTGGGCGTGGGGGTGGATAATGTTACGGAGAGGAGTCTCGGCATGCACTCTAACCATAGTGTTGCAGGGAGTTGGGTGGGAGATGTTTGCGCGGATCCATGTCTCACAGAGCGGTGTCCTTCAGGGAAACGGCGGAGCTAGTTGGAGAGGATGGAGGAGAAGTTGATGCGTCTCCAGATGTATCCATTGGACATTTCAGATTTGTTGAGCTCTTCCGATTGTCCTGGAGGTGAAATGGGTGGCAGAAATAATAGGTTAATAGCTGTGTCCGCATTTTTTCGCATTCTTAATTTCACTGCAAATAAATATATACACGTGGCATTTGACAGAGCTGTGCTCGATAAAACTTAAGTGCCCCTCTTCATAATGTCATTTTTATAGTAACGTTGAGCTTTTAATTCGCGGTGTCAGATTAAAAATGCAACAAATTCCACTGATTTACTCTGGAAAACATCACAACTGCCCCCAAACTATGAAAACATTTAAAGTGGATATATACCACGAACAGTTACAAGGAGTTTGTTTTACATACAGCACGAATATCTGAGTGTTAAAATAAAAGAAAGAAAAGAAAAAAACCGCCACACCGCGTGGATAACCTTATGCGTAAAAACACGTGCTGCTGCCGGGTGCCGCCTGTGCGTGTGTGTTTGTGTGTGTGTGCAAGAGTTGTTTTTGCTCCAATACCGGCGACACAGAGTGGACTATACAGATGGTAATAACTGCAGTGCAAGAAATATCCGTCGGCAAGATGTATTTAATAGCCCCATATAATCTGTTTACTTTATGACCCGGCAAATGGTGCAAAAAATAAAGAATGACTTATTCACAGTCTGGTTCAAGAATGTTCTTCAGCGAAGTGCCATTTCATTTATACTTCATCAACCTCGGGCCTATCCAAAATTCAGCTTTGCTTCAGCACATCAGTAACTGGTGTGATAATAAAGTTCCGGAGAAACAAACTGCTAATTGAGTTATTCGCAAACTAATATTATTTTTATTAATTATGTTTCCACTTTAAGCCGAGTAAATGAATAGCTACTCATGATGATTTTCCCCCCTTTTTTGCAGCGTGGACTCACTGCTTATAATCCGCCCGTCATCCCACACCAAAGGAAGCCTGGTGCTTAAACAGCCTATCCCATGCACACCCGGTGACTTACTTCACTTGTCAAGTGAAGTCGCCAAAGCTGTTTCCCGGCCCGGCACTGGCAGTCTCGCAGGGGTGTGTCAGTTTCTACAGTAGTGCATCCTTCCGTGGAGCATCACTCCAATTTTACATATATATGTATGTGTGCGGGCTATAATGCACGCTCAAGAATGAATGCATCAGCGCGTTTGTCTAAAGCAGAATGAATTATGCTGCCAGTCCCCCCCGAACATCCTGAAGTGCTCCGGATATTGTGGAGGCTACAACTCATCAGCAGCTCTCCGGTGCTTGTCTGACTTCGCAGAGCTTTCGCAACAAACGCATCCCGCTGTGAAATGCTTTAATCAGATAAAACACTTACTTCTGACATGCATCTGTCGGGCAGGTCAGCACTTTGCTCGGAGTGCGTGCACGTCCCCCCCCCGTTTGGCCAAAAAAAAAA
The DNA here is from genome assembly GCF_001858045.2 of Oreochromis niloticus. Classification (NCBI taxonomy): domain Eukaryota; kingdom Metazoa; phylum Chordata; class Actinopteri; order Cichliformes; family Cichlidae; genus Oreochromis; species Oreochromis niloticus. Next base: position 16,176,191 of record NC_031972.2, read on the forward strand.
AAAAAAAAGATCCCCTTTACCATCCAGTGTACTCGTCCCCCGCCGCGGTCCTCACTGTACTCCCGTTATCAGCCGGCTCACTGTTTGTTTGGTTTCTTTTTCTGTTTTATTTCTTTTTTTCCTTTTTTTGCCGTCCGACGGATACTTTTTGATCACAGCGTAGATGGCTGCGCACGGCAGATCGGTGTCCTAGATCTGGAAACGGCTGCGAAAACAGGACTGAAATCCAGCGTCAAGGAGTATCAAAAGTATAAAATATTGAGTTTGTGAAAAAAAGGCTTGTGCCCGCCCTCCTTCCCCTCCTCTCCACTTCCTTTTCCCACTTTTACAAAGCTCGGGTTTACCCGGGATGCTCAAGGGCAGAAAGAAAGAGAGGAGGAAAAAAAGGCTTTATGGAAAATATCGCCCTCCCTCCTCTCTCTCTCTCTCCCTCTCTCTCTCTCCCTGTCTCTCCCTCGGTTAATGCCTGGGCTAAATCCTTTTACCATCACTTTCAATCACTATCTGAGCTTTTATCTGCTCCAGCCCTGCTGCCTGAACCGGGGCGGTGCAACTTCTCCTATCCGCTCCAGCTCCAAACTGTTCCCCGTCAGGTCTGATCAGCACTCCGCTCGGCTTTAAAGGAGCAGCCGGAGAGAGGGGTGGGGGTCCCGGTGTTACCGTAGCCTTTACCTCCGACCTTATCCGTCCAGATTTGTGAAGATAACGTCATCTATTCTTCTGCCCGCGCTGTTTATCAGTTTATTCAAAAGAATCCCCCGATTCCCTTCAAAAATAGATATTCCTGCGGTACTCCTGACGGGACTTGTAGTGCCGGAGAACGCTGTGACCCTATCCCACTTTGTTGAATTATTTATCATAATTCCTGAACCGCAAAATCGCCTTAAATTTACTTGTGAGGTTCAGTAACAGTAATTTTAATTTTAATTTTTTGCAAAGATATTAGGATGACTTTTTCATGTGTCTGCAGTAACTGCAGCATGTGGTGCCTGTGTGCACTGCATCGAAGTACTTTGATAAACGTGAGGTACATGTAGTTAGTTTCCTTTTACACTGCTCCGTGTGTGTGTGTGTGTGTGTGCGTGTGCAGTGATGTGTAGTGCTTTTGTCCTGTCCATGGTCCTACTGTGAAACAGACTCTTTAACTTTTCAAGCAGTGAATGTTTTTTTTGACTCAAGGTTGTGTGACTTTCACCTGATGTATGCTGTTAGATTTCCCACTCTTCAGTAACCCGTGGACTTGAAGCATTATCAATGATAAGGAATAATTCAAGTTATTCCAGGTGTCCCCAACCTCAAAGGGTCACTATAGTTAATCAACAGTATAGAAAAAAAACACATCAGTACAGAAACTAAACTAATCCAGTTCTCATAATCATAACTCTGCACCCACTTTCACAGCATGCCATCCATTAAAGGAGCAATATGTGTTTTTTCTTCAAAGCAGTTTAAAAGATTTGAAAGTTGACTAAAAAAACATCATCAGAATGTGAAAAACAACTATGATGCTACACTAATTATCAAAAGTATTTGCTTGTTTGCCTTCCCACACATATGAACTTGTGTGACATCCCATTCTTAATCCATAGTGTTTAATATTGTGACGGCTAAACCCTTTGCAGCTATAACAGCTTGAAATCTTCTGTGAGGGGTTTCCACAATATTTAGGAGTGTTTATGGGAATTTTTGACCATTCCTCAAGAAGCATATTTGTGAGGTCAAACACTGATGTTGGATGAGAAGCCCTGGCTTGAAGTCTCTGCTCTAATCATCACAAAGGCGTTTTATCAGGTTGCGGTCAGGACTTTTTTTTGTCGTTGACCTAATTTTGATTGAGCTTCTCTTATTAAAAACTTGTTATTCCTAGGTTACAAAATCTGTCATCTTCAGGGTTAGACATAAACAACTTGCTTATCAGTGAAAACGATAATCAGCTTTTCCTATTAGCGCTGATTGCCAAGCTCAGAATATTTATATCTTGGCAAGATGTGAAAGTTCAAGAGTGGTCACACCCAGCATCAGTAGTTTATTTATTTCTTATTCAAGGGGGTTTACAGGTCAGAAACACTCTGACCGTGGATAGCAGAAGTGCAACCAAAAGCCTCTGACTTTAAGAAAGTTCAAACTGGACTGGGAGATTAGGCCAAAAAATGTCAAGAGCAGTGAAACTTGGGGAGTTGGTGTGTAACAGAGGCAAATACTGCGATGTGACATATTCAGATCTCAAACAGAGACACTGCTGTTGGGACAGGTTTGCTGTGGTGCCATTTTTAGCTCGCATAGCATTTCTCAATATTTTACACAGCACAGCAGTGCCAAACTTAGCAAAACAGAACCCTCCACTAAGGTGATTTAGCGACCTTTCTTTGGTCTTATTCCACTCAGAGTATTGTTTGAGAGATCAGGATGTACCTCATAATTCATTCTAACATCAGCAAACGGTTTATTTAGCATAAGTCTAAAGGTCCGTGCACCTGGAAACCACAAATATCAACAGGATATCATGATATAATGTGTCAGATCCACACATTTTAAAGTTCTCATGTGATGCATTGGGGGTAACGCCATACAATAATCACTTGTTAGAGTACTCAGGTTACTTTTTTGTTCTTTGTTAATTATGCACTTTATTATTATTAACATTACTATTGTTTAGAAACTATACTTAAAAACTATACTTAAAAATCTTACTGTCCTGCTTCTGAAGCATTATTCCTTGGCAGGTACCTACATACAACTGTCAGGCAAGCAGAAACCTCCAGGGCTGCAAAATGAGAGCCCACCCAGAAGTGCCAAAAACTGTAGTTCCTCTAGTGGACACTTGGGGCTAGCTCTAAAAGTTAGTCAGTCCCCATAGACCCCATGATAAAATGCCCAACTTTCAAGCATTTAAAGCTTGTTTACCAGATACTAAAATGTTCTTGGCCTTAATGGATAAGTCCCCAACCTTCATGACAACTCCTCAGGGGGCGAGAAGTTGTCATGCGCCAGTATTCTTTCACCTGAATGCCGGATTTTGGGAAGTAGCAGATGAAATCCACTTATTGGAGCAACCAGTATATTTATGTTTTTGGTGTCTTTTCAAGCATTTAAATTGAATTTCTGACAAATATCATTGCTTGCTTTACACAAAAGTTTGTGCATTTAGTTTTGGTGGGTGAAATTCTAGTGTTTTATTAGTCTGTTTACTTGCACGGATGCAGCTTGCTAACAGAGCTTGCTAGCCTCCAAAAAACAATAATTTCTGACTGAAAAAAGGCAACACTGTGACAGCCAAAACGCTAAACTAAACACTACATTGAGCCTTGAAAATGTAGATTCCTAAACTAATGGGTTTAGGGTCTACGTCACAGTGGCTAAACATCCTTTTTTTTAAAAAATCTGTCTTCCTTTATGTCAGTGCACTTGTGTAGCTCAGTTTGGGGAGACGGCAGAATAAACAGCCTTTATGTCATGGAAGGATTAGCATCATTTTGAGTTTGTGGATGTAAAGAACAACAACAATAACAGTGAAATGTAATTGGTGCCAACTACTGGTGGTCCACCCTGTGCAAAATAATCATTTTAACTGATGAGCGAAAAGATTTTTTTAAGTGTCCGTTTTTGCTTTTCCCCTGCAGTTGTTATGCAAAAAGATAACTGTGATTAACCCAAGTTGTCTGTCCTGTTCTTTTATCATTTTAACAAATTAAATGGTATGCAAAAAGCTTGTGGTTAGTTGGGGTTCAATTCAATTCAATTCAATTCAATTCAATTCAATTCAATTCAATTTAATATACGTAGCACCGAATCACAACAGTAGTCACCTCAAGGCACTTTAATGTGCCATTCATGCAGATTATTTGCAAAGAAATGACTCCAAAAGCAGAAAAAATACCCTCAATATTGCTTACTAGGGAAAGCAGTGGTTGTTAACCAAAACATGGTCACAGTTACTGCTGTTGCATGCTACAAACCTGTAATCTTGTTCTCTTTTAATTGTTGCTTAAAAGATGGGAACAGGTCTGCGATCACTCACAGTCAGCTACTGTCTTTAAAGAGACTGCATCGAAATGGACATAAAATAGCAATAAAAAAAAGGAATCAGTCTTTCATAAGTCTGCTGTCAGTTTGAGACTGAATGAGGTCAAGTTGGCAATTGCATGAATTCTGTTTGTGGTAATACGGCAATGAACTGTGATAAATCAGCAAAATCTGTTGCCACGTGTTGTGAATCTGTTGCCATCTAGACAGAAATTTATATTTAGTACTTACATTCAGAGTTCAGCTGGACCATCATAGATCCGACAAAGAAATTCGGCACCCTATATAGAAATATTAATAGAATATAACCAGCTGGAAACTAGTTGAGTCAAGTCCTCAACTGCAAAGAGACAGACAAGTTGTGCTCATCCGCTCAGACTGACTCCGATTATTTGCACTGTACTGGCGATTTGTCTGCATTTATACATTAGAAATAAATTAGACAGCAATTATTTGCAAATATTTTCCAATCAGTCTGAGAGCTGGACCGTGACTGGTTGGAGACTGGTTGCCTCCCTCCCGGTGACCTGCGCAATCACCGTGTTGCAATTGGTTGCTGAATGCAAAAAGAAAAATTAAAGGCATTTGCCAGGCAACCATCTTTTCCTAGTCGCAAGGAGGTTGCTGTCCTATTTTTACACGAGTGTGACTAAGCCGTAACACACAAAATGACTTGGTGTGTCATTCGTGTGCCAGTTCATGACACCAACCTGCATAAGTAACACTGTCCTGGTGCCAAAATACAAGAACAGATGTGTAATCAGTTCATACTGGGCCAGAACACTAATTCACACTTAAGAGGTGAACAACAAACATTTGTGATTACATAATTCACACCTCCGGTCACATTTTAGGGCAAACAGAAGTAGAAAGAGGCCAGAAGACGCAGGAGGTGGGAGAGAGAAAGAGATGTACAATTGAAAGGAAATTATGAACCTCTGTACGAAACGCCGGCAGTAAACCCAGGAGAGGATCAATACTTTGTCCTTGCCAGGCCTTCCCTCTCTTTTCGTGTCTTTGAGATGAGCTTTAACCCTTTTTTTTTTAACTCCCAGAGCATTTTAGAGGCAAAGACCATTTTTCTCACTAGTTTAAGCAGGGCCAAGCTGAAAGACAAATCCCTCCTTCTGCAATCAATAGGGCATCTCAAATATGGCATTCACCGTTATAACAGGCTATCGATAGAGAAAAAACATAGACCTTTAATCGACACTGCACTATAAGAGAAGAAAAAAGGCCCCGCTCAATTTGTCAAACAGCTTCGGAGTCAAAGATGAAAGACGAACTGTGTAGCATTTGTCAGAGGCTGCGAAAAACTATGTAGCAGCCTATATTTCACTTTCGGGATTAGACTTCCAAAGGTCATCAGATTTTTACTAGTTAGAATTTGAAACTTTGAGCAACTGACCCTCCTACTTTTTCTTCCTCTCCTCTGTTTTCCTGGTGTGACTGATTTGAAGCCAGAGTTCATCACTGATTCAGCGATGGCCAGAGCGCGTCAGCCGTGCTTGAAATGTGACTTAGCGTGAATATGCTCCAAACATTTATTTCACAAACGGATGCAGATTACGGGTGTAGGCAGTGAAGCCGGTCAGGCTGCTGACGTCATTTACCGCTTATCGCTTCTAACAGAAATCCTAATCATGTTTTTAGCCATTTTCGACATGTACATATAATTTTTTTTCCCCACTTTTCTTAATTCACTTGAATGGGCATCAATAATCTGATCGAAATGTCAACCCTCAATGTGATGAATGACTGATATTGTATTTTGGAATTCAATTATGTCTACCTAAATAGGAGCATCAATAACAATAGCACAGGCTGTCCTGGCTAATAGACTCGCACACATAACAGCATGTAGCACAGCAAGCGACGCTGCCATATTCATTTCCTGCAGCAATGTTAGTCGCATGACCACGCAGTGTTCAAAGGGGTGCTGCTGACATGACATGCCATCCTTTAAAAAAAAAAAAAAGCACACTTAATCCGCAATTGGTTTGGATTGAAATCTGCTGTGTGAACCGCACAAATGAATGGTGTCAAATCAGACAGCGAGACTCTCCTCCATCCTCTGTTTCTATTTTGTGTCTCCCCAACTTTCTCTACACTCTCCCAGTCTTTCACTCTCACTCCCTCCATATTTGTGTTTTGGCAGAGGATAGGGCTGTGAGAGTAGCCTAGCTGGCAGACCTTGATAAAATATACACCCTTGATCGTGGCAGCCTGTGGAGTTTGGAAAAGGTTCAGGAAAGGCCTCATCTCTCTCTCTGTCGCTCTCCCTCTCTCTCTGTAAAAACCTGCTTGTGCAGGAGTCACATTTTTGCATCCTTGGCAAACTTTAGCAAAGCCCCTAGTCAGTTTTCGGTCCCTTTGCTACAGGTGCATAAACTCAAGCACCTAACTATGCAGTCTGCTTTTACATCCATTCATGAAAGAATGGCTCGTTCTAAAGTGCTCACTGATTTCGAGTGTGGTGCTGTAATAAAAAGCTAACAATCAGACAGCTTGTCTCTTTACACCTAGATGTTCCATGATCAGCTCTAAGTGGTATTATTGTAAAGTAGGAGTATTTAGGAACCATAGCAACGCAGACCTCGTTAAGTTACAGAGTGTGGTTGCCAAACCGGCCAAACCTCCTCTGACATTAACATCAGTACAAACAGTGTGAGCCGCAAGCTTCATGCCATGGGTTTCCATAGCCAAGCAGCTCCTGTTGGTGAAGGCAGCCCAGTGCTCATGTTCATCTTCTTGCATTAGGTTAGTTCAGCTGGCTAATGTCTTATAAGATATATAACTACATAACTTATAAGAAGATATTTAAAATAATTAGCACACAGGGACAAACAGTGATAAGAATATAGATGGTTTTTCCCTTAAAGAGACAGTTCACCTCCCAATCACATCCATGTATTTTGTTTTTTTTTTTATTGATTACTGAGTTTTTGTCACTGCTTTGATTTTGGTGATGTTCTTTCTTGTGTTTATAATGTTATTATTTTTCCTAGTATTCCCAGTGTTTCCAAGCTTTTGTCTGCCTCTGTTTTGTTAGTACCCCTGTCTTCCTTGTTTCAACTTCCTGTTTTAAGTGGATAATTGCTTTTCCTTATGCGTTTCCTGTCTTTGTATGCCCTCTGATTCCCTGATTTGCCTTTTCCACCTGTGCCTTGAGCCCACCTGTATTGTTTGTACAGTCAGTCCGCTGTGTCTTGTTTTGGTTTGAGTTTGGGTCTAACACATTGACTGTTTGCCTTCTCCTGGATATAATCTACCACTCTACACAGCCAAATGTTTAACTAACTGTCTTTTTTGACATTTTTATAAATACTGTTGATTGTTTTGTTCTTCTTTCATGTGTTGTTTAAAAGTTTAGATGGATGTACTTCATGGCATTTTCACCACTGAGTCCCCATATGTTCTGTCAGACTACAAAACACCTGTCACTATGAACATATGACGTTCTTCGAGGAAAAAAAAACAAAAAACAAAAAAAACCAGATGGGCCTTCCAGACAATGAATGAAGACATACACACACAAGCATGCACACTTGTGTCGCTCACACACAGACACACACATACACATGCACACACACCAATCATGGTCTCCTAGCAACTCCTAGTTAGTGGTCCTACCTTGGGGAAAGATGCTCTTTTCACTTACATCTGGTGTTTGCCCACCAGGGAAACCAGATATAACCTTGGAGTGACCCTGAAATGTATTTCACATCATTCCCAGAAACCACCATATACCGAGTTACTATTAAAGAGGTATCAGCACTACATCTACCTTTTTGTAGTATAGCTTTATTTTATTTTTTTACTCCTGACATAAACAGTTGTAGATGTAACCCTCTGTGTAATTCAGTCCTAGGAAGTCTGATGAGAGGTAGCGCTTAAAGATCCAAATGAAGCGCTGCGACACACATGGGCGCACGTCTTTCTACATCACACATCTTCTCTTTGCAACAAGCAATGACAAGGTGCTGTGTCTGAGATTAACAGCATTTGTGGAGGGCCCGGTTGGTGTCCTGTCCCACACTGGGCCGACAGCAGACACATTCTGCTGTAGTGTGTGTTTGGATTTGTGTGTGGAAGGACCTGGTCACTGTCTATTTTTATGTTTTTTGTGTGCATGCAGCATTACAGGGGTGTTAAAGCTGTATCCGTCTGTGAGATGCACTGCATTTGTGCATTTGTGCAGGTGCTTTACAGTGAGTGGCCTCTTTTCCGCTCGTCAGCTGCAGCTTGACTGAACCTCCTCCGAGCTCCCATATGATCCAGTGATCGATGAGAACTTCTGGAGGTGCCTTTCACACACTCCGCGCTCCACTCTTCAACACCGCAAGTGTCTGTCGCCACTCAAGGTTACAGTTACAAAGACGACCTCTCTGTCACCTTTTTTACTCACTGGATTATTCGATTAGTCATTCACGTCCTCGTTCCTCCTTACTCACTTGTTTGCTCGCCTATCTGTCAACAAGGCGACCTCAACAAATGTAAAGGTGTACTGGCTCCTGCCAGGATTTTGCCCTGCTGGTAAATCTCACTGACATGACCAAAGCAGACACTCAAGCAGTGCTCACGTACTCGCTCGCACTTTAGGTAAATGGCTGATCTCATTGTTTACTGACTCAGTCACACACTGCTGAGCTTGCCTTGTTGCTGTCATTCTCATGGCACTCCTCAATGGATTTGGGTTTCACATATATGAGTGGAAAAGGACACTTTCTTCCTGAAGATTTCAAGCGGGGTCAATCATGCTTTTTATATTTTATTATATATGCTGTTACAGTGGTTGTCATGCCTATTAAACATGGCCAAAGGTTCAAATAACAGAGTCAGCATATGCACAAGTAATCCCAAAACTCAGACTGCTCTAAATGTTCTGTTTAGGCAGTTTTTTTCTGCTCTTCACTCTGGATGATGACAACGAAAGGGGATACTCCTAATATGGTTATGCAGCCCTCTTGGCAGGAGGCAGGCTACACCTCGGACAGGTTGCCAGTCTGTCGCAGGGCTAACAAATACGGACAGACACACACTCAAACCTATGGTCAATTTAGAATCACCAATTATGCTAAGGCCATGCCTGTCCTTTAACTGTGGGAGGAAGCCACAGTACCTGGAGAGAATTCATGGAGACACAGGGAGAGCATGCAAACTCCACACAGACTGGATTCAAACCCAGGACCTCATTGCTGTGAGGCAAGAACTAAGCACCTAACCACCATGCCACCTGATTAAAACACTTTAGATCTGAAAATGACATAAGCTCATCTGATCAAAGGGCTGCTATTACTCCTACAGTAAGAATATTATAAAACTTACATGCAATGATCATCTAATGAGTCCATCCATCCATTAGTTCCCTCCAACCAGCCAACCAGCCATTTTTTTCCGTCTATTTATTTCCGGGTCATGGGGGCACTGGGACCTATCTCAGCTCCACCCAAACTGTACACAAGGTCAAGGTCAGGGTAACATTTATGGACTGTGTGGCAAATGAGCTACTATGTCATTGACGTTCTTGTTGTATATTGATCTGCTGCAAGGGATCTACTGATACACAACACTATGTCCCGTATGTAACGCAAGTGTGTTCAAGGTGCTTTAAAAAGTATTTTACTTTGAGTTGAGCGCATCACAAAAGACACAAAAATCAAAGTTCATCAGTCTTTTGCACAGTCATGCATGGCTACAGGAAGTGGGGTGCAGAGGGTGCTGCGGCACCCCCTACTGACAAGGTGTAGCAAAACATGTCAGGAAAATTAAATTAAAAACTGGGGGTGGCAGCTTACAGTAGCAACCTTCAAATACTGATAAAGAAGATGTAAGAATCAAAGGTGCAGTCATTAAAATAAATAAATAAATTAAAGACATGACATGACAACTGCACTGAAGCTGATGAAGCGATACAGTGTTTTCTGTATGATAAACGGACCAGCGAAGCTGTCCTTTCTGTTTGTGTAAAGAAGTTTAACGACACATTTAATCACTGCGATATTTAAAAATAACAAAAAGAAGTGCGATTTCAACACTACATCTTAAACTGTAAGAAGTAAATGTGTAAAATTAAAGAAAAAATTCTGTAAGCCCTTAATGGAAAATCTTTGTTAACTGCCATCGATGAGATCTTGATCAATACAAAACTTAAAATACAGTTAAAAGTCTAAAATTTATGTCCTCCTTCACATTGTCCAAAGCCGTTCAGTGGGCCAGATTGGAGTCTTTGGAAGGGCCGATTCTGGGCCCTGGGCTTTATGTTTGACACTCCTGCTTTAACAAGTTTAATATTGCATTTAAAGTCTGGAAAGGCTTGTGAGAGGTAGTAGCATGCGCAGACGCTTTGACATCCGGACCTTTAATCCTCAGTATGATTCATTCTCCAGATTCACATCTGTCAAATTTGTACGTTGAAAAAAAAAAAAGCCTGTCCACCCACAAAACGTTATCTTCTTTGTAAATCCACACACCATTTTATAATGCAGGCTTTCATTCTTGAAGCATTGAAAGTTGACATAACCTTGATGCTTTCATCTGGTTAAATTTGTCCTTTCAGAGCTCCTTCGCGGCCTCCTTCAGAGAATTCTCCACATATTCGTAATATTTTTGAGGACTTTGATATGTAAAAAAACAGCGTAGTGCCCCTTTAAAGAGGGGCTTCTCATCTTACAGGTTGCGATTCTAATCTCTTGATGTCATGGGAATTACTACAGACTGATTTATTTATGTTTATATTTTCTATTTATATCAAGCAAGATTGAGCACTCCTCATTTAACACTGCGATTCCTTATTGAGTCGTTCCTTTTAATGGTGATGGTTATTGATTGATCCTAACGGTTGTTACATCAGCGTTTTATGAAGTGGTTTCGCACTAACAGTGGTTTCTACGCTGCGCTGGAGGTAATGAATGTGCAAATTTCATGTAACCAACAGCGAACAAATTATTTGGCGTGCGCTATAGCCGCTCGTGTGCCCACTTCAAATTCATAACTCAGATTTTTATTTTCAGTAAATTGATGCCGGATCTAGAGCAGGACAAAAGATTTACAGTCTGTTCAACAGAATGGTTTGCTAACAGTCTCTCAGCCTACTCACACCATTATATCCTTCACTAAATGAGCTGCAGAAGAAAGGCTGAGATTTATCCTGGTGCTCTCAGGGCAAACAGGGCACAGTCTCCTCTTCATACTGACGTTCCATGTTGACATTGGAGGGGCGTGGGGGATAAATCCAAGCAGGATCAATACCAGCTTCTCGTCTCATTGATTTGCTCACCCAACCTCGCCCTCGTCCCACCCAGAGGTTTTTCCTGCCACGCTGACCCCTGATGTCACCCGTGGATGCTCTTCTTCATTCATATAGTTACAAATAGTGCCTATCCATTTCACCAGCAGGAGACGGTGCCTTTGTTTAGTGACAGCAGCTCTTAGAGATCTCACAATATCATCTTTTAAAACAGGAAAGAAACTATCCCTAAAAGTGATTGCTGACATTTAATTTCTGTTTGTTTGTACGTACGATGCAGACGGTGCTGGTAATATCTCTGAGTGTGAACAGATTCTCAACAAAGCCACAAACAAAGAAACCAAACAAAGCTTAGACACTTGTGGACTATTTACGCTAATTGATCCAAAATATTGTACATGCTCATTTCTGATTTATGGACACATCAACATAAACATCATTATTCAATGAGGATTGTTATTGCACAAAGGCCAACTCTCAGCAACAACGATGCCTGTGTTTCGGTGTTGCCCTACACAAGTTTATTATGTTGAAGGTCTTTCCGATTATGTACAATTGCACCAATTAACCGTGTGAGATCTAAGACCTCCCTGATGATTACTAAAGGCCTAGACAAAAAGGACTTTTTTGGGGGAGGGTGAAATGTAAGTAGTTTTATGTATGAAAATAAACCATGTATCTCAATAGCATCAGGGCTAGTTTAGGGTCAGGCTTTTCACAGATCACGACGTAGACCTCAAACAGACATAAAAATCTATAAATGTGGCTAGCTGAATGCCTGTAGCATCAGCTTTTGTCCCACAATGACCCACAAAGGTATTATCAGCGAGGCTGCCACCGGAGGACCTTTGAGGCTCTGATGTGCTTTTCCTTTTGTTTGTTTGTTCTCTGGAATCTCACAAGTCTTTTTTCTTTTCTGGTTAGAGCCAGTTTTTGATGTTCTGTGATGGGAGTTAGATACACCGTTCAGTGAGATCTTTTTTTCCCCTTTCCTGCGTGTAACAGGCCTAATTTCTTAGAGCATTTTCACACCTAGTTTGTTTACCATGGTCTGAATTCGATGATGAGTTTGTCAACTTTTAACTTTGTCTGGTGGTTTTGTTTGTTTTTAAACAAAGAAAACTCTAAGGAAGCTCTAAATGAGCAAGAAAGGGTCACTTATAAACCACATTCAGAGATCCAAAGCATACCTGTATACCTGCATACGTCTGTGCAGTTGTTTCAGGCCGCACCTAAGTATGATTACCTTCAATCAGTGGGAAAATGAAACAGAAATCATTTTAAATAGGTCGGGTGTGAAATTTATTTGGGACTTCTTTAATTGGAAGAATCATATTTACATCTTCCAACTAAACTGGAATCCTTTTTGAGTGACTTTTAAACATGCTATCAGAGCAAACACATTGTTGAACTTAGGATCGGTGGTTGTTGAAATTGGCTTTTGTGTGCCTGTATAAATTATTGATGATAAGTGATCCAGTTAATCATTAACCATCATTTATAATATTTCTGATCAATTTCACAAAAAGTACAAGGACATGTCAAAGTGACAGCTAACTTTTGAGCACCTGTATAATATTTCCTGAGTTTCAAAATTTAGGTTTTCCACCACTTCTTCAGACAAAGTTGGGGAAAGGCTTGAGCCGTTTGGGTTTTCGGTTCTTTGGTAATTGTTAAAAGAAAGCAAAAGTGACAGAAACAGGAAACTATTAAGTGCATTCCTGCATTGAAGGTGATCGCTTCGTTGACCCATCAACCACCCTGACCTCCTCCCGCTGTGGACTCTAAGAGCAACATCACAAACTTTCTCATTTTCTTCTAATGGAAAAGCATTCACCATATCATGAGCCTGTATGACTTTTTGAAGTACTTGTCTTAATTATTACCGATGTTTTACCGGTTTACCGATGTAGCACATGGCACACTAATAGCTGGAACATTGTGCATTCACTGCTAATGACGGCTTGTCTATAACCAGTCAGTAACCCATAGCTAACACTCTAACGTGGCTGTTGTGATAATTAACATGTGTAAATGTTGTTTATAGCTGACATTTTTGTCAGAATTGAGACGGTGTCAGCGACATTGTGTGTTTCTTTTTTTATGATTGAAAGCCAGTGGGCACTGAACAGGATGTCGGGCACCGTAACCTTTTACTGCAGTGGTGTTTTGTTTCCATCACTCAATCAGTGGTGGTCTTTGTTTATTTCTGTCCTTCCTCGGGGGTAAATAAGACCCCGCTCTGCCAGAGAGGAGTCTGGGTAATGAGGCTTGCGTCTTTGGAAGCTCTACATCTAACAGGTCATTGGGTCAGCAGTGGAGATCCAAGGGAAATGGATATGAGGCTGGAGGAAACTATTTATGCTATATTTCTATGTGTATTTATGGACTTTCCCACTATGTCCTGCACTGCTACCCACAACCTTTGTCATATTAATCAATGCATCGAAAAAACAAAACATTACAAATCAAGAGGCTCAAAAGAGTTAAGACACAACAAGTAAAAAAACAAACAAACAGCAAAACCGATCATGAAAAAAATTAAAATACATGAAAAAAGTAAAGCAAAGGAAAAGTTTTTGCTCGATATTTCCTAAATGCAAGGATCATTTAGAAGTATATAAAAGAGGATGAAAAGACCACCTTTTCTCTCGGGAAAAAGTCTGAGTAAACAATAATAATAAAATTATATTTTAGATATTTTGGTAAACAATTTCTCGAAGTTGTTGTTGCCTAAAACGAGAACAATTCAATTAAGAAGAAAAATAGAAACAGCAACAAAAAAGAGGAAAAATTAGAAGAAAAGCAAGCATAATCAATCCCTCAGTCAAAACAGGATGTAAACAACTCTTCATCTTACTGCAGCTTTACTCTCCAAGCAGCTCATCTAATGTTCTCATTTCAGCAGAAACTTTCATGAAAAACTTTGCTGAATTTTCCAACTTTGATGGCTTTGGTTTCCATTTCAGTGAATTTTAATGTGGCTTATTTTGCTGCTTGCTTATTGGACCTTCTTAGCATATTGCAAACACCACACCAAATGGTACCATATACAATATATCAATCACTCCATGTAGTTACTGCACTGCACAATATATTTTTTTCCTCTGTACATCACTCCCAGTGCTGTTTGGGTTCTGGGTTGGAAGACCAACTAATTACCAGTGGATTAAATTAGTGTGTAATGTGAAATGTGTCACTCGCAGGGAGAAATGCAGTGAAACTTACCACCCAAACTCCGGAGCTCCTCTCGCCTTTAAAGAGCATCGACAAGTCTTTCAAGTCAGTGTGTGGAGCCTGTGATTTTACTGAGTTGGTGTGCTTTAACACAGCAAAGTGTTTAGTCATTAAAGAGTCAGATATTTCACACACAAATTATTGCTCCTCCATGCCTGCTGCATGGCTAAGCATATGATCATTAGCTTGCATGTTAACCCAATAAGCTTTAAAATATCACAGCTGAACATCCATTAAGTCTACCAGAATTCCTTTTAAGCCCATTAAAACCAGTAAGGCCCTGTTTGGTGATTTTTGGACATATGAAACATCTGACTGATCAGATCATTTAGTTGGAAGCTGTGTTTTCACTAACTGGTAACCACGCATCAAACCTCTGACCATTTTTTTTTTTTTTGGAACTTGTTGCCTTTTCTTTTCCTGCATCAAAAGCCCTTCATGTGAGCTACAGCTCATCAGGACCCAGTGCCATCGGATGGAAACTCTGTTAATTACCGTCAGATCCAGCGCCCCACAGTAGCTGCACGCTGCGGGGGTTCAATGTATGCCTTCGCTGCAACCTAAGGTTTTCAGGATTTAAAAGCATTTCTTCCCTCACTCCCTGATGTTTCCCTTATTAGACCGAGACAAAGAACATTGATTCTCGTGCAATTATTTTTTCTGCTCCACCACAACTGGATGATTTCCTTCATGCTTTTAAGCCTGTCTGCTTCGGTCACAGTTTACCAGACTATGTGCTGTAATTTACCTGTGCTTGAACGAGCATGTGTGCAGCGCTTCTCCTACTGTTCTTCTCATGAGCATGGACTCTCTTTTTTCATTCACCTTTCTGTTCTGTCTCTGTGTACATGTAGCATGTGCTTGCATGTACAGTACTGCATGCATGTATTTATCTTTTTCCCACAGCATGCAGATGTGGGGCGATGGTGTTTGTTGGTGTACCTTTCCTGTCCACTTAGTATGGGAATAAAGCAGACAGTGGGTGGAGGTCTGGCCATAAGATTAGCCCTCCTCGACTGCAGCAAAGGCAGGGCCGGCCTCTCCTCTGCTGCTCCCCACGTAGCCATTAATGTAAACACGATCAATATGTTTGTTGTGAGACCTGCACAGCTAAAAGGAGAGAGTGAAACCACAGAACCATGAGGTCGGAGTCTTCCCTCATTCTCACCATCTTTCTGTAAGCCATCATATCTAAATGTCCTTGTTCTCTTGACTGCACTTGAATGTACTGTGTGTGTCTGAAGTTATTCTCCTCATGCACTTTCAAGCATTCGTCTCAGTTGCAAGGAGAAGCTACAGCTGAATTTTGAAATATAATAAAATAATAATAAGCCTTGCTAATTTTAGCCTTGCTAGTTTTAGCTGGCTAAAAGTAGTTTTAGCCAGAGCCCTCGAGTAAGTCAGAGTCCTGTCAGGGTTTGGACTTTGCTGGAACCTGCCAGCAGGCAGTTGGATTGTGTGCTGATAACATACAGACTTCTTTTTTAACATCTTACCTTTTAAAAATGCATCTCAAACTTCTTTACTGCTAAATCTCTATGGCACAGCTATATTGCTAACTTTCTGAATGTTTGTGAGGCTCCACTGCTGTAGAGTGAATGGCAATGATGTGACTCTTGCATTCAAAGGCTCTGGTTTTAACTTGCAAAAAGTAGCAAAGAGAACTTTGAAATTCTTTTGGAAACTAATAAGTCAGTAACAGAAGTTCAGTCTTCACATTTACCCTAGAGTTACAGTGATGTATGGAATAGTGAAGTAGTTCATGCAAGAGGTTTTCAAAAAGTTAAAAAGTAAAGCTGTCCACTTAAACACTTGTGCTGCTTTGTGTGGTAGAACAAACACACCATTATCGTTTTTCCTCTAAAATGTCCGTGAATCAACAGAATGATGATGCCAAGCGGTCGGTGAACTGTTTGGTGGCAGCTATATACTTTGGCCTTGAGAGGTCAAATGAACTGCAACTTCAGAAAGAGCAAACATGTATCTAAGGTATTGTATGAATTATGCACCTAAAACACGCACCTTGTATCTTTTTCCCTCTTACAACACCAGTGAATCCTCTGCTGTCTCTTCGACAGCTCTACAGTCGTGTTATTGGCTCAACTTCCTTTGTGTTTTATCCACAGAAACAACAACAGACAAGACGGACTTTTTGCAAAGGTTCTCAATCCAAATGTTGTAGCAAAGCATTGTATACTCTACCACATTTTGTACTGGCTGCAAGTGGTTTCATATTCCAACCGTCCTGGCAACACTACTGAGAACAGGAATATGTTGCTCTCCTTCTTCGTTATTCAGCTTTGTTAGTGTTTAGTCTCCACACTGACTCCATGTAATCCGTAACTCCAAGAGCTGAAAAATTTAAACGCACATTCAATACCAAACCTGTGGAATACTAGTGTTACAGATGTGCCGATGTTTTGTGCAGTCACAGTGTGGTCCGTACCAGTTTTGATGTCATATTTATGATGTTCTTCATCCTTCTGTCTGGCTTACTTACAGACACTCTCTAACAGACTTGGTTCTCCCATTAACATTTAATGTGGTATTTTAGGACTTCTGGGAAAACAAACGAACAAGCAAACAAAAATTTCACATTGGTCTAGAGACTTATACATAACATGAGATTTAACTGGTTGGGTCATTTTATCTCGCTCAGTTATGCTATTAGTGTGAAGTCTGTGATCGAGCCAAGATCTGTAGGTAGCAGCAGGCTGGCTGTTTCACAGCCACATCACACCATTCTGAAGCGTACAGCCAATTGCAACGTTTGTAGTCACTTCAAAGTATATTGACTTTTTTGTGTGTGTGCAAAGCTCAGGACAAGACTCTACCATGGAGTAAACCTGTCAGAAGTCTGAGAATACACACACACACACACACACACACACACACTCACTCGTGCATGTACTTTTCTGCCTTACAGCTTGTGAGTGTTTGCAGGAACAGAACTGAAAGCACAGACAGTGACCTGAATGCTCAGACTTATAAAATCAATCCATCAAGCACAGTTGCATATACACACGACTGTTATGCAGGATTTCACTGTGCAAAACTCAAATTCAAGCACACCTTCATCAATAATCTAGTATTCCATATCAGTGTGGGAATTGTTAAAATGGGAGTCTGTTTGACTGATAGGCATCTTCACCTGTATCACTCAGGTTGCATTCTTTTTTTCATCTTTTTTGCCCCAGTCTGTCTTTATACTGTTTTACTATCTCCAAAATCCTGAATAGATGGCTGCAGGTTGTTGCTCAACCTCCAGGATTTAGATAACTCCCTTCAGAAACCTGTAAGTGATTTTAATGATGTTATCCTCACCATTTTACAGCTCGTCTGTACATCTGCTCAAATCTCCACTGTATTTCTGACATGTTATAGCATTTCTTTATTCTTTCAGGATGTGAAAAACTATTTTAAGTTCAGTTATATAAATATCCTTTAAACGTTTCTTAGTTTATGAAATATTTTTATTGTATTAATTATGTGCTATTATTTATTACAGGTTTAGTTATTTAACCTTCCACCGTTGAGTTTGGTCGTCAACGGAGACTGCAGTTGATATTTCATAAGCATTTAAATTTTGTGTCACTCTGTGCTCTGTGTTCAAGTTCACAGTTTGTTTGTTCTTTTTTTTTTAATCCGGGGAAGGTTTTTGAAGGTTAGGAGCCTCTGCAATGTTAGGTTTGGTATTAGTCAGGAAGTTTCTGTATGAGTCTTAATATTCTCTCTCCTTTCAGTGTCAAAAAAAGCAAAAGGATTTTCTGATAAATCTATTCTGGTTTTGTTGACTTTTGACAGCTTTTGAGCATAGTCATTGTTTTTTGAAGAGCACACTGGTAGGTTGAAGCAATTTGCTTTTAAAAATAGAAACTTTCTGACTGAACTGTACCAAAGTAAAATCATTTAGTCATCATGATTCTGGCTTTACTGGTTGTTTTTTTCTGTCTCTGCTGTTCCTCACCTGTCCACCACTTGTCATTCACATCCATAATCAGTTCATCTGCTTTTTTTCCCCAAACATTAACCTTTTTTTTCAATGTTTATCTTTAATCATACCTGGAAAGACTTTGTGTTTGCACATCTAAAATGATAGCTACTTTTTGAATGATGTGTTGTCTCATCTGCTGTCACTAGAAAAAAAACTACACACTCAATACAGTAGTATAGAACCAAGTATGGATGAATACTGCAGCTCACAGGCTGTTGTACTAAAGATATAGAAAATATAGATAAAGATTGCTCTGTTGTAGGGTCCACCTCTTGAACCTAAACTGAAGACACAGTATGATATAATAAAGACATTTTCAGATCAATTTTAACTGTCTATGAGCAAGCATTTGGCGAGAGTGGAAAGGAAAAACTCCCTTTAAACAGGAAGTTTATATACATGCGTGCATTCATGGTTTTTTGTGTTTAATAAAAAATGTCCTACTTTTCAGCATCTTAGACCATCAGATCTTCTTCATGTTAGACATTTTGGGTTTGTACATCTGGGTTTAAAATAGAATTATCAACATATTGTTATTTTTATCATTAGTATTATTATTATTGCTTTTTTTAAGAGTAGTAAAGAAGAAAATGACAGACCTTTTCCAGACATTTTAAGGTATCAGTCATAAGTAAAAAATGTATGTAGCTGTTCAGGTATAGTTCAGGTATCCTGATCCTGGTTCGTTGACTATGAAACTGAGTCACCACAACCACAGTCCAACTTAATATTACTTATTATCTATTATTATCAGATGATGCTGGACTTGGTGGCTTCATCTATCCACTGATATAAAAGAATGGATACTCAATAGCGACATTATTTATATAGACAAAGGGTCAGTAAGCATTATTAAAAGTTTTTTTAATTATTCGTGAATAATAGCAGAGTGCTGAAGCTGAATTCTTAAATGGATTACAGCTATTGTTAATATAAGATTGGCGTGTGGTTTCTCTGCTTTGTCAGAATCTCCGTGGTGAAAACACCTTGTTGATTAACTTTGTAGTCAGAAAACTTGTGTGGGAGACAAACGATAGGCAAACATGAATTATTTGAAAGTTAACTTTAGCTAACACTTAAATCTCAGGAGAATTTTTGAATGCACCTACAGGGAGAATTTTTAAAGGGCTGTGTGGGTGTGTAAATTGTTCACATCCACACAGTTCTTTGCAGATTGTGCTTTATTGACGTCTCTGTAACTAATTTGCCAAATTCTTCTGTAACTCTTAACTCTCTTTACCAGCCTAAATTAATGTTCTTTAGTGATCTCGTATAATCCTGGGTATCAATGAGCAGGACTCTATTCAGTCACTCTAAGTGAGAATAATTCTCATATTTCAAAGGATGATCAATTATAATGATTTAATGACGGGCTACCTTTTGACTGACGTGTTGCTAAGACGGGTGTTTGAAGTGGCATTATTCTATAGTTCTAACTAAATTATTACCACCTTATCACTACTGCAGTTACAGTTACTCTAAAAGTTATGCCCGGTGGCTCAACATTTGGTATCTAGCTAATATGAACTAATTAGTACACGTTGGCAATACTTAGCCTTCCAAACAGCAGCTTTAGTGACCCATCCAAATCAGGAATACATTAAAATTTATTTTTATTTATTTATTTTTTTGTTTGTTTTGTTTTTATTCTAGTATTGGTGCAAGGAAGAATTCTCCACATGATATTTGGAATACAAAGGGATTTCTGGCAGGGACTTTGCTGTTTTGAGTTTACAAGTTCAGCTGCCTTTGGTGTTTTTCTTTTAAGATATTACCAGATGGAATTACATCGGGGATCGGCTCTGAGCCCCTTCGTGTTAGCAGTGGTGATAGACAGGCTGACAGACGAGGTCAGGCAGGAGTCTCTGTGGACTATGTTGTTTGCAGATGACACTGTGATCTGTAGTGAGAATAGGGAGCAGGTAGATGAGAGTCTGGAGAGACTGAGGTATGCTCTGGAGAGAAGAGGAATAAAAGTCATGAGAAGCAAGACTGAATGCATGTGAGACAGGTTGTCTCACTCCCACAAGGTGATGGTAGATGAGTTTAAATACCTGGGGTCAACAGACAATTCACAAAAAAATTACAAATGAGAACATCAGAGGTACAGCTCGGGCTGATTGCTTTGAAGACAACATTAGAGCAAGGCTGAGAAGTGCAGATGAGACATAGTGGATATATTGGACAAAAGATTTTGAAAGAAGGAAAAAAGGAGAAGACCATAGAGAAGATTCATGGATGTAGGGGAGAAGGGCATGCAGAGAGTTGCCATGACAGAATCGGATCCTAGGCATAGCATCCTCTTCTGTGGCGAACCCTAAAAGAAAGGAACAGCCACAGGAAGAAGAAAAAGATGATCAAATAGACATCACAGGCCTGTGCTGCCTTTCTTTGGTGCATTTGGTGTTAGCCCTGATGCAACAGCGTCTTTCCCTCTGATCTCTGTGTCAGTCTTGGACTGAAAACTATGAATAGTTTGTTGAAGTTTATGCATTATGTTCTTTTGCAGAGAACAATACTGTTCTGTGTCTTACTCTGCACGATTGCATGCGGAACTTGAGTTGCCGACCTATAAAAAAATCATGCACTATGACGTCATGGAGCATTACCAAGTGGAAATAATGCAACTGACACATATTGAAGGACTTAACGTGTTATACTGATCTTTGGTAAGTTTTCACAGTGACTTTAAGAGGCTTATCTTTTCTTTAGTTTCCTCATTTAAGTGTAGAACCAGTGAGCTCATTGCATGAGGAGGCATCCATCCATCCAGCGACCTCTCAGAATTTGCAAGAATTGCTACTCCTCCTATAGCATTGATCAGAATTTAGTCAAACTTAGACACTGATATCGTAATGGTTCATCATCCAATTTTAGGTGAAGGTCAAGGTTATATCCGTTATTTTACAGGCACTTACCTATGAATTGTGATAAATCACAAGCCAATGAGCTACCATTATGTCTCTGACATTCTGATTGCTTAAAGGGATGCATGAACAACTATGCCTTAAGTTTGTTCAGAACTGCTAGCAAAGCAGTAGAGTGTGCCACTGCATGTGAACATACTTATCCATGAATCATAGACATAATATTTCATAGATATGGAGTTAAGAGCTATTAATCCACATAATTACACAAGAAAGATGGAGAACGGCTCCACTGTTGCTCCAGTTTTGGACAGAGACATGCTTATAGCTCTAGTTTTTGTTTGCGTCCTTGAAACATCACTCTTGTTTTAGCCATTTTCTACAAAGTGTTCAGTATTCAGTGTAATATTTGTTGGCTAAAAACTGTTTTTGTTTGGTTTAAAAAACAATCTAAGTTCATTATCATCAAAAAGTATAGAATATTGTTTTAGTTTAAGGTTTCCATGTCTGGCTTGTCACAACATTCTCATATTTATTCACTTTACACAAGTTGTAAAATCCACATAATATTTTAATACTATCAGATATAGTTAATTCAAATTCTTAACCTTTTTTTTTCAGATGGCTCAATGTTCTTGAGCTGCAGGTCCTCTTCTTGGGTACCCATATCTTTTTAATCTAATCATAAGCCCATTTTCCTCAAATGTACCATGTTTAAAGCTTTGTTTTTATGTGAAAACATTAAAAATGTGTCTGAAAACAGATGAAGATACAATTAATGTTACCGCTCACTGGAACATCTCCAGTTATTCTAATAACTTCCACCTGTTCTTCTCCTTCTGAGCCATGTGAAAATATATTCTGCCTGTAGATTTCTGGAGTTTCTCACACTGTACCTTCTAAATGTTGAGTGGCTTATTCGTGATCGTTCTCCTCAGGATCCTGTGGGAATTGTGCTCTAACAATAGAAGCTCAGAGGGATCCGATGGAGCAGTGGCACGGTCCGATCTTTGTTATGTGACATGTGGGCCCCGGAACATTTGTTCTCCTTCATCCCTCGATATGTGTGGGATGAACAGATCCTTCCCAGGAGAGTCCAAACTGTTTGCTTGCTTCAGCTCTCTCCACATATCTGCTTCATTCTTATTGCCATCTTTTTCTCTTTCTTGCCAGCATTCTTATTGTTTTATATCTGGTTGATCTCTATAATCTTTTGTCTATTTCTATTTTGTTTGAGTTTGCTTTTTTCCCCCTGTTACCCGACTCTCTTTTCACTTCCTGTGATTACAGTAATGTTTGCCAGTAATGCGAGCCGTCTATGTACAGAAACACACGCACGCACAAAATAGACATACACAGAAGTTGCTGCTTTTATGAAGGAGTGTTGAAATCTGTTGAAATCTTCCTTTTTGATCCAGACTGAAATATTAAACTGTTGAATGAATCGATTTTATACACACATTCATGGTCTCAGATAGATGAATCCCTGATTGTGATGGTCCCCTGGCTGTTCCTGTTCATTGTAGTCATTTATGTCATCACTTTGATTAGATTCATTTAAGGTCCCTAGAATATAAACTACCACTGACAGATCAAAGTTGCTACTTGATAAGATGAAATACCTTGATATCTTCTGGATCCACCAAGCTTTTTGTGCAAATATTCATGGTCCCAGATGATATATCAAAATTACTTTCATGATTCACTAACTTAATTTATCCCCATCATCAGTTTGGACTGGTTTTTATATAGTGCTTTTCTACTCTCACTGAGCACTCAAAGTGCTTTATACAACTTGTGCATTCACCCATTCACTTTATCTAAGGTTTTTAGTGCTTCTATCTAGCATTCATTCGCATTCACACTCTGATGGATGCATCGGAGGGCAACATAGGGTCAGCATCTTGCCCAAGGATATTTGGCATGTAGACTGGAGAAGCTCGAACTACCAACCTTCCGGTGAGTAGGTGACCCGCTCTACCACCTGAGCTACAGCCACCCAGTTTAGAGTTAAGATTTTAGTAAATAATAGCATCAAACTAATGGCATTATCCAGCAGCTTTAATTTATAAGTAGTCCTGATGAGCTACCCATGGGTTTATGTATAAGATGAACTGACTGCCTAATTACAAAACCAGTTGATTTGAATGAGGTGCTTATATGATAAATGTGCCAATAAAATCATTCTTGAGGTTTATTTTCACAAATGGGGTGATCACATCTCAAATATTACTATTTCCCCCAGGTTATATGTTACACTGATAAGAAGTTGGGAAGAATACATTTTCCCTAAGAGATACCTACTTAGACCTCATCTTTGGGATTGTTTACTACAGGTTTAAATCCTCAAGTTTGAGAATTTGGAAGTTTATTTCTTCTATACAAAGGAGAATTTTCATATGACTTCACAGAGACTGATGTGCTTTTGGAGCAAGCTTCAAGTGACCATTAGAGGAACTTCGGTTATAGACAGTTGTGCACTGGTTTCCTGTTTCACCCACCAATCCTGCTGTTTCTTGGGATTTACAAAATGTCTCCCTCCATGGATTAAACATTCAGTCATTTTGCTTAGAGTATGATGCAAAAGTCTTGGGTCACCCATCAATTATTTATACTTTGCTGTCAAGTTCTGCAGGCTTTCTGAAGGTCTTTCAATGTTCTTCTTTGGACATTAGCTGCTTTTTCATTTATTTTCAACCCAGTCTTTGTATTGATTCTTGTTAAAACAACAACAACAACAAAAAAACATTTCCACAGCATTTTTTAGTTAGTTTGTTTGTTAATCCACTTAACACTGCCCTACAGTATGAATCATTAAAGTATGAAAACCACAAAAGATCAGTAAAAGATCAGTTACTGTTTTCTCTACAGATAGCAAACAGCAAACATTTTATCTCCAAGCACTTTGTTACTTGTCACAAAAACCAAAATTTCTTTAGGTGATTCTCGTAAAAATCCAAAGATAACGCAGTTTGACAGAAAAAATAAACATTTTTACGTCAATGATTTAGAGAACTATTAGATGAAAACTTGGCAATTCTCAGCATGGTGTGCAGTGCATCCTTAAAAACATTGTGAAACCTGGAAAAGTGGAGGACAACAGAAGAAGTGGCAGAACTACGTTCCCTGAAAGCTTTATAAGAAATAGTCTCAGTGGAAAGGGTGAAGGCTGAAGTATGCCAAATTACAAGAACTGGCCTGAAAATCAGTGACTCTTGTGGATGATGAATCCAAATTTGAAACTGGGTTGAAATCATCATTAGTTTGTATGCGGAGAGGTCAGAAGGCAGGTACCATGTCTACAGCCATCTGTAAAACACGGCCGAGGCTCTGTCATGGTTTGGGGCTGCATTACAGCAGAGAATCTTGTGATAATTGGTGGATTTATGAATAATTCCTAAATGCAACACCATCTGGAAATCATTTGTTTGGCAGAAAAACACAGAATGAAACACTATCAGTCATTGATTGGCCTCCCCAGAGCCCAAACCTCAACATTATAGAAGGAGTGTGAGATCGTCTTAATATAGATTGAAACAAAAGGCAACAAAAATCCAAAGAAGAGCTTTGAATGTTCTTCATGAAGCCTGGAGAACTGCTCCCGAAGACTACTTCAAGAAACTGGCAAGAAAACCTGCCTAAGAGAGTTCAGGCTGTGTTGAAGAAGAGAGGTTAACTTTCAAGCTTGAAATGATAAAACTTGTTGTATTGCCAGGTGTGACCACCGGGAAAAAGCTAGCATTGCTATACTGTAAACTTTTGTTAGTTAACATACGTTTGATTTATCCTCTTTTTAAATCATTCAAACCCAGTGCATAATTACTTACCATCCATACCACAATCCCAGCAGCAATGCAAAACTAAAGCTGTCCCCAGTCAAAGGTTCCAAGTCCACGTCTTGTCCCCAGTTGCCGTCTAAAACAGAAACACACATACACACTCCTCAGCCCTAAGCCAGCAACTTTCCTGTGTGCAAGAGGTTTCTCTCCAGAGTCACTAGATCACTGTCGGATTAGCCCCCAATTTCCCTGCAGGCTACTGGGGTGCCCCAAGTGTGTCTGTATTTTTCATTGTGTGTGCGTGTGTGAGAGCAGGCATGCTTGCAAGTGAAATGGCAGGGAACATGGTGATTAACACTGGATGTGTGGTTGCTCCCGGTGCTGGCACGGTTGTGGGGAAGTGCTGAGCCGTGTAAGCACCTGCTTTACCCCCCTCCCCAGCCCCCCCACGTCACACAACATAATAAAGACATCAAGTGCACCATTGCACTCCCCTACACATCCGCCCCTCCCCCTTCTCTCTCTCACACAGTCCCATACTACATATAAAAAAATATACGCAGGCAAATTTAGTGCCACATATCTATGTGTAGATATATGTATGGCTGCTGTGTATTTTGGCCTAATCGCTTTCAACATAGAAAACCACACTAAACTCATGCCTCCACCATCTTTCCAAGCGTGACCTCCACAAGTTGGCCAGTTAATCCTGGAACGGAACTGTTGTACCACCTTTAAATGCTCCATCACTCAGATCTGTGGTCAGCTTTGTTCCGGCTCTGTCTTCCACTGGTCCTTGGACTCAGCCACCAGACTTCAGATCACAGTGTCCGAGTCTTTGGCTTGTCTTGTAGAGTCTGGCAGTGTGTTTTAAGAAATAAGAGCAAACAAACAAAACAGGCTGAGAGGAAAGCACAGAAATCCTGTAGGGATGCCTCATACCAAGTATAAAGAAAGAGGTGGAGGAAGAAGAAGGGAGAGCTAGGGGAGAGGAGAGCAGGGGGTGCAGCTGCAGCGTATTCAGTGCCAGTGTTGGTCCTAACCAGCAGCTTGTCTTTATTTTTGCAGAATGTACAACATGGTAATAATTATACTCTCAGATCATTTCCTGTCATGTTTGTTTATTCCCATTATACATACAGTATTGCCATCTTAGCTAAAAGGCCCTTTGTCTCTTTCTTATAGCTGGGACAGAGAGGAGGACTCTGGTTCCAGGTGGGGCTTACTTCAGGGTATCAAGGAAGGAGACTATGGGGAATTTGACTGTCTTGGATAATTAGCTTTTTATGTAGTTTCCCTTCAGCTGGGCAGGAGGCCGTTCTGTCTAGAGCAAAAACCAAAGCAAAGAGGGGCTCTGAACCAGAGGTCTGTGTAGCATACCCATACTTTGCCTAGGAAGGTATCTGTAAAGCCTCAAGTTGTTAACCCCTCCCCATCCCCAAAATATAGTATGACATACGTTTAACCACATGCTGCTACATACTATCAGCAAAGCAGACATTACTGATACACAGTTGTTGTTAACACAAAAGTCACAATGTTTTCTGACCTTAAAAAATGCTTTATCCAACTAAAGTCATCATTTTCTTAACCGCTCCTCAAATTCACTGTCTATCCAAGCCGATCCCAAAAGGCAACTCAGTGGTCTTTTACCATACTAGACCAAATCTTAGCCAAAGCTTTAAAAAAATTGAAAAACTGGTAATTATTCATTTATTTGAAATAATGATTGTAGCTGTTTTGGAAAGTAAATTCTGCAGAAAGTGTCACCAAATAAAAAAACACAAAAACAAAACTCTCATGTGTGTCGTTCTAGGACTTTCATGGACAAACAAATTATTTTTGGTTTGTATAATTCATTGGACTTGCAAAATGTGCTGAGGAGATTGAATCATATCTGTGTGTCTTTTTTATCAGCTCTCTCTGGGAAAGAAAAATATCTTTGTCACACTGTTGTGTATGGATCACAGTTCCTCTGTTTGAAGTCTGATGCTTCCTTTGCTGCTGCATTTCCTCGTAATGGCTGATGACAGGGGTGTGTTTCAAAGCCGACGTGGTGCTGTAGCAACTGTTTCTTTCTTCTTCTTCTTTTCTTTTTCTTTTTTTTTCACTTTTGGCTCGGCCAGACTGTGAACAGTTTAAACTGGTGTAGAGTTTCACAGAGCCACACAAAGGATGGTGAGGACTACACGAGCACAGCTTCCACCTATCACCCACCGCCCCTGATGCTGTTTCAATAATGATACAAAGCATAATGTGGGACACAGCGCTCACTGGTTACCAGCTACGCCTTCTAGCAGGCGTCTTGATGCTCAGTGCACTGTAGATTAGTAATGTCGTTTGACTTTAAATTGATCATCTCACTGATTACGCAATATAAA
This sequence comes from Oreochromis niloticus, assembly GCF_001858045.2. Taxonomy (NCBI): domain Eukaryota; kingdom Metazoa; phylum Chordata; class Actinopteri; order Cichliformes; family Cichlidae; genus Oreochromis; species Oreochromis niloticus. The sequence continues at coordinate 16,203,721 of NC_031972.2, forward strand.
CATTTTAAAAGGCTACAGTTTTACCTTTTTTGTATCCATGCTGATGTTTTTGATCTTAAATTGAATACCTTCAGGATTCATTTTGAAATTCAGGTCTTATAGTAATTTATAAATGCTATTCCCCCCATTCGGTCAGCTTGAGTTTGGGCCTCATTGTCTTGCAAGGCCAGTAATACTGTAGTAGCATCTGGTGCCCAACATTCAAGGTATAAAGGTTTTTTAAGGTTTATACCTGTGGTACAAACAGTAGTATAGACGACATATTATTAAATCTATCAATCTATCTGCCTGTCTTTCTATCAATCATATCAAGCACCATCATCATCAGTCCTTTTTTTAATGTGAGACTGGATTGCCACAGGTGCGCAAAATGAAGCACCTAGGCATGCAGACTGCTTCTACAAACATATGTGAAAGAATGGGTTCCTCTCAGGAGCTCAGTGAATTCCAGCATGATAGGATGCCAGCTGTCCAGCAAAACCAATCGTAAGATTTTCTCACTACCAAATATTCCACTGTCAGCTGTTAGTGGTATTATATCAAAGTGGTAGAAATTGGGAACAACAGCAACTCAGTGACAAAGTAGTAAGCCACGTAAAATCACAGTGGGGCATATTGAGCAAAGCTCGCCAACTTTCTGCAGAGACCTTCAGATTAGCACAAGAACAGTGCGTAGAGAGCTTCATGGGATGGGTTTCCATGGCAGAGCAGCCACATCCAAGCCTTACATTACCAAGCACAATGCAAAGTGTTGGATGTATTGGTTTAAAGCATACTACCGCTGGACTCTAGAGCAGTAGAGACTTGTTCTCAGAAGTGACAAACCACAGTTCTCCATCTGGTAATCTGATGGATGAGTCTGGGTTTGGCACTTGCCAAGAAAATGGTACTTGTCTGACAGTACTGTGCCAAGTGTTTGGTGGTGCTGGGATTATTGTGTGGGGTTGCTTTTCAGGAGTTGGACTCGGCCCCTTGGTTCCAGTGAAAGGAAATCTTAATGCTTAAGCATACCGAGATATTTTGGAAAATTTCACGCTCCCAGTGTTGTGGAAGCACTTTGATGATGGCCTTTTCCTCTTGCAATATGACTCCACACTAGTGCATGAAAGAAGGTCCATAAAGACATGGATGAGCGAGTTTGGGGTGGAAGAACTTGACTGGTCCTGACCTCAACCCGACAGAACATCTCCAGGATAAATTAGAGCAGAGACTGCAAGCTAGGCTTTCTCATTCAACATCAGTGTCCGACCTCACAAACGCACTCTTCCCATAAAAGCTGAAGCAGTTACAGCTACAAAGGGTGGGCTGACATTATGTTAAACTGTATGGTTTAAGAATGTCACTATAGTTCATATTCGTGTGAAGGCAGATGAGTGAATACTTTTGGCAATATATTCTTATCTGTCTATCTATCTACGTGAGCATGCACAAAAACAAATAAATGGTGAACTGCAGGTTATGTGACATGCTGAGCAGTGCTCTATGCAGAAGCGCTGACTGTGACAGGGTCGGGCGGTAATGCCGGGGCACTGGAGGTCTCTCAAGTGTCGCCCAAAGCTATGGCCACAAAATTTGATATAGCTGCAGTGGTGATTATGAAGAAAAAGACAAAGGCAAACTTTCAATTATGCTTCCCTGGGTACTTCTCAAAGGATTGTGTCTCTGGGTAACATTTCTTTGGAGAGCTTTCAAGACCTTCAAGAGTATGTTTATCAGGTTAATTCTACGAGGAACTAGCAGCTCATTTTTTTGATCAACCCTATCCTTTGTGTATCCCCCTCTTCTTTAATCAAACGCAAGACATTTCTCCACCTCAGATCTTCCTTCGTGACATTTCTTCAAGGGGTTAATTTGCTAGCAGCCATCAGCAGGCTTGTCAGTCTGTAGTCAAATGATCTCCTCTCGCATAGGAACTACGCTTAAAATTCACTCCATCTCCCCCGTCAATCACCGGTGGCTGCATCAGATCAGAGTTTTGTCTGAGGCGAGGCTGAGCTTGCTGGAGATCAGTGGTGTCAGAAAATTCCCCTGGCCTCCCTCCATCCCCAGAAGGTCACTTTGCCGCAGGCTCTATTTTCTTTCTTTGGCTCGAAGGGTAGCAGGAAAGCTAATGTACCCAACTAATGAGGGCGAGGCAGAGAGGGGGGAAGCAGCCTGCAGATTAGCTTCAGGTTTTGACTTAATATGTTAATCTATTGTCTAAAGTTGAACTCTGTTTTTTATTTAACAGTTTATGAGCAGTCCACCCATAATCTTCTCCTGAACGTGCCGCGCCACTGTCACAGTTTGTCGCTTTTTGAGGATTTTTTGTTTCTGGGTCGGCTTTTTTTTCTCCCTGAAAGCTGATCAAAACTTGTTTATTTGCCTTTGTATGTTGCAGCATCACTGCTGTGCAGATTTCCTCTTCATGTCTGCGTGTGAGCGCGCTCACTCGTATGTTTGTTTTACGCATTTGCCTGCGCATGCACGCTTGTTTCTCTCTGTCACCACTGGCTTTAATCATCTGTGGAGCGAGGCCACGGGCTGAAGTCAGTGGTGACCCACCCACGCTCATCCTCTGTGTGTGCGAGCGTGTGTGTGTATTTGTGCGTTTTTGTGGGTGTGTACATGTTTCTTTCCTCCTTGTGCTGCAGTCCTGCTCAACTGCTAATGACCCAGCAAAGCACCTTAATGACAAGGAACACATACTCCCTGCTGTTCTGTGAGCCAGAGCTAATAAGTTGGTCAGTCAAACACCGAAAGTAGTGTAACCCCTAACACACACACACACAGACAAAAAAAAAAAAATCAATGAGAAAACAGCAAAGCATGAGCTCCAATGAGCCAGTAAGATTTTACAGCTTTGGCACTGACCAAAAAAACCACAAAAAAACCCCAAAACAAACAAACAAAAAATCTCCCATCACTCAGATCTGCTTAGGTCTTTGATGGGCAAGAGAACGATGGAGCACTGTAAGACGCGAGTGAATAGTAAAATCAGAATTTGTTTATTTATCTTTTACTGCTAATCCCTCATTAAAACCAGTCAGAGGCAGCAGGAGCTCTTTGATAAGAAGCAGCACAGTGTTTGCTTTACTTCTCTAAGCGCTGTCATCTGGTAAGGCCCACTGTGTGAGTTGGCTGCCGACACCAGGAGATTGTGTTGATTTATCTTATTTAAAATGTAGCATTTTCATAACTCCTTCATTATATCTTTTTTTTTTCGCGTGCGGCTGTTTACTCAGTTGTAATCTGTTAAATCAGAGCGCTCGTCGCCGCTCGGGCTTTGTCTCGAGCAAAGACTTCGTTATGAAACGGCACCCTGTCCGCTTCCATCTCTTACATGAAACACGGATCACATAATTGCTCCGATGCTTGGCATGCGCATGTATACGCGTAGGATTGCACAAGCATGTGTGAGTGTGTGTGTGTGTGTGTGCGTGCAGCCCACACTCTAACTCTACATGTGTGTAGCGAGGGCTGAGACGAGGCTGCATTTCATAGGTCATTTCCCTCCGCTCCCCCCCTCAGAGCACACAACCCCGACTGCGTCCGTCTAAAGCCGAGATTGAGTTCAGCTCATTTTTCAACTCTGCCTCATGTCCAGGTTTTAATAAAGCCAGTCGAAGGGTTGGGAGAATTAAGGGGCTGTTGGGTGGAGGGGGAAGAGGAGGAGGAGGAGGAGGAGGAGGTGTGAAAGGCACTAATTCCAGCATTGCTTGGTGCTGGTTTGGGATCTCATTAGTGCCGTGTTGTACTGTCACACATACACCTCCACTTGCTCAATCATAGCAAGCAAAGACGTGTTTAAATCCAAAATGAGTTTCGGGCTACAAAAACCCTCATGTCCACATATCCAGAGGAGTCTGATTTATGGAGGTCCCAACTAGGAAATACCACAGACCTCCATCTCAGAGCCAACATTTGTTATGCTTGTTTCTTTTCTGGTTTGTTGTTATTCCATTATTCTGGACTTCATTGCCTTTCTCTGTCTCTGTGCTGCTTCTTCTCCCTCTGCTCCTTTTAGGGTTGATCGTAATTGCTCCCCTTCCCTGCCTGGCAAGTTACTATCTTGCAGCAAATGAGTGAGTAAAAGCAGAAAAAAATAGAATTGCAAGCAATTATAATAGGGTCCAAGCAGCCCCACGCAATTTAGACCCAAGACAAGTACCCCAGGGTATGATAGGGAGGTTGCAGGTAGTTTGACTAGACATCGTTTGCAAAAAAAATAAAATACAAGTGAAAAAGGCATGGCCTACATCAGCAAAAGGTACTCCATTTGAGGTGAATATAAAGCATGTAATTATGGGGTGTATCGTTCAAGTAGCTCATTCTGATTCAGTCTTGTCAATTATTGTCGCAATGTCAAAGCTGCTGGCACGTCTCGGTAACACGCAAGGTGTCCTTCAGCGCCTGTTACGGCTTCAGAGAGACTGGGTCACTCTCAGCTTGTTTTCGTTGCTGTGGTGAAGGGGCAGATTATAATCCGACCCCACACAGGCACCTTTTATTGCCTGAACCTATAGAGTTCAAAAACCTTGTGTAAACGTTCTGGAATAAGAAAAATTTCCTTGAATTTCTGGTCAGCTGAAAGACCATTTAATCGCAAGAACAAACTATCAGATGTTCAAAAACATCCAATAAAAGCAGCCGATGCTGCTAATCGATATCAGTGGTTCCCAAGATGCAAGGCTGAACCACGTGATGGGTTGTGAGATCAGTCCTCTTACAAAGAAGAACTTTTTTAAATGTAAAAATGACCTTTCTTTTTTTTACTTTCCAAGTAAAGTCTCTTTTTAACCATTCAGGCCTCTAAATATCCCTCAAATCAGTTCTGTTGGTTGTTTTTTTTACTAGGTCATTACTCATTGTAATCATTATTAACATCGAGGCCTAAGACCAGAGTAACTGCATCTCTGTTTATGTTTTTTCATTATGAATGACAAATAGAGAATCCTTGAAGAAAGTTTATAACCTGTGATGATATGTCAATATCTCTTTTTAAAAAAAAGCTCTCTAAGAAAATAATTGATGATACACATAATCAAAAGTGCTCCATTAGGCTACTTTTTCCCTCAGAATATATAACAAATTACAAATTTTTTATGATCCAAACTGATTAGAAAGGCAGTTTCTTTCTAATACTTGGAGCGCTACAAATAAAATTACATTAACCTCCAGTTTTGCTGCCTGTGCAGAAAAAGGTACTAAAGACAGCGATCTCAAAATCTGGGAAAAATATTTTTCTAAAATTGTGAACCTGATGAGCTTACTGAACTACAGTAGCAGCATTCAGTAGTCATTTTGAAAGACTACTACTTACCACTGGAAATGCTTACGCATCACATACAGTGTCTTAAAAACAGAAAGCTGTAAGATGCTCTTGAAATTCAACTTCAAGCTCGTCAGTTTGATTTTTAACAAGACAGGGTGGGCTTTTCCTCTCTCACTCCAAACACGATCAGCAGTTCACGCCATGAAAGAGCCTCTTATTTGGCACTCCCTACTGTAACACCGTGTACCTTACAGTATCTCATTTCCCTGTACACCGGTATCCTCCGCACTCTCATTAAGGGGCCTGACTATCCACTAAATCCACCAGGGTTTGATCATTAGGACGTACGGGAGGAATCAATCCGGCAAGTGAATTCACATCACATACACCTCTCACTCTCATCAAATGACCTTGACTGCTGCCGCCGCTTGGTTTTAGAGGAGAGGCTAAGTATGACGGCAAGATGTGTGATGTGGAGATGAAGTGTGCTGTTGCACTTTAGTGGGTTAGAGGAGTTAAATTCGGGCAAGCTAATGAATATGCCACGCTGACTAATTTAAAGTTCAGCTCCTAAGTAAAGGTAATGAGAGCCTCTGCACTAACAACAGCATCTCGCTAAGAGGCCAGGGTTGCTGATTTGAGGTCGGACATCTGCAGTGTGCTCGAGTGGACACGAGGGTGGTGCGGGTTGCCTCGGAGCTAGTTAGCTCGCTCGCTAAGGCCCTGATGACGATTACCTCATTAGGGTGATGTCGCCCTAATCCCCCGTGTCAGCTACTAGAATTCAGCGGCCTCCCCAGTACAAACATGCTATCTCCTCACTAGACACACACACATAACACTCTGTCACGGTGCGATGCTGCAGGCTCCTGCTCTCAGCAACTCAGTAGGACAGTTAACATCTGTGTCCGAGCCTACTGTGCTACTCTTGTCACTCCATTCATGTGTACCAGATGTAGGTAAAACAACGTGTGAGCAAGATTTTTTTTTTTTTCTTTTAGTGGTTTGGGTTAAGATGTGATAGCCAGCAGTTCTGAGAATGCAGGTGGTTCGGAGGTAGAGATGAATGTGCTCCAGACTGGGGGCAAATGTCGCCGTTACACAACTGAAGAGTAATAACCACGTTGAGGGCCAACTTGTTTTTTTCTTTTTTCCCTCCTCTGCTGCGCTGTACAGGAGACTGGGCACAGTTTCAAAGCCTACTCTTTTCTCACTCTGACTCAGTCGGAAGAAAAAAGTGTCCTTCTCCTACATTCATGCTAGAAATTTATCATTCTGGTGTCTGAGTGTAGACTATAAACAAGAGGCCATTGTCTCGTCTTCAGTACGCTGTACCTACCTGCATATCACAGTCACGGTAGGCCACACGTCCCTGCATGTAGCGTTCAGGTGCACATGAGAACTTTGACTCTCTCTGATGCTTACTATGTATCGTCCCCCGGTGAGCCAGTTTTTGCGCACGGTACTCAAAGTTCTTGCTTATCTAGGCATGTACTGTTTCTTAAGTATTCACCTTGTAATTTATGTATCCACACATTTTTCTTTTTGAGTACATGGTCCTGGTTCTAGATTCGAGGAACGTGCATGCTGCAGCAAGATGTCGGATTCGTTTTAACTAGGCTCATTAGCTGCAGAAGGCGGCACCAGTTAATTAAAATAATTCCCTGTTATCGCGGCTGCTTTGGTCAGCCAAACGATACTGGGGGACTGCTATGCAGCACAGGCTGCTCCTGCTCAGTGTACGGCGCTTCTCGACCACAGCTAGCACCTAATTAGCGCTGGAGGAGGAATATTTTACTGCGAATTAACATGCCGCGCTTTGGCCTGTGCTCTAATTGACGAAGCTCATCTGAGGGCCGGAGGAAGACTGCGGTTGTACGGAGGCTTAACTTAAGCGCAGCAGAGAAACACGCATAGAATGTTTAACCATTTCACAATTAGTGAGAATCAAAAAAGCTGCTTGTTTAGTGGCCGATCTGAGTCCATTTATATGGGCGTTGCGTACTCACTCAGACTAGGGCCTTCCTGTGTTCCTCCCTGACCCCCATTGCACTCACTCCAGCATGAAAGCAGGTGGGGGATGTGACCCGGGTCAAGAGGGCAAAACTGGCAAATATCCTATAATCCGTGTTCAGATCAAAACTCAAAAGGTCCACGCTAATGAAAGTATTTGGCCGAGCCATAATCCAGAGTAATAGGAAGGGATCCAACAAACACTCCTCTAATCAAGTCACCCTGTTGAATAACATTAAAACCCAAACAACCTTCAAAATACATATTTAAAACCCTGGAGTAAGCTTTAGCACGTGGCTATGCCGACAGGCAGCATTTTAAAAAGAAAATTTAATCACACTAATATTTGATTGGAGTTTCTTGCTGGGCAGTGGGATATTTACAGGCACTTGGTATGACTGCGTAAACACCACTAAAGGACAGGTTTATATCTTTTCAGTTTCTTCCCATACAGTGCCCCCTCCCCGCATCTGCAGTATATTAATATATGTCTGATACATCGTTGGCTTAAGTTATTTGTTTTCTCAGGGTGGCTCTGAAAAAGTTTCTTTCTGATGCAATTCTAGCGTAAAAAATGTATAACAAAATCGACACAACCCATGTTCTGTGAAAACTTCTTAAGCTGCTGCTGATGCTGAGGGCTTCCCATCATGCACCGAGTGTTTCTTCTTCACTCACCTCACGCTTTGTGTGTTTACACATCACTCTGCATTTAATAATAAAAAACAAAACTGGAGCTCACAACAGAAATTTCAGTGGGACTTTCCCCCCACCTGCCAAAATCACACCTTAACCCTTTATCACACCACTAGTGAATACTGTTACAGTACGATTGATGGGAAAAAATGTCAACCTGTTCTGTCTTTCCAAGGAGTTTATCATACAAAAGGTTCCTGTGCTTGGTAATAGTAAATAGAGAAAGGGAATATAGAAATGGAGATAATTTAAGTTGACATAAATGGACAGGCTGGCTTCCTGTCCAAAGGGTACTCCGCCTTTCATCCTATGACCCATTGGTTAAAAAACTTGATAGATGGATTGTGCAAATTGTACATCAAATGGTTGCCGATCGTTAAGTGTTTTTAGCATCCTCTTCAAAGTTTGCCATATTATAGGTCGCTTTTTTTTTTAAAAATAACAGAAAGCTTTCTCATATTACACTGATTTCAAAAGTGAAAGCAAAATTTGGTAAAAATCAAAGCTGCACAAAGCTGAAGACCATCTCTAATATCACTCATGGACAACCTGGGTAGAGCTGCAGGAAATCATGGCCCAAAATCCTCTTGTTAATAGGTTTATACAGCTGAAGGTAAAATGCTTTATCAGAATGTGTCTAAGTTACTATTAACAGGTCATAGTTTTTATCATTTGCTTCATGTAAGCATTGAAAACAAGGTATTTTTGTGCTACTCTGTAACTATAATGAATCCTGTTTGGCAGATCTTTGGTTATTACACTGACTGAGTTATTTATTTAGTTTATTTAAAGACACAGGGCTCAGCACTGATCGGGGCTACTGCTGAGACTAATATTGTTTTTCTGCATTTTTTATTAAAATAACTATGAAAAATACATATGTACATGTCATGAATATGTGAAGAAGTATATTTAGTTGTTTAAAGACAGAGTTTGACTTAATTCATTTACTAAAATATAAATTTTTTTGGTTTGCTGCCTCGGGCCAACTTTATGCTTTTATTACACTTTTCCTTGGGTAATAATGGTAAAGCCATGCTTGGTCCTTGGGGCTGCTTGCTTTAGGTTTTTAGGTGCTTACCTGGTTCAAAACACTTGATTCAAATGATCACCGTGACATCAGGCAGAATCAACATTTAACACTGAGTAAGTCATTCGATTTGTTGGAGCAGGGACCAGGATCACGAGGCGAACCAACAACTGACACGAAGTTGTACCCTTATGGCACATTGTTGCCCTGAGGCAGCAAACCAATTTCTGGTTAAGGGGGAAGGTGGGGTCACAATTGTTTTCCCCCCAAGCTCTCAAAAAGTAAAGTGATTTTTTTTTTTTTAAAGAAAAAGAAAGTTCACGCTACAGTGCAGGGGTGTCAAACTCATTTTTAAATAATAGGACATAAACAGTGGAAATGAAAGTATTTAATAAATGCATAAATATGAAAAATTACAGAAAAAGTTCTGGTAGTTCAATGCCCAGACTGTCCTGTACATATAAAGTATATAAAGTTTTTTTGTTTTTTGTTTTTTCATTTAAACATTTAATCATTAGTAAAGCTAATTTATCACATTTGATATTTTGAGGTTCAATAAAGATTCCATTTTTTAAAAATTATAATTTCTGGCAATTATTTCATGGTTCAGGCTTTAAAGGGGTTTTACCTGTTTATGTGTTAGTTGATAACTCTGATGTAGTATGATGGTGATTGGGTGAAGGTCTTTGTCAGTAGGAAAAGCTATGAAACTTCAAATCCTATACACTCCTTCACATTTTCTAAAGCGGTAAACTGGGCCAGATTTGAGTCTTTGCAGGGCCAATTCTGGCCCCCTGGCTTTATGTTTGACACCCCTGTCATAGATGGTTAATTTATAGCACATTTCAGTACCTGTGTATCACATACAGATGAGAAAACTCCTAACATGTCTCCATGATCCCTGCGATGACATCTGTAATATATCCGAGTTAACTGCTGTGACTAATACTTTGCTCTTCTGAAAACAAAAGATGTCTCTCTTGCTCACCCTCTGCTCTCCCTTTTGTTTCCTTGTTGCAGAGCTGTAACAACATTGTCACATTTTAACATATTGGTTGTGAGGAGAGTGGGTGGGAGCGCTGACTCTTCTTAAGAACTTTGTTTTTTTCTACCCATTTGTACGGTGATGTTTCTTCTCAGCGTGCTAATCTAGCAGTCAACAGTGGTAAAGCTTGAGCCGTGTATTTCACAGACCCGGGGATCTTTTGATCAGACCAGCGCTGCCTGCTGAGCCCCCCCTTCGCAACCCTACTGAGACTGGTTTGCAGCTGCACGCAGTGTGTGCACAGGCCGCTGCCTCAGTAGATGCTCGCACACAAGGTTTCTCACTGTGTGCTTCTCACACACTCGCAAACCTGTGTATTGATATTTCTCACGCACACAAAAAGGAAAACTTCCATATTCTGATTATAAAATATGCCCGGCACGTGCTAAACATACCGCAGTTTAGCTTTACTGTGCTCTCTTTGTAGGGTTGACACACAGCTGTGAACACATACACACACATGCGCATACACACACATTAGGGCCCACTCACTGACACATGAAAGCAGACACAGAGACGAGCAGCCTCCGTGGGCCTCAGAGAGCTCTAATGGCCTTGTAGAGTGCAGTCAGGGAGAGTGAGGGTGAAGAGCAGAGCAAGGTGAAGACACACACATCCACTTCCAGATTACACACACATGCACGTGAACATCTGTGTGCTTAGATGCACTGCACACAAGCGCGGTGGAAAAAGTACAGCGATGAGAGAAAGCGCACAACTAACAAACATGCCACTACAAGCAGAATCGGCGCATCACATACTCTCTTTCTCTCACACACACACACATGCGCACACACACTGCATTGCTACAGTGAAGCAGCCCTGTCCTGATGAAGCTGCTGTTTCTAAAAGGAGCAGAACATGAATTATGCAGGTTCGCCTTCACATGAGGGGGTTTTTCTCCTTTCTCCGCCGCATTCCTCTAAGCCAGCTGTTTTCTGTTTCTCCTCCACTCTCTCTTTCACTCTTTTTAACTCGTCCTCTCATCTGAAACGCTTCTATCTTCTTTTTCCCCCCCACTTTATATCATGTCTCCTGAAGAAAACTGTAAGTCTTCCCCTCTCTTCTCCTGCGTGCTGCCCCACCACCGCTAACATCACCCCAGCCCCCTCCCTCCCTCCTCGGGCTCCCCACGCTTCTCCTGTTCTGCTCTCTGCTGCACCCACTAACCCTTTTTCCATCTCTTTATCTTTGTCTTGATGTTACACACACGCACACAGACACACACTTCTCTCACTCTTTCTCTGTATTTGTGCTCACTTTTCCCAGTGGATGGAGTGCTGAGCAGAGGAATGGGGGAGAAAAAAAAAGGGGGCCGGTGCTGCTCCAGTGGTATTGGATTCACATAAGTGTGTGAAATAAGAGATGCGGAAGTATTGCTGTTTGTCATCTGCCCCCGCTACTCAAGTTTCCCCCATTAAAGAAGCCTATGACAAATGTCCAGAATAAGCCGTAACAATAAAACTGTGATTTGTGAGGGAGATGGTAGGATAGGATAGATTTTGTGTGTGTTGGTTAAGCCTCTTGGAACATTGAAAAATACATAAAAAATTCACTGTCATTAAAACTACTTTGTGTGAAGAAACTTTTCACGATCATTTGTTGGGATTTTTAGACTAGCTGCAATACTTTTTTCTCCCACTTTGTGTTTAAGACATAAGAAAACATCATCTGCAATAACAATAATGGACATAACCAAAAATAATGAGTGACTTTAAAAAAATCCAATAATTTTTATGCTTTATTTTTGCTTTTGCAGCCTTTAATGGAGATAGTTTCCAAGTCGACTGTAGTTAAGTATTCTGCAGGCTTGAAAAGCTGGCATTTAGGGAGAGTGTTGATGAATATGAAGGATCAAGGGGGGAAAAATAGTGGTTATGATGACGTGGGAGCTGTAGTTTTTCACACTGACAAATTAATCATTGCTTATCTTGTTAAATTTTACAACTTGCTGTTATGGTTTACCAAAATAAGAATTCAAATGCAGAATTCAGGACCAAAAGGGACTTAACAGAAAGCCTACAGAGTAATAAAGAGAGGGCAAACTTTATAGGGAAGTATTCAATCAAAACAAGTCCCGGAAAGGTAGGGATGAGGAACATGGAACAGACAGGATGGAAAGGAAAGGAAAGGAAAGGAAAGGAAAGGAAAGGAAAGTGTTTCCTCTCTTCCAAACCTGTGACTGAAGATAACTCACATATAAATAGTCTATTTTTTATATTTTCATCTGTGAATTATTAACAACGTGGTGCTCTATTGCGTTACACTACATTGGGTCAACATAATCCACGGTGCCACACTAAAAGGACAAAACTATCGGGTCTTCTGAACTATACATACAGATGTTTTTATGACATCCTCTTTAAATGCACAGGCATGAGTATGGAGTTGGTCCCCTCTTTGCAGCTATGACAGTTTCCACTCTTCTCAGAAGGCTTTCTACAAGATTTTAAAGTGTGTCTGTGGGATTTTTTTGTCCATTCATGCAGAACAACACTTGTGAGGTCAGACACTGATGTTGGATGGGAGGTGCCTGACTCGCAGTCACCTTTCTAGCTCATCCCAAAGGTTTTGGATGGGGGTTGAGGTCAGGGCTCTGTGTTGGCCATTCAAGTTCTTCTGTTCCAGCTCGGCTAACTCTGGCTTTATGGACCTTGCATTGTGCGCTGGGATAGAAAAGTGCCCTGCTAAACTGTTCTCACAAAGTTAGAGCTGTCCAAAGTGGGAGGAGCTATGGTGCCCAGGACAAAGCCCAGAAAAATGTTATCCCACCTGCACCGATGTGCCCCGTTCCCTACAGGTGACAGTCATTACCACTGCTGCAGAGCGGCATTGTGTAAACTACTCTGTCCAATGCACTTGGTGATATAAAGCTTACATAAAGCTGTGTGTCCATGGAAACCCATGCCACGACGCTCTTGGCGCACAGCTTTTGCACTGATGTTAATCCCAGAAGAGGTTTGGAGTTCTGCTGTCACTGAGTCAGCAGAGTGCTGGTGACTTGTATGCACTATGTGCCTCAGCCCTTGATGACCACGCTCGGTAATTCGCTTTGCTGCTTTGTTGCTGAGCTGCTGTGGTTCCTAAATGCTTCCACTTTGCATTAATACTAGTTGATCTAGGAGGGGGGAAAAAACACTTCTCTCCATATAAGGAAACATGTCACCAGAGGAACACTGTGGTAGTCCTTGTTATCTTTGCTGGCTTTTGTTCTGTGTTGCACTTCCAGCCTACCTGTGTCTCATTCCCTAATCAGCCCTCTGTGTGTATTTAGTCTTTCTTTTTGTCTCTGTCAGATAATCTGTTTAACAGCCTCTATTTCCTCTGCTCCTGTTATTCCTAGTTTTCCCAGTGCTCCTCATTGTTTTTGGGACTCTTTACATTTCTGGGCTAATCCTGCAATCCTATTAAGTGTGTTTTGCCTGCATTAGGGTCCTCATTTTTTGAACTGCTAACCATACCTATAAGGCGATATTTATATCACTACTTTTTAGACCACACTGGGTGTCTATGGAGGTAACATCTGTGAGTAGTGGAAATTAATTGTACTACTCTTATTCCTTAATTGCTGTAAGCAGTACAAAACAATGCCCCTTAACTTGACTGTAAAGAGTTAGAAATCTCAGAAGCTGCTACCCAGAGACAAACAAGGTCACCTCCCTCTCCTGTAGTGTGGTGGGAAGTCACCTGCAGGCCAGTAAGCAAGGCCATTTTCATCTCTCTCTTAAAGCGTCTGCTTTGTCCTTGCGGGATCGATCCAGAGTGGCATTGTTCGCTGTGCCACTGTCAGCCGGGAATCCAGACGTTCCTAACAGCAGAACATTTCCCCAGCTTCTGTTTAGGGTCCCTCTCCAGGACGCATGTGATCCGGCCCAACTGCCACATCTTCAGCAACAGCAGCACACACGACGGCAGCAGCGAAGTCCCATTGGGTGACGGTGTGGGGATTCACGCAGCCAGGGTTTATGACCTCGTTTGTTCCTCTGGGATGACAGAAGGCTCGTGCACTGGGGAGCTTTTTCATCACCGCTTGCAGCGAATAAGTTTACCCCTTTCGTTCTTCAAGGGCAATATTTGAGTTTAGCTAAGATTGTCATTCTGCCTGTGTCGCTCGCGTTGTTGTTTTTACAACACGGAGGTCTTTTGTACGCAGAATGACAACGATGTTGAACAGAGAGCGTCGTGATGATCTGATTTTTGTGCAGCTTTCTTAAGCAGGGAGGGGGTTAAAAGGACAAAGAGATGAAAGACAAGTTAGAGACTGTGAAGATCTCTGCATTGTTAACCACACAGCGCTGTAGACGTGCTGCCTTACGTTGGTTCCCAAAATCTTACCAGACCCACTGGTGCCCCAAGAATGCTCAAGCTCATACATTTCTCTAATGTGTTTACACACAGGTTTGCAAAGTTATGTGCAAGGGTGTAGTGTGGGGTCTGTTTAGCTTTAAGTTTTCAATGTCACCGACATGGCTCTGTTTAAACCTGGCTTATGCTGCATACTTAACCTGCTCTGGAGAAGGTTATGATCAGATCTTTGGATTACAGTGGACGGTATACAGCACCGGCGTTAAGCCTTCCTTGATGATATTGTGTTTGAGTGATACAGATTCTTAGCTGCAGTAAGAAGTGTCCACATTAGCAGTGCTATAAAATGAAGCTGTACACGTAAACAAGATGAATAATGTCTGCCAGCGTTCTTTCTCAAACACACCCTTTTGTTAGAATTAGAAATCCTGGCTTAACAATAAAAGTTGATGTTGAACCTTCTTCACAGGACACCCCCTCTAATTTACTGCTATAACCCTGTTTCACTCATCTTTTCCTCTCATTCTCACCCTCTGCTCTCCTCCCGGAGCAAAGCTTGTTGCGCAATGGACCGTAATTTTTTTTTTTTCCAGCTCGTGTTTGGACATCTTTTTGTGTTTAATCGTGGGAGATTGAAAGGATTAAGCAGGAGATTACGTATGGCAGGATTACACTGACCCCGATATCATGTGGCCTCTGGGACGGGATGAGGGGGAAGGAGTGCAGAAAGGGAATCAGAGCAGCCATGGGACCTGTTGGGTTGGATGAAGGTGGATGAAAGATAAGAACAAGAGAGAGAGATGGGAGGGGAAAAAACGAGAGGTTGAGATTTGGAACATAATGACTGAGAGATGTGTGAGGAATGGAAAAGATGGTGGGTTGATGGAGGGAAAGACTTGTAAGGCTTGGGTTCATGTGAAAGGAAAGGGAGGAAGGCAATACTGTTTTTTGGAGGGGTTTGACACATGGAGACGGTTAAAGGATAATTTTGGATTATGCTTTTACTTATATCTTTGGAGTTCTGGTCATTAATACTGTCGGGAATATTTTAACCAGTACAAATGCAGACATCTGTAAAGTATGAACAGTATCTCTGCAGGGCATGTTCAAAGGTAAAACCCCAGCAGTAGAGAGAGATCCCTGAATAGATTTTTTTCTTAATATGATCATTAGTTAATAGAAAATGGAAATTATAGCTCCTTTACCTTCAGTGATTTGTTCATAAGAGTCAAATGGAAAACGTGGACTGTCTTTTTCTTTTAATTAGCCCTTTACATAAGTCATAGATGGAAACCTGCTTATGGTTTGATGGATGGATTCAGTTTTTTGTAAGTCAATGTTTTTTTAATCGTTAGCCCCAACCGTCATAAGTAGATCTTTTTTGTGAAACATGACAAAGTTGTTTGTTTGTTTTTTAAGTTTTGTTTGCTTGTTTTTTGTCCAAACCGAATAAAATGATACCCATATTACTTTAAGAGAACTAAATTATATTTTTGAAACAGCGATGTGTGACAGTTGTGGAAGGTGCTGAAAAATGTTGCAGTTCTGCCAATACAAAACTGATGTTGTTCAATGCCTGATGTTCTTGTTCTATTTTATAATATTTGGCATTTGAGAAAACAGTCACCTTGCGACAGACCTGTCCAGAGTGTACCCCACCTCTCGCCCTACGGCAGCTGGGATAGCCTCCAATCCCTCACAGTAATCCCGAGTTGAACTTCTGTAGTAGATTTACTTTATATTTTAGAATCATCAAGTCTAAGGCTATAGTGATGCAGTCTCTGTAAGATATGATAAGGTAAGTCTTTATTGTCACTGCATATTCATACTTAGTAGAATAGTACAACAAAATTGGAAACTGTCCCACTAAACACAACACAAAACATAACACAGTCAAACTTTAAAGTGGATAAAACATGCAAAAAAGGTATGAATAATAAATTAAAGAATGAATGTTCATTGCACATTATTATGTAGTCAGACTGGATGACTCCAGTCATACAGGCTTAGAGATAGAGTTTTTCAGAGGACACTATGCAGTCCTTTGAAAAATTGAGTACATCCTTATTTATGTCACAGCCAGGTGTTGCTAATCAAATGTCCTTGATTAACTGCTCATCAGCAAGAGTGAGCACTCCAATAAAGGGAGTTTGCTAGTCTGGCGCATTCAAGTGTGTTAATACAATGTCACAATATTCCTCAGAGTGAACGTCCAAGCAAATTCACCCCAAGGTGTGACCGCACGATGCTTGGAGCAACAGCAAAAAACCCAAGAGCTACATCTCTGACTCTGCTCGCCTCAGTTAGCATGTTAAATGTTAAAGTTCATGACAGAACAGTTAGAAAAAGACAAAGACAAGTGTGGATGTTTGGAAGGGTTGCCAGGAGAACACCTCTCTTTGTAAAAAGAACACAGCAGCGTGGTTTAGTTATGCAAAGCTGCATCTGAACAAGCCACAAGACTTCTGGAACAATCTTCATTGGACAGACTGAAACGGAGATGTTTGGGCATAATGCACAGCGTCATGCTTGAAAATCAAAACATAACGGATCAGCACAAACACCTCATACCAACTGTCTCCACAGGGATGGAGGGGTGATGATTTAGGCTGGTTTTGCAACCACAGGACCCTGGCATCTTGCAGTCAGTGAGCTGACCATGAGGTCATCTGTATACAAGAGTATTCTAGAGTCAAGTGTGAGGCCATCTGTCTGACAGCTAAAGCTTGGCTCAGCCTGAGGCATGAATAGGACAATAATCCCAAGCATCGCGGCAAATCTACAACTGGATGGCTGAAAAAGAAAAGAATCAAGGTGTTTCAATGGTCCAGTCAAAGTTCGGACTCAACCTGACTGAAATGTTGTGGTAGGACCTCAAGAGAGCAGTGCATAAAACGAACCTCAATGAACTGAAGCAATATTGCAAAGAAGAGTGGGCATAATTCCTCCAGAAAGCTTTGAAAGACTGATAAAGTCACACAGAAAACAATTACTTCAAGTTATTGCTGCTAAAGGGGTTCTACAAGCTACTGAATCATAAGGTGTACTTCAAGTCCTGTGATGATCTTTCATTTTCACCTAACTGTACTTAGACTACTAATATTCTTTCTACATTTGCTAGTGCTTCTCATATCTTCATTTCTTCCATCACATTTTCCCATTAGTCACAATTACATCACACCAAAACACACATTAGAATTAGCAAAATGCTTTAAGTCATCACATTTCACATTAAAAGTTACACTACAGTCGGCGAACTTTTGCATGCTAACACTTTCCGCTTCTCACATGCACACACGAACACATATGCCCATACAGAGTGGTTCATTACAAATATCCCATATTGAGGGATTTATTCATCAGATTCTGTGTCATCTCTGCTTATCCATGTTTCATTCATTTAGAGCTGCCAGTTTTGGTTTAACTGGAAGTCAGAACAGATTTATCAGCGTGTCATTATAATGTGTCTGAGTACAGAGGGAGAAAGTGAGAGAACAGAAGCAAATGGGTAGACACTACAGTGGTAGTGGATGGAGACCTTGAGCCATCACCATCATTCACTCACATCAACAGTCATTGACGATGACTAAGAGCATATTCATAAAAGTGGCACTTAAACTATCTATTGTTTCTCTTGTAGGTGGTAGATTGATAACACTTCATGTTAAAGTTTAGTCTTTCATGCAGAAAATAAAACATTTCTTCTGCAATCATCTGTCATGTGAAATATGTCGCAGTTATGGAAATGTGAATAAAGAATACAGAAATCCATATGGGCAGGAGTGACAGGCACATCCTTTCCTACTTGTTTACTCTGAAGGCTCTCTTTCGCATTGGCTACAATACCTTGATGTCACCCATCGATTGTCAGCAGTTGGAAAGACGGCGCAGTGCCCTGATTAGCATACAATTAGGACTGACCTGCTGCCCCTGGGACTGGATGGAGCGAGGGATAGATGGAGGTCTTTAGAGGGAGGGAGGGACAGAGGCAAGAGCAGCCTGACACAGTGACTTCTGTTTCTGCTGACACACACAGGACAGTCGTGGGGTCTCAGAGGGCACCGCGGGCCAAGGTGTGTCAAACCTGTATTGACGTCTGGGAGAGTTGTCTCGGCCTCGCTGACAGACGCGACTATGAGGGCTTAATGACTGTCCCACCCAAGGATGTATAAATGTATGTGTGCCTTTAGCACTCTGCTGTGTGACTCTTAGAGAGAAGAAAAGAAGGAGAAATCCAGCATCATTTTTGGAAACTGTTATTTGGATGTAAAGGTAAATGCGATGTAGGCATGCCAATCAGTTGGTACATCACACTGACACACAGACGTCAAGTCAATAGTCTTGCTGATTTTTAAATCTCTCAAGTAAAAATACATCAAATGTTTTCTTTGTTCTGTTCCTTGGATTATCTATAAGTGAATAGAAATAGTAAATAGAAATGACATAGAAATAAAAGTAACTCATGTCAGTCTAAACTCTGTTTGGGGGCTTATCAGAGTTTAGCTTAGCTTGTTATCGTCTTTCCAAACTGAGATTGGAAGCTGTCTGCAGGCCCCAGTCACACAGGTCTGGAGACAAGTTGATGACTGCCTGTCAATTGCTGGTTACAAGGGAAAAATGTGTATTCCCCAACCACTTGCAAGTGGTTACGATCAGCCACTGTGAAATGGATTGCTAAAGTCCCGTTCACACCAGAAATCTCCTTGCAATTGCTTTGGTTGCTGCCAGATTGCCACAGTGTCTCCAAATACTTGCCAGTGACTCACTAGCTGGTAGTAAAACTATAAAAGCCCTTTTGAAATATGTTAGTTTCAGCAGCAAGGCACAATTTCCATTTAAGAGGCAACATTCTCTGTTTCTGGTTTGCACTTTTTCTTAGTTTCACTGCCACTGTGGTTATTTAGACAGTTTTTTCCATGCAAGCTAAAGGTTACTGCAGACACAGCACACTCTTTATTTCAGTGACAGACAACAAATGTTGCTAACCAGTCAAAGAATACACATTTTTACATTTGTTGAATGGTATCTAGGTCTGTGTGACTGAATTCCAAGAAGGACCACAGGGGGGTCAGAAGAAGATTTTCTCAGAGTAATTTGACATGTGACAAGGGCAGCACTTCACAAGGAGATGACCTTGGATGTACTATAGCCAAATTGAAATGAGGCAGTTTGTAGCAGAATATTTTAACCACACCTTGTATATATTATATGATGTGTTAGGTGACATTTTTATTATTAGTCCTTGATTTATCCAGGTAAAAATCTCATTGAGATTAAAAATCTCATTTCCAAGAGAGACCTGGCATCATGGCAACAAAAGTCAAAATACAGTCTTGTTGTTGTGTTCCAATCAGCACATTTAAAAGTAACAAACCGGATTTGTTACAATCCTGTGTTTGGATTCTCTCACCCAAAGAGGTTTTACAAATCTCTTTATTTCTGCTTTCACAAAAGAAAAAAATCGGATGGGAATATTTATAGCCCCCATGCCATTAATTAACCACCTGTACCTGTAGAACACCATCACTCGAATTTCTAATATGTGTCATAATTGTTAAATGGCAAAAAGATAGCCAGTGATTAATCAACAGAGCTCTTACTGAAGTGTACTTTACAGCAATTCTGCATTAAATGAAAAGTTCATTAACAGAGAAGTTATGGCTTGAATGTAAATTAAAGGAATGATAAGCTGTATTGCTTATAAATAATTTAAAATGCAGCTTATAAATGCAAGTTACATTTTACAGAATCGTGTAGACTGTAAATTAATGACACAATCTGTAAAATTGGAAAACAACTCCAATTCAACTCAACTTTATTTATTTGGCAACTTTCCTGTATGCATGCAGTCCCAAATGCTTCACAGACAAAAAATAATACAGAAAAATGAAAAATGATTCAATAGCAGTTAAAAATAAATAGATTATGCCAAACAATAAACAACAATAGACAACAATAAAAGGGTAAGTAGTTAAAAATGTTAGCAAACACAAACAAGGGATAACTGGACAGTTATATCGCTCACCTTATATTTGCACATTAATGATGGCTACTCTGTTTAGTCTAGAGGGCATACAGAGTGGGGAATGATCATTAGATCCTTTGCTGGATTTAGAAGTTTGCTAACTTCCAAAAAATGAACAGTCTTTAATTACTCTGTAGAGAAACATATCAACCAAAAAATCTAGGGGAAAAAAATGCATTACATAAAATTGACCAGGTGCCACTGATTGGCTGTATGCCCATGTGGCACACAGGTTACGATCACTCAATCAATTAGAGGTCCTCCTGATTTCAACTCAATTTGTATATAAAGCACACCTGTCCATAGAAACAATTTCTTCCATTCCAACCTCTCCATGTGCAAGACCAAAGATCTCTCAAAGGATGTCAGGGATAAGATTGTAGACCTGCACAAAGCTGGAATGGGCTACAAGACCATCACCAAGAGGCTTGGTGAGAACGTGACAACTGTTGGTGTGGTTATTTAGAAATGAAAGAAGGATAAAATGGCAATCAGTTGCCCTTGAACTGGAGCTCCATGCAAGATTTTGCCACACAGGGTGAGGAGGCTCATGGGAAAGGTGGTCGATATGCCCAAAACTCCAGAACACCATCCCCACAGTCAAGCATGGAAGTGGAAACATTATGCTTTGGGGCTGTTTTTCTGCTAAGGATACAGAATGACTTCGGTGTACTGAGTAGCCAGAGGATGGACCATAAAATCTTGGATGATAGCCTCCTTCCCTCTGCCAGAACACTGAAGATAGGTCATTAATGGGTCGTCTGGCTTGCCAGTGACCAAAAACAAACCACCAAGGCAAAAAAGCGTGGTTAAAGAACAAGCACATTGAGGTCAGGGAGTAGCCTAACCAGTCTCCAGACCTCAGTCTGATAGAAAATATGTGGTGGGAGCCAAAGCTTTAAGTTACAAAGCAGCAGCCAAGAAACCTAAAGGATTTAAAGAGTTTCTGTAAAGAGCAGTGGGCCATAATCCTTCTTGAGATGTGTGAAACCTGGTGACCAACTGCAACCGCTGTGCTTACCAACAAGGGTTTCTCCACCAAGTACTAAGTCATGTTTTGAGGATCAAATACTTATTTTACTCAGTGACATGCAAATAAATTTATGAAATTCATGTAAGGTGTTTTTTCTGGATGTTTATTTGATATTCTGTCTCTCTCTATTAAAATGAAACCGCCATAAAAATGAGAGACTGTTCATTTCTTTGTAAATGAGCAAACAAACTCAGCAGGGAATCAAATAATTATTTCCCCCTACTGTATGTGTAGGCTTACCTTTAACATTCAGCTGTATCACTCTGCACTGCCTGTTGGTATCAAAATTAATATTAAAATAAATTAAATTTGCTGACAGCATACTGCGTGTATCTGAGTCACCTCACACAGTCCACTGACATGTATGTTGTAGGTTAATTGTTAATTTAACCTACAACATTTCTCTCTTTGTTAGCTCTCAGATCGACTGGTGGCCTGTCTATATCTATATCCATCCATCTTCTGGTACTATATCTAATCGAGGGTCATATGGGGTATCCATACCCATCGTGACCTTAATGGATAAAAGGTTAAATGATGTTTTCCATTATTTGTCTGCATTCCCAACCAAAGTCAAATAAAGTAAACTATTGTCCCGTCACCTGGACAAAAGACTTTTGTGCCTATGCAAGTAAAAGGAGAGATATTTGTCCAAATAACCCGTGTTTTAAAAAGTTAATGTGGAGCCCTGTAGTGCAGCATGACTTTATCCACTCAGTGCGATGAAAAACACTCAGATTATCTAATATATACGGCTGAAATTGAATTCTTGACCATTAGCTTTCAAAGTAGGTGCTCTATGATCGAAGCTTGCTCCTGTTTTTGCGAGTGCGTGTTTAGTGAGTCACTGCAGTGAGGATATGCAGCACTGATTTTGGTTAACTGTCCATGAATTCGTATGAGCAGAGCTTACTAAAATATAAAAAAATTTCCACTGAAAAGAAGAATTGCCTTGGAAAACTTTTGTAAATCTCTCAGTAGCATCTTAATAATTTCAAAGAACATGCCCGTGCTCGTCCGTTTGAAGATTTAACCTGCCATGCGTTGTCATCACCCTCTTTCCATCTCTCCTCTCTTTTCCTTGTCCTCACCTGACACACCCACAGCCAGGGACGGCTGCTCGGTAGCTGCAATACAGAAGCCCTAATCAGAGGTGAGTATCAATACTATTGAACCCAGAAATCTCTGTGTCCCATGGCGTTTGTTCTGATGCATTGATGTGCTATTGATAGAAACAGGATGGCTAGCAGTGACAAATTAAAATGTCAGTGATGGCAAAGGTGAGCCTTGCCTCTCCTCGCCGCGTCCTTAAGGTGGGTTGGGGGGGGTGACAAGCCACTCGCTGAACGATTACTGATAAAATGCTGACACCTCACTCGTGCACACATGCACACACCAACAAGGACATCGGTGACAAGGGGAGTCGCATATTGAAAGGAAATGAGTCAGGTGAGAGGACAAGTAAGGGGATAGACTGTGACATAATGGTTTAATGATAAAAATTCCCGCCGAGTGCTTTTTAGCCATCATCGAGCTAAAACTCTCAGAGTGCCCATTTTATAAAAGGGGCTCCAGATTCAGTCATTACAGCATGAGCTACAGTATCAGTTATTTAGCCACTTCTTTGCATCTCAATAAAATATGATTAAAGGCTGCTGATGAATGCTGTAATTACACAAATGAGAGCGTTTTCCAAGAATCAGACAAATTGTGCTGCTGGTTTGTCATTAGGCACGAGTAGGCCTTATGCGCATCGATTTCATGCAGTGTGTTTGGAGGAGTGAGCTGAAATGAAGACAGAGTGACGGAGGACACGAGCACTAGGCATGCTGTCAACATTTAAATATCATCAGGTCTGTGCGTTCACTCCCACATCTACCCACACACACACGACACACAGAGTATGATAAATGCAAAGGGGAAAAAAAAATCTCTGATCAAGCTCTGAAAAAACTTAAGCCTCCGTGTCCTTACTGGCTCTCTGACTATTTCGACACTCTGTCTGGATGTAATTGTGGCTACTTATGATGTAAGTGCGGGTGCATTAATCTGTCAGTGTCATTCTCCTGATGTTCCAGCTGTTCTTTGTTTGTAATGCTGCCCCACGGTTGATGAGCACAGTTCTGACAGCCAACTGTCCAACTAGCCCAGGACGGCCACCGCGGCCTGGCCTCTGGAGAAACCTCGTCAACCAACTAGGGTCAAGGACCGCCACTGATTGACAGGTCAGTTTGAGTAAGATGTAGTACGTTCAGTCATTGTGTTTACATGACATGCATGCTAACTTTGAGGGACTAACGAGTGCCTCAACTCGTGAGGGTTTCTGGTTGCCCAGGCCTGAAGATTACTCTAATGTCTTACTGCTGTAAGTAATGGATGGAGGGAGTGGTGCTGTCGGTATCAGATTTGTTTTATTCATGTTCTCTGTTGCAATATTAAGCCTGCTATCGAGCCATCCTTGACTGACCCGTACTGGCGGGAGCCTCTGCAGTATGAGCACACCATCTCCTTGCCTCGCTCCTGTGTGTAGCCCAGATTCTGTCTGATCAACTTGTGCTGTAGTCTAATTTATGCACCAGCATGCGTCTTACACAACAACCATTAGCATAGCATCTGTCAAAACAGTACTGTACATCATGGGTAAAATGTTTGTCCTATAAGTATAAATCTGTTTCCTCTTGAATATAACTTGTGGTCTCAAATTCAAAAATGCAGCAAAAGACAAACAGGTTAGCTCTTTCACTCCCGAACCATCTTCAGTCTCCCTCACTCAGTCTTTGATAGGCACACGTCTTTGTTGTTTGTCATTTCCTAAAAGAGAATAATCAGTCTGACTCAGGCATGCTCTAAACAAATCAATATCTTACTATTATAATTTAGTTAATAGGCTGCAGCATATACAATCTGCGTTATCAGCATGTAAAGAAGAGTTCATTTTCTTTTCATTCAGTCTGGTTGCATCAACTTTGGCTGAAACAAATGGTGACTGTTTAATGATTCAGTTTAAAGTGACTCATCCATTCATCCATTTGTGATATGCCACTTATCAGGTCCTGGTTGTGAGAACAGCAGTCTAAGTGGAGACGCCCAGACCTTCCCCTGTTCTCAGCCACCCACCTTTAAGGACGACATTCAGGCACATAATCTCTCGAATGTGTGCTGGGTCTACCCTGGGGCCTCCTCCCACTTGGACATGCCTCAAATATTGTATAATGTGGATTGGGTAGTGGTCGGTGGTAGAGTCCTTGGCGGTCCAGCCGCTGCTTGCTGAAATGACTTGTATTTGTGATCAAGGCAAATCATTTTGATTGAATTGTTGTAATTTCTTCTCAGAGTGAAGTAACTCAAGGTCACACTTTTTTAGGATTTCTACTGATTTTGACCAGTGGAGACTTTTAAAGCAGCAGGAAACTCAATTTTTAATAAAACCAGGTATTGTAGCTCATCAGTCCTTTTTTTTAATGTGATACTGGATTGCCACAGGTGTGCAAAATGAAGCACCTAGGCATGCGGCATGACTGATTCAACAAACATATTTCAAAAAATGGCTCGCTCTCAGGAGCTCAGTGAATTCCATCGTGGTGCCATGATCAGGTGCCAGCTGTGCAGTCCAGTCGTGACATTTCCTCACTACTAAATATTCCACAGTCAGCTGTTAGTGGTATTATAACAAAGAAGACGTCGTGAAGCAGTAGGCCAGTCAATATCTGCAGACCTCCAAACTTCCGATCATCTCAAGAGTGCATAGAGAGTTTCATGAGATGGGTTTCCATGGCTCAGCAGCTGTATCAAGCCTAACGCTATGCAAAGCTTTAGATGCAATGGTTTAAAGCATGCCACCACTCGCAGTTTTCAGGAGAACGATACTTGTCTGATTTCAATATGCCAAGTGTAAAGCTTGGTGGAGGGGGGATTATGATATGGTTGTTCTTCAGAAGTTGGACTCAGTCCCTTAGTTCCAGTCAAAGGAACACTTAATGATTTAGCATACCAAGATATTTTAGATGATTCAATGCTCACAACTTTGAGGGAACGGTTTGAGGATGGCACCTTCCTGTTCCAGCATGACTGCGCACCAGTGCACAAAGTAAGGTCTATAAAGACATGGATGAGCGAGTTTGGTGTGGAAGAACTTGACTGGCCTGCACAGAGTCTTGACCTCAAATGTGAACACCTTTGGGATAAATTAGAGCGGAGACTGCAAGCCAGACCTTCTTGTCTAACATCACTGTCTGACTTCACAAATACACTTCTGGAAGAATGGTCAAAAATTTCACTAACACACTCCTAAACCTTGTGGAAAGCCTTCCCAGAAGACTTTTTATAGCTCCAATAAGTGGGCTGATATAATATTAAAGGATCTGTGTGTCTGCGTGTCATATCTCAGATAAGTGAATACTTTTGACAGTTCAATGTATATATTAGACCTGGGATAGACTGTCAACCTGTCTAGAGAAGTGAGGTGTACACCACTTCTTGTGTACACCACCCCTGAACCATCATAACCCTCAGTTAGATAAGAGGCAGAAAATGGGTGGAAGGATGGATGGATATCCATAGATTTCTCTTAGTGGCTTGTGTAACATAAATTTAAACATGCAACCTAATATGAGCAAGATTTATAAGACTGGTGGAGTGTGAAATGTTGGTCAGATTAAGTTTCAGGTCATGTTAAAAAGTTCTCCATCTCAGTTTCTTGAGTTTCTCCTCTTTTGACAAAAAAACAAAACAAATCAGTAAATTAGTGCTCACACTGAACAAGAAGCAAGTGAGTCATTGTTTTCCAAAAGCTCCATTCGCCACAGCCAAAAATCCGACCACACACATTTTTATCTGGATATGTTTGAGAAATGCTAGCATAGTGCGGCCAAAACAGAGAAACAATCAGGCTCATTGTACCAAACTGGAGGTACACAGGTGCCACTGATACATTCACATGCCCGTTTCTTTTACACTTGCACAAACATATTCAGGCTTCTGTTTTTAGTAAATGTGTGTTTAGCTTGTAACTTATCAAAACAGGACATCATTCACTAAGGTTATTATTCACATATTCTTTGGTTTCAGCCACCTGTAATTTTCAGTCCAGTATTTAACTTCATTTGGCTCTTTTTTGATCTCTAGTAACTCAGCGAAAAATGTCTGACTCGTGAGCTACTCGAGGAGCCACTTCTAATGTTTTATGCTGCAAAGCAAAGGTACAGTGGGTTTTAGAGCATTTTAGCTGAAAAAGTGGCCTATTGTTGTTGAAGCTAGTGGGAGCCTCAGAAGCTATAAAAATGAAGAGAGTCTGTCCCCACAGACTGATGTTAAAATGCTGAACTTTAAAGTGGAATTAAACTCTATATTATACTACTGTTAGCTAACTTCACTGTAGCCATTTGTGATAACTGTATAGGGGTGACTTTTGGAGAAAACAAATCAAAGATGCTTTGTTAATGCCAGATTGGCTTCGAGCTGATTGGAAAGTAAAAGTAACTCAAATAACCGTCAAGGTATGCAGAAGAGCATCTCTGAACACACATCAAACCTTAAAGCCTATGGCAGCAGAAGACCACTTTGGGTACCACTGTATTATAAGAGTTTGCACGTGCTCACCAAAATTAGGCAATAGGAAATTGTAGAAAAAAATAGAAAATAGAAAAATGTCACCTTGTCTGATGAATCTCAATTTCTGCTTCCACATTAGGATTGTAGGGTCAGAATTTGGTGTAAACAACATGAAAGCATGGTTCCATCCTGCTTTGTTTCAACAATTGAGGCTGCTGGTGTAGGGGATATTTTCTTGCCACACTGCGGACTTCTTTGTACCAACTGACCATTGTGTAATGTCATAGCTTACCTGAGTATTGTTGCAGACCATGTTCATCCCTTTGCAACTGCAGTGTACCATCTACTCATAGCTTCTTCGAATAATATAATGTGGCATGTCACATGAGTTCATCATACTCAAATCTGGTGACTTCGACAGTCACCAGATCTCAATCCAACAGAACACCTGGGGGATGCGGTTGAATGACAGGCATGGATGGATTCATATGTGTGCGGTGGATGCTATGATATCAATTTGGACCAAAACTCTCTGAGGAATGTTTTTAGCACTTTGTTGAATCTGCGTAATGAATAATTAAGGCAGTACTGAAGGCAAAAGGTGGTTGAACCCTATATTAGGAAGTTTTAACTAATAAAGTATGCAGTGAATCTGCAGTGAATCTGTGTAATATTCGGGTTACCAACTTTAAAAGACATGTCATTCACCAGTCCTAGTGACCAATAAAATAAATGAGTCAGCAAGCATATAATTCTGTTGACTTATGTTACATGCTATGTGTGACCTGTCTTCTAAATACTTCTGTGCTGTACACATGAAGTTTACCACTACACTATGGAGACCTAAATCGTGAGTTAGATAGAATTACACTCACATTCACACTACATAATTTGCAGTGAAGCCTTTCATCGGCGCTTAGTCTGAGACCATCTCCTCGGTGTCACAACAAAGTCTGCTCTCAGCCTTGTTACAGAAAGTAATTCCTGGCTTATTCCCCTTCATCTCCATCATCTCTCATCTTTACCATCTTTCTCTCTTGCTTTTCTCCCTGCCTCATCTTCATTAGCCCCTCCCTCCTTTGCAGATTCTCTCTCTCTCTCTCATCTAAATCTTTAGCTCTCCACCTGCCTTCTTCGCTGTCTTCCTGGTGGTTGGAGGTACGGCCCAGACCAAGCAGTCACAGGGTTCCAGATGGTCCGACTGGCAGAAGGTTCGGAACTGACACCTCGGCAGCTGATCCCATCCTACCTGTAAACCCCGGGGGGTCTGGGAGGGAACATGTGTATCAAGAAACATGAGAGGGGAAAGGACAGGAGAGGGACTGGGGGGGTGAGGGGAGGGGCATTACATAACAGCCGAACCTGTCATTTACTGCAACTCATCCTCAAACAGTGCAAGGCTGTTTCTTTGAAAGTGCCTGCACTTCGGAGTTGTTTGAAGCACAGGCATACACACTTTGCTATCACTCAAGTGCTGCGCAACGAAAAAAAAAACTGACTTGAATAGTTGAGGGAGGCAGACGGGGAGGAAAAATAACAGACAGATCATATTACAGATAGAAATGTGAGGAAGAATTCAAGACAATGAGGGAGGGAGAATGGAAAGGAAGACTCAGCGAGGCATGGATGACAGCTTGTGACGCCGCATTAGTCACTGTGCAAGAAGACAGAGGTGTCTACACGGCCTCTTTAGCACTGTCTCCTCTAATGGCTGTGTGTGTGTGTGCGCCGTGTGAGGAGGTGCAGTGCCCACAGTCTACATGGCACGTCCCGCCAATGCTGCGTGTGTTTAGACAGCGGCTGCAGCAGTGTTGATGGAAACACACAGGGGAGGGGGGGGCGCTGACGGGGAGGAGAGCAGGACAGTGCTAATTGGGACAGAAGATCGGGGTCAGGAAGAAAGGAGGAGGAGAAGGGAAGAGGAGCAGAGGAGAGACGGGGAGTCCTCAAGCCCTCCGGTGGCCCACTCTGCTTAATGATGCGTCTCTCTCGTAATTAGCAGACGGTAATTAACGCTCGGATCACATGGGTCTCCGTGGGTCACTTTCTCCCTCTCCGCCACTCCACGCTCCACTCCTCACTTACAAACTCTCACCAGCCGCACTCCCTGAGGTCCAAGCCCCCGAGATCTCCCAGCAGTAACCCTCCCCAGCAGCTCAGACGGAGCCAATAAAAGCACTCTTTCCATATGGGACGCGCACTTTATGGGTAAATCTATGGCTTCCTCTGTCTAAACCAGCTTGTGTTTATTCTTGATTGTACGTGTTTGTCTGTCTCCGCTTTCAGCACTGCTGCTGCTGGCGTGTGCGCGTGCGTGCGCGCTAAGCGAGTTTGTATGGGAGGCAGCCAGTGTTTTGTACACACGGTCTGTCAGGCTGCGTTAAAGCGGGCCTCACCTCCAGGCTGGTTTAAATATTAAGACCGAGTGGTGGCTCAACATGCATATTTTAATGCGGGGCCCTTGTGTGGAAGCACGAAGTGGCACATGACCAGTTTTTGGGCACCACAAAACTTTGCGCTCCAACTTTGTGATTGATCCGAAGCAGCCACTTACCTGACCTCAATGAGCCGAGCGTGGCGAACGACGGAAACAGGCGCACGTACACACACATACACACACACACACACACAAACACATGCAAATAAAAGATGCACACAGATGGTGGCGCAAGACACAATATGCTTTTGCTGGCTCGCTCCGAGACAGTTAATAAAACATGGAGTTGGTAAGAAATTCATCCCAGCCAAACCCGTCTCCAAACAAATGTGGTTAATAATACAGATATGAATTTATCCGTTTCTTTTCATTCCCATCCCCAGGGATCGGACCACGTTGACTTTAGCCCAGCACACACCCACCAGCCGTCCACGGGTGGTGACAGCTCATGGGATGTTCGCTTTGTTATTAATTGAATTTTAAAGTAACCTTGCCATGATATTGATCTGCATTCGATGAAACCCCACACAGTCACTCACACGGGAAGCATGGTGCACGCGCATCCATTGCGCCTCGTGCATCCTTTGCAAGCTCAAGGTTAGTGCGGCGGCGAAAAGTAAGCAGCAAGCAAGAGTGCTTCGTTGTGTGGAATATTTGTCAGAGTTTGGTGATGGCTGAAGTTTGGGAGTTGTGCTGAGGCATGCAATAAAGGCGGGGAGGGGCCTTCTAAAGAGATGAGAGAGGAGAAGAAGGTGGAAGAAGGGGGCGAAATGGTGTGTGAGGAGGAGAGGAAGAAGGGGCAGGAAGGGGGTGGTGGGTGGAGGAGCAGGACGTGGCCTGTACAAAGAAACGGCAGTGTGAAGTTGGCAGGGCAAAAAATGGCGAAGAGGGTGAAGAGAAAGCAAACAGTGTTACTGTTTTACTGGATTTACAGGACAAGAGGAAGCAAGCCAGGTGTGTGAGGGAGAAAGATTTCACTGACCTATTTTACAGAGTTTGGATGCTGCTTGGCCCCAGCTTCCCCCACTAGCAGCTCCCTCTTCTGGTCCAAAACCGGAAATACCACCAGAAACTAGCTCTATTAAGTGTTTTCATTCCTCATTAGCTGCAATGAAAGTCAGTTTTTTTTACAAATTGCTTGCTTCTGAACACACTCATCCATCACTTTGCCGGTTAACAGCAGCTGTCAGGCTGAATTTAACTTTTCAGACTGAAGCCCACGGAAGCTGCTGATGACTCTGATTGCAGGAAATGGTTGAGAGATGCTCTCATTCGTGACAAAGATCAGATTTTTTTTCTGTTTTTTTTCCCACCTTTTTAACGCCACGATTCTGTTGGATCACATCCTAAAACATCACTTGTTGCATGTAGCAGTGTCACACCTGCCAATGTGAGAATGATCCAGCAACTGTGTGTGTGGGTGTGTGTGGCCGTGTGTGGGTGTGTGCTCGCCTGTCTGTATGGGCAATGCAAGGGTGTTAATGCTGGAACGCTCCAGCTTCGTATCTAATTTGACTTCCACTCCTTTCCTTTATGTTTGCCTCCTGTTTCGAGAATCATCAGAAATCGAATACTTTTTGGGGGGAGTTTTGCTCAATGCAATCAAGTTTTGCTTTTTACTTTTTTAAAATGCCATAATGTGCTATTAGTCAGGCCAGACATGGGAGTCAGGTTAAACACATTGAATCACAGATCTAAGCTTGGTGACATTTCAGAGACAGAAGGTAGTTAAATAGCCTCCAGTAATTTCTAGCATTCATCACACAAACTGTCGCTGATGCTTAACTGGTACACGCAGGGGTTAATGGCAATTGATTGCTCGCCGTTAATCACCGTGGTTTTGTGATTACCTGGCAGGGTCGTATCGATTGCTCATTGATCAGCGCATCTCTGCCGCTTTCCCCACTCTGTCTGTGAGCTCACTGTCATTTAGCGCTTTGCCGGTGCAATATTGTCATTATGACACCCCAGGCGTCGGTGCTGCTCAATGACTCCCCGGTGGCAAATGTCTGCTGAGTTACAGAAGAGACCAGCCGGTCAGCCAAACTTTGATTTACGCGGATGTGGCACGGAAAAGTGACAAACTTAGAGATAATGTATCTGAGGTACAGGCGACGTGTTCGCCCCGCGGCCTCCAGGCGCTCACCTCTGGCTCATCCCAGTTAAACGAGTTGTTTTTAAACTCCCTCATACGAATCAGGGCTGTGGTCAATTCAAGCGAGGGCGCTGAGTGAATGAAGAATAAAAGTTTACACCTCTCTCTTGCCTCTGCCTCTTTGTCCCCCATCTCGTTCATTTCTGTACCTTAGTGTGTCTGGCTCTTGCCTCCATTAAAAGCCTTGTCCAAAGTAATGAGTTTAAAGTCAGAGTGCCTGTGTCAGGGAGGCAATAGAAACAGTGATTGTGTGTGTGTGTGTGTGTGTGTGTGTGTGTTGCTGCACACCGAGGATTTTGAGAATAATTGCATGTGTTTGTGTGTATGGGTGTGTATATATGCTCACGAAGGCTTTGAGGTACGCTTTGACAGCTGCGGATTTAATAAGCAAATGTTAAAGGTAGGAGGTGAGGGGTGTGGGGTGGGTGTGGGGGGGTATGGATGGGGCTTTGCTTATAAAATATGAATGACTGTTTCTGCATCTTCTTCAGCAGGCTTCATATCTCCGGTTTGCATTTCCCCGCGCTCCACTCAGAACAGAAATGCACAGTCCGGCAGAGCTCTGAGAGGAGATGTTGATAGATATCGTCCCTCAGCCTGACAAAGTGAGCTGTGCAGTTTTAATAGGCTGTGTCATGTGTTAAGCTGAAGCGGTATCTCTCTTTGGTGGAGGACTTTTACCTTTAAGCATGCGTGCCCCGGTGTGGCTGTGTGCTGAGTAAGTCACCAATCAAATCGATGCCACACACTTTGTCCTATCATGAAAGTCTGCATTAAGACGAGAAGTCAGCTAAAAGCGAGACGACGAGGACGAGCTTTGTCCTGCGCGACAGCTATTACAACAGGAAGGTGTTTCTGTCACGTAAAACAAACGTGGCATCAATTGTTTCCTATTAGAGGAAGTAGCAAATTCAAAATTCTTCAGTGAATACCTTAGAGATCGCGTGTTACACTGTGGCATTGTGGTGGGATTAAGTATAAGATTTGTAGAAAAGAGAAAAAAAGTTTTACAAAGATCTTTTGGAAACTGTCTGAACAGATGGTGTCTAGCATCCAGGGATTGTGATGGTGTCAGCTGCATCACTTTTATGACTTTTTATGGAAAAGAGAATAACAGAGGGTGCAGCATGGTTGAAATTTGTAATCATTTAGTACGCAGGGCTATTCTTCACCATTGTAGCAATCCATTTCTGGAAAGTGAGGAATCATAAAAGGATGGATACAATTTGTTTGACAGTTCCTGGTAATGATTTTGATATTGATATTATCCATTTTCTTCTGTTGTTGACTGCAGGTTTTGGACACTTGTGAGTCGTTACCAGTTTGCGTCATCAGTGACGCGGTGTAGTGTCAACATAGTGATAATTATGTGGTAATAACTTTGCTCTCTAAAGGCCTTTTTGTCATGTCACTCGTGTAATTAATAAGATTCATTATAGCCCTGCTACATGTAGATTAGCAAGGGGTGTGATCACCAGCGTAACAACTCTGTGATCGTCACGTCACACCTGAGCAAACACACTATCGCAGATCCTCTCTCTCTCTGTCTCTCTCTGGCCGACAAACTACTGTGTAAGACGCCAAAAAACAAATCGTCACATAGTCATCATCAACACGCTGGCATTCATTTTTCTACAAATGACAGAGAGCAAGGTCAGGAAGTACAAATGATATCAGAATAAGCAGCGGGGTGTAAAATCATTGAGTAAATGTTTGCAGTTGGAATTCAGCTGACAAGAAAAATGGGTATTGCATTAATACAGATGGGTTTTGTTTCACTGTGACTTTAATATATAGTGAAACTCTCTCCAACTTTAACTAAATGTAGTGAACACATGCATGCTGTTTAATGCATTTAATGCAGGTGATTTTATAAGTCAGATTTGTCTTTGTTGTGGTATGTCAGTGTGGCTGCTGTGAACATAAATTTACATTTCAAACACTGAAGTGAAAGGGGGGAAAATGAAGCTCCCAGATTTAATGAAATCGACAAAATATATTGTAAAATGTACAATTTATAGTGACAAAAATGACCCACAAAATGAGGAAAATGGAAGCTGTATATGTAAAGGTATGCTACTGAAAGATAGGAAATTGTAGTTTTCCAACAGTTGGAGTTAATAGAGTATACCGTTGCTCATCTTATATGTCTTCTTATGGAATATTAATGTAATTAGACCTACACATACATGAGTTCACATTTGAACAAATATGCATGGGTAAATGCACTTTCAGTGAAAGTGAAGCCTAGCAGATATGTCTTGTGTTTTTATTTATTTATTTATTTTTAGTGTTACTGTTTGCTTTCTTTCATGTATGTTTGTTGTTTTTTCATCTTTCTTTTTCAAAAAGATTATTTTGATATTTTTCCCTATGAAGCATAAATGTGAATGCAATGTGCGTATGAGAGTAGCTTTCATAAAAACAAAAACTGCAGGTGGGTAAATTTAGCTCATATTCCAAGTGTATAGTATTTCCAGATACAATCTTAGTGGCTTTAAGGTCCAACAGCACTTAATCCTACATTTCCCATAATGCCAGGCACTGTGGCTTTTATTTTTAGGGCTTCACTGCCTAGTATATGAATTTCTTCCAAACTTGACAACATTATAACAACATGATTTAATTACATATATTAATTAATTCATTAATTAATAACAATAGTAATAGTACTAGTGGATGGCCTGAAATGCCCCTTAATTCCTTTATTTTCTAAGACTTGACACCTGCAGCATGAAAGAAATCTTTATACAAGTGTTTTTACAGGCTAAGTATTCCTCCATATTACTAATAAAATGACAGTAATGTAGAAAACAGCAATAATTAATGACAAATGGATGTGCTGATTCAAGTGTTACTCATGTAGAGTGCAAAATAAAATAAAAAATACAAGAAAAGCTACAGTATATATAAGATCAGCCTTTAAAAAGTACCTTTAGATGCAGAATACATTAATATAATCTGCTGACTTTTGTATCACATGATAATCAAGTTTGTAGTTTAAAAAGAAACTTTAATGACTTGTTTTTTTTCCTGAATGTTTTTGAAATGGAGTTTTATCTAATATGGATAAAGTTTTAGATTGCAAAACTGCAAGATTACACCTACTTTTCTACACCTAAATGTAATAACTTAATGGTACCCCCTCTCTTTTTTCTTTCTTGCCTTTAACTGCACCCCGGCTCTTTCTGCGAGAGTTCGGTTTCTTATAATATCTTTAGAAAATAAGCTTATAGAGTATGCACAAACAAACCTGCATAATTTCTGGCTGTCCTGTTAACAGCTCGGTTCTGTTCAGTAAACTCGCACTCACTGGATATTTATTCAAAAGCACAGAAATACACCAAAGGAAGCTTCTCTTTTTGGTGGCGTTGTGAGACTACAAAGAGCAGGGAAATTTTAATACAAGGAAACATTTGTTGAAAATACTTTCAGGGTGTTCTGCAGATCACGCTA
The DNA here is from genome assembly GCF_001858045.2 of Oreochromis niloticus. Classification (NCBI taxonomy): domain Eukaryota; kingdom Metazoa; phylum Chordata; class Actinopteri; order Cichliformes; family Cichlidae; genus Oreochromis; species Oreochromis niloticus. The sequence goes on from NC_031972.2 coordinate 16,238,720, forward strand.
AGAGTGCAAATTACAAAGGTAAAACATTCCTTCACAGCTCAGAATACATTTCAGGAACCGAAGCATGACCCAACTCTCTGAATCATAATCAGTGAGCAGGAAGACATCAGATCAACAATGGTCGTACTGAGACCAGCACCAAAATTATTAATATGATATTGTTTAGCTGGTGAGCTGATAAAACATATCTGCTTCTTGAAGCCTGATGAATCTCGGCCCACTAGCTTGTGAGCTTGTGAGCTTGCAGCGTTGTAAAGATTTTGTCGGACACATGCTGTGTCAGCACAAAAGATGAGACAAAGGTTGAGGGCTGAGGAGCTTTCTCTAAACAAGTGAAACCACTTATTCTCATTCTTTGGACTTCAAACACTGCCTTTTTATAATAAATAAGTCGCTGAGTTTATGGAACACAATTCATTATTTTTGGATGCTTTTAAAAAAAATTAAAAAAATGTTGCATTGCTTTTAAACCCAGTTGGTTAGCTTAAATTTTTGTGTGTTTAATGTTGTGAATGTGTGTCTTTGAATCAGTTGGTTTTTAAACTGTTTTTGTTGCGTACCTCACAAACAAAGTGCAAAATGCAAACCAAACAGTGTCAGTCTGCTAGCTTACGAAGAATTCAGCTACACTGGACAGTTGCTTTTAATGTGAGGTTCCACTTTACTACAAAGAAGTCATTCCAGAACTTGCTAGTTAGCCACTGTCCTCCACAGCAGGGGCTAGCTAAGGGAGCGCTAACACAAACATACGGTGGCCCTGAAAGATCAAACACACTTCGACTTAAGAAAACTCCAGCAAATAGAACAATGCTGCAAAAGAACACAAAACAAAACAAAAGTTGAATAAAACGCAACAGAAATAGAAAAGACAGTGCAAAAGCTAAAACAAAACACAACAGAAGTGTTTTTGGGGAGACGTTCAGTTGCAGAAGTGACAAGCTAAAGGCTAATAGCAACCATAAAAAAACTAAAGACAGTATTGAATCATGTGATTAGAACACACATTACCTTACATTTTTTCTCTCTCACAAAACCAAAGTGCGAGCTCACATTTTGTTCCGTCGTGTTAATGTGTCCCCCAGAAAATATTTCCGGTGTGTTTTGAGAGATTTTTTTTCTACTTCCGTAGTGTTTTAACCATTTTTCATTGTGTCTTGTGCGCTTTTGCAATATTTTTCTATTTGCTGGCATTTTCTTGCATTGCAGAGTGTTTGATATCCTTTACCTGTTTTTCCACATAGTTTTGATAGTGCCTCCCAGTGACAGTAAATAGGTAGTTTGTAGGAACAGTGTACAACCATGCCAGTCCCTTTACTCTCCTAATCTGGAGCCTTCCAATGAGGTCCTGTACGGCCAGTGCGTCAAGGCAGAGCCAACAAAGGACAGCTTGTGTGTATCGCACACAGTCAGCTCCTGACAGAACAGCAGTTTGACACCTTGGGACGAAGAGGTGTTGCTTACACTGTGAAACTGTACAATAGCCTTATCAATGTATTGTGAGGGCTGTGTCAGACATTTACAGTCTCAGTAACACAGGAGGCGGGACTGAGGTTTCAAAGTAGAGTTCATCTTTAAGCACTTTCTCTGTACAAGTGAAGTAAAGACAAACAAGGTCATGGGACAATTAACTTCCTGTTATTTCCATTTCTATTCCCCCCATTTCCAATGCATATTCATTCCACCCCCTCATCTTTAAGATGAGATGCCTTTTGTCCCAGCAGAGGGGTCCTCTCCACCCTCTGTGCACTATAGCTCTAAAAAGGTGATGAAATGGGAAAGAAAGGGGCAAAGAATAAGAGCCAAGTCTCTGTTTCTGTGCATGACTGTGCAGAGAGAAAAGCCTTCCCTCATCCTTTCTCCCAGATGTCATGGTTCTCCATAGTGTTTAGTTTAACCCCACTATCCCTCTTCCTCAACACTAATTACAGACGCACACACACACACACACACACACACTTTGATAACTCCCACAGTTGCAGAGAACTGGCTGTGTGCTCACAAGGCTCAATAGGCTGAAAGTGATGGTGTTATAAGCACATACAACTGCTCTCATTAGTAATCTCACTGATAATGTGGAGATGAAAAGATCCTGCACCCTTGTGTGTCCTGTTCTGTTTTGTACTGGCTGAGAATATGTATCACTGAAGCTTTGAGAGACACACATCAGTGATTATGCAATTGTTTTAAACTGCAGTCCATCCGGGAGAGAACACTTTGGTTTCCTTTAGGACAGTGTATGACTGGAATGAACAGCCTTGTCTTTGTCTCGTTAGTGTATTTGAATTATCACACTACTGCACCAACCAATATATAGTTATATCAAATTTTGTATTTTACTGTGGCTTAATTTATAAGTAGTAGTAGTGATAGTAGTAGTAGCAGAAAATCTGAATTTATTTTTGTCCTTATATTATACAACAAAATACTACACAACATGAATGTTTGGGGGGGGTTTTTTTAACTTTTTTATAAAAATAAAAATCAGTCTCAGTGACTCTTCTTCTGCTGTGTAAAGGGCAAGTAGCACTTACAGCATTCCAGTCACATGTGTGACTTCAATGAAGCCTCTAGAGAGGCAGAGAGGCAGCTGACAGCGTTGAATATCCCATCACATGCGCGTCAGCCGCTTTAAACAAAATACACAACTTCTATAAAACACACAGACACAGTATATGGACAGCTTTCAAATGGACCAGGCATTCAACTGTTTACACAAACCGTGTTATTAGTTTAAGACTCCCTATCTCATAAGATTTGTGGTAAATACAACAATGAATAAGGCTAGATATTCTTTCTTCAATTTTTAAAAGCTGCAAAGAAATTATTATCATTAGTGTGTGGCACGCTAACAACGATCATTTCTTTTTTGCTAGTGCAAACAAGCAAATTAAACAGCCATCTACAGAAAATGGCACTGAATAACTAATTATAAGTAAACGAGTTTAAGCAGACTAACAAAGAAACTCTTCACATCGCAGCCATCAAGAAGATCTTCCAAAAGTGACAGAAAAATCACAACTCTGAAAAAAAACCCTAAATGCTGACGTTGCTGTTTATGATATTTTGGTGACAATACGTTTCATTTTTACTTTTCTTGTTGGATGGATAAAGGATGTATTGTAGCTCCAAAACAGCTTTTCAAAATACATTTACGTGATGTGAGAAATGGCAATTTACAGTGATCCACTGATTAAAAGAAATCAAATGGGATGCTAATGAGTCAAACAATCTGAGAAACATCATCTAAAAAATGTCACGTCCATGTCCATGTCACATTTCTAGTGTCTTCTTATGTTTCCCTTAACATGAACTATTTGGCACAAGAAATTAAGAGCCTGACAGATGTCAACATTTTTATGACTGATGCCAATATTTGTGAGTTTTAAAAATTTTATACTCCGATACTGGCCAATAATGTCTGTCTTTGAGACACACAAGACCTAACATTTGCTGTATGTATTTATTTATGTACTCATTTACTCTTTAACTGAATCTTCTCAGATTAAATGGTTGTTCTGTTTTGGTGGTGTCCCAAACAGGTGAGTTACAAACAGAGAAGTTGCACTGCTCCCTCTGGTGGTTTGACCTTGCTACAACTACACTCGTAACATGATGGAAGGGTGTTTCTCGGGTCTAATCTTTAATTTTTTTCAACTCATTTATCAGATATTACAGATGTCAATACAGATAGATCAGCAAATAGCTAATATTTGTAAGTAATGCATTTAAGTAGGAAATATGTTTTGTTTCCAAAGTACTTACATTAGTTGTGTCTAAATTCAGAGGCTGCATCCTGCACTCGGCCCACGTAGACTGCGAAGGACGGGTCCTCCAAAGACCGAGAAGGCCGGAAGTGGGAGGCTGTGAAACTGGACGGTCTAACCTTCAGATTTGCATCACCAACTGTCTTGGTGGAGTTTAATAAACTCAGCCGTCTGCTCCTTGCTATCTGAAATATAACAGGACATTGACGTAAATTCTTGATCATCTCATACTTATGTTTAGTCAGTTTTCTGTTTGATGTTTATTCAGCTGTAATCTCAGCCAAACAAATAAAGCACTGAAAAAAGCCAAACAATAACATTTTTAAGTTATCTAAGGCTACGTTCACACTGCAGGCTAAAGCGCATCAAATCCGATTTTTTTGACCCTATGCGACCCATATCCGATCATGGTATGACAGTGTGAACGGCACAAATCCGATATTTTCAAATCCGATCTGGGTCACTTTCGTATGTGGTACTGAATCCAATACATATCCGATGTTTTAGAAAGCAACTGCTGTTTGAACGGTCATGTCGCATTAAATCCATCTTTTACGTCACTGACACAAGACAGACGCCAATTATCAGCGCCGGAGAAGCGCCCGAGAAGACATCGCGAACGCTTCCTGGCCATCCAGTGTAGATGTTAGTGAAACTGTTGGGAAGACAACGTGAACATTTTATTTGTACTGTATAATCTGCAGATTCTGACAGAAATCTGCAACTATCCTTTGAAGCACTGCTCCTCTCTAAAACAGCAATAAGGATAATTATTAGGTTATCTACATTATTATGTAAATAACAAAATAACTTAAAGCAAAAATTGGGAAACGTAAAATCCGAAGTCTTTATATTAAGGGCCATCAGTCAAACAATATTGTTTGCTCTGGGTCTAAACAGAGCGCGTTGTGTGTGATGTCTTCTTTTGCGCATGCGGGCCACTTTGAGCGTTCACACTAGAACGCGTTTGCTGTCGCATTTTATTTGTAGTGTGAACAAGCAGACAAAAAAATCGGATTTGATCAAAAAATCGGAATTGAGCATTAAGACCTGCAGTGTGAACGTAGCCTAAGTGAGCTATATATCATGTTTAACCTGAGTAGTGAAAGACTGCGGGGGGTTTGAAAACAATGTGCCAGGAGTTCGCTGTTCTCGCCAGATCTAGTGGGCCCTGACCTCCCGGGTAGCTACCGAGCTGGTGGGTAACAGACATCTCCGAAAACGTCGGAGCACTTTTGCAAATATGTGATGTCTTGATAAACCGAGCAGATATTTGAAGTTTACACAGCTACATTCTCACCTGAAAATATGTTAAAAGTTTATTTTGTGGCTGCCGCCATTGTTGGAAACTGGAATTGACTGGTCCGCGCTCTGAATTCTGGGATAAGTTGGGCCATGAAGGATACACCGGACACATCCTTAAAATCTGGGGAAAAGGAGGACGCATTTGTCACTGCATTTAGAGGAGTCTTCGAATTTGGACAGCCTTCGTTGCGTCGCTGTGACCTAATCAGCCTACAAATGCAGCCTCAGGAGGATGCAGCCTCAGAATTTGGACACAGCTTTTGTTGTACAGAATAGGAGATATCACTATGGCAACCAGGAAAATAAATTTTTAAAAGAGTAGCAATCATGTCAAACCACTATCTTTTTCTAAACCTGATAATAATAATTAACAATGTGCTTAACAGCCCCACAAATTATATGTATGGTCATGAAAGTCTGATGTAGAACTGCGTTCAGGGGCATAAAATAATGTTGTGAAACTCAAGTTCACTATATCCACTATATCCACTCATATCCAGCAACATGAATCAATAAATTAAAGGTTGTGATTATATCACAAAATGCCTGTGAGACCAGGCTGTAATATTGGCCCCACCAATAAATCATTGTGACTGAACAAGTAAACATCATGCTGTTTATAGGCAATACAACGCAGCTGGAGCAGTTTCATGGCTTAGATCAGTTAAATCATATAACAAAAATTAAATGGTTACACTGTAAAGTAGGAGGTTCTTGGAACAGGCCAACATGCAACAATTCATGTTTGGATTCTTGATCCAATTTGGAAGTGTTGCACTGTATTGTATTGAGAAATTTAAAATTAAATTCAACACCATTTTGGATTGAGTCCCTGACCAGCATTTATTCAGAGGTTTATGAATTTTTACCTGTCCACCATGCCAAAATGACAGAAGGAATATGATTTCTGTATAGTTTTCCTTCCTGAAGATCTTTCTTAGATTCATTTTATTTTCTTTTGGATATTTTAAAAACCCACTGTGGTGCTGATGTGCTGCACTTCCTCTTTGGTAGAGAGTTACCCTTCATAATCACCAGCTGCTGAGGATCTTGGTATGCAGATTTTTTAGATGTGGGTAGGATTGTGTGTATGTGTATTTGAATACATTGATCTATTTTTATACGTATATGTGTGGGGGTGTGCAATTCATACAGGAACAGCACTGTGCAGGCAGGCATTTATTTAATACAGTATTGTAATTTTGCACAGTTTACTAAATTAAAAAAATAACCCAATGGACAAATGGACTGAGGGGGGAAAAAAAGTACAAATCCCTTAAAGTCCTAATCTTGAACATTTTTAAGTAATGCAGTGCTGAATGGCACATTCGGGTGTGTTTTATATTTTTGGTCCCTTTCAAAGCCTTCCCTGGATGTGGGTGGAAAGCGCTTGATCTTCCCTTGTTCATATTAAATAAGTCAGATTCCAGCCCCCACCTCAAAAACCTATACTCACATTTACACTTGGGCTTATTAGATGTGAATATGAGCCTGTGTGTAGCTTTCCTTTTAGCTCAGGCCAGAGAGTTTGAGTCCTTTTGAACAGGCAGTAACATGAGGCAACTATGACAGGCAGGACGACCCTTGATCACTGTTAATTATCTAAGTGGACGTGAAGCTCCCAAACCACCAGAGCGATGCAGCTATAGCACTCTACATCAGGGAGGTTCTGCATATTTGCTTTCAGATCAGTGTGGGCGTACTTGTGTATTCATGTGCATCTGTGCCTTACCATCATCAATACCATGTGACATGTTGCCCTTCAAGTGCACGTCATGGTCGCATGAAGGCGAGCGTGTTCTTCATCGTCCTTCAAAAGCAAAGCTGAGTTCGTCAAACCTGTCAAACACAAGAGCGCACCAAGGAACTCTTGAATAGCATGTCTTTAATGAACCAGGGGCTATTTAAGATTTATGAAAGAGTTTTAAAAATCCAACTACAATGGACTGTCATTACACTTGAATTCAAAATAGTTGCATCATTTCTTAGGAAGTGATCTGTACTTGCATTATGAAGCTGATGCACTGAATTCCCCGGTGATTAAAAGTAAAGAACAGGGGTGGTGTGATATCAGTTTTATTCATGCTCAGAACTATTACTACGTTTTTAGATCTTGTGACATGAAAAGAAAGGAAACTTATAACTAAGTTGACCTAAAAAAGTTCCTCACACCAACTTTAAAAGTGTCCTAAGTCCATTAAATCATTTATATAATGAGTCAATATTATGTGTTAGTGAGCAATGATAGTCCAGTCTCTCCAAGCATGAGACTATTGTTCTCAAAATGACCTCAGAAATATTGACTGCATTAGCAACGTAGCACTGATACACTACATACAATTTTTTTTAATTGTTTGCCAATAAAATAAAAAAATTCACTGTGGGCAATTACTGTACATGTTTTATTGTTTTGCCAATACTACTACTCTATTTTCAATAGCTTCTTACTATATAAGTATAAAAAAAAGTTACTGTAAATCTAAATACACCATAGGAAAAATTAGAGAAATAAAACCAGCCACTGACCAAGGGTTCTGGCCACAACCGGTCCTCCTTCCTACCCATGCAAAAGAATAGGCGTCACATGTATTTGATCATTTATTAGCACACAGCAGTGTCTCATTGTACAACTGTATAGTGACAAGAAAGCCATTCTATTCTATTCTATTCTATTCTATTCTATTCTAACAACGCAGCATTTATTTGTGCTTACTTGTGTTATTTTAATATGTTAAATCCACACAGCAATATATTATAAGCTACATCTTAAGCAGACAAACACACAATTTAATCTAAATAAAACCTTAGAGAAAATGTCCTCCTTAAAGTATCAGCTTCCTTTTTGGCTTCCTTTGGCAAAAAGTCATTGATCAAGTCTTCAAAGTACAACTGCCAAATATTACTGCTTCAGTGTCCATAAGTGACAGCCTGTTCAAGGGACTCGGTGTTATCCTTAGTTTATTTCCAACATCCTGGACACTTATTTAAAAAAGTGACAGACATTAACATGAAGCATAAAAACCTTTCTATAATCCTCAAGCAGTCATTGTTTTCCTCCACACAAAATATCAACTGGGACGTAAAGTTGAAACAGTTATTTAAAAAAAAAATGGAAATAGCTGGTTAACATATTTGGGCCTCATAATAAAGTTGCTGTGTCCTATTAAATATAAATTAGTCTCTTTAACATTCCCAATAGGTGTAAATCATTAAGATCTAAAGATGTGACTAGTCCGCAGTGGGCTATTTGTGATGGTTATGTACTTTTAACTTATAATTCCATGTCTCTGCTGCATTTATGAATTTATAGAATTAAAATAATGAAAATACTTTATGCTAATACGAACAATACAGAACAATTATCATGTGGACGAAGAAAATATCGTCTTAGCATGTTTGTGCCTACATTCAAACAGTAGCCTCCTTGAGTCAGCCCGTGTTTGTGCAAATTAATCAAACTTAAATGTAGCAATTAGACAAAACTTTTATCAAGAAAGTATGACAGGAAAGGATTTTTTTTTTATGCTATCAGCGTTAATCTCGTTAAAATGACATTAACGCCATAACCGCATTAACGCAGCAAATCTGTTAGCGAGTTAGTGCGGTTAGCTAGTTAATGCGTTAGCGCAGTGCAGCCCAACACACGGGGCGATCGGCGCTAACTCGCTAACTGAGATTTGCCAAGTTAATGCGGTTATGGCATTAACATCATTTTAACAAGATTAACGCTGACAGCACTAATTTTTTTCACAGCTGGCTGCTAGCCTGGCACCTGCTACCTCATTTGCTGCTGATATGGTCTGTCTGTAGCTTTTTATACGAAAACATTTTTTAATGTTGTATAAGAATAATTGCTGTGTTTTTGATTTTCTGCAACATTGTCAATAAATGAGCCACAGTTCATGTTACCTAGTTAACTTACCTAGCTATTGTTAGCATAGCGTAGCAAAGCTGTTATCTTTACTTCAAATTAAGAACTGATCCTTTAAACAAAATATTTGACTTGTATATATGAATTCATAGCATAGACATAGACATTAGATAACATTAGATCTATTGTTTAGTAGGGTTTGGATGTTAGCATTTATTTTCTTTAAACAGTCATGTCGGTTCTATCTGTTGTTTTAAACACAAAGAGAGAGTTAGAGCATTTTCAAATTTCCATATGGTAGCAATAGTGGCACTAATATGATTCGATAAACTTGATCAAATTTGCAAACTTATGCAAAAATATGTAAGTATAAAAGTGATTAGAAAAAGTAATCACTCGGCTATTTCAAATATGTATATTAAGTAACAGGATTTCACAATACCATAATTCCCAATATACATTTTGAAATGTGAAAGACGTTTTAACACATACTGCAAGTTCTTTAGTCAGTTCTACACCCAAACAGTAGTTTAACAAGCGGGAATTTCCTGTCAGGTGCTTCCATGCATTATACTGTCTGACTTGGAGATAAAAAGTCTGGATGTCTTTAGATCTCCTAAAAGATGTACTGTGTCGAGACCAGAGTAAACAGAAGTGCTCTGTGACAACGACATCTGTGCAGACAATTCTGAGGCAACTTATGAAAACACTATGGCTAAGGGAAAATTACATCATGCCCATGGACTTGCATCTTTTCTTTTTTGCGGGAAAGAAAGAGCTTACTGTGCCAAAGGCCCAGAGCTCAGATTCTCACGCTGGCATGTGGTACAAAGGCTTCTGCCCCTTTAAAAAATTGTGTAATGCACAAATGTTATTGTAACATCAAATTTGTGGAGTTAATATGTATAATACAGCTTTGTGTTTCATGTGAACCTCATTAGGTTTCCTTTCAAATGATACATTAAAGGTTTCTGTCCCTTCCTAGAAGGTCGTGCTTATTATTAAGCATTATAGTATACTTGTGTAATCGCACCATTGGCCAAATTTGTTTGTCAGTTACACTGTGTGTGGAAAGAAGGAAAAGGCAAGTGAGAGATAGAGGGAGAGAGATGCTCGGGGAGCGCAGAAAACAACACTATCAAAGGAGGGCTTCAAAGACTATCAGCTACGTCTCCTGGGTAATTTGCGATCCTGCATTCTTTCGACTTCAAAGGGCCGCTGTGTGTTGGAATACTGCAAGTGGGAGAGTGAAGGGGGGAGACGAGGGAACGGAGGAGGGGGAGAATCTGATTTCTCTAATAAATGCTGACACCAGGCCTGTTTGATATTAGATTCAGGGAACAGTTTGATTTGTTATCGCCTTTGAAACTCTTCGGATGTCCTTCAGAGAGGCGGGATGGCTACCACCGCACCCCGAGTGCGAAAGGGGAGAGCAGTGAGTGCCAGGCTGCGAGGACAATGGTCCTGCTATAAAGATGACCATTAAAGGGCTATTGATTAGGAGTCTCTCTGTCTGACTTTTTGTCTGTCTCTCTGCCAGGACTCATTCTGTATACACCTTAATACACTACAGCAACTCAATGCGCCTGAAAAAAAAAACATTAGAAGAAGACGATTAGTCTGACTTATACTAAAGCGGTGTGTTGAACAGTGCGGGGTGGTCACAGGTCACTCTCTTTTTTGAAGCACTCACGGTATACTTTGAAAAATCCACTGAAAATAGGAAAAATAAATAAAATATTCAGAGCCCTCAAGAGATTTTTCTGACCATGCAGAGCTGTAAGTGAGCAGCAGGGTGGAATATTTTGATGCCCACCACTGACTGCAGGTGAAGAGTGGAAGAGGAACCTCCCAGGGGTAGCCTGGAAAGTACTTCTAATGGGTTAGTTCACAGCTGCAGTTTTTTGCATATCTGCAAACTTTAAGACATTTTCTGAAGTGATCTTACAGCGTGCCTGCAGATTTGGTGCAGTGTTAACCAACTGTCCATCATTAAAGTTTTTTTTTTTTTGAATGGGAAGGTGAAGAAATAGCTGGAAAATAGCTGTTTTTATTCAATAATTTGTGGAAAGACATCTAAAGGGAGCCTGCTTATTATTGCCCTAGATCCCAAATCACACTGAAAGGGTTACAATAATAATTTTTTATCGGTTTTCAGAATAATCCTATGAAGAGAAGAGAGCCTGATGTTCTCACACATGGTGAGCCACATAGCGTAAAAGATGTCAGATTTGAATACCAGATTGCTTCTTTTTAGAAGAATAACGTCAAATGTCAGATGTGGATAAGCTGGAATAGAAAGGTTTTTTGTTTTTTTTAAGTCATTGAGCAAGCAGTTCTGATGGTATACTAGCCCACCTGCAGGAAGTGAGAAAATCCATACGACAGTCATACTTTAATAAACATTAGGCTTGACCCATTCTGACATTCAGACATTTCTCTCCTAGACTCGGCTGTTTTTCTTTTTTCCTTTCATAAAAGGCCCCGAAGTCACCCTTATTAGACTTCTCACATCATTTTCACTTTGACATTGGAACTGTAGACACAGATGGAGAGGGGCATGCGAGACACAGTGAACTTGGTCACCACGCCAAGTTCAGACAACTCCCAGAAGAGGTTATGAATAATATTTTCACTGCATGGGGCCTCTGTGTGATTTCTAACTTACTGGCGCTCACTGGTTCTAGTCGCATTGCATACTGGATGGGTGTCAGCACAGTTATCTAAATCAGTTCTACAGATAACAGACACAGTGAATGAACGGGGAAGCTAAAATCAAGGCGATCTAGCAGAAAAATCCCAATTTTTACAAAACACTCCGGCAGTTTCAAAAGTTGTTTTCTTTCATTGAAACATTTGTGGTGTTTGATCTTTGCTATATTGTTATATCTCTGGCTTGTGACGATAAATCTGCTGGCACTCCCTCACTTATAAGGCCATCTTTAAGCAGCTTCCATTACATCTGTCCTCATATTTACTTCCACCCCCAGTGTCAGGCTACAGCCTGTGCTCTCGAAGCTCTCTGCTCTTATCTTTACCAAGGGTCCATTCAGAGCTTAGTGAAAGGGCTTTTATGTGGGCAGCTCCATCTGTTTGGACTGAACTACAAAAATTTGTTAATTTGTTAGACACAAAGTTACAAATATTTCAAGGAGTGAGATGGGGAAAGTGTTTATTTATAGTTTACGGTTCTTCATTGAGAACCGATGTGTTAAATGCCCTTTTGGCCTTCTTTCCTTAATCTTTGTCTAACTGTAAGTTCTGGGTTTTTGTGTTGGTCTCTGTAACCTAATTATTTTTGTACAGAGAATCGCTTTTAAAAAAGACGTGCCATAGTGCCTCAGCGAAGGTTCATTTATCATGTGCAGTTTAAAAAAGTTATTTTTCTTCTCTTTCTTTATTTCTTCAGATATTTCGTTAAATTAGTTTATGTGTGGAGTGTGAAACGCAGACGCCCTAAAGGGTTGACCTCTGAGTAGGATTTTGGCACCGTTCTATCACCTCAGTCACAGAAGTCACATTTGTATATTGTTATCTTCAGACCTGTACAACACAGTCTTGACAAAGCCATTATTACCTGTGTTAAAGAGGCTTATAAGACTTTATTTGTTCAGGTCTGTTTGAAATCAAGATCTTATTTTAAGTATCAACATGAGAACATTCAGTTACACAAAACAGCCGTCACATGTGAACTAAACCATCACATCGCACAGTAAAACGCTAAAGTCTGACAGAGGAATGAGTTTGTCTTGCTTCAGCATGTTTTGAGCTTCATCCCAGTACCTTTGTCGACAGTTAAATACTGTGAACTATAATTTCGAAATGCCAGATATGAATGATAGATGATCAGTTGTTGAATTTAAAAGAAAAATTGGGGGTTTCACAAAACACTTTATTCTATAGTGTATTATTGAAGGTGTACATTTCCTATGTATTCAGATTCTGCATACTTTATTTTTATGTATTGTAAAGTCCCATCGTCATATAAAGTGTCTTGCCCATTAGAAAGGAAGTAGGAATCAGGTGATAACTGACTCATCAAAAATATTATCCTTCTGAAGTTTCTCATGTAACATCATGTGCATGCTTGAGGCTTATCTGCCATTTTGGATGTGATACAGTCACTGGTTGGGAGGAAGCAATGATTATCCCCAAACTGGTTGGTAAATGGTTGCTAGAGGTTGCCAGCTGCCACTGATTTGTTCACAAAAAGAGTGAAGCTCCAAGAACTTTCATGTGATTACTTTTGTCTTTAGCAGGCAGCCGTAGTCACCCATAGTTTGCATGCAGGACATTGTCTTGCTAACTACTAGCCAAGTTGTAGTAAAAGTCTTAAACTGTGATGCAAACAGGAAATGGGAATGGTCAAAGTTGTGCATCAGGACTGTAGCTAACATGCTTTAAAAGGCAAAACTTTTGCTTTGAAGGTGAACGTTCCAGTGTACGTTTTACGTTTTTTTACCGTTTCACTACACAGAGAGCTTACAAGTGTTTGCAGACAAGTTGTTACATTTTCCCACACAACCAATGGATGCCAGGTGGACATGCACCAGCCTTTAGGCCAGTGCGTGACTGGGCCTTATGCACTTCACCCTACAATGTCACGCATCCAAAATGGCAGACAAGTTAACGTCATATGATTAGAGGTCATGTGACTGCTAACCTCAATAGCCTAAAATGTTTAAGATGGTTAATGTTATATAAATACTTAAGCTCATGTAGTGTAATAATGTTAGTAGAGTACCTGGCAACAGTCCTAACATTTCAGTCTGTGTCGTAATAACAAAATATATTGTTTTAAATGAATGGTCTGACTCAAGTCTAACTACAGACTTTATGTTTAGGTACTGTTATCATTTTGTTATGGTATCAACTTTGGTATCAAGAGTCACGTAATTCTATTGTTATCAGTTATCCAACTGCTGTATTTTTGGTATTCTGACATTCCTACTATACCCCTCAAAGTTCCATTATATGTTTATTAGTTACACAGTTTTTTTACTTGAAGAAGATTTAAGCAATAAAATTGACTGTATTTTCATTGTGTATATCCATATCATATCTGTGTAAATTAGAAAAGACAGCCATATAAGAAAGGAAGGAAGGGCTGTTTCATACCATCGACTCTTTCTCTCCTCCACAGAAGTGTCTCACATCTTAGTTTTTAACTCCAGTATCATTCATCATTGACTATTTAGTAGGTTCACTCAAGGTCACTCTCAAGTCTTATATCTGAGTTCAAGCAAGGATTTTTTTGTCAGTTTTAGCAAAAATATCTACAGTAAATATACATGCTGCATATTCACCCCACCCAAAGCACCTACACACACTCGCATACAGTAACTCATCAAAGTGGATGTAAGCAGAAAACACCTGCAGTGTCATCCACTTTCCCCACATCCACAGTATTCACTGACCCAGGGGAGAGCCATGCTGTTTGATTATTCTGCAGAGTGATTGATGTGTCGCACACCACTGTGGTTTGTATTCATAAGAAAGCACGCATCACCATTGATCTATTGATGCACGGCATTGTGTAATGAATATGCAAAACTGCACTGTACTGCTGTACATCCGAGCGATTGGCTGTCAGTGACATCATCTCCAAGTCGCAGGTCTTTGATTCGCACTGCCCAGATAGGATGCCGGAGAATTGTAAATGAGACGTAATCAGTACTAACAATCCTGAATCTGTGCCAGCTGAACCCCCCTCCAACCCAAAAAGAAATCCTCGCCCCTCCTTGTTGCCCCTGCCAGAGTCCCTCCTCTCCTTTTCCATCTCTCTATCTTCTCATTAGTGCTGGGTTTGGAACAAAGAGCCATCTGGGCATGGCTACCTGCCAGCTCAGGTGGGCCTTTACACATACAAGACAGCTTCTCTTCAACATCTGTCTGCCAAGATCAAAGACATTTCTGTTTACCCCCTAAACTCCCCCTCTTGTGTTTCTCTCTCTGCCTCTGCTTCCCTTCTCTACCTCTCATTTTCTAATTTCCGCAAAAACTTCACATACATTAGATAGGAAGTAGACTAAATGCGGCACCCTCCTCCCCCTTAATGTCTCTCTCCGCCTCTTTGTCACTTCGCAGCTCCTCTTTTTCGCCCTCAGGGTGTCATGCAGTCTCCCAGACTGCTTTGTTTTGTATTTTCAGCTTTTTTTAGGTAATTGTTTTCCTGTGTATATACTGTGGGAGACATAATTTTTGAAAATTCTCTGCGCTTTGCATCTCAGCAGTCACTTTACAAATATATCAAGCTTTTTTACATTTTTTTCCCCCTGTAATTGTCGACTCCCGATAGCCTTGGGCTTTAGGTGCAAACATTCAGAAGGAGAAACAAGTACTTCTCAGCTCTCACAGAAACTTCTCACATTAGCAGCTAAAAGTAGAGCTGCCATTTTTATGGCCCTTTGTGCAAGGTATCACAATGTCCACCAATATCGATAAACATGCTGAGCTATGTGTGCTGATAGTAAAAAAAAAAAAAAAAGATTTACAGCTTGTAATCAGATGCAGATGGGTCCCTAGTCCTTCTGTGACTGCACTTTATATCATGGAAAGTATTGATCAAGGGTTTCAAACATAAGGCCCAGGGGCCAGAATTGGCCTGGTAAATATTACAATCCAGCCCACTGTAAAACCCAAGACCTCCTGCTCAAATCGCCATTCTTTTTACTTATACTGAAATATCTCTGGGATTAAATGCCTAGTTAAACTTCTTTCCTTGGTATTGATGGTTGTTTTGTTTTTGTTTTTTCACTTTCAAAAAGACAACACTGACTGCTTTTGCTGTAGGTAACCCCCTCCGTGGTTATAAGATGGTGTATTCAGCTGCTCCGGCACGGTAGATACGGGGATCAGGGAAAGTGTTATCCTTTAAGCCAGGTGCTGCTGTTCAACACAGCTAGTTCCTGCTGACTGAAACACTTCCCCGCACGCTTCCGTCTGCTCGTCTGACTATTCTCTCACAGGCTCAATGTGCGTGTGAAGAGGTTACTCAGGCCCTCCGTGTCAGCTATGAGTGAGTGTGCACAGTATGAATGCGGTGACGGCATTTAAGCACTGATACAGCCTCATCGGTGCTGGGCTGGTGTTGCTGCTGTTTTTCTGTTGATTTTTTTTTTTGTTTGGTTTGTTTGTTTTTTTTAAGCCCTTTGCTCAGAACTAATAAAGATTGATTAGTCTTCCATTCAAGATCAATTGCAACGCTATTTTAGCTATGCCTGTTTGCCAGGATGCATTCTGATCAATGGCAAAGCTATTTTTTGTGTCAAGGACAGAGCCCAGTTTACTTCAGGCAGGACGAGAGAGAAAAGCTTGACTGATGGACCGTTCATGGACACAAAAGGTCCCTCCTCCTCCTTCTCCTCCTCCTCCTCTCCCCCTGAATAGCATCCTTTTCTGAAAGTGTTGATAGTGAATTCATTTTGAGAGATTTCACATGCTCTGTGTCGCCCGCATTACCAGCAGGGACAATTACATCACTGTCAGATTACAACTTGCCACCCACTGTTCTACCAGTTCATAAAAAAAGAAAAGAAAAAGAAAACACTTCTTGGAGCCCCAGGCTGGAATGTCACATGTACAACCCTCCACCCCCACCTTCACCTCCACTTCCACCTCCACCCCCTACCAACCTCCCTCCCTACCACTTCTCCAGCGGAGGTTTTTCTGCCACATTTGCTTGGATCTATGGGTCTACGGGGTGGCGGTGGGGTCATTGTCCGTTTTTCCCCAGCACGATGTTCAGCAGGAGACAGCTAACTGGAGCGTAAAACAAGGCTGCAGTCTGCAGGTAGCCACCGGCTAAGCTCACCTGCTGCTAAATTCACTCTGACAGGTGAGATCACAGCCTCGTGGCGGGGCACCGGGCCCCAACAGGGAGGCGAGAAACATGTGGGTGTGGGAGCTCAGCCTTACAAGACCCTGCCTCTGCGCTACTGCTCGAAGGAGCAAGATAGTTAATAGAGAGAAACATGTCATGGATTACGAGGCTCTCTCTCTGCAGAATGAAAATAATAACGCCTCACCCCTGCTATCAGCGAGGTAGGTTATTGGCCAGATTGTCCACGGAGTTACTTTTGAAAAGGGAATCGCACTGCATCAATAAAAGATTATGAGTTTCATTAAAGGTAGCTCGCTCAACACAAGCGTGAAGCACACTGTAAAATTAGAAGGGAGGAACTTAATGAGTTTGACCCATCCTGGTTACATGGGATAATATGTCACGCAGAATATGACGGGCGTTAGAATTATAAAATTAGCCTGCCTGTTTTAAATGATGTCCCTCTGTGCGCTCTTAATTAACAACAAGGCATCGCACATGAGGTACAAGCTGTTTTTTTAGTGTAAATATGATTTTGTCAGAAGGGGTCTTTAATCTTTCATGACCCAGGGGAAGCTAAAGCCTTCTGGTCCGAATGAGATAGGAATTAAGGGTACACTAAAGATAGGCTGGATTTTAGGGTCATAGCTATTTGTTCGCCAGCAGGGGCGTCACAGCACAGTGACCACACTTCATCTCATGGACAGAGCAGAAGTGCTAGTTTCATGTCAAACATCTTTTCCCCAGTGATAGCAGATTATTTTTATGTTGAGTATTTTATTTATTCATTTGTTTGTTTGTTGTTGGTCAGATGGATCTGAAGTGAAACAATTCAATTCAGTTACTTTGGAAATGGCTTCCTCTTAAAGTTTGCAGGGCTTGAAACAATAGTGTTTTGCAGTACACTGGTGTGTGTGTGTGTGTGTGTGTGTGTGTGTGTGTGTGTGTGTGTGTGTGTGTGTCACATTTCTCTGTTGCCAGAGTGTTTTTATTTGTTTCATTCAGGTGCAAAACACACCACAAGGAAAGCACACCCCTACACACACACACACACACAATTCTCTCGACTCGAACTTATCCCAGCTCCACAGCTGCAACTCAGCAAATGTGCCGGGCAGGGTTTAATTTTCTGGCCCCCCGCCTCATGCATTTTTCATCACGACCGTCCTGTTCCCACCCAGCCACTCCCGCTGCACAATGCTATTGATTGGCGATTAAGCCATCAAACTCTTATAAAGAGCTTAATATTTTAAAGCTGTTACACTTTTCCACCCTTCTTACATTAATGTGTACCCTGTACTACAGTTGCGAGTGAGGTTCTGTTTGTTTCAAGTTTCCGCTCTTATGCAATACCAGGTTATGAATGTTTGATGTAATGCAGACGACAGTAGTTTTTTTTCCCAGCACTCCCACACAATGCATGCTCCGGCACGGAAGCACTGTGTTCGATCAGCTGACTGCGCCAAAGGTCGAGAGGAGCAGCGTCAGTCAGCAGAGAGACTGGGTTGGGACATATTCTGCTACCCACACGTGGGATATGTCCTCTTGCTGACCAATTTGTTTATGGTAATTCTAATAGATCTCTTGAGGGGGGGCTGGTCTTGCTTAGCAATATTGAGGGTTCAGTGTTAGTTGTGACCACCAGGCAAAAGAATCTGCAGTTTCATCCTATTCTAGCAACTGATAAGCATCTTATGAGTTATTTTAAGGTGTCAACGAAGAATTACATGTATTCAAAATGCTTAACAATATCTGCCATTGTATTTCCACTTTTTCATATGTTTTAGACTTGTTATTTGGAGTTTTTAAACCAGACATACACGAACCCCCTCGTGCCATATGAACCCATCACTGTGTCATTGCCACCCGTCATGTTCCAATTATGCTGATTTTTAACAGACTGTCAACTGGATGTTACCTAACATGATGTTAATTTCATACAAATGGGTCGTCGGTTTTTCACCAGTTTTAATTGACTTCAAATTTGATAAGTTAATGTGCCAAAACACTTACCTGTTTTTAACAGCTGAATTTATTTTTTCTTTTACTTTTACTTCTTCTGTCTGTTTTCCCGAAGCTTTCAGTCACTTTTGAGTGAGCGCAGTCTTAATTATTTTAAATGGGAGAACAATAGAATGTATATAAAAGATGGGCACGCTGTAGCCTCACGGTTGAAGAGTGGTGAAGAGTGGTGTGGTGACAAAAAAATTAAATGAATTTTTTAAAAATCAGACTATATAGAAGTCTGTAACAAAACAACCCTGCTCACATAATATGTAAATATTTGTAGAAACTTTGAGTTTATGGTCTCAAACTGAATACAGCATGGTGTTTATTTTGTGAGTCATGATTCCATTTAGGTAAAACACACAATAAAGCTGGACATGTTTTAGGGGTTGACTAACATGCAGCCAGTTTTGTGGTCATTACATAAAAAAGTGCAGGACAAAGTAGTTTGTTACACCACTGGTACTTTCTTGCTACAATGCAACGTGACCTGAATCACATTGTCTTTCTGTCCTGGATGCAGTTCCCTTTTTACCATCATTCTCTTGTCCTTTTGTGCAGTAAAAATAAAAGTAATGTCCATGTCTGTGCCCCTGAAAGCTGCAGACATTTAACTACTCCTGCACAGTAACTGAAATCAGCTGACTGTAGCAGTGTGGTACTCATGATTGTTTGTGATTTGTTTGCTTTTTAGTCAACAAAACTAGTGTCCTTGAGAGAAAAGCGAGGTAGTGAAACAAGCACTGCCATGGGTGTTAGTCTAGTAGGTTCCACTCCGGTAGTATAGGTTTGGGGACTTCAGGGCAAGAATACAGGTGAGCACGGAGGGGAAAGCAGCACGTCACAGTTGCGCAAATGAAAGACTTTTGAGTGCAGTCTTTCACTTTGACTCCGGGCCAAGGTCAGGTTTCATGTGCAATGCCTCTAAACTGACACAACTACTTACCGTCCACTAGCCTAAATGCACTCATTTGATATGCGGCCTCTCAGCGTGTCAGTCATTTCTCGCTCCGCTTGACAGTGCAGACAAGTGACTCATATAATAAGAGTGGTACTCTCCATTAGTGCCAGTCAGTTTGTGCTGTTTAAGTCCTCATGGTGCTGTCCTCCGGGGCTGAGCTGGATAACACGCTTGAGCTGTGTCCCAATCACAGTGATCACCTGTGACAAACCGCACCAAGACCCAATCAATACATTACTCTCCCGGGGGCGGGGGGCGGTCGAGGAATTAATGTAACTCGGCTGCCCCGCATTCCTGTGTTTGAGGGTGTGCACGTGTCCCAAAACATCATCCTATGAACCAAAATATATATAAAGATTATGAGATTTATCAGTAAAAAGAAACATTTCCCTTATTTAAGACATATTAGAACGATACAAGTAGACATAGCAAACAATGAATAAGAAAATAAAGATAAAAGCTTAAGAAATGAGTGAAAGAGACTCAAAGGAAAGCAGTGTGTGGGAGATTCGGCACAGGCGGAGGGGAAACACAGAGCTCAGTCAGTGGCTCCTCGGGGAGAGTATGTACGGCTATATCAGTACAACACGGGGGGGGTAGTCAGAGAAGCTTTGTTTGTGTAGGGCGAAATTAACACGCCCTTACCATCATAACAGTCATGTCATTATAGAAGGAGGGTGAAGAGCCTGATGAGTGTTTATGTCAATGTTTTTTCTCCCACTTAATGAGCTGGGTTTCCCCCTGCAAATAAATTAGTTGATGAGACTTTAGAGTTGTTAGTGAGGTAGAGAGTTTGAGGGGGTTTTGTGTGTGTGTGCTCTTTCATTCCTTTGGTCTAAGAGTAAGTCTGACATACACAGTTAAAACAAACACACACACGCATGAATGTACACAGTGTACCAGATGTCCAGCTGTTCTCTGTCTTCATTAATCTGTTGCGAGTTGTGTTTCCTTTCTTTTTTCTTTTTTTTTCTGAGTCTTGTCCGCCACATTTTGCTTCTGCTCTTTGTTCCATCCTTTCCTTTCTCTTGGTCTTCATTTCCTCCACCTTCCTCACGGCTCATGTTGAACCTCCTGCTGCGGTTGCCTCCAAACGCCATCCACCCACCGCCACTACCCCCATGCCTGCAAGAGTTTGTCTCTCATTATCGGTCGTTACCGCACCCCAACCAGCCTACCCACCCAGCATGGTGTCATAGCTTCAGTACAGTATTGTCTCATTATCTTCCTAGATACCAGGGAAGCAGACCAATATGGGACATTAAGACACTCCCCCTCGGTTAGAGGCCCAAGGGCCACTGACAGCGCCAGCAGGTGATTAAGACGAGCCAAAAGTCTTATCTGCCCTTATCAATACAACTAAAGTGGAAGCTGAACACTCACTTTGCAGCTGACTGGCTCATCTGCAACTGGTTATTACTCCAAAATAAGTCTGCAATCAAATTAAACGGGTACAAAATGATTAAAAAGAGAAAAACTGATTTACTAGTGCATGTCGAAAAATTAGAATATTGCAAAAAAAAGTATTTTTTTTCTACTGTGATTTTTTTTAAGTAAAATTTGATAAATTATACACTGCTCAAAAAAATAAAGAGAGCACTTAAACAACATAATGTAACTCCAAGTCAATCACACTCAATCAAACTGTTCACTTAGGAAGCAACACTGATTGACAATCAATTTCACATGCTGTTGTGTAAATGGAATAGACAGCAGGTGGAAATTATAGGCAATTAGCAAGACATCCTCAATAAAGGAATGTTTCTGCAGGTGGTGACCACAGACCACCTATGCTTTCTGGCTGATGTTTTGGTCACTTTTGGATGCTGGCAGTGATTTCACTCTAGTGGTAGCATGAAACGGAGTCTACAACCCACACAAGTGGCTCAGGCAGTGCAGCTTATCCAGGATGGCACATCAATGCGAGATGTGGCAATAAGGTTTGCTGTGTCTGTCCGCGTAGTGTCGAGAGCATGGAGACGCTACCAGGAGAAATGACCTCCTGCAGGCTACAAATGTGCATGTGTCTGCTCAAACAGTCAGAAACAAAGTCCATGAGGGTGGCATGAGGGCCCACCATCCACAGGTGGGGGTTGTGCTTACAGCCCAATACTGTGCAGGATGTTTGGCGCTGTTTGAACATTCTGTTGCCTGCAACATCCTCCAGCATTACCGGTTTGGCAGTGGGTCAGTGGGGTGTCATTTCTTTGGGGGACCGTACCCAGAGGTAGCCTGATTGCCATTAGGTACCAAGATGAGATCCTCAGACCCCTTTTGAGACCATATGCTGGTGCGGTTGGCCCTGGGTTCCTCCTAATGCAAAAAGCAGGAACTCCAGCAACACTTGAGGGAAGAAGAACAACTTTAATAATTGGTCAATTATTAAAGTTGTTCTTCTCCCCTCAAATGTTGCTGGAGTTCCTGCTTTTTGAATTCTTTCATCCTCTCCATGCACCTTGGAAGCAGGTGAAGTTGTGCCAGAAATTTTTGCTGCGATTTTTCCTCCTAATGCAAGACAATGCTAGGCCTCATGTGGCTGGAGTGTGTCAGCAGTTCCTGCAAGACGAAGGCATTGATGCTATGGACTGACCCGCCCGTTCCCCACGCTTGAATCCAATTGAGCACATCTGGGACATCATGTCTCGCTCCATCCACCAACACCATGTTGCACAACAGACTGTCCAGGAGCTGGCAGATGCTTTAGTCCAGGTCTGGGAGGAGATCGCTCAAGAGACCATCCGCCACCTCATCAGGAGCATGCCCAGGCGTTGTAGGGAGGTCATACAGTCACGTGGAATCCACACACACTACTGAGCCTCATTTTGACGTGTTTTAAGGACATTACATCAAAGTTGGATCAGCCTGTTGTGTGTTTTTCCACTTTAAATTTGAGTGTGACTCCAAATCCAGACCTCCATGGGTTGCTACATTTGATTTCCATTGATAATCTTTGTGTGATTTTTGTTGTCAGCACATTCGACTATTTAAAGAACAAAGTATTTAATAAGAATATTTCATTCATTCAGATCTGGGAAGTCTTATTTATGTGCTCCCTTTATTTTTTTGAGCAATGTATATTCATTGCATATCAAGTAAAATATTTCAAATCCATTTTTGTTGTTTTTGTTTTAATTGTGTTGATTATGGCTTATAAGCTCATGAAAATCAGAAATGCAGTGTCTTGAATTCAGAGGATTCTATAGCAAAGTCAATTCAAAACCTTGGGAGAGCTTCCCGATGAGTGGACTGAGGCTGATTTTGGTGAATCAAGAGCCACAGATGTCTTCAGGAAAGGAGCTAAAACTAATATCAGCCCAGTCCTGAACCAGAGACAATGTTAGAAGCATATTACCTAGGCCAAGGGGAAAAAGAGCTGGACTATTGCACAGGGGTCCAAAGTCTAAATATTTTTGCATTTCATTTGGAAATCAACTTCCTAGAGTCTGGATGAAGAGTGGAGAGACGCCAAATTCACGGTGTTTTAAGTCATGTCATCTTCTGGTGTTGTTCGTGATTGGTGCACCACGTTTTATCAAGACCAAAGTCAACAAAGCCTGCTACCAGGAGATTTTACAGCACTTCATCCTTCCATCTGCTGACTGGCCTTATGGAGATGCTGACTTATTTTTCCTCATAGGACTTAGCACCTGCCCACAGTGCTAAAATTGCTACCAAATGGTTTACAGGCCATGGTATTACTGCGCTCGATTGGCCAGCTAACTCACTTGACTTGACCATGATAAGGACGATGATAAATACCCAACCCAAAAATACAGATGAGCTGAAGGCTGAGCTTCAATAACGCCTCGTGTCACTGAATGTCACTGAACACCTCCATGCCGTGCTACACTGACACAGTAAGTCATGGTAAAGGAGCACCAACCAAATGGTAAATGTATAGATTTGATTGAACTCAGGAAACATTAATAATTTGCGATACGGGACTTCTGAAACCAAAATGTTTTTTTAAAAAAGGCTTCAAATACGGATGGACGGACGGATAGACAGATAGATAGATAGACTGATTGATTTCGCTTCTCAATGGCAGCTCTAATGTGTCCCATCAGACAGTAAAACTGATCGGGAGTCGCTTGAAGAGCCTGAGGCAAGAAGTGGCCTCCAAACACACCGATATCAATGTGGAATTGAATATAGATAGAACGCGCTTCAACGAGTCTGACCTATACGTGCCCCACTCTGTGACCCACAGTACCCTAAGAATCCACAGCCACTGTGTTCACGGCTTAGAGCTGTTTTTGGAAGCATGAGGGAAGCATACACAATATCAGACAGGTGGTTTTAATATTCTCTGCCTGTTTTGTTTGCTTGTTTTTTTTCACAGCTCCAACGTCTACATTTAGCTTTAGCTATTCAAAACAAATGTAATATTTCTGCACGGCAACCACCAACCTGAAAAGTTCCCAGTTTACAAGCAGTAAGGCGAGCTCGACTTTGCTTCAAGCAGACTGATGTAAGGAGCAGATTTATCATGAACTGACATGTATCACTGACATGCATGACACTGAATAGATTTATCAGTTTCGTTTCATATGAACAGATGGTGCTAAGGTTCAGAGCGATGCAGTGCAGCAGTGAGGTGTGCTGGACAAAATATCTGAGATGAAATCATTTATATTATGCAACTGGGTTTTGTAACAAACTGCGGTAATTTGTTTAAATTCTGTCCTCCCCCTCCTCCGTGTCACCTGCAAACCCTTTCCAAAGATGCTACAGGTCCAGATTATCTAAAGAAAACTGTGGAATCATAAATAAATCTTTGCTCCATCCTCTTGATGTATGGCAGTAAAAGCACTTGGCTCCTCGTCTCCTCCTTGAGTCATCTCTCCAAATTCCTTCTGTCTTCCCGGAGCTTCAAAAAGCAACACGTAACGGCCGTGTTTGGCCTGTTATTTCTTTATTTTTTAATTTTTTTAATTTTTTTTTTTGGTTTCAGGATGGGGGTGGCGTGGCAGAAGAGCGGGGCTGGCGAGGACACAGCGCTAAGAAGAAGGAAGGAGAGGGGGTTGTCTGTCCTAGGAGACAGATGGCGCGGGGGGCTGGTCCATGATGGGCTGGTGCTGGACAGGCTCCATGTGCTGTAGTGGGTAACTGGGGCCCAGGGTGGAACGTAGGCGGCACTCTGATCCTCAGCGCCACAGTATTCCTCAGGCACAGGAGTCCACTTCCCCCGCCCATCTGTTCCTTCCATCGCAGCTATGGCAAACGTTCCTGTGCACACATGCAGGCACACGAAAATATACACAGGCGAGCATGCACACACGCTCGCGTTCACACGCATACGTCAGAGACTGCCCCCCTGCTAATCGGCAGCTTTGGGTTCAGTTACAGTGCACCATCAGCTCTTCCCCCAACATCCCTCATCCCCGTCTTACAAAATTAGCCTCCAGGTTTGACCAGATCCCACCAGCTTCCGCTCCCATTTCAATGTCACGCAGTGAGTGTATCTGCTGCTGAAACGTCAAGGTCTCCTGCTTGAGAGTTTGTGTGTGCTACCACTTAATATTAGACTAGTCCCACACGTGCTTGCTGATGCCCACAACCTTTGCTGTAAAGTAATCCTGGCATCAGGGAATTAATTGCTTCTCTATCACCTGTAAGTGGGGGCGGGCGGTGTTTAATGGCAGGAGGGAGCAACTAAGACTGGGAGACAGAAGCCAGACGAGGAAAAAGGAAAAAAAGAAAAAGCTGGCATGGTTTTAAATGACAGAAAAACATGTTGCCATAAGGTCTGCAGCGCAGGCAGTGCCATGATGTGTTGCTGTGACTGATACATGTCCTCACAGAATTTTTTCACAAATCATAAATGTTTTCATAATCAGCCGGGATAATAAACATGCCAACACATGTGCAGCAGATAATGACTTGAATGGGAAGTTTGACATCAGAGTCATGGTCAAAAGGCTGTTGGTTAGTCAAGGTCAGATGGAGGCGGCGTGCAAGATGTTTCTGTGTTTCTGCAAGCTGGAGGGCCTGTGATTATCAGGCGCTGCACTGTTTGTTTGTTTTTTTGCTTCTTTTTTTGTTTTGTTTTTTTTTAATCGGTGCTCCGGGATGAATGAGCAGTGATATTGTAAACGGTGAGTCATTTGTTAATTGTCTTCCTCCGGTTCTTCCTTTTACCAGATTGTGCTGTTTAGACAGCTGGGAAACACCCTTGAACAGGTTGCCACTATTATCGGTTCAACAAAGGCACACAGTCACTTATGATCATGTTTATACATACAGTGCAGAGTAATTTGGAGTCCATGTGGCCTGTATGTGCTTTATTGGAAGAAAACGGAGCAGCTGGTGGAAATTCTCAAAGAGAAATCACAAATTCCAAAAAAGAAAGGCCACATAATTCAACTGTACATTTCCTGTGAGTTGATACTGCTGTAACTACCAGGCTATTTTGCACTGCTAATGTGACTGCCCCTATACTCAACCAGGTTTTCCCAGTCGTCTCATGTTTCAAAAGGAAGCTCAGACATTATAGCAGGAGCCTGCATATCCACATAAGTGATTATATATCCAAATATAGAATACATGATGGAAATCATGCCTCACGTGTTAAAGTGCGCCTTTCTGTATTTAAGTTACCTTCAAAGTGTACACAATGATTTATCCATCAAAGCTGTATTTTGGTTGTTGATGTGGTGTTTTTTTATTCGCACTGAAATTGCACAGAACAGAGAGAAGGATGGGAAAAGCGTTCTTTTACATGTGAAAACATAGTTTGACATTAAAGCAAGAGGGAAAAGAGTCATAAAGTCTTGGAACTGAGTATTTTCTTAAAGCTTGGCTAACGGTAGCTCCCATGTGCTATTGGTCATACCCAGACGACAACTTGGGTGGGACTGAAAAATGCTGTCGAAATTCCAAAAATCCTAAGTCAAAGGCCAGTAGTGGGTGGTTCCAAAAGCAAGTCACTCCCCATAGACTCCTATGTTAAATGACAACTAGTTTGGCGTTATGCATCACTAGGTGCATGGTCACTTTGAGTGACAGATGGATGCTGTTTTATCATTTAGTTTTATTAAGAGACTCTCTAAAGGACTGGCTGTTTCTCTCGTGGTTGTGGTTTGTTTAGCCACAAAATTAGCATCCAAGTTAATGCACCCCAGGGAACTGTAGATGCATTGTTAACCAATCTAGCTAGCTGACAGCTACCCTCTTGTCCAAACTGGAAAGTCAGTGACATAGTGGCTCACTCATAACATAATCCATTACAGATCCACAGGTTATGAAGCATGTGAAGCACAGCAAGACATTTATAAGCTTTATTGTAATTGGTTGGCTGCACTGCAAAAACTAATGACGACAGACTTTCCACAACAAATTAATCTCATTTCATTCAGAATGTTCTAGGACTGGGGTGTCAAACTCACGGCTGGGGGACCAGCCTTCAACTCGCCCATCGATGGTGCTGTGAAGGAAGGCATATATTTTGTTTTGTATGACTGTATTTTCACACGTTTTACAGCTTTTGCTACTGACACTGCCATCCATACAACACTGCAATATCTAAGTAATAGATAAACATTTAAATAGCAGTAAATGTCCTGTTTTTTCATCATCTGCAATAGACATTTCTATTATGTATGGTGGGTCCATTGTTTGTTTCATTCAATCACTGAATGAAATTTTAAAAAAAATAATCATTTTGCCCATTTATTTCTTATAATTTGGGAAATTTTAAAAAAGCTGTGCTGTCTAAATGGCACTTGTTTTTTTCTAATGCTCAGATATGTGAAGTAGTCAATGTGCAGTTAAAATTCACTTCTTGTAAAAAAGGAAACGCATCTATTAAACTATAGATTTGATCTTAACCATACGTATAGTTTGAGTGAAGAGCCATTAGGTGATCATTGTGTGCAACTCTAACCAATACTTTAGGAGGAGTAGTGATTCTTATGAACTGAATGAACTGACGCTTCATTATCGCTCATCTTTCCTTTGGCTGGGTGAGCTAAAAATCGTGAAGGCAAAAGAAAAAAGGCATTAATTACACTTATTTATTCATCAGAAATATATGGTGGCAATTACCCTTTATGTCTTCATGTAATCTTTAAATAGTTTCATACACATGAGCCAATTAGATAAATTGCATATAGTATATATGAACCAACATGTATGACATTCCACTGAGCACTGAGCCTGACATGCTTTTAGAGAGAGGCTCTTAGCCAGCTGTCTGAATGCCAGTTAGGGAAACATTAGACTTTAAATATTAATGCTGTAATATGGCATTGTTGGAATGCTTACTGAACTGTGGGTTCCAGGCCTGCTGGGTTATTTGTCACACTCCAGAAAACTCACAGCAGCCAGAAGAGAAACCTCCATGGTAGGACATGAGCTTACACTACCTTTTGTACCTTTTTAATTTTCTGATTTATTTATTTTACTGTTGTTTGTATATCCCAAGAAAAAGCTTCTCATCCTTTTCCCTTCCCCTTTGCTCCTGGACTAATACCACATTTATCGATCTTCTACAGTTCTCTTTCTTTGAAAACAATAAATTCAACCAACACAAACGAATGCAATGTTTGGCTTCAGACTGAATCAAACGAAGATTTTACAAATCAAAAACAGGTACAAATTGCATTACGCTCAATAGTCAAAGGAGCCCTCCCCTCTTCTTTCTCTCCCTGTGTGAATCTTCCAGCAACAGATGGCCAATGGAGAAATCAGCAACACATTTATTTTCTGTGTCCTTTATTTTAACAAAAATGTGTCATAATTGGATGGCTACCCGAACGCACATATTTTAGTATATATTGGTTCTGTTCCAGCTGAGATATTTAAATCTGACATCATTCAGAGGACTATGCGAGGCTTTGGGAGTAAGTCACTTTTTAATAACAACTGTTTTGGAACATTTAGTCTTTTTTGAAATCTAAACATCCAAATATGAATAGAATATTACTCACAGTCACCAAACTCACAGAGTTAACTTTGGAGTAGCAATGATGCATTAAACTCAGCAGGATGTGAGGAGATGAAATGGAGGAAGATACATTAACAGGTGTAGTTTAACCTCCTAGAAACAGTGAGATCAGTTTGGAGTGTATATGTATTTGCAGGACTATGCGCACGTGACTGTGTGTGTATTTGCACCTGAGGTTATGGTGGAGCGCGACATCTGCCTAATTGGATATGTAAAGAAATGCAAATGTAAAATCCGTGATAGGATGCTGGCACAACCTTGCACCTCGGAAGGAGGTGCTGCGCATAGTGTGGAAAGGTCGGGGACACGGGTGGTGGGGTCGGGAAAAAGGGGCCACTTGCGGTGAGGGAAGGGGCGGGGTCACTGATGTGAATTCCATCGATCGCAGGCTTCATGACAAGTGTTCAGTGATTTCCTGTCCCTGGCAGAAATATTGTGCTTGTTAATCCATTTGAGTCAGAGTAGCAAGGGGCCTTGGTAAAAGAGGCAGAGCGTGTGCGTGTGTGTGTGTGTCTGTGCTGGTAGGAAATGGTGGTGTTAGTGGGTGAGTGGGGGGAGGGGGTCAACGCAAACAGGATGCTAATGAGCCTGCGCTAATCAATGTGTGCTTAATCAGCTATTCAGCTGTGAGTGGCCGCGGGAAGACTAGAGGAGCCAAGGGAGCGGAGAGAGAGTGTTGGGAGGAGTTCATGAGAAAGTGCAGGCCCAACCTCTGATTCACTCCCTTTGTTGAGAACACTGGTTCTCACCAACTCCTTGGTGAATGCAGATTTACTTTCCTTCATACAGCAGAGCAGCCAGTGTGTTGTTAGGTTTATGAATCAGCAGAGCTCCTGATTCACACTCCTAATTTAATGATACGCAGTGTAAAAGATGATGACGTTGTGATTTATATCAACTGAGGACATTAAAATAAAATATTATCTAATATGTAGCTCTCTGTGGTATGAATTTTGTTCATTTATGTACTTATTTCATTATTATTATTATCAGGATGTGGTTGCGTCTAAGGAGATAGAGGAGATTTTCTACTAATCAGAAGGGTGGTGGTTCGATGCCTGGAGCAAGATACTGAACTCCAAGTACCAGACAATCAAATTACCTGATTAATTGGCCATTAGCAAGTGTGAGCACCTTTATGAAAGCCGGGGTTTTAGCAGTTTGCTGGACTGGAGCGTTCAAAAGTTTGTTAACACAATGCCAAGGAGGATCAGCATTGTTGTTGTTGGGCAATAACAATTAGAGAAGTAATTGGTGTTGGCTGGAAAAGGCCATTTTAAAAAATGGAAATCATTCTAAAGTCATAAAGAGTATTTACAAGTAGAAAACATTCAAACAATCTTTCCAGGAGTGGCTGTCACGGAAAATTTAAACCTTAGTCAGACCACAGAAAAACACTGAACAAGTCTGGCCTGTTTGTAAGTCTTACCAGCAGAGGGCCTATTCTCTCTGAAAGAATATGGCAGCAAGGCTCAGGTTTGCAAAGATGTATCTGAGCAAACTACAAGACATCCAGAATAATATCCTTCGGACACCAAAGTGGAAATGTTTGGCTATAATTTACAGTGGCACATTTGGTGAAAATCAAAGAAGTGACATCAATTTCATCTTAAGCACGGTGGTGGAGGGGTAATGATTTGGGCTGTGGCTGCAAAACAAGCAGTCATACCAAAGGATTCTAGAGTCAAATGTGAGGCAAATTATGGGGTGTACTTTGTTTTTCACAGGCCTGTATGATTGCGCATTAACTGACGTCTGACCTCCCAGCTCTTCGTCAAACTTCATTCTGGGGTCGTCTTTTCCTCACTGTCACTCTCAACATGTGTACTGTCCTCACTGTCAGAGGGAATGACTATCTGCCTATAAGATAGAACAAGTCCATCACGCCTAATTCAGATGATCAGCAAAGGTTGGAGTAATAACCAAAAATGTGATTTATTGCAAGACAGCAGCAAACCTCTTAACCAGCTACAGCTTAGAAGGAATATATTTCCTTAAAAATGATGCCTCACCACATGCCTTGTCTCAGAACTTGATGTAATTATGCATTTATTGCATTTTGTGTCTGGCCTTGAACTGCCTCAGAGAACAGTACAAGAAATGTGTTAACCTGTTGCTTGTCAATATGGTTTAGCTATAACTGTAACTGTGTTAGCTGTAAAGTGCTTACTATTAAAGGTAATGTTAGCTCCGTTAATTGGCTGAAAATGCTTTACATTTCAACATTTTTCAATTTTAACAATACAGGCTTTTAGGATGAAGAATAACCAACATGTTTGCCAAACACAGGTTCATTAACGAAGTGCTAGATAGTAATTTATTGCTCCCACATGGCACTTTGCTCTTTATTTGGTTTTGGAAAGGCTATGAAAATACACCACCCTATAAACTTTTAACATGCAGAGCATCGCTCTTAGCAAATTAAAAGTAAAGTAAATTGCCCAGTAAGTAGCCAGGCATTGTTTTTGTGCTGTTATTGAACGAGTAAGACAACCAGCTGACCAAAAGATAAAGTTGATGTCTTTTTCTCATAGATCAAGTAAAGTAAACTTTGTACTGTAAAACATAATTGCACATATGTCAAGCATGGACACACATATCATCCATAATCACAATCAAATAATCAAAACTTTCAAATGTTTTTTGTTTCTTTTGAATAACTTTACACAAAATAAGAATGACATGTGTTTTTTTTCTTTCCTGGTATTGACAGAAGACGACTTTAAGCAGCTTGTTCTCCCAACCCCCCAAAATACCATTTCACTACCAACTTTTATTCTTTTATGTATGCTCACAACCTTCTGCATCCTGCTCACTTTTCTGGCTGATTAAGAAACCACAATTATTTCTATAGTTATTATCAAAATATGTAACATTAACTGACAATGATAGTTACTAGGATTTTTTTTTGTATATTATTCAACCATAAAATCAGTAAAAGTAGGAATACCATACTATCGAAAGACATCACTACACATAAAGTGGTAGGTTGGTAAACTGTCCATAGAGTTGTAAAAGTGAAAGTATTTGTTCTGCAGAAAGAAGTTTCCCATCAGTGTTGTACAGATCAATACTGTTGCATATGTTTAAGGTTGAGCTCATTTTAAATAATTTATATCCTGTCGGTTGAGTAAAGCATCATATTCTGCAAATCACATGTTTGCCCTGGCTGTACTATATGGACCACCATCTCTGAACAACAACTTTTAATGAGCTCAGACTTGGGGCCCTAAAAATTCCAGCTAAAATTAAAGGCTTGAGCATTTTGCAACATAATCTGTAAGCAGCTGCATTATTAACAAAATAACAGTCCAAAATTGAGGTCGTGTGTTGTTGACAAATCATCTGATGAAACTTGATGACCGAATCAGGAGATATAGTCGATCAAATAATCTCTCATAGATGCTAATCTGAAAGTGCTGGTGAAGCCTGAACCTTTTCAGCTTGACCGTTTTAATAACCCGGACATGACAGGAGTCAACACCTTCCCCCGTCATGGCTTTCCTTAATAAATAAATGGCTAAATAAATGACTTATTAAAAATGTATTTACACTACAGTCTAACTTCTCTACATTGCACGTGCTGGCCAAGGTGGTTGGTAAGAGAGAATTTAGCTGTTAAGAGTGCTCATTAACTTGCTAACGCTAGCTTCATTTCCACACAACATGCCAGCAGTAGCTTATCTAGCATGATGCCCTTTCATCAGTTTTCTGTCAAAGATCACAGGTTTATCCACTATGCACATGCAGAAAAAAATGCTGCTGGCTTCACAGCTTGCAAAGCTAAAGCCATTATTAATGGATACAGACAACAAAACAACACAGTAGATTCCAATGAAACTGGAGTCAAGAAGTGTTAAGCCTGCTTCCAGAGATAACTGCAACCACAAGATGGCAGTAATTTAAAAGATGGGTGTGAAAAGGTAAGAAGCTTCATGATTCAATACAAGGTGAGAGAGAAATGAATTTTAATTTATGCCCATTTTTAGATTTCACTGGACAAGCACTGCTTGTCTTGCTTGCTCTGATGAAAATATGCCTACTGTCCATCCAACCGTCCATCCGTTTGCTGAACTGATTACCCAGTTCAGACTTGATCATTAAATGTGATAAAGTGAGCTTTCACTTTTAAACCTTCTGCCTGGATCAGTACCAATTTAATAGCTAGTTCCCTAGTTAGCAAACAGTTGCTATAATTGGTACTGCAAAGCCAAAATGTAGAGCAGACTGAAAGGTTTTCCAGAGCCAATGCATCAGATGAAGACAGTGACACTCGCAGCTCATCAGAAGGACATCATACCTGGGTTCTATAAAACACGGCAAGACATAATGTTAACTTCCAGCCTATCAAGTAGAAACTTCTGCATCTGTCTTGGGGTATCACCACTCACCACTGCAGGAAAGCTTTGCCTTCACAGTTTTAGATTCTTAGATTCTTTTAGTTTCTTTCTTCTTTGAGTGGCATGAGGCTGCAGAGCACTGTTGCTTCACAGGAAGCAGGTCGTGGCTTAGAAACCAGTCTAGGTCTTTTCTGTGTGCATGTTTTCCCTGTTTGTGCTTAGGTACTCTGGCTTCCTCTCACAGTCTAAAGTCATGCATGGGGTTAATTTGTAATTATAAATTGAGTTTATGCGTGAATGTAAGCATGAATTGTTGACTGTTTCTCTGTGTTAGCCTTGCAATAAATAGTCAACCAGTTGGAATAGCCTCCGACCCAGTGTGACCCCCTGAACTGGATAAGCGAGAGAAAAGGGATGGATGGAAGACGTTCTCCCCTTTGGCTTTTTTCTCCTCAGTCATCTTTTCTTCTTGCCAACGCACTTAAGTTGTGGAGTTTTGCGCATCAGTGCCAGATTTACTGTCCCTCTTATTCCCACTGCTTCATTTTCTCCTATCCCCCATCCACCTGTCCTATGCATGAGCACAAACGCCCCCTGTTGCTCACCGAGTGGAATAGTGGTGTGTGGATCAATCTGAGCCAGGGCTTTGTACAAACACCAGAATCTTTTTTTTTCAGTGACTGCTCAGAATGGACTGCTGGCAGACGTTGAGGATTGCTGAATTTGAAAAATCCCGTAGAACAAAAGCTTAGTCCTGGTTTCAGTACTTGTTCATGCAATCACATCATTCCAATGATCATTTATTCATTTTAAAAGGTTGCGCAGGTTTTTTCATGCGCTTGTATTCCCTTGAATAGGTGCCCGTCATAAAGAATTAATAATATAGTTCTTTTGTTTATACACCTTCGTTATTTAACCCTCTCCCACAGGACATTTTCGCAGCTTTTATTTTGTCTTTTTTTTCCCAACGTGCTGGTTTCGAGAGTTCTGCATTAATCCTGTTCTTTACCCACTCAGAAAAAGGCCACAACTCAATCAGTCTCCCGTCCTGTGGAACAGCAGCCTTTAAAAAATGACTCTATACCCTGAGTTGACAGCCCAAAGATGGGAAGAGAGGAATTAATCTCACAGAAAGACCCGGAATAAAAAATAAGGAGGGGAAAGTGGAGGGGGCTAAAAAAGGTTTGGGGTGGGGGGGTGACGAGTCACGCAATTGGTGAATGTGGGAGTGCTCAAAAAATTGTACACAAATTCTGGAACACATGATGTAGGTGTGCACGAACGCACACACGCACACAAACAGAGGGTGCGTGTGAACGAGTAGAGGCTGGTGGAGGGAGGGAGAGGGAGCAGGGATCAATCCATATTTAGGTCTAATCTGTATCGCCCTGGGCTGCTGCAGACGTAGAGTTTTCGGGGACTTTATGAAGTCTTGTCAACATGATGTCATTCCAATTGGAGCTAGCCCAGGAAAACAGGGCCACTGCATTGGTTGTTAATATTCTAAAGCAGACCGGGCCAGATTAACCATAGGACACATTATTCGGTTGCCACGAGGATGTGAACAGTTGTGCGCAGGGTGAAGATGCACTTAGAAGCAAGTAAGCAGAGAAGTGCTCTTTCCCAGCAGTGGTTAATGTCGATGCCCACATGGAGTGTGTTTGCACTGGTGTGCGAACTGTATCCGAGTTTTTTGGATGGATAACAGAGGCAAACAGGGAGGCAGATTTCGAGGGGGATAAATGGAGAAGAAGATAGATCGCAAAGGACCATGCCAGAATCTCAAGGCTTTGGAAGGGGAACGTCTCTCTGAGGCCATCCATTGTGAATCACGGATGCCAGTAAATTTATCACATCACAGCATTGCAACACTCCTCATTTTATTCCATTGCTCCTCTTGATCATTCAAACCATTCATCCTGTGAGACGGTGTGTGGGGTGTGATGTCCATTTGATTTACTGTTCTGAAAAATGTGCATTAACATACCTAACAGTTGTCACATGCTAAATCTATGACTGTAATTTAAACGGCTCAAGTCTGATGGGGTGTCATTCAGCTTATGCTAGGGAATATTTGATAAGGCTACATCATTACAAACCCCCCTATCTATCTATGTATCTGTTCGCGTAAATGAGCAATGGCTCTCGTTTGAGCCGGAAAGCCGAGCTGTCATTAGTCTGTCTCCAAATACACCCACTAGCTCTAATGATGCAAAAACATGCCTGGTTATGCTTGAGCACGAGCCGTTTGAAGAGTATGAAAAAAAAATGAAATAAAAAAGATTTGAAGAAAGATGGATGTAGCAACGTGTATGTCTTCAGGTGGAGACAGTATTTCACCATAGAGGGATGGGGGGGTGGGGTGATGGGATCTTTTCGTTGGGTGGGGATACGTGTGTGTGTGGATCCGCGCGTGCGCCTATGTTTCAGTGTTATTTTCTTTTTAAAGGGGAATGGGCTTTTAACATGCAACTCAGAATCTGTCTGTCTGTCAACCACTCTTTGATGTCCTGCCGCCTTTGAGAGGGCTCGGGTATCATTAAGCACTTCCAATGAGTCCCACGTAGAGAGATGACTGGATGCGTAAAGTTTTTCATCATCAGTAAAAATAAAAAGCCTGCCTCTTCTCTAACTGGGAGCTTCAATCAACTTTAATTCATTTATTTGTCCATAAATAACCTGCCTGTGATTAGTCAAATGATATTTTTTAAGCGTTGTTAGAAAAAGCCGCCGCTGCCCTCCCTTTCTTTTTTCCAGGGCTGTTTCATCACAGCAAGGTCGGGTATGTGCTTTCTAACGACGTGCAGGTCCACCGTGCTGAAGTGTTATGAGGCTAATATGTGGAGAGTTAATATATGCCTGTCACCAGTAAAGAAGAGCACGAGCGCTCCAGAGTGCGCCGCATGCTGAATCTGAACGAGGGGGAAAGACATTAAATATTCTTTTTGATTGCATATCCAGTTGCATATTCTCACAGAGGGATTTTGCTTTTAACTGAATGTGCTGTACACAAGCACTTTGCAGTTTAACAAATATTTTTCCCCTGGCAATGTCTCAGCCCACCGGTGGTTTAGTACTTAATCCTTCCCAACAAATCCAACTACTAGCTCTACCCAGGGGTGGGCGGGGAGCTGCCATCTCTACAAAGGGAATTATTGACATTATTAAGCTATCTGTTTACACTAGAAAAAAAACATTCTGCATTATAAACAAATGTATAATATCAATCCCTGTAAGCCCTTTGTGGGCTATATAACTTAGCTCATAATGATGAAAGTGACCTTGCTCTGGAGAGTCGGGTGGGCAGGTTTTACTAACGTAGCGGGGAATACTTAGGGGAATACTAATGTTAGCTGAAGTAACATCTTAGGCCTGCTTATAGTTGTTCACACCCCAGGTTTCGGTTCCCCCCAGCATCCGTGGCCCTTTTTGAGAAAAAAAAAAAAAAAGCCTATCTTCTCATCTCTGGCTCTGTTCTGAAAACTCATTAGGACCAGAGATCAAAGAGTAGGGCAGCCGGCCTGTGAACTGGGCACTGTGGGCTATTTCCATCTATTTATCACTCATACGGCTATTTTGGCCCTCACTGGAGGTGATCTGAATCCAGATCGCACCACAACTTTCCTCAGTAAGCGTGCCATTTTGGTGACATCCAGCCACAGCTATGCAGGCAGAGTTCTCCAAACCGAATGCCTGCCTACAAATGCTGGCCTGCATATGAAATGCTTATTCACAACTTCAAGTGACAAAATAGTTTTAACCATTTCCATATTAGAAGAAAACCTAGAAGAATCCACAGAATAACAGCGCAGATCCACACAAGGCAAGTGCAAAAATGGCCTTGCACCTAAATCACCATCCAGCCCTATACTTTTTGGATATTACCAACTGCAAACAACCGCATACACATTTTACCTTTATTTGACAAGATTTGGGGAAAGATCAAGATTTGGGAGAAAAGTGAGGACGTCCTTAAAAAGCTAAGGATATTGAAACTGTAACTGTGCCTCAATCCAGTCCAAATACTTGTATCATGAAATAACATATGAACTTACATTTAACATCAAAAATGACTAATGTAAGATGTGTAGACAAGATTGTTGCCTACATCCATGCTGTAGCTGTATAACTTCACTTCCTACATTTTATCAAAGTCATTGTGACCAAGGATTGTGTCTTATTTATTTTTTTCTTTGCCTTTGTAATTGAATTTCTCTGCAGGCTGTGGTTTTTAAAGTTAATTGCATTAATGCTGAGCCCATTAGATTGTTAAACCGCATTCTGCAACATTAGTGACATTAAAATTGTATGATTTTGTCAAGGCGATCTCATTTACTGGAACAGAGGTGTATTGGGTTTGATACAGAGTGCTAACATTTAACTCATCATTCCCCTCTAACTCCTTCAATACTTCATGTCTTGTATATCCACTAAAAGACAGTACAATATATTTCATGCTTCAAAAATACTGGACCACCATAAACTTGAGAGACTTACAATAACGCAGTACTCCTTTCATTAGGCTCTCCCTGCCTGCATTTCTTTCAACCACAAGCTCAACATCCTCAGTTTGCATTAAACCTCTCTCTAACGCTCTCCCTAATGATATAAACATGATGACATTGACGGGGTTATTTTCTCAAACCTGACAAAGCTCCTACAGAGCCGCTAAACCCATAAATGACTAATGACTGTGTTTAGCTTGTTGAGGAAAACTCCCTGAAGATTTTTGTTTAGAGGTGGAAAAACAAAATTTGTCAAAACATGTAGACATTTAAAAAAAAAAAAAAAGATGTGTTATATATTTATCACGCCTTAATTGGTGTTGAAACATTTATGGTGTTTAAATAGCTAAAAACTACAACAAAGTGTCATATTTGTTTGTTGTGCTCAGACAACACATTGTTGTCAATTAAAGTCTTTTGAATCCAAGGCTACAAAGCTTCTGATGAAACGATTAAGCAATGTCTGTTCAGTCATTAGTAACACAGGGTTAGTCGTGTCATAAGCATCGTGGAGATAGCTTGAGATCATCAGAGACCCTAACAGGAAAAGAAAAAGCATGCACTCAGTGACCAGATTTACTCAAGTAAGCATTAATTATGTAATTGACATTTATGGAGAAATAATAATGGCGTCTCTATGACCATAAGTTTCCATACATTTCATAATGAAATTACACAATCCTTCTATAGAAAATAATGAATGAAGTCGTCATAGAGCTATTTCCACATACTGATCTCATTACAATGTGTCATCTGTCCTTTGACTTTTTCCTTTAGTTTAGACAGTGATGTTGGCCTTTCTGCTTGCTTTTCACCGGTATCCGCTTTGTGGAGCGTTATTTACCTCCGCCTCGGACTGGATTCCAAGTGGGTAATTTGATCAGCTGAGGATGACGAGGGCAAGGACAAACAACGCGCTTCCTGTCCCAACCTGTTTCCTGCTTTGTCAACGGCAGGCCATCACGCCGACAAACGCACATGAGCTTAAGCACACATTTGTTCAATAAATGACCTCAGACAGCCCAGAGCAGGTGATGAACAGGACAAGCGGACCATCTGTCTCCTTTTACAGTTGTTTAAGTGTGACGCTGCACCACCACAGAGTGGAAAAGCACAGTGACGAAAAGCGACTGGTATTATTCATTTACTGATCCCATCCTGTCCCTGAGTGCTGAAATTATTGTGAATACAGGAAGTTGTAAGATTTATAATCTTAAACTGTTTCCATACGTTGGGTTTATAGTTTCCGTTTCACAACCAAACAAACACAGAAGGGGAAAAGTAAATAAATCAGGGTTATATAGAGGGTGGCACAGTGGTTAGCACTGTTGCAAGAAGGCCCTGAGTTCAATTCCACCATTCTGTGTGGATCATGGGTTCTCTCCGGGTACTCTGGCTTCCTCTCACAGTGCAAAGACATGCAGTTAGTGGGGATAGGTTAATTGGTAACTCTGAA
Organism: Oreochromis niloticus; assembly: GCF_001858045.2. Lineage (NCBI taxonomy): Eukaryota > Metazoa > Chordata > Actinopteri > Cichliformes > Cichlidae > Oreochromis > Oreochromis niloticus. The sequence continues at coordinate 16,277,698 of NC_031972.2, forward strand.
TTGCCCATAGGTGTAAATGTGAGTACTAATGGTTGTCTGTCTCTATGTGTTAGACTGGCGACCTGTCCAGGGTGTACCCTGCCCTTTGTCCTAAGACAGCTGGGATAGGATCCAGCCCTGACAAGGATAAGTGGAAGAGGATGGATTATATGGAGAGATGTGTAGTAGCAATAGTATCAATACCAAAGCAGGTATTGGTATTGGATTGATACTGGCATGATAGGATAAATACTTTGTTTCTGTCCTCTAAGATTTTTTATTTATTTTTGTTTTGACCGTCATGTCTGTTTTGTTTATAGCATATACCACAACAGAAGTTGACCCAAAGCGCTTTGGAGGCAGCTACATTTTGGTGTGCTTTTTTGTTTTAATTACTGTGATTTTGTGGTCATTAAATGTCTTCAGAATTCGCAGATTAATGATGAATAATCTCAGATGTCATGTCACACTTTTCCTGCCTATACAAATTAAAAATACCAGTATTGGTATCAGCAATACTTGTTCTGTATTTACATGGTATCGGACAGATACCAAAATTTGCAGTATTGCACAGCACTAATATGTATTTGTGTTCTCTCCTTAATGCCACAAAGATACAGTGCAGGAGCAAGTGTTCTCAAAAGCTGTCCAAGTATTTCTGTCACTGAAGGCCTGTCTCAGTTTTTCTGCCTTACAGTTTGTGTTTATCCTTTTCTTCTTTTAAAGAAGCTGTTCATTTACTACATACCTCAGAGAGACTGAGACAGAGTGTGTGAAAGAAGGGAGACAAAAAGGCACTGACTATGTGTCTATCAGATTCAGTGTGTGTTTGTGTGTGCATTTGCAAAATTTGTTTTTGCCAATTAAACACACACTCGTATCCATCACAATGCCTGAGCTGAGGAGCTGAGGGGCTCCGGGGTTTCAGGTCGCTGTCTTTGCAGCACGCAGAGCAAACTAGGTTACTGTGTACATAAAAAAAAAAGTTGACTGCAGCACATCAGAGCAAAAGCAGCCTGAACAACCCAATGGCTGTCGTTGGAGCTCAACAGATGTAGCTTCCTTCACTAAATCAGCTCTTGGAAAGTTGTCAACACAGCTCTGCCAGAACTGCTGCCTCTCTTCTTCCTGTCTGTTATAGTTGCCTTTTTTCCCTTTGCCTCGGTGTTTAGTGTTTGCTGACTGACTGTAGGAGAAATAATGAGGAGGGTATTCTTTCTTTTTGTCCCCATGTCCATGTCCTCCTTTTTCACGGCAACACAAGAAAACACACTTCACAGGATTATTGTGTTATGTTTGACTAGCTTAAGTGTCCATGTGCAATAAGGCAGAGGAAAGAAGCTGGGCAAGGAATGTGTAACACACCTTGGAACTGCGCAGTGGATCAAAATCTGACAGTGCTTTTGTGTGTTCATGATTACTGCAGTTTTAACAAACACCTCTGGCCAAAATGCTGCTCCAAACCATGACAGAGCCTCCACCATGTTTTAGAGATGACTGTAAAAACTCAACTTGCTGTTCCTCTCTTTTTATCTTCTCTGTATACATTGACAGTGATTAGAACCAAAAATTTCACATTGTAAGGAATTGGAAGAAATCGTGTGGTTTTGCCACGTGCTGCTAGTATTAGCTAGTAGTTATCAGTTTCTCTTCTTAGGTGATGCTTTTTTCTTCATATTATTTATGGATCAGTGTTAAGTGGCTTAAAAAAAATCATTCCTCTGAAAATAATCAGGTACAAAGACTGGACTGAAAGTGAGTGAGAGAAAGCAGCCAATATCCAAATAACAACTTTGTAAGAATTAATATAAGATAGTCTGGCTCCTTGGAAGGAAAATAGGAAAATAAATGAGGGATGGTGCAAGACTTTTGCATAGAATTGGATGTATACTGCATCAGTGGTGAATGCTTATTAAACATGGCCAAAGTTTCAGTTAATGAGGTCAGCATATATATAAGTCATCCTTACACTTATTCTGTCACCTTTAAAGGTGACATTAAATGTTACCAAATCAGCAGCATTAGCATTCATTTACAATCACGTCTTTGTCCACCCAACATATGTAGCTCCAGTATTCACTCCAAATTTAGGCCTTTGCTTGCCTCCATCAAGACTTGATTGAAATATCCTGTTGTTTAGTTGCCAGTCCTCCACTATGTTCATTAGCCTGTCATTAGCTGTATCTTTCTGCCATGGAATGCTGGGCAGGTAGTACACAATAGGTTTATCTGAGACTTTTCTCTGAAAACAGCTGCCTGTTTCAGCTGGAATGATAGAAGTGTGATAAATGTAGCGAGGGTGCACCAAAACAATAAAGCTGGGTCATAAAACCTAAACAGTTAAACAGAGTTGAAAGACTGTGAAAAGCTCAATAACATTTGAGTGTTTTTTTTCTCCCACAGCATATACCAGGTCTGGACCTCTAATGTATTAAACATTTTGAGTGCTTTTCACCCGACTGAGTGCAGGGCAGACTAACATAATATGATGTTATCCAGTGGAAGTAAAACAATAGAAAAAATGAAAGCACATTTACAGTGTGAAAATACTTTTTCACACGTTCTGCCTGCAGTAGGATTCTGGTCATATTTGGATGTCTAGTAAAAAAATATATATTTATGTCAACAGGTTAGTAATGGGTGGTATGAGGATCGATACAGGCAATTAACTTTATGTTAAAACCAACATTGACAAAGCTCAAAATGGGATTGAACCTGTAGGAATCGATGGCAGAGGGTGGCACTCGGTAGGCGACCTCACTACTCGAGGTCCTAGGGTTGATCTTGAGCGAGTGGTGCATTCTGTGTTTGCTCTCTCTCTCTGTTCATGCGAGTTTCTTCGAGATATCCTGGCTTCCTCCCACAGCCCACAGACTCAGAATCAGGTGGATTAGGGAGTCTAAATTTCCCACAGGAAAGAACGGGAGTGTGTGTGTTTATCTGTCAATCTGTGTTAGCTCTGTGATAGACTGGCAACATGTCGAGGGCTTTCCCTGCCTTCTGTAGTATGTGCTGGTATACGATATAAGCCTGCTCCATTATTAGCCCGGAAGAAAATATGTAAGAAAATAGTGAGTCTTCCCATGAGAGGCAACATTTGGGTCTTAAGTAAGTGAGTTAGATGTTAACGGGGTGTATGCGGGATGTGTGCGTTCGCATGTGTTTAGAAACAGGGCCGGTCTACTTTAATAATGTCTTGTTACAGTGTATTGCTGACGCGGAGGCAGCAATTAGGCCTGACCGACGCTGTTTTTACAGCTAGCGTTGAAGCTTTGTATAGATAATAATTCAACTCTGTCAGTCATTGATCTCAGTGTGCCGCTTCCAATTTCAAATTTTTAATCATAACAAGTAGAACGCGACATACTTCCCCAAACCTTTAATTCTAATTTAATACTCACGAAGCTGTTACCATCATCCAGGATTTAGGCTTTGCCATCTGTGACCTCCAGTACTGTGCAACTCATAATCATTAAGCGTGTATACACTGATATTTCTGAGTATCACAGTTTTTTGGTGTAAACATTGCTAGTTACCGTGTGGAACTGGGACGCAGTTTTATTGTCACTGCATTTCAAGCCGGACAATCACAACACAGCCTTTTGATTGTGTACTTTGCATACAAACAACCAACTTAAACTGCTCTCCTGTGCAGTTTAAGTCTCCATCAAAGGTAAATGTGGTTTTAACTTCATTGGATGGAGAACTCTATTGAATTATCTAGATTGTGCATAAATATGCATGCTAAGAGTCCTAAATGTAGATAAGGAGAACCAAATAGTGTGATAAATTGATGCCAGTGGTCATTTATTTATTGAAGAAAATGTTAAATGTATATCAACTCTTGTTTTGAGTATCTGGTATGATCCCTTGTAGAAATATCTGCAATATAAATTCTTTTCATCACCGTTAATCAGCCCTGCACATCAGCTTGGGGGAATTTGTGGCCCATTTGTACAGAACAGCCTGAAGTCTGACATGATAACTGCTCATTTTAGGTTCTTCCACAAGATTTCTGCTTGTTTTTTTGTGTGTGTTGTTGTCCTAAACATTTTTATTCTTCTTTTAGCATTCTTTTGAAGAAAAACGTAGGTGTCGTTGTTGTTGTTGTTTTAAATCGTGAACATGTACATGTGATCTTACCCAGTATCCTATCCCTAATATCCAAAGAGGGCAAAAAGCACCACTGTGAAACCCGGAAACAAAACACTTAAACAAGGACAGAGATATGAACTGAAACTACAGGCAATGTGGTGATTTATGCTGTGAGGACACCCCTGCTCCCATCAAGGTCACCCGAAACACCGGAGCCCAAACATCAGAGCATAGAGCAGTGATTAAAACTCACATGAGCCCAGAAACCAACAGCAAAGAGCAGGCTGCAGTGGACATCAGTGTGCCAAGCCACAAACATGCAGGAAGGTCTCCACAAGTGCCTGGGGCCCCCACTGAGACCCAACAGAGGCCTGACAGCACATCCTGGTCCCACCCAGAAAGAGGAGCCCACTACACAATCCAAGGGACAGCAAACAGACCCAAAGCTCAGGAAAGACACCAGCCACAATAACCAGGGCACTGGGGCACACCCACAAAAGCACAGGACGACCCAGCCATCCTTACATCCCAAACAGAGCAAGAGGTGCCCCACCCCAGAGGCACCGGGCTCACAGGAAGGGCCCAGGACCCACACCATGCAAACTATCATGTGCAGGGAGACAGAACAAGGGATAGAGATGGGAAGGAAACTGAACGGCACATCACTCCGAAAACAGACTGGAAAAATGGAAGTCAAACAAAATACTTAGTTACATTTAGTTAAACTAAAAAGTTGTATTTGGGTCTCGCTCAAGCAGCCTTCTGACTTGTCCACATGTTCTTTAGCAAATTGCATATAGGCACCAATGTGCAACCACTCGAGGGTAGCAGTGCCCTTAAATTTCTTTAATTTGTACATAAGTATGTCTGACTGTGGATTATTAGAGTGCAAACTGTTCCCAAAAAAATGATTGTGTAACAAATAGAGTGAAGCCTGTAAGGTAGTTCAGGCAGGAATCCTGAGCTGCACTGCAGCTAATATGTCTCACACCCCTCATATATACCAAACACATCGCAGCTCTGACATGTCAGTACCTCTGCTGCCTGTCATCGCTGCCTGTCGTTTCAACACCTCCACTACCCGAGAGTCCACCTGTAGACTCTGGGGTCATATGTGTCATGTTCGCAGGGAGTGATGAGCTTGGAGTGCGCTGCTGTAATAAATCAATCCTTTCAAACGGGGCTGTTTGGAGAGAATTCTTTCTCAAGTCCTCAGACATCTGCTTTGTTTTTGCCGTAAGACACTTCTACAAACAAGGACAGTGAAGAAGATAAGACGCTGACAGATCGCTGCTCTTGAGACAAAAATGGGTCACCTGTTCACACCTGTTTGTGAACCCACTCATCGGAAACACGTGACCAAATTTAATCTTCTTGTTAGCTTGAGGTTCACATACTCTTAACTGTCACAGATATCCAAATAGTGGATCACTTTCCTGTCTATAAAATCAAAAATGTTATATCCATTTTTTCAAGATTTTTAAATTTTGTGTGATGATAGATACAAAAGACAGTTTGAGCTTGTTTAATTTTGATGAAAAGTGATTCAAGGTCACAGTAAAATCTGAAAATCAGCAAAAGTTTTTTATTACCCGCAATTTTTTATGGCTCATCTTCAAACTTCACAACAAAATACTAGGTCTTGGGGGACATGAGTACCTAGGCTGGTTAAGCATTTAACCTTGACTTTCATTAATAGCACCCATGGTCAAAGTTGACCATTGGAAAAAAAAATCAAGAAACCATCCACCCATCCATCCATTCTCTTCCGCTCATCCTTTTCAGGGTCACAGGGGGTGCTGGAGCCTATCCCAGCTGTCATAGGGCGAGAGGCGGGGTACACCCTGGACAGGTCGCCAGTCCGTCGCAGATCAAGAAACCATATCAAGTTATATATCATATGAAAGGACATGAAGAGAGCTGTACAACACACCTTTTAGTTTTTAAATACGACACCCTATGACGTCAAATTGACGCCATAACAGACTGACCTCCGTATGCTGTAATAAAAATATCATAAAGTTTTAGTGTAGTGTAGGTGCAATTTCTGAGTGCTGTTGTCTTAGCTGCATTGTCATAGTTATTCATGACCAGCCAGTGATTATACTTCATTGCCTGTTAGTTGTCAAAGGTGTATTTAAATACAGCAGCAATTGCTCACAAGGTTTTCAATAAACTTGACCTCTGACCTTGACCTTGAGGTCAGATTAGAACTCATCTGAGATCTTTAGTAGAAACATCTATGGTATCAGTTTGAATATCCTACATTCTTCAGTTATCAGCCTGCCTGCCCTCCCGGCAGGGTGACTACAATACCCCACCACCCTTCGGGGTAAACTTACACAGCTCACTGTATCCAAGTCTCAGTGTAGCAGCTTTAACTTCAGGCGGCACACACCTAATTCGATTAATGAGTTTTAACCACTGATCCTGTTAAATGGCCCTTGTGTGGATTGTAAAGTTGGATAGCGATGCAGCTCAGCCATGTTGCAGACTCTTCAGGCTTTTAACAGTAACCCCCTCACGCAGTGTGATACCCACAGACCAGACTGTCTTACTCTGTGCCTAGCTTATAATAACTGCTACTGTGAAAACTAGGCCAAACCAGCAGGAGTAGACACTGACACATCCCGCTCAACTGCTAATATCCACTGATAACACTTGCCAGTGTAAGGTTGACCTGTATTATGCATGGAAATGGCGCGATGGCTTGTGTGAAGAGGCGGCCGCACAAATGGCAGATTTTCAACTTAAAACGCACAAAAATGGGTGCGTGGTGAAACTGGAACGTTACAAAACCACACGGTACGTTTACAGGGTACACACAAGTCTGATAGATCTTATTAAATAAGATGTGCAGCAAAAAAAGTAAAAAACATAAATGCTGGCGATATCCTCAAAGATCCCTGAAATGCCTCTGACCTGCTGAGCAAAATAAAGGGAAGGATAAACACTGACATTTAGGAGGAAGGAGAAAGTATAAGAAGTAAAGAAGGCCGAGCCTCACTGCAAAGATGATCATCTGAAGAACCGTAATTGTTCTCTGCATCGTTACATCTCATCCCGACCTCTTTGTGCTTTCACACTAAGGAACTGTGAGCTCACCTCTCAGGCTGAGGGCCGCCTGCAGTTCCCCCAAGGGACTTCAGCGACTAATGGAGGTGGGCGACGGGGGGGGTGCGAGAAAGGGAGTGGTCAAGTCTCGCTGTGCACCCCCGTGGCCATTCTCATTTCATGCTCTTTGGCCCTCTTTACACTACCGTCAGATTTAAATGTCAATCAGGAGCACTGGAAGGCCTGGTGCAGAGGGAGAGGGAGGGTCCCACCTCGAAGATAGGTCGACCCTGCTATTTAAAAGTGCCACGAAAAATAGGGAGAGGAGGGGGTGAGTTTAGACAGTAAGACCTTCTCTGCCATAGTGACAGGACAGAGTGATCTTGAAAGGCGAGCAGCTGGGCTTTCTAAGAGCAAGGCCCGCTGTCCCGTGGAGCTCTAAAGAGCAGCTCGACAATGCCTGCCTCAGCACATAAATAATTTCTATGTGTTTATAGCGTAGCTGCATCCATGAATGTTTGCAAACAGTTACTGTATATGTGTGCGTTATATACTGTGGGAAGCAAATCTCAATTTTGAGTCTGAATATGCAGTTTTAGTGCATAGATTTAATGCAGCACTGTTTGTTTTACCATGACAACTGTTGATGACCCCTTCTCTTCACCATCTGATTTCTCCTAACCTTGTCGACCTCTCTCAGTGTGTGTGTTTGTGGCAGTGACAGATTGTTCTATTCTCATGCAGTACTGAGTAGGTTATGACCCAGACACCTCGTCCTCTTTGTTCGACGCTTCTCCATCTTCTTCAGCCTCCCACCCCCGACCCACCGTCTTAATCCTATCATGAAAACCTCTCTTGAAAATCACTGTACGTTAAAAGAGGTCCAAAGACAGAGGACCCTGATTATTGTCAAGGTAGGCCTGTCTCCCCCCCCGCTCCCTCTGAATTAAAATGCATTTCACTCATATAAGCCTCGTTGATCCCCTCCTTCTTTCTCCAACTCTCAGATGCGAGACAGACAGAACGGTGCGACCGCTGGCCAAGGTTAACCAAGTCTTAAACTGTGTTTGAGCACTGCACCACCGCGAAGATCAAACCCCATCTCAAAGCTCTCGCTGACAGCTCTCAGCTAACAAAACTCTCCTGCCTCTCCTTTCTTTGCCCCGTCTAATGGTGAACTGCATCCAGCGCACAGCTGACCTGATCTTGCTGCAAGCCCAGAGTGGAAATTTCCCAGTGTGAACCGGTATAAAGCTTCCCACATTCATCAGAGGTATCGACCCTGAATATCTGAGCGTGGTGATGGATTAACCTGCTTGCTATTTCCAAACATCTGTCTTCATTAAGGGGAGTAGTTATAACTTTAAACAGTGGAATTAATATATTTTTTTAACTATTTGGTGACTTATTAAGATGATCATACTGATTTTTTTTAATTGCTGCCCTCAGTGAAGCTCATCAAAGAGCTTTATCATTGTATTACCAGATTCTGTGACATTTACCCGCATGTACAGCACATTACTAGAAGTGTACCACCACAGGGTCGTGAGGCTGAGCTCCAGCATACAAGAATGATCAGTGGACCAAGAGCACCACTCTGTGGCATAAAGCGGCATGACTCGTGTGCTTGGTTTACTATGCAGCCAGCAAAGGGCTGCGCTGAGGCTTAAGTGACATTTAATGAAAAAAAGTGAAAATGATATGAAAGAAAACAAAGACAAATGTGAGTCATGTGACAAAGCAGTAAGATGTAGAAGACTCCTCTAGTTATTGCTGTGTATATTTTAAAGTCTTGTCTCATTAGTAGAGCCAGCAATCAGTTGTCACTCGTGGCAGAGAGGCTTTACGCTGACTTGTGAAGCTGAAATTTCAAGCCCCAAAGTGAACGTGGTCATTAGATGAGACAGCTGCTTGGATGTTTCTGTGGGAGACTGAATGCAGGCTGTCAGGAAAACACCAAGACGCTCTAAAACAGACCAACTCTGACTGCGCTGTGAGGCCCTATCCTGCCCTGACAAGTCTGGCATTGCTTGGCAGATCATTGTCTTCCCTCTGTGACTTTATCATAGCCTCGGGGAACGTATTCCACTCCTTCCCCTCCTCCACACACACCCACACACCTCTCCCTAGCACAAACACACAAAGCAAGCACTTTGCACTTCTTATATGGGTGTGGCTTCTGCTGCGCAAGCAAGAGCACAAGGGAGCAGGCATAATGACAGCCAGTGTAAATATGAATCCTTGACACTCAAGGCCTTTCTCTGATAAGCGATTAAATCCGGTCGCTGATGAGGTGAGCGGCACCAAAGCTCAGAAGAAGCGGCCAACAGTGTGTAATGAACTCCTTATCTCAGTATTTTAATGCATGCCTCTGCGTTCACGGACGCACTGTGAGTGTATGAGCTGACCCAGATCACTCACGGAATGTAGATCACTCTGTCAGTCAGATCAATTATTCATAAAACGTTGATATGGCATGCTCGCTTCGTCTTGGTACACTCAAGACATAATCTAGATGGTTGCACTTTAATAGAGAGGATAATGTGAAGCACTAAGTGAGCAAATGCCATAGTCAGCAGTTGAAACGAGCATCAAATTAGAGCCATGCTTCCCCTTTCTTCTTCTACTCGGCCTTTAATTTTCCTGTCACATGTAGTACATGAATGGTAACAAGGAGAAAATAAGAAAAAATGTAGTTGTAGTATATGCATCTAAGCAAGGTTTTAGCATGCCCAACAGGGGGCTCTGTGCTTCCATTTAACATGTAAATGGTTCAAACTACTCTGTAATTACAAAGCAGAAGTTAATATATCCTCCCGAGAACCGAGGAACAGTGAATCTTTCCACTTTTTTTGTGATTTCCTTCCCTTTTGAAACCAAAAGACAAACACACGAAATATCAATGGAAAGCCCATGATGTCCTCTATTTGGTACATCAGGACTTATTAGGATAGGTCAAATGAGCCAAAAGATATAGACAAAAAACTAATGTCTATGACAGAGGACATAGATATTACTGAAATATTAAAATTTTCAACTACCACTTTTAAAATCACAATTCTTGCTTATTTTAAAAGAACTTTTGTGAATGCCGTTATTTACTGGCTTTTGATTGGAGATCAAATGTGGAAAAAATAACAGGTTTGCCTCTAGATACACAAACTAGAGCTGATGTGCTAAATGTTCAAACGACCAGTAGTGATTCAAAACCGCTCGAAGCATAAATCACCTCTGCTATGAAAACACTCCCCTTGTATAAAATATTTATTGGGAAAAAAAATCTAATTAAGAGTTACTCTGGCTGTTGTCCGTACCATTATCTTTTGACTTAATTGATTGGAGGATGAGATGCAGCCAAGATGTGGGTCTTGCCAGGCTGGCTTCCTGGTCAAAACACTGCACACACACACACACACACACACACACACACACACACACTGAACTCTAGGCAAGTATACTAAATGATAAGCAAAAATACAAGAAATGCTGTGCTGTGTTTTCAGAGTAAGAGCTGCCCTGAAAGTGCCTTAGAGAGGAAAAAATGTGTGCCGAAATACACTAACGTTAACTGTAACTGCTTAATACTAGAGGATATGGAAAGTAAAGACCCTACAGTGCTACAGAGAAACCCCTCCAATCAGAGACCCTGTGAGCAACCACTTGGTGACAGCGGGGAAAAAAACCCTCTTTTAACAGGACGAAATGCAAACTAGTGTATAAACAGTGAAAAGTGAGTGAAAAGACGTGTGCAAAGAAAAAAATGCAAACCAGTTACACTTCCAGAAAAAAACTGCGAAGTGTCCATGCATTTTCTAGCGCTCACACGTCTTTTTAGATAGATTCCTTCATTTAACCAGGTATTGTACTTTTAATCGTTATGTGCTTTTCAACTTTATTACAGTCGCATGTTCCAAAACATGTGAATAACATAGATATTAACAAGCAAAAGAACCAAGGCAAATGTCTGTGAGTAACGCTTTAAAACTTTAGATCCCTCGCAATCTAAAAATCTTTGGCGATGTAATCTTTTTAATTTGCTGAAACTGATTATTAACCATATATTAATTATTAATTATTATATAGAGCGCCATTGCTTTGTTTTGATGATCACACCGATCAACATCCCTGCTCTATCTTTTTGTGCAACACTTGATTTCTTCAGGAGCTTTTACTAGTTTTAAGACTTGTTCTGTCTTTTTGGCCATGATGCTGGTTTTGAACCGAGCTGCTGAAATGGCTGTTTGAAGCCTGCGGACTCCATCATTTCATTAGCCTTCTGCTGCTAAAATTGATTAGGTAAAAAAAAAAATCGCTACCGTCCAGGCTACCCTGCAATTTTTTTCCATCTACGATAGATTGATATATGGGCGAATGGATGATTGGTGAATTTCCACATTATTTTTTAATTGCATGAAAAAGACAGATGACTTAATTTATGAGTCTGTGTGCAACAGTACTTGCAAAATCAGTATGGATTACACTCGAGGCTTGCTTTAACTTTGAACTGAAATCGAAACACGCCCATGCTCTTGTTGACAGATGGCGTGGCTAATTCCTGACGCAAGGGGGCGCTGTTGCACTGGGTGATAGCCTACCCTAGCCGAGTCTCCGCTCAAGGCATTAACGTGAGCGTAGTGTGTGTGTGTGTATCCAGCGAAAATTACCCGGAGACGGACGGAGGCAGTTTATAACCGTACCAATGTCTGTGGCCTATAAATATATTATATTAACCGGGGCGGAATCATCTCGTGGACACAATATATCGAAAATGAGGGAATAATCCGAGGAGAGGCACGGCGAGGCTCGTCTGTAGCTACGGTTTTGTTGAACTGCGAGTGGGATCACAGCTGCTGGCTACGAAAATGTCGAGAAAAATAGAGAGCAAGCAAGGTAAGTCCTGCCCGGCTAGACTGAACCTCACCGCTCCACCTTCGGGATACTGTATAACGGTCTCCCTTACACGGGGCTCGGATGGATCAAATTATGGGGGTCTGTTGACCAACACATACGCCAACAAAAAAGGGGGTGCTCAAGATAAAGCTTGGATGAGTGTGTTGGGTGTAAATGGTGGTTTAATTGGGCCTCACGGATTGTTCTTTTTCTCGGCTATCCAGTTAAAATAAAGCGTCTGCTAGCTGGTAGCGGCTAATGATATTTTCATATTTTTGGTCCCGTTTTTAAACCAAAAGGTTGACTTAAGGAGAGCTGGTTAACTGACCCGTTAGTTAAAATAATACAGCTTCTCGTGCTCAAAACAGTTTAGCGAGCTAGTCCGGGGAAATAGCATTTTATTTTTTATAAAAAAAATCGTGCTGGCTTTTCTTACATGGTACTACACCGGCATTTCTCCATTCACTCTCGGCACGGGGGTCGTAAATACACCACCCCGGTTTGATTGTTTGCGAGCGTTGCTAACCATCTCGGGACAAATCTCTGAATTTCACTCAAGAGGAAACACGTGTGTTTCGCCTTTTTCCCCTTTGAAAGACGCGTAAATGAATGAATATGTGGTGTGACATTTTTCTCCTGCCTCCCAATTGGCCGTCCGCGAATATTTAAAGACGGGTTTAGCTAGCACCAGCTCAAGGTTAGCTTTTACTGGCTAAGGCTAGCTGCCTTGTTACCCCTGGAATGGGATTGCGTTCACGCGCTGGGCTGCTGGGTGTGTATTTGTGTTGATTTTCACTATTGTGCACGTGGCATTTTTTTGTTGTTGGTTTGACCCGTATTTTTATTTATTTTTTTCATTTTGTCTACTCGTGTCGCTCACTTTCTCACTTTCACTCTCACTGCGGAGCACAATCACTACGGGAGGAAACGCAGTAGTGTTGGGGTATGGATGGGATTTTGGGAAGGAAACTTTATACCCGTCAGCTACACTTGCATCCCATTCCAGCAGCTGTCTCCTTGCTTCGCTCCACATAGTGTCCTGCCCAGTGTTGCCTGCAGTAAGTGGGCGAAAAGGCGAACACACGCACACACTGAGAGCCCCCAGTAACAGGAGGGGAGGGAGTGTCATCCACCACTAGCTCAGTCATTCTTCATAGGCGTAAAAGTTTCCGATTCCTTTCGTGTCTTGCGGACAGATGACTACATATGGTCACAACTAAATGAAAAGTCAGAGGCAGTGCAAGGGTTTTGTTTTTTATTTTGTTTTCTTTTTTTGTAGACTCTTTGCTTAACTGATAACTTAAAAGCAAGTACCCAAACCATCACTTCTCCCCTGCTTCCATTCTTCCCAGTTGTGTTTACTTGTTGGTCACTTGTTGGTCTGTTATCATGTGCCCATTGATCCCAAATATGTCCCCCAAGGACACACTGTGCTGGTTGCTAGTGTAATGGAAACAGGGGAGGGCGAGACTTGAGATTCAGAACAGAAAACTGCAGCAGGCAGTGCATGAGTGTGAGAGAAAGTGTGAAAGGCTTCTTCTCTGGAGACTAGATAGAAACAGGGTGACAGTTTTAGTCGCTGGCAGTATGGTGCCTTGAGGAGCAAACACATGGACACCAAATTCACTAGCTGCATCAACATACTCCTCCGATCACCGGGGATGGTGTCACCCAGTCACTAATTTGCCCTTCTCGCAGGAAGCAAAAGTGAACCTCATGTGCGGTGGAGCCCAGGCGTGTCGCCTCTGATGAAATCAGGTTCTTGCGCTGAACCCCATTCTCTGCATACTCACTCACATGACTTCATCACTCAGGCAGCCCAAAACTGAAATCCATAAACAGATTCAGTGTGTTGCGGTGTTTGCCCCCCAAAAGAACGTAACAGCAGCCAGACAGCCGAAGCTGTTTCTTAATGCTTTTCTCAGAAGGCTTAAAAGCTTTGAGTCTGTGTGATCACATTTTGGTGTAAGCTAAAACTTGAAGATGCTGTCAGGTAGCCTGCCTTAATAATAGTACATGATGTGAGCTGAATGACTAGTTTGGTGTGCAGTGTCAGCACATATTAATAGCTCCGAGGCATCTTTTTTTTTTCTTCTCTTTTTCCTGTCTTTCAGTGCATTAAGCAATTTAAGTTTTCCGAATGTTGCTAAATGAGCTCATGATTAGTAGTATAAAGAGTTGTGGGGGTGCTGACATTGATCAAAAGTTAAAAATCCTTCTCATCCACTGCTCATCACTGGTGAACGATGTATTGTTGACAGGAATTATTTCTGGCTGGTTTTGAGAGTGCTGCACTGTGACTTGCAGACTCTGCTCAGACACTTTCTAATCCCGCAGCGTTTTATGTAGGTACCGTATGTTTACTTGTTGGATGTCATACTTTAAATGACCCACTTAGAATGATTCCACTGTTGCAGTTAAATTAAGATGTGAAACATTTAGCGCAGCAGTCCTGAAACGGGATTTGTTGTTGCCAAAATGGCCTGATTTTTGAAATGAAAGCGATACAAAATTTTAAGGAAGAAACCCCATTTAGCGTCACTTTGAAGAACCAGCCCAGAATCCACTTTTCAGGAAGATCTTCCGCATAAAAACAGAGACACATCACCTGGGATGACTTTTCCTTCATTCGATTTGTATTTCCGTTCTTGTTTTGTCTACATGTGTATGAAGCCTTCATTCACACAAACCATTCTAAAACTGCACGGGTCAATAAAAATCTGTTCTAACTGACCCGTTGCCAGGATATTTGCCCTTTGTACACTTTAAAGATTGTTATTTTGCTCAAACCTCAGAGTTCCACTGTTCTTTTCACTGGTGTCTTTTTCTAATAATAGCAGTCATAATAATAACTAGTTTTCATGCACTGTCTCAGTGACAGTACAATCAAAGGTGATGTGAGAGACAGTGCAGCTTTTCAATATCTTTTAGTATTTGTTTTTGTTTTTAGGTAAGTTAGCTACATTAATGCATTAACATTACTACTTTTTCAGCAGCAGAGAACAGCATCTGTTCTTTAGCCACTGCTTTCTTAAACACCATACCAGCTCTGGGTTGAGTTATTGTAGTCATTTGGCCAGCGTTAGTGCAAAGTTTTGTAACATGTTTCTGTGGTGTGTGTGTGTGGGTGTGTGTGTGTTGGCTAGCTGGGCTTGTTTGTCAGTGCTTAATTTAGTCATTTCAGTCTGCTAACATTAGCCTGTTAATGATATGATACAAAATACTGAGAGATGTCTTTTTTAAAAAACATTTTTATTATAATATCAGGTGATCACGACTAAGACGTGCTGTATTGCTTTTTTAGCTTGTTTGTTTTTTTTTTTTTTTAGATGAACTACAAGACTATATTTCTATCCCATGATAAGCATTTATTTCAAAAATGCACGTAGTCATTTGTGAATTAAATAAAAATTTAATAATTTAATAAAATTAATTTAAAAAAATAAAAATGAAGTAAAAAGAAGAACTGTTCTTTTATCTCCCACTCGCATCAGGCTTGGATGCTGTGCACACTTTACAGCACTAAATACACTTTAAACACACTAGAAAAGCTGCTTAAAAAAAGATCATTGAGATTTTCACAGTTGCAAAAATTTCCCTCATGCAGACTGGGGTTGTGACACGACACATTTTGGCACACCAGTGTTGGTAAAAAAGTCGTGAGAGCAGCAGTGCAGTGTTTTAAAATTAGCTCGCGGACTCTTCTGTTACTGAACAGTCAATGGTAGTAGCCAGCCGCAGCGGCAGAACTGATCCATCAGTTCCTTATTTTAGACTCCCTGCACCCCCTTTGCTGCATAGTGTGGCAGTGCGCATCTGTGGTTCACCATTTGAAAGGGTCTTAGCTGCACTGTTTACTGTCAGGCATTACAAGAGCTAAAACTAAAGTGTGTGTGTGAAACTTCGATAGCCCTGCGTTTGCTAAGCGGTTAGCACATTGCTTCAGACTTAAAATAGCTTCTTTTTTCCTAATGTCCGTAAACGCCGAGCTCCGCATGCCTGGGTCAAAAAAACTCTGAGCAAGAGCTAAAGTAATCCTGATTACAAAAGGGTTCCCCGGGCTAACTCGGTCTGCCCACATTGCTGATGAGTGATCCCACTGTTGCACAGAGCAAGCTATGAGCGCTGGTTTGTCATGCTGCAATTTTGAGGTTTGATGGCAGCAAGCATTTCACCCTCCCTCTACCACAGAATGAGAGGCTTGCTTTTCCCATATAGGTTTAGCTGTGTTGTAATTAGATTTTTTTGTGCCGTGTATGGGAATGCAAAAAGAGGGAGGGAAAAGAGCTTGGGAAGAGAAAGGGAGAGGGTGGACAAAGTCTGTGAGCAGAGATTGAATCGGATAGAGAAATGGATGGATTACATGTGGCGTAATGGCTGGACCGAGGCAATCGATGAGAAGCGAAGGGAAGTCTGGGTTTTTGTAACATGACCATTTTTAAGGTGCTTCCATCACCTTCCAGGTGGAGTGAAAGACTGCAGTTGAGATGATTTTCAGTGGTCTCACGTGTAATTCAGTCACTGGTGGGTCATATTCCCCATTTCTCAACTTCCACGTGTGTTTTTGAGAGACTTTGTTGAGGTGTTGAATCTATCTCAAAAGGATAGAAAGAAGATGCTTCCCCTGAGTTCACTGCTGCGTGTTGGCCTACATGCCAGAGAGCAGGTCATTTATTCCCGCAGGTGGCCGGCTCATTTCCTTATTACTCTTGAGTGCATTCCCCATTCCAGATAACTGTGGAGTGTTGGACCCTCTCCAGGCAGAGTGACGACACCCACTCAGACATCCTTCTAGGATTACTTAAGTCAAGATTTATAAGAATATGAATATAAAAAACATTGGATTTGGGAAAAGCACAATGCCTCTGGACTCCTGCTGACTTGTGTCAGTGCTATATGTGGCTCTTCCTCTGAAGTCCTGTGTAACGTGGCTGAGTCAAGTGAGGATGATCATGAGGCTAAGTTAGTCATGACTAACTCTCAGCAGTGCCTTTGTGAGAGAGAGCTCTAAAAAATGCCACTGTGACCTACGACACAGTATCCAAAAGGCGTAAGCATCAGTATCACCTGGACTAGTCGCTGCGCGGACTGTTGGATGGGCAATATAAGCTGGAGGAGCCAGGCCTCCTCAGAGGACACAGACTCCTCTCTGCAGGGGGATTTAGATGAAGACACAGGTAAAGACAGCACACAGCACTTTTGCTGGTGATCAGTGTTACATTTGTTTTACTGGAGAAGCAAGCGTGTTGGGTATTTTAACTTATTATAACTTCAAATACCCAAAGAAGAAACTAGACAAGGATATTTAGTTTAGCAGATGAGCATTACTAGAAATGTGAAGTGCGTTTTGTCTTGTTTTGTTTCGTCACCAGGTTTCAAACGTTTTAATGGCGTTACACTCATTCTGCAGTTTCTGTTAAGATAAATGCATACACACGTTGCTTTTTGCGACGATTATTTGTCTGAGTCTGCGGTTGCAAGCTTTGGAGCCTTTATGTAAAGTAGGCTTTGCTGGTGGAATAAAATGCAGGGGACATTCCTCTCTGTGCTTTTTGTGTCGTGTGGCTTTATGGAAGGTGCTCATTTGCTTTGCTGAAGCTATGGGTGGACCCAGTTCGAGGAGGCTGCTCTGCAGGGCCACAGCCTTCAATCACAGGCTTCCTCTTTGCCTTATTTACACACACCCCGCTGCCCCCCCCAAAAAAAAAAAAATGTAGACAGAAGCCATAGCTGCTCTAATCCTGGCTCATCAAGTTAGGATCTGATACTGTGCCTGCTGCATGCTTTGGTCTTAATCCTGTTACACAATACAGAAAATGTGCGGCGTGGAGCTGTAATCTTGGTATTTTAACTCCAAGCTACCTGCCTCGCTTCACCTTGGTAACTGGGCATGTTTGCTGACCCACGTGTTGGGGTTAACCCTGTTTGATTTTTTTTTCTTTCCTCCTGCTAAAGCTGCGTGAACAGATCCACCCTGATGAGCTGGTAGAACATAGAGGCTCCATAATTAAGGTAGCCAAGTCTATCACTGTGTAATTACACAGTGCCGAGTGCCATAATACCTTGTTTTGAAAACACACAGTCTGTGGTGCGCTCAGCCTAATAAATCTATGTATTTCAACCCAGCAGGCAAGAAAAGTCAGTGTTCGCTGTGTGTATTTTGTCTGTGTACCCTGAGCTGCCCAGTCCCTGTAGTCATGATGGCCCCTCTGGAGAGACCGTAGCGTGAGTAATGTGTTTCAAACAGATGCACAGAGGCCAAACACAAATAGCTGGTCATACTGCAGAGGGACAATATTTTGTAGTTATTCATCTATTAGCTGCTGATTTGACTACAGAGGCTTTAATTTCAAAATAAACAGTTTCTGGATCTTATTGTTTATGTTGTTTTTTGGTTTTCACTTGGTTTGCACACTGCCTAAAAGCCTTTTTTGCTGCTTCAAATCGCTCGTCTAAATCCAAATCTTTGTTATCTGAACCATCGCATTGTATTAAACGGCCTTTATAACCCGTCTGCCGGAACCCACAGCATCCTCACTCGGACTGCTGGTGTTTGTGATGAGATTGTAGAAGTAAAAGCGGTGTGACAGAGAACCACTACTGAAACTCCAAATGTGTCCAATGATGATGTCTTTCAGTTCTTGTTTCAGACTGAGTTACAATAGCGGTCTAACGCACAATTGTAACGCTTTGTAACTCTAACGCTTTGATATTATGGAAATTTGATTGAAGGGAACAGGATATTTCGTGTTTTGTGTAATCCGCACAGGGGACTGCACTGCGTGTGTTACAGATACAGTATTGACCATTGCAAGGATGAAGGAAAGAAAAGAAAAATCTGTCTATGTTGAGTTTTTTATTGAAGAAAAGTGAGCAGCAGGGACACAGAGAGAGAAAAGGCGAGTGGCATTGGTGTGCCTGAAAGCAGCAATCTCAAAGGCGGAAAATGTAGAAATCTATTTTAAAAAAGGGGGGTGGGGTGTTCTGTCAAGCTGTGCCTCAGTGGGCATGTGTGTGCGTGCCTTCCTGCGTTCAGTGTGTCAAATCATGTAGACCCCAGGGTGGCATGGCTGGGTCAGGGAGCTGGCATACAATGAAGGGGACGTCCCGCAGTTGCTGCCAGTTTCCGACACCAGTCTAAATCGGGAATGCTAAGCAAGAGAAGTTGACATTGCTTGCAAACAAGTCAGCCTTGTTGTCAAGGTGCATGTGGGTGTGTGTGTGTGTGTGTTGTTTGGGTGTGGATGAATGTGAATCCTTCATTTGATTTCTTTTATATTAATCCCAAAGTGTAGATGAAATGTATGCAAACACACACAATCTTGACTTCGTCAGTGACTGAATGCGCTTGTAGCCCTGTGGGCAAAATCCAGGAATTTGTGTTTGTTTGTTTCAGCGATCGCTGACCCACTTCTGCTTGGATATTCATTCTTATACAACCTGAATGTGTGAATATGCTTTTAAAACAGCAATGATGAACAGCAATAAATGAAATGTTTATGAGGTTAAAGGCAAAATAATCACATAATCAATCAGCTTTGGCCTGAGAAGACTTTGAGTTGTTATTTGACCTGTTTCTCTTCATATGGCTGATATCTCACAGCAAATAATGAATTAAATACATTTCTCTGATTCTTTTCCCCCTTAAATTCTGTTACAAAAGCCTCAGCATCTAAAATGCTTGTCTTTAGACTTGTCCATGTTGATTCTATCTTTGGAAGTGTTCAGCCTAATTTTCTATTATTTAAAACATAAACATAAAATGAAAAGATCATTTTATAGCGTCAGATGTATTGTAAAGGGCCTACCATGCTATTTTTGGAAGTGCAGTCATGCTGTCTGCTGCAGCGTGTGCATACTGAGGAAGAACAGACGACAAAAATAACAGCACATCAATAAAACCCTGGAAGGTGATATGCAGTTATGTAGAGGCAACTTTCCTCATTCATCTGAAACAGTAATATGTAGCTTTTTCTTTTTACCCGTGGAATGTCAGATAAGTGGACAGACATCAGCTGAGCAAGTAAACTGGTACAGATAACAAGAATGAGCTAATAATAGCCTGCTTGATAGTTAAAATAAAAAATAAAATAACAGTTGTAGCTTTTGTCTGGTTTAAAAAAACTTAAAAACAAAACAAATCTCAGACACTTGGAGGCAGCTGACACTGACATAAACGATTATGCGCGTCAGTAATACATTCTGTCAAATTTTCTCAGTGACTCATACTTTTTACATATAATATCACCAAAAATAGTAGCACTTGAGTGTATCATTATTATGAAATCATGGCCCAACCTTAGCATGTAGACTACAGATCGATCTCTGTTTTCCAAAAATAATATAAATTTGTGTCGTCTTTTTCCACAGTCGGCAAAAGATGACACAAAAATGAATCTATGACTAACCGGCTCAGATGGGGGCATGTTCATTGTTCAGGTTTGTGTGTGTTATTACAGATTAATATAGAAGTAGTTACAAAGTTGCATTCAATTTTCTTTTTGTGTATGAGTGATTGAAATCTCTCTAGTACAGTTTAGACGACCGCTGCCTAATTATAAGTGTCTATGCGTGGGCAAGTCTTGTCTTTGTAAAGGACACGTCTGTCATCCAAGGCTATTTTTAAGGAGCTACATTTGGACATTTTTCGCAAAGAGTTTGGTTTGCCACGGTGCATTTGATTTGTAAGATTAGATATATTATGTGGCATCTCTCTTTCAGTCTCATCCAGTGCTGTGTTTGTGCACAAAGTGTCAAGTGGATGACGAGTGGCCCGCTGCACAGACAAGATCGGCTTTGTGCGGCTCTCTAACATGGAGAGCGTGGTACCACTCCTTGCTGTTGAGGCCATTTACTGTTTCCTGTGCTTCTCTGCCTCTCTGTATCTGTCTCTGTCTTGTACTCAACAGTGAAGTGATCGGTTCTCTTGTGGCTGTTTGTCTGTGTGTAGGATCGTTCTCCTATCTCAAGTGCTTTATAGTGCCTGTTTGGCAAGAGGCAAACAGCTGCCGTTCTCTGAAAACTCTGAATTCATTCTGAGCAGATCACAGGGTTTTTTAGCTGTCGCAGTGTCTATGTTCTGGTGCTGCTTGATGTTAGAGATACTGACAAGCTGAGTATTTATAGCACTTTGTGCTTCTTAGTCTATCGGTTTCACCCCAGGTGAACCTGCTGCCTGCCACACGGTCTGTCTCGCTTTACTGAAAGAATCGGTTCAGAAAGCTAGCTTTAAATGGAATGCTAAAAAATGCAGTAAATTGCTGCAGCCCAAAGGTCAATTGAAGGATCAGGCTGGTTTGAGCACGTTTGTGTTGGGTGGTTGTGTATCGCAGTGAGCTGCTTTGTGTCGTGTGGGTTTGTGTAAATGTGTGTGTCTGTTAGTGATGTGCTATTAGGCACCACCTATTTTTATAAGGTAAGTTGTTATGTGGGGGTTAGTTACAGAGTCCAGGCTGCTCTGTGCTGTGAAGAGGGGAGGGAGTGAGGGAGACGAGGGACAGGAAATCATACCAGTGACTTAGGCGTCAGCGGGGAAGGAACAGGAGGGGTACCCAGGATGGTGTGTAAGTGTATGTTGTGTGAATTC
Source organism: Oreochromis niloticus (assembly GCF_001858045.2). Taxonomy (NCBI): domain Eukaryota; kingdom Metazoa; phylum Chordata; class Actinopteri; order Cichliformes; family Cichlidae; genus Oreochromis; species Oreochromis niloticus. The sequence continues at coordinate 16,299,302 of NC_031972.2, forward strand.
CAACCCCCCACCCCGCTATTAACCCTTTCCATCATACCGACTGTCCCTGCCCTCCAGTAAAGCTTTAGCGTGCTGCTCTGTGGCCTCGTTTGCCTCTCACGTCACATTAATGGAATCATTAGCTGTCACTGCCATGGATTCCTAGATGACAAAACGATCAATATCACAATTAGGTGCTAAACTAATGATTTTTTTTTTTCCGTTGTAGATTAATCTGCTGATTATTTTCTCAGATAATCGTTTGTCCTTCTGGAAATGGGGAAAAAAAATCACATCATGAAGAAATTAACTTGTAGTTGAAAAACGGTTGCTCTAAAACTCCAAGGAAACATTGTTCTCTGTTACTGAAGAAAAACAAAAAGATGAGTTCATCACTGTCAAGAAGGTGGAATGAGCAAATGATTGGCCATTTTTGTTTTAGCAGGAAGATGACTCATATTACAAACTAGATCTTAAAATAGCTGCATATGTAAATAAAAAAGAAAGCTCCACAGTAGCCAGAGAACAATTCTGAAACCTGGTTTTGTGTATCTTTCAGTTTCAGCACTGGAATATGTGATGTACTGATGTCCTCTGGTCTTAACAAAGTGTGCACGAGATGTGAGCCCTATTTGTCTTTCCAGAGTTTGTTTTTCCCTTCTCTCAGTCATGCACATGGCAGCTTTTAACATGACGTTTCTAGATTTTGTAGCTAATTTCTGTTTTGCTCAGGGAATGGCAATATGGCCGCATTGTTTGTTTGTTTTTTTTGGATAAGGATAAGTCAATGGGAAGTACTGCTTCACGAACGTCATGCTCTCCAAGTGCTTCACACTGCTCTCTCTCCAGTATTAAGGCTGTGCACTGGCTGAGATGAGATTGCTTCTCTTCAGGATGTTTGCCGGCTGGCTATCCTTTGTCCGCTATGCTGCCGTCTGTTTGCAAAACGTTACACCTCCCAGTGCATCTAATGAACATCGTGCTAACTGCATCACTACCGATCATGCTTTTGCTTTGTTCTTGAAAAGCTGAACAGTTTAAACAGTGCGATAATTTATTTATTTATTCAAACCCTTTGTCCCCTTTTGTCAGCATTTTTCCCCTTTTTTTAATTAACAATTGGGTCAGCAGAAGCTTCCTGCATGTTTTTTCTGTGTGTCGATGATGCTGTTGAAAACCAGACCTTAAGGCATCCCCTCTGCAACCCTTTGTTGCTCGTGGTTGAATAGTTTGGAGAACCTTTGTGTTTGTGACTGTGGATGCTGGTGTGGGTTCCTGCGCTTTGACACAGAGGACAATTGAGTCAACTAGACCTTAGGGCTCACTCCATAGCTTTCAGTACAACCTCTATGAAATTCTCTGCCAAGCGCTTCCATCAAATAGCTCCATTAGCTCATCCCCTGCCTGCCATTAATACACAGACCCATACTGAAAGCATCCAAGAGTGAGGATTATCTAAATACTCATAATATTGCATAGCCAGTGCAGTGTGGTATTATCCTTGAAGCATATACAGTGTATTGCAATAATTGTTTTTAAATGAATCATACTATTGTGAAGGAAGCGAGTCAAAGGCAGTGAAGAGGATAAATGAGTGTGTAGCGTTACTCATAGATCTACAGAGTGTGGAAACACAGACAAACAATGTGACAGACATTATCAGCACAAAGTAAGTAGAGAAGAAGAAATGCTATCAGTAATGAACCACCTTAACACTGCAGCAGCAGAGGGGGGGCGTAGAGAAGTATGGTAGGAGAAAAGGTTGTGTTAGCTCCAGAAACACAGAGCTTTGGAAGATTGAGTTCTGCTGGCTTTATAGTTAAACAGAGGAGGCATTGAGGCTCGAGACTTGTAAATGTTTATGCCATCACACAATACGCGGGCCTAATGGTCCCACCCTCTTCTGAAACGCCACCATCGAGGCCACCAGGCTACACAGGCCCTTCATCAGTTATATAGTATACGGCCTGAAAATACACCCAGCGTCTAATCAAAATAATCAAACATTCCATAAAAACTACTTAACCAGAGCAGTTAATGGAATGACTCACTTTTGACTCATGCTGTGTTAATAACATCATTTATAGAAAAAAAGAAAAAAGACCTCCTTGAGTGTATCTGCAGTGATGTTGGGATCGTGGCGACATTGCAAGTCTTGAAGATCTGTCGCTCTTGCATCCACAGTATGCAAGGGTTACACACTATTACTGTGATATGTATAGTTTATAAAACAAAGAAAAAAGGTGTTTTACCTGCTGCAAAATATACAGTTATTACCAGTCTTTAAACAAAGAGAGCTGCATGAATGAACTCACTGACTTGCAGCATGCCAGCATTTCCAGAGCTCCACACTGACCCACTACCCTGAATAATGTTTCACATCATCTACCGCATCTCATCTGCAAGCTGTGTAATTATGGAAGCGTGCATAGTCTACTCTGACCTCAGTAGCCTTAAATGTAGATGTGAAAAATTTAAGATGTGTTAATTTAAGACTTTTGTTTTGAGACTATACATCTTTGTTTCCCATCATTGTTCTGTTTCAGAGTGCGCGCGTGTGTGTGTGCCTGTGCGTGTGTAAAATACTGCCTCTGAACATTGCTTCGAGCTACTTTTCCATGAAGGATGATGGATCGAGAAGTCAGTGAATAGCAGATTACTATCTGTGTTTCGAAGTGGGTTCAAGATGCACAGCTCATTTCAGATCACAAACAAACAGACTGAAGAATGCAATGTGTCACCAAGAGATTAGGCTGGATTTTTCTGGTTTTTTTTGTGGCTTAATGTGACATATTTTCCTCCCCTCTCTAATAATTATAGTTTCAGCTTACTTTGTAGATTCTTCACACCTTTTCTTTTCTTTTCTTTCTTTCTTTTTTTGCCATTGTTTATCACATTGGGAATCAGATCGTATCTGCATGTTTAGTGTTATCCTACGCCTTTTCTAGGCTGCCATAACTCCAAAGTGACAAAAAAAGGCAAGAAAGTGGGAGAAGGTGCTTTTGATATCCTTTTATCTCTGCAATCTTGTGACTCATAAGGGTAATGATGCCTCTCTTGCAAAGCAGGAGTTTCCCTTTATAGATACAGATTTAGATATAGATACTATTCTTAATCATAAGCCTATTGTGTGCTGTCTGCTTAGATCTGAAAGCAAATTGCGCAAACAGGAAAGAGACTGTCTTTTTCTCTTTCTTTGTTATTGTTGCCCTGCTGTCTGTTGTTCACTTGCTCATCTTCATGTTGCATACAGATGACCAGCCACAACCTCTCTAAACAGTTATGGATCTGATTTCCTTTTTTTGTTATAGATGTGCTTTATAGATTGCCTGTGTTTTTGCGGTCACGCTCTGTTAGCCACGGTTGACCAGGCCTCCTGTTACCATGCAACGCAGCACCCAGAGCACCTCCATCACCACACTGATATTTGCTCCTGACCAGTGACCCATGGCTGTTGGGGTTTGCGTTCCTGGTCACTGACATACTGAAGGGCATGCTTATGCAAGTATGGGCTGAGGCGGGCTTTATTGAAACAGAGATTGACTTGGGAGGGGATAAAAACAAGCATGTACTTTTGTGTGCTTAGAAATGAAACGTGATAAATGCTTTGCTTTGGTAAAACGAATGTGATGTAATGTGAGAAACCCATTTGAGTTTTGTCGCTCCAGTTTTTGTGGAGTAATTGAATTCTACAAATGAGCCGGAAATGTATCACTTGAGCAAAGTATTCATTTAAATATAAATTAACTTTGAAAGTGTCTCATCAGTCTGTCAGCTGCAAATTGGTTGTAGTTGGTGGTAATTCTTTTTTGTAACTGTTCTCATGCCAGTTCAATTTTTTTTTTCTTGCCCGTTACCTTTATTTTATACTTCAGAATTCGGTTAAGAAGTGAATGGCCAAAGAAATCCAGTTTGTCATTTATAATTGCATTGCACAAGCAGAAACCATCTCCCATGTCTCTTATGCTCATTTGTTAAGTGGACTGCAATAGATAGTAAATGGACTTGAGCACTTAGCATCTACTGTATCTCATTTACTTACTGGTTGAGTGGATTTGATGATCTCGGCCTCACTGTGGCTCCTCGTTGTTGAACTTCATGCTGAAACAGCACAGCTGGTTAACTGTGGACTCCACCATTGCACTTCCTCTGTTACTTTTAAGTTAGCTATTAGCCAGTGCCTCATTACTGTACTGTGCAAAAATTCCTCATTTCTTTATATTTTGCTTCCAGGTGGTCTTGAGTAATGGTTCTCCAGGCATTCTGAGGGTCTTTCACATTTTTACTTTGGCTGTTTGGCCTTCTTCACTAATCTTCTGTCCAGTCCAGTTAAGCCACATGACAGAAGTTGACAAAAAAACAATTTTAACTGTCTTTAGATACTCTGTTACTAGCAGCCTGTTGCAATAACACATAATGTATTCCCTTATCTTTAGTTTAATCTATGAAAAATGTCAAAGATAAGAGTTTGATAGGCATAAAATAGTCTTTCTTTGCAAGAAGAAGGTGATTCCAGAAGAGCTATTAATGAAAAACATGGCATAACTCAGCATGACATTCTGTGTCCTTAAAAACAAGTGGAGGACAAAAGAAGATGTGGAAGGCCTAAATATCTATCTAGAGCAGATGAACAGTATCTGAGTGTCAAGTCTTTAAAAAATAGAAGACAAAAAAAACAGCAAAGACCTGAAACAGAACCCAAGAGATGCATCTTGCCATTCAGTTCATCCACCTGCTTTGGTGAAGCCTCATCAGAAATGGTGTCAGTGGAAGTGTGGCTGTCAAGATGGAACGAGGAGAAAAGACTGAGGAAAGAACTTATGCAAGAACTGGAATAAAACTCAGTGGAAGCACACCATTTAGTGTGATGAATCCATATTTGAAATGTTTGGTTCAAGTCATTGTCAGTATGTAAGAGGAGGTTTGGAGAGAGGTAAGCACGCACTGCCATCTGTAAAACATGGTGGAGGCTCTGTCATGGTTAGGAGCTGCTTTTCAGCCAGTGGTGTTGCGGACCGTATCCAAATTGCTGCAACACCATCTGGAAAGCATTTGATTGGCAGCAGTTTCATTTTTCAACATGACAGTGATCTCAAACATGCTGCTAATGCAGTAAAAGCATACCTGGATAGAAGAACACACAATGGAACACTATCAGTCAGAGCCCGAACCTCAACACTGTTAAACCAGTGTGGGATCATTTTGATAACAACATAATCCAAAGAAGAGCTTAGTGTGTCCTTCAAGGAGTCTGGAGAACTATTCCTGAAGACTACTTAAAGAAGTGGCAAGAAAGCTCCCTAAGAGAGTTCCTGTTGTGTTGAAGAATATAGGTGCTCATAATTAATGTGAACTTTAAGTTCATTAGAAGTATATAAATTCTGTTTTTGCCTTATATATAGTATTTTTGTGCTTGTTTAAACAGTAAATAAATCACTGCATTTACTTCCCATTTTCCAAGCAAAATATGAAGAGAATGAGTGGTAGCTCAAGACTTTGTCACAGCACATACCAGACCTTCCTATCTTCATCATCCTTGGACTGTGGCTTGACGTGCAACACACCCACCCACCCACATACACACGCAAACACACACACACACACACACACACACACACACACACACACACACACAGAGCCTGTGGTTTCCTATATCGCTGCATATTAACTGTGGATATAAAGAGGATTCCTATTGAAAACTGAACACCGCCAGCAGGAAATAACCACTACAATGGAGAGAATAAATAATTCACTAAGCACTTAAATATTTCCTGTTGAATTTTTCTCTTTCCTCTCCATTTTTTCTCCCTGCTGTTCATCTTATGTGCCTCAGGCTAGCACCCCCCCCACCCTATGCTCCACAGCAGGTCTTGCTTTTTGTTCCGCAGTGTAACAGACAGCAGTTCACTCAGTGTTGTCATTTTCATAGGCAAATAAGGGCTCAGTGCACGCAGAGTCACTTATAAACAATGAAATGGCTATTTACGTGTATCCCATATGGCGGGTTTCTGCTTAAGTGTGCAAGATTCTTTGTCTTTATTTAAAGAAGGCTGCGTAAACAGTAACAGCTATAGCTTAAAAGGAAAGTGGGATTAATGTGCATCAATTTGTAGAGGCTCTTTTTTTATCAAGCATATTTGGGGCTGTGTGCATTTTTATATTTATGTGGGTGAGAGGAACATACCTATGTTAGATCAAGGGCTTAGATTTGGCATGGACGGAAGGGACATGTCCCCACCAATATCCAGCGATTATTGAATTGTCCCCAGCAATATCTTGATCTCTTCGAGTAAAGAAAAACAAACCCAATAGAAAGGGGAAAAAAAGATCTGTCAACGTCTCATTCACCCGGCGGTGCAGAAAGAGTTAAATCACGTTCTCTACTGGAGTCCTACCTCATGTGACAAATATGGCCAATGTGATTGGCTGTGCCTTTCAGGGAGCTCTGTTTAGTTTTAGCAGCGACAAGCCTGCGCTGCAAGGACCTGCAAGGAGGAGAGGAGGATGGCAGCAAAAAGGAAGAACCTGGATATAAGAAAGTATTTTTCAAAGAAACCTGTAAGTCACTTAAAGTCAAGTTCATTCATAAAATATGTCCGTCATAATAACGTTACAGGCTATGCTAGGCCATACATGCCAACCCTCCCGATTTTTCCGGGAGAATCCCGAATTTCAATGCCCCTCCCGAAAATCTCCCGGAGCAACCATTCTCCCGAATTTCTCCCGATTTTTCACCCGGACAACAAAATTGAAAAACCATATCACAGCTTGGCCCAGCCAATTCCAGTGTTCAACAATGGCTACTACTACTGCAGCTACTTAGTTTTAATATTACTCTTTCTGGGTCACAAAATAAACTTTTAACATATTTTCAGGTGAGAATGTAGCTGTGTAAACTTCAAATATCTGTGTTATTGTACTTCCATTATAATCAGCTTCCTTTTGTTCACTTAAAATATGTTTACAGAACTATTTTTGCATTTGTTGCAATTTCAGCTGTCCTCTTGGCCAGATTACTCTTAAGAGAGACATTTTTAAAGTAAACAAGAATTTTTTTTAACTACATAAATAAAGGATACATAAAAGTCACTGCCAAAAACTGATTGCGGCTTCTACCTTGTTACAAGAATGTTGTTTGTTGCTCAAGATGACTTGATATAATTCATGAGGGATATATTTGACATGTTTCACATATTATAGACCAACAAGTTATCTATAGCAGTTTAAATACAAGCAATCAGTTTTTGGCAAATACCGGAAATCAGTTTTCGGCAGACAATCACTTTTTGGCACAACACCTGGTCCTCAGGTGGACGCAGCCTCTGAATTTGGACACCCCTGGCCTGTTTCTGGCCGGACAATAACAATGGTGACATTTAACGGATAAAATAATATCGGATAAAATAAGTGACATTTAACTTATTTTATCCGATAAATAAACATTGTTAAATGGTAAATGGCCTGTATTTAGCCGCTTTACTAGTGTGTGTGTGTGTGTGTGTGTGTGTATATATGTGTGTGTGTGTCTGTGTATGTGTATATATATATATATACACACACACACACACACACACACACACACACACACACACACACACACATATATATATATATATATATATATATATATATATATATATATATATATATATATATATATATATATATATATATATATATATATGTGTGTGTGTGTGTGTGTGTGTGTGTGTGTGTGTATGTGTGTATATATATTCATTCATAAAACTATGAATTGTAATTTTAAATGATTTAAAAGTATGTAGAATAGCATATGTAGGCAAGTATATTTCTCCTTTTGTTATCAAGAAGCAAAAACAAAAAGGAAAAAAAAAAGAAACAGGGCAGGGTTTGGTGGTTGAATCATCCGTCCCCACCAATGCCAAAACCAAATCTACGCCCTTGTGTTAGATCTACAACCCCATCTAATGCATCTTAGTAAAAGGGCACTTCTTATAGAGAACACATTTATTTACATCCAATGCAGAGATAATGTTGTGTTGCAAATAAGTTGTGCTTTATTTAATATACTTTTTTTTTTTTTTAGCTGTAAAATGTTGCATTGCATGGTGTAGTACTGAATACTGTTATAAAACCTGATACCCTTGCTTAGGCTTCTTTTCTTCTGTCGTCTGTTTTTGCCCTCTCTTCTGCTTCCATGAGACTTACTTTTTAAAAATTATTTTAAGGTATTTATGGGCTTTTTAACTTTTATTATGGCATGACAATTTAGAGTTGACACAACAGCTAGGAGAGAGCATAAGGGAACATACACAGCAAATGAACTGGGGTAGATTTGAACCATTTCCAGTTTGCATTGCAACTTTTTAGTGAGTGCAAAACAGTTGCAATGCTGTTTAGCAAGTACTTAGCGACTTTTTTTCCACACAATTTGGCGTCTTCTATATACATTACTGAGCGCTGCAATCTGCTAGTGACCCAAACAATTGCTTTCAGTGCAGTGCTTCATACCTCTGTGTGACAGTTTCACCTAGCAACTGCAAGCTGCCTCCTACAACTATTTGCCAACCAGCTTGGGAATACACCTTATTCCCTAGTGACCAACGGTTACTAGGGGGTCTACTGAGCAGTTGTTACTGGTGTTTAGCGATTAATTTGACAATGACTGGTAGCAATTTCCAGCAACTGCGCATAACTGGTCAAGGATTATACATTTTACCTTAGTGACTGGTGGTTACCATGCAGATGCCAGCTGGTTTTTATCCCTGTGATTGGGCCCATAAGAACATAGATCCACACCAACTAGATTTCTGACATGGTGACAGAGTAAAGCAGGGGTCCCCAATCCCAGTCCATGAGGGCCGGTGTCCCTGCAGGTTTTAGATGTGTCCTTGATCCATCACAGCTGATTTAAATGGATAAATGACCTCCTCAACATGTCTTGAAGTTCTCCAGAGGCCTGGTAATGAACTAATCATGTGATTCAGGTGTGTTGACCCAGGGTGATATCTAAAACCTGCAGGGTTAGGTTAGGTGTTAGTAATTAGGTGTTAGTAATGGCGCAGTTCTTATAGCCTGTTTGATGTAACGCTTTAACCAGTGACAGTTTGGTCAGATGACAGCTTATTGAGTTTATTAAGACTGTCCCAGACAGATGAAAAGATGCCCCAGCTAGCAAATCAAGTTAACATTGCTGGTACTGTGGGTCTTTGCTTCAAAATGTGTGTAACAGAAATGCCGTTATAAACTCAAAAGCATATTAACACACTGATGGACTGAATGAGTCCAGTGTACAGGCTCTGTATACATATACTTGTAGGTTTTATCTCTCAAGGAGTCTGTGTAAAGCAGAAAAAGAATTCATTTTTGCAGTTCATTCATCCTCTAAACATTTTCTATGCACACTTTCAGATCAGTTTTTCCCCCATTTACCTTTTTCATATGCTGAACAGCTGCCACAGTGACCTTTGTGACCCTCGTTGCGGTCTTCTAACAGGCTAAACACGTCCGCAGAGGCAGGGTTTGGGGACACTTTCATTGAGAAGCTCCTCACTGAAGGGGTTCAGCAGGAGGTGACAGCTGTGCATGTAACCTTAAGCACAGCCTCATCTCTGTCTTTCCACCCTGTTTCGTCTTACTCTAAGCCTACAGGGCCAGTGAGAAGGGAAGAGGCCACCAGCTGTCCTGTATAGATCACACCTGTACTGAACAGGAACCACATCAATCTGCCAGCCTGTCACACCCCGACAAACACATATGGCACCAGTCATCATGATCAGCAATACAGAACGGGATTTTTTTTTCTTATTTGGAAAATAGATAAATAAGATAAGTACAATTAAGAAACAAGTTGTTCCATAAATTGCAGTTTTTCACACTACACAGACTGCCATTAACAGCAGGGGTGGAATTAACCTCCTCCCACTCAGAGATACTGTGTTATAAATAGAAAGGGGGGAGAGGGAAAAAACCCTCCTAATTTAATCATATTCAGTTTATGAGGAAGCAGCATTTCAAACACCTTCAGGTATGTCTTTTTGTCTGACAGCCTGTCAGGATTCCAAATAAAGCTCTGTTTATTAAAAAACCATTTGCCTTGCGATTTGGGAGGGTCATGAGTTCAAGGAAGTTTTTCGAGATATTAATCGCACTGATACAGAATCATGTTAGCCTGGAGGGATTGTGCTCGTAGCTATGGTTCTGTGGTGAGGTTGACAAAAGGCAAGGCAAGGCAAGTTTATTTATATAGCACAATTCAACAACAACAAGGTGATTCAAAGTGCTTTACAGAGATATTAAAAACAAAAACAAATAAAAAGCATGATTTAAAATTGATTAAAACAAACAAACAAAACAGTATATAAAATCAAAAATCAGAACAGTAGATAAAATCAGTAGTTAAAATGTAAGTTTTGAAATTTAGGCTTAAGTGCGGATTTGGTGCTTTATTCAAATGCAGCGGAGAATAAGTGAGTCTTCAACCTGGATTTAAATAAACTGAGTGTTTCAGCTGATCTGAGGCTTTCTGGGAGTTTGTTCCAGATATATGGAGCATAAAAGCTGAATGCAGCTTCTCCGTGTCTGGTTCTGACTCTGGGAATTGATAAGACTGGATCCAGATGACCTGAGGGATCTGGAAGGTTCATACTGGGTCAGGAGGTCACTGACCCTAGACTGGCTGCCTTTCCAGGTGGAATACTAAATAAAGTATTCCTTATTTTAAATGAAATGTTCCTGGACAGCAGGTGTCTGCGGATTGCCTTAGGGCAGCAGAATTAAATGCAGAGGTCTTTTCAGGCTCCAGCAAATAACAAGCGAATTATACACAAAATTAATTTGCCGTATATTGCATCCACTTACCTCTTTTTGCCAGAAGCATCCATAAATTTAGACCCTATGTGTGCGTGTGTTTTTCTGTTTGCTTATTGTGTAACAAAGCCTTCAGACAATTCAGCAGTAGAAAGCTCCCAGGGACTCTGGATGAGAACTCTCCCAGGCTTTGTTGAAGAGTTGTTCAGACTCAAGTGTTTGCTTTAAATGTCCCCAAGGCCTTTAAGAGCAGCAAAGTGTCTGCGGAGTTTAAAAGCCTCCAAAAAAGATGTTTACTTGTTAAATCCTTCGCTATTTAGTCTTAACAATGTCAGCTGTAGTCATTTTTTCACATATCCTACAGACTTGGATTTTTGCTACCAGTACTAACACGAACCGATTGTCATAAGGTTTTACCACTGTGGCGATCACATGAACTGTGAACTGATCGCACTGGGGGGGTTTTTGCGGGGGGTTTACGCGTAATTGTGAGTTTGCAGTGTGACGTGAGGATTTGGGGGTTGTTTGGTTTCAGTTCTTCATGGGACTGAAGCATTTTACAATGTAAGAGATAAACCAAGATTTTTTTTAATGGAAGCCTAACCCACTTTGATGTTTGTCAGTTAGGCTCTGCTGTTTTATTTTTTTAGTTTTTACTTTTCACTAAAATGGATACGGAAGCCACAAATAGAAATCAACAAAGGCAAGGCATCACAAATTAAGTCTTCAAATTAATTCTTCTTCTTTAATCCTCTCAAAGCAGTTTTAAAGTAGTAAAAACACAAGTATTGGCTTTGAAGTAACATTTGAAATGGTGTAAAGCTGCCTAGATTGATATGTTGAAGACTGGAATCAAATTGTGGCTTTTAAAAATTGTTTAAAGCCTTCAGTATAGTGGTTGCACCAATTACTTTGATCTGCAAAATGGGGTCCTGGGTCCATGGAACAAGGTTGGTTTTATAGTTGTTGAGACATGACCCAAGTCCCAGTTTGGCCACTTAGGCATATTTATGATGAGCACATAAAAACCTGAGAAAATAGAGGCTGGAAAATGTGTTGCATTTTATGTAAAAAGTAAAAAATGGCAGAAAACCTAATAAGGTGGATCATGGGATGCTTTGAAGTCTTTTTAGTGACGGTAATCTAACAGTGCCTCAGGTTGTTCAAGAGTTAAGTGCATAAATGTGCTTCCATTTGGACTTATTCATGGCGCTTGAGTGTTCGAGGTGCAGAAATGAATAGTCTCCAGTCTCAGTTTGGCACTGAGACAGTTTTACTGTTCTCCAGGCTGCCAGAATCTACGGGTAGAAGACGACAACAGTATGAGCGCCTACACAACTTCCCATTTTATCCCACCCCAAAACGGTTTAACTGTAAAGTTTCTTTCACTGTTTTGTTTCGTGGATGACTCGTCAGCTCTGTCTGAGACATTACAAGCAATGACATCATAATTCTGGCCAGCAGCAGGCAGGAAGCTGAGGAGAGGACCTGGCTGCGCACTCTCTCACAGAGGAGGGGAGGGTGGATACTTAAGGGGGGGGCTACATGACTATAACAGAGCACTTCACTGTGCTCTCTCTCTCTCCCGTGCTTGCTGACTTTAACAGTGTCCATTTCTTTCTGTTGATGATGTCATTTTCATGCTGAGCCAGACTTCCAGTTCTTTCTGCTCCCAAGAACTAAAGAGGGAAAAAAAAGACTGGGTTGAGAAGTGAATAGGGGAGCGGAGGATTCATGGAACCAGCCCTGTGCGCCTGATAAACAGCTGAGCCTCGGGACCGCGATGTGGCGTCTGAGGTCACCAGCTGTATCGATCGTATGCACTCATTGTGCTCGTGTCATTGCTTCTCAGCTCTGGGGCTGGGACGATGCCGAGTTGCAGCTGTAAACTCGCACACACTCCTTTCGGCCCTGTGTAAGCTGCAGTTGAGTGAGAGGGTGCAGCGTTTTGTGATGTCAGCCACAATCCCCTGTGCACGCTCCTAGATTAAGGGGATTGGGGGGAGCTGAATTTATATGAAGGTTGATGTGCAATCAAAAACATACTCACTACTCTACAAGTAGTCTGTGACTCTGTAAAGTGAAGTTCAGCCAGGAGAGTGTCTTGGCTTGTGGCAAAACTGACTTAACACTGTATGTACAGCCTCGGGGTGTAAAATAATCTCTCACGCGAGCTGTGCTATTCAGACCGTGCTCTTCTGGAGCTCTGAAGGACTACATCATCCCCTGCGGCGTGACTACAAAGTGTAGATCCAGACAGCAGTGCAGATCTGAAGGTTGTCCCTTCCTGCAGGGTCTTCATCGCACCAAGTGACTGCTCTGTTTTCTTTGATAAACTTGTCTTCCTTCTCCTTAAATCCTTCCCAGCTGGCTAGATGTTGTTATTTCTTTACTCCACTGACTGTGTGAAATGAAAAGGCACAGCATACCAATAAAATGTGCTATCTGTGTCACACGGAGGCATGAATTTACTCTCCCTGGAAACAACCGCTGATGAAGTTACAATTGAGTTAGTTTGTTTTTTCCCCAGCAAAGCAAACACGTTGAAACATCTATATGTGATTGATTCAACCGATTTGGATATTAGAAACTGGGTCAAATTCAGATTAAAAGCGATGAGCGGTCATGAAAGAGATTTCCAGCAACTCTGCGTTTTGCTGAATCCTCTCTCTCTGCGACACGAATAACTTACTAATGCTTGCCCCATCCCCCCCAAAAAAAAATTCAGCTGGAGTTTTTTGTTTTTCTTTTTCTTTTTTTTTTGTTGCATGAAGCTGGGATAAAAATTAAAACAAATCTGCGTAAGAACAAGAGACGAGGGGTCACGCATGCCTAATCTCAGGAAATGCTACGGCAGCCGTTCTCAACAACATTTTTAATAAGAACACGAGGCCGTCCTTGGCCGTCTTGGCGAACTTTGGCTTTGCGCTGGGCGTAAAGGATGATGGGGATTAGAGATAGAACAGTGGGGTGGATGCTTGCGTGCCGTGTCGATCAATGGTGCAGATGAAAGCACGGCCCCACTGGAAGTCTGGTTTGTGGCTCTTTCCTGCTGTTGATTGCTATTCTGCAGTCTTTTTGGTTGTTTTCCTTCACGCTGATGGCCACAGAATGCCACATCCCGCCGTTGCGGCGCTCGAGGGAGATTAAAGCAGATAAAGGTGTAATTTTGTCGCTGATAAAAACCCACACTCGTCCTGTCAGCTCCCACTGCTCTTATTAGTATTTATTTCCTGGTTCAGCTTCAGATAGGAGGGGAGAGACAAAGAGGTGAAAGGACAACATGAGGGAGCACGTTAATTATCCTGGGATTAACAGAGTGTGGACTCCTCTCAACTAAACCCTCACTGCTATGAACTAGTTGGAATTCTGCTAAATAACTCATCTATTACGAAGCTGCTGTCTCTGTAATCCTGTAAAGTCATTTTCATCTCTGCACTAACTACCAGAGGCACACTCGTCTGCTTTGGCCTCGTCTCCCTCACATCTGTACAAATAATGAGCTGCTAGACGAGCTTGAGCAGCAGATTTGTGTTAGCATTAAAGACTCCAGTTTTCCTTTTTGGAGTCTTGCTGGTGCTGAACTCCTCACTTGAGCACCACTGTGTGATAGTGATATCAGCACTTCACTGAGCTTGTGCCATCTGCTTACATCTAATTTCTATCCTCACTTCCCCACCTCCCCCTTGAGAATCTCTCCTCCGTAACTGACCACTCAACTTCCTGTGTTTTCCATCTCTTGTCCACAGACTCGCAACGGTCCCATCTGTCCACTTTCACCATGATCCTGAAGGACAAGTTCCACTCTCCCAAGATCAAGAGGACTCCATCCAAGAAGGGCAAGCAACTGCAGCCCGAGCCAGCAGCCAAGAGTACTGAGAAACCTACTAACAAGGTGTGTGTGTGTTAGTGTGCACCAGCAGACATGTGTGTATTGTGGGAAATCCAACGCTTTCCCGCCTATTCCGTGTATTTGTTTGCCTCTTTGCGAGGCGGTTGTTTTCCTGTCAGACGTTTTGTGCTCCTCTATTCCATTGTGTCCGCACGTGGGTTTCCCTGCTGGTTCCCACAGCCTCCCAGTCGCTGTGGTGGCTGGCTGTGCTTCAGCAGGTGTCTAAACCTATAAAGGCGTGAATGGAACCGCGCTGCGTCGTGAATGAACTCCTCTGTTACCTCTTAAGGCTTTTGGTGTAATGAGTATATTCCTCAGCAGTCCCGCTGTGAAAGACTAGAGAGGCTCAAAGAGCTCTTTGCAGGAGCACCAAGATCACTCAAAGCCACATCACTTGATAGATGATGCTTTGAACTGTGAGCAAACCACAGGAGTAGCAGGCCCAATGCACAGAGCCCAGACTAAATAGTAACTATTTTGTTCTCCTATAAAAATGAACTTTGCAGTCTAATCCTGAGACACTGTTTTGTGGTTTTTTGGGTTTTTTTAGAAGGTTAGTAGGCTGGAGGAGCAGGAGAAAGAGGTGGTCAGTGCCCTGCGCTACTTCAAGACAATCGTGGACAAAATGGTTGTGGAGAAGAAGGTTCTGGAGATGCTTCCAGGCTCGGCCAGCAAGGTGCTTGAAGCAATCTTGCCTCTGGTGCAGGTAGAGGCGCGGATACAGCACAGGTGGGTAATAGAAAATATAGGTCAGCGTTATAATATTCTTTCTGCAGTCTTTTTCGCCACTTTAGATTTATATTAGTGACACTGTATCACTTCTCAGTTTATTCATATTATTCTTGCCTCTCGAAGCAGTTTGTAAAGTAGCTCGGTCACATGTTCAGACTAGAAAGACGTTGCCTTCCTGTCAGCGAGGAGCTTGTGAAGATTGATACGTTCGCAGGCTCACCTCGAGGCTCCCCCGATTCGAAAGCTCACATCACTTGCTGCTCTCCCTCTCTCTCCATTGACACATTTCCTTTTGTGGAACAGAAATTAATTTCAGCTTTCAGATATATCAGCCCGTAGCATGAGTCAGTTTGCTTTATTTCCTCTGTGTGTGTGTTTTTTTTTTTTTAAAGTAAGCCTGGCTGCAGTTTTTTGTGGACAGCTTTTGCCAGGACATGTTGGAACTTCTGTCTTTGTCTTTCTCACCCATCGTTACAGATGAAGTATGGAGGTTAGAGGTCAGAGCACTGTGTTTAGAAGCAGTTGATGGATTGTTGCTGGAAAACTGAGCAGCAGCCATAAGATTAAGATTTGAACTCAATCTTACCGAGTCCAAATCTCAATAGATCCCAGTAGAAGTTTACATTATAGTTACTTTACAGCTCTAGGTTGGATGTCTTTTGGCAAATAAGCTACAGTAAGTAAATATTGTTTGATAATATTATCTGTTAAGTTTCCATTTTAGCGATTAAAAACGTTTTTCCGTTGGCTACATGTGTGGCATATTTGGTTTCAGGGATTTAATTTAATTTCAGTCAAATGTAACTCCAGTGAGAGTTAAGTAGAGAGCTTATTTGCTAAAACTGTATTAGTATATACAAAGTCTAGTCAGCCACATTAATTATAATCACTCTAGATCTCCTCAGCTCTAGCGTGATCTACGTCCCATACTTGTCCAATCCACCATCTCCCTACTTCTATAGCTTCAGTTCTCTCCCA
Organism: Oreochromis niloticus; assembly: GCF_001858045.2. Classification (NCBI taxonomy): domain Eukaryota; kingdom Metazoa; phylum Chordata; class Actinopteri; order Cichliformes; family Cichlidae; genus Oreochromis; species Oreochromis niloticus. The sequence goes on from NC_031972.2 coordinate 16,315,671, forward strand.
CTCGCTTAAGGACTAAGCCGTGCAGAGAGAGACACTGGAAGGATATTCCTGCACTGTGAATCAGTCGCTGCATGTTGGTACAGGCCATCGCCACACCTTAGTGTTAAGTCTCAAAGTATGATTTGCTAAATGGTGAAACAACACCCACTTCCCTACATTCTCCTGTGAGCTCTAGCAGCCTTATTCCTAGCCTCAAGCTTGTAGCCTAAGCAATTTCAACCAATCCCCCCCCCCCCCGTCTGTTTGTTAATAGACAGGAGATAGAATGTGTCTTATTTCTGTGATTTTTCTCACTTGCAGCCTAACATGTCCCCCCTCCCCTCCTCCTTCACGTCTTGCTGTTGTGCCCTCTTGGATCATTCTCCTTCCTCACTTTTGCTTTCCCCCACCTTCTCTCACCTCCTGTGCATCATGTGCTTCATATCTGTACTGTACACCACTGCAACCCCCCCTCCGAATTCCTCTTCTCGTCAAACAGTTCGGCGCTGTCATCTTGCCACAGCCGCGTATATCAGAGTTTGGCCAACCTTATCCGCTGGGCCGACCAGGTGATGCTGGACGGGATTGACTTGGACGATAAGGAAAATGTGGCTTCCGTCACCAATGTCATCAAAGCGGTGCTGGATGGAGTAAAGGTATGGGCCCTGTGCTGAAAATGATTTGTCAGTGTGCTAAAGTTGAGGTTTCAGAGGAGACTGAGATTGGCTGCGTTGTGTGTCTGTGAACAGGAGCTGGTGAAGCTGACCATAGAGAAACAGGAACAGCCGTCACCTACCACGCCTAATAAACCAGCAGCACCTGCTGTCACAGCCGAGAGGTGAGCGCAGAGCACGCTCGCAGGATTACGAAGATTCAGGCGCTCCGAGTACGTCCCATCACTCAATCTGCTTTTTTTCTTTACGTACGCAGCAGCGTGTCAGCGGAGAGGCCCCTGATAGATCGGGAGCAGGAGGTCTCGAGTAAGACTGCTCCGGCAGCCGCTCCTGTGGAAGCTGCCCCTGAAGTACCAGATGAGGAAGTAGCACCTCCCAAACCCCCACTACCGGAAGCCAAAATGGCTGAGCTCAGGTGAGGGTGAAAGCACTCCAGCTGTGGGTGTGATATTGTGGATTCTCTATGTTTAAGTGAGCAGGGCTACATTATCAATACTTCTCCCAGCTGAGCAGACGTTGCTGAAGCGTTCGCTGTGGCGATAAAGTCCGTAGAAACCAAAGGATTTCCTGTCGCCTTATTTTTGTCTGGTGGCTTTGAGGCTGTGCGGTCAGAGGTCACAGAAACTATTTTGTGACCATTTGTACCGTCGCCACAAAGCATTTATTCGTTGCAGCTGTTTCAGTGTAACTTGTCTTTTTTCTCAAGTTGTTTCACGAGTAACAAATAAGGAGTAAAGGAAGCTTTTGTGGTGTGGATTTCAAAGGGGTTTTCTTTGAGGTTTGAACTATTAAGACTTTTCATACTCGAGCCTTAAAAGTCTGAATCAGTAGTTTGTTTGTTGGTCTTCCTTCCTTACTCTCTCTGCTGTGTCTGTCATTTTTTATTTATTTATTTATTTATTTTCCCATTTTTTGGATTCTGGGAACAGAGCACAGTTGAGTGCCGAGGCTGGCCAAAGGAGACCCTCTCAGAAGGAGAAGTATGTTAGCCCCTTAGGATCATCTGTCTCCATAATAACATCCCACCCCTCCCCCCTTCCCCATAAAACTTCTGGATTGGATGAAAGTGCTTTTTGATTTGCATGGTTGCGTTGTTTTAAAGTTTGTGTCATCCTGGGTATTCCCTGAAGACCTTCCCATCCAATCAGAAGACCGCCCAGTGCATGAGAGTGTATGACTGACCCTATGAAGTGTCCTTTTTCGCTGGCCTCCATGTCATGGTCGCTTCTGTTCGCTCGTCACCTCATTTGGATGATATTAACTAACTGAGAGAATTTAGGTTTGACAAGCAGGAGAGAGCCTAACATGAAACACTCTCACTTTTCATCTCACTGTCCAGAGGAGGGATGATAATGTGTGTGTGTTCATGTATATATACATGGTTTTTTTATGTGTGTGTGTGTGCATACATGTCAGGAACCGCGTGTTCTGCGTGCTTGCCTGATTGACTTTTTTTTTACTTTGAGACAAAACGCTCATTGTTCCTGTTTTTGCTTTCTTTCTTTTTTTTATTCTACTGTTCTCCGTTTATCCGTCTGTAGTCCTCCACCAGCTCTTCCTCCTAAGAAGCGACAGTCAGCCCCTTCACCTACACCAGTGGCAGTGGTCGCCCCGATGAGCCGTGGCTCCAGCCTCCCGTGTAGTGACCACAGACAGGTGAGGGTTTAACGTCCGGTGATCTACAGTACTGTGCAAAACTCTTGAGTCACCCCTCATTTCCTTATATTTTGCTTCCAAGGCACCTGAATTTCTTGTCATTTTGAGCATTAGTTCTCTAGACTTCCTTGGCTGGTTTTTTTTTACCTCTTTTTCAATCCAGTCCTTGTACCTGACCATTTTTATATGAATAGTTTTTTGTTTTGTTTTGTTTTTTTAAGGCATAAAATAGAATTTTTGTTTTTTCACCAGCAAGGTGAGCCCAAACATCTATTAGTTGAAAACCTGGTGTGGAGTATCTGAAAGTCGTGTCCTTAAGAAATAAGAAAGAATCCAGCAAAGACCTGAAACAGTGCCCTGCCATTCAGTTCATCTGTCTGCTTTGCTGAGGTCTCATCACAAATGGTCTCAGTGGAAAGATGGCTGTCAAGATGCCATTTATAATGAAGGAGGACAGGGAGAAATGGCTGACGGATGCCACGTTACACAAGAATTGGACTGAAAATTAGTGGCAACTTATCTTATGGGGTGATTAATCCAAATTTGAAATTATTTATTCCAGTCGTCATTGGTGTGTACATAAGAGAAGGTCATGAGAGGTGAGGGTCTACAGCCGTCTGCAAAACATGTTACTGCCATCTGTAATGGTTTGGGGCTGCATTTCAGCCAGTGGTGTTTGAGATCTTGTCAAAACGGATGGAATTATGAACGCAGAAAAGTGCAGTCAGATTCTGATCCATCATACAAAACCATCTGGAAAGCATCTGATTGGCAGCAGCTTCATTTTTAGCATAACAACGATCCCAAACACACTATCAGTCATGGAGTCCAGACTTCAACTTTATTAAAGCAGTGTGGGATCATCCTGACTGAGAATGCGACAAAAGGCAGCCAACATCCAAAGAAGAGCTTTGAATGTCCTTTAAGAAGCTTGGAGAACTATTCCTGAAGACTTCTTAAAGAAATCAGAAGGAAACTTTGCCAAAGAGAGTTCAGGCTGTGATCAAGTATAAAAGTAGTCATATTATATACACTTGTTCAAATTGTACAATGTCCATTTTTGCTTTTTGTACTGTATTTTCATGTATGTTTGCATGTTTCAATAAATCACTGCACTTGTTTCCCATTTCCCTACAAAATACCAATAGAAAATAATGGCTCAGGACTTTTGCACAGCAGTGTATTATAGCATCCCATTAGTTTACCTTAAAATCCTAAAAGCAGTACGTATTTGTAGGAAGTAAACTAACCTTTCAGTGTCTCTGCAACAACAGGAGTATGAACAGGAGTTCCTTCAGAGGCGTTTCTCTGGGGGAAGCCACTCGTACGGTGGCGACTCTCCCCGTCTTTCACCGTGCAGCAGCATGGGGAAACTCAGCAAATCCGACGAACAGCTTTCTTCCATAGAGCAAGACAGCGGGCAGTGTTCTCGGAACACCAGCTGTGAGACGCTCGGTAAGAAGTCCAGCTATTCAGCGCTGAATTGCTTATTTTATTTCTTATGCTGGTCAAATTGCTTGCTCAAAACACTAAAGATCAGTGCATATTTAAATGTTAACAATGTGCAAAATCAGAAAAAAATCTGCGTTTTTTGCACAAATAGTTGACAGAAAAAAAAACTATCAAAAGTTCAGCTGTGAGGTAATTATGCTGTGTTAGCTATTGCTATTATAATTGACTAAAGGGGGGGGTCTTTAATATTTTCAACACTAGTTGTTGATGAAATATGAAGAGCTGAATCTTACAAATGCAAAGTGAAGTTGAATACTATAAATACTGTACTAAATACTGTAAATAAAAATCACCTTCACTTTATCGTTGCAGACAACACAGATCACTACGACCCAGATTATGACTTCCTCCACCAGGACTTGTCAGCTGGGGAGAACCTGCCCCCAATACCAGTCGGGGGGTGCCTCAGCCCCCTGCCTGAGTCTCACAGCGAGTCCTCTTCCCCCGTTCCTGGACAGCACCCCTCGCATCCACGCTTCAGCGCTCCCCCACCCCAGCACCAAGATTACTGGACCCCCCAGCCCAATCACACTAACCCCTTACAGCCCTCCCGCATCAGCGCACCACCTGCCCTGCCGATGAAAAAGCGGCGCAGCACCCAGACATCGTCCTTCTCCGACGGTGGGTCCAGGGTGCTGTACGAGCGATTCCCCTCGCAGTACGACAACCTGTCGGAAGAGGAACTTCATCCCACGCCACCGTTCCCCCTTTTCACACCCATCTCACCCATGCCCCAAACAAATGGGGGCGTGTTTGTTTCCCAGTATGTTGCCAGTGAGAATGCAGATGTCCCCGCCAGCCCACCGCCACTGCCAGAAAAGAAAAGCAAACACAGTAAGTGAGGGGGGAAGAAAAGGGGCAGGAGACATTATGATGCAGTGGTTAGGTCTAGAAAGAAGGATGAACTTTAAATGAGCAAAGTAAGATTAAAGGTTAAAGACTGAAGTCGAGATTTAAGGAGATGCTTTGGAAAAGGACGCTCAGTGCACTTTGTCATCCACTTGTTGCACCGCAGTTTATGTCAAGGAAATATTCCTCTGTGAATAGAGGCAGGAAGTGAATACCAGGATGTGCTACAATGGGTTCGGCTCCAGGGGCACAGAGGGCAGTGGATGGTCACTTCCTCACCCGACTGCTACATCACTTCCTCTCATGCTACTGTATTATGTCATTCCCAGCAGCAGACTGCCCTTCCTGCTTTTTTAATCACATTCCAGAGTCCTGGTTGATATAAAGCGCAGTATATGCACAGTACTGTTCACCCTGTGAGAATCACTATATAATAAGGTTTGTGTCATTCGAGGAGCTTTGTCAAACCCAGGAAAATAACTGATGATGTCATAGTGATGCATTCATGGGCTTTAGGACATTTTTAGCAAAATGTCTGAATCACCAGGGTGTTAACCACGCAGACGGAGTTTAATGAAAAATGTTATTGTGTGGTTGCTCAACACTTCACTATGACACACTTATGTTTTTTTTTTCCTTTTTAGATCTCTTGTATTTTATATCTCCCATCTTGCATGAGCAATACTGATTATTTACACTTTTTTTAGACGTCAAGGTTATTTTCAAATTGCTTTCAAACTGTGTTACTTTTTAACAGTAATACAGAGAAAATCACAACAGTCAAATGACCCCCTATGAGAATGCTCTTGGCAACAGCTGGAAGGAAAAACTCTGGTTTAACAGGAAGGAACCTCAAGCAGAAAAGAGGTCTATGGTGGGGCAGCCAGCTACTGTGACTGGTTGGGGATGGGGAGAAGAAGATGAGGCAAAAGACACACTTTGGAAGAGAGCGAGAGAATAATAATAACAATTTTTTTCTTAAAGTTGGAACCTTAAGCAAAATAAACAATACATGTTTCCTAATCGAATCAATCTCTTTCCTCCAGTCCTTCAATACATGCAGTTTGTGGAAGACTACTCGGAGCCGCAGCCCTCTGTCTTCTACCAGATGCCGCAGAGCGAAAGCATCTATGAACAGCGCAACAAGCGCTTCCAGGAGGTCTACGGCTTCAACGACTCCTTCAGCAGCACCGACTCAGTGCACGAGCCGGTGCAGCCCCCGGCTTTGCCACCAAAGCAAAGACAACTGGTAAGAGACCTCTCTACTTCAAAGGGCCGCGACCCCCAGTTCCTTTAATATTTCGCCACATCTCATAAATTCTCAAGGCCTGAAGCAGATAAAATAGCCGGGTTTGCTCATTTGGGCCGCGTGAGCAAAGCTGTAATTTAAATTCCTGGAATCATTCAGTTCCGTTTAGAGCAAAACTTTGAAGCGGCGAAGGCTTCGTTGATGAAACTGCAATTTATGAAATTACACCTTGAATTGCTAAACAGCGTCGCGAGCCCATGTAAAGAATACAAACAAGCCATCTGCAGCGGTGGTGGTCCCTGCCGGCAGGAAGCAAAGAGTAGGGGAAAGAATGCGTGCTGCAAGTGCATTCCAGCGGTAATCCTCATCAATTTTCTCTCAAGCCTCCTCTTCTCTTGTTATCTCCCTCACCTATTCGACTCCCTCTCTTTCTTCTCTCTCCATTTCTGTAACCGCAGCAGACATCTGCGCATACGTGGAGGTGTTTGGTCGTTAGTTGGAGATAAGACCAGCCTTTATCAGTCCCACATCAGATCCAGACCACTTATCTTAATCTGGGTCGGCGTCTGGGTTAATTGAGACAACCGTCTGACAATGAGTCAGTGGGGAGAGAGTGGAGGAGACACACACCAGGATAAGTCACAGGAAAAGAAGGGCACAGTGCTATCAAGCAATGCGTTCTCACACTACCACATTATATACTACCAAATCTGGAACATTACTGGTTACTTTCCACGTGATCTTAGTTATTTTCTCTGTGCTTCTCTAACGACTTTAAATTAAGAGGGGCTTTTTGTGCACCAGTCACACTTTAACAGCTTTTGGATTGTAGTTTAATGGCAGTTATGAGGTGGGGAACACAGTCCTAGTGAAGCAGATCAGCTGAGTTTTTGGCACCTTCATTTTTATGTAGTGGTGAAAATGTTTTGATTTTTAAAACAAGAGTTTTTTTGGGGCCTTTAATGTTACTTTTATTAAATGTTTAACAATCACCACTAAAGAGCTTTATAAATATTTTGTGTTTACGGTAGATGATCCACATTTTGCCGCATTTCCAGAAACACAATCGTCTTTTGTCCACAAATATGACTGCACATTTGTGGACAGTAAGCAGCTGACATGCTTCTCTGGGGTACAGTACAAATTCAGAGAGAGAAATAGACTTTGTGGCTGAATGGCTGCCTACCCAGACCCACCACTTTCATCCGCTGTCCCCTTTCTGCCATCGACCCCTGTGTATTTTTGAGCCAAGCGCCCAACTTTTATTTTTATCACTCTTTTGTCTGAGCATACGAGCCGCGCTCATCTCCGCCTTCCTGCCCCCTAGGCCTAATCTGGCCTCGTGTTTTGGACTTGATGAGCTCGTGGCCCAGTGGACTAAGCCTGTTTGCCTCCTCCATAAACCCATGTTCCAGGCTTACACGCTTTGGCAACTTTACAGGGCTTTGCAAAAAAAAAAAAGTCAATTCAGCCGCCGTGTGGATAAGGAAATGGGTGGGGGGAAAAAAAAAAAAAACTAGAGCGGATCATATTGGCTCTGTTTAGAGCGTGTTGCAGCTGGCCTGGTTTCTGTAAAGCTCTTAAAGCTCAGGACATCAAAAGGTGTAGTGGGCTTTCACAGTCAATATAAATGCGTGTAACCTGAACACGTCATATGTGCTGCAGTAATTAAGGTTTTCCAGGAAAACACAATAGAGAAGATTCATAATCGGACACATTTTCCCTTCTCTTCTATTTCCATCTGCAGCCAATGAGCTGATGCTTCTCAGCTGTACTAGAAAAACCTCCTACGCATTTACCACTTAACTTCACTGCTCCACTGCTGACCTTTGATTAAATCTGCTCTAATACAGTCTCGCTTCCTAGTGTAATCAACTGTCCCTTCTTCTCTTTTTCTCTTTTAACACCCTTTTTTCCCCACATCTGTACCTCTCCTCAACCCCCTCTTATTCTCACTCCCTCTTTCTTTCTTTCTTTCTTTCATTCTTTGTCTTCGTTTCCCTCTCAGGCCTCCCACTCCTCTTCCCCTTCTTCTTCCTCCTCCTCCTCTCTCTCCTGCCACCTCCAGCCGTCTGTGGCGGCAATGGAGGAGGCGGGCTCTGGGCTGGGCCTCAGCATATCGGTTTCTAACTCCTACCTGATTGGCCAGGCGTCCATGACCACACCCACGGTAAGTCCCCCACCCCCCTTCCCTTCTTCCACCCCGTGCATTTGAACTCTCCATTCTCCACTCTGGCTGGGTGCTGTGTCCAGGGGTGGCTTGACCCTGTGTGTGTGCGCTCCATATGTAAATACAGTCTTGTTCATCTACGCCTGCACCATTGACGTTCCCGACGACACCCTCGGGCATTTGTGATTTGTTTGTTGTGCAGTTAGATTTGCTGCTCCACCCATCCATGCGTGCATTTGTTTTAACTGTGTGATTTTTGTTGTTGCTTTAAAAAATATATATATTGTTTATTATTGTGTGTTTTGCGTGGTAATGAGTCTGTGGAGTAATTTGTTGTAGTTGTGTGCAGCTTCTTGCTAGCAAAGCTTGTGAGTTTGTGTGCAAAGCCTTCCTCTGCAGGTTATATTTGATCCTTTTCTTCTCTTCAGTGTGCCTCAGTTATTGAGTTGTAGGTACAAAGCAGCCCATCGGAACATCACATGAGAGTGTGTCAGGTCTTTTTTTTGTTTCATTTCAACCATCAGCTTCTTCTTTAAGGGTTAGCTTGAGGCTAATCGGTGCTGTGTTCAAGTAAGCACTTCGTAGTAGACTTGGGATGTGTGTTACAGCCTTCCGGTCAGTATTTTTGGGAGGGTTGACCCATGGTGACCCCTCAGTGTGTGAGGCACGCTGAGACATGGTGTGGGTCTCCCTCAGGGTATCTCCAATGGAATGCAGCAGCAGATGGATCTGATAGAAAACACATTCCCTCCATTTCGACTGCTCTTCCTTCCACTCCTCCTACTTCACCCTCCACCGTGAAGCCTCTTGACTATTAACTCTGTCCCTCTCACCTCCGTGCTGCGAGCGCCTTTCCCTCTCCTAAACACATGCACACTTTCACATCTCCCATTTGCCAGTTTCTGTGGAATGTTTGCATTCCTCAAATCGTCAGGGCATGATGGTTTTTGGGGGAATGTCAAGGAGGGGGGAGCCTTCCAGGAAAGCAGCTTTGCATATGTCGAGAGGGATGACGTGTTAAAGGAGCGGAGAGGAATTTCACAGTTTTGGGAGGATTTTGGAGATTTGCGTTGCAAAGTAAAAGAAGAATGAGATGCTTCGGTTCCGGTTTCTGTTCGGCTGTGCATGAGCGTGCCATTTCATTTGTCTGCGTGTTTGCCAGTGATCTGTGTGTTTGCACCACTCTGTGCTGGTATGCTGAAACAGGGCTGCTATGTGCAACATGTTAAAACAAGTTACTGCTACTTCCCTGCTGCCAGGCATCTCTTCAGTGGCCACATGAACCACCACACATTTAGACATCGCTTGTCGAAACATAGATGCACACTGCGAGCTGATGCTGGATTATCCTTGTCCTTGTTAAGCCAAGCCCTTTTTTATCTCTTCCATGTTACCCCTCTGGAAATATTTATGTTGGATTTAGTTTAGGTGTGTGTGTGTGTGTGTGTGTGTGTGTGTGTGTGTGTGTGTGTGTGTGTGTGCGCAATTCATGTTCAGGCACATCACTCCCATAGTCAAAGGCTAATGGAGGTTTTGGAGGTATGAGGTGAACACGCCCCCCTCCCTCTCTGTCTTCTTCCCATTGTGCAGAATCTTTTTCTACCTGCTCTGCCTCCTTCTTTCTGATCTCTTAGACCTGTCTTTTTTTTTTTTTTTTCATTTTGTTTTGTCTTCTTTCTTGCTTTCATTCTTTTCCACCAATCGCAGAGCTTGGACCAGGTTGCCTTGACCAATGCCACCATTCTGGATGGCAGCGGGGGCGGGCCCAACGGTTCCCTGGCTGGCTCAGTGGGTTCTATGGCTGTCTGTCTTCCTTCTGAGTCTTCTCTCACTGACTCTCTCCACACCTCAGCGGTGAGCTTACAAAAAAAGGACAGATGTTGGAAGCACAAGCAGGAATACTTTTGAACCAGCTCTGTGAAACAGATTTAAAAGGGGGGGAAAAAAATGTGATGCTGGCTCCCTTCCCCTGGCAGATTGGTATTAGATCACAGCTGTTTGGCGTACAGTATTGTTGCTCATATAATAATAACGTAGTGAGTCATTCTCTTAGTGGTATCTTGTTGTCATTATCACTGCTCACACGCTGTCTGCTGTCTGATTATTGGTCCTTAAAAGAATCCCAGTGGAGCATGTTGCACTGCATGTTCTTCTTGCCAGTAAATATTATTACCTGTTTGTATCTAACGCACTCCAGTGCCACCTGGTGGTCACAAGTAAGCAGAACTGGAAAGCACATCCCTCTCTGTAAAGCGCCAGACCTCGACTAGACTGCTATCTCTCCTCCTTAGCCACACATTCTCACTCAGCGTCTGCTCCACCCTTAGCAAACACTCTCTGCCGCCCTCACGCCTCGGTTTGTGTCCCTCCTCTCTTCCCATAGAGCGAGAGCGCGAACGACGAGGGCGGGGAGGGGGAGTATGTCAACTTGTACTCATCCAGCCAGGCCAATGGGGAGCTGCCGCTCTCCCTCAGAGTAAGTAGCTGACCGGCACGGGGTGGGGAGGTGAAAGGTCAATTCCATTTGCACATCCCCATCACTTCAGGGGTATGAATCAATTGGAGGGATTTCGAGCGACGGTCGGCAGATGTCAGTCTCACATCTGTTGCGCGCCGAGCAGCTTTTATTGATTCACCTCCTGGAGCGATGGCGAAGAGATGGAATGTGAACGTGGCCAAACCTGACTGAGCATGACTTTAGGTTCACAGGGTTTTGCCTGCAAGGGACTCGTGTGCTCCGGCTGGTGTCTGTGGGGGGAAAAAAGATGTCCATGTTGTGTATGTTGTTATGAATGCCTGGCTGCTGATTGCCATCCCTCTCTCTCTCTCACTGGCTGCGCTTTAACTGTAACAAGCATTTAACCATGTTCCAATCTAACACCTAACATGTCGCTGCTGAGGGATTCTCAATGGTTTACTGGTTTTCGGTTTTCCAGTAACACTTCTCATAACAGTTGTTGTGCACCTGTGCATGTGCGACAAGTGTATGTGCGTGCGTGTACAGTGGTGTTTTTATTCCCTTGGGCCAGCTTGTGCATTTGGGATTTTAAGGCATGTTGGGGTGAGGTGAGAAAGAGAGAGAGAGAGAGAGAACAAAAGATTAGGATGATGTATGGAAGTGTGGTCGTGTTTGTGGTTCTACATTTGGTGCTTCTACCCTGTGGTGTCGTTCTGGTTTGGGTATCATCTGTCGGGTTTTTCCTTGCTCACGACGAAGGAAAGCTTCATTATTTGACCCCCTCAGCTCATTACACTTTATCTGCATCAGCACTAATGGGGACAACATCCTTTGTAAACCTTGAGATAAACCATTCACCATTTCTGCTCTGCCAACATGTTGCATGAGGTCCTACTTGGTCCCTCTGATGCCATCAACAGCCACGCAGCCTCCTGTTGCTGCGTGGGGGTCATTCATCAGTGATGATGTTACAGACGCTTATTTAATTATTTTTTCACCCCTTTCCACAAATAGGAAACAATCGCGGCTGATGATGTCCTTCAAGACCCCACCCCTCAGATGCCATCCACCAATAGCAAAGAGGTTTTGGATAAGGAAAGGTATTACAGAAAGGATGTTCTTCACATTTGATGAGCTAGTTAGCACAACAGTGAAATATAATTTTTTGCAAAATAATCAGTTGTTTCCACTCTAGCACGTAGTGTGAATTTTGAACATGTTTGATGATGGCTGTGTGTGTGTGTGTGGTTTTTCAGAAGGCAAAAGGCGACTGATTCAGCTGGGAGCGATGAAGAAGATGTGGACGAGCTCGCCCTCATAGACCACAAGGAGATCATGAGCAGGATAACACTAAAACAAGAAGTAAGGGGACAGCTGTTTGAGGCCTGTGTGCTGTTTTTAGAAATCCACCGACAGCAGAAGTGTGCAGCAGCACCAGCGTACAAAGCACGCTTCATCCTGTTAGTCCTGCTCAGGGTAAAAGGTCGCCGTGAGTCATTCAGATGTGAAATCAGATCCCGAGACGAGCCACCAGCAGCCGTGGCTGCCCTCTGGAGTTCAATCTCCAAAACTGCAGATCTAAAAACTGACTGCTCTGCTGCTGCTCCATCCTCCTCCTCCTCCTTTGTCCTGTGTGGTGCAGTGTGAGGGTTAGATACAGATGTGTGAAAATGCTGCTCGCCACTCTGCAAGGTTAGGGCCAGTGTGACAGCAATGCTTTAAAAGAGGAGACGGGGAGCGATCAGAAATGTAAGGAGGAAAGGTTTAAAGCTTTGCTGAGATTTAGAGGTGTCGTGCAAGAAATATCGCAGCAGATGCGATCTTTGTCACGCACAGATCTAGACTTTTTCTCCGTCATCAGTTAGGGAGCTGGTGCAGGACAGGAGGGGTCGGGGAGGGGGAAGGAAATGTGCGTGCTTCATTTTGGGCTAGACTGCATCACTCCATCCCAAGTCTAACCACTCTTTTCTTCTTCTCCTCCTCCTCCTTTCACTCTCACCCACCTCTCCGTATTTCTCTGCCGCACTTCGCCCACTACTTAATATTCGCAGAATGACGACGGCCCCGACGTCCGCGCCGGATCAGGGGACATCCTATTAGTCCACGCTACAGAAACAGACCGCAAAGGTACAGTACAGCACACGCAAAGCATCGCAGTCGTTATGTTGTGCAGTGTGTCACTGTGCTTCTGGGTCACTGGCACAGATTTGTTTTGCCAGCTTTGACAGCTGTGCGTTTACATTAGAGTCAAAGACAGATTTATGTGTACTTGTTTAAATTCGACTGCTGTGTTATTATTTTTCCTCTGAACGGTATTTTAAATAGCTCTCAGTCTCTTTGCGGTTCAGTTATTTGCAGCGTGTCAGCCCTTCACGTTTGATGATGTGCTGTCAGCTTTAATTAGGTAACTGAAAACACTGGCTGCACATCGACTGAAACACGCTGCCTTTTTCCCTCTGTTCTTGCTCGACAGATCTCGTTTTGTACTGTGAAGCCTTTCTGACTACATATAGGACTTTCATAACCCCAGAGGACCTCATTAAGAAGCTGCACTACAGATATCCTTTTCAAATAACTCTACATGTCACTCTGACCTTTTTTTTTTTGTTTTTGTTTGGTTGTTGTTGTTGACAGAGTGCTCTTTCTCTCACTTTAATCCTTATTTACCAAGGAGACCCTTGTTCATCCTGCTTGCTCATTTTAGAGCTTTCACTTAAATTATTTTCATTAATGGAGAACTGAAATCAACTGACAGATATAGACATTTAAAATTATTGTTGAAAATGCGCTGCAGTAAAGCACGTGTCATGAACTTTGACCTTGAAGATTTTTTTCCAGCCTCTTATTGAGATTTTTCTTCAGTAAATGTAAAAAAGGAAGGAAAAAGGTGCAACAATGTACTTTTTTCCCTTTATTTTCTTTCTTTCGTTATTTTTTATTATTAGTTTTAATAATGACTAAAAAAGTAAGACATTAGGGGCAGTGTGGGTTCTCTCAGGTTAACCAGTGATTCTAAATTGGCCATAGGAGTGAATGTGAGTGCGAATGGTTGTCCGTCTCTTTGTGTTGGTCCTGCGACAAATTAGCGACCTGTCCAGCCCTGTGGTACTTCAGATAGGGTCCAGCCCACCTCCTCCAACCCTAAATTGGACAAGTGGAAGAGGATGGATGGATTTTAGACATCACATGTATTGGACTTAATATTTAGCACTCCACTGAAGACTAAACACATTACTTCTGCAGTGTATGGCCAGGCTTGTTATTTGGACAAATTAGGAGATGCTTTAATAAGTCATTCTTAATCATGTGTGTTGCAGACTTGCGTCACTGCGAACCTACTCGGGGAAATTTTGATAAGCTGCATTTTGTCCCAATGTCTTAATGACTAGACAGTTAATCAACTGATTGAGCATATCATCAGTGGAATATCTGATAATAAGTTAGTCACAGCTCTATTGTTTTTACTGCAGAAATTAATTAGCAACACGGTAATGAGAATGATTACTGCCTAATGATAATCATTGTTTATACAAGACAAGCTAAAGGGAACAGGCAAAAACAGTCTTGTGTCAAACACACGCCTTTGAATTTTGGAGAAAATTCAAAGGCGTGTGTTTGTTATGCCACTGTGATGTAGTCACATGATGCATGTCTATGTAGAAATTAAGCAGTCCCATTACACTGTCTAATCAGTTACTTTGTTGTGTTTTCTGAGTTCAGACAGGAACGAAGTCAAAAAAATCATCACATACATCTGCAGAACTTGAGCAAAGTTCTGCAGATGTAATTGGTAGATATGGGGAGGCTTGTTTTGCATTAGCTGGCCTGCCAGAACCTAAAACTCCAGTGGTAGATCATGAGTGGTTTTCAGCTTTTTGTGTTAACCCAGGCTTTCTGCTTCAGGCTCCTGTAAAAGGGATGTTTGACATGTTGTTTGACTCTTTCTCCACAAAATGGATCATAAGACTGTCCTGAAGACTAGAGAGTAAGCTGCAGAAAATTGCACATTTCATGATTTGGTCAACACAAGCGCACAGAGGGGAAATATAAATATGTTAATATATTTATATTACTGCTCTGTGTGCTCTCTGTGCTGCTGTAACTGCTGCACATCAGAGCTCTGAAACTTAAAGGCATAAGCCTTAAAGCCAGAACAATGTGCTCAGCTCTGGCTCATAGCCTGGTTTAAATCTTAATGATTAAATAGGTATTCTTAATGATAAATAGCCAATAAAATCTATGTGATCAGTTTTCTGATCTGTCTTCTAGTAGCTGCAATTCCAGCTGCATAAGGAAAAAAATTAACTTTATTTAAATAGAACCTTTGAAAGATCAAAGTTACAAAATGCATCACAAGACAAACAGAGATAAAAGTGAAACGGTAATAGGTGTAAGAATACTGGCAGCACAAGGAGATTAAAAGTGAGCAATAAAGAAAATTAAAAATAGAAAACAGGTAAATTAAAAGCAAATATAAAATAACTAAAAATCATTGCTGGGGAAAGATGATACAACAGTTAAAACCATAAAATAGCCATATTATTAAAAGACAATACCTGCTCGTAAAAATACATCTTTAGGAGGGATTGAAAAACGATAACAATAGATTTCCTCAAGGAGTGGGTGCCTGGCAGAAAAAGCCTGATCACCCTGCAGAGTCTTAACTGAGGACCTCAGATTATAACCGGGCACCTCCCGTATCAGATCTGAGATGCACTTTGGTGCAAACCCACAGCACACTTTATAAGTTAGTGTTTTAGAATTAGCTGAAGAGAAGCTAAAACAGGGGTGATGTGTTCGCTTTTTGTGTGGTTTTAGTAAAGAAGTCTGGCCACTGCATTTTAGTCCAGCTGTTCTCTGTAAACGTTGTTTCCACAAACAAGTGTATAACAAACTGCAATAATCTAACCTAAAGGAGATGAAAGCGTCTATACTTTTGGATAAAATTGATCTGACCTTGCTGGGACTCCTAAGCTGCATAAAACAAGACTCAACAAATTATTCAGGCTCAGGTGGTTGTCAGAAATGATGATGAGGTCTTTACAATATTGGCTCAACTTTATAGACAGAGCAGTTGTCAATAAAACCGTTAAGAGCTCTGCAGGTATTCTGGCCATGTGTTGAGGCTAATGACTCTGCAAAAACGCCCTGCACCATAGTTCAGCATTCAGAGTGGGACACTAATTAATAAAAGCAGAGTGTGGGAGACTGTTCAGCAGATTAGGACCAAACATAACAAGAAATTAAAGATTTTCTGTATTGCAATGTGATTATCAATACAAAAATGCGATGCATGGTTTCCACTGCTGTAACTTCAAAGCTGGGCCTCATGGTTACATGTATACATATTCCTTGTATAGACTTACAGGATGCTGTTTGAAATAACAGAGAAAATGTGGCACCCACAGTCGATTTTTAAGCCAAAAAGCTGAACACACAAGTTACCTTGGTGATCTAGACAGGTACCCATTATTCTCACCTCACAGTACAACTCTTAGAGCAGGAATCAAAGAAAACAAGAGAAGCTGAAGTGGAGGTGGGTATCAAAGTGGCTTACAGCTCTGCAGCTACAGAGGTCGAGCTAAAGCAAACAGCACTCTTTATATAAGATTTGCCAGCTGATTGAGTAGAAGGTTCTTTATCCAGAGCTTGGCCCAGCGGCCTGTCTGAACTAAGGTGACTCTTGATTTCTCCAATGTAGATAACATACCTTTGATGCCGTTTAATGAGCAAATTATTTTGAATTTATTTACTACATAAATGGAAAAGAATGTGACTGTAAAGGGAAAACCACACCAAAGCTGGAAACAAATGCAAAACTTCTGCAAACATGACTTCAGATCTATTTAGGAATCCTTACACAAAATAGTGGGAGCATCATCTACCTGTAAGTATCCCTACAGTACACTGCTGTTGCCATGACAGTTTTTTGTGAAGTGCTCTTCACTGCTGACTTTGTCCTTATACTTAAATATTAAAGAAAGATGTTGTGTATGTACTCCTTGTTGGGATAGGGATAGATATGTGGGCGTGTGTGATTACTCTGCAACGTCATGTTGCAGAGTAATGCAGAAGTGATATAACAAGCAGTGTAACTGATTACCTTTTACATGAAGTAAATGAGTGAAGAAATGCATTACTTTTTAAAAGGGAAACATGTAATATGTCATATATTCATAGTTCACTTATTTTGGGCAAGAACCCTACTGGGACAAGTCCATGATGAATTAATGATTCATTCATCTGCTACTTCTTGGAATGAAGTATCATGTGTAAAAGCTTTTTCTTTTTTTTAATTCCACATTAAACACTTACTGTCCTTAACCACAAAGCACATATACCACGTTCTGCCATAGTCCAGACACCTTCAAGAAACGTGTCAGCAAGAACACGTTCTTCGTGCTGGTTCGTGTGGTAGATGAGCTGTGGTGAGTAGTTATTGTTCCCCGTTGTCCTCCTTTTGTTACCTTTTGACTGCTTTATTGAGCTGACAAATTTCTTTTGTCCCTTCTGTGTCTTCCAGCCTGGTAGAGCTGACCGAGGACATTTTGAAACAGCTCATGGACCTGGTGTTCACACTAGTGTGTAATGGCGAACTCAGTCTCGCCCGTGTGCTCCGCAAGAATATCCTGGATAAGGTGGAGCAAAAGAAGCTGCTGCGTTACACTAACTCACTCAAGCCCCTCGCCGCACGAGGGGTCTCTGCAAGGTACTGTGGGAGTTTCAAGTCAAGTCTCTCTGAGGCTTTCACGGGGATGGGGATGATGGAAAAATGCAGTGCTTCTCTTATAGCTCTGTACCTTTAAGGATAACAAGCAGGGTTGGATTCAGTGCCTGGCAGACTTGCAATCAGAAACCATAAGACTGCAGTCATAGAATCTTAAACCAATTTAATGATTCCCAGATGATATCATGGCTGCAGTTAAACATTTGGGGAGTAAAGTGTTGTGTACTGAGACATGTCTTAATATCAGATTTCATTTTAACTTCATTAAGCAGCTATTTTATCGACACAGGGTGCTGTATTAAAATAATTTCTCTGTACTAATTAATAATCAGTTGACCAGTTTAAGGCAATATAAGAAATAGCTTAGTAATTTTGATGAAAGTGAAGATGATCAGGCAGTCCAGGTAAATGAATTCTAATGAGCAGTGGAAGGTTGAAGCACTGACAGTTTGGCACAGGATAGGTGGACAGTGACGGCGCTAACAGGAGTGAAGCCAGGCGGGGACGATCAATGACACAAGTAAAAATCAGAAAGCGGTGCACAGTTTTTCTGTGGTTTCTGGATTAAACAACATGTCCCTCAAGTGGTGTGAAAGATTGTGCAATGGTTTGTTTTCTCTCATTTGGTAGCTGTGTCAAAAGGATTACCCAATCAGCAGCTATGTGTGCACAATGTATCAATCCACTATATTAAAAAGGCCGAGTTAGTGGCTCAGCTGTGTGCCACAACAGGGTGTTCAGTGCACCATAGTTTCCATTTAAATAAGTGTTTTGGAAGAATTGAACCATAGCCTGTATATAAATGATGGACATAGCCACAGTGAGGTCACACATTATTTCTGGACTCTGCAGTAACACTGACGCAGGAACCCTGCAACAGTCTTCAGTTCAGTTCAATTTTATTTTATTCATACAGCACCTCAAGGCGCTTTATATTGTAAGGTACAGACCCTACAATAATACAGAGAAAGTCACAACAATCAGGTGACCCCTATGAGCAAGTACTTGGTGACAGTAGGAAGGAAAACCTCCCTTTAAACAGGAAGAAACCTCCAGCAGAACCACGCTCAGGTTCAGGGAAGGCTGCCATTATGTGGATGGTCTACCACTCATCCACATGACGTATAGCAGCACCCACTACATCCATCTTTTATACTAGAACTACAGTTTTGGCGGTTCTGCTTTGTGTGTGTTGTATATTTGCCACCCTGTCACCTGTCAACCAGTGGTATTCTGATTGTTGGGTCTTTACCTTACAACATAAAGCACCTCGAGATGACTGTTGTTGTGTTTGTAAGGCTTATTTGCTCTTCGGGACAGATGGGAAAGTAGGAGGTTGTGTAGCTTCAGTGTTAGACTCCATCTAATGATTTGTGTGTTTTTCATCAGGCCTGGAACTCTTCACGATTTTCGCAGTCACGAGATCGCCGATCAGCTCACACTTCTCGATGCTGAACTTTTTTACAAAATTGAGGTACGGTGCCTTCATTGCTGCGTTAAATCTTTCACCGATCTGCTGTTTATTTGTGGTTTGACACATAATCAATCCCAACCTTGTGCTCTGCTCTCCTCTGTGTTTTCCTTCAGATTCCCGAAGTTCTACTTTGGGCCAAGGAGCAGAATGAGGAGAAGAGTCCGAACCTGACTCAGTTCACAGAGCACTTTAACAACATGAGCTATTGGTAAGACAAAAAAAACTAAACACAAACCTCATCAGACACTGTAACGCTTAACTCAACATCTCCTCCCCTATTATTAAATTCTGTGGCTTTCCTCTCATGCCATCTCGCCTCAATAAACGCCGACACCCCACCGTGTCTCTCTCTTTCTCCTTGCAGGGTTCGCTCTTTGATAATTCAGCAAGAGAAAGCTCAAGACAGAGAGAAGCTGCTTCTCAAGTTCATTAAGATAATGAAGGTTGGTTTAAGTCTTACAAACCTTACAAATCATCTGGAGTTTCCCTGTTTAACAGCATTTAACAGTCATATTTATTTTTATTACAGCACTTAAGAAAGTTGAATAACTTCAACTCCTACTTGGCAATACTGTCTGCTTTGGACTCGGCCCCCATCAGGAGGTTGGAGTGGCAGAAGCAGACCTCAGAGGTGAGACGATTGCGAATTTAGGAAGATAATTAAAAATCTCCTCGGGTATCACGACTGTTATTTAATTTAATAAACATCCCCAAATCTTCTCCTTCAGGGATTGGAGGAGTATTGCACGCTGATCGACAGCTCCTCCTCCTTCAGGGCATACAGAGCTGCGCTGGCTGAAGTGGAGCCCCCGTGCATCCCGTACTTGTGAGTAAATGTGCATGACTCATCGAGATGGGCGTCTAGCGACGACTGGTTCATTTATTCCTTCCACTCTTCTCCACAGGGGTCTCATCCTCCAGGACCTGACCTTCGTCCACCTGGGGAACCCTGACCTGATCGACGGGAAGGTCAATTTCTCCAAACGCTGGCAGCAGTTCAACATTCTGGACAGTATGCGGCGCTTCCAACAAGTGTAAGTCCATCGGAATAAGTAGGATTTAATAAGAAGCCACTGAACACATCAATCGCAGCAATAAATGTCATCATCGTTTGCCACTGGAAGGAACGCTAATGCGTTCCTGCTTTGTTCTCCATTAAATTTTAATCTCATAAAACATGGCTGTCATCTTCACACAGACTGCTTTGTTTTCTCAGTAATGAATTACCTCTCCTCATCTCAGGCATTATGAGCTGAAGCGCAACGAAGACATCGTCTCGTTCTTCAACGACTTCAGCGATCACCTGGCCGAGGAGGCCCTCTGGGAGCTGTCGCTGAAGATAAAGCCCAGAAATATCTCGAGACGCAAGACGGACCGCGAGGAGAAGACCTAGGGCCTGCGGAGGGGAGGAGGGCCTCCAACACTGACCTCCAACTGTGCTTCATGACACTAACTCCACTTTACTACAGACTGAAAGAGAGACGAACGGAAGCTACCCGCCGAGGCTGATGGGAGACTCATTGTGGGTGGGGGGAGGGGGTTGAGAACAAACTACAGACAACTGAAGCGTCGTCGAGGTTTACAAAGAGCTCTACAGCTCGGGGAGATTATAATTGGGATTATTGGAGACATTTTGTGGCTGCGGCGAGACAACAGGTAGACCAGTGCCAAGGAGGTGAAGAATCACAGGGAGACACTACGGAAATGACCAAAGTCTGCTCCCTGGGCTTTCTGTTTTAGAGTGGAGCTGCTGCGCGAGTGTGTGTGTGTGTGTGTGTGTGTGTGTGTGTGAGCTGAATGGTCCATTACTCTCAAGCCGCTCCTTCCTCTTCCTCATGTATGTGCCATGTATTGGTTTTCTTCAGCCCTCTCCCTACTCGAGTTCCCCTCAAACAGCAGCCTGACACAAACTGTGACGTCTACAGGCGGGATGTGGACCCCCGAGGGCCCGCTGTGGGCACAAAGCTGGGAGGTGGGAGATTTGGACTTGGAGGAGAGGATGGCCATGATAGACTGGAATCCTATGTTTTGCAACATTTTTGTGTAAGAATCATGTATGGTTATGAAATGTATTATATACAGTGCTCCTTTTGTTCTTAAAAAGGATGTTTATGCTTATGAGAAGAGCTCCGCTTCTCCCAAGTGCCATACACGTGCACTTGAAAAAAAAAAAAGATAAGCAAAGCAAAAACACAAAAAGAGAAACAACTAAAGATGCTGTGATCTATGTACGTCATTCTGAATCATCGAGTGCCGTGTTCAAGTGTAGAGAAACCATCAGGCAATCACAGTCACGTCCCGGTCATGTTAGTGTGTGAAAGAGGCGCCTGTGTGTGACTGAAGTCCTCTGTGACGTGTGTGTGTGTGTGTGTGTGTGTCATTCCAAAAATGTGCTGTAGTAAAATCATTTTTTATTCCTTTTTGGGGATAAAACCAACACATCACACTGTGCTCTCAAACTCCAATAAAGCAAACGGCTCTTTCTATACACACTGTGTTGGTCACAAGATCCACCACCCCCTCCTTTTCTCAAATCGACTGACACTTAAATAAAGTTTAACAGTTTCCGTTTATTGTCATACACAAATAACGAGTGGAAGTAAACAAATTAAGGCATAGATCCATTATTAAATAACTAAGGATGTGCTCGATATGAAACTAGGTGCAACACATCTGGCTCTGACTTGATTTAAAAGAGAAATGTACAAGACATCTGCATTATCATTTCAATATATTAATTTGAAAGCAATAAAGAAGCATGACTCAGTTTAACAGTAGGGTCACTCCAAGTGCAAAAGCATGACTATAGGTCAGCATTTACTGTACAGAAACACTTCCTACCCTCAATTATAAGACCTCCAGTCTCAGACACAGGTCACATGACTGGACTTAACACTGAAAAAAAAAAAGCATCATGGAAGACTGCTTGTTTAAAAACAACAAAAAACATATTCAAGATTCCAGTAATGCACCAATAACTGCAGTTAAATGGGAAAAACGTTGCAGCACTATAAATCCCTGCAACATGTGATTATGGGTAATATTTTAAAATAATGCAGAGCGTGTCCGACACCCTCCACATTTTAAAAAAAAAAAAATTAATAAAATCTGTAGCAGCGATTCAAGCTCAAAGCCTATCGATTCAAATCTACACAGTTTCAGTGAGGCCGACTGCTGGGCTCCATGAGGACCCTCTTTCCTGGGACGTTAGCAGATCCGTTCTGCAGGTCACCTTGCTCAGACAGGACCCGTTTAAGAGCACGTGCTTGGCCGTTCACAGATCCACGCTGCCATTTGCAGATTTCGCCGTTTAAAATATCTTGGATGTGCTGCACAATGAGGTTAATGGCCACTGGTGGAAATCAGAAAAAAACGAGTTGGGTTTTTCTGACTCTACAGAGAGCAGGAAAATGCTGAAATGTATTTATTTTCTTAAAGAAAAAGCACTCACCCATATTGTCGACTCCTCTTGGAATGATGACATCTGCATACTTCTTAGTCTGGGAAGAACAAAATGTCTTTAGAAACAAATGTAACGTGTGTCTGCTTAACAGAATAGGATGCTGAACAAATAAGCACGTAATCGGGGCTGACCACCACACTTACAGGCAAACAAAACTCTTCAAAGGCTGGCTTCACAAATGTTGTATACTGACTGAGAATCTGCTCCAGATCTCTCCCTCTGCTCATGTCTCGCAGAACTACAGGAGGGGAAAAAAAGAAGGAAAAAGGATATGATGTTACTGTCTGTAGTATCTATTAATATTACTATGGTGCAAAATCTGTGAGTCATCCTCTGTTTCTTTATATTTTGCTAGAAAAATAGGAAATCGGTACAGTAATTTTGTCAAACTTGCAAACATTGAAATTACATTGAAATACCCATATATAAGGAAAAATAGAGTTTAATGATTTGGAATATTAGTTATGATGAACACAGACAATAACACAGCCTGACTGTTAGGCAGTTCTCTTGTAATTTCTTTAAGTATAGTTCAGCAATAGTTCTTGAAGGCTTCTTGAAGAACATTCAAAGCTCTTCTTTGGATGTTGGCTGCCTTTTGTTCTGCTCTCTGTCAAGAGGATCCCACAATGCTTCAGTAACGTCCAGATCAAGACACTGGGGAGGCCAATCCATGACCTATAATGTTCCATTGTATGATTGTTTTTTAATCCATCTGTGTTTTTGTTGCATTAATAGTGTTTGAGATCATCGTCATGATAAAAACTCAAGCTGCTTTAATTCAGAGATTTACCAGATGGTTCTGTATGTTCGATCAACTTCTCACCGCAACTTTCTGTGTTCATAATTCCTTCAATTTTGACAAGATCCCCAAAGCCACTGGTCAAAATGCAGCCTTAAACCATGACAGAGCCTCCACTGTGATGGGCAGATGACTAAACGCTCTCCTGACCTCTGTATATAGACAGCCATCTAAACCTAAAATTTCAAATTCGGATTCATCATGCCTTAAGACCTGTTGACACTGATTTACAGTGTAGTTTTTCTTGGTATACCTCAGCCTTTTCTTCCCGTTTCCCTTCCTTAAAGGCTTCTTGACAGCCACCCTTCCACTGAGACCATTTCTGATGAAGCTTCAGTGACAGATCTGTTGAAGGGCCAGATCCTGTGTCAGGCTTTTGTTGGATCTTTTCGCCCCATTTCTTTAGGACATGACTTTCAAACACTGTTCACTGCACCACAGCAAGCTTTTCAGCTAATTGATTCCGATGTAAGGGTTGAATGCTCAGCCAAATACACCTTTGGGCATGACATGGCCAGTCAGCAAACAAAATGAGCCCCCTTAGTTCTGCTGGCAAGTTTTCCATTTTTGGCCTCTGATAGTAAAGCTTTTTATGGATTAGATCATCGTATTGTTAACAAACCACAATAATTCCAACAAACAGCACAGTTTGACATCTTAAAGGTAAATGAAAGTTATTTTGAAAGTTTTTAAATTTTAGGAAACATGAAAGTTATTTTTTTAAATAACATAAAATTTTGGACTGGTTTTCACACGTGTAAGGGAGTCACTGATACCTCTGCGAGACAGTCTGACATCTGAATCGGTGTCCACAAACAGCTTCATGTGAAACATGTCGCGCACTTTCTGTGGGTAGAAAACGAGGATCCCCTCAAAGAGGACCACGTCCGCCGGGTAAACTGTGATCCTCTCTTCCTGCCTATAAACACAATAAATGAGGAGAGGACAGAGGACTTTCTTTTTCTTAAAAAAAATATCAGGGCTTAAAACCACGAAGAGCTTCCTTCCTACCTGGAATGGGTGACAAAGTCATACGTCGGCACTTCGACTACCCTCCCCTCCACGATGTCCTTCAACGTTTGGTACATTAACTCATTGTCAAATGCCTCTGCAAGACATTAAACCGAAATACTGAAGGACAAGCATTATGTATCCTATTCACTGTTTAAAACAGCAAAAACATGATTAAATCAATAAATATGTGAAGTACATAACACGAGGCATGTAAGGAGCATAATTTCACAAAGCCCATCTGCAGCATTACCCACTAAACCCACACGTGTTAACACAAGTGTACTTAACTAAAGCACTGCTTCCAGCCCGTATATTCTCACCTGCTCAGAAATAGCAACCCCAAACTCTAAATAAAATCTAAGCATCACAATTCATTGTGTCAGACTTTGAATTTTCTGTTTCTGTGGTTTTTCACTCCTGATTTTGTTTTTCTTTTTTTTTCTCCACAGAACTTTTATATTTACTAGAGATGTTAGATCATCCAGCAACAATATCTGGATGTCTTTTATAATTAACAACACCCTTAAAACAGCTTAGCAAAATACATATGAATGTCATTTTACAATACAGGTAGGTCTTTAATTCTCCTATACATACCTCTACTAGACTGATCTCACAAATACACTGACTGGGTCTGTCGCGATCGTTTTTGGCAGAGGAGGAAAAGTCCTACTTGTAGCATGAGCCTACCTGGGTGATCAAAGTTGTACTGGCCTTTGAGCGCTTTGGCTTTTTGATCTGGAGTCAGGACCCTGTAGAAGCAGTCCTGGCTTATAATTGCCACCTTCCTCTGGCGATGGTCCACCTTGTTCTGACCCAGGAGCTCCATGATCTTTGCACAGACGGTCGACTGTAAATACATAAATAAATACAAATAGACTATTGCTGTCGATAATGCCTTTGATTGGATTAAAGCACAATATTAAATTCTGTTATAGGTGATGTCCCGAGAAACAGTTTGAAGTGAAACGTTGTATCAGTGACCTCGGTGTTTATGAGCTGACTCCAGGTCTGGAAAGAACTGACAGTTTCATTACAGCGGCTAGTTAGCTGGACAAGTCTCGGGCGCCACCAGGTAACAAATATAGTATTAAATTAACATAGCAGACATGTAATCATGACCAATATACGTATTTTTCGGGGAAGTGGGTGCGACATTTGGTTTTGTCAAGTTGACAAACGGTAATATTGGCGCCAATGGCAGAGTACACAAAGCTAGCCGGGATGCTAAATCACATACAAGCCCTAATCATGACGGACCTTGCCGCTGGCCGTTCCTCCGCTGACCCCGATCAGGAAAGGCCGATGACGGGGCCTGTCCGCCTCGTCCTGGGCTCCTGCAGTGTCCATTGCAGTCAATTCTAGAGACTGCAAAATATAGCTAGCTTAGCTGAGAACTACCTGTCATATATGTTTACACGTTTACGGTACGAAACATGTAATGCGAGATGTCGCGAGATTTGTCGTTCGCAACGGAACGCACACAGGGTCATTTGGAGCGGAATTACAACACTTAAAGCAGGAAAACAATGAGTGCAGGTAGATAGAAACAGCATGTTTTAAAAAAAATAAATAATAATAATTCCGCTGTTTTCCTATACACACATCACAGGTCGGGATAGTTAATTTTATTTTATTTAATAAAAAAAATGTTTCTATGAATAAATAAAAACTATTCTTGCTTTAACTAGAGTTAGTTGTTGGGTTTATACTTCCAGCCCCTTCTTTTGAAAGCTTATCATGTACACAAAAATTTTCAAAATGCATCACGATGAAAAAAAAACAATTTAAAATTTTGATTTTATTAATAAATTAAATATAGCAATTTTACAGTATAAACATTGCAGTAAAAGCAGAGCGTTATCGTTTTTCTGGGTCACTGCTAGACTCCTCTGTGTCTTCAGCACACTGTGGCTTGTCTTCTCTGGACTGATCCATCACTATCTCCAGAGCAGCACTTCCTTCAACCCTCTTCACTGTCTCTCCTTTGGCAGCGAGGATTTCCTCAATGTTTCTGAAGCAAAAGACCAACACTGAAAATTATCCTGAAATATACTGCAGCAGCAGTCGATGGCTGAAACAGAGATATCAATTACCTGCTGCGATTCAGATGCATGTCAGACATTATTTTATGATGTTCCTGCTATGTTAAACAACACGTAAGAGTCGGTATTAAAAGTAAAAAAAAAAATAAAATAAAAAATCAGACATTACTAATTACTGACTGATAAACTCGCCAGGTTAATCTAACAGTTTTACAATTATATTGGTGTTTATACATACCACTAAAGTAATATAAGGTGATACAGTCATGCACTTAATGCTGATTCATGGTGCTTTTGCATGCAGACAAATGACTGTCAGGTACTGGCTCTATATACAGTCACTCCAAGGAATAGTAGATACTAGTAGATGGATGCTTTTCAAGTGGTTCCTACAGCGGACATGTTTGATTTGGCACAGATTCTGTGCTGGATGCCCTTCCCTCCACCAACAGAGCCACTCTGAGTTTCTGTTTGTCTGTCCTCCAGCATCTTATACATGTAAGGCAAATTAGTTAACCACTACACAACAGAGCCACTCCTGGTAGAAAACTAATTCTTTTCAACTGATTTGTTTTTAATTATTATTTTACAGTCACTTTGTATGGAATCTTATACATATTTGTCTGTACCCAAAAAAATATTTACTGCACACAAGAAAATAACTTAATATTAAAAACGTTAAAATTACCCTACAGAGACTTTGTACTGTACACTGTTGGCCAAAAAACATCAAGAATTCCATCCATGTTTAAGGCAAAGTTAAATCATTCCTCCCTTCTTGCAGCAGAGAAGACTGCTTTTCAATTATTCTGGGATGCTTATCATTGTTTTATTATTAGATCAGACGCTCTAATCACATGACCCGCAAACACTGCCAGATTAAAGGACCCAATACACCCAATACACTCTCGGGATGTTGTTATGAATCAGTGAGGAGTCCACAGCACTACCAACCTTTTCCCTTCCAAGTCGGAGAACCATTTGAGGTTATCGGCTATGATGTGGTGATTCTTGCATCCTGGACACGTGACTATGACGACACCTTTGTGGTAAGCCAGCTTAGAGATCTTCTGCATGGATCTGGTGGAGCAAACCTGCGAACAGTACACAGTCTGCGTGTAATATACACGATTTTAAAAGAAAATATAAAAGCTAACTCAACACTCTGTGTGTGTGTGTGCGTGCGCTACCTTGCACGTGTAAACGAGGTGATAATGTGTTGACTGAATCTGCCCCAATGCCTCACTGCTGACACTCCGTGAAATTGAGAGTCTTCGGTAACTACCAAGACGAGGTGTGCACCTGTAAGCGGGTGACAGAAGAGAAAAGCCTCTGTGGTCCTCTGAGGAGCGCAGCCCTGTCCCGCCTGTGGTCGGACAGTGAGCCACAGCACAGAGTCTGCGCAAAGCTGCACGGTTACAGTGAGACCAAAGAGAGCGGCTGACCGCTCGCGCAGTGCTCGAAGAATAACTGAGTGTCAGACACTTCTCTAAAAACATTTTCACGGCTGTATTCAAACGCTAAGTCCCTTTTCAGTCGCAGATGAAATTGCTAATGATTTCATCAACGTGGATGTTGTCGCATTCTGATGACATCACGCACACCTATATTTTCAAAATAAAATGCGTTAAATGATTTATTTTTCCTACAAAGGCAAACATATTCCTAAATGAAAGCCGTAACGTGAATTTCATTTTGAGACATCTCAGTTCTGTTTGAGATGTGTTTAGTTTGTTTCTTTGTTTTTATTTACAATAAACATCTAAGCTGACACCAATGTTCACAATCTGGTCATATACAGGTGTTTTTGTGTAACTATTATGCCAATTCAGTTCAGGTCAACTCAGTTTTATTATATATCAACAAATCACAACAACGAGGCCCTTTTTATGTCAAGGACCCTACATTACTGGAGAGAACCCCCTAATAATCAGGCAGCTTCCTATGAGCAAGCATCTGGCAACCGTGAGAAGGAAAAACTTCTCTTTAAGAGGAAGAAACGCAGAACCAGGCTCAGGGAGAGGCAGCCATGTGCCAGTTGGGGGTGAGAAGAAACAAAGCAAAGCAAGGACATATTCATTATTTTAAAGAAAAAACAATCTAAGCTTTTAGTTTTAGCCAAAATACATAGGACACAAAAAATTTCCATAGAAAAAAGGAAATTGTCCTGGCAATTTTCTGCCAGTAGATTATCCATTTTTCCGTGTCTATTTTATTGTCTTTTCATAAACCCCATTACGGATAACTCCATATTTTTATAGTCTATCTTCTCTACCATTTACTTGAAGTTCTTTAAGCAAAAACTTCACCACATCCCAAGAATTCAGTTAATTGAGTTTGAACCAAAATGTTTAACTAAAGATACGAGTGATCTATGGAATTATTTCTCTATCAAAAGTCACCCGTGAGAAAGCAATTTGAACAAATAATTTCATTTCTAACTTTTGACAGAAAAATAACTCCACAGCTATCCAACATTGTGTTCTCTGATAAAATGAAGATTTAAATATCCAATACAGTAGCACAGACAAACAGTCCAATAGTAAACAAGTATGTAAACATAAACTGAACATTTTAGTTTTCCTATCTTTCATTCTTTCATCATATCAATGTGTTGATACATGCCTTTAATAGCTTTTCTTTCCTTTAACCAAGATAACCTGAGAAAGCACGGATTTAAGTAACTGCATCACATCCAGTCAAATACCTTTAACATTTAAACACGTGCATTTCCACGCTCATGTAGCATGTTGCAGTTTTTGCTTACAATGACCTTGACCTTTGACCACTGAATTATAATCACTCGATCCAGCAGTTGGTGTCCTACAGATATTGTGGTCATATTGTGAGACTGGGACATATGGACATCCACACCTCAACCTGCAAGGAGGAGACATAAATAAGTATTTACTGTAAACAAGACTTTTGTTTAAAATAACAAAATATTAAGATGCATATGCATTAGAAATATTAAACACTGAACAGCTGTAAATGAGCTGTAAATATAAGTAACACTTCTAAAACACAATAAATTTGTGATACGGTCTATGTCCACATATTGATTGTGGTTTCTGACTGATTTCATGAGCATGATGCATTACTATATAATAAACATCTAAGATGTCTATATATTTATTCAAACTACCCCAAGCTGGACCACCTAGCAGGTTCAAATTCTGTTCGCATACACTGAAGCCAAATCTCACAAAGTTCAGCTTCTCTAGCTTAGGAGCTAAACCTGCCAAAAACCTACCACACAGCCCTCCACAGCAAAGGTTGTTGTTCATTTATGAAAGAAAAAATAACGTTTGAATTGTATTAATTGTCTGGAGAGGTCAGGCATTTCTGTGGAGACACTCACCTGAGGGTCAATACAGTCTTGAATGTCTCAGATTCAGATTTTGCACCTCTGGGATGGCCATTGTTTCTCAAATCCAGAATCATATATCAAATTATTAGCATTCACTGAGTAGTTCACAGACACTTTTCATCACCTTATTGTTTCCCAAGGCTTTAGCGGAAGTTGAAGCGGTAAGGACACATTATAAATGCATAACAAAACTTTTTACACTGTTCCAGTAGGTTGTGGCCAAGGCTGCTGCAGGCCTGTGGAGGTTAATTGAATGTCAATAAGCGCAAATGACAAATCCACTGAGCTGTGTTGGTTAAGGGAAAGGTATGGATGTCTTAAAAGTGGAACTCTGTGGCACACTATCTCTGTGATGGGTCCATGTGCAGTTTCTGGGTATTATATTCCTTTGTTACTGTGACAGAGCAAGCACAGGGCTCATGTGCATGACTTGTGATACAGATGAACTAAATAAACACATTTCTAAACTAGAAGGTTTTAGTGCTGTGAAAATTTCTTATTGTATACTTGTCACATTTGTCACAAGCTAAGTTCAGTTTCACTAACTTCGCCCAGGCCTGATTACTGCCAGACCTGTTGAATCAAAAAATCACTTAAATAGTAATTGTCTGACAAAGTGAAGTAGGCTAAATAATCTCAAAACCCAACACGTTATGTCACGACCTAAAGAAACTCAAGGACAGCTGAGAAAGTCATTCTCAGCCTGGAAAGGGGTACAAAGCCATTCAAAAATTGGATTTTGTATTGTCTCAAGTTATCTTTGTCTGATATTAAAATTTGTTTGATGATCTGAAATGTAAACCTGACAAATATGCAAAAAAACCCCTAACGAATCAGAAAGGGGGCAAATACCTTTTCACAGCAAGTATATACACCTTAAAATATATTTTCTCTAAATGCTGTTTGTTTATTACCATGTTATGGACTGTACTATATGATATTCTGCACAAATGATCATTACAGGGAAGATTCATACCTTATTCATAAGCCCCCACTTTAGGCAAACATGTATTATTCAGTGGGAACAGTTCCGTCTAAAAGTTTGATTTGTAGGCTTTTTGCATCTGTTCTGAAGTGAATATATAATGCTTGGAATGAGGTTGAGCACATTTCCGATAATATTTAGACTTGAGGTGCCCCAAAATCAATCTAGGATGTGGATGAACAGACACAAGCAATCCAGTCAGCTTAAAAATGGAAGAAATGTGACAAGTTCATCTAATATTTTTGCAATGAACTACCGAAACTACCACAAATTTATATGCAAGTGTATCAATGAAATTAGATGCTGTATGTGGGATAGTTATTAAAAATGTATGCACAGTTCCACCGTGCAATCAGTGCAAAGATTTGTGGAAGAGCCAAAAGAAGAAATTGCTGGTGAGTCAAGATGAGTGTGATTTTTTTTTTTTTTGTTATTATTTTTAATTTTTAAACCCTTAAAGTTACTGTAAATGTAAAAAAAAAAAAAAAAAAAAAAAAAAAAGGGGGGGGGGGGGGGGCGAATCGCGTAAAGTATTGATTTGAACAATTTCATTGTTTAAATTTCTTTTTAAACACATTTTCATTTTCCCCTTGAAATGTGTGTATTCAGTACATAGTACAACTTGTACAGTTGTATTTTGTTTGTCAATTAGCAAAACCTTTCTGTTTTATAATTACAGGATATTCTGACCAATGAGCAGTGTGTAATTTTACACATTTATTTCTTACAATTTACAAGCCCAAAGAAATGGACTGACAGCGTTTTTTCATGTACCAAAGGAGCCCTTCTTTATCATGTAGAAAAACTGAAATGAATTGCACTTTTTATTCTTATCTTAAGATATGTTAAGTGTGTAATTAAACTTCTTTACACTTACAGAAATGCAGACTTTCACTGGCCCATTTAAGTTTAAAGAGGGCTGTAGTTCAGTTCAGTTCGATTCCGTTTTATTTAATTTTATTTCTATAGCCCCAAATCACAGCATTTGTCTCACACACTTTATATTGTAAGGTAAGTGTGGGAAATCTCCCTTTTGACAGGAAAAAACCTCCAGCAGAACTGAGAAGTCTCAGAAGGGGCAGCCATCTGACGCGACCGGCTGGGAGTAAATATATATCTAACTAATGTATCTAATTTAATAAAACTTTAAAAGGAAAACTAAAAGAAAAGAGGGGAAAACAGAAGTGAGAGAGACAGAGCGAGAGTGAGAGGGTTGTGCTTTTATTTTGAAAAACGGTATAATTTCGTACTTCCCCCCTCCCGCTCGGACAGAGCTCTTTGTGGGAGCCGACGGTCCCGCACAGCTCTAGCCTTATTGCGGGTTTCTTCCACGGTAGCAGCGTAACGGGGCTCCGGCCTGATGTCCGAGCTGCCTCAGCTTCTGAAGCCTGTTTAAGAAATGTTTCACCAGAGTGCGGAGGAGGCGAGAGACACCGGCTTTAGTAAAACAGGTGGGTCTTTTGTTATTTTTCAGGGTGTTTGGTATATAACCAGTTAGCTGCCGCAGACTGCTAACTGAGCACCGACATGAGACATCGTTTCCCGTCCCCGCTCTGCTGACTCTTGCTGTGGAGAGGACCACCTAACTAAAGGTCGCCCTGGGGGGTTGGATTACATGTAATTTTATCTGACTGTATTACCGCCTTGGATTGATTTTTTAAGCTAATGAAATATTCTCAGTCCTGTTTAAATGCATTTTTGTCCACAGCTGAAGGCCAGGCGAGGTGTTCTGGGATTTTTAGCGCAAACAGTTTTTTGCTGATAAAACACTGAAGCTATAAACAGCAGATTAAAACACGGAGTTTTCCCATCAGCAGCCACAAAGCATGTGCCATGCAGTGGAAAACAGGAGAGCTCTGTTTTGTAACTCGATGTTTCTCGGATATTAAGTTTATAAGGAGCTGTTCTTCTTATTTTTATTACTACAGAGTCACAATATACATGTAAGAGCTCTTAGGATTTTATCGCGTTGCTGTAGTCCTTTCTAGTCGATTCAAATATAACTATTGACATTGGCAGGCTAGGCACATAAATGTGGTTACAATGATTAATTTATAAGATCAGGATATGTCTTTATAAAGTAGTTTTAAATGGTTTATGTCTCAGACCTCTCAATACTGTGAACATGTGTGAGAGCATGACATCACTGGTGTACATTCTTTGTGAGTCAGCAGTAGTTAGACCATGTCCTCTCCATCCCTTGATTTGATGCCCCAGGGCTGGGCAGATGGGCTGAGATCAGAAGCTGTGATAATTCTGCTTTGTACAAATGGGCTGTGAAGAACGATCTCAAGTTTTTGGCCTGAATTTCTTTTACGAAAGTTTCACACGTTTTCTTTTCCGAGTTCTAGGCAAGAGTTTTGTGGTCAAGGACCTCTTTATAAAGTGTGAGTGAGTCCATCAGTGGATTGTGACTTTAGAAAACACTGTCACTGCTGATATGTAGTGCTGATGTAGACTGGAAACTCAACTGCCCCATAACAGCCTAATGTAGACTTTTATCAGGATTTACTAAATATTAGCTAAAATGAAAAATAATAACAGGAAACTAATCAATGTCTTTGACTTGCTGGCTCCAGATCACATAGTTGTGGAGTTATTACCACATAGTGCTGGGAAGTGCTGGAAAAATTGTTAAGTGCAGTGATCCTCCTTTGAAAAGCTAGAATCGGACCGAGGTAGGATTAGTCTTTTCATATTTGATTTCTCACCTCATTATCTTCAAATGATTCATTATTTGGACCACACAGTGTCAAAATATGGTGAAAAAAGCTGATTCTTGTCGCTTAAAATTGATATCCAACTCCAGCACATTTGGAGCAACAAGCCTGGACTGGATGCTGTTGACACAACCCTGAGATCTGGGTGTAATACAACTGTGAACTGGTGAAAGGATCCAAAACGTGCTGTTCCTTAGTCATCTCTGCTGTATCGTGCGTGATAACAGGGTGTAGAAGACATTAGTAAAGTGATGCTCTCTGTTGCTTTGGAGGTCCTATAAATGTTTGCAGCACTTAGATGGAAATTTGTGAAGTAGTTGCCAAGGGAATATTGAGAGATGTTTCAAACACAGAGGAGTTTATAGCGTGTGTCAATCTAAGTGAATGTAATAAAACTTCCTGCCTGCAATAAGTGCTGGCAGCACGTATCTGTCCGTCTTTCTGTCCACGTGTGTACAGTTGCAAGAAAAAAGTGCTGACCTTTCAGAATTAGCCAGAATTAATCAGTTGTGATGTGGTCTTAAGCTAAGTTACGCTAATAGGCCGTCATAATCTTAACTGGAAAGACAGAGTCATGAGTGAGATGACATTACTGTGCAAGTGTTGAACCACACCTCATTTCTTTAGGGGTGGCTTCTAATAATCTTGAAAGTCAATATTTGGTATGACTACCTTTATTCTTCAACACTGCCTGAACTCTCATAGGTAACTGTCTTGTAATTTCTCTAATTAGTCTTCGGGAATAGTTCTTCCTGAATTAAAAGCTCTTCTAGGATGTTGGCTGGTATTGCATCGTGGATCAAAATCTAGGGGCACTTTTGTGCTTTCATAATTCCATCAGTTTTGATAAGATTCCCAACACCCCTTGCTGAAATGCAACCCCAAACCATGACTGAGCCTCCACCGTGTTTTGGCTTTAGATACTCCTAGTTGTACCTCTCTCCTGACCTCCTCCTTACATGCCTATGACACTTTGACCCCAAAGCTTCAAATTCGTCACTCCATAAGACCAGCTGTCACTGATTTTTAGCTGAGCTCATATCTAATACCTCAGCTTTTTCTCAGTTTCCCTTCCTTAAAAATGGCTTCTTGACAGCCTCAGGTCCTCAGGCACGTCTTTGCTGGATTTTTTTCATTTTTTATATACTGCAAAATTATTTTTATGCCTGAAACTTCTTCTTTTGCCCTCTACTTGTGCAGTTTCTTCATGCTGAGGTATGCCAAGTTTTTAGCTAATGGCTATTTGGCAATCAACTTGGAGCAAAAATAGTAACGAACCGTTGAAAGATACAATTTAAAATTAGTTTGTTGCTAAGCTGTCTGCTATGTGTAGACACAACACTCGTTCATCCCTTGAGTTAGGTGTCTTGTTTATGCTTGAGTGAGTCATAGGTCAGTGTTAAGTGAAGTAAATAAACAAATAAACGAAAATAATTTCTCCCAAAATACTCGGATACTTGGACTGAACTGAAAATTAATCAAAAAGCAGCCAGTTACTTAAGAAAAATGTTTTGAAAAATCTTCAGAAAGCTTGAGAATTGTTACTCATGACCACTTTAAACAGATACAATAAAGACTGGCTCCTTGGAAGCAAAATTTAAAGAAATTAGTGGTGGCTTAAGACATGGGCTGATCTTTATTTTGTTTGTATGTTTTGAATCAGTGTTCTGTTGTATGACCCAACCTTTCATAATCTTCAGCTCGTAGACTGCTGAATTAAACACTGAATTCAATTCAGTGTTTTCGATTGGAAAGTCTTCTGAACTTGCAAAACAGTTCCAACCCATAATGCTACCTCCACCCTGCTTCAAGGTTTGGATTAACAGGCATTTGTAATCAAATATAATATTCTACAAAGACGTCCTTCCAACATACTCCTCTCTGATGACTGTTGTATAGTTGTGGCAGACTTGTGATATGCTAGCTTTGCTGCATTATTTTTTAAGTTCTATTTGAAGGTTTTTGACAGCTCTCACTGTATTTGGCATTGCATGTGCATTACCATCCATTTTGGGTGATAGTAGTGTATTATATCCTTGCAAATGCCAGTAAAAAAAACAAGGAATTTTATATTTTAAGGCATAAAGTATCTAATTTTTTAATTACTATTTGAATATTCAAAAATCATATGAGTTTTTAAATATCCAGCCTAGTTGAGTTGAGCTTTTAGCCTTAGTATACAGTGCCCTTTTCCCTCAAAGCATGTTGTTTATCTTTGCCAACAAGTTCAACTTTGTCCCTTCTGTCTACTAAAAGTTTCTCCCAAAGGTGTTGTGTGCACATTCAGTGGGCTTCGAAGCACATTGGAGACATGCTGTCCATCGTTAACACCATCTTATTCAGTGTTTTCTCATCATGGACACATAACAAAGATTATAGCACGTTTTTCTTTTTCCTTTTCTTTTTTGTTACCATTTGGGTTTTTTCTCATCTCTTTCACGATTGCGTGCTGTGCTCTGATCTTTGCACTACGCACACTCTTGTCCTGCGCTGCCTGTATGTGTACATTGATGATGACCATACGTCCTTAGAAAGTCCTTCAGTTCTTTATTTTTTTGAGGTCTTTGGAAAGTTGTTGGTATTAAAGTATGCCTACCACCAAAAATCTATCCTGAGAAGCAGTAGGGAGTGGCACCCGTACAAACCTATACTTCAGGTCCTTCAGGTCCTCAATTGGAACATTTCCAAGTAGCATTTGAAGAAATTGTTAGCATCGTGTTCACTCACTATAAATGTTATTACAACTGTCGTTGTTTTTTTTAGTTTTTTTTTTAGTTTAGTCAGATTATGTCTATTATTGTGACTGTATGAAAATCAGATCACATTTAATGAGTAATCAAATACGGTAACTCCAAAGGGTTCACAAACTTATTTTTGCAACTTCGTTAATGGTAAGCAACGCCCCATTTTTTGTGTCAGTGACTGAAAAAGGCATTAATAGCTAATCTTAAGGCCCCTTTTGGCAGTCACATTCAGGTACTGCGACTTCTTCCTGTGGGGTTTTAAGTTTAAGCCCCACAGGAAGAGGGTTGGTTTTTTTTTCCTCACTAGAGTTATTCATTTAGTTTTCTGAGATTAGCTGTCAGATATTACTTAAAGCTACTTGGGGTTACTTGGGGTTATTTTAAAGGAAAGTCCATTATATACTGCAAAAGAGGCATGTCCGTTTGTTTTTGTGACAAACCAAATGGACACTAGTGTCCTTGAGGGAAATTATATCTGGCTCTGTAATGCACTGGCTGTTGCGGTGGTCAGGGTCACCTGCACTTCGCCTGCACAAAGGCATCTCTGTTTGAGAACGAAATTCAGGAGAAATGTACTGCGGTAACATAGCAAACAAGAAACCTAGAACACAGTCACTATATTATCCTGTCTTGACCTTTTTTATTTTACACCAGGGATAGTGACAGGAAGTTCTTCAGTTCCTCAGAAAAGTCCTTGGTTGAAATTATTAGAGGGATGATTCTGGAAAAGTGTAGTGTGGTTCAGAGATAAGGTAAGCTGCTTGCAGACTGGTGTTTATTTTCCTGTGCCAGGATGAAGTGAAACAAACCTCGGATGTTCTTTTGAATTAAAGATATTAGTGGCACATTGTGACCTCACCGGATCATCCATTATTATTGTTAAGGTTATTTCAGAGCCTGGCGTGAAATTCTTGGAAGATCTTGGCAATTAGTTTATGTTACATAGAACTTAGAGTTTATATGAGCTTATTGCGGCAAACTTGGGATCTAAACGACACACCAATGACTTCAAGACATGAAAGTGAAAATATGCAGCAGTTTCACTGTATTGCAAGACCAGAATTTCCATCTGTCACATTTTAAAGTTAAGCATGTCAAATGCTCTTGTCATGAATCTGTTGTGGTACAGGGAAGTGTATACTGCATTGGAGTCAAAGATAGCCTGTTGTGGAATAATACCATCTGACTGGTTACAATTAAGGGTATTGTGGCAGCTGTTGGGGTCTCAGTGTGCTGTAATTTCTGTGTTGAAGCAAAGCAGAGGCCTAACGAAGGAGGCCCACAGCGACTCCACTGCCATTCTGGTTTGAACTGGATAAAAAACAATGCTTTTTTGTGAGGACTTGCGCAGCTATCTTCTTTCATAAGGTAGGGGGTGGTGGAACAAACAGGGAGATGCAGTGTTTGTTGTTTTTGATTCTTCCCTGCTGTTATAAGAAGAAAAATAAGTAGTGCTATTACAGTTGATTTGTTTTCTCTTCTACTATCAGATTTGTGTCCACATGAAACTATATTCTGTGTAGGAGCTTTTTCTTGGGTTAATATCATCCTTTGAAACATATTGAATTATGAAAAAAAAGCTGCTTGACTGCTCTAATTTTTATTGTTCACTCTGTTGTTGTTTACTGTGTGAAGAAGATGCCTGATTGTGGTTTTTACACACATACTCAAGCCTCAGGAGTTTTTCACTCCTGGGTTGTGTTTTCGTGTGATCAGCAGCAACTTTGTGTTCTATGATGGGTTTAGCTTTCATTTTTGTCAGGAGAATTTTCAAGTTGTTTTTCTTGATTTTAGTTTAAGTATTCCTGCTCGTTTGGATCATTCACTTTTTCTGGCAAAACAGTCATGAAATATGTTTAAGATGTTTTTGCAGGATTTTATATAGCTTCTAGGGAAAATACATTCCTTCATGGACCTTTCTGTCAGGAGGAGCATGTTAAAACATATTCATTCTGAGAAAGGGCTTTGTAGCAGTACAGTCTGTATGAACATGCCCGCTTCGGGGTCTGTGCTGCTATTGCCTCTGCAATGTGCTGTGTCCCATGCGAGACGCTCAGGAGGCCTTTTGTGTAATTGTAGGACAAATAGCTATCATAACTGTCGTGTTTTGTGTGTTTCTAGTCTGGTAACCTCCACTTCTTTGCTCATAGGTGCTTGTTGGGCTACATCAGGATAATAGGCAAATTTTAGATTAGTGTTACTTGTATGTGTGGAATTTATTCATTTGCTGTATGACTTTTTTAAATATTCGCATCAATATTGACATGCAGTAAGAGTTGGAGGGCAAAACTAGAGCAGGCTTTCTTCTATTTTTGCAGTGTAAAAAGAAAGGATTGTGTTTATCCTGCTCTATGAAATGGTGATGTTATTATGGTATCCATTTAGTCCTAATTTTAGTGCAAAGAGTGCTGTGATATTCTCAAAGACTCTGTGGCAAGAGGTTTGATTTCTGTTGGGAATATGGGTTTCCACTGTATAGAGGGTTTAATAATTTGAATCATATTTCATGCAAAAAACCATCCAAACATTTGCTTCTCCAGTGCACCATCAGACTCTCTCTGTTTTATGTATTTGTAAACTGACTTTGTCATGGTTTTGGAGTGTAATTTGTAAATGTATCCTTTCAGGAAACCGTAGTGGACATTTTTTTAACTATTTCATGGCATTTTAGAGATAATAAAGGAGGAAATAATTAGAGGATTAATTCCTAATGAAAACAATGGTTGGCATATATCCCAGAAACTGGCATAGAAGCTGTCAAAGAAAAACAGAGCTATTCAGCTGGATTTCATAAGAAAAAACTTAAAATATTCACGCTTTAGAAATCAGAGCCAGGGAATTATTTTTATATATTTTATTTGTTTATATCAAATAATAAATTAATATGACCTAGTTTGAGGTCTAGGTCAGCTGCCAACAGGCAGGAATAATATTTTGAGTGTAATTTATGCCAAGTTTTGCCCCAAAGCATTAAGGTTTTCAAAACACAGTTTAACCTAACATGTATTGAACTAATCCTCTGTTGTCTCTGCTTTTTTTAGATAAACCATCATGATTCCCGTCACAGAGCTCCGGTACTTTGCTGACACCCAGCCAGCGTACCGCATCCTGAAGCCATGGTGGGACGTTTTCACCGACTACATCTCGATCGTCATGCTGATGATTGCGGTGTTCGGCGGGACGCTGCAGGTCACACAGGACAAGATGATCTGCCTGCCTTGCAAGTGGGTCGTTAATGACTCGTGCGAGGTCATGCCCATGCCGAATCTGACCACTCACTACTCACCGGAACCCAAAGGCATTCAGTATGACCTCGACCGACATCAGTATAACTATGTAGACGCAGTCTGCTATGAGAAAAAACTACACTGGTTTGCCAAGTATTTCCCCTATCTGGTGCTACTCCACACTCTAATCTTCCTGGCCTGCAGTAACTTCTGGTTTAAGTTCCCCCGCACGAGCTCTAAAGTGGAGCATTTTGTCTCCATCCTCCTCAAGTGCTTCGACTCCCCATGGACAACCAGAGCTTTGTCTGAGACCGTGGTGGAGGAGAGCGACCCCAAGCCTGTGGGGAAAATGAATGGTTCGATGGACAAAAAGACCTCAAGCGTGAGCGAGGATGTTGAGGCCAGTGTGCCCATGCTCCAACGAACAAAGTCCAGAATTGAACAAGGAATTGTTGATCGCTCTGAAACTGGAGTTTTAGATAAAAAGGAAGGGGAGCAGGCCAAGGCCCTTTTTGAAAAGGTTAAGAAGTTCAGAATACATGTAGAGGAGGGTGATATAGTGTACCGCCTTTATATACGTCAGACCATTATCAAGGTAATAAAGTTTATACTGATAATTGGCTACACAGCCCACTATGTAAAACACATCAGCTTCAATGTGCTGTGCACAGAGAATATTCAGAATCTAACCGGGTACAGCTCGTTCCATTGCGCTCATCCATTAGCAACTCTTTTCAGGATTTTGGCCTGTTTCTACATCTCCCTGGTGGTGGTTTATGGACTCATCTGCATGTACACTCTTTGTTGGATGCTCAGCCGCTCCCTGAAACGATACTCCTTTGAAGCGATCCGCGAGGAAAGCAGTTACAGCGACATCCCAGATGTAAAGAACGACTTTGCCTTCATGCTACACATGATAGATCAGTATGACCCTCTTTACTCCAAGCGCTTCGCTGTGTTTCTGTCAGAGGTGAGTGAAAACAAGCTGAGGCAACTCAACCTGAACAATGAGTGGACACTGGAGAAGCTGCGGCAGCGTATCACCAAGAACTCCCAGGAGAAGCTGGAGCTGCACCTCTTCATGCTCAGTGGGATTCCAGACACGGTGTTTGATCTGATTGAACTAGAGGTGCTCAAGCTGGAACTTATTCCAGATGTTACTATCCCTCCAATCATCGCCCAGCTTTCCAACCTAAAAGAAATGTGGCTCTATCACACCCCAGCTAAGATTGAGGCTCCAGCTCTGGCCTTCCTACGAGAGAATCTGAAGTCCCTTCACATTAAGTTCACTGATATCAAGGAGATCCCGTTGTGGATCTACAGCCTGAAGAATCTCAGAGAGCTGCATCTAACCGGGAACCTGAGTGCTGAGAATAATCGTTACATTGTCATCGATGGGCTCCGAGAGCTCAAAAGTCTCAAAGTACTACGGCTTAAGAGCAACCTCACTAAGCTTCCCCAGGTGGTAACGGATGTGGGTGTGCACCTTCAGAAGCTGTCCATCAACAATGAGGGAACCAAACTAATGGTGCTCAACAGCCTGAAGAAAATGGTCAACCTGACTGAGCTGGAGCTCATTCGTTGCGATCTCGAACGTATTCCGCACTCCATCTTTAGCTTGCACAACCTGCAGGAGATCGACCTGAAGGACAACAATCTGAAGACGATAGAGGAGATCATCAGCTTCCAGCACCTGCACCGCCTCGTGTGCCTGAAGCTCTGGTACAACCAGATTGCCTATATCCCCATTCAGATTGGAACACTCACCAACTTGGAAAGGCTCTATTTGAATAGGAACAAGATAGAGAGGATCCCCAGCCAGCTTTTCTTCTGCCGCAAGTTGCGCTTCTTAGACCTAAGCCACAACAATCTGACCAGCATCCACCCAGATGTGGGTTTCCTCCAGAACCTGCAGTATTTTGCTGTGACCGCAAACAGGGTGAGTAGCGAAAAATTTCTTAAATTATTCATTTTAGTAAAAGTTCTCAAGTTCTGTCATTCTGTAGTCATGTTTCCACCCCTTTATCTTTCTCATAGATGACAGTAAGGTTAACTTAAAAACCTGATAAGTTGTTGACGAAGGTCAGCCATTATAAATACCTAGATGTTCCTGGTGTAGAATTATGACTTTGAAGATAACAGTAGGACTGTAGTGCTTCCCATACAAAGACTTTGCTTAGGTGGGCCACCCAGGTATATTGACAGCTGTCCAAGTCTTTGTCTAAGGGCGCTTTTATAGTTTGTTTACGCTGGTCCAAATTAGTTGATGAATTTGTAAACTTGTAGCTTTTTCCTGTGGTTTGGCTTCTTTTCACACTCAAAAAAATCCAAGTGAACTCCAAGCGAACCAAAATGTGTCATTGCTATGTATTTATTACAAAGCGTATATGGTATTATTTGTATAATGTGTGGCTTTTCTCCACAAATCTAGCCTCCCTCACTGTGTTAAGGTGGCAGATTATCATTAACTTGGTTATTTTTCATTAACATGTTCAATCATGCTAAAAATTCACAGTTGGATTGGAGCCTGTGGTTTCTGGTGAAGGAGATCATTTAAGCCATAACTCAGTTATTTGCTTTGGGGCATTTCATTCACATTCGTTCACTGTGAGAATTTAAAGAAACACTTGGTGAATTCTCCTGATAGTACTGTTTTGAACACTGAGCATGCATACAGCATCATGTGTTTTTCAGTAAAGGTTATTATTACTGCTGTTTTACTAGACTTTCTACTGCGCTTGCATGCTGAAAATAGCTTCCAGCAGGTTTGTGTGCGGTTACAAATAGCTCCATTAAATGGGGTCCTTTTGATGTTTTGGGCTCCCGGGGCCTCTTTTCCTTAAAATCCTCTTTAAACTTCCAGCACATTATCTATCCAAATAAAAAAAAAAAGGTTTTTAATGTTTAGAAGTTTTTAACAGAGTGTGACTGCATTGTTGTTTTCAAACAGAGGTTCATGGTACACAAAGCAAACTCAAGTCCTAAATTTGTTCAAACCTTTAAGTCTTTAGCAGACGTGCACAAATTGTGAAATTCTTTGCCTGTGTCACGTTCTGGTGGTTAGATTGCAAACCCACTGTTATTTTATTGTTCTAAATATCAAATTTGAGTGAGATTAAATTCCAGTTGTACAGTTTTACATATTATTATGTGTTTGCTCCATAGTGTAAGTTGCTGAGTCAGAATGGAGACTAGTCTCTTTATGGTGTTGTGTCAGGAAGGGCATCCTGCGTAAAATTCATAATCGGATGTAAAATTGTTCTGTCAACCCGTAGCTTTATTGTTGAGTGCAAAACTCGTGGGACGTGGGAATGTTTTTTTAGCTAAGCTTTGAAAGACCTGGTTGCATACATTGATTGGTCAAATGTAGTATCGTTTTAAAAAATCCGATAAGACTTGAATAAAACATCAGCTGTGTAAACATCAGCTGTCCTCTGCCCGGTTGATCCCGAGTAAAAGGACAAGTTTCTTTGTTAATAGCTCGCACTCCAGCTACCTAAACTAAGCTGGTTAAAAATGCACACAGTAGTTATATTTAGTAGAATTGTTTAATAAGGCTTTAACAAAAGATTACAAGTAATCTAAAATGATGCTTAGATTCTTTTTACTGGTGTGATACGCAACTCTCAGAGCCGGCATCCAAGAACAGCTGAAATTAACCAAACCTGGCAAAACATTTGAACCAATCAAATCAGATTTAAGAGAGTAAGAGATTCTGTGTCAATCGCCTTTACAGATGCTTTATTTTATGGTTATCATAAATAAAATAACCCTGCTGTTTAGAAGTCTTTTATCTCATCATTAACCGTCTTTAAGTTGCTATAGTAAATGTTGTAGCTCATAGCAGTCACCAAAGCTGATACTGGCCTACACAGTGTTTACCCATATATAACTGCAGGCTTAGATTTAACCTACTTTTGGTTTTGTTCCTGTGATCCTGCCTGTTTGTCGTGTTTTTAATTGGTTAGCATCTGAAATTAATGTGATCTATAACTGAGCTGCTTATTATGTGAAACATCTTTTGCTTAGTAACTGCTTCAGCAGGCCGGGGTAACTGCAACCTCCTCCTTTCCTCTCCATTTCAGATTGAGACGTTGCCCCCAGAGCTCTTCCAGTGTAAGAAACTTCGTACTCTGAATCTGGGGAACAACTGCTTGCAGACTCTGCCGTCACGTTTTGGGGAACTGACGGGGTTGACTCAGCTGGAGCTGCGAGGGAACCGTCTGGAGTGTCTTCCGGTAGAGCTCGGCGAGTGCCGGCTGTTGAAGAAGAGCAGCCTGGTGGTGGAGGAGGACCTGTTCAACACGCTTCCCACAGAAGTGAAAGAGCAGCTGTGGAGGGCCGATAAGGAGCAAGCCTGAGCCGAACCACTGTGGACAGCTGCAGACGAGAGAAGTTTGATCAGAGAACGAAGAAGCATTGAAATTTTGTGAAACTTTGAAGGAGATGCAGCAGTTCTGGCCCAACAGGCACAGGAAAGTGATGGTTTTTGGTATAGTCTCACGCCTGCCAGTGGAATAATCTCATAACCTAGCTTGGTGATGAAAGGTGGTTTGGTATTGTGGCCTTTCATTGTTTCATCCAGGTGATGTTGAGTATGCATGCCACAATAGGAACTGTCCAAAGCAAACCCGTTTATTTAAACTTTGCACGATTCAACCTCGCCAGTGATCTACATGTGCTGATTATCACTACTTTACTATCAACAGGAAATATGCACAGAAGAGTGTTAGCCTGACGTTCTCTGGCCTCGAGACTGAAAATCACTTTTGAGTTTTATACGGTTATATCTGCAGATGAGGTGCAGCGTGCCTCACTGTGCTAGCAGATGTAATTGAACGAATTACAGCGCAACTGATAGCCGATGTGTTGAGGCATGAAGCTTCGCCGTGTTGTTTTTCCTTCTGGCTCTCTTTATGCTCGACTTGCTCAGAGGCATCTTTTTACGTAGACAAAATGACTTGATGAAGATTAGCAAATCATCTCACGGGTGATCTCACAGCTTAGGCCTTAGCTCGGAAGACGGACTTCAAAGAAACAAAGCTGTCAAATATTCAGTGGAAACAAATGGGAACACACTCTACAGTTCACTGTCTAAATACCCTGCAGTTGTTAAACTATAACATCAGTCTGTGATGCAGGCTGTTTGTTAACTGCATGGGAAGTTATGGTGGACAAATTCATCTTTTTTCTTTGAATCTTTTTGTTTCTACGAGCATTATATTTTTTTGAGTGTATTACTTTATCAGATTTAATATGACACCTTGTAATGTGTTGGGAAAAGGCAAAGAATTTATTCTGGTGTACTTTTAAATTGTACCGTACATTAGCATCATGTTTGGGCCTGTGAGAAGGGCTGTTTTATGGTGAATAATGGAATGTAATGTTATGCACAGTAGACATGTAGTTTTTTGGGGGTTTTTCCCATTTATTTTTTAAAAAATTGTCAAAGCTTTACCCATATTATTGTTATTTTTATTTGTTATGTTTTAATTACAGTGTAATTACATGGTTAGCTGTCCTTGCATTACAAGTCATCGCAGATTTCTTTTTGTTTTGTTTTTTTTAATTAAAATATATGGAGCTTAGACACTGCTAATCACACATCGACTAAATAATGAACAA
The DNA here is from genome assembly GCF_001858045.2 of Oreochromis niloticus. Lineage (NCBI taxonomy): Eukaryota > Metazoa > Chordata > Actinopteri > Cichliformes > Cichlidae > Oreochromis > Oreochromis niloticus. The sequence goes on from NC_031972.2 coordinate 16,360,414, forward strand.
GAATGAAGGTACTTTTTTCTTCTTTTCTTTCTTCTTTTATTTAACGCGCCATATGATTTATGAAGCTTTAGTCAAGCTTTACATGTGTGGGACTCCCAAACGAAATGAACTTTAGATGTGAAAATGGAAAATTTAGATACTTCCTGTTTGAGAAGAGTTGAGTCAAGCTTCAAGAGCAGACACTTTTATGTAATCTGTTTATCTAAGTGACAGATGAGGACAAACAGGAAATGGAAGAGTGGAGAAACATTTAGATCAAACAACAGAAGGGAAACATTTGCAGAGAGAGAGAGAGAGAAAATGAACATGCAATATGTGATTCCCAGCATCTATGGACCAAATTAATGTAACATGCGTGGTTTGCTTGAAACACTTTTCTTATTAAGGCCTTTGGATTTAATAGCATCATTTGGACTAATTCTGCCATGTTTACCCCAGCCAAGCATCTCTTGCAGCTAATATGGCCTTAGATTTTACAAGCTTTATACCCCGGGAATGATTGCAAACATCACAATCTTGGCTTGTTTTTTATTTCTTGTGCTGTAAAATGTATAGCTGAAATATTTAATGTGTTTGTTTCACGTGTATCGTATTCTTCCTACCTGCTGTTTTTCTCTTTTGATTCAAGCTTTTTAAAGGAAGGTTAACTCTAATGATACAATTATACCTTTGTTCACGGTATATTTTGTTTACTGAGGCCTTGACTGAATCCAAATGTCCTTGTAGGGGAAACTAGTAAAGCGCTCCCACACGGTCTTAAAAGGCACAAATAGGAGCCTTAGCTTTGGGTGAGCTGACGGGCGACTAGTGCTAACGTTGCAAGCAGAGATTGTTGATGGAAGCAAAAAGCGAACGATGCCAGAGAAAGCGAGTCATTCAAAGGAAATCTCAGCTTTTCTGGAAAGGATTGAATGCTTAAATTGAATTGCTTGCATCATGCAGGATAAACGTGAGCTGTGCCAGGTATGCAGATAGGGACTGTTGACCTGCTGGCCTGCCAAACAATCCACAAAAATAGGCAAGTAAATAATGTAGTAACATAGATATGTATATGATGTTGGGCTATAACTGACAGTTTACTCTGAGTTAGCGCATCTAGTCTGATTATTGATTATTATTATTTTTTAAAAACAATGTGTCGTGTTGTTCTTCGTTGTTGCCAGTACATAGCATTCCTATTATTGCTAATTAAGGTTTTTATTTCAGGAAAGTATCACTTTCAAAGCACTAATACCTGGCCTTAGTCACCTTTAGGTTGTCTGTAAAGATTTCTGTTTGCACACAGCACTTAAGCAGTGTACAGTGGTACTAATGGCAGACAGGGCCCGACCGATATCGATACCGATATTTGGTGACTTAAAAAGCCAATACTCCGATATTTTTCTTTTCTCTTTCAAACACACTAAACATAAACAGATTATCCTAATGTATTTAATGTGTCATTATTTATTCACCTACGCTCTGCTTGGATCAGGCGGCTGTTGTGTTTGCGTCGTTCCAAACGCGCCTTGACGAAAGGGAAGTTGTAGACTGCCCTCTGGTGGACAATCTATGCAGCATCAACACTCATGACATGGTTGAAGGATGTTTCTCCTGTCTCTCTCTCTTTTTTTTTTTAATTTTCATTTATCAACAACATTGTTGTAAATACCAATACCGATAGATTGGCAAATAGCTAATATCGGGCAATAATATTGTTGCGTTCTAATGGCAGACTTTAAATTTACAAAGCACTGGTTGCTTGATTTGAGCCCAAGGATAACAACTGTATGTACATTTTTTGTTATTAAATTTTAGCCTTAACATGTGGGTCACATCATTAGTTCTGGAAGTTCAGACATATATAAAAACCTAAATTATTTCCTAGTAGAGCCTGTAAAGTCAGTATAACTCGCGAAGATGGATGGTGCCATAACGATCATTCTTAGAGTATTGTTGGGAACTCATTCCCTGTCACACTACTTTGCCAAAATTCCCATGAGTATGTTTTTATCTGGGTGTTTGTTTGTTTTTCGTGCATATGTTTGGACACATACGCACAAATATTATGGTGACGAGTTGCCTTGGTCATTTTTGTCGTGTCCTTCAGAGCCGTGACTCGGCTGTACAGTCCTTCACCGTCACTTCCCTCTGACTCATGCGTCTAATTTTCAGCCCACTCCCTTTTCTGTTAGTGAATCAGGTGAAGGTCCGAGGAAAAGGTCAGTCAGACATTCCCACAAAACCAAAAGGAGGAAGTTTTGATGACTCATACGTGCTCCTTGGTTACATGAAAACTCTAGCAGTTTCAGATACAGTCTCAGCACATTTTCACCCAAACACATTAAGTCAGTGCGTATAAAAGCTTTTCTTGTTTTTGTTCTTCTTCTTTTTTGTTATTTTCCAGCTTTTCCCTATTCCTTTTGTGTTTTTCTAAATTATGTATCACTTAAGCAGTGTTTGTGTGAAGCAGTGTGACTGGTCAGTTTTTTTCTTGCTCATAATCATCATTCATATTGCTGCTGGTTTCCCTTTGGACACTGCTGTTTTTGAATAAACAAAACAGGGCAGAAACGACTCTCGACAATCTTGACTTACTGTAAATGGAGGTGAGCTCACCCTCCAGTGTGGGCATTGTGTACAGCACCACATCATCTGTTAATATTTCCCAAGAGTGTACATTTCCAGACGGTTTCATTTCCTTTTCATTGCCCTAGATTCTTAAACTACCATGGTTGCATTATATTCACATCTGCCTGTGTATGGAACATAAATCATGATTGTATCTGCGCTGTACAATTCATCTCTGTATTCTGATGCCTGTAGATCAGGGAAAACGGTTCATTTCCATCCATTTCATTTGAAAGCATGTGTGCATTGATACTGGAAGGAACGCTTTTAAACCTGAGCAACGTTAAATGTAAACTAAAAGTTGGATGGACGGACTTGTTTCACTCAGCACTGTCTGTATCACAAGGCCTTTTACTAATTGTTGCCAAGTGGACTGAACACTGGCTTTTTAAGTGGGACGTCTGTAACAATGGACAACTGAACTCTGCCTAATGTTCAGGCTCTCCTTTTGTACCATTACAACATATGACAATAAAATTCAAGTTAAAATTCTGCTTCTTGAGTGCGTGGATGATTGTTGCTCAAGTCCTGAGCGCCATGTTTGTTAGACCTTTGCTACTGCTCACGTCTGACTTGTCTTTCTCTTCCTCGGAAGTGGAACATCCAGAGTATGCAAAATCATTTTTAGCAGCACACTGTGCTGCCACTGACTAAGAGAAGAACAATTTGTTGTCAGTGTACGCCCTTTGCTGCACTTGTTGTAGGAAAGGTTGAGATGACCCTGGTTTGTATCCACTCTTACTGAACAGTTTTTTTCCTTCTCAGATTTTTTTTGCACATTGTAAATATAGATCATAGTAGTTTTTTTTTTTTTACTTTCCAGTCCTATTAATCACCATGTGATTCTTTTAGAGAGCTGTATTAGAATAGAGTTTTCTCAGTTTATTAAGTAGAATTACGGTTGCATGGCTATATTCAGTAGTGGTGGGAATCACCAGACACCCCACAATACTTCACTCACGATACAATATTTTGCAGTTTGCAGAGTATTGCAGTAACATATACTGCGATTGATCACTTTTTAACTGCAAATTATATCCTCAAAATTAAACTTTTTCAATATCGGTTTTATTCAATTAAAACATTATTCATTTTACATTTTTTTATTTAAAAATGTAAAATGAGACTGTTAAGCCTGCCAACACTGTAACAAAAGAAAAAAAAATGTTGCCATATGTTGGAGTCAGTCTGTGAATGAGTTGAATGGGGTCAAGTTGGCAATTGCATGAAATGTTGATATTGTGAAAAATCATCAAAACTCACATTTCTTTTGCTGTCTAATTCATATTTAACTCATTTGTTACATTTTCACTCAGCAGCTTTTCTGTTTTAAAGGAATATAACCAGAATTCAACCAGCTGGCAGCCACTGAGTTGAGTCCCCTAGAGTTGACAAAGACCCATTCAGACTGATGGCGACATGTTGTTAATCTGTCTGCATCTAGCAATAAGACAGCAATTATTTGCAAAACTTGAAATGCAATCATCAGGCAGCCACTGATGTATTTTTTGTAGATGGAAGGAGGTGGATGTCCTACTCGTGTGACTGAGCCGTCTGCTTGCTCTGAGTTAGGAGGCAGCTTTGTGTCCAGCGTTGGATGGTTTTCCGATGGTTTTACTCCAGCACTATTTATCACAGACATTAAGTTTCTTGTTAATTTAGTATTATTATTTTTTAAACACAGTGGAATGCTGTCAGTCATGGATTGGCCTCCCCGGAGCCTGTACCTTGACATTATCAAACCAGTGTGGGATCATCTTGACAGAGATTGGAAAAAGAAGGCAGTCAACATCCAAAGAAGAGCTTTAAATGTCCTGCAAGGAACCTGGAGAAATATTCCAGAAGAGTATTTAAATAAATTATAGGAAAAGAAAAGAACGAATTTCAAACGTGTTAGAACAGTAAAAACTGTGTTTGCCTTATATAGTGTATTTCTATGTCTATTTGTACATATTTCAGTAAACAGGTGAACCTGTTTCCCATTTTCCTAGCAGAACTGTGTTCAAAGCATTTATTAAAGTATTTATTCTTTTAATAATCATCTAAAATTCACCATTTCTCAAATACTTCTGGTGAATAATTATGATGCAATACATTGAAGTAAAGTAGGTAGAAATCTGTTCATGCATCTGTAATAACAATAAGAAAATGAGTGTTGGTGGCTGCTTTGCTATTTTTACTGAAGTAAAACCTATAACTAGGCCTCCTTCTTTCACCTCTACTTGCAACCCCCTAAAGCAAATCCCGAATGGGTGATTGGACAAAATGAGGACATCTATTCTGTCTGACAAGAAAGCAAGGGATGGAAGCTCTTTCAGTATGTAATGTGCACTGTATTTGCTCTGGTCGGATGCTTTTATTTTGACTTTATTCACATGACTGTTCTTAGCATATCATTAGATTTAACCAGTAGTACTTAATCATATGAAGTACAAAAGAAAATGTTTGGGAAATATATTTAAATATAAGTAGCAATAGTGTTAAATGCGACTACTCTATTGTAAGCATTGCAAGTTTATTTTAAATTGTTGTATTGTTGTGTTGTTATTTAATGCATATTGCACGAAGGGCCGCCAGTCGGCGCTGTGATTCACATCTGTTTGTTTACATCAGCAACATGAGCGACACATAGTGGTCATTCCATGTTACTACGGCGCAGTGTAAGAGTTAAAGGTCCAAAAATCCTATTACGGTCTCTGTATGATAACACTTTAATTGAAGTAGACATGTCACGTGGTCGGATACGAGCAGGCTGTGCTTTAACCAGGGGGAAATACGCAGGCGCATCGGTCCCGTGTAGTGGATTTCTCCCAGCGGAACGCCATGGATTTTATGACAGATCAGGATGTGCAGAGGGTGAGGATTACTTTCACATACCGACGAACATGACATGGAAGTGCAGTTTATAGTTAAATTACCAATGCTCAGTTAAATAATTAGCCATTTGATCACTGTTTGCTTCGAATAGAAAACAGTTTTACTTTTGCAATGTCGATTGTGCATCAGCAGCCTCTTCCGTATTATATATGGTAATAAGATTGTGTTTTGTCGCTGTATTCAAATGAAATGCACATTTCAAGTTCATTGCACAACACCCTGCAGCCACAAGTGGTCTACTGACGTCAGCAAACGCCCCCTGTTTCAGCTAGGAAAACACCATATGTACCTTTAGGAGCAAATTCCCCATTTTCCAACACTTACTCTGTTCTTGTAAGCTACAGAAAGGCAGGAACTAACCGAGGCCATGCTGTAGTCTTATAATCTTGCAGTAGTTTGCAAGATTATAAGAGAATATTTATAAAATATATATACTTAAACTGTCCGATGGCAACTATTTTTCAACACATTCTCTCCGATTGGATTAAATCCTAAGCAAAACAGAACAATGCTGGAGATCCACAGAGTGGATTTATTAAAACATGGTTTTTTTCCCTCTTGTTGGACTATTATGCAGCTGTCATCGTTAAGAAATCAGTATCAGAAGACACTCATTAGCCAAGAACTAAAAAAAAAAGCCCACATACTTTATGCATCTCTTTTAATGTAATTATGCAATTTTAAACTGGGAATGTCTTAATGTGTAGATTGTGTTTCACGTCATGGCTGTGAATTAAACTCTGGGTGTGACTTCAGTTTGAAATGTGAAAGAAACCTTTGTGTGAAAAGCAGGCATGAAAGGTCATTAGGACGAGCCTCGGTGCTTCAGTTATTGCTCCTTCTGTCCTGTAAACGGCTCGAATCGAATTTCCTTCATCTTGACAGTACCAGGAGGATGGATACGTGGTTCTGGACGGGCTGCTGACCTCCCAGGAGTGCGATGAACTGAGGCAGAGGATGGCAGAGATTGTGGAGCGGATGGATGTCCCCGAACACTGCCGCACCACCTTCTCCACCTACCATGATGAGCAGCTAAAAAAACAGGTGACCCAATGCGTAACGCTGCACAGGATCTTTAATACTGTCAGCTTTCCTTTGAACAATGTTTCTTTCACATGCTTTCAATGACATCACCACTTACAGATGCAGGTAAGGCATCTGACTTAGTGCGCTCCCTCCTTAGTGATCACATCCATGTATTCTTTCTACAAATTAGCTTCACATTTACAGTTATTTGCCTCGACCTCTTTGACCCTGCTAGCAGTCTCTTATGCCAACAGTGTAGTCAGTGTCCCCTCTGACCTGCAGGGAAATGCTGACTATTTCATCACAAGTGGAGATAAAATCCGCTTCTTTTTTGAGAAGGGGGTTTTTGATGACAAAGGTGAGCTCCAGTGAAATTCTTTCTACACTGTCTTTCATTTCTCATGCTGTGAAACTCCAAAATGAGATGATGCTTTTCTCACCTTGCAGGGGAGTTTATTGTGCCCAAGCAGCGGTCGCTAAATAAAGTTGGACATGGTGAGCTTTTAGGGTTTTCCCACAATACGTGGCCTATAAACTGCTGCCTTAAATCTCCTAACTGCTAGTCTTTTTTTCTTTTAGCACTGCATGCCTATGAGCCTTTGTACGAAAAGGTTACACATTCGCCCAAAGTCCAGGTGAGCTAACAGGCTGACGGAGTGAAAGAATGATTTACTGAGTCACAGAATAACTAACTGTCCAATGAAATGTCATTCTCCTAGGGCATAGCTAAAAAGCTGGGCCTAGTAAGTCCTGTGATTCTCCAGAGTATGTTCATATTTAAGGTAAAGCGTTTTAAATGGCCTTATAGTGTTAGACAATGCTACATAATGACTTATTAAAACATAAAGATTGAAATAAGAATTTCATCTTTGACAGCAACCAGGCATCGGTGGGGAAGGTAAGAAAATTCAGCTGAATATTTTTGTCAGTATTGAGTACACATTTCCCATCCCATCATTTTTTTAAACACTTTATAAAAAATGTAAGGAAAAAATCCCTTCTGATCGTTATTTTTGTCTCATAATAAAGATGCTCAAATTTGGTATTAAAACACAAAAGTAAAGGTGGGAAAAAAAACTTACATAAAAACCAGGTAAATAATGGAATATTTACTCCATGGCCACATTATTAGGAATACCGGTGAAATCTGTTCTGTCATGACTTCCACCTTTTGTGAAACTTACGTCTTTTTGCCTTTTGTTGATGGTAGTTTATGTTAACGGGGAGCCAAATTACATCCATGACATTTCATTCTAGTGAAAGTGAGGCATGAAAGCGACTAACCCAAACACAGGTTGACATTATTCTAAATCCCATCAATATTTGTTTTGTAATGAAGTTGAATTTAAGTTGCAGTAGGAATCTTTTTTAAGTTTAAAAAGTTCTGTGTTTTTCAGATGCTGTATAATACGGCCTATTTTTCGGTAGACCAACACAATGAATGTTACATTGTGTGTTTAGTTGTTCCCAGGTATGCTTTTACTGCATTGGCAGTGCGTTTGGGGTCATTGTCATGGTGATGGTGTTGCATAGTGGATCAAAATCCGACCGTACTTTTCTGCCTTTACAATTTCACCAATTGAAATTTAGCTCTAAACGATGACAGAGCATCAACCATGTTTTACAGATGGTTATACGCACAGATTTTAGGTCTGTCCCTTCTTTCTGTCCAGTTTCTTCAATTTTTTTAGGGACACACTGCACACAAAGGCGAGATATGCCAGGTTTTTGGCTGATAGGTGATTGGGAATTACAGTGTCACTGACAAAATACAGTTTTATGGAAAGGAAATTAGAGATTTATTTTCGTGACAGGCTTCAATTAACAAAGTAAATACAGTTCATCCATTTAGTTAGATGCCTTATTTATTCTTGAATAATTCATGGATCAGTTTTAGCTTAGCTGAACAAAAAGACAAAGAAAAAAAAAATCTAAAATCAGGTAAAAGACTGGACTGAAAATGAGTGACAAATCAGAAAATGTCCAAAGAAAAACATCAAAAGACCCTCAAAAAGCCTGGAGAACTATTACTGAAGTCCACTTTAAAAATTACAGGAAAGACTGGCACCTTGGAAACGAAATATAATGAAACCTTCAGTTTAGAAGAGGTTGTCTGTATACATTTATATCATTTTAAATTATATCCATAGCAGATTCTCATGTGTTTCTTAGTGACCCCACACCAAGACGCCACATTTCTGTACACGGAGCCCCTGGGCAGAGTTATGGGGGTGTGGATTGCCCTGGAAGATGCTACTATTAACAATGGCTGTCTGTGGTTTATCCCAGGATCACACAAAAGTAAGTAGCTACCAGAATGTCTATATAGTGTATATGTTATCCAGCTACTGCTCTGCCACATATTTCTGAAATAATTTTTAAGGTCTATTTATTTTATGTAATAATATTTTATGTAATAATATTTTATTTTCTCTTTCTGCCCCAGGCGGTATCACTAGACGTATGGTGCGTACTCCAAAGGGCACCTTTCCTCTGACCGACTTTATTGGTAGAGAGCAGGCATATGATGAAGAGAAGTTTGTTGCCGCACCAGTGAAAAAAGGTCATTAGCATGAATCTAAATTTAGTTGGTGATTGATGGACACATTTTTGAGTTTTGTGACATTTTGAAACTGAAATTGTAAAAAAAATGTTGTTGCTTATAAAGAAACTTTTGACCGTCGAGCTCAGGACAGTTCACCTTAGATTGAATGCCATGAGTTTTGTTCTTTTTCTGCACTTTGATAAAATAATACACACCAACCACCATATTGACACTTGTTTTTGTGTGTAAAAATGTGACTTATCAAACTCTGGAGGTTCTGGTAGTTTATATTAGATGTGTAGTTTTTTCACATTTGGAGTCTTTATGCTATGCTAAGCTAAATGGCTAGCTGCTTTAAACATGCTAAGAATTACATTAATCTTTATATTCTTTACCTTGTAAACTAAGTTCAGTTCAATTAAATGTTATTTATATAACCAAGTTACAACAATGTGCTTTATAGTGTAAGGTAAACTACTATAATAGAGAGAAAACCCCAATAATCAGATAACATCCTGTGAGCAAGCACCTGGCGACAGCGGGAAGAAAAAACTCCCTTATAACAGGAAGAAACCTCCAGGAGAAGCAGCCATCTGCTGCGACCTGCAAATTGTTTTCAGGTCTTCAAGTCTGAGGAAATGCTGACACAAAAATATGATTGTTAGAATAAAGTAGTAGAGTTAGCACTGCTGTTCAAGTTGGTCAGCTGTTGCTCAATCCCTTGTTCAGGTGGTGTCATCCTGATCCACGGGGAGGTGGTGCATCGAAGTGCCGAAAACACCTCTGAAGAGTCTCGTCACGTCTACACCTTCCACATCATGGAAGCCCAGCAGACCCGCTGGAGCCCTGACAACTGGTGAGACGTTATCAGTGTGGGCTAGCCTTTTGATGTTTCTTTTATTTGACTACATATTTCTGGCAAGTGATTGTCTCAGTTAACATGTGGTCAAATAGACATGTTCCTCCTCATCAATTTGTGTAATGTCAGTTTTGTGTTGAAGCGCACGCCAAATAAACTTCAAATTAGCACAGATTTGTTTAGAGCAGCCGTTCTGTGTTTTCATACAACATATCTAGGTTTGTAAATGTCAGCATTTAGTTTTGTCTGGAAAATCAGTGTTCTCTCATTAATGCAAACTTTATGAAATGAGATGCTCCAAAGAAATTTCCCAAGTCTGACCTGTCCATCTTATTTCCATCTCTTTGGTCCTGTAAGGTTACAGCCCACTGAAGACCTCCCTTTCCCGCCTCTCTACACTTGAAGGATTCTTTGGCATCCGGTGCTGCTCCCAAAGAATAACCAGCATCTATGATAATTTTATCAAGGAAAATTGCTGCAATATCTTATGGCTTAAAAAAAAATCTGATAATACTGTTTCATTAACTTCCCAAAGGATGGCTGTGCTTGCAATATTCTTCTGATAAGAGTTAAAGGATCTTATTACACAAGAAAACAATAGGCTGACTCCTGAGCTCAGCCTATTGTTCCTGTATCGATCGTAGCCAAGTGTTATTCATGACCCATGATAACAAAGATATAGAAAAAATAGACATGCAAAATAAGATATACTACCAGTCAAAAGTTTGGCCACACCTTCTCATTTAATGGTTTGTCTTTATTTTTATGACTGTTTACATTGTAGATTCTCACTGAAGGCATTAAAACTGTGAATGAACACATATGGAATTATGTAGTAAACAAAAAAATGTGAAATACCTCAAAACATGTTTTATATTTTACATTCTTCAACATAGCCACCCTTTGCTTCGATTACTGCTTTGCACACTCTTGGCAGTCTGTCAATGAGCTTCATGAGGTCGTCACCTGAAATGTTTTGTGGCCAAACTTTTGACTGGTGATGTATATCCTCCCATTTCTCTCCACTTGAACAATTTGGAGTCACTGGGCTACTGAGAGGTGGCTACACCCTGGACAGGTTGACAGTCTATTGTGGTCTATTCACACCTACGGTCAATTTAGAGTCACCAGTTAACCTAACTTGCATGTTTTTAGAGTGTGGAACGAAGCCGGCGTACCTGGAGATCACCCACACAGGCACAGGGAGAATATACAAACTCCACAGAGTGGTCGGCTAGGGGATTCAAACCCAGGATAGACGGTCCTAAAGCCTGTCCTGTCTGCAAAACATTTTTGTTAATATCTTAAACTTCTAGTATAGTTGTTTTGGGGCACATTCAAACTGAATGTTTTGCTATGCTTTGCCATTCAATTCAATTCTGTTTATGTAGGACTAAATCACAGTTTTATATTTATATAAAATATAATATTTTAGGGTAAAGACCCTACAATAATGAAGAGAAAATCCCAGCAATCTGATGACTCCCTATGAGTGAGAACTTGGCAACAGTGAGTAGGAAAAACTCCCTCTTAACAGGAAGATGGCTTCAGAATAACCAGGATCAGGGAGGGAATCCCATGTGGCATGACCTGTGGGAAGTGATGAGGGGAGGAAGACCCAGTTGAGCATTTCTTTGAAATAGTGTACATCTGGGAAAGAGGCTTTGAGATGCATTTTTTTCCTTGGTCATGTCAAAAGTGAAACATGCTCATCTGTCACGTGTATATGAACCATATCATATCATATTTAAAGGAAGTCCAGGCCATGGATTAGCTGCTGTCTTCTCTGTAGGTTTGCAGTTGAAAGACTACACCTAAACTTTCTTGCATGCCACAAGAAAACAGCTCAACACCAGGCTGATTTTGCAACATGCAGCATTATAATTAAGTTAACACTTGAAACCATGTTTTAATAACATTGTAATAAGTCTATTAACTCCGTATTTAACCAGCTTTCCTTCCTGGCTTTAAATAGACTTTATTGATATTGCACTTTTTCAGTCAAAACACTTAAAGCACACACACACATTCATAGGATTTTTTTTTAAATTACATACTGTACAGCCCTTTTTCGATCACAGTCTCACACGCTGCTGATTTGGTTGCAGCAGTGTTGCTTTCATCCGATATTCTGGGTTTGAAATTTTTGCGTTTGTGTGCAGTTTTGATTTGATCGTCCTTGGGAAAATATACTGCTCTGCCACCCGTAGTTCAGTTTGTCAGTGTTCACATGCTGCCAGTACTGCTTTTGCGTTGCTCAAAGATTGGGGAATGCTGGTTTGACAAATTCAGTCTGTGCAACTGCTTAGTCAGTCTGCTTATGTCAAGTTATCACAAAAAGAGGGTAACAGAAGAATTAAACTAGTTTTATAAGAAAAAAAAAATTGCAAGCTTGGCCATTCTCTGGTTCCTTACTAACCAGCATTTAGACTAATAATTTTTTCTAACTTAATTATAAATTTGCTGGAAAAGTGTTTTAAATTGTGGCTGAAAAAAAAATTTAAATAAACATTTTTTTTGATCAAGTCTCCATGGAGATTTCACTGTGCAACTGACATTTCCACCCACCTTTATTAAGCATTTCCTCATCAGCATTGTCAACAGCTTTATTCTTGTGCAAGATCTTTTTAAATGATTTGTGCCCAAATAAGACAATGAATTCCTCCATTTACAGACAACAGCGAGCATCTCTGCTTTCAAGTATGTTCATTTTAAGACCTAACTTAAAATGAAAAAGACAAAGCTTTATGTACGTGTAATTATCAAGCGCAGCATTCAAACTTCTTGTGTTAGTGTCACAAATCAAAGTGAAAAAGCAAAAGGATAATCTTTGTGTTGTTAAAGTACAGTCGCTCACAAAGGTCCTACATCTCAATCCTCAAAAAACCAAACAAACAAACCAAAATCCCCCCAAAACAAAAAAAGCTTTGTTTGTTCTCAGATGTTCTGAAACATGCAATACTAAATTTTTCTTTCAAAATGTAAGAATGTTGGAAAAAGAAACACACCAGCAGGATCAGGCTAATAAACATTATCACAACATTAAAACAAACAAACAAACAAAAAAGAAACACTTCAGAACTTTTACAGATGAACTGAAACCAGCTCCATTTCCTTATCTACAAATGAAGAGATCAAACCCAATAAAAATTAGAGTATATTGCTATAAAGCATATAAAACAATAATTTAGAAGTAAATCTTGCTGTAAAAGTTGCCAAAACGTAAAGGCCTGTGTGCATGGGTGTGGCCCAAAAGCATATCTACAAAGCCCCAAAAAACAAAACACTAAAGGCTCAGTATTACAAGGAAATGTAGATATTGAAGGGGTGCAGGGTCCCATTAAACCACAAACTGCTAAGCAAAGTTGATTTATCTGACAAAAATATATGCGGTAGGATAACCGGCATACACGTTACAGTACTGCATTATCACATCAGTCTCATGCAGGAGCATAGTGTGTTTCTACCATATATAAGTATAAATCAGCCCTTTAAATAAGAGTTGAAATGGGCTGCCATGCTAGCGTGTACAGCTTCTACTATGGTAGGTTGTGTGTGATAGAAAATATACTTCTTAAGGCAAGTATTTTCAGAAGAAACTTCTTCATATTGCCATCAGGGAGGCAAAAATAATAGCCTAGACGTGAGAAAGTTGATTAAAAGACATATCAATAAGATAACTTTAAATTATGTTCTTCGAAAGGCAATACAAGGCATGTATCTGTTAATGAAACAAAAACGACAGGACATTTGTGTATTTCTTGCCGATTATAAAAACGTGTCCAGGATTTCTATTTAAGAAACACTTTTTTTCTCCTCCACACTCTGCTAAACTGAGTCTCCTGTTGCATAATTTAGGAGCTGTTGGTGTCAGTGGCAGAGAAAACATACGCCACCTCTGTCGCGAGGTTCAGACTTGATCTAAAATGTTCCATTGGTCATTGCAAAGGATACTGAAAATGATCTAAAGACAACAGACTGTCATGCCAACACTGTCGCATGTAAAGGTTTGTCGATACCCTGGTCGGTTAATTTGACTGCTTTCGATCGCCTTGTGCTAGTCAAAAATAACTACAGTTTGTGATCATGTCCACAGACTACGAAAGACAGCTTTTTTTGTCCCAAGTTCACCACCAGAAATGGCTGAGAAACAGGCAGTGGATCTGCTTGTTTGTATGATCGGTCCATTCAAAGTAACAGGAGGATGAAGAGGTAGAGTGGGAGCAGCAGGTTGTCTATTTGGGAGGTGTAGGCTTCCAACATGGCCACCAGAGTGATGGAGCCAACAATCCATGAGTAGGTGGTGTTCAGATTGATGCTGCTGTCAAAGATGAGAAACATGGCCACGGCGATGATCTGGGCGAACACAGATGTCGCGGTCCCCTCTAAGGTTTTCTTGGTGCCAGGCCAATGGATCTCCCCCATGGTACTGCCGAACACAGAGGCCACAGTGTCTCCAACTCCCACCGCGAGCACACCTGCGTAGGGCACCAGGCCACCCGCCCCTGGAAGTATCCCCTTAGGGGCACAGGGTCCAGGAAACAGCCAAATGGGCAAAGACATCCCCAGCAGCAGGTAAATGTGGGTGAGGATGAGAGGCCCAGAGTCCCGCTCGTCCAGGAACAGAGTGAGCAACTGCCTGAGCAGCTGACCGACAGGCCTGATTCGAAAGTAACGCACATACTCCAAGAACAAGAAAACCGCCAGGCAACCCACAGATGCCACGTGGAGCAGCTGCCTGTCGTAGATCAACCCTGGAATGTAGGTAGCCACTACAATCAGATGGAAATACTTCCTGACGATGGTCGACGCCTGGTGCTTCTTGGAACCCGACTGGCGCTGATAGTTCTGATGTACCACAACGCAACTGGCCACGACAGACAGAAACACCCAGTACGCCAGCAGGCAGAGTCTCCTGTCATTCAGCGTGATGAAGTCCAACAACCACATGAGGGGGTGGCGACCGATGAACAAGGACAGCCAGGGCATCAAGATCCCCAGACCCAGAACGGCTGTCATCATGTGAAAGAAGAGTGATGACCCCCAGCTCTCAGACTCCATGAAACAAAAGAGCAGGGCGAAGAAAACGCCCAGCAGCAACGAGCCCACCACTAACACCGGGAGGAAATAGTTCACCGGGTCACCTTTGACCTCCGCCAGGTTCAGGGAGCGCTTGATGAGTTGGTTCACGATGAAGCTGATCCCACCGACAATGAGGAGTGCCTCTCCGGGTGTGAAGCAGCGCGGCAGCAGATAAAGCACAATCAGGCTGAGATAGACAAAGATCAGCAGCACCTCCAAGACCTCTATGACCTCAGACACAGTCAGGGTCTGCTTTGTGGTGTAGAGAATTGCGCTGCCGGCCATTCCTGCAATCACACAAGTGTTGGTGGGAACAGGTCTTGTGATGCCCAGTGCAATCAGGGAGAGGAAAAGGGCTAGCATCATGCCTGTGATGGTGATCACCATGGAGAAGCGCTCAAAGTAGACATTCCCTGAGGCAGAGCACTTTTCTCTCAGTGCCAGGCCCAACAAAGGCATTACCATAGAGGCCGGAACAATGCCGCTGTTCGCTGAGGGGCGAAACTGGAACACAGCACCCCCAGACCTGAGCAGACGGTCCCATTTATGCTGCACGTAGAAAGCCTGGATCACCAGGGCTATGCTGCACCAGGAGTGCTGGTTCCAGACCGCCATGTGGACACATAGTACCACTGCCAAAACTACAGTGGACTCCACGTGCACCGGGTTGATTTGCATGGCTGGAGGGTGGGCGCTCACAGAGAGGGAGGAGGGTTGATCTGAACAGATGGTGTGCAGCAATGAAGGCCTTCTTCTGTCACTTCCTCTCTCTTACAGGCTTCATCATTTGGAAGGTAACTTTCCCTTGCTATGGATGTCCGAAGAAAAAGGGGAAAAAAGTTAGCATTTAAGAGAAAAAAATACAGATCACAACAAACATAATAATGTGTACAAATTACAGATTCAAATGCTACTGTACTGAATTCTGAGTCTTTTCTTGCTTATTCTAACTCTGAACCTTGGTCATGCTTTATCTGCTTCCTGCCATGAACTATGACCACACTGAACATTCACCCCATCAGTGAGAAATTCACACAGCTCAGACAGCACGAGTAAAAGGTCACACATGAAACACATGTTCTTTCCACATCAGCTGCAACCTTTTGTTCCTGTGGGGGTCGGAGTTTGAGCTGTCTGTGTAGTGTGAGTTCTGGGTCAGCGAGGCTATGCTTAACAAATGGTTATGAAAGCTGAAGGATACATTAGGGAAAGAAAATCAAAACAATAAAACTCCAGTTTATTTCATTCATTCATACAGCCCAATGAGGCCAGATAATTCTCCCTACACCGAAGAACGCGTCTGTCTGGCAGCCGAGGATGCTTTAACCTCTGACGGCATCAAGCTAACGGCAGACTAACAAGCTCACTGTACAGAGCTAGCAAAGCGCCACACAGCAGTAACTACTGGCAGCACTGACGCACAATACAGGCTGACAAAGACAAGCGTACATACCATACAAGCGCAGCGTTGTTTGAGCGGACGTGTGCAGTGAATCGCTATGAATCGCTGCCGTCCTTTCTGGACAGATTTGTTTCCTTTGTCAGCTGTCGGTCCTCTCACACCCAGTAGGAGGGGGCCATCTTTGACAGCCGGGTCACGTGGTACACTAAAAAAAGTATCTCTTAAAGGCGTTGTTTTAAATTTACTTTTTAACCTTAAATTTGTGAAATAATTATATTACCATAAAGCACATACTTTAAATAAATACATAAAAATATTTATGTATTTATTTTGTTCAAATTCAGACTTCTCAGGCTACTTTATACATGTAATACGTGAATAATTATTTGTTAATAATAATAATTACCCGTAAGTCCAGAGGATGTCTTTGATACATGATATACTGAATTATGAAGTTAGGGGGAGACACAGAAGTTTTGCCAAAATATGGTATAAATATTTTCGAAAAGGTATGGAGACGATAGGGATGTGTTTATTTTACTCCAGAGGATGGCGCTAAAGTTGAACTCAGGACACCCGCTGCTTCACGAAGAAGAACAAGGCTCCCACCCGTTGCCTCCGACGGTAACGAAGGCGCTTTCGACGTCGCTGACGAGCCAGCACAACAACCAATCACAGAGCAGACGCGAAGATGGCGGAGTCGGAGATGAGCGTCAGGTAGGCACATAGCAACTTACTTTAGCTAAAGTGTGCGTTGTTTGAGTTATTTTTGGAGCGTTTACCAGTGGGTATCGTTTCTACACAGCGTTTCTGTTTACTAAATCAGACCAGCAGTGATGTGTATATTTCACTCTTTGCGTTTGAGCAGTTAGCACCACGCTCACTTAGCTTAGCAAGTACTAGCCGCTAAAGATTTGAATGGCTTTTCAGTAGCGCGGTGTGCCAGCCGCATGTCAACAACAGCATACCGCCACTGCAAACTGTTTACATTAGATATTGTATTAACGGCGCTGGTTTATTTACAGACACCGTACTTACAGCGAGATAAATTGCCTCTCCGTTACATTCAGTAACCGCTGGGCTTGCTTAGTTGGTGTTAATTGAGAAGCTAACTCTGCTGTTTTGATACGGACAGGAAAACAGCTGAGTTAGGTTTAAAATCTTTAAACTTGACCTCCAAAAGAAACTAAACAGAGTTTGACTTGACAACAAATCGCAAAAGCCTATCCATCTCTTTAAGTACAAATAAACTAATTTAGTTTTAGGGAACGCTGATGAAGGGCTATCATTGAACAGGAGTATTTAAAACATATCCATGAATATCATAATAACAAGACAACAGACTCATATTGAGGACCACAACAAATTTTTATGTGTGCAAACATGTATTGAGCTTTAAAGTACCGGTAACATCTCCAGTCTGGTCAAAAAGTATGCTGACATGGACAGAATTTTTATGTTTTTTTGTACCTAACCACAGTAGATGTAAAATAAATAACTAAAATGTCATCAAACTGCACACTTTGAGTTTTAATTTTGCATAAGGTTTACCAAAAAAGTTGCATTAACTGTGTAGGAATTACAGAGATTGCTTTAGTCTGTCCATTTTCACACACTCTAAACTAACATGATTGGAAATATAAAGATAATTGTTATTTTTAATGCTTCTATGCAAATCTTTCTGGACCCTATGGACATACTGAGTTTCCTATCCTTTTTTTTTTCTTTCCACAAAAAGTGAGTCATGTATGAAAATGGGGGAAGTGTTTATAGTTTTGGGAAGTAGGTCTGTCCTTTTGTTTGATGGCATCAGGGCAAGTTTGTTTTGCTTTGTTCAGTTTCTTTCAAACATGTAACCAATTCATACAAAGTAATTTTTTTTAAATTGAACGAAAATAAAATAAAACAGGGTACAATATTGCTACACATTTGCTGATTTAGTTTACATATTTGAAAAAGGGTGGACAGAAGTGCACACTTATTAAATCCCACACCTTCATCCCTCTTTAGTTAATAGGCTCAGTTCTAATGTAGCAAACTGTAAAAAATTTTAATGCATTAATCCCAATCGTTGCTTTTCTAAAATAAACCAATTTGTTTCCCAGGAGCTGTAGGGAATTATGGACCATATTGCTGGGGAGGTCTGCGTTGAGAGAGCCGGTATGTCCTTGTTGCAGAAAAGTGTCCAGCGCATAACAAGTGTGCTGGACACTTTACTGCTCCAAAAAATAGCTAGTTGTAATTTTTTCATTTTTAAAGGTAATAAAACAATCACAGTGATTTTTCTGTCTGTTATTATTGGTCACAGGCTCAGATAGAGGCAGAGCTCGACAGACACTGGGATAGACTCCATCAAGGACTTAGTTACTACAAGCCGCCCAGGTATAGTTACAGTTATTTTCACATCAAATGTACTGTTAATAACCAAAAAGGTAACTGCAAGCATCACCTGTTACAGCTCATCCTCTGCTGAGAAAGTAAAAGAGAACAAAAATGTTGCACAGCCCCTGAAGGACTTTGGTCTAAGGATCAGTAAATTATTGGTGAGACTTCAAAATATCAGTCAAGAATGATTTCCAGTCTTTATTTTGTAGTGTGTATTTAATGATGATTTCATGTTACAGAGTCTTGATGAACAGCAGAGTGTTCAGCTTTTGCAATGCTACCTACAGGAGGACTACAGAGGAACCCGTGACTCATTAAAGGTATCTGTCCTGACAGATATTTTCATTGTGGAATCTGTCTGAACTTGTAGTTTTCAGTGAAACTGAGATTTGCCGTTGCATTACAGGAACAAAAATTGTAAGACCGTAAAAAGATGTTGTGAAAGATGTTTAGATGTTAAATTAATCTTTTGTTGTAGGTTGTACTCAAGGATGAGCGGCAAAGCCAGGCACTACTGCTTAAGGTCAGTACATGGATCTTCTGCTTTTCTTGACTCAGCACATGTTGAGTTCAGTAAGTATTACAGCCTCTGTGTTTGTTTTTGCAGATAGCAGACTATTACTATGAGGAACGCATGTGTTTGCTCAGATGTGTCCTTCTCCTACTCACATACTTTCAGGATGAGCGACATCCCTACAGGGTGAGAAGCTCCAGTCTTAGCATTACTCACTAAATTGTGGAACACAGCTTTTAAAAAACTAATTGTGCTTGGGATTGTTGTTGCTTTAGCAATGTAACCTTAGTTATGTTATGTTGTTTAGGCTGAGTACAGTAACTGTGTAAATAAGCTGGAGAAGGACCTGGTGAGCAAATACCAGTTGCAGTTTGAGAGTCTCTTCAAGGCAGAGGCACCAACATGGGAAACTCACGGAAACCTCATGGTGATGACACAAATTTGGTTTGCGTTGGCTTATTATTCTTTCTATTGTGAGGTAGCTGTGGGAGATATTTTCTTGTTAAGGATGCAAAATAATGTAAATATTATTTTTTTCAGACGGAGAGGCAGGTGTCAAGATGGTTCCTGCAGTGTCTGAGAGAACAGTCTTTGCTGCTCGAGATCATCTTTCTGTATTATGCTTACTTTGAGATGAACCCATCTGACCTTCTGAACTTCACCAAGATGTTCAAAGAGCAAGGCTTCGGTTTGCGGCAGACTAACAGACACCTGGTAGATAAGAGCATGGATGCGCTGGTCGACCGGATTGGGTAAGAGGCACAAAGTTTATGTGTGATTCATTTCTTTCCCAGATATTTTTAATTGACAGACATTATGAAGACATTTCAGTATTTTCAATATTACAGTGACATGTCTTCTTATACAGAGAGTAATCATCAGTTGATTCATATTCAATTCAATAGGCATTTTTTACTGGATATGTACTCCAGATATTTCATTCCTTCTGTAGTTTATGATGTCCCGTCTGTCTCTCTGCTCGGCAGATACCTGAGCGCGCTCATCCTGGTTGAAGGAATGGACATAGACTTCCTGCACAAGTGTGCTCTTGAAGATTGTACAGATCAGCACCAGTTCTCTAGTGCTCCTGATGTGGTTAAGGTTCAGTTTGTTTTTTGGCTGCTGCATTCATAGACTTAATGTTAATATTGGTTTACAGACTTGTTTTACAAACTGAAACACTTAAATAAATTGGGCTAAAATTGGCTAGGCTTCTGTTAATTCACGCAGAGCATATAAGGAGAATGTGTTTAAATCCTCATAAGAATTGCTGGCTCTTCTAGGAAATGGATCAGCTGCTGCTGACATTTGGTGACATCCCTCATCACGCACCGGTATTGTTGGCCTGGGTCCTGCTAAGACACACGCTTAGACCAGATGATACCAGCCCTGTGATCAGGAGGATAGGCAACACCGCCCTCCAGCTTGGTGTTTTCAAGTACCTTTCAACCATGCTCAAAGGTCTCGGAGTCTCAGGGAACAATGTAAGATATTTCAGATTTATTGAACCTTTAGAAATTTATAAGAAGCAAAGTTGCAAAAAACATATGTTCATTTAAAGGAGAACTGCCTCTGTCACCCCTAATGCTTACTGTGTTACCTGAAATAGCTTTAAATTATGTCCTGCTGATACACATTTTTGTTCTTTCACAAATAATAAGCCAAGCTTTAAATAAAGGCCATGCAGCATGAGCAGTAGTGGTTAAGTACGCTCAGGGTGCTTCTGTTTGTCATCAGCATCTAAATAAATCACCGAGATCTAAACCAATCTATAATGAAGTGTCCAGAATGAAAACTTCCTGTTACAATATTAATGTATTATACTGATCATCATGCACCAGTTTCCTTGTCAAGACCTGTGCTAAACTTCAGACCTCAGGTTTCATAATGATTTCCTTCAAAATCTGTAAAGTACCGCTGCGCTTTTACAAATTATAGATAGAAATGTAAGTAGCAACCAACATTTGCTCAAAGAGTGGTGACTGTCTTATTGTTTTGCATTAAAATTCCATCATTTTTTTCACTTTTCATTTCTTCAGTGTACAGCAAGCACAGCAAAAATGTGCGTTTATGGTCTCCTCTCATTTGTGATCACCTCTTTTGAAGAAGAAAGTCTACAGGTATGCACCTTGACTGTACATGTCTGGATCCTCACAGACCTATTTATAACATGTGGTGATAATTTGCTTTCTTATTATGTATATTACAGACTGATGGTGTGGCGACTCAGAGCTCCCACCTTATTGATGCTGCCTGTGAGGTCCTTTCTGCTCCAAGTCTGGCTGAAATCTTTTGGGAATTGGTGGGAAGAACACACAGAAGAGAAGCTTTATTAAAGATAAAATGGAATTATAAATGTTGATGATGTATCTTGTTTATTAAATGTTTAATCCAGAAGCCAAACATGGGATTGGGAATGATCCTGGACAGCGCAGTGGGGATGTTTCCTCATAAGATCGGACCTCTGCTGCAGCTTTTAACCGCACTGCTTTCAAACAAGTCGACTGTTAAAAAGGTAAATGGTGCACATGCACACACATACACACCTGCAACATATCTTTCTCTAAATGATTTATTGATATACTTTGACTTCCTTGTGAAAGGTGTACAACTTCTTGGATAAAATGTCCTTCTACACTCAAGTTTACAAACATAAGCCTAATGACATCATCTCCAATGACGACGAGACACTGTGGAGGAGGCAAGCTCCCAAACTCCTCTATCCTCTCGGTTAGTGTGTTATTATTACTGTTAAATCTGAGTATAGATGAAAGTTTTCCCTGTCTTTCTCTTGTGTGAATAAATTGGGATGTCTGTTCTCAACCATTAGGCACAGGCCAGACTAACCTGTGGATGCCACAGGGAGTGCTGGGCCAGGTGATGAGTCCAGGTGAGCAAGGCTACGTGGTACGCTGGGAGTATTCCTACAGCTCCTGGACTCTCTTCACATGTGAGGTGGAGATGCTGCTCCATGTTGTTTCGACTGCAGGTACATAACGGTTCATTTTGTTTATAATTGCAGAAAAATCTGAGGGATAAATCTGTACTTTAATGTTATTCTTTGCATTGGATTTTTTTGTTTTTATACACAGACGTGTAGGATTTGTTTTCTTTATTTTGGTTACAACGTTTTCCTTAAAGATCTGGGCAATACAGCAAACATTTTTGGCAGCAGAATTCTGCCCGTTTGGGATATGCTTTTAAGAGAAAGTCTGTATTTAGCCCTGTGATGAATTGACGACCTGTTGTACAGCTAGAAGCAGAGTTTACCCTGCTTCTGGCTCTACAACTAGTATAGGCTTCTGCTCTCTGACCAGATAAATTGGATAAGGAGAAGAGGATGGATGGAGGGAGGGAGTCCATATTTATTACGAAAGAACAACAATGTGACCTATGGATGTGTTTAATTCATTATTTATTTATTTTCCATGTGGTTTTATTAACAAGAAAGAAGAACAATATCAAATATACTCATGCTTTATCATTGTTGAGAGGATAGTTGAAGGAGATAAACTAATTTCTTATTATAATCTCAAGAACACAGTTTGGTCTCAGACTTGACTTTAGTTCAGCCTGAATCTGGGACAAAGTGCAATCATCACAAGAGTCAGAGCAGTGTGATAAACATGACAAGAAATATGGTTATTTGCATTTCTTGTAACATTCACAATATATACCTTATATACTCAGCTAAAACCTATTAAATACAGTTCTGCTTGAGTTTCTGGGAAGCAAAACAACTTGATAAGACTTGTAAATCCATAAGGCCATATGATCATGTGGTATGACAGTGATTGTAAAGCCTGCACAACAGGTTTAAAATAAGTTCAAGTATCACAGAAAAACAGATCCTAACAGTTACACATAAAGATTTCCACTCAGTTACACAATGATTCAGTAGCTGACGTCACCAGTTACTGGAGTAGCCAAACGACTGAAAATGAATTATTTAATGAAGAAACACACATTCATCAGCTGATTGTTGATCACTGACTGATATTTTTACCAGATGTTTTAGCCCACTGTGCCCGCGTGAAGCCCATCTTGGATCTAGTCCATAAGATCATAAGCACAGACTGGACAGTGTCTGACTGCCTGCTGCCTCTCACCTCACGCATTTACATGTTGCTGCAGAGGTAAAGTAAACTTTTGAGTGACACACATTAAACTTTTTGTGCTGTTTGCTTTGCCAGAAATAATCTTGATATGAATCTGGTATTATAATCTGTCTTTTCTCTCAGGTTAACATCCATCATCAACCCCCCAGTGGATGTGATTGCTTCCTGTGTAAACTGCCTTTCTGTGCTGGCTGCAAGGATGCCAGGGAAGGTGGGTGTGCTCAGTGCTCCCAGTGTGAACATGAAGTAAAATGAGGGATTTAAAGTCGGTGCTTTTGAACTTTCTTCACCCAGTGCATATCATCTTTTTTTAAAATTTATTTATTTTTTAAAATCTTCAGGTGTGGTCCAGTCTGCACCACACTGGCTTCCTCCCCTTTGCCTCCAACCCTCTGACAAGCATGGCCCAGTGCATAAGGTAAAGAGGCCAAACAGAGTGCCATGTATTATTTAATATGCCTGGGATATATTAGCTTTTTACTCAACTTTTTAATTTTTTTTCCCTCAGTGCTGAGGGGATGAAGGCAGGTAACTATGGCAACCTGCTAGTTCAGATTGAGCAGCCCAGGGGAGAATATGCCGTGACTATTGCCTTCCTTCGTCTCATTACAACTCTGGTTAAGGTAACATTTTTTAAAAGTTATGTAATCTTTCAAAATGTTGTCCTGCTACTATAATGTGCATCATGTGTACTTATTTTTATTTTAGGGTCAGCTTGGCAGCACTCAGAACAAAGGTCTGATCCCCTGTGTGCTGCTGGTGTTGAAGGAGATGCTGCCCACGTACCATAAGTGGCGTTACAACACCTATGGTGTCAGAGAGAGGATAGGTGAGGGCGCTTTCCCCTTTGCTTCTTGTCTGGAGACAAATTAAACTTGTATACAAACTGGCTTCTCTGTGCTGCTGCAGGTTGTCTTATTTTGGAGCTCATCCATGCCATTCTCAATCTGAGCCCAGAGGGAGAGGACCAGGGCAGGTAAGGACCAGTGTCTGAACTCTGACACCTGCACATTTTCTCTAATGTCACAATGCTAAACATTCAGGTCCTACAAAGGTGCTTTTAAGAACAATAACCTTAAATATAACAAGGGTGCTTATATGATGATTCTCTAATACTGGAATGGTGTGAAATGTGCATTAATCTTTGCAGTTTGTTAAAATAAACATATTTTGTTTCCTTCTTGCTATTTACAAGCAAGAAGTGGACCATATTTGGATGAGATGATAGGAGTCACTAGCCAGCTTGTTTAGGGAGATAAACAGCTGTTAATTTGTGCTGACATACTAGAATTTCTTCTTTTTTTTCTTTTTCTTTTTCTTTTTTTAAACACAAACATATGCATCTCTAGAAAAATGTCTATGTTTGCTCTAAATCTGAATACTTTACGATGGAAGTCTGAGGATTGATTTGCTTTTGGAGGAAGTGTTAAGTGGATCTCTTTTGGCACTTCTGTGTGGATTAAAGTTACAGTTTACAGGCTGTAACTGTACCTGCTATGTGCCTGCCCAAACAATCATGAAACTAATTGTCGATTAATTAATAATGGTTGCAACTAACTAACAGTTGCCTTTTTACTCATGTAGTTGTTTATTTACTCCTTTCCTTCTTAATGCAGCGCTCCCAGCCTGCAGTCACTGTGTATCTACAGCCTTGCAAATACAGAAGCTGGACAGGCAGTTGTCAATATAATGGGAGTTGGAGTTGACACCATAGATGTGGTCCTGGCTGCACAACCCAGCAGGTGAGCAGTTGGATGTGTTCAGTCTACCTTTCCTCATAGTAAGCACTTAGCTCTCCATCATTATTATTATCATTATTATTATTATTATTTTTTTAACTGACATTAGTTGTATTATATTTTTTTTCTTGGTGCTGTCCAGCTGTGGCTCTGAGGGTCCTGGTCAGATTCTCATCCAGACCGTCAAACTGGCCTTTTCTGTCACAAACAACGTAATCCGTTTGAAACCGCCTTCGGACACCGTGTCCCCACTGGAGCAGGCGCTGACACAGCATGGTGGCCATGGCAATAATCTAATAGTCGTCCTAGCTAAATATATCTACCACAAACACGATCCAGCACTCCCTCGTCTTGCAATCCAGCTGCTCAAAAGGCTCGCCACAGTAAGACTTCGATTATAAACAATATGTGAATATGTGGTTGGTGTTTTTGTTACATATCTAAACACTGGTGTTGACCTCATGTTGCTAGGTGGCTCCCATGTCGGTCTACGCTTGTCTCGGGAGCGACGCAGCAGCCATCCGCGATGCGTTCCTCACTCGGCTGCAGAGCAAAACAGAAGACATGAGGATCAAAGTCATGATCCTTGAGTTTCTCACCGTCGCTGTGGAAACCCAGCCTGGCCTCATAGAGCTTTTTCTTAACCTGGAAGTCAAAGATGGAAACGAAGGATCAAAGGTATAAAGTGCAGGAAGTAACTTTGGTTTTACTTTCCCACTGCTGCAGCTTCATTAAAGACATCCTTGTTTTAAACTTGTAGGAGTTCCTGCTGGGCGAGTGGAGCTGTCTTCATGTCGTGTTGGACCTGATCGACTCCAAACAGCAGGGCAAGTACTGGTGCCCCCCGCTGCTCCACCGAGCAGCCCTGGCCTTCCTCCTGGCCCTCTGGCAGGATCGCAGGGATAGTGCCATCTCTGTCTTACGTACAAAGTAAGTAAATGTTCTCAGTCTCACTTTGAGTTGGAAAAACATGTGAAGGTGAAAAACCACATGATTAACATGCTGTATGGTGTTTTGTTTCCTCTTTTTTTTTTTTTGTTAACCAAAGAGAGAGGTTTTGGGAGAATTTGACAACGCCTCTTTTTGGAACCCTCACCCCACCTTCAGACACCACAGAGGTATCTTGCTGTGCTGCTTTGTTACACTGTTTCCATGAGTACTTAAAAGTCAGTAAACGTGTGAAATGATGGAATTGTAACTTGTCCCCAGCCTTGCGTTCTGGAGACCTGTGCTTTTGTCATGAAAATCATCGGCCTGGAGATCTACTATGTTGTCAGGTGATTTCAGAGTCCATATTAAATAAGAATGACATTTCTTTGTATTTGTATACACATCCCTTTATTTACAATGATGTCTTAGATTATACGTATTTAATGTTGATGAATATTTGTGTTATTGTAGCGGCTCTTTGGAACAGTCCTTGAAGGACGGGCTTCAGAAGTTCTCCAACGCACGACGGTATGAGTACTGGTCACAGTATGTCAAGTCACTGGTGTGCCATGTGGCAGAGATGGAGGAAGAAGGCATCTGCTACTTCACAGAGGCCCAGATGTTGATCTCCGCCTGGCGGATGTTGCTGATTCTTTCCACTAACCACGTACGTTCAAGTACACACAATGATGGCCCTAAAGTTAAGTTTAAAAGTGAAACGTTGATGTCATGATGTACTGTAAGTAATAATATCTATATACCTTAATTTACTTGCATTTTAACTTTAATTCCTGTAAATAATGATATTATGTGTACAATTTTTCTGTAGCTATTATACTATGATAATATTATCACCATAGATTTTTGACAGTGTTAATCATGAAGTGAAAATTTGATGATGTGTAAGGATTAAAAAAAATGTATTATTATTACTATTTCTCCTCTGCATACAGTCCTTACTCCAAGTTAAGCTAACAGGCTTTTAGCTGCGCTTTTTTGCTTTTTAGTCATATTTAATGAGAGTTGAGCAGTACTGATCTTCTCATGCGCCTCTTGTAGAAAAAAAGAATTTGTGCATTTCCCAGAATTTGAGACTTTAACTGCCTCTTGATAATCCAGTCTGTATTTTCTAGAACAAGCTCAGATGAAAACGATGTTTGATTGTATTTTATTTTTTCAGTCTGATGTGATGCACTTAACTGAGGAGTCAACTAAGCTGACCCTTTTCATGGATGTCCTAGATGGGACTAAAGCTGCTGTAAGTTACCGTAGTATGAAATATTTTCTCTAATCTGTGGCTTTTTATTTCTTCTTTTCACTGTTTTACTTTCAAACTCTTGGTCTCTCTTTCAGTTGACAACACCCACGTCTGCGCCTTGTCTTCGACTTGGATCCATGATGGCCACTCTACTTCTCATCCTCCTTAAACAGTGGAGAAGGTGTGTACTCATGCCTTTGACAAGTGAAGGCCCAGCACTGCACGCTGGCTGTCTTCTAAATCCTTTATCTGCTCTAAATTTTTATCTCCAGTGTGGTAGCTTCAGCTCCAGACATCCTGTCTCCCCTCTCCCTTATCCTGGAGAGTGTCCTGCAGGCTGACCAGCAGCTGATGGAGAGGACCAAAGCCAAAATCTTCTCCGCACTCATTTCTGTGCTGCAGATTCAGGGACTGGACGGTAAGAAGCACACGTCTGATGTTTGTCTGTGTTTGAAGAAAGTGTCGGAGCTGTAGTGACTTGGTGTGTGTTTTTTGCCATCTAGGTGGAGATATTTCCCAGCTGCCCCAGTTATTGCTGTCTGTATGTGAGACGGTGAAAGATGAGGCCTTGGGGCTTATTGACAACATGCGACACACGAGCCAGTTGGGAGACACGGCGGAGGACGAGGACAGCATGGAGACGGACTCTCCTCGGGGCCCACAGAAGGACCAGAGAGACGGGGTAAGTGTGGCGAGGTTGTTGTTGTTGATGAAGGTTCAAGTTTATTTAGTTTTCTGATCTATTTTAGATCAATTGTCCCAACATGTACTGTATAAACATACTTTCCCCCCCCCCTTCCCTTTAAATCAGGTGTGTGTTTTGGCTCTCCACTTGGCGAAGGAGCTGTGCCGCACTGATGAGGATGGTGAGCACTGGGTCTCAGTGATGAGGAAGGTCCCCCTCCTCCCCTCAGTGCTCAGTGCTGTTGAACTGAGCCTTCGCATGAAACGCAACCTGTACTTTACTGAGGCTGCACTTCACCTGCTGCTCACACTGGCCCGTACTCCCCAGGTAAACACAAACACACCTTTTACGCTTTAGTACTTTAAACCCAGTTTTATGCTTTTAAATCAGAAGGATTTGAGCAGACGTTGAGGATGTTGTCCGTTTTCCATCAGGGGGCAGCAGCTGTGGCAGGAGCGGGAGTCACTCAGACCATCTGCCTGCCTCTTTTGAGTGTGTATGAGGTCTCACCAAATGGCACATCACAGGTGAAATAATTTTTTTTTCCCCACCTTGCACATAAAAGCATTGATTGATGATGGAGGACATGGTGCATTCAGGTCAAGTTAACATGGTGTGTACATGCCTCTGAGCAGAGCTTCTCCCGGAAGTCCCAGGACTTGGCCTGCTGGCCCGGGGTGTACCGCCTCTGCATGTCTCTGATGGAGAGTCTGCTTAAGACGCTGCGCTACAACTTCATCAACGAGGCCCTGGATTTTGTCGGAGTGCATCAGGAACGTATACTACAGGTGTGACTGCAGTAACTTAGTGTGTTAACAAGGGAAAAGACAAAAACATGTCAGCATGCTTGTCTTCTTTTAGGGCTGCCTCTTAAATGTGTCTGTGGGTGTAAAACTAGAAAGACACCCATCGAATTTCTTAAATCCAAAGATGTCATGTTCAGCCTGCCTGTTTTGTCTGTCTTGGAGTAAAGTATTTAGTTTTAAATCAGGAATTCTAAAGATGTGAGACAAAAGTATCGCTGGGCTCCTTAGTACTAGCCAAGCATCCTTTAAACACTACAGCCTACCTGAGTGTTGTTGCTGTCCTTTTATGGACAGTCTTTTATGAGCACAGCACCTGACCACCCGGTGCAGTGCCTGGTGAGTCTTCAGGCCCAAGTGCTCCTTCAGTTCCAAAAATAAACAGTTATTTGTGCAGCTTATGCACAACTGTTGAGTACACTGAGCTTCCTGACCCTTGGGACAGAACTGTATTCCTGTTATGTTGTATCTAGCTACTGCGTGCAGTCTTCCTTTTGTTGGCAACTTTTAAATAAAGTCGTCACTTTCTCTCCCGCTCAGTGTCTGAATGCAGTGAGGACCGTGCAGAGCCTGGCCTGCCTGGATGAGGCCGATCACACAGTTGGTTTTCTGCTGCAGCTCTCGAGCTTCTGTAAGGAGTGGCAGTTTCACCTCCCCAAACTGCTCAGAGATGTTCAGGCAAGTCAAAAGGAAATCACCACATCAATGAGGAGAGCACAGCTGCAATTGTTGTTCAGCTTTTGTTAATTTAGTGTTTCTGTTTCCATCTTTCTCTGCAGGTAAACCTTTGTTATCTGTGCCAGACCTGCACCCATCTGCTCCACAGCAAAAAGATGCTTCATCACTACCTTCAGGTAGGAAACTTTCTTCTTTAATATAAATTTGTAGATTGTTATTTATACATTCAGATAAATGGCAGATTGTTTTCTGTTCTTTTTAGGCTAAAAACGGTGAGGCTTTGCCCCCTGGTCCCTTACCCAGGACACAGCGGCCCACTCAAACATCGACTAAAGAAGCAGCAGGTGGAGGGGAAAGGGAGGAGGCGGAGCAGAAGGCACTGCTAGCTGTGCAGTGCAGTCTTCTAAAGATCCTCAGCAAAACCCTGGCAACTCTGCAGCACTTCACCCCAGACTGCTGCCAGATACTCCTGGACCAGGTCTGTTTGTTCCTGCTGCATGGTGACATTTCTGCTGATCTTTAAAAACAGGAGTTTATGAGATGCTGACTGTCTCTGTGTTTGTATCAGTCTATGGACCTGGCCGAGTACAGCACGCTCTTCGTGCTTAGCTTCACAACTCCGGCTTTTGACCCCGACGTGGCTCCTTCATTTGGGACCCTGCTGGCCACCATCAATGTCAGCCTGAGCATGTTGAGCGAGGTAGGTGTTTATATTCTTTATTATATTCTTGATTATTACAGCAATAAGGTGTAATAATCAAGTCATTACAGCTTATTGCATTCACTTTTCCTGCTGTTTGTTAATAGATGGAGAAGAAGAAGGAGCCGGTTTCCCTGAGCATAGCAACACTAGCTTCATCAGAGGAGATCCAAGCACTGAAGTGAGAGATGTGGCGTGTAACACTAGATATTAAACACTTTTAAGGAAACAGACTGTAGGAAAATGAAACTGTGGGTTTTGCTTTGAGTTAATGAGAAAATGAAACACTCTGGTATGTGGCAACTAAGAAGTAATGTGCAGCCGCTTGTTAGTTTAGCATCTTAACCAGGCCAGACCAATGAAACTTCCCCCTCTGTCAGTGTAAAGATGTTTAGATGCACATTTAATTTTTGATCTTTATATTGGAAAATGAAATGTGATTTTAACAGCACATCTCAGTCTTTCTACATGATTTAATAAAAAAAAAAAAAAAGAAGAAAAAAATCTGATGAAGTAAATAAAAGACATCTGTCAGCACGACGCTTTGAGGTTAAACTGAAATATGTGTATGTGGGTTATTTCTTCTTGACATTTTCCAAAGCTGCTCAGTGGGCCAAGTGTTTGGCCTCCAGGCCTTATGTTTGACACCTCTCCAGACACATTATTTATCTCTCATGTTGCATAAGATGGCCAGCAACTGTTTCTCCTTACAGGTTGCTACGATAAGCCAATTGCGTCTTGTCCAAGATACTGCTTGTTTTACCGTCAAATACAAATATTGAAATGATTAACTGGTGTCTCCCCTCCAGGTCACTCCTGATGTTCACCATGGAGAACTGTTTCTACGTGTTGATCTCTCAGGCTGTTCGGTGCCTCAAAGATCCTTCCATCCTCCCTCGAGACAAACAGAGGCTCAAGCAAGAGCTCAGCTCAGAACTGGTGAGACGGCACATCTCTTCTAACCCAAAGCTGTTCAAACATGGTTTTTTTTGCTATCAAACACACGAACCAACAACAAGTTTGTTTTTCTGTGTATCTGGGTTCAAGAAAATGTATGAATTCTATTAAGTTATTGCTAGTGTAATCAGGAAGCTGGCATTAAACTGCACTTTGTAGAGTATTAAAACAGGATGCCTCATCTCATCTGTCAGACATAAAATAGCAGCCTTGTATTATAAAGGATGCTTACTCCATGTCTTAGCATGATGCATTTGACTGTGTTTCTCTTTCAGAGCACTCTTCTCTCAAGCCTCTCCCGCCATTTCCGGAGGGGCTCGCCATCATCTCCTGCCAGTGCCATCCTCCCCTCCACCCAGTCTAAACCACCTACGCCGGGCTCCAAGGCGAGCCATGAGGGTCAGGAGCCGCTCATCCAGCTTGTTCAGGCCTTCGTCAGACTTGTGCAGAGATAGGTGTGGATATCCAGAAATCCATAACACAGGCAGTTTGTTTTTTTTTTCTTCCCCCTGAACAAATAGTCGTTCTGCAGCAGCCATTAGTTCGTACTTGTTCTAGCTGCACAGAGGACGTTGTCTAAAACTCGGAGCCAAACTACTTTTGGTAATGTGAAATACAGAATTTTGCCAAATCTATCACATGACCACAACGAAAACGTTTAAAAAGTCAACACAAGAAACTGCCGGATGTCTTCATCATTATGAAGAATGAGTCTCTGGGGATCGTGGTGCTATGAATAAACAATAAAACATCAGCGACTGTGGTCCCACTTAGTGACCTAGTTTTATAGGTCACTTTGACAACCTGGAAGGACCAGACACATTTCAAGTGCTACTTAAAAAAATTCGACCTTTTATCACTTGATTTTTTTAGTCTAAGTGTAATAGAAGAACCTATTCTGTAAAGCGGTTCAACACTTTTCTCATTCTCATGTCTTTGAAGTCGTGATCTTTGACATTTTTTTTTGTGCTTCTCAGTGTACGGGTTTTGATGTGGTCCTTGTGATTTCTACTTTAAAAAAAACAAACATATATGCTAATAAAGGAACTTTTGTACCACAAATTCTGATTAGAATTTCTTTTTGAATCCACTGTGTAAAATCAAACTGCTGCAGACTCGAAGGCTTCAGCATTCAGTTTATTTTACTGCATTTGCACATACTTGCTAGAACACAGTTGATCTAAACAATCCTGTACATAAACTGACAGGTGACAACAACAAGTAAAAACTGGAAGTCAGTAATAAAATACAGTCATGTTGTCATATGCGTCATATAAAACGAATAAAAGGAAAATATCTGAATCGCACAGATTATTATTTACAGAGGCATACTCTTGCTTTTAAAGAAAACTTTTACAACTTCAGTACCTTTTTATAGAAATCAAAGTAAAGGCAGGACATGTGCAATAAGGTAGGAAAAGCTTAGCTTTCTAAGGTTAAGGTGACAGTTTTACAGCAGGACGGAAAGGCAGAATGCAGACTGGGGAGCTGCTGCGTCGGTGCTTTGCTGGCACCTTTAGTAGCTGCATTGCAAAGAGTTGTCGCTGTTGGGATCCTCTGAGGATTCAGAGTGCCTCTCTGCAGTCCGTCTGGAAACTGGGGCATTCGTCTGCTCAGACTGAGGGTCTGTAGTGTCTACTACTGGCCATTGACTGGGACTTCCTGAAAGGAAAAGTTGAGGGTGTAAAGTAAAATAACTGGCTGGCTTTAATGGTCACTTTACACCTTTGGCCACAAACATGCAGGATAAACAAAAACAACGCTTAAGGCACAAAAAATATTTCAAGTAAGTTTTACAATCTCAGCTTCAGACACATGCATCTGTCATCTTGATAAATGAATAGTTGCAAAGCTAAAAGTATGCTTGCTGTAAGGTCACGCAAAACACACCCCTGTGAGCGTAAATCAAAAATCAAAACCAAATATCTGGCTAAAGCCCAACACAGTTCATACAGTGTTAGGAGGACACAAATTCTGGTATTTGCTTCATGCAGGAGAAACAACCAGAGCAACGCATCCACACTAACCTTCGTCTGGTCCTCCAGACAGGCCTTTCAGGCCAAACTGGGTACAGTAATTTGTCTACCGATATTTCACAGACAGGAAAAAAGGGGGAAAAGGGGAGTGATTCACTAATGGAGAAAATACCGCTGTGGGTAACAGCATTAGTCTGACATATTATAACTGGGTCATACACTTTTTACTGTAGGCTTACCTCTAAATTCCCCCTGGCTTTCTTCAACACTCCATGGGTCAGAGACACTACAAAGGACAAAAATAAAACAATTCATGTCCACAGTCTTGTATAATTATACTGGTATCGAGATTTTATATTTACTTTATAAAATAATATCACACAAAAAAAATAAACTATAAAACAGGAGCAGAGAGCCTGACTTGATAAATACTTCCATCAATAAACTCAAATAGCTGCAAAACTGCTTCAACCAAACATTTCATCTTCTATGCAGTTTAAAAGTAAAAGCAGATGAACTTACACTGATCGATGATGACTCTCTCCATTCCCTCTTTGAGCTGGTTGGTGGTGCGGAGACGCTTGATGGCTCCGCTCAGCATCCTCTCCTGCTGGGACAGCCGGCTCTTCAGTCGGGCTATCTCATTTCTCAGCAGCTCATCCTGATTTGGAGGATATCAGGAAAGAAAGGATTTGGTCTGCAGATGTTTAACTGGAGAGCCTGGATGCACAATGTGTGCTGTGCATGTGTTTACCTGCTGGTTGTTGCAGCTGTCTCTTGCTGTGTTCCCAATTGGCAAAGATACTCTCCACACCAGTTTGAGCAGTCGGCCAGCCTCCTCCAGCACCTGGTGCATGGTGTTAATGCTGCAGGATAAACTCTTCAGATGCTGCTGTTCAATCACCTACAAAGATGTGGACAGGCTAACGTCACATTTCTATTTTCTGGAAGGTTCGGTCGATTTAAACCTCACGACGAGCTCCCCACCTTGTTGTCACAGCCCTGCTGTTGAAGCGTGTGCAGACACTCCTGCAGTTGCGTGTCCATACTGCGTGACAGCTTCCGTCCCTCTGAGATTTGCTTGCGGAGTGCGTTGTAGTCTTCAATCAAGCCCAAAATGTGGCGCCCGTTGCGGCTCGCCCACATCCGGTGACCCGGCACCAGCCGAGAGGGAGCGCCGGAAACGCTGTCCCCAGAGCTGCTGCTGAGCGAGCCACCGTCCACCTCTGAGAGAGATTGATATCTCACATCTGAAAAGGTCCAACACAGCAGATCCAGGTGAGTTCAAATGTCATCAGTCTGTATTTGCTGTCATAGAAATATGTGATTTGGCTTCAGGACCAGCTTTGAAGAGCTTTTCTTACCGTGGTGGATGCTGGTGTGTTCTCTGTGAGTCTGAAATGAGTGGCGGATAGTGTCGCAGCCTTCTCGGCCCGGCGACCTGCCCCCTTCATCTAAGAGTGATAAAAAATAAATAAGCAAAGGAAACACCTGACCTGCCATGACCTGGCAGTGCCTACGTGGCCTTCTGAATCCATCAAAGCTCATCAGCATGCAAGAACGTGCTTTCCGTTTACCTGGAGAGGACAGCAGGTAGTTGATGTTGATGGTTTCAGAGCGGCCGGGTCCTCTGAGCAGCTGCTCCTCCAGTCTCTGCCGCAGAGCCGTGTTGGTCTGGATGCTCCTCTCCAACTGAAGCCTCAAGTGTCTGATCTCTGACAGCAGCTCGCCCAGGTCCACAGAGCCGGAGGAAGCGTGAGCGGACGGCTCCTGGGCCACCTCGCTGGATTCTGCACGCCGAACGAGAGAGAAATATCCTCTTGTCAGTGACACTGAGGCTGAGAACTGCTGCAACCCCACAGGTACATTGCTACAAACTTGTGGTCAGATATTTTTATTCGCATGTGAAAAATAAGAACAAAAGAATTAAAAAATCAAACTGGATCTGAAAAAATAAATGCTGCAAAATTACACGTCTGGTGTGTAAAGTCCTTAAATTTGATCATTTTAGCAAACAGGAACATTATGCATATAAAATGTTGTGAATGTCGGCTGATGAGGGTTGAGAAACTGTAGTGCAAGAATTCCAAACAGGATTTGAGGTTAATTGAAGTTTGATGGTGTCACCATTACTTATTTTATACAGTGTCAAATCTGGTGGACAAAGTGCAATCAAAAGATTCAGCAAATACACCCATAAATGCTAAAAACAAAACTGAATACAAGTTTGGAGGGTTTCCTCTTTAAGATGATCTCCTTGTCTCCCTCTTTACTGCCCCCATGTGGCCATGTTGCATCCAAAAAACCCCAATACACCAGTTATTAGCCAATATCATTAGATATTCTTATTACAATCTATCATCTTGTCAGTACACCAATCCAAACATGATCCAAAAACTTTCCTATACAACAAAAAGTACAAGTTTTGTCCTCCAACACTCGTAGAAGCTGCTGGAAAGTCTGACTACAGCACAAACATTTCAGAAGAACTCCAGCTACTGAAAAACAAAAATGGAAATCATGCAGTACCGCTTACGTTTGTTAGACTCGCTCTTTATTTTTTCGTAAACTTGCAGCTCTACCCGCAGCGTCTGGAGGAGATGTTGGGAATCGGACAGCTGCTGCCTCTGGAGCTTCACCTCGCACTGCAACCTGGAGACAGTGATTGGAAGAGCACCAAAAAAATTCAGCCTAAAGTGATGCCATGCCTTTAAAATTTGATACATCAAACAATTTAAAAAATAAATAAATAAATAAATAAAATATATGTATGTATGTATATATGTGTATCTATATATATATATATGTATATATATGTGTGTGTGTGTGTGTATCTATATATATATATATATATATCTATCTATATATATATATGTGTGTGTATCTATCTATCTATCTATATATATAGATATATAGATACACACACACATACATACATATACATATATATATATATATATACATATATATATATATATATATATATATATACATATATATATATATATATATATATATGTAAAAACAGCAGCACCAACTACAATAAGCCTAATGTGTATATATTAGACAAAGTGACACACTCGGGTGAAGGAAAGGGAGAGGAGATGTGATCTGACAGTAATCTACACTCCTGGTTTCGAGTGTCAGCCTCATGTCAGTAGGACCCGTGGCAAGAGGTCACATACCATCGCTGTAGCATCATGTGCATGTGTGTGTTCACGGATGAGCCTTCAAGTGATGAGCTCAGGTTTCACAGACGTATTAACAGTAAGGAATAATGGGAACAGTAATCACTTTTTAGAATGGCCATTAGTAGCTGTGTGGAGTGTCAGGTTACACAAATGAGTGCTTTAATGACATTAAGCGTGTTGTGTAGAAATGTGTGCTCCCCATCAGGACTGATGTTGTGTGTGTGTGTGTACCTGTGAAGCTCCTCCCTGCTGCGGTGCAGTGAATCCTGCAGCTGGGAGTTTTCCCGGCTGCTGTGCTCCAGTCGCTCCTGCAGTTGGCCGTTTTCCTGCCTCAGAGCTTCACACTCCTTCCTGCTCTGTTCCAGTTTGGCCGTCCGCCTGGCCAGGGTCTCCCGGAGCTTCTCGTTCTCCTTCTGCTTGTCTGGAGGAAATAAAGTTTGTAAACCTTGTTAAGCATGTAATTCCCAGAGATAAAGGAAAAATATTTAGGGTATTATAGATCAGCATCAACAAGGACAAAACAAGAAATTAGCATCTGTTTCTCTCCTCTTCTTTTTTCTTACTGAAAATCATGTAATTTTTAACTAAACATAAAAAGAGCGATACCTCTGGACGCCATGCTGAGCTGTTCCTTCAGAGTTTGGTTTTGTCCCCAGAGGAATCGCACCTCCTGAGTCAGCTGACCCTGCTCCTCGTTGCCGTGGATGAAGATGTTGGTGGCTGCTGAACATGGCACATACACATGCATAAGGACCATATAATTATGTTGGACATGTGGAAACAAAATACCCTAAATACTAAAAGACAGTTTTTTGGTGTGTACCTGGGTCCTTTTCCACTTCAGCTAGTCTCCTCTCCAGCTGCTCCCTGAGACGGTCGTTGGTGCGAATACTTTCCTCCAGACGTTGTCGCAAAGCTCTGATCTCCTGTAGATGCTCTGCCAGCAGGTCTAACAGACACACGTGGATAAAGCACACGTTTTTTTTCCACTCCTTTACATTAGCAATAAACTCACACAGCTCATATAATTAACAATATTTCTCAGTCTCCAAAAGTTGAATCTGTTCATCTGGACGTAGCGTTTTCTCAGTATAATGTAGTTATTAACTGACATGCTAATCACCCTACTATTGCTTTATATTTACCTGAATTCATTGTATGAGGCAGTTCTCCAGCATTCTTTTGAGCGCTCGTGTCTCCGTCCTGTTTCTGTGCCTCTGTTTGAGGCCCTGAGCCCTCCTGGTCGTGCCCTTGTTCCTGCTCCTGATGATGGGAGGTGGTCTGGGCCATGATAGAGCAATGCAGGTCCAGTTCGCTGCGCAGGGTGGCGTTAAGCTCCTCGCTGCTCCTCAGCTGCTCCTGCAGCCGCCCGTTCTCCCTCTGCAGGCCCTGCAGTCTGCCGCCAGCATCTCTGTGACCGGAGACACCTTCGTCCTGAGCTCCTCCTACAGGTGACACAGTTGCACCCGTCCAATCAGAGTGTAGTTGCTGACCTGAACATGCACAGGAAGACAATACATGAGTAATCCAACACTTCAAATCCAGACTGCATATTATTATTATTATTATTATTCTTTGTCTCCAGGTGCTTCTAAAGGACTTCACTTGTCTCTGCAATAGCCTTCGTGGTCACAAAATATCAGAAGATTGAAACAGATATGTGCCACTGAATAATGCAACTTTAAGTGGCAGTGGATTGAAACTGGACACCGCCTCCAGCCTTGGCTGGCAAGCTTTGTCCTGCAGAATGCCTCACTGCAACAGAAAGGATCTGAGTGGACAATAAGTGGTATTACAGGCAGGCACTAGACTGCCTGTGCATGTAGAAGAGGAGCCGTTTGATCTCAATGACATTGCAGAAGTGAAGAAGTGAAGAAAATATGCATTTTTAATGAGGCAAACTGAATTAATCCCAGTCTGGCACAAAATATACCTGTCTGACATCATCTAACTAAAAAAAAAAGCTTCTGAGACTTAAAGCATTGGATCCAGAAATACTTACTGTGGGTTCGATTGCCACCTTGTGTGGTTGGGCTGCTGTGGCAGGAGGAAGAAGTCCTGTCTGAGTGGGACAGATCAGAGTGAGAGCTGTGGTGGCTGCTGAGACTCTGGTGTCTAATCTGGCTCTGCAGGCTCTGGATGAGACGGTTCTTCTCCTGCAGCTCTTTAGCTAACCTGGAAGGAGAAGGAATGATGTGTGTTAACACCAGTCGGGAGGCCTCGGTATAACTGCTGGGAGAGAAAAAGGAACAGCAACCCCAAAAAGTAAAGAAAACTATGTTCCTATAACCAGCGGGCTTCAAACAACACACAGCTGGGAAATCTGACACAGGAGCTCACAGCAAACGTCATGCTGTCTGGATCAAACCCACTCACAGGTCCAGCTGCTCCCTGGTGCAATCAGCCAGGGTGAGGTTTTGCTGGACGAGCAGGGCGACGTGCTGCTGCAGCAGCTCTCTCTCACCCTCTAGCTCCAGACGCAGATAATCTATCTCCTGCTGGATTCTACACAAGCTTTCAGGAGGACCTCTCATGCACTCCTCATGGGACAGCAGTGATTGTGATGCCTGCTGAAGCTCCCCAAAACTGCCCACATCAGTAGTAATATGGATTAATGCGCGTGGCTGTGAGCAACCTTAATTTATAATCTGATACAAGAGTGTGGCTAAAAAATGCATTACCTATTCACATCAAGGATAGAAGGATAAAATGATTTTACTGTGTCCAAAACAAACAAATTGCAATTTTGCAAGTCTACAGTTATTATTGTTGTATTAAAGGCTCATGGGACTCTCGCTTAATGCATTTCCTGCCAATAAAAATGTAAAAAAGTCAAAGTTTAAGATGGTTATGATATGAAACTGAAAGTATGGGGAATACCGAGTGACAATATTGACCCAGTGATGGGCAGCAGAGCCTTAATTTACTTCTGGCTGACACAAAAACAAAATAGGTCAACAGCAGGACAACTATTCACGTGCACAGCCCAGGGTCATAATGGAAATAGCCGGGGGCAGTTTTAAAAGGGTCATAATGAGACAAACATCTCAAAGAGCTCAGCTTATGACCCCAAAATACAGTCGCACATGTGACCTTAACAAAGGGACTACAGTCTAGGTCACTAGAAGGACAGAAAAGTAAACACCAGCTTTTAAAAAAAGCTAATTTCTCATCATATAACATATATATGTGATAAATGTTTCACCCACTGTTGCATACACTAAAAATAAAGAAATAACGTATTTGTACCTGCGAGACAATTCAAGAGCTGGCACATCCTCATTATCCAGATGAGTCTCTCCTACAAGACAGAAAAAGACGCTGTCATGGACGTGTCTGTACAAATCAGTTACGAGTGGCTGCTCTTCTGTCTTCGTTTCTCTTCTGGTGGCGTCTGTTTTCCCCTTGTTAGACCGTCAAGTCAAGTTTGTACCCGGCCATAAGTCTTATTACGACTTAACAACTGCCTTCAAAACTACTCTTTGATAATGAAGGAAATCATCAGTAAGTTTATCGATCACTATATCAAGTAATTTCTTTCATTAAAATAATGCCCTTCATGCTCTAAAATGGCTTTGCTGTAACTGCACTTGTCTCCTCCAATCATTATACTACAATGGCACTAACAAACATCCTCCAAGCACACTAAGTAAATACTGTCACATAACCACAAATACACGTCTGCAGTGATGGCAGATACTACATGAACAACACCTAATCATGGATCTATATAATAATTTAGGCAAAGCAACTACTACAATTACGATGACGGCAGCAGCTACCTTTGTCCAGCCGTCCCTCCAGCCTGTCCAGAATGCTCAGGCTCTTGTCCAGCTGCTCTTTCACCACCTCTCCCATGTAGCAGTCGACTTTTTCAGCCTGCAGCAGCTCTTTGAAGGCCTGGTTCAGCTCTTCCAGCTGCCGCCGGTGCAGGGCTCCCAGCCTGCGGCTCTCCTTGATCTGCTGCCTCAGCTGCGAGAGCTCTCGGGCCTGTGACTTCACAAGGGAGTCCAAGCTGTGGAGAAGACCCAATTAGGGACACTTAAAAAAAAAAAAAGATCATGTAGATTTTCCTTAGAGTAAAGAAGGTGAAGTACTAATAAAACACTTCAAAGATGGTTAACCTAGCAGGTGATGTGGAGCGGCTGCGGGATGGCTGTAGTTGTTCACTGATGCTTCTGTTCAGCCTCTTCTCTCCTTCCAGCTCCATATTTACCCGGCTGCTCTTATCCTTAATTGCCTGGGTCTCCCCAGCCTTCTTCCCCCTTAGCTGCCCACTTCTGTGGCTGCCATCTTGACTGCGGTCATCTTTCTGTGCGCCCTCTTGATCCTTGATCACAGACGGGTCTGAGGTGTTGTTGACCAAGTCACTGGAGAGGGAGTTCCTACGCAGAAGGCTCTGCATTTGGAGAATTAGTTTTGTCTGGTTTTCCAGCTGGACCTTGAGCTCTCTGACTTGTCCCTGAAGCTGCAGAGGGTCCTCAGAAACACCGTACTCACTATAGACCTGCAGACCTTTGAGACTCACCTAAAAATAAAACAGATGGAAGAAGGTTCAGATTTTAAAAGTGAAAACTAATGTTAAATGGAATCAAACCAGAAACCCATGCTGTAACTTCTGATCATTGTTGTTACACTGTCGATTCTAACAAAGCTGTTTAAAATAACTGTAATGTATGTAAATGTTCTCAAACACTATTATTCTCATTTCTTGATACATGTATTTATTTTTAGAATCTGCTTGAGTTGCCTTATACACCCATCAGTCATAACATTATGACCACATGCCTAATATTGTGTCGGTCCCCCTTTTGCCATCAAAACATCTCTGACCCGTGAAGGCATGGACTTCACTAAACCCATGTGCTGTGGTATCTGGCACCAAAAGATCCTTCAGGTCCTGTAAGTTGTGAGATGGGGCCTCCATGGATCGGGCCCGTTTGTCCAACACATCCCACAGGTGCTCACCTGTATTGAGATCTGGGTAATTTGGAGGCCAAGTCAACACCTCAAACTCATCATTGTACTCCTCAAACCACTCCTGAACTATTTTGGGAGGGCGCATTGTCCTGCTGACGGAGGCCACAGCCATCAGGGAATACCGCTTCCATGAAAGGGTGCACATGATCTGCAACAACGCTTAGGTAGGTGATATGGGTCAAAGTAACATCCACATGGATGGAATAAGTTAAGTTTTCCCAGCAGAACATTATCCAAAGCATCACACTGCCTCCTCTGTGTCTTCTTCCAGTAGTGCATTCATCATTCAAACTGATTCATCAGACTGGGCCATCTTCTTCCATCGCTCCACGCTCCAGTTCTGATGCTCACGAGTCAATTGTGATCAGTGATGGACAGCAGTCAGAGACTTGAGCTACGGTAGCTCGTTTGTTGGACTGGACCACAGGGGGCAGCCTCTGCTTCCCATGTGCATGAAAGAGCCTTGGCTGTCCATGACTCTGTCACTGGTTCACCACTGTTCCTTTCCTTCCGCTTTTGACAGATATTGCTACTGACCACTGCTGACTGGGAACCCCCCACAAGAGCTGCAGTTTTGGAGATGCGCTGACTGTGTCATATAGTCATCACAATTTGGTCCTAGTCAAACTCGCTCAAATCCTCATGCTTGCCCATTTTTCCAAAAATGTTCACTTGCTCCCTAATATATCCCGCCCTCTAACAGGTGCCATGATGAAGAGATAATCAGTGTTATTCACTTGACTGCTGTATGAATCACGGTTCAGAATAATGTATTTATATTACACTAGGCCCTGGTAAACCTCTAAGACCCAGTGCTCCTCTATTCTGATTGGTCGTCACTCAACAAACAAAGTTTGAGTAGCAGGAGGACTCCTGTGCTCACAGACACAGCTCTGCATATAACCACAGTAGTGACATTCCCCATCATTCCCTAGTGTACTTTGCTGTGGTGTGGTGGGAGAGACGAATAAGATGATAAGCAAATAATAAGATAAATACCTTGGCTGAGCTGAGAGCTGGGGAACTAGGGTACGGGGTGCTGGAGGTTGAGTCCAAATTTTCAGTAGAGGAGAAATTGGCCTGTTCATGTTTCAACAGGGAAGGCAGGCTGGAGCCACTGCAACTAGGGTTTACCCCAACCTCTAAATCTGGCAACACAGGGAGGCACAGAAACATTAGACTATGGGGAGGAGTCCAGTGCAAGTTGTAGAAAATAAACAGTGATTGAGCAGTGTGAGGAAAGAAGTCATTTGTGATACAGCCAAATTTGAATAAGACAAGAAATCGAGGTAAAAGGTTAATGAGTGCTCAAAAGACATTCCCAAACCTTAAAGTGAAAACATGCATGAATAGAGACAGCCCATTCAAATTTGGGAAGAGTAAAGAAAACTCCATAGTTAAAAACCAGAAAAAGACAGTGTGGTTACAGAGACCCAGGCAGAAAATATTTCTCAGAGTCAGAGACAGTGTGCCCTTGTTCACTCCTCATGCATACATTCTACATTAAGAGAATCTATCCAGACTTGAGATTAGTATCCACTCAGCAGACAGACATGCAGAGTCTGTCTGAAGGCTGTCTACCTGTGCTACTGCTCTCTTCCCTATCGTTCTCACTCTTGCCACTGGTTTCGTAACCCAGGTCCTGCAAATCCACCTGCACGCTTTTGTCATCCTGCTCAGGAGCTGGCATTGGAAGCAATATACGTTTGGTTAGGAAGA
Source organism: Oreochromis niloticus (assembly GCF_001858045.2). NCBI lineage: Eukaryota > Metazoa > Chordata > Actinopteri > Cichliformes > Cichlidae > Oreochromis > Oreochromis niloticus. Next base: position 16,403,448 of record NC_031972.2, read on the forward strand.
AATCAATCAAAGAATGTACATTTGTCTCTATCCCCACTTATGTTGTTCCTGACCAAACTGGGATTTGCAGTATCACAAAATCATTTGAATTACTGTGGACAAGCACATGTAGAAGAAAGCTGCTCAACAGCTTACCTTTCTTTGTCATTTCAGGAGAGGATGTACTGGTAAGAGCAGTGGCCAGTTTCGCCTCCAGGCTTTTACATGCCTTCTTCTTCTCCCTCAGTGCTTTGTGCAGTGTTTCCAGTTCAACCTGAACACTTGGCGGTAAGCCTTTGCCGTCCTGCACTGCCCTGTGGGCTTCCCTCTCCATTTTGTGACCCCTCTCTTCTTGCAGGGAAGCTTGGAGCTCAGATATCCTCTGAGAGTAATCACTGAAGACCTCATAGAGGAGACAGAGATGGCGATGAAGCTCTTGTACCTTTGTTCCAGTTGAAGCAGTAGACAGGTTGTTGCTGGGTTCGGAGATCGGTGGGGCAGGTTCTCCAAGTTGCTCCCGCTCTTGGAGGGCTCTCTGAAGTTTGTCTAAATTTATCTGCAAGTCAGAGCTGATCTGGGATCTGCCAGCAGTCACAGAGCCAGAATTTGTGCAGTGTGCTGCTAAAGAGGCAACAGCGGACTCTGTTGCACTAAAGCAGTTCCTTAGAACGTCAATCGCCTCTTGATTTAAACTAGTATCAGGACCGCGGTGTTCCTTTGCCTCATTTTCTTTAAGTGACTCTGCTGCTACTCTGTCACTGGTGTATCCATGTTGTGCAGCAGCATTTGTGGCCCTCAGTTTTTCTTGCAGCTCTGCATTGAGCCTATTCTGCTCCCAAAGTGCTTCTTGCAAAGAGTCTGCATGACGCTGCAGCTCGTGCAGAGAGTCCTCGGTACCTTGAAGCACCCCTCCGGTGCTTTCTTCCTTTGGAGAGCTATGCAGCTGCTGCAAAGCTCCCTCAATCCTTTGACAAAGATCGCTGATTTCAGGATTCTTTTCTTGGCTTTCTGCAGAGCTGATGACTTTCTCTGCCAAATTCAGGAGCTCTATGAGCTGGTTGTTGAACTCCTCTTTCTGCTGCAAGGCTTTCTGCAGTTCAATGCATCTACCATGGAGAGACGCGTCAGAACCCACAGAACCAGAACCTGTGTGTGAACCAAATCCACCCTGGCTGTCCAGACTGCAGGCAGTCAGATAAGCGATAGTAGATTCTGCTGCCTGTAAAGCCTCTACGTACTGGGAGTTCAGTCTGTCTTTCTCCTGGAGCTGTGCATGAAGCTCTTCCCAATCAGCAAGCTGCTCACTCAGCTTGTTGATCAGTGCTTCTTTCTCCTGGCACTCCTGGTGGAGAAGCTCCAGCTGAGTGTATAGTGCAGAATCATCTTGGGTGTGATCCAGTGATTCTCTGGCTTCAGAGCCCTTTTCGGACCCCACTGGACTACAGCTACGATTAGGGTATCCAAGGGTGGCGGAAGGGGAAGTGCTGTGCTGGAGTGATATGTGAGTGTCAGAGTCTGTGTGTACATGCTGGTCAGACCAGTAGACATCATCTGAATCAAGGTGCTGAAGTCCATCAGTTTTGAGCTGCTCGGAGCTTCCAGGCTGCCTGCTGCTGCTGTTAGACTCCACTCTCAGCCTCACGGGCACAGGAAGGCGAGATCTGCCTCCAGACTACAATTTACACAAACACAAGAAACAGACATTAAAACCCAAGAACGCCTTCATGCAGGAAAGAGTGATGTCTTTTTATTTCTTCTGCAGTACAAAACTTACCCTATGTCTTGCAAAATGCTGTTTTTCACTGTTGCTGTGTGGCTGGCGATTAGTTCTTGGACTCTCCTCGTCATCTGCAGTGCTGACATTGGTAATGGGACTCTCCCCCTCCGAAATCTCATTCCACTTCTTCCCTCCCCTCTTCTTTGACAGTTTGGTGACTTTTGCATCTTCTGTGTCCAGTGCTTCCAAACTCTTCCTCAACTCAGCCTGTCCCTCACTGCTGTTCCCTGAGGCATCGGTACTCTCTTTTTCTTTGTACTCAGACGATTTCTGTTCCTTCAGGAGACCCCGCAGCTCATCATTTTCTGATCTGAGCCTGAGCATTTCCTCTCTGTAATGAGAAACATTCGACCAGATTACAGTTCAGACTTCTAACTACCAAGTAATGGGGAAAATAAGGAGTAGACTCTGAAAGAAAGACCTACCTAAGGTGCGAGACAGATGTTGACCCACAATCAGCTAATAGGGATTTAAGTGCCATTAAATCTGTGTTCATCTCCCTAGAATATTCCTCCCCAGTGTCCAAGATGTCGCTGCTAGAGTGAGCACGCTCTCTACTCTGGCTGAGGCCACTGTCCATACTCACATCATCCAAAAGCTTTTCCGGCAACATCTAAAAGAGCAATTATTTAGAAAGAAGGTTTTATAAACTCTTCAAATAGTACTTAAGTACTCAGTTGTTTAATGATCATCTGTTTCATACCTGTCCTAGTTTACTGCATGTCTGGCTCTCTTTGTCCTGACCAGGGAGATGTGTCTTGTTACTGTGAACCAGAGGATGCTTCTCAAGCGTCTTCTTGAGCTGCTAGAGTAATGGGATGGGAGGCGAGTATGACACACATGGCTCGGTAAAAGAAAACTTAATGTGGGAACAGAATCCATAAAGCACAGCACAGCAACAGCAGAATGGCATGATGTGTCTAATGTAGCATGGCGAAGAGAGACCGTTTTATGGGACACAGAGATAAAGATAAAACAGGGACTGATTAGGAAAGATGAAGGAAAGAGAAACAGGGTACTTACTCTATTACAGACAAGAAACACACTTGTTAAAGAATTCAGACATTTAGTACCACAGAGGGAAGAGACATTAGCAACAGATTAGACAGAACAGAGGTTAAGCTGTAAATTCTAAGGTTAGAAAGGAGCTATTACAGGAAGGATGTCAGACAATGATTCGTGATTTCTCAAGTATTTTCTAAATGTGGGCATACTCTGGAAGAAACATTACTAATAAATGACAAGACGTGTCCTCTTTTGGAAGATCTAAAAAACAAAAACAAAAAACAACAACTTTGCAGCCATAACTTTATGTACAACCTCGTCTCTTTGCAGCTGCTTTTTGCGGTCTTTGTCGTCTTTGTTGTCAGTGTCACGCTCTGACTTCTCCATTTGTGAAAGTTGGCTCTGCAGTTCACTGTTTAAGGTCTGCAGCCTGCTGACATGGTCTTGCAGCTCAAGCACCTTAACACAGAGAGAAATCATTTTTACACATTTCCAGCTTTACCGTTGGTACAGTGACACATGGAGCACACTAATTAACTTCAACGTGACACTATATAAGAATGAGACAAAAAGCAACAAAATGTAAAATACCTTCTGTTTAAGCTCGTGAGCAGACAGATGAGACAAGCTGTCATCCAGTCCTTCTCCTACACAGATACTCATGTAGGAAGTCTGATCTCCAATGAAACTCAAAGAGTCGCCTGAAAAACATTAAAGAAATCTTATAAAGTTGTCTGTATATAAACTGGAACATGACATCTGGTGTCTTTTTCTAGTCTTACCTCCATCGTTGGCTCCACCAACCCCTCCTCCACGGTTCTGAATTGCTCCTAAGCGTGCCTGCAGAGATGCATTCCAACGCTGGGCATCTTCAAGCTGATGTCTCATGCTCTCTAGCTCTTTAGGATCAATCAGGTCCATACCTGAACCGATACACAGAGGGTTACACAAGGGTTACCGATGACAGGGCATTGCTTTCTCATTTCACAGCAGTTCCCATGAGTCACCATTAACTTAAGACTTCATGTGCATATTTCTAACATGTCCCTTTTTAACAACTTTAAAAACAAACACAGACCAGCCATGAAGCTGAGGTTTTACATAGCAGCACACACACCTTTGGGTTATACCTTTAACTTTCATATTTTTCATGATGTCTACAATCTAATATTCTTTAATTAAAATATTGAAAAAAAAAAACAAATAAAAAAAAAAACCTTATAAATGAAAAATGTAAAAAAAAATATGAAAAACAAAAATGGTGAATTTACATTGTGCAGTTAGTGGATCTTGGCTTGCTAATAAATCCAAGTCAGATATGCAAAATATATGTAGAGAAGCTAAAATGCACACCCACAATACACACAATCACAAAGCATGATTATTATTGTGCTTTTTCATAAGTGTGTAAACATGTAGCATATGTACACAAATCATAATGGTTGGTTATATAACCAAAGCATGAAGTGTGCAAATGTAATCAGTGACAATTATCCTGCTACGTCTATCTTGCACGTCGGTGTGAATGTGAGCCACGTCCCTGTTACTTACAGCTGACCTATTTTTACACCTGGCTCTCTGCAGGCAGGGGTGTGGGGAGGAGCATGCACGTGTGTGGTCGCCTGAGCGCACACGACAAGTGGATGGTCCAAGTTATTTGGCTTAGACCTTAGCGCAGAGTGACACTTTTAATCTGTTTTAAGGCTGTGCATTAATGCCACAACAAATCTGAAGGACAAACTGTGCTGAATTACATTAACTGCATGACGTCAAAGGAAAATAAATGCCACACTTTTTGGATTAGGGTCTATTTCCGGAGAGCTGCTCTTTTAATGTGGTACTCTGCACATTAGTATCCTTTATTAAATCATTTGAAAATGGCACAACCATGCTTTTAAATTTTATTCATGTGACAGATGGTTGGATGGGTTGGATTAATAACCAGAAGAGTGCTAAAGTGATGCAATCAAGAAGCAAAGGGACAAAACAAAAACAAACAAGCAGCATGTTGAAAGTGAGAGACAGAGAGGACAGGCCTTTATTTATTTTTTATGAAGGACAGAGAGCAGACAGGTGTGAAATCAATACATTTACTGAGAGACAGTGAAAAGGGGAGTGACGGTGTTATAGACAAAAACATGCAGATAACTGGGTGATGATGAGAGCAGAAGAGACAGAAAGCACACAAAGATGAAAAGTGGAGGGACCGGGTGTGCATGCTGAAGAAGAACACAACAAAAAGTAGACATGGAGGTTGTCGGCAGGATGAGTAAACATATTACATAAAGATGACCGGGGTTTAAGGGTTCCCTTTAATGATGAGTTATATTTTCTACCTTTTTAACCATAATAAATGATAACAAGCACTTCTTTTCTCATTCCCTCCTTTCTAATTCCTTTATTTCTTTCCCTCTCATTCAGTCACCATCCTCATCTACAACCAAGTGTGTTTTCACTGCACCTTCTCTGAGTTTGGCTCTTTGTATCTCTCTCTCCAAGTCACCCCTTAACTCCTCATTAGTTTTGATGCTCTCTTCTAGCTGCTGCCTGAGAAGCTGCACTGCCGTCAGCTCCAACTGTAGAGCATGGAGACGCTGGGCACTGCAAATCATCCAAAAAGTTTGTTAGCGCAAAGCATTTTTTTCTCCTTTTTGCATTAAAGCAGCTGTTGCACATAACTACCTGTCCTGCTCCTTCACAGTCTTTACCAGGCTCGAATAGAGCTGCTGTTCAGCCCTCAGGGCTCTGTTCAGAGCATCGTGCTCATGTTGCAAAGCTGTGAGGTTGGGCAAGGCCTGAGGAGAAAAGAGAAGCATCAAGCATCAAGATTGCAATGTTTTGTTTAAAATTTTTTTATAAAGCACATCATCTTTACTTCCTGCTGGCTGTCTCCACCGATGATGGTACTTTCTCTCTGAGGAAGCACAGGCAGGGAACTCTCCATTCCACAGACAATGACGTGATCCTGGGTATGATCAGGCCGTGTGTGGCCTCTCTGATTGAGGTGCTGCTGGAGAACCTGCTCAAAGTCAAAAGTTAAACATCAGAAGAAAAACTCCTTCACTTGGTGACACAACTTTGACACTGTGTGGAATCCTTACACTGATAATCTCATCCTTGGTCTTTAGAGTTGCAGTGAGGGACTCAATATTAGCAGCCTGACCTTCACTGTGACCCTCCAGCTCAGATAGCGCCGACTGAAGCTCGGCCAATGAAATCTAGAAATTGGGATGTAGGGAATTATGATTGACACTTTTAAGAACCGTATCCCATTAAGGATTAATTAAATGCTTCTAACTCACTGACCTTCAGTTCATTTTCCCTTTTCAGTGCTTTGTTCAATGCTTCAGTTTTCTGTGCCAGCTCCTTCTTCAGGACGACCACTGTTTTCTTGGAAAGTGGATTGTTCTCCTGGTTATCCTCGCTGTTTCTCCTGGACAGCTCAGCTTCAGCACAGACAAAACAAAGTCAAACGTAGCACCAACATGCAGTCTACCTTTAAATAACCTGCGCGAGGGTGTTATTGGTCTAAATTCATTACCTTCCCTCTCCAACTTCTCTTGCATGATCTGAATAGTTTGTCTGAGCTCCAACACTTGATCCGGCTCTGCTTTCTGCCTCATCTCTGCCAGAAACTGGTCTCTCTCCTGCCCACGCTGAAGAAGCTTCTGCCAGTTTATAAAGATATAAAATCAGCACATTCAAATTTGTACAGGTGATATCTTAAAACACGTTCAAAACAGGGTAGAGAATTGGGGGGCAGAATGTGTTATTCTCTTTGGGAGTTTTGATTTCCACACATTTTACAGCTGAATGGCTGTGTTGTATCCCACAGGATCTTACGTTAATGAGGCTGTCTTTTTCAGCAAGCAGGGCTTTGAGCTGCGCAGTCTCTAAATAACTCTCCTGGGCTGTTGAGGAGCTTTGCTTCTCAGCAGTGGCAAGCTCCTGCTGCCTATCAGACAGCTGCTTCTTCAGCTCCTGAATCTCCTGAGCGCGCTCAGACAACATGCGATTGTAGTGCTCTGCAGACTCCTGGAGACGACAAAGAGTCAAAGTTAATAGTGTTAGTGTTGTTTGTGCACACTCTGTCGTGCTCTGTTGTCATAAATGCTAACCTTCAGAAGTTGGTCTTTGCTGCTAATTGTAGCAAACAGGCTTTCTACAGCACTCTCATTGTCAGCAACCAGTCTTTCCCTGGCCTTGACAGCCTCAGCCAGCATGGCTTCTGTGACCTTTAACCTTTGGCCCATCTGTTCAGCCAGATCACGTGCATGGCTCTGTGACTGGTTCAGCAATGATTCAGCCATTTGCTACAGACAGAGGGGGGGAAAAAATAAGCACTGAAGTACAAATGACATAAACCAGAATAGTAAAACCTATAAGTAACTTGGCCTTAATGAGTGACTATTTGTCAGCCAACCTCCATATCCTTTGTCTTGCCCTCCAGGGAGAGCTGCAGCTGGCTAATGATGGAGTCCTTCTCCCTCAGTGATCTGTTCAGGTTGTCTTCCACATCTTGCTTGGCTCTTTGTAGGTTCTTTAGGGTACTTGCAAGATGCTGCAGCTCTGCATCCTTCTCCTTAATCAGACTGTCAAAATTCTGCAAAGAAAGGAGTAGGCAGCCACATGCATAACACTTAATCACAACTATGTGATTATAAATCAATAGAAAAGATCCCAGTTCCAGATACTTACATTTATGGTTTCTTCATTATGAGACAGCAAGTTGTTGAGTCTTTCTAGGTCTCTTTCTTTTTCCCTTAGTAACAGCTGCAGGTGGTGAATCTCATTGTCTTTTTCTTCAATAGCAGCAAATTTCTCATCAAGTGCTTGCTGTAAGTGAACAAAAAAAACCATGTCAGAAACCAGGCAAAGTCACCATGGTTAAAAGACTGCACTGAAGGAATATCCACCTCCAAAGCCTTCTCCTTTTCTTTCAACCTTTGCCGCAGTTTGGAGAGAATACTGTCGTTACCTCCTGGACTTTTGCTCTGCTCAAAGTCTCTGACCATGTTCATGTATTCCTGACAAACACATAAAAACAATGTTACTAAATACACCACACTCAGAAGAACTGGATGTCACTTTGGAGCACCAACTTCTCTTTGGCTCTGATTGTTTTCATGACATGACATTATAATCCAGCTGACAGGCTTTACTGCTAGCTAACTTCTCTCCTATGATTTCTGTTTTATCATGTGTGGTGGCTCTTTGAAGGAGAAGAAGAAAAGAGAGCAGAAGAGAGGAGCAAAACAGCAGTAATGACCTAAAATTCAATTTTTACACATACTTAGGCTATGTAAAAAAGGAAGCAACTCATTTTTTTTATCTGTCTGCATATTTTTAGTGATGATGTGTCACCTGTAGCTGCTGCTCTTTATCAGCCAAGGTGGATGTGAGACGCTGGATGGTGACCTCATGGGCCTGCAGCTTTGTTTTGGTTTGGTCCAGCAGCTCTTGGTACTGCTGCTCCAGAGCACTCTCCCTTTCCCCGATCTCCCCACTCAGCTTTTTGAGCTGATTGTTTAAATCCTGGTGGAGGAAATAATAATAATGTCACACAAAAGTCAATATTTAAACAGATAATGAAAAAACAACACAATAACAAAACAATAAAGAGGATTTAGAATGCCTGCTCCTTTTGTTGTGGATACTGTGAGTTACAGTCCCTCTTCTCCTCCTATCTTACATTCAGCGCTTTGTCTCCTTTCTTCTTCTGTTGTTGCAGGTCCTCCAGCTCCACCTCAAGCTGATCCTTTGCCTGCTGTAAGTCAGCCAGCTCTTGCTCCTTCCTATCCAGTGCTCGCTGCAGTTTTTGGGCTTCAAGCACCTTGGTGTGGTGTTCCCCCTGAAGTTGGGCCAACTCTGTTTGCTTTTCCATTAATAGGTTTTGGTGTTCCTCTGCTCCCTGAAGGAGAAAAAAAATATTGACTTCTATCTGTTTAAGGCACATATAGAGCAGGGGACACATTGTGGTAACACTATTATGAGGAATGTCTTTGTTTAAAGTTTGGTTCTATATGAAAGGTGTATATAACATACCTGGTATTTCTGCAGTTGGGCTTTATGTGCTGCATCTCTAGCTTTGGCTAAAGCATCATCTCTGTCCTCAATCTCATGACACAGCTCCGCAATCTGCAATACAAAGACAGACAGGTTGGGCTTGAAGCTTTGGATAACACAGAGAAGAGATACAATGACAATAACAACATAAGTAATAAATGAACTCTTACCTCTTTTTCCTTTTCTCTGAGGACCTGAGTGAGTCCCTGGATGGTTTTATCTCGCTTTAGAGCATTTTTCTTCTCAGAGTTTAGTTCATTCTCCTTCTCTTCTAACTTCACTGACAGGGTCTATTCACATGAAGCAGTTAGTGATTTCATACAGAGTAATAGACCGACACAATTTAAGAATATTTAATAGAGGAACATGTGAACTACCTTGTTCTGATTCTGGGAATCTTCCAGGGTTTTTGCCAGACTCTCACTGGTGCTTTTAACCAGGTTCAGCTCCTCCGTCAGCAGCTTATTGATCGACTCCAACTGATTAACGTCACTCTTCTTCTCAGCAAGAGAACACACAAACAACAGAACAGGAGAAATTAATTAGAGAAGTATGTTTATCAACAAAGGTACCTGGCACAGATCATTACCAGTACTACAGTGGTTTGCCTAGGTGGGATTACTGAAATGAACTACCTTCACTCTGACAGGAGTGTATTCATCATCAAATTCCTCTGAAAGCTCATGCAAAGACTTCAGATCTGCTTCTCTATGTTTGCGCTTGGCTCGGGTGCTGACAGAGCCAGCATTTAACCTCTTCAGGACAGGGATGTGACATCCTGCTGGGGCAGACACCTGCTGCTTTGAGATGCAGCGCAGGACCTGAATCAGGTCAGAGATCACCGAAGGTTGACTTGAGGATCTTTGGAGCAGTGCTCTGGCCTGAGCCTTTCCTCCCGAGTCATCTGTGGCCCCATACCTTGCAAATAACACCCTGGCCTCTCTCAGTTTTCGTTTGAGCGGAGGATCTGTCGGGGTGTCTGAGGAAAGCTCTCGATTCAGTGACTGCAGTGATGTGGAGCGGCGGCTGAAGCCAGGTCTAGCCAGGGTTCCCTTACGCTGAATCAGGTCAAGGTACATGCTTTGAGAACGGTGGCGTGTGCCCCAGAGCCCAAAACTTCTCATAGTGCTGTCCAGCCCCGCCCCTGATCCCAGCCTGCTGCTCCTTGAGCTCAAACGTCCGGAGAATGCTCCTTTACTGACAATCCTATCTAGACTCACACACCTTCTCATGCGATTCTCCACATAACCACTTTCCCGGAACTGCAGTCCTTCATGAGCCACCTGACATGCAGCTTCATCATCAGGGCTGCGGACCCCAGAAGAACTGAGCAAAGCCTTGGAGCTTGCATTTTCCCTCTCACTGCTCTCTGGGTTGTTTTTGTTGTAGATGTGCACGATACACTGGATAAGGTGTTCCTTCTCTGCTTGCAGCTTCTGGATCTGATTGCCATGTTCCTCCTGCAGTTTGCCGATGTTTATATCAAACTGCACAACCTTCTCCAACCGGAACACACATTTTCCACAGAGGAACTCTCCATGCCCGTCACGAGTCACCTCTCTCCCCAGCACATGGGACAGGATGACTTGTAGCTTCCTCTTTCCCGATGAGCTGAAAATCCAGCGACACTGGCTTCCCACCAAACGGACACCACATATTCGACATGGATCCCGCATGGCACCTTAGATCTTCCACACTCTCCCACTTAAACTGAGTCCAAGAAATCTGTCACTGACACACCAACTGTCTAGTGACTTAATGGCCATCAGCTCGCCAGACAGAGCCATCTATCATGTTCTCTCAATACACCAGCAAGCGTAGCACAGAGGAGAAAGACTGAGAGCAAAGCACTGTAAGCCCTAAGCCTCAATAATCCCTGCTCCCGCCTCTATTCCACTCTCCCTCATGCATGCAATCAAATCAACAAATCCTCTAGGACTGCTGCAGTGATCTGTGTTAGGGCCCATGCCAGACCATCTCTAGAAAACACTCTCCCAAATACCTTAAAAAAGGCATCAGACACAAAAGCTGGCATCAAGCAGGTAGTGATGGCATCGGCCAATCACTCTGATAGAGCTGATCCTTTTCCTGGCAGTACATGGAAGACTTAAGATTACAGAGTACTTTCTGGTGACCGTTACTTTGCAATATTCCATTACATCTTTAACTTGCAAAAATCTGTCCAGCATCCCTGATAAACAGGTTTTTCCCCAGTGTTGCAAAATCCTTTACAATGAATGAAGCACGTTCAACTGTTTAGCCACAGCTCATGAACACCTCTTGCCTACACCATTTTTCCACTTACTAAAGAACAATAACAACCCCCGGAGGAAGCGTCTTCAGACAGCAAACTAATCCAGCCTTAACCCTATGGCCCGAGTCTTACGCCAACGCCTAAAGAGGAACCATGGACACTGCCCAGCTAACAGCTTTCTATTTTAAATGTCAGCAACACAGCAGCCTGCACAACACTGCGATTAAATGAGACCCATTCTCTCTACGCAATCATTGCTTCTAAATGGATAAAATATGCATTTGATATTTAACATCTGTGCAACACTGAAATACATCACTTTACCACCATAATTAATTATTAATTATTTTTGTTTGACATTTCAATGTTAAACAAAGCAAGTGTTAACTTAGTAGCATCATTAGTCAAAGGCTTTACAACCAGCCACTACACAGATGCATGTTTTACACAGGTTTTTAAATGAAGCTTAAGTTGGGGTTTTTTTTGTGAAATTGTCAGAAATACTACAACAAAAGCAATAACACCTTTACACTAGAGCAGGGAAATCAATTGAAAAATAGGAAAAAAATGAATCATAGATACACAATTTACATTTTCAACTATCAAACGGGCAACAGATGCAGAGAAAAGCTTCTGTGAGCTTAAATGATCATGAAATGACCGTTAAACAAAAAAGCTTTCTGTGTGTGGCTTACCTATTACAACAAAGCAAAATAACAAGGCAGGAACACATACAGAAAAAAAGGTACTTTTGGCTGCTCCCTTATTTCCCAAGGGGTTACCACAGCAGCTGGATCTGCATGTTTTGATCTGGCACAGATTTTTAGGGCAGATATCCTTCTTAATGCAACCCTCCTGTTTATTCAGGCTTGGAACCAGCGTTAGTAATACGACATCTTGTGACCACCCTGAGCAATGAGTGGGGATTTTTGGTGTGTAAGGCAAATGTGTTAACCATTACACCAGGAAGCAAAGGAAGAACGAAAGCTCCAAAAAAGTTTAAGAATCAGACAAAAAACAGGAAAGAGATTCTAAGTAGCCAACCAGCAGTCTGTGCCATTGCAGAGTAGTTTAAGGTAGTTTAAAGTTTTAGAGGGACTGTATCAAAATAGCACCAACCTGATGGTCCGGCTGAGTTTTATCTCTCTCTCTATCAAGCTCGTCCCTCAGTGCCTGGAAAACAGTCAGAGTTCACTTAAATATTGCTTCATATTGAAAGCGGTGCAGAAACTAAGTAAACATATTTAAAAGTATTTAAGTAGCCTATTATTGCTGTAAATGACAAAAACTGAATATATGCACAAAACCAGTAAGCAACTGATCTCTGAGGCATCACTGAGAAAAACCTCTTAAATTTCACATCTTTATGAACATGTAAGCTTCTCACCTTAAGCTCTTGATCTTTGTCGGCTATAAGAGCAGATAGCTGTTTAACAGTGTCGGCCGATGGAGCATCTGTCTGCTGGTCTCTGCTGTTTCTCTGATGGATCACAGCATCCTGATTCTTTAAAGTGATCTTCAGCTGCTCAATGATACTGGGATGAGTAGAAAAGGTTGAAAATGCTTAGGTCTTTCTCCAAAAATATATTTTTCTGTATATACACATTGTCTGCATTTTTTTTTAAAATTTGTCCCTACTTGTCTTTCTCCTGCAGAGCCTGCTGCAGATCTTGGACGGGGCTGAGGACTGGACCAGTGGTTAAAGTGCTGGGTGGACCAAGGGCTTGGAGCTGCTTCTCCATGTTTATATTCTTAAGTTTCTCCTGCTCAGCGATGGCGGCCATCTTTTCAACCTCTTCCTCTGCTGTTCGTAAACACTGGCATGATGCAAAAACGCCAAAAAACACAAAAGGCAACACAATTATCACCAAAACAGGTGAAACTAACAACAGACACAATTCGGCTAATACAAGCACTGAACCAAACAAAATATACACAGTGAACTGCAATATGAGGATTTTTTAGAGCAAGAAACAGCAATAAGTATTTGAAAATTAGCGCTATAATGTCACTCACCTGTTCTAGGTCAGCTATCCTCTTGCTAAATGCATCTCTGAGTGCGTCCATCTCCCTCTGAGCTTGCTCTTTCACACGCTGGGGTTCTCCCGATTCTCGGCCAGCCAGACTCTCCAATGCTTTACTGATGAGCAGTCACATACAAGATTAAGTTTGTCAACCTACATATTCTTAAATGCTGGGCTCGCATTACTTTGTGCTGCCATTTATGTACGTCTGAACCAGTGTTAATTTTGTTGACCAATAATTTTTGTCAATGTTCTTTCTTTTCTTCAGACAAAAACGGGGCGACAACTATTTCGCTAACAAAAGTACTAACACTTTTGTCAACAAATAAAAACCAGGTAAATTATCAAAGAGAAATAGGATCCAATCAGAACTAATTAAGTTGTGTAAAAAGGTGAAAAGAGTTGGGAAGTGATCCAATCAGCAGTGATCTAAATTATAACTAAAACTGAGTGACATTTTAGCGAAAAGACTAAAACGAAATCAAAATCATACTTTCAAAATTAACACTGGTCTGAATGGCATCATGTGTGACTAGCAAAAACCGAATTAAGAGAATGACACGTACGATGCAGACACGAGTAACTCTTGTTTCTCTGCGAGCTCTCTCTTCATAGACTCCAACTCCACCTTCAGCTCAATATTCTATAAACAGACAAAATTTCAATAAAAACCTCCCATCTGGAATCATCTCAAACACCAAAGCACAAAAACAAGGCCGGGGAAACTCCCTCTTAAAGATGACATTTTTAAATGACACTTTGGGTTAAATGTGCTCACTTAAACAAAGCTGCCACCATAATAATAATTGAAAAAAGACCAGACAGCTGTTCCAAGGTCATGAATGCAAGATGCGGGCTCAATAAAATCCAGCTGCTGTTGCTCATGTTGTGATCTCATTTCGAACTTGAGAGGAAACACTGAGTCACATGAAGCTTTGCAGGGAGTGGTGTCAGACAAATGTAAGACATTCAGAGTAATGCACGTTTTGTAACACTAAAATAAATACAACACCGTTCTGAATATGTCCTCAGTGGAGTCATCACATTTCTGCTGCATGCGCTCCTCCATGAAGTAAATGCGCAGCTTCAGGTTAAAGTTCTCTTTCTTCAGAGCTGTGATTTGCTGGGGATCAATGTAAAAAAAAAAACATAAATATGCAATCAGGCAGTTGAACAACTGATGCATTTAAACTCTTCTAACCTTCAGCTAGCTGCAATTTAATTTGCATTTCATTGATGTATTTTAAATGCAAAGAAAACAAGTTGAGAGAAAGAATTGGGCTCAAAGAAGAAATATGAGCACTTTATTTATCAAGAAAAGCTGCCCGACATGTTTACACGGCGGAAAGGGGCCGTGTGTGTATAGTTATTTTTAAAATGCTTATGTGTGTGAAGTAGACTGTGCATCATTGTGCTCTGGGCTCAGAACAGCATACATCTGGTAATGGGGGTTGGGTGGACAGTCAAAGGGAGGAGTCAGAACTCTGAACCCCTTTGTAAAAACCTCTAATCACGCAGGCCAGACAGCACGGGCCCGAATTTTTCGAGCAAGCATTCCAATCAAATGCTGAAATATTGACTTCAGCCCACCTCAATCCTCCTTCTTCTCCTCCTCCTCCTCCTGCACACAAACTGCATCACTAAATTTCCTTAAATGGTCAATGTGGTTTGGTTTTCGGCTGAATGGAGAATCAGGTTATTATCCTGTTTGTTGTGCAGGGGGGAAAGTTGACTGCCTCATTCAGACAGCTTATTCTCTGAAGCTACTCGTTAAAAAGCTGTAAATATACAAATTACTGCAAAAAGACAGTATCACCACATAACCTATATGCAACATACAGAACAGAAAGTTGACAGAAATCACTCACATTCTCATAGTCCTTCATGGTGAGAGCTTTAACAGGGGACATTTTTTCAGGGAAGGATGGAGCTGTAAAAACAACAAGAAAGCAGTTTTACTAAAATGACTCACAACTGCAAGTATAGGCTGCATAGCTCAAAGAATCTCTCCAGCTTTCAAGAATAAGTCATACTTGCTGCTTTCACATTTATCCTCACTCTGTTTATGTTGGAGAGATAAGAGACATAGAAAGGAGTTTTCACTGCAAAGGCATCAGAGATGGACGAGCTCCCTGAGAGCTGCCCTGTTTAGACCAGTTGAAACAGCTTACTGCTGATCATGTAACACTAGTCAACAACAAATTTCACAACACAAACTCCTGATTCATCGTTTGCTGCTGCTTCACAAGAAAGCCTCTGTCACACATCACTCTTAAAGTACTACTTACTTGTTTATGTTCACATTATTTCAAAATTTCAGAGAAATTATTTTGATTTTTGTTGCCTTCAGAATATGCTAGTGTATTCAATGAAAACATAGCTCTGAAGCTCTATAGTGTTTATTATTATGGTAAAACCATTAGCTGTTTTCACACATGCACAGTCTGGTTTAGTTCCAACCTGATTCTTCTGAGATTTTCAGGAGTTCATTCAAAAATATACTTCAGGACGAGCTTTATTTTACTGGATATTGCAGCCATCCTTCAAGAAATAATTACTGCTTAAAGACTACTTCAAAAAACGTATGTTCTTCTAACTACTGCAGCAAACAAACACCAAATTAGCTTTCTTAAAACATTAATGCATTGTTTACTTCATAAGTTTTTTTTTCTCCAAATGAAATACTACTTGTGACATTCTGGGTATCCATCTACTCATAAGAGCGTCCATTCATTTAATAGGCCTTAAAAGATTTGTTATTAGGAAAGCTGTGGACAGCTTCAAGACTTGATAAACACTCAATAACTATGGACTCCTCTAAAACTGAATGGAGATGTGAAACGGAGTTAATTGATGTCTGCAGAGCAGGGGGAGGCTAAAAAAAGATATCAAAGTGCTTTCAACATGCAATTTCCTCTGTCTGAATTGTCATTAAGAAATGGCAGTTAAGGAAAACTGTGGGAGTCAAGAAAAGCTCTGGAGGAGAAAAGCTTTCTGACAGAATAAAAACTTCTGGGCAGAAAGGACAAGGAAACCTTCAGTTTGGCTGCAAAATGCATGTAACAGGGATATACTCAGTGGTAAATACTTTTGTGCCTTTCAGCTCTTTTGTAGACTATTTCTGAACACAGAGCCAGCACAAAATTGATGTGACCTTCAGATAAACACTGGCTGCTGCCAAAGGCAAAAGTCATTTCATTCGTATAGTCAACAAGGCTGATATTAATGCGCAGCCTATATTAGTGCATATTTAATGTGCAGTGGTTTAGCTTTAGTTGCACTGCTTGCATTTTACTGGCTTTACTGGTGTTGAGGCACCAACAGGGAACAACAAAGAATTATAAAAGCTTAGAAAAAAAAGAAAACAGACGAATCTGTAGGATTCTCGATGTAATGCTATCTCTTAACTATCAGCTATTGTCTCACAGTCATTTCGCTTTCTGATTAGATTATTTACAGTT
Source organism: Oreochromis niloticus (assembly GCF_001858045.2). NCBI lineage: Eukaryota > Metazoa > Chordata > Actinopteri > Cichliformes > Cichlidae > Oreochromis > Oreochromis niloticus. The sequence goes on from NC_031972.2 coordinate 16,420,014, forward strand.
TCTCTACATTGGTAAACAATGATCGGGGCAGGGAACAGGAAGGCTTCAACTCGATATCTGTTATCCAAATATTTGACTACAGCGGAAGCCCCAAAACACTGGCCACTGTCCCCAAAGGCCAAGTTAGCAGACAGCTGAGTTCCAAGACTGCATAATGACTAAGGCTACGTTCACACTGCAGGTCTTAATGCTCAATTCCGATTTTTTGATCAAATCCGATTTTTTTGTCTGCTTGTTCACACTACAAATAAAATGTGACAGCAAACACGCTCTAGTGTGAACGCTCAAAGCGGCCCGCATGCGCAAAAGAAGACGTCACACACAACGTGCTCTGTTTAGACCCAGAGCAAACAATATTGTTTGACTGATGGCCCTTAATATAAAGACTTCGGACTTTACGTTTCCCAATTTTTGCTTTAAGTTATTTTGTTATTTACATAATAATGTAAATAACCTAATAATTATCCTTATTGCTGTTTTAGAGGAGTGGTGCTTCAAAGGATAGTTGCAGATTTCTGTCAGAATCTGCAGATTATACAGTACAAATAAAATGTTCACGTTGTCTTCCCAACAGTTTCTCTAACATCTACACTGGATGGCCAGGAAGCGTTCGCGATGTCTTCTCGGGCGCTTCTCCGGCGCTGATAATTGGCGTCTGTCTTGTGTCAGTGACGTAAAAGACGGATTTAATGCGACATGACCGTTCAAACAGCAGTTGCTTTCTAAAACATCGGATATGTATCGGATTCAGTACCACATACGAAAGTGACCCAGATCGGATTTGAAAATATCGGATTTGTGCCGTTCACACTGTCATACCATGATCGGATATGGGTCGCATAGGGTCAAAAAAAATCGGATTTGATGCGCTCTAGCCTGCAGTGTGAACGTAGCCTTAAAGTATGGTTACATAAAAAAGGAGCACTTGTGACACCAGAAAGATTGCACAGTCAGAGAGAAGAAAGGAATCCACTAAGTAGTAGCAAAATCTGGACGCAAACACCATCCAATCACAATACAAAAGACATTATATAACTGAAACTGAAACTTTGCCATAAATATAGCACAAGCTTTGATTGACTGCACGATCACCTGACCTGAACATGAATACATCACTCCATGAAGTTATGTGCAAAAAAGTGAGTCTGGAAAAAAAAAACCTTTACTAGTTACAAAAAACCATTTGCAATATCTGCTATTTAAATATTGTACATGCTAGAGTTAATTCTGTTATTTGTTTGTAAGTATTTAAGTGAATAAAAGGTAACGGCGACTTATCATCTTAGGAATGCGGTTTGTTTTGAGAGCTGCACCTTCAGTTCAAATATCAGTTAAATATGGAAGCCTATCCAAACCTATGCATTCATCTATAAAACTGTTGTCATGTTTAAACATCTGCAGGTGCTGCTGAAAAAAATGTATTTCACTTTATTTCAGATATTAAAACATTTGCTAACAAGAACAGTCATTTTATCCAGTCGTCAAAACAGTGTGATTGTTTGTGTCTGTCTGAGCACTGCAAAACAGTCGTAATATAGGTCAGATGCTGACCTATATCTATAAATTAATCATTTACTGGCTTGTGTGTATAAATCTAACTCTGTGTATATTTTTGGCATACACCAAGAAGAAAGAAGTATAAATGGGATTAGCTCATTATCATCATCCGGCTATTCCCTCATCGCAGCTCTGAAAACAAAAGCCATGGGGTGGGTGACAGCAATGATTCAGCAACGGCATTAATTAATACACATGGGACGAACACACCTGAGCATGAAAAATGAACAGGGAGGAGAACAAAAGAGAATCTTACTGTACCTGACATGCTGTCTGCAGAAAATTCTTCAGCACCTATGGAGTCAGGCAGCCTGCAACTGGGGACACAATGATTTGTTATTCGTGCAGCCGAGTCACTATGAATATCTGACTAAATATCACTGTCACACTCCCAACATATTTAACAAAAAACATGCATATTTAAAAAATAAATAAGAAGAACTAAAGTTCTCAAACACAGCAGACACCGATTCATGTGTTTTCAGAAAAACACAAATTCATGGTGTTCACACATTACTCACGCTGGCCAGTTCCACTGAGCCCTAAGGATGCTCCATAAATAGCTTAAGAATGACTCTCTGCCTTATTTCCATCCACTATGGTAGAGCTGGCTTTCAGTGTGTGTGTGAGAGAGAGAGAGACAGAGAGAGAGAGAGAGAGAAAGAGAGACCATGTGCCAGTGGCAGCCTTGCTCTCATGTTCAGACAGACAGAATGACAGGAAGACAGAGAAACCAATGGATGGAGATGGCTTTCATTTGTGCACAAGCAGAGCACTGTGGCTCTGATCAGCTAAGCGTTACACAGTGATGGGACGGTGGCGTCACTCACTGACACAGTACAATACACCAAACACCAGCAACACACACATCTGGAACCAGGAATGCACCGCTACAGCACAACCGGGCATACCAATAACTATCATGTGCATAAACAGAAACATGAACTATCTGGGCCCAGGCTCATGTTCCTCCACCCTGACCTTTGCATGGAATAACATGAAGTTCAGCGGTGAATAACTTCCTCCAAAACCTCTCTGCATTTGAAAACACAGCGCTACTGCTTCTCTGTTGAATTCCCCTGAGTCGATTCACAATTCACCCATAAAACTAAATTTAGGCCCACTTAATGACATGTTAATTATTGCTTACACTGCCTTAAATCAGACAAATATAATATTAAAACATTTTGTCCAGGTTCAGTCCTTTTCAAGGCTTTCTGTGACTCTGTGGAGACTGAATGTCCCTGCTATAAATAGGCTGTTTATTGCTTCTAAAGTTTCAGACTCAAACACAATGACACTGCTCTTTCCCATCTTTGTTTTGAGGAAGCCTAAACGGGTACATTACGGTGATTTAACAAAGATCCGACATCACCTGAAAATAGTTATTATTATTAATTTTTAATTTAGAGTAGTAAATCACAGCTGATGCAATTCAGCAACCAGAAAACAAATGGGTCAAATACTGCTTGTTGTTGTTGTTGTGCACGTGCATGGATAAAAGGAACACAGTATCCCTCCACAAACACACTGAAGGTCGGTAAAACTCTGCTGACAAGTATTGCATCACTGAGGTTTCACATGCCAAGAAAAACCCCTTCCTGTGTAAATGCAGAGGAAGCACTCTACAGCAACAGCGTAAAGCAAGAGCCATATAAACGTAAAACAGCTTCCAAAGACAGCATCTCACATCAAACCTTCCCATAAAGAAGCCAAGACATTACCACTGACCCCTGTGAGTGTTTTTGACAGAGTTTTGACAACGGTTCAGTTGTAGTAACCCCTCCAGCACCCAGTGGAAACAATGTAACACCATGTAAACAGTGACTTCCTCTTTTTCTCACTTTGTTCAGCTGCTACTGAAAATCGTGAAGGCGGCTAAGCTCACAATACCACGTACAGTAATTATTTAAAAAAAAGACCCACAACATTAAGTCGAGCAAGGTCACAATTTCGAAACTAAAAGACTAAAGTGAGTCGGGTTTCAGAATTACCCAACAAGTAATATGCACACCACACATATCAGCTGACATCTTGAATTACTGAGGTACGCTTACCACCTGGATGAAAGCTTTTCCACCAAACACAAGCTGGGCCAGGTCCTTAAAAAGGAAACTAACAAGGGGGCACTAAATGCATTAAGGCAGAGATGCGAAAACTAGCTTTTCTGTAAGAATGAAAAAGAAGCTGTAAACTAGCTACATTGTTCAGCACTACCCAGGAAGAGCACAGTGCAGCAAAGCTAATGATGAACGCTTCACCTACCACAATCACGCTCTTTCTCCACGTAACGGAGAGCACGCGGGAAAAAAGGAAAGGAAAGGAAATAAGTATAAAAATGTTAACTCCTCATTTTGTGAAAATCGTGGCGGAGACGCCGCTGATGCAGTCTGACAGTGCTTCTCATGATTTCCGCTTTCTTTCACTCTCTGCATGACAGCTCAACATGCCGTGCTGCCACTCGCGGCAACATCACAGCAACATCGGCAGAGCTGAATATGATTGTGGCATACAAGCGGTGGTCAGTACAGCGCATCCTTTCTGGACCAGTGTTCACAGCCTATCAACTCAACCCCCAGCCCCCCCTCCTTTATTGGCATTTTCTTCCCAGCTAAATGAAACGTTACTACCGTTAGGTACGCATTTGGACTTCGATGTTAACTGTTTATATGAGTAGTATTTTCCCAAATAGTGAGTATGTCAATATGACCTGCTGCAGACGCAAAAGTAACTTAAAGTGGGGAAACTGTGTATAATTATCTATGGCCATTATATTTGGCAATTTATATTTCCGTTATTTCCCCAGCACATTTTCATAATCAAATCGATATTACAGATGGCTACTACAACATGGGAGCATAAGTTTACATGTACGTATGATCCCCTAAATAGAAGATGGCCTAATATTGCTACACCCAAATTATAAGACAGACGTTTCTTGTTAAACCTACAGTAATAAAAGCTAAGGAAAGACATTTTCGCAGACGACTGTTAAAGAACTTCATTTAGTATCGTTGTGTGTATAAAACAATACAATTCGAGTGCTTTGGTCTCATAGGCAGGCCCAAGCAGCGGTAACTATATAAAATACTGTTTTCAGAAAAGCTAAAACATACAGTAATGCTCATACACGCTAGCGTTAGCCCGCTAGCTTTTGTTGACTGTTTTACCTTCCGTTGATGTCAACGGGGAGCGTCACATCGTCCCCCACGACGGAATCCATAATTGTGGTTCACTTATTGTTTGTTCTCGCCAAAGCAATATATCATTTTACCGACTGGACGCAGTGTAAAGTTCAAAAAGCGGGACGGAATTCAAAATAGTCCAGGCTACCGCCATCATGATATGGTAAACGTCACCATTGTGCACGTTGGAAACTGGTGCTGCGTTTAGGCGCTGTAGGAACTATTTGAAACGAAACTTAGCCTGTGATACACCGAAATGATTAGAATTATGATGTAAAGTTACAACAAACCAGACTGTGTTTTCTTCTTATTTTAAGCTCTATGTTAACATTAGTTCAAAATACAGTTAGGTTCAAGATAATTATTGTTAATGACCTCAAAACGGGGATATTTTTTCGAGCAGGTCGAAATGCAGCATGGAGCTGGGTGGATATAGAGACAAAGCGATTGGCCAAAGCAAACACCGTGGGAAGGTTCATAAAGGCTCAAAAATACACACGCTGTCAGCTTGGAGGTTTTTTTTCCCAACTGTCATTCAGCCAAAGGTATATTTCTGTGCTCGACAACTCCATTGCTGGAAAAGACGACTTTTTAATTATAGTACCCAATAATCCGTATCCTGTTGACTTAGTATTGATCCAAAGCTTCCACTTTTGGATCATTACCAAGATTGATCCAAAAGAGAAAGCGCCAGCATTGATCTAAAACTGTAAGTTTGGATCAATGCTGGCGCTTTCTCTTCCCGAGTGCGCATTAACACTAAAGTAATTTTACTAAACTCCAAAAGGAAATGAACCAGATGACAGATTTGTGTGTTTTTCCGCATATTTACTAGGATGGTAAAAACATCCTTTAGGATGATTTATGTGTGTGTGTGGTGAGTGGGACGCCGGGTGTGTTGCTTGATGCCGCAGCATAATTAACATTTTCTCCACTAAGTGGGCTAATTACAACATTTAGTTAAATGGCTTCAGTCTCTGTATTTTATCGTTCATGTAAGTTCTGAAAAACATCTGTGGTATATTGTAATAAGCAGCAGTTATTACTACCTCCCACCCGCAGGTGGCACTGTGGTATTGTATGTGATTGAAGAGTGTTCGTAGTAAAAAAGACCAGACCTCCACCATTGCCTCGTCTCAGTCCTCTGTGCTTTATCAAAGTTGGCCTTGGTCGCAACTCATGTTAAACTGGCAGTTGGGGCAACGCTGCTTAAAGTCATAACATGGTGTCAGAAGTTGGCAGGACCGTGTGAGCAGGGACCGACCGCGACGTGAGTAAGCTAGCTGTGGATTAGCTAACGGTGGACGGTGCTAACGGCATGGAGCAATTCAAGCCACCATCGCCGCTACTGCTCACCGGCAATTTATCTGAGACCTGGCGCAGGTGGGAACAAAGATTCAGACTGTATATGACTGCTACGGGTGCGCTGGAGAAAGATGAAAAGGTTAAAACAGCCATTCTTCTCCACACTATCGGCGAGGAGGCACTTGAAGTGTATAACACACTCACTGTAACCCCGGCCGGAGACGCGCTAGCTATGGAGGACATTCTGAAAGCGTTTAAGGAATACTGTAGTCCACAAAAGAACGTTGTTTTTGAGCGCCATACATTCTGGTCATACCCAATGTCAGCAGGTGTAACAGTGGACAGATATGTCACAGAACTCCGTCAGAAAAGTAAAAGTTGCGAGTTTGGGGTCAATGAAGATGACATGATCAGGGACAAGTTGGTGTTCAGCATAAATGATACAAGACTAAAAGAGAGACTACTTCGTGACAACGACCTCACACTGCGCAAGACGATAGAAATATGCAGATCAGCAGAGGTGGCCAAGTCACAGATTCAGGCTATGCAGTCAACAACTGCACCCCAAGACACGTCAGTACATGCATTAAGGAAAACGCCAGGATACATTAAATCAGGACACAGTAAAAACAAACCGAGCAACGACAAGCAAACGGCTTGTTACAAATGCGGCAACAAACACGCGCCCCGACAGTGTCCAGCTTATGGGGCAACATGCCACAGGTGTGGGAAAAATAACCATTTTTCAAAAGTATGCAGAGTGGGCGCAGAGAAAAGTAGAAATTACAAGAAAACAAAGACTATTAATAACATTGAGACTGATAGGGACTCACTGTACATAGGTATGGTGTGCAGTGACAAGCACCAAACTGGAAGGTGGCACGAAAGTGTAACAATCGGGGACGCATCAGTCACCTTCAAGCTAGACACAGGCGCGGACGCAAATGTGCTCCCCAGATCAGTTTACAACAAGTTACCAGGGATGCCTCGGTTACAGCCCACGAAGACGGCACTCATAGCTTTTGGTGGGGCCCGCATACATGTAGATGGTGTGGTGTCTCTTGAGTGTGAAGCAAGGAAGCACAGGGCTGTGTTTGATTTTCTTGTGTCGGACCATGCAGATAAACCGATCCTAGGTGGGCGAGCTTGTGAGGAGCTGCATCTGGTGAAGCGAGTTGAAGCCCTTGCCTTACCATCCGCTGTACCGAAACCAGCCAAACCACCTTCTACCAAGGAAGAGCTTGTGGAGATGTATGCTGATGTGTTCACAGGCTTGGGTGAGTTCCCTGGAGTCCACCACATACACACTGACGCAAACGCAACACCTGTGATTCATGCATGCAGGAACGTGCCCCTCTCCATAATGGACCCGCTGAAGCAGACGCTACAGGACTTACAGAACAGAGATGTCATAACGCCTGTCAATGAGCCCACAGATTGGGTCAACAGTCTTGTCGCCACACAGAAGAAGAACGGAACACTAAGGGTGTGTTTGGACCCTTGTGATCTGAACCAAGCAGTTAAACGCCAGCACTACTCCATTCCCACACACGAGGACGTTCGAAGCAAGCTAGCAGGAAAATCCATCTTCACCATATTGGATGAAAAAGACGGATACTGGCAGATCAAGCTGGACGAGCCGTCATCGAAGCTGTGTACCTTTAATACACCTTGGGGCCGGTATCGCTTCCTCCGGCTCCCATTCGGGATCAAATCCGCCAGCGAGGTTTTTCAACAAAAGAATTGCGAGACTTTCGGCAGCATTCCTGGTGTATTTATCATTGCAGATGATATGATCATTGCAGCTACATCAGAGCACGAACACGATGAGATCCTGCAGAAGGTCATGGAGAAAGCAAGAACAGCTAACGTGAAGTTTAACAAGGACAAAATTCAGTTCAAAGTCGACACGGTGAAATACATGGGCCATATCATCACAGCAGCTGGGCAGAAAGCAGATGCTTCAAAGATCAAAGCTATTGTTGACATGCCGACTCCGGAAGACAAACAAAGTCTTCAGCGTCTGCTGGGAATGACGAAGTTTTTGGCACAGTACATTCAAAATGAAGCATCACTCACAGCACCTTTAAGACAGCTACTCAAAAAGGACACAGCGTGGCACTGGCAGCCGCACCACACAGCAGCGCTACAGATGCTCAAGGCGACGCTCACACAAGCACCAGTGTTGAGATTTTATGACCACAAGAAACCCTTAACATTGCAGGCCGATTCTTCAAAAGATGGGCTGGGCGCATGCCTATTACAAGAAGGGCAACCTGTGTGCTATGCGTCACGAGCACTCACAGACACAGAAAAAAGGTATGCACAAATAGAAAAGGAGCTGCTAGCCATTGTGTTTGCCGCTAAACGATTCCACCAGTATGTCTATGGAAGACCAGTAACCGTGCAGTCTGATCATAAACCCCTGGAGGCGATAATGCGTAAGCCGCTATGCAAGGCACCAGCAAGGTTACAAGGAATGCTGCTGCAATTGCAGAGATATGATCTCACCGTCACATACACCCCCGGCAAAGACATGTTCATAGCCGATGCACTTTCACGAGCCACAACCACTAGTGACAACGAGAATGTGAGTGAAGACACAAATGAAGAAAGAGTTGTGTATGCTCTGGAGGCCACAGCAGCGTTGAGTGAAAAAACACTGAGCAGCCTGAGAACGGCAGTTGCAGCAGATAGCGTGCTACAAGCTGTGCGTGAAAGGCACCTCAACGGATGGCCAGCCAGAAGGAAGAGTTTAGACAGAACACTCCACAGCTACTGGCCTATGAGAAACAACATCAGTATCCACGATGACATTATTATGATAGGGGACAAGATTGTAATACCCCAAAGCTTCAGACAAGTGATCCTGGAGAAGTTGCATTTCGCTCACCAAGGTGTACAGCGCACAAAAGCCAGAGCAAGAAGAGTACTGTACTGGCCGGGCATGTCGCACGACATAGAGACTATGCTTGAGAAGTGTGAACAATGCCAGCAAATGCAGCCACAGAACCAGGCTGAGCCGCTTATTCCACATCAGATTCCAGAGCTGCCATGGATGAAAATCGGAGCGGACATCTTCGAACTGAACGGTCAGCCATATCTTTTGTTAGTTGATTATTTATCCAAATACCCAGAAGTTCTTAACTTACCTGACAAAACGGCACACTCTGTGATTCAGAAGATGAAATCAGTCTTCGCAAGACACGGAATTCCCAAAGAGATAGTGAGCGATCATGTTCCATTTGCCAGCTACGAGATGAGATCGTTTGCAGCATCCTGGGAGATAAAGCTAACTTTCTCCAGTCCCGGCTTTCCTTCTTCAAATGGAATGGCGGAGCGAGCCATAAAGACTGTTAAACATGCACTTAAAAAAGCGGCGCGAACTGGAACAGATCCACATCTAGTGCTGTTATCTCTGAGGAACACTCCAGTCACAGGACTGAGTGTGTCACCTGCACAAATGTTGATGGGACGGGTTCTCCGCAGCACACTGCCATGCGCCAGTGCTGTGTTGAGACAGTCAACCCCACAGAACATTCCAGATAAGGTGCGTGGACTGCAGTCAAAGCGGAAATACCACTTTGATCAGCATGCAAGACCATTGCCTGTTTTGACCTCAGGCGATACTGTGCACATGCAAACACGGCGCGGTTGGGAGCCAGCTGTTGTAGCACATCGGCGAGAGGAACCACGCTCCTACGCTGTGCAAACACCAGAGGGTGAGGTGCTCAGGCGGAACAGGAGACATCTGAGGAAAATACACCCAAGTCTGTTTAAGGACACATCCATGGACCCAGATGATCTGTCTGTTCACACCCAAGAGCCAGTTGCGCCACCAGCAAGTGACACCCCACAACACCCTCGTCCTGCAAGTATGGACAATACACCCACATGCTACACACGCAGTGGCCGAGCAATAATACGCCCTGCCAGGTATAGAGACTAAGTGATTTGGAAACTGGAAGTCGCTCTACCCTGTACCTGAGTTGTTTTGTACATGTCAGATAACTGTCCTGTTGGATTAGAGCGAAATATGTCATGTTTCATATGTTCATTCTGACATGTCTCATCCAATTTGTCACGTGTTCGTCTGTTTCAAAACTTTGCACTGGCATGTAGTTGCATTGTTCAAATGATAGGCAATTTAAGGTGTGCTTGACCTAATGTTCCATGAATATAATATTGATAATGTTCCTACGGTTTAAAGGGTACATTCATGTTACAAGATATTGGAGTTAAGAGGTTGTATCTTTATCTCGGAAAGGAGGGATGTGGTATATTGTAATAAGCAGCAGTTATTACTACCTCCCACCCGCAGGTGGCACTGTGGTATTGTATGTGATTGAAGAGTGTTCGTAGTAAAAAAGACCAGACCTCCACCATTGCCTCGTCTCAGTCCTCTGTGCTTTATCAAAGTTGGCCTTGGTCGCAACTCATGTTAAACTGGCAGTTGGGGCAACGCTGCTTAAAGTCATAACAACATCTATGCCCTCCCTTGTGTAAACATCTGCTGCACGTGAAATAAATCAGAGAACAATAGCGACATCATGTGGTTTAATTCTAAATTTCAGGCTGTATTCATTATTATTATCATTATTATTATCATCATCATCATCATTATTATTATTATTATTATTATTATTATTATTATTATTATTATCATTATTCTAGCTCAATCTCTAAAGGCTTTCAGTTCTTTGTGTGTCATTTGTTTTTGATTATGTTATTCATTAAAATTTTGAGATGAATTCATACAAACACAAAGTGGACTAGAAATCACTAGACTATTTTCTTTTTCGATCAAAGCGCATTAGTGAAGACCTTTTTTCCACCATAAGAGAACTACTTGCACTGGATTTGGAGGCCAAAAGAAACTTATTCCTTTAACTTCTAAGGTTTCACATATGTGGACATAGTAAAAATCATCTGATCATCAGCAGGTCTTAAAATTGAGTAATTACAATCTCACATGAACAACACATCATGTCATTATCTAAAATGAGGGCGGCTGTGGCCTAGGTGATAGAGGGTGTGGTCTACCGATCTCTCCCTGGCTCCTCCTGTCCATATGCTGAAGCATCCTTGGGCAAAGTACTGCATCCATCAAAATGTGAGTGTGTGAATGTTAGATAAACAGTGTATAGATACAGATAAAAACACTGTATGAATGTGTGTGTTATTGGGTGAATGAGACTTTTAGCAGGAAGCACGTTGAATGCTCAAATTGAATAAAGGCTGGTATATACATACCAGTCCATTTACCAATTATTTATTTAACAAAAACTAAGCCAAAATACAGAAGTGGTGTGAGATTCAGGACACCTTCACTTTTTCCATTGAATTGGGAGGGTAAGTAGCAGCCTGGTGCTGCTAATCAAATGTATTTGATTAAGTGATCATCAGCAAGTGTGAGCACCTCTATAAAAACAAACATTTTGGCATTTTGCAGATGTGGAACATTCAGGTGTGTGTTCACATGATGCTGTGGAGAAAAAAATATCATCTATGACGAGAGAAGTGATTATTGCTGCCCATCAGTCTGTGAAGGGTTATAAGGTTATTTCCAAATCATTTTACAGTCAGAACAATTATGGAAAATATTCAGGCCAGTTGTCAGTCTTACCAGGAGTGGAAGTCCCAGCAAATTTACCCCAAAGTTAGACCATACAATCTTTAGAGAAACCGCAAAAAGCCTGAACAACTACATCTCAAACTCAAGAGGTTTTAGCTAGCAGGCAGTGCAGTGAGAAGAAGATTGTAGTGATTGTTTGAACGAACATGGCAGCATTGCTGAGGCTTGCATGGTTGCATCTGAACTGTGCAAACCACAAAATGACTGGAACAATGTCTTTTTCAAAGATGACAACAAAGTGGACATGTTTGGCCATAATGCATAACACCATGTTTGGTGAAAACCAAACACAGCATATCAGCACAAACACTTTATATCAACTGTAAAGCATGGTGGTGGACGGGTGATGATTTGGACTATCATGGGTCTAGGCCACCTTGGAGTCACTGAGTGCACCACAAACTCCTCTGTATAGCAAAGTATTCTGGAGTCAAATGTGAGGCCATCTGTCTGACAGCTAAAGCTTGTCTGGAATTAGGTCATGTAAAAGGACAATGATCCAAGCCCCAGCAGCAAATCTACAACAGATTGGTTGAAGAAGAAAAGAATCAAGGTGGTGCAATGTTTCAGTCAAAGAGCTCAACCTGGCAGAAATGCTGTGGTTGGGCCTGTGCAGAGAAAAATTCCCACAAACCTCAAAGAACGGAGGTGATGTCCTCAGTGAGTTCCAGACTTCAAATGGTCACTGTCTACAAATGAATTGCATCAAAGTATTAAAGCTGTAAACCCTCAGCCATCAATAATTGTGCAATTCATTTAGATTTCTTTAAAAATAACACACACACTGATGATGTAGAGGTTTTTAAAAAAAATGATGTATTAAAAATATGATACATGGTTAAAAACAATCCCTACATTTGGATTTATGTTACTCTCCATTCAGTAAATTTTGAGTCTTTAAAAAAATTCATCAGTTTTTTATTTTTTAATTTGTCCAGAGAAGCCACTGCCCACAAGACCGTGTCCAGAGGTAAAATGACAAAAATGGTGTCCATGCTCCAATACTTAGGATCCTGAAGGCCTCGACTCAGGTGTGACTCACCACGGTGTCACCTTGTGGAAAAAGTTACACCTGTCTGGAGTCATATTGCAATGTCGAAACGCTCTATGTGTTTAATTATAGCTAAGTTGTGCAACCAGTGGCCCGAAAAGCCTTTGTGTCCTTATAATTCAGCACATATACATTGATGATATAGTGTGTCGATATTGTTTACTGTATGTCAAAGCTACAAATTTTTGTAACTTCATTAGGTTGGTAAATGAGTAAAATATGTTTTGCATCACAGTTTATAGCCATTGGTTAAAGTAAAAATCCAGACACAAATTAAAAGTATTTATTGAACAAATGGACACCGAACAATGACTAAAGAGTAGACAGAGAAAGGATGAAGGCAACAGAAACCGTCTTGTTCAGAGTTCGAGGACTTACTGGCTGATATTTCCAAACAGATTTGAATTATAAAGGCAAGAAAAAGCCGTCTGTCAAAGTCCTGCGTAAAATTGTGAGGTATTCTTAGCTTCTTTAAATGTCTACAACAGATTTACAAAAGGAAATGGAAAATAAAATTCACATATTTGCATAATTTCTTTAAAAACACAAGTGATAGTATAGCACAGTCCTGGTACAGTACATGTTTGATTATCGTAGAGGAACGTAACAGAAAAAAAAAGTTACAAAAATAAAAGAATTAACATTGCAATAAATTTGTTCTCTGGAGTCCCAAATTTACACATAAAACAAATCTATAAACTCCAAGACCAGTTGGGATAACTGATTTTTCGAAAGTTGTCAGAAAGAGTAGTATTGCTTCAACCAACAGAAACTTGCTTCAGTCAGCAACCACATTAACAACATTAAATAACATTAAATTAGCAAGAGGGGATCCATTGTATACAGCAAGGTTTACACAATTATACACATTTGTGTCCAGCTACATCAAAGAAATGTTTTTTTTTATTAATATTATTATCATTTAGTAAAAACTATCTCCACTAGTGTGTTTCTACACGTAATACATACAGCTTGGGAGAGAAGGGGCTCTGTACAGAGAAAACAATTTTAGCCTTAAAAAATACTTCAAATGCTGAGATTTATGCGGGTATGCAAAAGCAGAAATGTTTTTGGTTTTTTTTTTCATTAATAAGCTCTCTAATACACCTACAATTGCAGCACTGAACACATTTACATAAATGACAGATGACTGACTTTAAGGGAATTCTGTAGTGCTAGATGGGATATTGCTATTATAGTGCATTATACAGCTATGGCAATATTTTTTGATTTGTTTAAGCATGCAAACACTATAAACATTGGGATATTTTTGCACAGTGGTGTAAATACAGCACTATGGCTAGCACCTTAAACAGTTTACCTAGCACCATGCAGTAGAGAGAGGACAGGCTTAGAAATGGAGGTTGATTTGGATTCCTGTATTCACACTACTCTCTCATGTGGCTCAGTTCTCCTCTAAGAATTGCTGTGTAGGTGGGGTAGGAGAGGTTTATGACTGATGCTGATTTAAAAAGAACACCTACCTTTTACTGTAAATGATAAATAAAGAAGCAAGGACACTCCACAGTTAGAGAAACACTACTGAGAACTTGAGCTCCATAGTCTCCCTAAACCTGACCCCTAATCTCCATCTAAATTCTTCCTAATCATCAGTGGCATCTGGTCCAGTAAGTATTTAATATACCCCCTGTGGATAGGTATTGGCTTGTGGCTTTGGATGTAATTTACTGAGGGCTGACTGTGTGCCACTGGGTGTTTCCCACATCAGGGAAATCTCCCAGTGGAGTAAGACAAATATAAATGTGACTTCTGCTCAATTTAAGCAAACAACTCTCCCTCTGGATTGATTCACCTATGCCGGATCACGAGAAGATGAGCACCAAAGGCAAAAAAAAAAAAAAAAAGGCACCCCTGACAAATCCTTCCATATAGATTTAAAACACCAAATTATCTTCTCGTTTTCTATTGCACTTAAAGATTAATATTATTATTATTACTATTATTATTAATTTACATAAGATATACAGGTATAAAAGTTAATTATAAGCATATATATAAATATGTACATTGAACTAATCCGGATTACTTTAATTCTTTACTTCTAGCAGAAATAAATTTCTGGTATTTCCCCCCAAAAAGTACGCTCAGTATACAGACTGTATACAAAAATAAGTTACTATAATGTCCACTGATTAACTTGGCCTTTGTCTCCCTTCACTTAGAAATGTTCTGGAGAGATTTTGTGGCATAGCGCCTTTATTTTCTCCAAGTAAGCGTATATGAGAAGATCCTTTTCGAAGAGCCTGAAGAAGGTTGTAGTGCGAGAACTACCCTGTTCTTTCTCAGCCCTTCTTTGCCCCCTGCTCCAGCCCGAGGTCCCTGTGCTTCCTCCCTCTGTGTTTGCAGTCCAGGGAGTTTGGCAGAGCGAAGCAGGATCTGTTTGGGGGTTGGTGGTATCTTCTTGCTTGGACAGTGTTTGGCCATGGCTTGGACATGGTTTGCTTGGTTTGGAGATAACGCCATTCTCCACCCATGCGAATGTGTCTTGTTCCATTCCTCTTTGCTCTGAAGACACAGTCTCACAGGAAGCAAACAGGGCTCACTTCTAGGTGGTAATGAGAGCCGGGACTAGCTTTTGGCAGGTTGTAAATGTCAACCACAGGGAGGAGGGTGGGGTCTAGGGAGTGGAACACAAAATGGGTCTGGTGCCAGCGCCCATCTTTTATCTGAAATATTGAAAATATCAGAATTAGAGCAACTTTTTTATACCCACAGTTTTCGGTATGCTTTGAATGCTTGAAATTCAGTAATGATATAACATGTAATAAACAAGATAACCGGATCTCAGTCTTACCCAGCAGGAATCCTCCAAGACTTCTGGCTCCAGCTCTCCTCCCACCTCAAACACCTCCCCACTCCAGGCCTTGAATTTCACAGACCCCTGTTCAACAGGCTGATCCTCTGCTGACCTCCAAATAGAGACATCCAGGCAGTGGATGATGACGTGCTGCACGGCCTCTGAGCTCAGCAGGTGGAGGAAGTTCATCTGAACACGACCAACACTGACTGTTGGCTACAGAAAAAGAGATGGTTAACAATTCTATTTTATGTGTAACAGTTCTTAAGATTTTATAATTGTGTGGATACTGGGGGCTATTACTATGTCATGCATACTTTGGACACTGTTACTGGTTTCAGGCAAGTCTGTCCACCTCCGGTAAAGTTGCAGGTGACTTCTATTGTGTCTGACATGCAACCCAGGTTGGGGTCAATCCAGTACGTGCCTGAAAATAAAAACACGTTTTAGGATCATTCGACTATCTATACACAAAACTGTTCACGCTCTGTGTCGTGCACACCATTCTCACCATCATTTAACTTCTGTTCACAGCTGTGCAGGTCCCTGCAGATACGGGCAGGGTTGGTCCGAGTGCCCAGTGGGTTCTTCAGGCTCTGGATCAGGTTACTGAGGTAGTGGAGGGTCTTGAAGATCTCTGCACCTTGGTCCAACATCGGCAGGTCCATCACAGGCTTATTCTAAAAAAACAAGAGTCTTTTAAGTTGTCAACAGATTACAAAGTATAACAATGGGGAAATACTATCAACATTTTCCACTAACCTCAGTCCTGAGTGGGGTGGATAAATCCATAAACAATACACCATCTTCTTTCTACACCAAAAAAACCCAGTTTGAATTTGATCAGTGACATTGTATCTTTTAACACATATTGAGTGTAATGAAACCAGCAAATATAACATGTCTTACAAATGACAGAGGGACACCTGGAGGACCCTAAAGGAGATAAAAAACAGGTAATTAGTCAATGTGTCATGAAAGCTGGAAAATAATATTTGGTTAAACGTTGAGGGAAAAAAAACTTACTGGACGTCCAGGAGGTCCAGGAGATCCCTAACAGGGAAGAGAACATAATTTCTGTATTAACTTTTTGTCATTCAAGTGGCCACAGTAAAATTAAAATCCATTGTAACAGGAGGGAAAGACGATGCTGTGCAAACATACCCTTGGACCTTGAGCTCCCTGTCAGAGAGAGAAAAACATATTTTTAGCCTGAATATTACCATCATCTCTGCTTTTTGCACTCTTAATGTAAACAAATGGGAAAAAACAAGTGATAGATATGATAAAAGACAAAGAAAACTCACAGTCTCGCCACGATTGCCTTTCTGTCCTCGAGGGCCCTGTAAAGTGTACATAAACCAGTGAGTATACTGAAAGACATCAGCACAGAGAAATGTCAAAGCTTCTGTCATGTACAAAACGTACTGCTCTTCCATTGGGACCAATAATTCCTACAGGACCAACAATTCCTCGTCTACCCTAAAGGAGAAAAAAAAAGAATGAGCATTCTGGAGCTTTTTATCAGCATGATCTAAATCATCATGTTACTTACCACTGATCCTTGAGGCCCTTTTGGCCCTCTTATGCCCTTTGGCCCAAAGTCTCCTGGAGGCCCCTGAAGGTGATACAAATTTAACACAGCCATTACACACTTTGTCAGTTCGGCCTAAAACATCTCTGACTATAGATTTTGCTTCATCTCAGAACTGTACAATCAGAACTGCTCCCAACAATCATAGATGTTTACATCTGCGCTGTAACTGCAATAAGTTAATCAACCGATTCGCACTACAACCTGGTTTGCCTCTTATCTGTAGTTATTTATATTTAATTTAATAACTGTACAGTACTCTGTTTATAGTAACCATTGTCCTTAATGTAAATATGTAAGAAAAATTATGTATGTTTCTGTTCTGTGTCCTGTGTACTGTTTGTTTGTATATGTGTCTTTCTGGCTGCTGTTACAACCAAATTTCCCCTTGTGGGACAATTAAAGGATTATTCTATTCTATTCTTCTATTCTAACACTGGATAAGCTCTGACGGCTTCAATATTGAATTGGATTTAGGAAAAATGAGCTATAGTGGTCTTACCCGCCATGTCGCATGATTAGTCACACATCAGCTGACATTAGTTTATTTGACATGTGCATAAAATGTGATTTATAGGTTTATAATAGTACACAACACAAACTTGTGCAAGCACCAACAATTTCAGCTTGGTCAGGGCCAGGAGTTGCAACATCTAGTCTAGACCTGAACAACAAATCAAGTGTAGTGTTAGAGGGCACCAAGTCAAGTTCAGCTGAAGTCCTGGCAGATCAGATGATGGCTTACCCTTCAATGCATTCAATTAGGAATTATCATAAAGGGCGTACTGTTTATGCTTGCATTTGGTGTGCAACTGCAAGCTGCTTTGTAACCCACCCCCATCTGAGCTCCTCCTTTTCGTTCTTTTCCTGTCTTAATCAATGTCATTGTCACGTGTTGTCTAAATTACCTGCACTATTCTGTCCTCATCTAGATACTAATGACCATGCACTGCAAATGAACTGCCTCATATATGTTTGGAAAATTCTGTTGGTGTTTGTTGTAAACTTACCCTTGGTCCAAAAACTCCCAGAACTCCTGGAAAACCCGGCTCTCCTGTGTCACCCTGAGTGAGAATTTAGTCCAGAATTATAATTCAATCATAACAGCGTCTAACCCTTGTTACGTGTACTACTCTATCTGTTGCTGACACTCACAGGTTGTCCTTTAGGTCCTTTGTCACCCTGTGGTCCTGGCAATCCCATTCCACCTTTGAAGCCTCTTTTTCCAGGAGGTCCACTCTGACCCGGAAGACCCCGCTCACCCTGAATGGATGAATGAAAGCATTTTTACTAAGGCTGTCATACTCTACTAGTATATTCCTTACTTGAGGTAGCTATTGCTCATTGAAAAGAACATCCCTCGTACCTTTGGTCCAAAAGCTCCCTGATCTCCTGGGAGTCCTGGAACACCAGTTTTACCACTCGAGCCAGCTTTTCCAGGAAGACCAGCCTCCCCATCGTCACCATGCTCTCCCTAGATTCATATTGAGAAGGTAAAATGAGGAAGAAGAACATGGTTAACTGAGCTGATAAAATAAACCAGGTTTTGTCCTGATAGTGGCATTAAGAAGACAAAATCAGCTTACCAAACTGTGCATTCATGCTTTTGGAGCAGTATGCACAGTTCTTGACTACATGCAGGTCAAATAATCAACAAACAAAGGACATCTAATTATTAAATAATAATAGTATTTTATGATTAATGAATTGTTTATGCGCCTAAAGGGAGTTTATTGACCCAATAAATGAGGAGACAGGAGACATTTTGCCTATCTACAGTTACGAAAGGGAGCAAATTCATCAGGCTGTTCTGTTCATCTGTGAAACTCATTTCCTAGATGGAAACAGGATTTAAAGGCCACTAATGAAATGAATAATATGATTTCCTTGATCATCTCACCGGGATTCCTTTACTGCCATCTTTTCCTGGGACTCCATCAACCCCAGGTACACCCTCCTGACCCTCTCGGCCCACCACACCTCTAGGACCAGAAGGACCACCTACACCCTACAGAGCAAAGGAGGCTTATCAAATAAGTACAGCAAATCTGGTGAAATGCATCATTTAAGCTGATTTTACTTGACAATGAAGACAATCCATTTTACGAATATGCATTTTTTCTAGACAGATAATTTGCAAAAACTTTTCTTTTTAATTCAACACTAAATGAACCTGCTGTGGGTGTAGGAAAACGATTGACTCACTTCTGGTCCTCTGGCTCCTTTTGGTCCTGCCTGACCCTGTTTGCCTTTCTGACCCTTAAGAATGAGAGATAGAAAGTTTTCAGTGTGCAGTTACTGAACAGGTATTGATTATTAAAGGTGTGTACTGACATCTTAAAAACACATCTCTGGTACTTATTAGAAGCTGGTAATATTAAATGCTTACTGTGATGACCTTTTGTTGTTAGCCCACATTGCACAGCGCTGTACGCTTTGGTAAATTTTTCTGATAATAATTTTCAACTTTTGCAGAAACCTGCTGATCTTTTTGCAGCTATTTATGTCTCTATATAAATAGAGTTAATATGATGCACATTTATATGAGGTAATTACTTGTTATGCACTGAACTAGCATCCTATAAATGTTTTCATTAGCTGTTCACATTATTTATTACAGTAATAGAGTAAGTACTCCATCCTACCACCTCCCTATACCAAAGTGCCAAAATGTTACAAATACGTAATTAAAAAATGTACATTGATAGTTGCATTTTATATTAGCTTTGTATGTCAAAGGACTCATTATGCAGACTGGCCCATTTCCCAAGCTGTAGACCAACAGTAACATATTGCTGAGAACCTTGAACCTCACACACATCATAATTTTTGTTTCCCATCCTTACTTGATCTCCTTTGGCCCCTTTGGGTCCTTGCTGCCCTTGAGGTCCAGGATGTCCCTGAAATTGACAATTGTGTTAATGAAAGCATGTAAAGACAAACCAGGGGACTGTCCCTTGTGTTTGTGTGCCTGAAAATCCCAAGTTTTGGCACTTACTGGCAGTCCGGGAGCACCGGGTCTACCTCGCTCACCATCCACACCAATTTGCCCCTAAAACATAACAACAGATTATAAAACAGATAATCACAAATGAATATTACAAAAAATCAAGTGGAAGGATGGTCCTCACTTTGTACCCAGGATCTCCTGGCTCCCCTCTTTCTCCTCTGTCACCTGGAGGTCCCTGATACAATACAAAGTCTATTAATAATCTGAAAATTACATGATTTCTGCAACTGTATAAAAGACAAATATGAGAAAGATAAAGGAAAGTAAGTTGGGTGTGACTTACCATGTCACCCGGAGGACCAGGAGGACCCTCTACCTTCCCATCATCCCCTTGTTCGCCCTAAGCATAAAAGTAAGAGAAATTTTACTCAAATGTTTTTGAGTAATACAAACTTTCTTGATGATTTTAAGCTTTTTTTAAATGCCCCCTGAGTGTTACATATTTAGCTTATTCCAGGGGCAGAATAAGGATTTGGCCTATGATACAGTGAAAGAGTAAGAGAAGCACACCACATAAAGTGAGCAATGCGTACCTTTTCACCTTTTGGTCCCGGAGGCCCTATGGG
Organism: Oreochromis niloticus; assembly: GCF_001858045.2. Taxonomy (NCBI): domain Eukaryota; kingdom Metazoa; phylum Chordata; class Actinopteri; order Cichliformes; family Cichlidae; genus Oreochromis; species Oreochromis niloticus. The sequence continues at coordinate 16,440,735 of NC_031972.2, forward strand.
GCCTTGAGGTCCCTGATGGCCCTGCAAAGAAAGTCGCAAAAAGTCATATTATCTAAACTAACTAGAACAAATGCTTCATTGTGCTGACTCTGATGTATGACCTTAACAAAACAATCTTACCTCATAACCTGCAATACCAGGCTCCCCCTGTTGACCCATTCGACCGGGAGCTCCCTATAGAGAACAAGTGTTGCATCTTCAATTGTTTTATCTATTAAAGGATTATTACGTAAAGTGCTTGTGATTTACATCATTACTATTCCACCTTACCACATGACCAATAGTTCCTCTGGAACCCTTTGGCCCAACAAAACCTGGCGGTCCAGTCTTCCCCACTGGTCCAGTCTCCCCGAGGTGACCTTGATTACCTTTGGCACCCTAAACGTACAAGATAAGAAGAGTTATAATATACCTGAGCACACAGCATTTGTGTATTTGTCATCATTTGTTAGGTTATTTGATGTTAGCACCTTTGACCCTGGTTTGCCTCGTTCCCCAATTTTGCCAGGCTTCCCTTCTGGACCCTACCATGAGAAAAAGTGAGGTTTGAAAGTCTGTGCGTGTGTCTTTGAATTTTAAAAGAAAGACAGGTGACTTACCCTGACACCAGTGAATCCAGGACTTCCAGGTGGGCCCTCCTTTCCCTTTTGTCCGGTTTCACCTTTTTCTCCTTTGTCACCCTCCTGACCCATGTCACCTTTTTCCCCCTGAAGGTGCATGATGGATAGCGGCACTCTTACACACCAAAACTAATACTGTGGTTTGGAATACAGCATGGAGGACAGTTAAATCTCGAAAGGGAAAAAACATCTCACCTTGGTTCCATCAGGACCAGCTGGACCAGCTTCTCCCTCTAGACCTGGCTCTCCCTGCACACACACACACAAATATATAAATATAATATGTTTATGAAAGAAACAAGAACAAAGAAGCCTGTACAGCATAATTCAAATAAACATACCCGCTGTCCTATTAGTCCCTGCTCTCCGATATTCCCAGGAAGTCCAATGGCTCCCTGACACATAAACACAGATAGCTCTTAAACTTTGATATCCTGTTTACCACTACGGAGTAAAAACATAGAGCATGCCCAGGTAAAACTACAACAACAATATTATTCTCTCACCTTCTCCCCTGGCTCGCCTGGCAGTCCTGGTTCACCCGCTTTTCCTGGAGGACCCTTGAAAATACACAGAAGATGAAGAGAGGAAAACAGCAGATGACTCTTTGCCATTTCATATGAATAATATCTCAACTTTTGTGTATGTATTGGCATAAGAAAGAGGCGAGAGAGAGGGGGAAAAAAAGACCCCTTTGTTATGTAGCTGACTGATTAAATCGGACAGACTGGTTAAATTAGAGAGCGTTATTGATCCACTGGGGTAGGATGAAGAACAGATGTCACATATTTATTCATTTAGTTTTCACAACACCCTTTTTGTACATGCAAATAAACAGCGCGACCTTTTGCATGTGGAATATGAATGCACGCTTGTCTGTAAGCGAGGTCTCTCACTTTTTGACCAGTCTCTCCCAAAGGTCCGATAGTCCCACGTGGCCCTGCCGGTCCCTAAATGACAAGAGAAATAGAGATGTTTCAGCCTAATTAAAATCAACTAGATTGTCATGTGCACAGAAAGAAAAAGAAAAGGGAACCTCTGGCTGATGTTTACTGTGAGTGTGCCAGTGGCAGATAAATCAGCAAGCCATCAGTACCCAGTTTGGCTCTGAATGCAAAGACTAATTGTGTCACTGATCCTGCTTCTTAAATGCTGATGCTTTGGCACAAATACTTCATAAATAATGTCAGGGTGCATGAATATTGCAGACTTTCCAGCTACAAAATTGCAGCACAAGAAACATAATTATGAAGAATGAATGGAAAATACGATTTTTCTCTGCTCTGTGAAGTATACAGCAAGAGAAATTATGTTAGTCATCAATTTTCTACTTAAACAGGAAACAGGAGAATATCAGCCTGCAACTCTGTCATATTAATGAAAACAAAGAGGGATGGGGTCTCCAATACTGCTGCGGGAAAGTCAGTGTGCATGCAAACAGACACATTTCTGAGCCTCTATTTATGCTCTGCCTGTCCCGCTGTTCAATAAAACAAAGCCACAAGAAGGAGAGCAAATCTTTTAAAGTAAAGACTGGATTTATTGTAGCAATAGCGATCACGTCTACTTCCCTGCAAGTTCAGCAGTTTAGCGGTTCTATAAATGCGGAGTTTCTTTTTCAAAGATCAATCTTGTTTTTTGTCACTACACAACAGATGTGCAAAGAGTGAGAAAATTCACTGGCTGGGCCAGAGGAAACATTTAATACAGGCGAATATATTTTTAATAGGCACTCAAATATGTCTCATAAACTACCTCCTGGCTTATGGGAGCTAACAGGGCTGGGCAGAGCGAACTACTCTGTTGCTCGGAGCCAAAAGGAATCTATTAAAACTCTCAGAAGAAGGGAGAGGAAGTTTGATGAGCTGGAATGAAAATACTGCAAGAGACTGAAAAGGAAGGAAAGAGACGGTGGATGGTCGGAGATATCAAAACAGGAAAGGTATAAAGATGATGAAGGAATACAAGAGACATATTTGAGAAGATGGAAGAGGTTCATACTGGCTCGCCCGCTATTCCCTTGTCCCCTGGAGATCCAGAAGGCCCCTGGATACCCTAAAAATTGACAAATCACATTTAAAAATCTGTTAGAAAGCTATACATTGTAAAAGCAACACAGCATGGCACTGCATTTCAGGTGTGATGTCAGATACAGTATATTCAGAAAATGACATCAGCAACTATAAAATAGAGAGAGTAGAGTTTCATGACTCCATCTAATCTTCCTCAGTTGTATTTGTTTATTATTCACATGTATGATTATAATGAACTTACAGAAAATCCTTTAGGTCCGGTTTCTCCTGGTTCTCCTTGCTTTCCCTGGAAAAACATTAAAAAAGAATGGAAACGGTTCTACAGTGCATATTTATACACTTGTTATGTAATCACATATACAATATGTTATTTAACTGTCTATCCATACAAACAAGTTTATCTTTGTGAAATCTATTACACTGATTCCTATGATGTTGAATTTACAACCATCACTATAAATAAAGATCACTACAAGGTACTGCAACAGCTGCTCAGATACTCTATATCCCAAATGAAGGGAAGTCTCAAAGTCTCAAAATAAAACAAACAAATAAAATGAACAATAAGTTGTCACATATGTAAATCTAGGCCACAGACTGTGGGTCTCCAAACTCTTGTTATCATGTATGTCCTCTAAAGTATGCTGACGTCTCACTCCTCGGGAGGAACATAAGCACCAAAAAAGTATATGAGAGGAAGAAGTGGAAAATCAGAAAGGTACCGCAGGAGCTTTACCTGCGGTCCAGGGAAACCTAATTTTCCTGGAGGACCATCAGGACCCTGCGGAAAGGAAGAAGGATGAGCGCTAGCAACTGTCCAGACACATCAGTTTATTTCATATTTACAGCTTTCAGAATGGAAAAAAAGAAGATGTGTAGCTATTTTTCGTGGTGATTGTTGCTTATTTAGCGATTTTGTTCTCTTATATGCTTTTTTTCTGAAATGTGTCTGCATGATTTGATAAAAGTATATCGCAGCGTCCTTACCTTCTTGCCCTCTAATCCAATCTCTCCAGCTGGACCGTCAGGCCCTTTCGCTCCCTGAAACACAAGACAGCTGTCACTTCACCAACAGAGGTCACTGTAATACTGCCAGACAGCCACAACATACTGTAAACAAACATCTCTGTACAGTTTGACACCAACACTGCCCACATGCTAGAGGCTGCGTGAGGGTTACAGTGGCCTGCAAACTGCATTTATCAGGAAAATATCAAAAATAAACATATCTGTGTGCTTATAGTTAATGTATGTACATGTGCAGAGAGGCTTCATGTAAAACTAGCTACTTTGCTGTATGTTCTCACTGATGGCACTGAGGGTCACTCATCTATAAGACGCATTATTTCAATTACAAGTCAGGGCATGCACATATGCATACAGCTCACGCTTAAACACACACATTTTTAGAACAGCTGTCTCTTTACTTTACTTGTATGCACCTGTCAAAGATAATCACTGTAAATCTACTAAAAGGCCTGCTAGTCCTGTGAGTAGTGAAAATAAATAGGAACCAGGCAGTGTACCAGCACAGTCCATCTGCTCTGCACCTGCATCCAGACCATATCTGTTGTCAGCGCTGTGGAAGATACTGGCTCACTAACATCGAGAAGATGCTCACTGACTGTGACTGTGTGACACCACACGGGTCAATCGGATCTGATCGGATCTCGGTGGCTATAAAGAGTGAGCGTTTAACTGCCCCTTTCTCAGGATAATTGAAATATTTTACGGTGGAAATCAAAAAGCCTATAACATGACAGCCCCACAAAGGAGGCCTTGTTGTGAAAGTGATTGATGACTGGGCACAGTGGGAGTTTGGCCCATGCAGAACAACGCTAATTGAAGTGCTATAAGCCTATTATACATGGAGCTGGATGAGCACCGCTCATTAACATTCCTGTCTGGGGTACCTGCTACCCACTGGTTACGTTTACATAGACTAATTAGCTGACATGTATGGAAAATATTTTATTCTATCTAGGCAAAGAAAACATATTTATGCCTAAAACTTGATTAACCACATCAAAAGAGTCAGCATCTATATGAACTGGCCGTCTTGGATGGTGCCAAGAGGGAGGGATGATGAGATGACTCTTCAGTATGGAAAACATTAGCAGAGGATTTCTAGTGATTAGAAGTCATGAGGAGTTATTAGACACAAAACGTGATTGGGTGACTCCTTGTGGCTGACATCCACAAGTTTTACTGGAGAAGTTTTTCTTCTTTTTTTAAACTAGAAAATAAAAACAGTCACAGAAAACGACAGCAGTGGCACTAACGCCCTAAAGGCTGATGTTGGCGTGCAGTTTTATCTCCCTCTTTTTGTGTTTCCACAATATATCCATGTCAGAAAACAGTCTGAGCAGAGCCAGATGTCACAGTTCACAAGGCCTCGTGCTTCAATCCAAGTAGGGAAAATCTAAAACACATATGCTGTTCAAATCGTAGTTGTATGCAGTCTCATTTCACACTAAGATGCTTTATCCAAGCGTGACAAAGTCTTTGATACAGAGCTGTTACAAAACAGCCTTACTTCATTTTCTTCTGTCCAACGGGAACATTAAATTGCTTGTGTCAGCTCGGACTTGATCGTGCCAATCAGTTTGTGTTTGCTTGCTTCATTAAACGTGGTGAATGCTGATTACACTAAAAGCTTTTTATTTTAAAAACTGTTGCTGGGACTGAGCTTGTGTGCATTTAGACTGCGGGGGTGAGATACGAGCGTCTGCGGTCGCACACATAAGATCACAGCTGCTAACAGAGTCTGTGAGAGAGTAACTCCTGGCTTGCTGGGGTCAGGTTTCTAGTCTTGGAAGATTCAATGTACTAAGTCATGTAGCAGCAGGCAGATTTATTGGCAGTGGAAGCTGCTGACATTAGTAATAGCTGAAAACACAACTTGAGATATTAGAGTGTGGCCAGGCCCATCTCCCATAGATTCTTCAGATGAAGAAGCGCAACGCTTTTTCACGCCACTTTCCAGCTGGCTCATTGGACCCAAAGCAGTAAAACGTTCCCTAACTAAAAACAGGCTAAAACTTAGGTACGTTCACAACTGTGAAGTAAAACTCACCGTAAACATAATTATAGAAATTGTCCTCATTATCCTACTCAGAATTCTTTATTATTGCACCTGAAAGCAGATGTTTAATTGGGACTTCAAGAATTTATTTGCTTCATGGTGTTCCAGATGCCAGATTTTATGAGCAACATCAATTATTGGGGATTGAAATTTCTCTTGATGGTATTTATCCAGATACTATTTCAGGTCTTAGTCCCTGTTTGCCTGGTTATCGTCTTTCAAGAAAGCACTTTTTGGTTTTATGTGTTTTTTATTGTTCCCGCAACGCTGAAATTGAACAAATCTCAGTGTTTTTACTGGCATTATCTGTGTCTGCTAATTACCTCTCGCTGAAGTCTATTTGCATAGAGTTTGTTGCCACAACACTGGGGAAGTGTTAAAAAGGTCGGTAACAGAGAAAAAAACACAGGTGCTCTAACTTCCTCTTGAGTACTAAGCAGTGTAAAATAATGTAACTCGCTGCTCCTATCACTTTATAAGTATTAACTTTAAAGGTGCCATTTGTAATGCTAATGTGTTTACACGAGGTTTCATAAAATAAATAATAAATCAAATATGTAATAATGAGATTATTTTAAAAATGCAGAAAAAGGGGGAACAAGGGGGAAAGAATAAGAGGGCAACAAATAGGTTTTTAAGGAGGCAAAGAACAGTTATACTGTAAGTAAATTTAAATCGGTAAGTAATTTTAGGTAGTGCAGGAGTAGTTTTAAGTAAATTTAGGAATTTCATAGAAAAGGAAATTATTTTGTAAGTAATTTCATGCACTGCATAAGTCATTTGTTGGTAATTTTGTGGAAAAACAAACAGTATTTCCCCACCTTACATTGAGGCACACTATAGTTTTTGGGGCATAGGCCGTATTATGAAGTGGCTTAACTTTGCCTAACTTCCAGGTAGTTTACTTTCCTGTAAACTACCTTGAAGCTCGAAGTTTTTGCTTACACAGTAATTGTGAAAGAACAAAAATTAAGTTAGACTTGGCTCCATCAATTTATGGTTACAATTGAATAATAGAATAAGACAACACCCATCATGCACATCAACATAATGAATATTAAATAAAAATGTAAAAGAATAGCGATGTAAAAAGGCAACATTAATCGACTCCATAATGTGGCCTGCACCACGATAAGTAGAGCATGTTTACGATGTAAGATGACGAAATATTGTTTCTTTTTCTGCAAACTTAGCATGAAATTGCGGACTACTTATAATTACTTATGCAGTACTTAAATATTATTACTCATTCTAGTGTGCCTACCTTTGAGTATTTGGAGGGAAATATAATTACATTGTAATTTCAAATAAAATTCATTGAAATTATATTTAATTACAGGGGAATTACTCCCTTAGTCACGGGTCGTATTAAAAAGCTTCAGCAGTGGCATTTGTGAGTGATGTGTCAGTTTGCTATTAAAGCAGAATAATTCAATCCAATCTTAGTTAATCATTAACATAAACCCTGCTTCCCCAGTTTACTATATTTATCTGCAAGCAGCTTCCAGATGAGCAACAAAAGCCAGATCCCATTTTCCAACCACAACAGAAGTGATGTTGTTGGACTAACAATGACTCGTTCCCATAACCACCAGTTATTGTTCCATTTCTATGGAATGAAGAAAAGAGCATTTGGTTTACATCACCGGAGCTCTTCTAGCGCTCATAATGAGTTCGCTATCCCCCCCCAAAAAAGGCTGAAACATTAATTCTTCAACTTTGAAACTGCATATGTGTGCAGAAGCACCCGCGTCTTTTAAAACATCTATAACATCAGCTCAGATTCCTTCACACATCACTTCACCTTATTCACCAAACAGCTCTGAAAGCAGTAGCACAGATCTCCTATAAACACAGAGCAGAGCATACGCAAAACAGAAAATGGTGTATATACACACTCTTCTGCCAAATCTACGATCTGTTCTCAAGGCTGTGATCTGTGACACAGTGACTGCAGAACGCCAGTCAACACCTAAGCTGCAAAGAAAAAAAAAAACAACTAAACTCACGTGAACCTTTCGACTTACCCGCAAGCCTTTAGGCCCTCTGGTACCAGTTGGCCCAGTCGCTCCAGGAGGGCCCTGATAAACAAAGGAAAATGGGGGATAAAGAGAAAACAAGGGGGAGGGACAGAGATAAAACAAAGGTTTACACTGACAGACCACAGAGCCCCCTGGCTGTTGACCTTGCAGGGCAGCCTGACCTCGGGAACACACTATAGGGTTTGTTGTTAGATCTGTCACTCACACCAATTAAAGGGTCTGCTCTGGAATCCTGTCCTGCTGCACCCCAAATCCCCCATATTTATATTTGTTTTGGTGGCTCAGTGGCCCCTGCCTTCAACCAATGATTGGCCCGCTCTGTCAAAGCCGGCCACGGCAAAGAACGGGGGGCAGGGGAAGCTTCTAATTGGTTATAGGTGTTGGGCGTTTGACTGACAGGAGGGTAATGCACATTCGGCGGGAGGTTGCCAGGTTTTATAATGCTCAGAGAAACCTACAGAATGTGGGTTAATAAAAATACTTAAAATATCATCTACGAACAAATGAGATTAAAATACTTTTTAAAAAATAAGAAAAAGTTAATTGATTAGTATTTCAAATGTCTATGAAACAGACACTTACTATTGTTAGTAACCACTCACTGTCATCACTATGCTTAGAGAGGATCATATACAACTATGAATGAGTAAAAAGAAAGTGCAAAATATGCAAAAGGATGGTGACTTACTGGTCTTCCTGGTGGTCCAGTAGGTCCGGCCTCACCCGGTGCCCCCGGGTGACCCTGGCGTGCAAACATAAATAAACATGAACTCAGTACATCGATTACAACTGATACAAGTCAGGAAAAAACACAAAAACAACACAAAATGATGATATTCTGACACTTTCACCTATTACAAAGTAAGTTTATTTAAGCAGAAAGGTGTTGACATAAAGGCCAAACTCATTCTCCAAATTGCACTGAGACGTGTTTGAGGCAATAAATTGTCCGTCTTTCACACCCTCATTGGTAGTTCAAACATACATCTGGAGAAATGCTCTGTCCGCTGGAAAATACCTTTTAAGTAACGATGAAAGAGAAAGCGGAATAGAAAGAAAATAGACAGCATGAGGTGATGATTTTATGTAGGAAAACATACTACTTTTGGCTGCTTTTCACTCTTCTTTTTACATTTTTTTTAACAGTAGCTTGTTTTTGGCCAGGCCATTTGTAAAAGCATAACTATATAATGGGGAGTACTTCAGTCAGAACTACTCGAGACAGCTGAGTGCAGTAAAAATCTATCCAATACGCAAACTTATAGCACAGTAGGCGGTTCTGATGTCATGCAGGAATAAAACAAAGATGCCTACAGTATGAGCTCTCTGTTAGTGACTATAGATGTCTGCTGGTCAGCTCCCCTCACATTGTATGATGCAGACTTTTCCAGAGGGTCTGTTTCTGTTTTGTAGCTGGCCAACACAGAACTTCCTTGTGAGTGAGTATGTGTGTGTGTGTGGTGAAGTCCTCGGAGAAATCTAACTGGCTGTCAGCCAGCAGGAAAACTCTCTCTGCTTGAGCAAGAATGATGACTAAACTCTTATCCACTCCGGCAAGTCGCATACATTAGACAAGTCTGTAAAAGACCCTACACGATAAAGAGCCGACAAACTCTGTTTGAAAGAGCAGGTTAAGCTAAGTTATCCTTTATTGAGCTTCCTCTCAACGCTAAACGCATCCTCAGTATTCAGAGCAGCGTGCAGCCACTGTGTGGAGCTCAAAGCCGGTGCCTTAGCCAAATCCCTTTGGGAGGGTTTATCTTGTGATATTTTTGATGGCATTTTGAACTTAGGACCTGAGGCGACAGTACTAACCACTGAGCAGAGATGTCAGACTAATTTTAGTTCCTGGGCCACATACAGACCAATGTGATCTCAAGCGTGCCAGGCCAGTGAAACCATTGCATAACAAACTATAAAAAAAACAAAACAAAACTCTAAATGTTACCCTTTCTTTTAATATAATGGACTACAATCACTGAAAATGAATAAACCGGCCATTTCCCCAGTGACTGTCTCACTCCACTGTCATTATAAAGAAAGGCTACTGTAATAACGTTTAAACTCTGCAAAATCCTACATTGGTTCAGACTGGATTCCTTTGGCGGGCCTGTCCTAGCCTGCGGTCTGTATGTTTGACACCCCTGGGGTAAAGGAAAGTGCACGACACTTTGGGAATTACTCAGCGGTCCTGCAGATGGTAGAGAAATTATCAAGCGATGTCCGAAAAAAAACAATATCCTCTTTCTATTTTTGTGTTTTCTTTTGAGAAGTTTCCAGCAGGACTGTCAGCACTTTTCTGACCATTAATACCATCAGAGAGGTAAAATATCACAATGGATTCACTGGAATTATTTCTACCTTTGTTCGAATGAATATTACAAGCTTTTTTCCCCAGTTAAAGCCCTCTTGTCAATTGCCAAACCACTGCTTAGAATACAGGGTTTAAAGCTGCCTGAGCTGTGACGACTGAGCTGTGCTTCGAGAAAAAAACCCAACATATTCTGTCATATTCTTGTGGTACATGTGTGCTTAATCCCTCACAGCACTATATTCCCATGGGAATAACAGACACAGTTTAATTTAATATGACCATTTCTTAGGATTTTCAACAAAGACAAGATACCTTCTTTGGAAATGTACTCTTAAGGTCACGTTTTAGCAGTTTAGCAGACTCAAACATCGTGCTTTCTCAGTGTGAAAGCCTTCCACACTCCAGCTGTCATTCTGTCTTACCGTTGGTCCCTTTTCTCCAGGTGGTCCAGGAAGGCCCATCTCCCCTCGATCTCCCTAAAATTGCACAAGTCCAGTGTTTTCTCTTCAACGTGATCTTGTAAGGACTACTGAAATAAATTCATGGAAAAAAAACGCAAATTATTACCTTCTCTCCTGCCAGTCCCGCCTCTCCCACAGGTCCAATGAAGCCCACCAAGCCCTGAAACATGTTGAATGGATGAATTAATAGATGTTTGAATTAATGAATTGGCAAAAAGCGGCCAAGCCGCCAAGGGTTTCTTACTCTCTCTCCCATGGGTCCAACTTTTCCAGTGATGCCGGGCTCTCCCTGCAGAGAGAAATATGCAGTTACTTAAAAGATTAGAATAATGAATTTAATGTTCTTCAATATATTTGACCAAAAAAGCAATTAAAAAAAATCCTAAATAAAAGTGGGGGTTTTTTTTCACCTTAACTCCCTCTGTACCGAGTATCCCAGGGAATCCTTGCCTGCCCATTCTACCCTGAAAGATTTTAGCACAGGATGATGAATAATGAGGGATGCACTTGCCAGTATATGCATCATTAACGTTAATCACAGATTCTCAGCGAGGATAAAGGATCTTTTTCCTGCGAGATGACAGCTTGAGGAGAGAAGCGGGAAACAGTCGGTTCACTGTGCATGTACATATGCAGTGAGGTTTACAGGTATTGCTGACAGTACATTTTGGCGAGCTGTAAAAAGAGTGAGAGAATGACTAATGCTCCTCTTGCACAGACAGTCACTTCTGGGGTTAAGGTGGGTGAAGGTAATGGCATTTTTTTTGGGGGGGGGTTGCTTTTTTACTGGCAGTACCACCTTCAGGTCAGGAATGCCTGAACCAAAGTCCTTGACTGAGTGACTCAACGGTACCAATGTTTTACTCAGGTTTGCTCAGCTGCTTTTACAAGGCAGTGCTGGATAAGGCTGTATTCCGCTAAGATACAAAGGGGGGAAGGCAGATTCTTGCAGTTAATTAGAGATTTCCAAGAATTCCTCTTATCATCTTTTTTAGATTAGAGGAAGATCATTCATTGTGCAGAGAGAGAGACAAATGAAGAGCAAATGAGAAGATAGGGGAGAGGATAAAAAAGAGAGAGGCTAATGCAGTGACACAGAGGCAGAGTGTCAGTCTGTGCTGAAGCTGAAAGACAGCTAGCTGATGAGGTGGAGGAGTAGGAGGACCTGCGGCACCTGGCCAGAGATCAATGACAACTCCCGGAGGAGTCGTACGGCGCTTCCCCTCAGAAGGAGCACAAAAAGGAGGTTAGAGTCTGATGCAGCCGAGTGGGTGGGAGGAGGGTGAGTGTGGAGGGAGTTAGGCTGAAAGAAAGTGCAGATGAATGGAAGAAAGGATGGGATGACAATTACTTAGGTAGCATCTGAGTTTGTTTTGCGGTGAAGCGTAAACTTGACCAAATATTTATTCTGAAAATAATTCTTTTTAAATTTCAGTCATTTCAAAAGGATTTTAATAATCAAAATCACAAATCGTATGTTTCTGCAGTGGCCCATTACTGTCTTCAAGCATTTTATGACACCTATAAATCGTTCCACCTATAAACATGGTGATGGCAATTATTGCCCCCTAGTGGCCATAATCAAGAATTGCATGCACCGTGAGTAAATTATCCTGAGGCTACAGCAGGCTGTGTAAGACACAGAATCAAGACTTCTGACTTGTCCAAAGCAAGAAAAACCCACAAAGACAGCCTACTTTATCACCGCTCATATGATCTCTAACTGTGGCACAGCAAATGTTGCACATGCATAATTAAAGCTAAGCAGTGAAGTTAAAATACGTACGATGGAGCTGGCTGAGAATTAAAAGGAGTAACACATGATTTAAAGCAGGCCACATATTGATCTTGTATAGCTCTTTCTGTCTTTGTGGTTAGGTTACTGTCTACTCTGTAGTAAAAGTTTAACCCTGGGGTGCAAACACCACGCTAATTTAAACAGTAAGTATTAATTTAGTTGATTGTCAAGCTTGAGGACAAATTTAGCCTCACACTGCAATGTTTTTCACAGTCTAAGTGATAGCTCTGTCCCTTCCCCTCCCTCTATCTTTGGCGAGGAGCTTACCACAGATAGAAATAGGATGCTTCTGCATGGGATACAATTTAGACAAACATGCTAAATTATACGATACAACTACAGAAACAGGCAATTATAGCCCTTGTTTTTCACTGATCAAACATGCGCACATTGTGTTATTCTAACATATGATACTCTGGTGGAAAATAATGAGCCTTGTTTTTTGTGGCCTACATGAGGCCCGACTATCTTTCTCTCGTATCCTCTATTTTCATAGGACCAGGTATTTAACCAATAACTCACCTCGAGTCCTGTTAGGCCCGGTGGTCCAATAGGGCCCTCGTCTCCCTGGAAACAGATGATATTGATCTTAGCATGGCTTATGTTTAGGGACATTAAGTGTTCCTTAGCAAAAAAATAAAAATTCCTTGTGCCATAAATCTTTTAATGCCTGTCAGGCGCAGTGGGGTCATTCTTATGTGGGTGACGTCTGAGAGTCTTACCTCCAAGCCAGGGATTCCTCGTGGGCCTGGTAAACCTCTAGCCCCTGGTTTTCCCTTGATGGGTAAAAGACAGTAAAACAATGCTAAATTGTAAAAGTAATTGTAGCATTTACATATGTGTTTTGAGCCACAGTAGCAGCACTGTTATGGGGAAACAGATACAGGTCTGTTAGTTAGATTGGATGGAAAGCCGTAAAAATTTGAGACAGACAACAATGGGCCCCAGAGGATGAATCCTCATGACTCTAGTGTTATCGGACAGTTCCTTAAATGCTATCATCTACTGAAACTTTCTCCAGATGATGTTTAGTTTATGATCAAGTATAAGCAAAAGTAACGCTCAAAACTAAAATAAGGCAGTGGTATTACACCTACTTAAAAAAATATATAAAAACATTGTCATCGTGTGAATATTAGGGGGCTGACGTTATAACTTAGCTCAAGAGCCGCTGTATTTCTCCCAGTGTTGCTGTGGAGCACCAGCCAAGTTCTGTCGCTGTTTTGAGTTAGTTTAGGGACTGCTTAGCCTAGATCATGATTTTACTAACCTTTGGTCCTTCAAGGCCGTTCTCTCCTGGTGGTCCCATGTCACCAGGAAAACCCTATTGAGATTAAAAAGGGCATCAATTATTATTCTGTTTTTGAAATGCAGACATCAAATGCAACAACGAAGGAGTAAATACAAACCTCAGGGCCCGGAGGTCCGGGGGTACCGTCGGGACCTTTCTCTCCTGGCTTTCCCTGTTTAAGAGAAAGATGTAAAACAGCTGAAGTCTTTGTTTGTCTTTTTGGTCAGCAGTGATTTCCTCCTCTCCTCTATGGACGCCATTTTTGCCTAGTCGTGTTGTTATTGTCGAATCATGAACTCTGACATTAACTTAGGCGAGTGAGGCCTGAATGAGTCGTTGACGAGTTCTTGGAGTAATTTTGGTCGGCCGGTCACTCCTGGGAAGCTTCACCACTGTTCCAAGTTGCGAATAATGGCACTCACTGTGGTTTACTGGAACCCTTTTCCAACTGACTTTGTTTCTCAGATGTTTCTTTACATTGTGGCATGATGTGCTGCTTTTTGAGATCTACTTAACTTTGTCAGACAGGTTCTGTTTAAGTGATTTCTTGATTCAGCAGGTCTGGCATAATCAGTCCTGGGTGTGGTTAGTGAAGCTGGACTTAACTTTCTGAGAGACTGAAATGCTACTTTCAGCTGCTCCCTTATTCACAAGGGATCGCTACAGTGGGTAGCTCCACATGTTTGATTTGGCAGATTTTTTTACATTTGATGCAACCCTATAAAGGTTTGTGCCTCCTTCTGGGATCAAACTGGGGGTCTCTCACTTCTTAGGCAAATATAGAAACCACTACACTATAGAGCCACTTGACCTGACAAATAATGCTGGTGACAGTTTCCTGGCAAAGATCAGTGACTTCCTGGACACTTCCTGGCTGCTTGTAAACCTCATGGATAGGAAATTGCTGCTTCAGGCCAAGAAATAGTCCTGGACATAACACGCTATAAAAATGGTTATGTTTACTGTTGAGTTAAATAAAACACTTTAAACATTAAAGATTACATAATGTGCAGGTTTTGGATGTTTTCACACTGCCGGGCTTGCAGTTTTCAGCTTTCTGCTAAGTTAACTGGTATGTCTGTTAGCAGAACTAATAGACATATCTTGAGTTTTGTTTTCTGGCCAAACTGTTAGCACAAAGGCTATTAAGGAAATAGCTTAAGGGCCAATGAAGGCAAAAAAAAAGAGAGTAAACTATTGCTTATCTAAATTCTGTCCACATTTTAACAGTTAAATGTACTCCTGGTTTTCATGATTACATTCCCAGACAAGAACTAACCTGTGGTCCTGGTTTCCCATGGATGCCTGGTAAACCTGGAGCCCCCTGGACACCCTGTCCAATGCAAACAAAAGTTAAAAACTCAGAGAGACAGTCAGACAGGATCAGAAGCTTAATTTCTTTTCTAGCGAAGCAGACATTCGACATGCATGACTCTCTGTTCAAGACTGTGCTATCTCTTGGGGCCACTCTGCTCTGTGATGGATTCGAATTTTGCTTACACACAGAGATAAATGTGGAGGGTGAACATAAGAATTTCCTTAAGCTGAACAGCAGACATCTGGAAAAGTCATTTTGCAAAGACAAAGGCTGTGTAACACGAGTGTACTGCAGGTAGCGTGCCGTACGGTGAGATAGAGAAAGCAGTGAGATAGAGAGCGTGTGCATGTGTGACGTGCACAAATGCGTTGCAAAGGTGATGTACCTTGTCTCCTTTGAATCCAATCTCCCCTTGCTCTCCAGGAATCCCAATTTCACCCTGACAGAGAGAGAGGAGGAGACGAACACGCATACATAGGAAGATGGATGAGGTATGGACAGAAAAAAAGAAAAAAATGGAAACCATTAGGGGGGAATGAAATGTTCCACTTTTCCAAATACAAGCTTTTATTTTTTTTAAACAGACAATACTAATTAGCAGTTTGCACTTCATGAATATCCACACACAGCGAGTGTTATTTACTGGATTAGCCAACTATTCCATGTGGTGTCAGTATGTATTATGAAAGGCATTGCTGCAGTTTGTCACACCACATGTTTTGCAGGCCGTTCGAGTATAAAACAAATGAGTAATAATGAGAAACTGCAGTAATTACAAATGCAAAGTGAGAAGTGTCCAATAAACCAAATTTCAAACATGAGGCCTCTGATGAAGGTCTTTCAGTCACTTTCAGATCTGACTATTTGTGCTTTACCATCATTAAGGTATTGTGCACTGTTCTGGTTTTAGTAGAGGCAGCCAGATTTTATTGCTGTCCTTAAAAGGCCTGCTTGTTGAGCCTTCTTAAATCATCAGTGCTGAGTGGTCTCTTCATGGTGTGTGTTTTTTGTTTTAAATTTCAAGGACAATGTCTGTCTACTTTTCTTTCATTTTCTTCAATAGCTTGGCTGGCTGCTTCAAATTAAAATGCTTCCATTAAAGATTTCACAAAAATATGCATATGGAAACCTCATCTAACCAATAGAAACTATCCTCAGACGTTTATATAAGTTAATTTGCAGGTGACACCTAATGAAAGCATGCTGTTTAAAGTCTAAACTCTGGACAGAAATATCTACGGCAGGATGCAAAAGACTACATATCCATCACATGCTGCTTAAACACAGGTCAATAACAGGAATATTCAGATCACCTTATCACCTTTCAGTCCTGGTTCTCCTGGATTTCCAGGCACCCCCTGGAAAAAGCACCAACAAACTGGTTGAAGGGCACCCCAAAAGCCAAATTCTATCAAAAGTGCATCTTTACGGCACATAACTCCCAACTAATCCAAATTCAAAAGCTTCAAATAGGCTTTCTAAAAAAAATCTTTTGTTTTACTGCATATACAATAACGGATAAAAATAAGACAGTGAAGGCAACAGTTTCTATCTCTATATGTGTGATGTGTGTGAGAGATTACTTTCAGTCCATTAGGTCCTGGCGGGCCAATCTGTCCCACAGGTCCCATGTCTCCCTAATGCAAGAAGATGGGATAAACAAGAAACACATTAATACATAGTGATATCACATGCATAAAGAACAAAGATGTGGCCCAGGCCCCATTCATTAATGTAAAAAACACATATACAATAAGAGCGCACTTTGGGATCCATTAAGAATAAATTCACTGTCTTGCTTCCAGCTTTGCTATCACATCGCACACAACATAAAACAATGGATGATAATATATGACTGACACCGGGAAGAATGAATAGATGTTGTGGTCAGAAGCCAAGATTGTGCATCTGAAGATTAAATCAAAGAGTAGCCTTGGCTCAGAGTTTCAAACATTAGCCTCAGTGAACAATCGACAGAGGATGTTATTAAGTATAAGCTGCAAAATTGCACCTCGGAGCAACTCACTTAATTTGGTATTGCGAGTTAAAAGGCAACCCCCCCCCCCCCCCCCCCCCCCCCCCAAACTTCTAATCTAATGGAATCTAATACCTGATAATTAAGTCATATCCTGCTGGACTGATTTGTCTCTAAAAAAACAAAATCTGCTCTATAGTTTCAGTGCTCTAGTCTCACACTTAAATGTTAATTTCAATTGCATATTTCCTGCTCACGAATTGCTAGAAATGCATGAAGAAACACATTACTCTTAATTTCACTGAATTCAGGTTTATTATCACTCTACTTGAACTCTCACTTGATACTTAGCTGCTCTCTTAAAACAGCAGATTCACTTCTGTATAGACTTTCATCTTCCCCAGAAATGAACTCTGAAACTGAATTTTGCATATTCGAAAGACAGAGATTTGCAGTATTGGGGTATTCAAGTATTCAAACCCGATGGTCACTAAGAGCAAAGTCCGTATGTATTTTTGTGTGTGTCTCTGTGTGTGTTTTTGGAGGATGATGCTGCAATGAGAAGTACTTGCCTCTGTTCTGTGCACACACTGAAATCCATCTGTCTGTGTGTTTGCTACTTTAGCTGCAAACTCAGGTGTTTAGCCAGCAAATTGAGAGGTACATCTTAAGCCCCTGAACGTTGTTATACATATCAGATACTATTATGTCATCCAGATAGCATCAAACTAACGCATCTATAACCTGGTTTTTGGATTTTAACAACTATAAGACCTTACAAAGGGATCGCATCATTTTTATTTCCCAACCATAACATCTCATTTGTAGCCACAAAATTTCATGATATAATGAGACGCCAAAAGATTGCCCAGTAACCAGCTAACAACAGGCTAAAAAGGCCTGTTTTTGTATTTATGCACATATGAAACCCTATAAAAACATGTCTTGATGCATGCTCAATCATCCAGGTAAGTAAATCGCAAAAGACTGATTCTGTTCATCTAGCGTTTTCAGTCATGACAATTTGCACATTAATGATCAAGAACTGACTTCACAGCCCACTGATCATGCAGTGGGCTAGTTTCAGTTATTGCGTAAATGTACTCTTCATAAGGTTGGGGAAACCTGCAGTAAGCTGAGACTGAAGAAGTCACTTGGATGAGTGTGATTACATAAGAGACGTAGAATTGATTCAGCTTGTTATTGCTTCAGGTAATGGAGAATACTGATAATGAAATCCAGTGATTCCTTCCATAATCATAGACACGGAAACATCATACTGGTGAAAAACTGCCACAGATGAGGCTTCATGACATCAAAGGAGGCCTTGTTTGTATTTCAGCAGTATTTGACACAATAAAATTTGGTTCAGTTTTTTTCAACTGTTAAATATCTATATCTATCTATTATAAGTGTATTTCTAAGTGAGAGTCGTTGTCTAGACATTTTCTCTTCTTCAGTAGTTGCCAACCTTCACCCAAAGCTTCTCAGCTTTGGAGTCCCCAGAGAAGAGTGACTGTATATTTTTATCTTTGTAGTGGCGCTCCGTCCTGCTGCTACGTACTGTACATTATACTGACGGATAAGACGGATAAAGAGGACACAAAGCTCAGACTAGGGCTGTAATCAGAGTCCTTCAATTACAGGCCTACTACCACCACCGGTGGCCTAGAATAGGTCGGGAGGAGTGGCAGCAATGGGTGAAGACGGGACGCAACAAGAGAAACCAGGGAGACATTATAATCACACACAATTATGCGGCTGTCGGGCTGGGCAGGCATGGAGGGCAAGGTGATGGGTGGGCGGGGGGCAGCTCTGTTCTAAAAATAGTTATTAAAAGGGAGCTTCAAGAGGAGGACAAGATGCACTGTTAAGGGCTGTGTGATTGATAAACTGCAGACGACTGCCTTGTTCTTCATGTGAGAAAATAGCAGAAATAAACTGCACAATTCAGGCTTTGCATTCACTGTGAAAAAAGCCTTGGAGTCTAAGAGCCATCCACATTCACCTAATATCTATATCAAATATATGAATTAGATTCCCACCAAACTGGCAGGCGACATAAATGCAAGCTAATAAAGTTTTCTCCTTTTTTTCCAGTTTTGCAGGTATATTCAGTTTCATTTAAACATTTGCAGCTGTGGATGCTTGAGACAGTGCACAGAAAACACACAAACTACAACTCACAATAAGTCCAGGAACTCCGTTTGGACCGGGGGCTCCCATGTTACCCTAGTTGGAGAGGAGGAGAGAGAGAGTTAGTGAGATGAAGAGAGAGGGAAAAGGAGCAAGTTTCATGGGTTATTGGCCCTTTTTTTAAACAAACATGCTCAGAAGAGTGGCTCAGTGTTCTTCGCAGCTTATGAGAGGGGGCTGTGTGCATGAATATGTGTGTGCATATTTGTGTGTGTGTGAGGGGTCTCAGGTAGAAGTAAAAGGGATGTGAGACCATCGTCCCACTGTGGCGTTTTCAAATATGCAGGTTCTACCTCAAAAAAAGAAAAAAAAGAAAGAAAGACAAGTGGACAGAGACTGTATCCTAATTAAGGCCATTAACAGGTTTTACTTTAACCCAGTGAAATATCCAGGAGTTAGTACAGTATACCCATTCAGTGTTAAAGAAAATCTATCTCATTGATTTTTGACTTTTCTTCATAGACAGCATAAAGGTTTAGTGAAAGAAAGTAATTTCTTTCACTAAACTTTGGAAATGTGAAGCCAATGCAAAAGAGACCTGCTTTCTTTTTAATGGCCAGCAGGGGGCGACTCTATTGGTTGCAAAAAGTCTTCCAGTTGTGTAGAAGTCTATGGGAAAAGAAACCTTGGCTCCCTTGTTCTGTGACCTCAGTAAACACTTTCCTGATGACTTAATGGTGGTTATATTGAATAAAACACAAAGTTTAATTTGTAACTTATGGAGAATTATACAGTATGCTCACTGGATAACCTCATTAGCTAATGACAAGTTTCCTATTGCTCATGATGCCCAGTTTTAAAGCACCAACATGGCAACAGCAAAACTGGTGGCATCAAAAGGCGACAACATTGCGCAGTAGGTGATGTCATTGTTTAAATGGTATTTTCTTTTATTTACCACCATCATGAAGTTGACTGTTTTAGCCATGGCCATGGTCATTTTTCTTCAAAGGATTACTTATTCGGTGACTTATGATGCCATCACCAACACCATCATCACAGCAAATCTGATGATTTTTCAATGAGCCTCAAAGGAGTTTGATGGCAATCTCATGGTACATCCATCTACAAGACATTTCCTGCCCGTCTCTACTGCAGCTACCCATAAACACATAACAAACTATACATATCTGCTAAGCGTGATGATAGCTTTTCCTCTGCATGTGAAATTACTGATAGCTCAATGCCCCCCAGAAGCACAGCCTTGTTGAGTCTGACTTTTCCAGTAAGCAGCTAAGATTAAATAAGTATATTCTGCTTTTTTCCCAAACATTTTAAGCTTCATCAAGATTTGAAGACAACCTGCTTGCTTTGCAGGAGTAAAATGCATTAAACATGTCATCACAAGTAAAGACAACAAAGAGTGGAGAAGGAAAAAGTAAAATATATAAATATATTTTCATATATTCCATAAGCTTGCCAGACTGATTATTTCATAATAACATTTGATAAATCTAATGCGTAATCCACTTTGGAAGATAGGTCTTATTCTCAGGAAGAGAATAAATGTCAGGCCCAAGAAAGGATTTATTAGCAGTTCAGTTGCCTGCTCTAGAAGAACTGACTAATTGGAGAAGTCGGAGATGGATAAGTGAAGTGTTTTCTAAAACATAAACCTTCACTTCACTTTTATTATGCATATTTCAGAGTGCATCAAGTATAACTTGCTCATGTTTTTATGTTTTTGTTTTAGAGTTTTCACTGACGGGCTTATTAGGTCCCACATTTGTAGGAATATCAAAAATAGTAGAAATGCTACGGTCCGATTATTTGATGTCTTCCATATGGACGGAATTAAGCCACAGACTGGGTTTTGCTGGTCCGTCATTAATGAATTGGGGGAGTCATTATTCAAAATGGCATCCTATTACATCATTTACTATTCTTGGATATCGCCTTCTCATGGCTGTGATGCTATACGTGTGTTGGGACCCAGTTTACAGCGGCGAATAGGAAAAGCTACATTTGAGACTGGTCCCCACTTAATACAGCTTTTTTCTTTTTTGTTTTTCTTTTTTGGAAAATATGTGCCAAGGAAAATGATCTACAGCAGCCGGAGGCATGACACGAAATGAAATGCAATAGCGATGCTTGTCGAGAATAACTTCAAACAAAACCCAAACACGGAGGCAAACTGCTGGACCGACTGAGGATTTAGCCACAAGCACTGTGAAAATGTTACAGTAAACATCAGGGGCGTGTGTGTGGGTAAGTGAGCGTGTGACATACTGGCTCTCCATCAGGCCCAGGTGGTCCTCTCTCCCCAAAGTCCCCAGGAAACCCCTGAAAACAGAGAGAGGAACTTTAATGTTGGTGACATACAGCAACTCAAACATAGATATTCAGAAATGTATGTCCTGTTGCTTTTAGTTCAGCTCAGAGACAACTGATTTTTGGGCAACTTGGGGGAAACGCACGGCTGTGAACACGGCATTCAAATTGATTTGGTGAGCAGTTCTTTATAGACACATCCAGCATTTATGGAGGGACACAAATATTCATTATAGGAGTGGTTCTGGCCATGTGATGCCCACTGTAATCTGCCCCCCAAAATCCACTAATTCACTAACTGAAGGAGCCTGTCATATGATGCTGAGCAGGAAGTGTTCAGTTGCTTCTTTATTGGCCAAATGACACATTGAGATAAGCAATGAGAGAACCAAAGCAGCACATTTAAGGAAGCAAAAACAAACCAATAAGCTGAAAGATGGTATAAAGCTCTTCAGAGATAATGATCACTGGAGATGGATGATCGTTCTCTGGAGCGTCATCTCTACAAGTCTTGTGATCTACTGCTGAAATAAGCATATTTTAGTTACAGTCACTTTAGTGCACACAAGGCGATTGTATTTGCATTGATTGTGCAAATACTGATGCAATTAAAAAAAAAAGTGCATTGTAGTAGGGTCAAATATGCCAATGGGAATGGCCTTAACCACGGAGTCAAGTTAACAGAGCACACTTTCACAAATACTGCTGACTGTTGCACAGCCAAGAGTGCTGCTACTGTAATAGTGCGGCAATTATAATAATTTCACAGAGTCAAATATAGCATTAAATATAAAGTAATTTGAAATATGCGCAAAATAAGAGTATAATGGCTCCATTAAAAGCATTAAATCTATCAGCTGTAGGCTGTGTGTAGCCAACTGTTCTACTGTTCTACCGTAAGCCAAGTAATTACTCTGTCCATTTAGCAGTAACAGGGAAGCTAATCAGAGCTTTGCTAACAGTTGGTGGTTTAGCGCAGAGAAACCACATCTGCATAAAGCAGTAGGGCCAAGGCATTTTAAACCAAACCATTCAGAAAGACTCATAATGGCTAGGTTCTTCTATTCTGGCCTCAATGCATTGTTTCAAAATGCCAATTACTGTTACCTCCAGAAAATGTCAGTTATTTCTGCAAGAGTGGAGATGATTTAGATATACTGCATTTAAATCTCTGTCTATACTTAGAAGCAAATTGTGCTGACTAAACACAACTCCTTTGCAGGTTGTTTCTTGAAAACAAAACGCCATTTCAACCTCACTTTTAGACAATAATAAATCCCTTTGACTGATGCTTTCTAAATGTTTCTCCTGAAACTTCGCATCAGGTCAATGAGGCGATCCTAACAGCACTAACTGCTGTAATTGCACATTGTTTCTGTAGCAGGTGGAGTACCACGCTACCTAAAAACATCGAAGTAGGGTCATTGTGCTACAGAAGCCTGGTTTATAACACGATAAAATTGTGAGCGCTGGGGGAACACACATCTACGAAGGATGACAGTGACCCAAAAGATGAATCATGTAGCTGTCGCCGCTGCCGTACGAGCTGAGGACAAATGTGGGAAACGTGGATTTGCCAAGTACTTAAAAAGCCTTTGAGGAGAGTCATGTGAGCCTTTAGTGTATTTCTGCTTTCACATTATGTCAGACCACCCTTTTCATCAGCCCTAACCTTAAAAAGGATCAAACAGCAGCAGCACTTACTGCAAGATACTGGACTGATATAAAAGAACTGCAACAGATGAGCCTGATAAAGACAACCACCACCAACAGACAAACACAGTCGAACAGAAAAAAAAGGTTATGTAGAAATGTTGGCAATGCACTTTGGAAACTTTTTAAGCTTTCCACTGTTTTAGATATATTCGCTCTTGACTCGTTGGTAGATGGCAGACTGTGCGTCTGTGTGTGTGTGCTTCCTCGACAGAGTACAAGTGCTCTGGTGATGGACATTAAAATGTCTGGCTCGTGTTCTTGTGGTTCTTCTGTTCCATCAGGGAGGAGAGGGATGATCTCTGAGGGATCATCTCATTAAACGTCCATGCTTTCCATTTTCCATGCAAAAGCACTGAAACCAGATGACAGTGATGACGATATGTGTGTGTCTTTTAGTTGCTTTTGCAGGCCAGAAATGTACTTAATTTCTAAATTTACTTCAGTACATTTAATGCTGTCTTTTAAGGATGTTATGCATAAGAAATGTCATGGACATTGGTACTAAACAGACCAAAATAACGATATTTTTATATCTCTGTGCCGTTTTCATGGCTGTAAAACTTATCTTATAATGCAGGCCTCTGTAAGTGAGGAGAACACCCACACGTACGCACTCCGAAAAAAATCTAACGCAATCAAATCAAATGCAAAAGGCCCCCAAAACTTCTGAAGTGCTAAATTTGTATCTGCAGCTGCTTCTTAAACAATTGCCTAATAACAGAATAAGCATCTACTTCTAAAAGCTTCACAATAGTGGACACTCGCTTGCGTGTGTTTAGACGTTTTGGCCAATAAATGCCTTATTTACTGAAAAGCCAATAAGCAACAGCTGCAGAATGATCTCAGCAGTGTGTGTCGGGGGTTACACACTCTTTCTAAAACACTCTGTCAAACTGACTTTGAACACTATATCTGACACACACAACAGAATCAGCGGCTTCCTTCCAAATGGCTTGGCTCCATGCTGGGGGGGACCGAAAGCCCATTACTCCAACAAAAGCCTTTTTCTTGTTACATCCAAGACCCCGACATGCGGCTGGTGGGACTCCACTCTATTCAGGCTGCAGTTAACCCTTCCAACAGCCATGGAAATACTTAGCTGATTGAAAGAATGACGTAAATGCAGACCTTATAAATTTTCATATGTGTATGTGTTGGATTCTTTGCACAAAAAGTTTCGATCTGACCCAAATACAGGAAATTTTTCTTTTTTTTCCAAACTTGTCTCTGAACTTTAAGGTTCTAAAAGCTATAATCAGCATCCATGACAAAGCGAACATTCAAAATGAGCACATCCATCACAATTTATCACATTTTTGAAAGATTATCTGCAAAGTATGTTGAGACAAAACTTTACCGGCCTACCCATCTTGCCCCTCTTCCCTGGTTCGCCGGGTATACCCTGAAAATCCAAACAAGATAGAGAGAGCAGAAGTAGAAAAGAAAGCAGAACAGAAAGGGTGGAAAGAAGACAGAAACAAAGAAGAAAGACAGAGTCAGACATTATGTAAAAAGCCATATCAAAATCAAAACATAGCACTTTTGGGTAGAACTGATTCAAGCCCAAAACACACTATTAAAAAGCCATAGCTGTAAGCCTGTCTCCTCTCCTGCTTCAGCAGATGTGAGCAGCAGCTGACTGCAGCCTAGCTTATATTTTCCAACCTATTATGAGAGATCTAGGCTTCCATTGTGCACATATATCTATTAAATGAGAACAAGAGTCTGCTGGAAGAAGAGAGCTATGCATAGTCTCTGCTTTATGTGTATCTTTCTGGCTACAGATGGTACAAGTCCTGATTACAGCCTATCCTGTGCTGATGCAACCTCCTGGACTGTGTCATAAGTAGGCAAATGGCTGTACAGAAGTAAGAGGCCTTAGTGAGTTCAGGCAGTTCAAAGGCCTTAAAAGGGGGGCTTTTATTATGAGTCATCAACACTCCCACACAGCTTTATACAGCAGCATCTCGGACAGCTGGGGACTGCTTCTCATGTTATAACAACAAGACAGCTGAATGTACAAAAGGCAGAAGAAGAAATGCTGTCCTTTCGCAGGCCCATTAGCTGGATTCGGCTGGTCCGCGTACATTTTCTGAGTTACCGATTGCTTGAGAGAAATATACATTTGAAAAGGACTCACTCTTTCGCCATCAGGACCGGGCAGGCCAAAAAGGCCTGGGATTCCAATGAAACCCTGAAGGAGAGAAGAGGAGACAGGAGGAATATGGATGAGTATTTGGATAGCACAAAAGCAGTAGGAAAAAAAAACCTAATGGCTGTGGGGCTGGTTTTCAGTGGATGACGGTCCACCACGGACTGGGTTGGCTTGCATGAAGAACCAAGCCATGAGGCAAGTGTATATGCCCATGGACTGCATGGTGCTGGCTTCCACGATGTAGTCCAAGGGCACATACCCTCACGCCAGGGATCTCTGAAGATAGCCAGGACATCACACTGGGCTGTCAGTATGGTGGAGACACACACAGACGACAACAAGCAGAAACACCACAGTTGAACGCTGGAGGAACAGTTCAGGTGCTAGTTAGAAGCGAGGCGTCAGATGAGTTTACACAATACGTAGTAGTCAGCAAAGGAAAGAGAGCAGAAAACAGAGAAAGGTAGTGCAGTGAGCAAAAGGGGGACTAGAATGCCTCCTTAAGACAGCAGGGCCTCAAACTGAGCTTAAACAGGAAATTCCAGCCAGTGGGGGCAGGGGGAGGTTTCGGAGCAGCCAAGGGAAACTGATAAAGAACCTTTATTGAAATGCAACATAAAAATCAGTTTGTGTCCACCCGCGTCTGTTTTTTTGTTTGTGTGCCTAAAGGGTGTTGGTTTGCATGAGAAGGCTTATCAACAGCCAGTCTCTGAATAAGAGTCTGTATACAGTAACACAATGTTTGTACTACAGGTGAAGGCTCCTAAGTTTAGCACGCTATTAACAGTGGTACACACACTAGTTGCGTGTGTGTTTATTTATGTGTGCGGTGGTGGATGCTGGTGCAACTACTACCATGCATGCTTTCATACGTACTAGAATTTGGCTGGTGTTGCATTCAAGTACGTGCTCATCCAACAACAGCTTTCTAGCACAAAATGCTAATGCTTGTGAGCGAGACCTTAATTTAGCAACTTCTTTGCGCATTTTTTTTATAAGTTTCACAAGCAAGTATATTCAGTGATCCTGTCAAAACATCAATACTGGTCATTTAGACAGATCTAAGCTTGAGCAGCACATTTGTAGAGCAGAAAGTTGACTCCTTACCCGAACGCCTTTAGGCCCCATTGGTCCTATAGGCCCAGGTAAACCCTGAAAATCAAAGAGAGGAATTTAATTTAGCAGCCCTGCATTTGAAGCTGTGCCTGAAGTACTTCATTTGGGTTATACCAAAGTCTACAGCTTTAACTTTAGAATGGAATATTTTAAAAAGCAATGTAACAGAGATACATCTTCATATTATAATCTGTAAGGTTTATTATAAAAATAACAGGAACCTTCCCAATGGGGTAAGGTGATAGGACTCAATAATAAATACTCCTGTGAAATACGCTGCCATACATTTCTGCATAGCAGCTATGGCTTAAATACTGAAGTGGATCTCTATGTTAATTTCTGAGGCATTTATTTTTCATTTTCCAACTCTTCTGTTTAGTTTTTACCCAAATATGTTTTTTTCCTCCAAGCCATCTGCTTAGCATAACCTAATTCGTCTTGGCCCTCTGCCCTTACTATGGCCCTGACTACAACTGTACCAGTCACAGCAGAGGATTTACTGCACCTGCCTGCCAGGATAACCTTTGGCACCTGGGCTCCCGACTGGACCTTGCTCACCCTGCAGAAGAGAGAGAGACAAATGAGAAGGTGGAGGAGAGGGAGAGAGCGGTAGGGTGGGCAATCAAAATTGCAGCAACACAAACACACACAAGCAGGCCATTCATAGCACTGAAGGGTTTCAGTGAGGTAGACAAAGCAGATGGGATGAAATGCAGTGATTGATAAGTATAATAACTATATGTCTCCAATATGTTCTTTTTATTAATTAAATTGAATGTCATTTATTTATTTATACATATAGCATCAAATCACAACAAAAATCACTTCAAGCTGTTTTATGTTCTACAGTAAAGACCCTAAAGTAGTAGAGAGAAAACCCTAACAATCAGCTGCCCCCCTATGAGCAAACACTTGGTGGAAGTAGGAAGGAAAAACTCCCTTTTAACAGGAAGAAACCTTCGGCATATATATATTATATATATATAATATATATATATGGCTGCGGGTTTTTTAAATTATTTTGATATCATACTTTATTATTATGTTAAAGTGGCAAGGAAATAAACACTCTAGAAAAGTATATGTACCTCAAATTGGTTCTTAAGTAAAGTACTTGTGTAAATGAACTTGGTGACATTCCACCCCACTGAACTGTTCCCACTGATTACCATGAAAAGCTTCTTTTTTTTCTTTCACTCCTCACTTTTCAGATGTGTTCCAGACCATAGACCCTAATTAGCAGTTTGGTTTGCATGCATGTACCGTCTATGTCACTGTCAGAAGGCATAAGACATGTGCACAGAAGCGGGTTGTGTTCAAAATTTGCAAGGACAAGCGTTTGTGTTTTACTTTCCTTGCCATTCCCTTTCTCGGATAAATGCAGTGTATGATTCTGCCAGTTAAAACACGCCATGAATTTGGCTTTGTGTCATTCAGGCCTTTAACTGACCAGCTGTAGATTTAGGCTCTGTATACAGCCTGTGGTGCATTACAGTAACAAAGTGTCATCAAGACACTTTGTTACTGCACACAACAGCAAACTAACTTGGTCGCTGGCGCTATGGTGATTTACACTGTGATCATCATCAGCAGAAGCAGCTATGTGGGAAACAGGGGGGCGGCGTTTGAGGAGGAATAGAGTGGGAGGGCATATTAGTAAAAAGTACCTTCTCTAGAATGACTAGAGCAGGAACTCCCCAAACTGATGACGTCATCCTGAGCACAGGGACTTATTTAAAGCTGTGACAGTGAGGAGAAATTTCCACTCTTCTTTTCATGACTAAGATCTTTCTTTAATGCAAACAGTAGTATGACCTTGGCCAATTAAAAATAACTTTGGACGCAACGCTGGATTCTCCATGCTTAAAAATAGTGTTGGGCTGGACTAAACAGCCAGAGTCATGTCTTCCGTCACTTAGCAGGGAATAAAAGACTCCATTGAATGGATTCCCACAGATTAAGGAAAGTCAAACCAGATAAATGACCTGGGAAATATGACAGAAAATAAAGGCCTGCTAGAAAATAGCATAGCATGTCATAGTGTGACATGCTGTAAGACAGTGTGACGATTGAACGACAAGCCCGGAGCGTAAGAGACACACACAAAGGGAAACTTTCTCCAGGACTGCGGAGTAGCAGCCACTGAGTGTGTCACTGTTGGCCTACTTGGCTTATTCCTGTTTCTTTTCTCTCTATTTTTTCCTCTCTTTGGCATCACTTTCTGATATCCTGGAGTGCATCGCTTTAACACAGTGCTTTGGCCAGATGTCTGTCCTCACCAGTCCTTTATAACAGGCTAATCTAATCTGGCTGCCCAGCTGGCATCCTTGGTGCGCGCACACATACACACAGATCGAAAGGTTGAACACCTGGAGTGAATGACGACTGAGTTTTGATTTTGAAGAATGAAGCGAGAGCAAGGGTTTAGACTTGAATGAGCTGGACGTGAATGGAGATATGTGGACACTAATGAAGGCATATGCATTGTAGATAATGTGATGTACATGAGGTAGAGAGAAGTGCCTGAAAGGAAAGAGTTCATCTGGGGAGATTTAAGGTTAAAGAAGCAAAATATATAATGAGAATATACAAGATATAGAAATGAACATGGGTTTTTCTGTAAGTGTGAGGGTGGCTGTTGCAGAAATAAAAGAGAACACCTGTGAAAATACTTACAGGCTCTCCAGGGAGTCCGGGTTGGCCAGGGAAACCTTTCTGTCCCTAAAGAAACCAAAATATCACATGATAAGTGAGTATAAAATAATAACAGAAAAAAAAGAAAGAGGTGGGAAAGTCTGAAATGATTCACAGTTGAGGAAAAAGCCTGACAAACACAGGAGCATGTGTGGGAATGACAAGTGGAGTGAAGTGTTAAAGCGAACAGCACCACCAGACAAATTTGGTGCCATATGCAAGGTATCAATCTGCCCTTCTGTTAATGGATCAGACTTTCCACTGGCTGTGTTCGCAGGGTCTTCGGGAGACTATTGCCAAGATCATGGCATGTTGAGGATATAAATGCCTTCCTGTTTAAGTCAGATAGCAAGGCCCTCCCCCTGCACGCAGGCCAGACTGCAACACAGAAGACAGCCTGACATAGTGCTTTCCTGCAGTTTTTGCTGACTCCAGCAGCACAGACCCCCGACAAAGACTGGAGGAAAAAGAAAAAAAAACTAAATCAAAGGTAGGAAGACATGCCTTCCTAGACCACAGTTTGATAGAGTGAGGGAGCAAGAGAGAGAGATTAAAAAAAAGGAAAGAGGGGGAAAAAAACAAAGTAAAAACAGACGGCTGAAGAAAGGAAAGACTCCTGTTGTCCCGTTTTCCTAAACCACAGCTTCAGCGTTCCAAGCCAAGGCTCCCAGAGTTCCTGTAAACTATCCACTGCTCTGTCAACTGACTGCAGCAAGAGAAGAGGACACAGCATCCCTCTTCTCATTACGTTACACGATCGCTCTCGTCGGTCTACTACGCAGCAGCACTTTAAACTGCCGTTCCCAGCATTTTAAACACCACCTTCTGCGCTTTAATAGGTCCAGCAACTGTGTCAACAAAGAGTTGTTTTCTAGTAAACCTTTGATAATTGTCATTGCAGATCTATTTTTTTTAACAGTCTGCTTTCATCTGTGTCTAACACACATATAAGCCCTGTGTTGTGTTGGAAAACCTTCACCTCACATCATCTGGTGCACATCATCAAAAGACCACTAGGAGGAGATGCCTTTGGCTGAGAGGAAAATACACGAGTAACACAAATAAACAAGTAGAGATGTTAGCAGGTGCTGACAGACACAGCAACACAAGCTTGAATTTTTGTGGGTTTTCATATTTTGCGAAAGTATTATCACTAACCGGTACACAGAAGAGAGCAGATGTACTCGGAGACACATGCTGCACGTGTCTGAAAACTTCCCAATTATAAAGTGCAATATTATGACGGTGGTCAGCTGGGAAATATTTTAGTTTTTCTGATGATCACTTACATGTGTCCAAATATACCTGTTGGTCTGTTTATACTGAGACACAACCACTGGCTTTTAATTGTGTGGATGCCCTAAAAGGGCTTCCACACTATTGAGTTCCTGTTTCTCTTTATTATGTGTGCCTATGCCAAGAGGCACACATATTACTATTCGTCGGATTTATTATTCTTATTATTATTATTATTATTATTCTCCATCTTCCGCCTAAATTTCGGCACGTATCATGCCCCGCAGTTTTGAGAAAAGCTTCATATATGTTACCTCATTTTGTGCGGCTGGATCTGGAATGGTGTGCTATGACTTTTGGTGTTTATGACTATTATAGTTTTTAAAATATTAATATTTTAGTGAAAATTTTCCCGCGCTCCTCTGCCAAACAGTTTTGACAATAGGGGTACATATGTTACATCATTTTGTGCGGCTGGAGCTGGGCTAGTATGGTGTGACTTTTGGTGTTCATAACTTTTATAGTTTTTGAAATATTTAGATTTTAGTGCAAATTTAGGCCAATTTCTAGGCTCCTGAGAAAGATTCTGCTTTTGGCACCATAGAAACAGACTTCATTTGTGGTGGGTTGGCTCTCTCTAGTGGTATACCGGGAGTAGTACGGCCTAAAGGGTGCCATGCTTGGTGAAAACTACATATCCCACAATTCATAGCATGCCTCTACCGAGTCAAACAATGGCGGACACCACTTCGTTTTATATGTCTTTTATTCCTGTTTCTAGGTCACAAAATACACTTTTAAGATATTTTCAGGCGAGAATGTAGGTGTGTAAACTTCAAATATCTGCTCGTTTTATCAAGACATCCCATATTAGCGACAATTCTTTTAAGTGTTGCTGATAGCCGGCTAGCTAGCTAGCGCCGCTAGCTTAGCTAGCTAGCGCCCCTTCGTGAAAAACCACCCAGGCTTGGCTGATAGTGAGGTGGCTAAAATTTGTTTAATCGCCCGATCGCTCGGCAAGGGTCTGTGTCTTAGCTGGACTTATTTTTCGTTTATATGGGCCGATGATGCTGGTCGATGTGGAAAAATAACTGAGTTGTTTGGTGGTGGAGCTACAACAGAGGGCAGCTATCCACCGGTGTGTGACAGAAAGGACATGCCGCGAACGAGACATACAAGGCGGTGAGGCTACCGCCGATCGTCCGGTGTTTGCTAACGCGGAGGTCAATCATGGATCAGGGAAAGCGAAGGCAGGAGCGTGAGGTGAACTGAATTTCAGGTAAGAAGTTATGACCTGCACTCTATTTGGGTCAGATATAAACCGAGTTTAGGTGTAGTTTATTTAGCAACAGTTCTCTTACGTGTTGCTGATAGCCGGCTGGCTAGCTAGCTAGCGCCGCTAGCTTAGCTAGCTAGCGCGGCTAGCGACCCTTCGTGAAAAACCACCCAGGCTTGGCTGATAGTGAGGTGGCTAAAATTTGTTTAAACGCCCGATCGCTCAGCAAGGGTCTGTGTCTTAGCTGGACTTATTTTTCGTTTATATGGGCCGATGATGCTGGTCGATGTGGAAAAAATAACTGAGTTGTTTGGTGGTGGAGCTACAACAGAGGGCAGCTATCCACCGGTGTGTGACAGAAAGGACATGCCGCCAACGAGACATACGAGGCCGGGCAGGCGATTGCTAACGCGGTGGTCAATCATGGATCAGGGAAAGCGAAGGCAGGAGCGTGAGGTGAACTGAATTTCAGGTAAGAAGTTATGAACTGCACTCTATTTCGGTCAGATATAAACCGAGTTTAGGTGTAGTTTATTTTCGTTGTGCTGACTTTTTCAATCACTTACAATAACTCGTACTGCGTTCTAGCTAGCACGACAGAGTTTCTATACAGCTGTGTGCG
This sequence comes from Oreochromis niloticus, assembly GCF_001858045.2. Taxonomy (NCBI): domain Eukaryota; kingdom Metazoa; phylum Chordata; class Actinopteri; order Cichliformes; family Cichlidae; genus Oreochromis; species Oreochromis niloticus. The sequence continues at coordinate 16,472,954 of NC_031972.2, forward strand.
CATGGTGAACTTTATGACAGCCTCCCCTGTCATTCTCTCGCCTGTTGAAACTTCAGTCATGAAACTGATCAATGATCGGCGTTTCTCTCTTGTTTGTTTATCGCGCAAAACAACAGCAGCACCTTTAAGCTTGATCAGCTGTTGTTAGAATTCATTTGCTTTTAATTTCTGGTATCAGCTGATGTTTGCTGGAGCTACAGCTGTAAAAACGGCAGATGTCCTTACTGAATCATCAGAGCTGAACTGGTGATGGAGAAACAGGTTTACCCTTTAGGTGACATGAATAAGTTGAAGGGAAGTTATGAACTATTTTTGAGAGACAAATACAGGGAGTGCAGAATTATTAGGCAAGTTGTATTTTTGAGGAATAATTTTATTATTGAACAACAACCATGTTCTCAATGAACCCAAAAAACTCATTAATACCAAAGCTGAATGTTTTTGGAAGTAGTTTTTAGTTTTAGCTATTTTAGGGGGATATCTGTGTGTGCAGGTGACTATTACTGTGCATAATTATTAGGCAACTTAACAAAAAACAAATATATACCCATTTCAATTATTTATTTTTACCAGTGAAACCAATATAACATCTCCACATTCACAAATATACATTTCTGACATTCAAAAACAAAACCAAAACAAATCAGCGACCAATATAGCCACCTTTCTTTGCAAGGACACTCAAAAGCCTGCCATCCATGGATTCTGTCAGTGTTTTGATCTGTTCACCATCAACATTGCGTGCAGCAGCAACCACAGCCTCCCAGACACTGTTCAGAGAGGTGTATTGTTTTCCCTCCTTGTAAATCTCACATTTGATGATGGACCACAGGTTCTCAATGGGGTTCAGATCAGGTGAACAAGGAGGCCATGTCATTAGTTTTTCTTCTTTTATACCCTTTCTTGCCAGCCACGCTGTGGAGTACTTGGACGCGTGTGATGGAGCATTGTCCTGCATGAAAATCATGTTTTTCTTGAAGGATGCAGACTTCTTCCTGTACCACTGCTTGAAGAAGGTGTCTTCCAGAAACTGGCAGTAGGACTGGGAGTTGAGCTTGACTCCATCCTCAACCCGAAAAGGCCCCACAAGCTCATCTTTGATGATACCAGCCCAAACCAGTACTCCACCTCCACCTTGCTGGCGTCTGAGTCGGACTGGAGCTCTCTGCCCTTTACCAATCCAGCCACGGGCCCATCCATCTGGCCCATCAAGACTCACTCTCATTTCATCAGTCCATAAAACCTTAGAAAAATCAGTCTTGAGATATTTCTTGGCCCAGTCTTGACGTTTCAGCTTGTGTGTCTTGTTCAGTGGTGGTCGTCTTTCAGCCTTTCTTACCTTGGCCATGTCTCTGAGTATTGCACACCTTGTGCTTTTGGGCACTCCAGTGATGTTGCAGCTCTGAAATATGGCCAAACTGGTGGCAAGTGGCATCTTGGCAGCTGCACGCTTGACTTTTCTCAGTTCATGGGCAGTTATTTTGCGCCTTGGTTTTTCCACACGCTTCTTGCGACCCTGTTGACTATTTTGAATGAAACGCTTGATTGTTCGATGATCACGCTTCAGAAGCTTTGCAATTTTAAGACTGCTGCATCCCTCTGCAAGATATCTCACTATTTTTGACTTTTCTGAGCCTGTCAAGTCCTTCTTTTGACCCATTTTGCCAAAGGAAAGGAAGTTGCCTAATAATTATGCACACCTGATATAGGGTGTTGATGTCATTAGACCACACCCCTTCTCATTACAGAGATGCACATCACCTAATATGCTTAATTGGTAGTAGGCTTTCGAGCCTATACAGCTTGGAGTAAGACAACATGCATGAAGAGGATGATGTGGACAAAATACTCATTTGCCTAATAATTCTGCACTCCCTGTAAACACCAAGCTCCTTTTTTTGTGTAGCTGACAGCTGGTAACTGTGCAGGGGCGGATCTAGCAAAGCTTTTGCCAGGGGGCCAGGTAGGGCATTAACAGAGAAAGGTGGACATAAAGATATACTTTTCTTTCTTACTCTCATATAAAATATTTAGCTTTTATTAAATGCTTATCCGAATCTTACAACCAAAGTTTGTATAATAATACACAAGATTGGCTGTAGACCATTGTTCATCATTCAGAACACTGTGTAAAAATAACAAAAAACAAAAAGTGAATGCAAAAGTGCATATATATTTATTTTATGTGTTTGATGTGTGTGTCGGGGCGTGGTCTGCAGTGCCGCTGCAGGGGAGGTGGACCCACGGGTGTAAAGTCTGTGCTCTCTTGGCTGTTTTTTGGGTGTGTGTTGGGCTATGAGTTGAAAAGCTACAGCTGCCTGTGTGGGTACACCAACCATGTGTGAAAAGTGGTCCATAACATAATGCTTCAAAGCGTGTTCATGCAAACATTGTTGGGTCTGCCGTGGTACAATGGGACTTCTGCTCATGAACCTGTGTACACAGCGTCTGCAAATCGGGGCTGTACAAAGTCACTTCATCTTTACCCAAAACTGTAAGCTGTCATCTGTGAGGCGCGAGCGGTGTTTGTTTTTATCATAATTCATGGTGGAGAATGGCTGCTCTGCTGAGTTTTGCTCTCTGTAGCTGTATGAATGGCAAACTACACTGATTACCAGCGGCATAGGCACACATAAAATTTCTTCTGAAATTTTCCCTTTCTAGTTCTTTATTTTTCTTTTTCAAGTTGCTTCCGTACGTTTTTTGGACGTTAACTACTCCTTCAGTTTTCACCTGATTTTCACCGTTCAAACTTTAAAAAATTCTGCTGTTTCTGCTAATGGGTGCTATGACTTTTGGTGCTCATAACTGCTATACTTTTTGAGATATTGAATTTTTTTTGCAATATTTTTTGCCCATTTCTGCCATATCATCAGTGGCCTCACTGATTTTCCTTGCCGAGTTGACCTGTGTTTTAGCTCAGTGAGATGAGCATCCGTTCTCAGACTGGGAGGGCCGGGTTCAAATCCCGCTTATGGCAACATTTCTTTCAGTTCACACTTAAACTTTTTTAACTCTTTTCAACACAAATTTCAGCTTTTTCACCCCTTTTCAGCAAAAGTTTAAGTTTTTTCACCACTTTTCAGCACAAATCCCACCTTTTTAACCCCTTTTCAGCAAAAACCTCTTTTCAGCAGAATTCTGCTCATTCACCTCTTTTCAGCAGAAGTTCTGCTGATTGAACTCTTTTCAGCAGAATTTTCACTTCTTTTCAGCCCAAATTCTGCTTATTCACCTCTTCTGCAAAATTTTCTGCCTTTTCACCTCTTATTAGCACAAATCTCAGCTGTTTTCAGAAAAAAACTCTTTTGAGCAGAAATTCTGCTGATTCATCTCTTTTCAACGCAACTTTCTGCTTCTTTACCTCTTTTCAGCAGAAATTCTGCTGATTCACCTCTTTTCTGCAAAATTTTCAGCCTTTTAACCTCTTATCAGCACAATTCTCAGCAGCTTCTGCTCATTTCAGCAGAATGGTCAGTCTGTCCACCTTCTCTTCGTGAGAATAAGTTTGGCTCAGTGAGATGAGTAGCCGCCTTGAGACCAGGAGGGCCAGGTTCGAATCCTGCTCAGGGTGAAATTTTTTTTTCACCACCATACAACTTTTTGCAACTTTTCAACTTTTTCAGCTTTTTCAGCAGACAGCTTCAGCGTTAAGGCATCCACACAGCATTTTCGCAGGAAATGCAAATTTTTCTAGTTACTACTTAAATTTAATTTCTGTTTTCTATCCACTTCTTCGCTAACATATATTCTCTGAAGAAGCGGTGACCTAAAGCCTCTCTCAAGCTTGGAAACACATATAGAGGTTCACAAATGAGTGCACATTCGCACATGAACAGTCACACACGAAGATACATGCACCTCATTATACCCCCCATCCTATTACATGGCTTACTTGTAGTACAAACATGTGTAGTGGCTTATGTTCCCATGGTGTACTGTGAGGTCCACTAACCACAAACACACACATGGACACATGCCGTGGTTCCTGTGTATTAACCATAGCCCCTCAACCTCAGCTAGACCATCTTAGATCCTTATCTCGCTCATTATGAGCTTGCTAATGAGAGTGGCCATTCCCGCCAGGCTGCCTGTGTTTACAATGCCACTTGTTTAACAAGCATGTGTGTTCAATCAGATAAACCCACCAGAATGCTTTTCATTTACAGCAGCCTCCCGGTAGCACTCTATAAGCACAATCCCTCCTACCCAGCTAAGCCTAGGAGTGCCCCGGGGGGACGTTAAGCGCATTTTGGCAGAGAGAAAATAAAAGACACATTGTGTCTGCTGATGACATGTCATTCCTTTGACTTGCTGTACACACTTAACATTGTGGGTGTTCAAATGAGTGCCAACCTCATGTGTGCTTAACAACTGTACTCCACAAACAATGCATATCTGACTGAGCTGTGCAGCACCCTGGTAGCAGAAATATACCACTCTCCTCATTAAGCTCTGCTTTCATCTCTTCAAACCCTACAGAATGGAGCCACATGATTGCTCGGCGTAATCGTCTGGCTCCATGTATACATTGAATGTACAGGAGAACATAAACGCTCCACGCAGGGACAGACAAAAACAAACAACTGTGCGAAGGAACTGGACAATTTGGCTGAAATTTAGCCAGTGGAAAAAGATTCCTCATCTCATCCCTGTCTGCACTGCAATTTCAGCACAATGTTTCCTTGCATGCAGTATCACTGTTACTGCTACCAGAGGACAGAGCAGTGATTTGTTGTAAAACATGCAAAGAAAATGATGGTTGATTTGAATTCTCTCATAATTATGATGATGATGAGCATGTGGAGCATTTGTTAGTTTGAACAGTGAGCAGGAGCTTAATGGAGAGAGTTTGGTTTGGAACGGGACTTCAGACAGATTAATGTCATACAACAAACTGCCATGCACAAATAAAGGAAACGAGGATGATTAATACACTGTCTGGAACTGGGAGTGAAATACAGTATATGATTCTACCTTTTAATTATAGGATAATTCTGCTTTTGGACTTGAAAAGGAATTTTTTTGTATAAAACTGAAAAACAAACAGTATAGTATCCTTATATATACATGTTCATTTTCCATATGGAAACTTATATTTGCAACGGAGTATCCAAACTTACTTGCTTGCTGTAAAACAATCACATATTTGGATAGCACGTATGTGAAAAGCACAAGTACAGAGACTTTTTATAAACACCACAAAGTGTCTCAAGACAGTCACATTTTCCCATAATGTTGCATAACCACTGAGTCGACAAGAGTGTTTATGGATTACTTTCCAGCTGTCTGGATACATATCGACTGGTTACATATTTCTATTTTTCAGGCTCTTGTAGTCTTTAAAAGTTTGCACAATCTCTGGCAAATTCTGAACATTTTCAGACGATTCAGTTGCCAAAAGCAACGATGACCGTGCTGATTAACATGCCCATTACAGCTATGTTCAAGATGCATGGTTTGAACCTGCACTTAGCAGTGATGACACCTACACCACCCACAGGACATAAATCCCTTATTGTCCTACATTCATTAACAGAAAACTTTAAGATGTGGAAAAGAAGTGGAAAGTGCAGGCTTTTTGCTATTTCATTGTGCATGTATTCAAACTGTTAAATGGTTTTAACCAGTTATTGTAATGTACATAACAAAGTCCTAACAAAGTAATGTGATATTTAGAATCCTCATATATCATTCCTTACATCCCTATAGTCTGTCAATGCGAACAATGTCAATAAGAAACAGTTTTAAATAGCTTCATATAGCATTGAATTGACCTTTAAGGAGAGGTGAGAGGTCAAATGTAAAATTTTATATGGTACTTTCTATATTTTGACAATACACACCACACTTGTAAGAATCACAGTTTAGTTAAAAGGCTTTATGTCAATTTTTGACCAATAAATCATTAAATTGACTTTGAAGACCTTGGTGGATGTAAGCCACATTTTAACAGTGGGCCTACTCTACACTCCTACAAAGCTTTATTAAAAATGATTTGAAATCTTTTGCGCTATCACGTTTACAGACAGAATGACACATACACAAATGCTACCAGAAACATCACTTCCTTGGCGGAGGTAATAATACTAAATGTCTACATACTCTACATCATATAAAAGATGGATGCATAGACATATTCTGCATGAGTTTCCAGGATGCAATATTTGTCATTGTCTTAAAACTTAAATTTAGGATTTTTTTAATATTGGCATGTTGTTTTTTGAAACGGGAGACATCTACCAAGGCTCAGACAAAATTAAATGAGATACCTATTAATACTTGCCTAAACAGACTAAAGTAGTAGCTAACAAATGCAACATAAATCGGATTAAGCTTGTGTTTTAGGCCGAGCAAATAGATATTGCTCTGCTCGATGGTATGTCTCGTCTTTCAGGTGAAAAAAGTACGGATACTTTAAGAGACAGGCAGAAAGTGAGGAGAGACAGATCAGCTAGCCCTGGGATGAGACACAGAGGCATGCAGGCAGTAAGGTGAGACGTGTGGCGTGTACTGTGGATTTGTAGTTGAGGTTTGGCCCTGTGTATGTCCCCTATCCCTGACCCTGCCTTGCCATACTGAAAAACCATTCAGAGCCTGCTTGGTAGAACAAATGTTGTACAGAGCGGAACATACTTGGCTTGTCTGACAGTGTAAAATCACACTCTAGTATCACACATTTAAAGTACCACTGTTTCCTCCATTAAAGTTTCCACGGAAAAAACCCCAAAAAAACCAGCAGCCAAATTCCAGAATTCCCGGTCGAAACATCACGGCTAAGGATGAATTAGAGGCTGGATATTTGTGTGTGTTTGTGTGTGAGACAGAGAAAGTGGAGGGGAAAAATACAGAGGAGAAGAGAGGAAAAGTTGCTGTTGTCCTGTTTTCCTAAACCACAGAAAAACAAGCAAACGAGACAGAGAAAGTTAAACAGCTAGAAACACAAGAGCAATACGAAGGTGTTTCAGGGTGGCCTACGAGGGAAATGCAATGCCCGTAAATGTTGTTATTTGTTTTCAAATATTGCATTCACTTTGTATTCATCAGGCTTCTGTGGAGATCTACATCAGGGCGAAATGCGTCTGGGACTTTCCACCTTGAAAATGAACAGAGCAAGGCCTGTTTGAGTAGTACCATTTGGAGACTGACTCACACGCCTGTCACAGCGTTGCATTAAGGATGGAGATTCCTTTAAGTAAACTGCTGCTACAGTGGATAGCTGAAAACTACAACAAGTTATTGTGCTTTGTTTACTGCAGGATGGAAGCGGGTTAATCAGCTTCTTTGTGTTTGTGTACGGAAAGGAAGTTGACTCCTTGTGGTTACTTTAACAAGTTTCCTTTATAGTCAAGTTGTCTGTGGTTCATTGACCAATACCTGAGGCATGCTTTGGTGATGTCACTCTCTGTGTATGTGTGTGTGTGTGTGGATGAAGTTGCTAGGGTTACGTCCCCTAGTTAAGAGTCTATGATGTCATTCTGATTATTCGAGGTATAATGTGCCCTTGGGTTTTATTAAAGCAGTTTGCTCCACCTCTGGACTGCATGCAGATAAGCGGAAAGTGCTGTCGAGGGTAAAAAACTAAGTATACAGTGCATACTTTAAAGTGATCTTACATTTACGCTAACAAACAAATCACTGTCTTAAATAATCTGACCTAATCTGTGTAGTCACCCTTGGCCAAGTTAAAAGGCACAAACTTCTTGATAAAGCTTCAAATTGCTAGTTTTAAAAGGAATCTGTGAATGTTTTCCACCAGCCTTACATTTTTTTTGTTTCCATTCTGGCTGAGTGTGTGTGAAAGAGAGAGGCAGGGACATACAAATGGACTAAGACACACACACAACACACACAAGCAGACACCTAACAAAAGCCATATGTTGAGCCCGAGGTAGCCATCCAGCCGAAGTCTGACACTGTGTTACAGAGCACTGTGGCTCTGGGAAGAAAGTAAATACAGCCAGAAGTGCTTTACACCTAGTCTGAAAGGCATACAGTCAACCTGCACTATTCAATTACTGACCTAATTTGTTTAAAACATGTGCACGGCTCAGCTGCATTTGATGCATGATGTGATTGGTAGCTTTTAATAGGATCTTCTTTTCATTTATCAGACATATGTTTGCAACAGTTTACTTGGAAAATAGTGAAAGGAACTATTTTGATGCTGACTGGAAGAGCGCACAAAGATTAAACTGAAGTGGTTCCCAGCATTTTTCTGGCTCACTTGCGGTCTTTGTTTATACCTGTCATGTTTCAATTTAATTAACTGCCGTCAGCTGGAGTTTACTTGGCACTACTATATGAAACTGTGGGTCAGGCTCCACTCCTTTATTCTAGCTTTAGTAGTTTATTCACTGCTTTATATGACTGCATAACTAAGTTGACATTGTTTGCAGGTTAAAATCTTGTTCCTCAACCTGCTCTTACTCCTACGTCATTACAAACTGATACTTGGTCAGGTACCTAGCATATTACACTGTAATAACCTGGGTATTTTTTACATCGTTTTGCAACGTTTCAGTGGAAGAGTTTAAAACGCTGAGTAAGGGGAAAAAGTACTCCACCGACTCCACCACCACTGTTACGGAATGGGTAACCATGTTAACCAAGGACGCGTAACCACGGTATCCAAGGAAACCTGACGCAGATGGGAAAAATGGGGCTCTTAGTGTGTGTTTAACATGACAACCCTAACTTTTCCCCTGAATCTAACCACAGAGTTTAGCTGTTTGAACATAACTGCAAGTCAAAAATAGAGAGTGAACGTAAAGGAGCCCCAGTCATTCACCGCCCAACCTACTTTTAAATTCAGACTCTAAATTTTCTGTTCTTCTCACATTGGCAATGCTAAAATGTAACCCTGTATATTGGAAAATGATGTTAAAGGTGGTTACCCTAGAGTTAAAATATGACTCTAGGGAATGGGAATGTGTTGCATCCTTTCTCTAACCACTAACCAAGAAGCCGCATTTAATTCTGACACATTGCATTTGGCTGATTGTTTGTATCTTTTCCACATGTACTGAGCCAAAATTCGTTCAGTTAAACTTCAACTGCTGAAGCGCCCTCAGGGAACAAGTATTAGCAAGTAGTAACACACGCGCTCACAAAGATAAGCACACAGGGATGCATTCATGACCACAGAGACGCATACACAACCCAGACGTTCAACTTGGTCTTAATCTCAGTCTGTACTTGTTACACTTCTGTCTACCAGAAGGTCTGCCCTACATTTTACTTCCTTGGACTTATGAATCACTCAAGCCGTGCCTTAAATAAGATTTAAGACACTAGCAATTTGATGACTGAGTGCATGATTCCCATTCTCTTTTCCCCATTGAAAAAAAGTCTGACCCCTTTATCTCCTGTGGCAGCCTTCCTGCCAGATCTGTGCAGGATCCAGTAAACAAACTGGTGAGCACAAAAAGGAAAAACAAAAATGGACAGAATTGGGAAGCAGAAGATGAGTAGAGATACTTTTACAAAGATGAGCAGGTTTTACACAAACAACACCACACACAGACACAATACGAATACACAAAGGGGTGCAGTGACTCATGCACTGCCTCGGGCATCGCTGCTCATAGTTTGCAGATGCAAACGCTTTGCTCGCTTTTCAGTTAGTAAATAGGCATTTAAGAACAATTCACTTCAGTTTAGTGAGAGTAAACTTGGTGAAAGGCTTTTGAGAAGCTCTGGAAGGACATTTTCAAGTCTTACCTTTCGACCTGGCTGGCCAATCATTCCAACTGGGCCAATGATCCCTGAGTCTCCCTGGAATACAAAGTGGGAATGTTTAAAGGCCAAGTGTGGAGGAAAGTGAGGTCACACACACAGCAATCAGAAATGTGCTCAGAGCCAAACAGGACATCATTACAAATTAATGGGGAAAATAAGTATAAGGAGGATATTATACCTTCTCTCCTTTAGGTGCTGGTCCAGGTGAGATGCCAGGGTCACCTTTGTTGCCCTGGGAGAAAGAAACAAATCAACAAACTCACACAGTGAAGTCAATCATATTTATCATATGAATAAAATATGAACACTTTTTCTTTTTGTGAAAGACTTAAAGGACATAAAGGGGTCCCTCTATATATCACATACTTAAAGATAAAAAGTAAAGTCTTTCTTGTGTGACAAATTTAGTAACACATATGCTTTTCTTAGTGGCCTTCACACACACACACACACACACACACACACACACACACACACACACACACACACACACACACACACACACACACACAGAGGGAGAGACCAAGCTTCATTGTCAGCAGGTAACAATAATGGGGTTTCAGCACATCAAAGCCACGGATCGGAAATTACACTGAGTGCTGACTCCCTCTCTTTCCCCTTCGGACCCCTGCCATTTACAACTCTGTCTCGTTTATTAATGATGAAAGAACGAAGATTGTGGTGCACCCCGAGACATCAAACACTCCATAATCTTTCTTTCAACACACTTGCCAGGAAGAAGAAGCCTGGCCCACACCAGTCTGTCTCACAATATACCGAAGTTCTCATTAAACCTTTGCTGCTGATCATTCCATCGTGTTTGTGTATGCCTGACCTTATCTGTAACTCATGAGACTTAGAGGTGCTTTAGACAGTTTGCTTATGTTTCCAGTGTTGTTATTAAGCGTGCTAACCAGTAGCCTTTCTTACACTGCAGAGAAATCGCCCTTTCAATCTACCTCTCAGCTGGAAAGCAACAAATCCGAGTGCACTCAATAAATAAAAGGACATGATGATAGCTAGAAGGTTTGGAAAAGTGCAAAATGAAATTTAAACTTAACTGAAGAATGAAAACTATAATAAATATGTTTCCTGTGGGACTTTCTTTTAGACATTTTTTTTATAATGCACTTTAGGTGCAGGCCCTCACTCTGCCCTGTAAGCACACAATGTCAGAGGTTAAGGGTATTTGCAAAGGCATAAATCAATTACATCAGGAATGCAAAAAATAATATGGAGAAAATATTATATATATATATATATATTTATATATTTTCTCCATAAAGATCTCAAGACCTTTCAACATAAAAGCCTCAGTCTCTCACAAAAGTCTGCAGAACAATTCAAGTATAAATGGGAATCCTAACATTGATCTCTTCAGCACACATGCTAAAGTGAAACAGCTTCTGCACTCCAACTGCCAGGTACTTGCAGCCCTGCTGTGAACTGAAGTTTCCTTTATTTTTCTGCCATCAAACTCCATTACCGTTTTGCTTTGTAGGGGTTTCCAGCTGATATAGAAAAATGTAAATCTAACATGTTCTCATGGGATTATCATTCACATTACATCATAGTAAAATAGTAGTATAGGCAAAAACCCAATCGTGTAACCACTTCATGTGGGAAAATCAACATGGCTGGATCACGCAGGACCAGAGGTTAGACTAGATGTGTACCTTGAGTCCAGGTGGACCGGGTCTCCCAGGGTTTCCATGTGGACCAGGGGGGCCCTGTGTTGAAATGAGAAAGAGTGAAACACAATCAAAAGGTGATCAAGATCAAGATCATGCATTTGCATAAAAAAAAGAGCTGACGCAGATTGTGGCTTTGCTTCTGTGAATGAGACCAGGGATGAAGGTGGGGGGTAAAGACTGTCTGGAGAAGCTCAGCCTCAACCTGTTTTCCTATAAATCAACTGTGTGTGTATGTGTGAGTGTGCTGACGAGGTATTTGGCGTTGGTGTTGGGGGTAGATGCTTATGGAAAAAATGGGGCTCTCAGGAGCTGCTTTACCATATGGATGTGGTTTTCCTGCCCCCACTTGCCACAGACTCCACAAGCCCTCCCCCAACACACACACACACACCCGCACAAACAAACACACATTTTCCAGGCATCTTAATGAGTAATACAGATCATCTCATTTCATAACATTTTGAATTCGATCACTGGTGTGCATTTCTGTCTGCACTGACTGTTGGTGAGGAAATGAGCTCAAACAAAGCAAGATCTACAGTGGCGGCACATTTGTAATGTAAAACCATCTCACTCTGTCCAGTAACCCCCACAGGGAGGTTTAAAAGAAGATGTTGGAAGCCAGAGAGTGAAAACACACCAGTTTTTCTTGGGTTTGAAAAACAGCCTGCAGAAAGAAGCATGTGAGGCTGCTATGTCCCCGTCACTTAGATAGCTGTTTGTCTTCCCCTCTCTTCTTCTGAGTTACAGTTTACTGTATAATGCCCACCTCGCTCCCGCCCTCCAAATGGTGTGCCATTTTTGGGTCCATGACCTAGCTCTGTCCTGGGTCAGGGGCTGATCGAGTCAAAAGGTGGAAAAAGAGCAACAACTGCTTTAAGAGCTGGGTCAGCGGGTTTTATTGAGGTGGGTAAAAACAAATCAGGAAGTTATTATGTAAGGGAACTGGCCTACTGCATTAAAATCCAACAACTACTGAGATTTAGAGCATCAACAGAGGAAACTGTCCAACAGAGAAAAAAGAAAATACTTTGGGGGAAAAACACTCTTTGAGCAAAGTTTTAGATGTACCGGTCAGGTGTAGACATGACAGCATACAGCAGGCCTTTGATGGAACGGATCTTTCTATTAAAGGACAGTTTAATGAAAGTGACCAAGAGTTTGTGATGGGTGAACACGGCATCTATGTGAGGTGCTCATTAATAACACTCAGAAATTTGAACTGAAGTTACTCTTCGATGCATCCATCAGAGTGTGAATGTTAGATAGAAAGCACTTAGGCATAAAAAAATGCTTGTATGAATGTGGGTGAATGAGGCATGTTGTATAAAGCGCTTTCAAAGCTCAAGTAGAAAAGTGCCATACAAGAACCAGTCCATTTACTTTGCATGATTCACAGGTCAAAAGAGTCCTCAGGTCTTACTGGGTCTTTGTGCATCCGTCCTTCATTTGAAACAAGCTCTTTTAAAACCCTTCCACTGCCTTTAAGCCAACGTTCTTTGGATTGGTTGCCCCTCACAAACAAAAGGATTAAACAAATGGGGCTTCTCTTATGCTTGGGATGACCTTGGTAAGGATATCATACAGAGAGCCATGAGTAAAAAAAACAACAACCCCCCCCACCAAAACTGAGTACTTAGAGCAGTCTGAAGCCTGAGCTTTTGGCTTGCATGCATTATTTGTACATACGCTGAACTCATTATTTGAAGTTTTGGCCATGTTTCAGATGAGCACGTGCCATTGTAGCAGTAAGCATCTGACAGAAAATAAGAAAAAGTACCATAGAGCCACTTTGAAATACTCTCATTCCAAGCATTCTCAAGTTTTAAAGACCTCGCCTCTTGTCCTCCCACATGCTTCCCCTTTCATTTTCGGTTTTGTATACAGCTGGCATTCCTCGAGAGCTGGTCTGTCCAGACAGCATTAAGGGTCCCTGTTGTGCCCTAAATAAACTTACACAAACAAGACATGTTTGAATTACATGATTCAAAATTAACCCTGTGGCTTACCACAGGTTGGTCAGTGCTCTAGTAGGCATGGGCTGGCACTAACATTTGGTGCAGTGCTCTCTCGCCTCCGCGTCGTGCTCCTTCTCTCTCACAACAGGTGTCTAATTAGAGAAGACCAGGGTGGGGCACACACAAGCTAAGGGCTATCAAATAAAAAGCCACCAACCTCTGAACAGCAATACAGGGCGTTGCTGTGGTTCCTGCGGTAATAGCACTGCTAGCTCTATGTAATTTATTCCAGTTCTTTGGAGACAAAATGGTGAAAATCTAAACAAATGGTAGCTTCTAATGTTTCATCATATGGTACCATATTGTATATAAATATCTAAATATCTACGCTTAAATATACCAAAATGCCCAACAACATATGTGCAACTTGAAGCCAACACATGCACCATACGCACTTAAAACTGGATACGTGACATCACTCCCAAGGTCACGTTCACACGCAGAATATTTTAGATGAGGGCTTTTGATGGGCTGTGCTGTAAACATACTCTGACTTTCAACACTAGCTCATAAAAGAGACTTTAAATGTATGTAGAGCCACCATATTAAAGATAAAAGACATTCTGTATGATGCCGTGCCAAATGAGAGCAGACGGGGCAGTGTCTGATTAACTAACATTAGATCAAGAGAGCATGTGAAACTGCTGGATGTCCTCATAATTAAAGATTCCACCATGCATTCACAGACACTCGAACCTTTGCCCCTAACGATATTTCACTGTTTGTTAAAAGTCTGAAAACAGGCCTCGCCACTGCTGGATAAAAAGAGTGGAATTTGCAGCTAAATGCCACATGAATTACACTCAAATGCTATAATAACAGAAGCAGATGGGAGTGAATGAACTACTTCTGTGCCAACATTTTTTAGCATATGAAAAAGGAAATAACAAGTAAAAGTCTAAAGTATTATTTAGGTATTTAAAATAATATTAGTAATAATTAATAATGGGAATGACAAGTTTGGAAATTAAGATGGAAACCTAGCTGTGATTTTTATGCCAAAACAAAGTGCCCAAAAGGGGATTGGTCTGTGATTTTTATAGTCCCAGAGCTCATTACAAAGTTGTTCCAGAGGAAAGACCCGTACACACAGTTTACTCTAGGGATTATAAAGACCCTTGAAAAGCTGATCTGTTGCGTGGTGTTACCGAAAGTGCCCAACAGAGGAGCACATATTTTCATTTGAAAGCTCTTTAAAGTTTTCCGGGTTCCTATTCCATATGCCGATCTGGGATCTGAATGCATACAGGTGAAGCAGGGTAGAGGAAATTTGGTTAGCGACAGAGGAGTGGTTTGGAGGGAATGCACGAGGAAAGATGGGTGACAGAGATATTTTCACCCACACAAAGACCCTTTTGACCCAGCAGTTTCCAGATGAACCCACACACACACACACACACGCACACACACACCTACACACACACACACACACACACACAAAGGCTTCAGATAGATATAGGCCTGTGCGCTGACGATGCATCCACATTTCCACTCACACCCTCCTACCATCGTCGTCATTATATACCCACAAATACACTCGAAAAAGTTCGGCCCGACTATTCATGGGTACTGAGCAACACTTTCTGTACTCACATCTGTTGCCATAGAGATGGCATCTCGCACTCTCATGTGTGGGATGAGAGGTCAAGGTTCATGGTTGGTTCTTCTTGGGCTCAATGGTGCTCTGTGTGTCATCATGCAGACTTCCAGTAATCCCAGGCTACAGAAGGTCAAACCTGGTAGAGCTCTTTTAGCAGAAACTAGTCTTTGAAACTGAAGAACCTACCTGTGACCCTGCAGACTAAGCAATCTGCACCATATATTCAAATTTTAAAGTGTTCAACAAGTAAATTTCCCTTCCTGAATCGAAACCACACATACATCTGGCTAAGAGGGGAGAGTTTGCGTAGCATGTCTTTGCGCGGAGTGCATGTTAGCATGTGTGTGTGCCTTTCTATGTTTGCACACACACATGGCAGCAGCAGTTAAACTTGATAAATGCTTTTGTTTACAGGAAAGCTCCATAATCTGTCTCACTCTTTATATAGGCTCGCCCACATACAGTAGGTCTGCGCTGCACGGAGGGATTAGTGTTGTAGCACGCATACAATCCCATGTGAGCACTCATGGGCCCAAGTGTGTGGGTTAAACTAAATCACACTGGCAGCGCGTTTGCAACTGACCCCTGTTAAAGTGGAATCAAAACTTTTATAAATACATCCTTATTGAAAATGACTTATTTTCATTGCTTGCCCTTTGCAAACCAACCACTTCCACTGAGAATGCCACCAGCAGTTCAACAGCATCTCTCTTGACATAAGCGAGATGCTGTTGCTGAGATAGTTTATTGAGCTTGACAAAAGCCACTTCTAAGCTATGATGATGGTAAGGGGTCACTGCCATATGCTAAAGCTTTATCAAGGGCAAGTTAGAGTTGAGAAGTCCAGCCCAGCCTGGGATCCAACCAGAGATTAAGGATTATGCTGCAGCACATTTTTCCTGCTTAAACTACTGAAGTTATCTAAGTTATCCTTCTTTTTATTTGTATTTATCTTACGCATTCATTGCTTACGAGTCCAAAATAGAGAAAGTGTTCCTTACGAAAAGCTTTAACAACTCTTCTTGTAAATTTCCAAAATACATTTGGAGGAAAGTTTCAGCTTTCTTGCGCAAAAAATATTTCCTCTCAGACTCATGCTTGGCTTGACTGGCTTCACGCAGCTCTCTGCTTAGATTTTTAAACCCTATTTAGGATTCATTCCAGGTAAGTTTGATTTGGATCATAAGAAATCCCACAAGAGGGACCAATGTGGTGAAACTGGTACTACAGACAGAACGGGAGGTGCTGATTGGGCTTAAATAGCTTTAATTAGAGCCAGACAAAGAGCTTTTCATACATATGTAGTGGTGGTGGGGATCGCAGAGATTTTAGCTTAAGGGTCTTGCAGACATGGAGGAACACAAGCACGTAGTACATATTATACTTAAACAACAACAAATAAAAATATGAAAGATATCTGAAATTACTGTGTAGTGCATAAAATGTCAGACATTTATTTTTTTATGCAGGTTTGCAGTACCTGCCTTGTAACAGTTTAACACCAAGAACAAAAGGGATACCACAGGCACAGCTGTGCTAAGCGCTAATATCAATGAGGTAATTGAAATTAGGGGATAATGCAATGTGCTGATAGGATACAACAAGTTGTAGATTGGTGGGGGTGATGTAATTTTTCAGACAAAAACAAAAGGAGAAAAAAACTGACACCAAAATTGTCAGAATTCCTCAGAATTCTGATTTTTTTATGGTACTTTTTATGGAAATCAACACAGTATGTGTTAAAACTGCTACTGTTTTTTTCCCTCTTTTGTTACTGCTGGATAAGAGCAACACATTTGATTACAATCTGTTAAAGGGTTATTGAGATTTCAGTTTGCACAAAAGCCATCTATGAACAATGCAATGCAAACGTGCTGCCATCATGGTTACAAACAAATGTCAGGCTGAATCCTTACATTTTATGGGACGGAAAGTGAGAAACAGAGGAAGAGAGCTCCTGCAAGAAGACTGGATTTATTTAACTTCCTTGGAAAAAAGAAGTCTTTCATTAGCCCAGAATGGGATTCCTATGGAGTGTTGGTGCAGTCTGCTGCAACAGTTCAGTCGGGAGTAGAAAGTCCAGTGAAGCCATGTGTTCCCTGTCTGTTTACAGTGCTTTTATTAGGCATCCTGTGGCACAGGCAGCCTTTTCAAAGACCGTCTTTATAGAAGCTTTCCTGTTTATGCTCAGGGGTGGGAGGTCAGCACTCGCATCCCCATGCTGAATATGGTCAATCTGTCTGCATAGGAAGACTTTGTGTGTGAGTATATGAGAAAATGTGAGTGTGAGGGTTGATAGGAGGGACTTGGAAGGCTTTTATTTTCATGACTGTGTCTTGTTTGGTTATTGTGGCTGTTTTTCCTTTGAGCTTTTGGTCAACAGGTAGGATAAAACACACACACACAGACACACTCATATACAAAGATACCCTTCAAAAAAACCATGGGAAAGATGCTTACAAGGTAAGACCTATTTAAATGTGTAAGGGACTTATTAAAAAGTTTACATTTATTCAAGAAACACCCTCAACAACAGACAGAATCGTTTTTTATGAAAATGTGTTTGATCTGGTTGGAGGTGTCAGAGGGTGGTCAAAGAGACTTACCCGAGGACCCCTCTTGCCTGGCACGCCTGGCTTCCCAGGAGGTCCAGGCAGCCCCTACAGAAAGATTATTTGGTTAACGTTGCAGTCTGATACACCATTTATACAGCACAATGACTAACTATATTCATTTAGCATACACTGTCAGAACCAGACTCTCTTCCAATGCATTTCCGCAGTGGATTCGTCCACATCACAGAGGCTGCTCTTCATCCACAGAGTGAAAAAAACAAAACAAAGCGACACCTTTTCCCTCTGAAGTAATTCCATCTCAAGGTGTTGAGAGTTCACCCTTAGCCATCGAGAGGATTTGAGCCCTTGTGGCAGGAAATCGTAGAAACACTAGAAATAACAGGTCATTTCCTGCTCCGCTCAATGCCCCTGTGTGTCTATATCAGGCCCGTCCTCATTTGTTTTCTTTTAATTGAAAAAGAGTAGTAAAAAAGAAGCAGCATCTCCCTTTTTGATATTGACTCATTTTAGCTCTCAATAAGAATTTAGGAAACAAGAGACAAATTCAAAAACAATTTAAATAAAGAAAACTACAACTCACTCTTTACACACACACACACGCCTGATCCTGAGGGTTATTCTAATAATAGTCACTACCTGCATACAGTGCGTCTGTCTATTCTCGGATTTATTTATTTATTTATTTATAACTGTGCTAGAACCATCTCCTCCTCCACAATGACCTCCTAAGTAGAGACCACCCTTACTGTTGCAGGTGGTGTGCCCTATGGTGGCCTGAAGACCTGTCAACATCAACATACACCACTGTCCGTCTTCACACTTACACCCCCTGCCTCGGCCTTCCTTTTTTAGCCTGGTTTGTTTATTTACTTCACTGTCTTTTCCTTTTTGCACCTGTCAATCTTACCTCATTTCTTTTCTCTAAGACAATTTGTTCAACGTCCTGCATTTCAAATTCAGCAAAGGATGCTTTCAGTTATGCTGGCTGTGCTCGTCTGCATATGTGAATCGTGCATTGCTGTGCACAGAGTTGTCCTTTGATACACGAAAAAGTCTGTTTCTAAGTTTACGGCGATAAAAATCGTGCTTGGCGAGTTTGAAAAAACAAGTTTTTAAGGTTTCCTTTCTAAAAGCTTATATATAAAGTGCACTTTAACTGAGCGCAGAAGTATGTTTCCATATAGTCAATTCAGATTCAAATTCAATTTAATCTAAAAAAAATGCAGTGGAGCAGATGTCAAAGGAAACCATTTTTCACGGTAGGAGTGAGGCGCCAAAGGTGCTTCAGAAGAGCAACTCCAGCATGTATACGTGCCTGCACTGGATGTTTCTCCTGGCAGCCGGAGTTCTGTTTCTGTGCAACAGGAAGTCCAAATCACACTTCTGCTGTAACTGTTAAAGGCTCTTAAGGTGTGCAAGAAAAGCGTGCACACAAAATGTTGTGCTCTTGGGAAAAGAGTTGGCCAGTACACTAATGGCATACGTAAAAAAAAAAAAATCAAGATCCATCCTGACAGGAAACCATAACTGGGTTCACTTGGGATCTCTGATGGCACTACACAGCCACACAGAGACAGAGAGGGAGGCACGTGTATATTCAGGCATCCACAGTTAAAATAAATAGGTCTTCCAGTCTCATAATATCTTACCCAGTCATTGAAGTCAGGCAAAATGCACATTTTCATGCACTTTTAAGATAAAGCCCAGAGCATTTCTATGGCTTTATTGTACTTCAGGGCCAGAACTCCACCACAACCTACCCTACATTTAGTGCAACTTAACCTACATTTAGCATAAGCCCCAGCACAGTATCAGCACTTGTGGATGTGCCAGACAGTCCTTTGGTAAATAATCTTCAAACTTCCCTTACTGATCCTTCTACAATTTATTTTCTACGGTAAATGACTGCACTTCATATCAAGATTACAGGTCCTGGTTTCTAAATGGCAGTAACTTGGCTCACCTTAATGACAGTAAAGCATCTACTGGACATCACTACAGAGGTAAATTAGCGAGCCCTAGACACACTGTATTCTGCAGTCTACAGCACCAAATGACAGGCTGCTGGAAAGAATAAGCAAGGCACACGTATCAAACGAGCAGGCCCTGCTGGCACTTTACACTAAGATGACTTAATCACAGGTACAAGTATGAACACACCCAAGAGACACTGACAGAGACATTGTGGTCTGATCATTCTGACCACATTTTGAGTTGGGAAACTGTGTAGACAGTTGTGTACACAAAGGTATTCTATGCTTCGTGGAGACAAGCACATTTTCTGAGACGTGTTCTGATGCTGAAGGAGGTCCTCGCCTAACTTAACGCCTGTATTGGGAAGCTGAATGTTTGCTGACTGCTTTAACCTTTGACCTGGGCCTGGCTTTGAAACGAGACCATGCAACCTCCACTAGAACTCTCTGAAAGAGGAATCTGGTGCTGAGACGGCAAGGCGTCAGACCTGACACGTCACACCCAGACTGGAAGGCTCTGTGCATGGAGTAAGGTGAAAAGAATTAGAGAAATATAGCAGGGCTTCAAACCTCTGTGGCAAAGGAGACTGTTCCATATTAACCTAAATATCTGTGTGGTCTTTTTCTAACCCAAAAACACCTAAATCAGAACTGAGCTGGTCTTTGTAACCAGTGACAAAGACCAGGGCAGACTGGGATGAGCTAAAAGAAAAGCTCCATTCACTTTTATTGCTTTACTAATGTAAACTTACCACACACAGCTGCAGGCACAGAGATGAGACAAAGTCTGTGCACTGCTTGCTCACCTTGATTTTACAAAACACCAGTGATGATATAGACTTTTTTTTCTTGTAGCATTTGCACACAAACACTCTCACTAAACAGCTCAGGTTGACCAAATGTTCTTACCTGCGGTCCTATATCTCCTTTCTCTCCCTTAGTTTCTACCAGCATGGAGAACTGCGTAGGTGGCACCTCCCAGCTCTGGAAGCCATCAGTAGCAGGTGGTGTAACTGGGTTGTATGAAGGCTTAGTAGGTCTTGGGGTGACTGGGGCCTTGGTGGTTATGGGTTGCTTTGTTGGCTTAGGGGTTTTAGCAGCTGTAGGTTTGGGGGTGGCTGATTTCGAGCGGTTGACCTTTGATGCTGTTGGTTTAAAAGGAGCATCTTTTAGAGAATCTGGTTTGGGTTTGGACGGAGTGGCTTTCGATGATGTAACTTTAGACTTGGGAGGTGTTTTACTGGCTCTGGTGGGTTGGGGTTTCTTTGGGACTGCACCTTGGTCTAATAATGCAGGTTTAGGCTTTGTCTTGGAGGGTTTGGTGCTGGTACTGACTGGTATCGTAGGTTTCTTTGAATTGCTTGTTCCCACTCTTGCATTTTTTTGGGTTGTTTTGAGGGGGTGGGTTTTGAGGGAGTGGGTTTTGAGGGAGTGGGTTTTATTGGACTGGGTTTTGATGGAGTGGGTTTAGAGGGACTGGGTTTTGGTGGACTGTGTTTTGATGGAGTGGGTTTTGGGGGAGTGGGTTTTGATGAAGTGGATTTTGATGGAGGAAGTTTAGAGGGTTTCTGATTCAAAGCTTTAGGACTGGAGGGTCTTGCCGTTGATGGTTTCGTGGGTGGTGCTCCTGTCCTGAGTGGTGTTGCGACAGTGCTGGTTCTGGTCTTGAGAGGTGGTGAAACCAAACCAACTTGGTCTGTAACTGGTATCACAGTTCCCAACAGGGGCGTTGGGATGATGGTCCCTTGGTTCGGTTTTATCGTTTGGGCGGGGGCCACATATCTGACAGCTGAGGCTGCAGCAGCAGCGCTCCTGGCAAGGCTGAACCCTGTGGTTTTCCTGGCGGTTACTGGGCCACCACGTTTAGGGGTAGCAGCAGTAGCTGTGATGTTTCTTTCTCTCGGTACGATAGGCAGCAAAGGAGAAAGGTTAGGCCTGTATGTGTCAGCTTCCCTGCACTGTTTCTTAATGTACCTGCAATAGTTGTGAGCTGCCTGTGCAGAAGGGACCAGATCAAACTGGCAAATGGCTCCTTCAAAGTGTGCTGAAGTTTGCTGCTGGCTTGTCCTCCCCAGCAGCAGCGAGCCATGGAGCTCTGGAGCCAGCCCCTTCTCACTGTCCCACCCAAAGTCTGCATGAACACTCTGCCCTCCGCAGGAGGCATATAGAGTCACTCTCTGTCCATTAATTCCCAGACCCAGCTGGTGCCACTGGCCATCGTGGGGCTCATAGGGCAGTGCCACAGAGGTATTTGGTCCCGTGTGTAGGACCAGGTTTCCCGGTACAAGCTGTAGACCAAGAAGCAGCTTCTTGTCGTCTGAGAGCAGGGTGAAAAGGAAAGCGCTGTTGATACGGTGAGAGCGTACACTCAGGACCAGCGTGAGGTTAGGCCAGATGGCCGGAGGAAAGATTGATCGCAATGGAGCCTCAATATGCGCCCGCTGGTTGAGGATGATCCCCGATCTGAACGGAATGACTCCTGCCGGCAGACTGCGTGACGTCCTCTCTCCCTTAAGCCCCAACTTTTGGAGAATGTCCACATCTGTAGAGGAGGAAAAGGGCTGTGTTAGATAAGCAGTGTTTACAACAGGCTTGTTTGTGATGTTTACGGTTATTATTATCTCATATTTTTGGTACCTGGTAATCATCAGGAACAAGATAAAATAAACAACATAGGAAACTTTAGAAATATAAATCAAACATCATGCAAGAACTACAAGAGAACACACTGAGAATCTGGACTAGTTTTAAACTTTTACTGTAATTTGTGTCCTTAACATGGCACACATTTGTAGAGATAATATGTTTTAAATGGTAGTGGAAAAATAATTTAAATCCCAATGAGACAATTTGAGTTCTTGCATAAGAATTTGGAGCAAAACATTTCACTTTTCCAAAGTTTTGCTTTAACTAAAGACTCTTATGCTATGAGAGGCTTGCATCACGTCCATAATGCAGCAGTTTACAAAATACTGTAGCTTAAACACTGAAGGGTGAAGAGATAAGCAAAAAGAAAGAAAGAAATCAAAACAATAATGAACTCAGCAGACTTTGAGCACATCTAAGTGCTTCTGTAGGTGGTTTAGAGCAACTTTAGGCCAAAATAAATTTATGTCCAGACAGGCAGGAGTATGTAGCAATCTTGTTTCCTCCTCCGCTAGTGGGCGGATGTTGCTGAACAGCACAGAGGTCTACTTCAAATGTCAGTGGCTTTGCTGATTCACATTGCTCCAGTATGTCTGGCTTTTGCGATGCCTTGAACAGCTTAAAGTGTCGCACAAGGGCAGCGTGTGTACACCACATTCTGTGCTGCACTCACAGTGAAATATAATGTGGATCTTTGCCAGTAATCTAAAACCTTACTGAACCCTATAACACTAAAACTCATAGAGATTCATCTCAGCTTACTGTGATTAGATTTTAAAAGGTCAAACGTTCAACAGGAATTATTAGAAATCCTTTGATAAGACAATCCAAATGTGTTGCAGTTAAACCAAAACACCTCTCCCAGTGCATGCCTATTATCCTAACTTTGTCTTTCCTCTGGACCCCATAAACCTCAAATGAAAGTTTGGTTATATAGAGCAGAAAAGAATGGATATATGGTCATAAAAAATAGAATGCTAAACCAATTAAGCATTGCACTCACTGCAGGTGGGCCAAGGCTAAAGCATCCAGCCAGTACCAGGAACGTACAAGCAGGCTAGAGGACCTAATCCTTTCTTAGTAGCCACCTAGCCAACGCACTTGAAAAGCAAAAGCGAGGTCACTGCATGCTGTGTAATGCTGACAAATATGTGTTTGTTGCAAATGAGTGTTTGAGACACACATTTTATTCATCTGGTGGCAGAATTTTATTCATCTCTGTTCATATTAATGCTTGCATGCTGTACTGTAAGCTAATGTTCCCGTGCTGACAATGTCAGCTATACTATTTCTTTGTGTCTCTTTGTTTTTAAGCCTTTAATTTTCGAGGGAATGAACTAAATGACATCAGCGTCATCATGTAACCTCTTTCCCATCTCGTCTCTGTCCTTCTCATCAGTATGTAGTCAGCGTGGACATTCAGAACATGGCCACAGAAACCACAAGTGAGTACAACATCTCTCAACTCGAGAGCTCGGAGCACAGTTTCCAACCTTTCAGCCAACTTTGACTCTCTGTTCAGAGTTTCAGTCTCAGTAGTCCCACAGCCCTCATTCTCTCCGTGACCTGTGATCTCAGACCTAGGCCCCTCACCATTTTTATTGTCTGCGGGCTCACTCTGACCTGTGGTCACTGGGGCTTGTCTAATGGGGACATGTGTATAGAATCCATGGAAAAGCAGTGTTGATGAGATACCAGAAAAAGTGGGAAAGACAGCTGGGATGTGCTGCACTGGTAAACTATAGAGAGCGAGGACTTGAATGACATGCTTGTCTTTCTATAATACAAGGCTTGCTTTATTAAACTGTTGGGCCCCAGACTTCGAAAATACATATAATTGCAGGGAAAGTTTGAAGGAATATTTGAGCTGAGAGAGAAAGAGGTTTAGAAAACTTTGACATTAAACAAATGCAAACTCTTACTTCAAAACAGAACCTTGAGTTAAACGACTCTTTCTCCGCTGATTGCTTTTCCTATACAACAAGTTCTTTATGGTCCTTATGTGCTATGTATAAGGGTGTAAGACTTCCCTTTAGTTCAAACCATTAGAGCTTTATAAAGCAGGAATAATATTCACACTGGGCATAGTGTATTTTGCTCTCTGTGTGGTCTCTGATGCATTAAAGGACAACAGGAACTTGGCAATGAGGCAGGCGGGCGCATTACCTCTATCTGTTCTGTACATTGTCTCCTGTTCTTCTATTCTACTGTTACAGAGGCATAAATTAACAGCACAGTCTCAGATATAAAGCATACTGTAAGTGTCTGAGCAGATGCATGTTTAACACATGGCCAGAGTTTATAGTCTCGCAATGTGCCAATTCACTCAAACAGGACAGAGTGAAAGTCCAAGGCTCTTTTCTCTGATCGTATCCCTTGTAGAGGATGAAGTCACTGATTTATACTGAAATAATCCCTTTTTGGCCGGTCTGTGCTAGTTTACAATAGTTTATGATATTTCCTCATCATCCCCAATCACCAACACAGCAATATATTGCCTGAATTCCCTGAATATCATATTTGGAATCGTCACTTATTAGACTACTGAATATGTTTAAAACGTACAACTAAGTCTTCGTCTTATGATCAATGCTTAGATAAGGGACAGAACATGGTAAAACATGGTTTGTCTGGAATTTTCCTGTTTTTCCTCAACCTTCTGGCAATTTACCTTTATTTGGATGTGGAGAGACACACAGACAAGGATGGAGAGCTGAATGGGGAGTAATATGATTTGGAAACTCAAGAATGAAAGTGAGGGATGACGTGCAAATGTGGATGTTGTTCACCATAATCATTATCTGGCTGTTCCCCTTTTACATTTTAGTTTTGAAATTTGTTCCACTGCAGAAAAAAATGCAACATTTTTTCCTAATAAAATCATGTCAGTGTTCAATATACAACTTAATCCTTGACTCTGGCCTCCAAAAGGAGTCTTAGGCTGCACTGAGGTATCCGTGTGCCAGGGGACAGTGAGTTCCTCACAGACTGATTGCATTTCACAGTTCAATACAGAGACTCTTTACTGAATAAAAAGGCTAATTAGTGGCTGAAAGCGAGCCTAAAAACTAATCTCAGCTTTCAAAAAAGGAGCCAAACATGTCCAACTAACTTTATTAGGTCTGACTACTAAATTTTACACCTCTGGTGAATTATCGCCACCAAGACTTGTTATGTTATATTAATTGTCAACACCAGACACTTTAAAGAACAGGTGTCAGTTTTTCAAAGACTTATTTGCAGAGCTGTGACTGTGGAAAAGCCTTGATGTAATGAACTGAAATGACATTTGGTTTTGTCGGCCATCAGTTTTCAGTCACTGCTTTGTCGGGCCTACTGAAGTCTGTGTGCTGTCAGTCTCAATCATAATGACTAGAGCATGGGGGCCAATTCACTGGACTGTATCGATAACTCATCATCAGAAGAAACCTCCAAATGGTACCAAAAGGAGATCAAACAGAAACACACTCAACGTTTTCAATTAAATCTGCAATAACTGACTTTTAAGGCTACTTGGATGCAAAATTGTGAATGTAACACTGACTTAACATCTCGGTTAAAGGCAAGCCTGTTAGCAATCAGCTGAAAATGTTTTAACGTCCTGCATTTATGGATAATGGATAATGGATAATGACTCTGCTTGCCTCATCAAAGTCCTTATGCAGTATTTTTGGTCAATACCAGTGCCTTAAATAGCTGCTAAATGCTTGACTATATTGACCAGCAAGCCTGTAACTGTTCAGTCTGCTGTTTGCTGCGGAGTAGGATGTCTACAGTAGATGAAAAGTGTCTGCAAAAGAGCTGAGCACAATAATAAGGCACATCTCGCTAAATGCTTTGTAAATACGTGCTATATAAATAAAGTATGAATAAAACTGAATTAACTGTATAAAACGTTCTGCAAAGTGGAGGCAAACTCCTGGTTTAGGCATCTCCAAATTCTAGTACACGTTTCACATCGTCAGACTTTTCCCTTTTGCCCTTTTACACATTGTGAAAAATATTAGACTTTAAAAATGCTTTGCTAATTGGGTTCTTCAGCAGTGCAGCTGTCCAGACAAAATTTTGACTTTAACCTCTGACTGACATGAGGTTTTACATTTTTTTTTTTTTTTAGATTAATGGTCAACATTGGATCGTTGAATCGTTGAGCTGATCACTCCCTAGATCCTTGGACTTAGCTTACTCAACACCTGTTGTTATGGCAACGGCTGGCCCAATTCTCTTAGCAAAGTGTTTATGTGCTTGGGCCATGACCAAAAAGGCAAAGAATAACTGCAAAATCTCACCAGTGTTCCTTACAGAGTTTTACAGAGTTTTTTTTCCCAGCACAAACAAAAGAGGTCAGAAAGTGCAGTATGTGGAGGTGAGTGTGGAAACCTTACCTTCAGAGGGTACTTGTGTAAGTCCCAGGTAACAAGTACAGTATAAAATGGTACAGAGCAATAGGGCTCTCCTGGAAGAAGAGAAGAGAAGGATGTCAGAGAGAGGCAACAATCACGTGGCTTTGGACAGACAACTATTTAACTCTTTTTCTCATAGTTATTCCTCACTAACTGTATCCATACCATGATCAATCAATCAAATGTGATTGCTGGCTAAGGCAGAGATGTTGATCATATTGGCACCATGAATTGAGTCATAAATAAAGCCAGAAACTTCATTTTTTTACCATTAACATTAAAGATATAATTCTCTCCCCATTCATTTAGATAGGGCCTTGGCCTCATTAACCCCAAATAACTACTTGGAGGTGTTGCCAAGGTAACTGCAGAGCCTCAAATTGCTTCTAGAGGTAGTCCAGTCCTACTTTTAGGTCCGTGATGGTCAAACAGTCTAACAAGTCAAAGGTAATAGTCACAACATGAGAATGCAAAATTCTTTATTCCAGCATGTAACGAATCCAGAAATCTCAATTTACAGATATATTGGACACCTGTCTCAACCCTGACATAAAAGTAGTATTAATGAATGTAATTATTTGCATTTGACCATAGGAGGCATGCCTTAACATATTGTTTAATAATGATAGAATGGTTTATAGTAGGAGGGCACGAGCAGGAGTCTGCTAAAGCACTTAGATCTCAGCGAGCCTCTATCTCTCTGAAAGACAGGAACGCACAGCTTTAAGTTGTGGTTTCTGAGACAAAAATACTGTAGTAGACTCCCAAAACCAACAAAACGTGCATGCACATGTGCTCATACATACACACACACACACGTGCAGAAAAAAACAAAAACAAAATGTCTCTCAGCACCCTCACCGCATCCAGGTGTGCAGCATAACTTAAAGTAACTGACTGGCAAGTGGACTGAGATCCCAGTAGGGGTCCGAGATCTGGTGACAGCCTGGGGGAACCACTGTTTACCGCTGGAGGTCATCCAGCCACACATGGTCACACACAGACACACACACTGGAGGAGGAAATGTGTATAACAGCTGTTGCTGGTGGGCCACAGTAGGCAAACAGGGCTCCAAATACATAAATGTGGGAAAGACGGTGACTGTTGCATAAGCTGAGCGATTTACATTAGCCCAGACAAGAACGTGTGTCTGCCTCTCTTCAGAAACAATTCTACAGCCTCAGCATTAACCAGTGTGTATGTGTGTGTGTATCTGAATGCACGTGTGCAACGGTGTGCTCATGTCCATGTTTGTGGTGTCTGTGTCTCCAACCCTTCCATCCTCTAGTTGCTAATAAAGCGTCATCACACTCATCCACACACACAGCTGGCTGTGGTTACTCAGGATGTGTTTGTGTTTGTGTGTCTCTGTGTGTGTATGTGTGTGGAGTTGTGTGACTCAGTGTCTTATCAGTGGAGGGAGAGATCTGCTTTCTGAAAATGAGTCATGAATGCTGAGATTTTTACTGCAGCCCCGACAACTTTTATTCTACTCCTCGGGCTGTTTACATCTGTGGAAACTGGACCGGGTTTCCTAGGAAACAGCACCATTTTCTTTGGCTTTTCACATTAAAAGTTCTCAGTAGCTTGTTTAGATTTTCATTAGGAGAGGGGGCTTTTGAAAGGCATCTGACAGGTTAGGATTTTCTCCTGTGTGGAGCATTTGAAGGTGGCTGTGCTGAAGGGGGATTTGTATGCAGTGGATATTTAAATCAAATAAACTGACATCTGTATGCTGACCCTGTCTGGTGTGGTTTTCATACTGCAACAGCGAGCTATGACATGACTCCCTGAGGGGATTCTTCCCTAAGCTGAGTGGACAAAATACAGACTGGATGAGCAATCCCTCCTCCTAAGTCATCCACTGCATTAGGCAGCCTAACACACATACTGTGTTGTGATACTATGAAGTCCCAGAATGGGGGAAAAAACTGCCATGCACTGCTAATAACATCTTTATCTCCAGATTAAGAAGTGATTAGCCCAAAATCTGCCATTTTAAGAAAAACAATGGCGTAAGAGATCAACAACCAATTTAACAGAGCGATAAACTGTTGGCAAGCGTGAGACAATGAGTGAATAGAAACTGTTGCAATCTTTGTACAGTTCCCTAAGTGGCAAAAAGGTATTCCTCATTATAAAATCTGTATCATTAATCTGCGAATTTCAGACTTCCTTTCAGTAAATATCCTCTCTTCTACAATATGTTCTCCTAATATTTCCACTGTGTTCTTAGACACACACCCCCCCCCCAAAAAAACCATGACAAACCCTTCCCCAGAAACATATACACAGAAGCACCAACCTGTCTGCAGTTATAGAGGGAAAAAAGAAAAAGAAAAACACAGAAAGGCCAGTGTAGTTTCCATTTCTATTTACAATTTTGGCCTTCTTATTGATTCTCTTGAAGGATTTCCCAAAGGTGATCCTTCCCCCTGACCACAAACTCACATTCGCACACGGTGGAAAATTCCTGTGGATGAGCTGACACTAACAAGGGCTGATGATGATGAGGAGGGTGTAAGAGTGTCAATCCACTTTTCTCCCTGCAGTCAGCTAATAGCTCACTTCAGAGAGTTTTTCAAATAATCCACACCTTGTTCTACAGAGTACTCAAGATCTGAGTTGGATTTTGGAAGGGACTGCAGTTAATCAATGCTTTGGTCAATGAGTCATCAATTAATCATTTTTAAAACGTCATCTCTTCAGTTTGATTTCAAGGATAAAAAATCATCCATTGCTGAGGATTGATTGCGTGTGAAAAGTAAAGAACGGGACACGAAGGGAGACACCAAGTGGACACATAGAGAATGAAACTCTCTGCACACATCGCAGACTGACAGACTCGACTTCATCACAGTCCATAATAATGCAGTCGTAGCGCCGTGGAGTCGTGACTAACACAGTGAGGAGGTAAAGCTTTTGAAAGCCATGTTTCTTTACGCGCGACAGGTAGGTGTGATAAACCGACACAACCTGCGCCAATTTATTTTAATGAAAAACGAGCAGACGATGGGTCAACTGTCCGGACTTTCCTACTCCCTAAATGACTGTATGGCTACTATCTCGCCAGCAATCTGTCAAATAAACCAGCTGTTCAGTACTCAATGAGGTTAGAATGGCGCCTGCGTGCACAAATGAATGAAAAAAAAAAATGGATCAATGGATGGCATCTGAGCTCAGCAACATTAGGCTGCTGCATGAACTTCACCAAAAAGTCAGCAGTGTAGTACAGACGGCTTTGCACTGCTCCCATGTGTACTTACTGTCTGTGGAGACCTATGCTGTAAACACGTCCATAAAACATCTGTAATTTATATCACATTCTAGTAAAGCTCATATCGGTTGCAGATGTTTGATTAAATACATTAAGGCTGTCGCAGAAACGTATGCGTTCGTTTAGGCTTGTTTGTTTGGGAAAAACGTTTTTTAACCATTAAAAAAGTATCCCTTTATTTAGCCTTCGTAAAAGTGCCATGTGGGGAACGCGTAAACGGAAAAACATGAAAAGCATGCCCACAAAATCTACCAAACAGCTTAGCGGATGCTGATGGACCTCTCATGAAACTTTATGGGTAAGAATGATTCCCTAATTTGCTTGCTTTGTCAGATGAGTCACTTTAGTGAACACTATTTGGCACAGGTCCACCAGGCAACATGTGTAGATTTGCCAAAAAAACAAACAAAAACCTTCCAGTCACGTCAATGAACTGCGTTTCTGTCAGGAATAAACACAACAACGCAACGATATGTGCGGATATTAAACACGACCTACGCAAACTGCGTCCGAATGAACCGGCTTTTTCACGTAAGAACCGATAAAGGGGAGGTAGATCCGAAAGAATGGAGTTGTTTGGTATTCCATGCAAATGACAAATTACACCCATGGTCCAAACAGACCCCATTCAGAGACTCAGCAGTCCCCATGTGGACATCATTTCTTCACTGTGAGCTGGACAACAGCCAGCCGGTACATCATCAGGTACGCACATGGAGGCATCCAGGTCTTTAAACTGTTATTCGCTACACATCATGTTTTGAATATTCCCGTTCACAAAACACAAAAAAGTCGTTAAAATAAAATAAAACAATGATAACAAATGTCACTTACTTTGTGTCTAGACGAGAGGTTCTGCAATCTCTCCTTCGGGTGCCTAAATTCATTTGTATTCATTTGTCCTGGCAGTCAAAAACCTGATCCTTTAATCACAGTGTGACTCCTTTGCAAGGGGGGCAAAAAAAGACACCGGTCGCCGCTTTACGCATTTGACAAGCTTGAGGTGAAGTTCCAGAGGAAAAAACTCATGTTGAATTGCCTGTCAAGTCCAGTATAAATTCCTCCTGACAGGCTGCTTTGACAGAGAGTTTTCCTGTGCGGTTGTCTGTCGATATTCCCTTGTGTTTCATTCATTTATGCCGATCCAGTTTGGAGGGACGCGCGGCCAGAGAGAGAGAGGGAGAGCGAAAGCTGGGTTCTTTTGAAAGGGGGTTACGGAGTCAGGAGCGTTGGACTCATCCCTTTCCTTTTTAAATAGGCTTTCTGTGGGTAAAGCGATGGCAAATGCACCGCACGGCCAGGTGTCAAGTTACAAGCCCAGCGGTTGCATCGAGCAACTACACGCCTTCTCAGGGGGTGGCCACAAGGATCTTACCCCAAATCCAAAGCACCGGCTAACCATATGAATGAAGCACGGTGACACGATGGGGAGGACTTCACCAGAAAGTGCCAGAAAGGGGCGCCTACAGCTACAGCTTAAATATTATTATTATTATTATTATTATTATTATTATTATTATTTTAATTTATCCATCACATTGCCCTGCAATGTATGGAAAAATTGATATGGCCAAGCTCTGGATTTTCCCAAGAAAAGTGCTAACGGTAAATAACAGCTCTATGACTGTAAACTTGGCGAGTGTGTCATAACTCCCCAAGGAGTAAAAACTGGGAAAATGTAAGGGGAGGTTTGGAAAGAGCTATGATTAACAACTGAGCAATAACCAGAAGATAATATTTAAAATGTAGATAATCACGGGCTGGAAAGATGTCTTTGTCTTTATTCAGTTCACTTATTCAGTAAACTTGGGCCAGTTTGCAGAGATTTTTCTTTTAAATTTATAAATAAGACAACTGTTTTTACGCTGGTTTTGCCCATGATGTTAGAGACGTGTTAATGGAGAAGCACCTGGATGAACACCCATTACCTTAACAGGGGTCACGGCCTGATCAAGGATAAGGCCGGCCAAGACCACCCCACAGGGACCGTGAGCCAGTAATTACCACCCGCCACCTGTTTGAGGTGTTTCATTAACACGTACATGAACATTTGACATGATATTTTAAGTTCCTTTCAAAACTGTTCAAAACCAAATGAGTCCAAGAAATACACTGCCTTCAGCAGAAGGTGCTGCCATTGAAAACAGTTCACTGCAAAGTCTGTGGATTATCCTTAGAGATAATCCACGTCCAATTTATAGGCGCTGAGGCAAAAATACGAAGGAATTCTCACAAATACGTCCAAAGATATCTGCATGGATACCATAATTCTGCTGAGCAACAAAAAATGTTTTTGTTCTATTGTTTTGCTATTTGGGTGCATTTGTTCATTTCTGAGAAACACTACAGTACTTGGGCCTCATCCCATCATATAAATTCATTCTCCAAATAATATTTTTTTAGCAGTCGTGTTTTGCTTGTAATTAAATCAATTTAAAGGGAATATTTGGATAATTTCTGATCTTATCACTAAAATACCAACTTTAATTTCTAAAATCAGAATGAATGAATCCAAGCACTCACTCAGATGAATGCTCCACAGAGCCAAGTTGGAGGATAAACAATTAGCTGATGAGGCTAAAGATGTCAGTGACTTTGAACCATTAGTGGCTGACTGACCAGTTAAAAAGGTCACCTTAAATGACACTCTGTTAGGCTGAAGCTGACTGCTTGTGTGTAAAACACATGGTGATCTCCCCTCATTTTAGCCATAAGCTGTTGGTCAGCTAGCCTCTGGGGTGGGTGCTAATGGATGCAAGTCATTAAAATCCTCTTTGCAGTCCTTTTTACACACACCGTGCCTTGTGTTTCAGAACTGGGTGCCACCCGACCCTCCCATGTACTTCCAATGAGCCACAGCGACGCTGCCCCCTTCTTCCAAATTACAAACTCTGTACTTGCTAGCGCGCTCGCTGCCACCCCTTAAAGCTGCTTAATTATGGTCATTGGCACCACGTCTGAAAGCTCCCTTTATCCCCCCCCACGCTCCAGAAATAGGTCTTGCTGAAGCACACAAGCAGCCCAGATCAAACGCTCCCCATAGGGAAGGGGTCATTACTGGTACGCAGGGCGGACACAGCCCAATGGGTGCCGGGCCACGCCTTGAGCCCAAATTGCAGCCTGGGCCTAGTGAGGACACAAGACTGTTCTTTGATGCACGGCAAGGGAAACAGCAGCACAGCCTATTTGGATATCAGTGTTTACAGTGAGCTATACTGTAAATACACACAAAAAGCCAATACAGCAGGCTAAAAGCTAAGAAAATTAGGCGCTAGGTTTAGTTGGGTGTCCACATGTTTTTCGTGATTTATATTTATCCGAGAGGTCTTGCTGTGTGCGTGTGTAGAATGGCTTCCAGGTGACCGAACACTTATATAATGAAAATATGTCAGATGACACATGAAAAGCTCTGGGATGTTAATTTCATTTGTCACAATGCATTAGCAAATTCAAGGAATTAAAAGGATATGGGTAAGATGCTAGCTAAATAGCTCAACGGTAATGTTTTTGGAGCATTAAAATAACCTGTTGTCACCAAACGAATAATTAAACTGCAAAGACAGCAACCTCAGTGTAGGTGTGTTTTCATGGCGGGCAGTGGCAGAGGTTATGGAGTTGGTGGCGTTTACCAGACAGTGCTGTCTCTCTCAGTTCCCCTGCACACAAGAAGACTGTTCATAAAAGGAATGTATGAGTGTATGTATGAGTATGCGAATGCTTGTGTGTGTGGAGTGTCTCTGTGGTTTGTGTTTTTCCTTTACAGGTGGTTCTATCCACTTGTTTGTGTTCCTGGTTCTGTCTCCTTCCTGTGTAGGGATGGTTTGGTGATGCACTGGGAGGTGACAAGCAGTCAAACAAGCTCCTCTCTGCAGTGATTTTCTGCCCCCCGCTCAGTCCCATTTTGGCTGCCTTATATTTCTCGTCACATTTGTCTTTGTCTTTGTCACCGTCGACCCACGCTAACGCATCTATCTTCTTCTCTTTTGTCTCCTAAATCCCCTCCCTGCCTCCTTCGCTCTCCTCCATCCGTGTCTCTGTTCTCTTTCTCTCTCTCTGTCCCTGTCAGTCCTTCACCACAAGCATTTCCAGTGTTGGCACACCAGTGTTGACAGCCACCCTGAAAACAGTGCCACAACCATAATGAGCATGTTGAGTTCTCATAATAACACCAGAATAACCTGCTGGGGGAGACAAGCTCTTTAGGGGGCAGGCTCTCAGGCTTGGCTAGGCTAGAGTGTCAACACCACATAGATCTGCACTTATTGAAGTGTGAAAGATGAAGGAAGTTTCCACACTATGTGCTGTTTTTAGACAGATTTCTGCAGTGTTTGCAATTTTCTTACTGTATTTTGTGTTTAGGTTTAGACCTCTCTTAAGCTGATGCACATTTAATCTTACATAATGCCTTTGACACTGTCCTCCAATATTTGCAGCTTTATCACTCCAGACATAAGGTTCACGATCACACAGCGTCTGAACAGAAAGCAAGACAACTGTAAAGTCAAATATGACTCCAAAAACTTAAACATCTTGTAAAAAGTTTCATCAAAAGATAAAGGCTGTCTTTATGTCATGTTGTGGTTTCATATGTGAAATGCCAATTTCACATTATAACTGGAAATCTTTAATCTTTAATAACTGATAACTTTGGGGCAGGAGAAACAACCTATAATGATCTTTTAAAGTACCACAGTGTAGGTTTTAGTGGCATCCAACTGGTTGGAGATTGAAAGGTTGAGATTGAAAGCATCTTAATATTTCTTTCTAGAAAGGCCCTCTCTAGAGCTTACTTTGTCTATCCTGTTCTTGTGGCTCTGGATAAGTGACCAAAAGAGCGAAACTGCAGGTATAAGTGGTGCGGCATCAGGTCTCTACCTGAGAGATAGGGACAGGAGTTTGGTGATTGGTGAGGAACTCTGAATAGATCTGCTACGCTCCCACATTGAAAGGCGGTGGTCTGAACATCTAATTAATATTCCTCCTGTGTGCTTCCTAGATAAAGGGATTCAGGCATGTTTTATCGAAAGGAGACCCTGAGGCAGACGCAGGATACACTGGAGAGATTACATCTCACAGCTGTCATGGGAACAGCCCGGGGTCCCTCCTGAAAAACTTGGAGAGGGTTACTGTGGAGAAGGAGGTGTGGGCATCTCTACTTAGACTGCTGCCCCTAGAATATGGACATGGATAACTGGCAGAAAATAGATGGATGGCTGGATGAATGAACAGTTCTGTGGAAGAGGACCTTCTCCTTTAAAATCAAGTGCTTGTTTTATGATATGTACTTACTTGTGGCAACAAAGTCTAATACACTTGCTCCTCTTCAAACTACCTGTTCCTTTGAAAGATGTGAAGCTTTTTAACTGTCAAATTCTCCATTCAAGTGACAGCCGGTGTAACTGAAAAATGAAGACAAAGTGCAAATGCCAAAGCTCCTCAAAGTGCCATTTGAGGCTGTCTAAGCCTAAGCATAGCAAAAAAGCTTCTCAACAGAAATAAACATGTTTTCAGCCTGGTACAAAAACATTTCGGATCTCCCTAGCTAATAGCTATTAGGTATAAATTAGCACACCCCACCCTCTAATTCCAATATGGTCAACCTTGGCTCCAAAAAAGACCTCTATATGCAATCTATGGTGCCACTATGATCACCAGCAAGCCCACCTGTCTGTGTTCATGTTTACTTTATGCAGGTAGGGCACAGTGAATGTTCAACTGTTGTGATAGTACAAAACAGTCCAGTTGTGGGACAGACAGGTAAACAACATGTTGAAAACTTAACACTTTAAGTGAAGGTTTTCAGTTTTTTTATTGTCTTTATTTGATTTTTGCCTTAAAAATGTACTTTGTACACTTCAAAGAAAGTGGCCCCTCTTCATGTCTAGCAATTCCCAGTGTATGCTTTTATGAGAAACTCTAAAACAGAAAATGCTTGCTAACCTGTAAAAGTAATTTGGAAATGGTGCAGTAGGATTGGCAGCAAAGCTTTTTCCTGTTTTCATTCTTAACACAGTTTTTGGAGCAAGTACAAATGACTTAGTCCACACCTGGGTATAAGCATAGAAAATATACTGTACCCACTGTAAGTATGCGCACAGGTATGCAGGGTTTTAGATATGTGTTTGGCTCAATTGGGCACTGTGAAATTCCACATTTCAAGCTCCTCCCTTCATAAACAGCAGACCCTGACAGCATGTAGAGTTGGACAAGCTCTTATTTTAAATTCAAAGCAAGTTCTTATTCAATTCTCTCTATAATGAAATCCCACCTCAGTGTGCAATTCATCTCCTGATTAAATCCAGCTTCAATTTCCGATTCAGTACTTATCATCTGTAAAACAGGACCATAATTCATTCTTATTCTGGACACAAGGCTCTGTATTGAGTTTGGATTGGGCCACCAGAGACCAGGGTAGCCTAAGTAGAAACAGCAGGGCCTAGTGAAACCTGCTCTCCCTGGCATAAAATCAGTGTCCAGATTCCAGTGATGCCTCCTGTAAAAGGACTTCATTATGCTCGCAGAATATGGACTAGACAAATATTTGGCTTGGTCATTATGATGCGGACTTCTCTCCCCCCATGGATTTGTGTCCTACACCAGGCTCAGTGTTTCTGCATCCCAGAGATGGCTCCCCCCACCCCCCATCATCCTTGCTGTCTCCTTCCTGAAACATTTCCAATGAAAAGGTGTAAAGGTTAGCTATTAAAGTTAAAAACAAAGTAACAGGAACAGAAGGACATTAACGCAAAGCAAGGTGGTAAATTTTTAATTTAAATGAATATACTACACAGTATGTTTTTGATAGTCAAGGTAGACCAGTAGTAATCACTGGGGGCTCAGGTTTTGGTTTGGGGGTAACTCTTCTGTCGCCGTCACTCTAACATATTTCAAAAGTGTGCAGGAAGTGTTGCTCCCTCAGACCCCAGATCCCTCTGAACAGATGGTCTTTCACTTCACCTACTGCTCCACGACTCTCCTCACTCACTCCCACCTTCCTTTCCATATACAAACACACACACACACACACACACACACACACACACACACACACACACACACACACACACACACACACACACACACACAGAGTGATATTTTTATTACTTCAGGTGACATTACGCTCAAAAACACTCCCTTCATATTGACGTGTCCAAACCTTAAACCAGGTCTTTACCTTCAAATTTTCATCATGAGGAGCTGCTTACTGCTGTCAAGAGGACGATGAATCCCCACAGTGTGGCTGCATAACAGATTCATGTCTCTACACCATAAGCATGGCAAGGGTGCACATACATATTACTATCTCAGATTATTCAGGTGAGCCGAGCCTCCATGTTTTTTTTTACCCAAACTATTTCCCTCAAGAGAAGGAGACTGAGTGCATACATTTCCCTAATGTAGCCTGGCACAGTCATTATAGTAGTTTTTAAGGAACAAGCTAATATTTACTTTTTTTGTGAGACTCACAGAGGCAAACTTAATTAATTATTTGATCTTCTGCTCAATTTGCGAGTTTGGTCAGTTACAAAGAGCTGAATAGTCTCTAATTTTTATGGTAATTTAATTTTAATGGCAACATGGGTTTAGGATGATCACCCCATGAGGCAAAACAGGAAGTGCTTTTTAATGATCTAAAGACACTTAGGACCAGAGTCACAAAGGACAGCACTGGTAATGCACTACCAATAGATTGAAATCTTGCACCGCCCTCAAGGTACCCCTGCTCAAGAAGGCACATGTACAGGCTCATCTTAAGTTCACCAGTAAACATCTAAATCAGCCAGAGAAGGTTTGGGAGAAGGTGTTGTGGCGAGGTGGAAACATTATCCTTTGCTGCTGTTTTTCTGCAGGAGTACAGGATGACTCATGAGCACAATGACTGAAGACTGTGTGTGACACTGTGTGTGAGTCTGTACAGGGTGATATAAGCAACATACACGTTTCTGCGCAGCTGCATCGTACATAAAACTTTGTGTGTTTTTGTGCATGTGTATGTTAACCTTCAAACTCTTCTGTAAAGCCAAACTTTCAGAGGCCAGTGACTGTGCCTGGGAATCTCTTTCAGATGGTTCTGATAGCTGGATATCATCTGACTCACTGTGGCTGCAATGAGTTCAGGAAATTGGAGAATTTTTCCTATAGACACGAGTAACGGAGCCATATGACCCTGTGTCCTGTCCACACCAGTGAGATGACTTCCTCTTCCGGACCGTGACACAAGCCATTACCATTAGCGTGGCCAAACCGAATACTCCTTCTTATTAAAAACTCCCTAACTTGGAGCGCAGTGTCCTTACACAGCAATATGCGGCTTACTGTACCCCTCTTAGCCTGAAGCACTGGGCTTTCCATTAATGACATCTCTAAGATATCCAAAGACTTACAGATAAGAAGACTGTTTTTTTTCTTTCAAAATTTGCTATTCAGACATTTGAATTAGGTTTCCTGTAGCAGAACAAGCCCTTAGGTAAGCCGTCTTCATTGGCTCCAATTAAATGCATTTATTTCTAAATCTATCTGCTTCATCATGTTTTGATACACCTTCACTTATCAAAAATCCACAGGGAAAGTGAGAGACCAAACAGATTTAGGATTTATTAATCAAAAACCACAATGGCATACAGAGGTCAAGAAGATTTACACGCTTCAGAGGTGTCACAGGTGTGGAAAAGGTCTTATTTGGACAAATGGACCTGGACTCTGCTTAGTCACATCCTGTGGAGGGTACAGATCAAGACCTGTATGGGATACTGGCAGAGTCCTCATTGTGCCGTCAATGTTAACTCTACTATATCTGTGACCCCACCTCTACCTCGTGCCTCTCACATGTCACGGGAGAAAGCCAAGTTTGGAGAGGAGAGGGGAAAAGCTTTATCCTGTCTTTAAGTCCATCAAAACTTTCTCTGCAGAAAAGCCCTAAGGGTTATACAATAAACATTTCATTTCCTCTGGCAAGCAATGAGAAGTCTTATATGATGTAAAAGAGTAGAGATAGTCACTAAAAACATGCTTGTTTTTCTGTGTTTCTTGGGCTTCATTTTATTCCGGTATTTGAAGGTCTTTGTATGAGTAGTTCTTATTGGGGAAGGATTGAACTGCTTTATTTTAAACAAAGAAAATAAAGGAAGACATCTTTTATTCAGCAAGGCGCATGTCAGTTCATGATCATTTCTTCTTAGCTACTTTCACACGTGTACGGGATTTTGTTGCTCTTTCTCACATAGCAGAAGATCCTGATTCTGTCAGCTGTCATCACTGGGAATATTGTGTCTGGTTTAAGTGAAGTTGATGCCTAGATAGAGCGTGCAGGAGGAAGCACACATGATGCTCAGCCTATTACCTCTGTTCTTACATCAGCCCATTACACAGAGTTTGCACTTTGGGAGCTGGGAGAGCAAAGACTGTTTAATGTCTGTTACAGCCGACCTGGTCATCTGCATTCTCAAATCTGCCTCTGTTGGGCAATATTTTGCAATGTTTGGTGCTGCACCGCTCGTGTGAAAAAGCTAGCAGTCTATTATACTTGATAACTTTACAGTTTTATCAGATTCCTTCACCATTTTTCCCCATCAATTTCCCAGAGACATCAAAAAGCTTAGCTAAATGATAATAACATTTAATCTGTATTAACATATTTTTAGTTCAGTTATATGTATATTATACATCCCTGCAATAACCTCACAATATTAGAAAGTAAACCCCAATGATGTCACAACCCTTTGTGTGTATTCTCTTGGCGACAGTGGGGAGGAAGAGCTCCCTTTTAACATGAAGAGACTTCCAGACTCAGGGTGTGCCGGCCATCTGCTGCAGGAGTTTTGGGGGTTTGAGCAAAGAGATGACAGAAAAGCAATGTTGTTCTTAAAAGTCAACTTCAAAAAGCTTTTAAATATTCTTCAGCTATTATTAAATATTATTACAGAGTTTGGTAGATTCAATAGATGCACTTTTTAGATGTATGTATGTTTTTACATTTGGATCTGTAGTGAAGCAAGCCAAGCCACATATCCCATAATGGTGGGATAAAGACCACAGAGATTTTTGAGAATATGCTTTTAGAGGGGGCATTTTGGTAAGAGAAATTTTGCCTTCTGCTTTTCAATCCCCCCAAACTTGCTTTCCATCATCTTGACACAAGTTCCACCCTCCATGTAGGAAATATTAAGGGAGCCACCCCATCCCATAAACATGGCTCTGCTTGAACTTAATGACCTTTAATTGTGACTGTGCACTGTGTATTTAAAACTAAAAAGAAGGATGTTTCCCATCAAAATCAGAGCCATGTGAACGGCAGAGATTTGATCAAATGCCAGGAAAGTACTGAAAAAACGTAGAGGAAAGCATCCTTGTTGGCCTTGGTGGGTTTTGCTCACCTGCAGTTTTACAACAAGCTGGAATTTTCTAGACTTTTATATGGTCATTTGTCAGCCTTTGCCTGCTTATTTGGCTTTTTTTGTTCCCTGTAAAGTGGCTGTAGTGCCCAAAGTGACACAACAAAAAGGGAAATCTACGTAAATTGTATAGTCCACGGTACCATGAAACCTGACACTGCACGGAAATCATTTTGAACCATGTGCTTGCTTGTGTTAATGTCATTAAGTGAATAGTTAGAAGTGCTTTAATAAAGTAGATATTTATAGGAGGTCATCTATGAATATTTTAC
This sequence comes from Oreochromis niloticus, assembly GCF_001858045.2. Lineage (NCBI taxonomy): Eukaryota > Metazoa > Chordata > Actinopteri > Cichliformes > Cichlidae > Oreochromis > Oreochromis niloticus. The sequence goes on from NC_031972.2 coordinate 16,513,546, forward strand.
CTCCAATCTTGCCAGACTAACACAGGGACCCTTTACACCCAAAGTGCCAAACTGCCTATTAGTCCAACAGACTGTTACACCCAGTAAACAGTACCATTTCCTCTAAAGCCAAAATAAATACTAGTAATGATAATACTTGAGCTACGGTGTGTGTACCTGCATTGTATTTAGATATTAAAAAAAAAATACTGCTGTGAGAAGGCTGGAGTAAGAGAAAGACAGAATGTTTCCATCAGACTGTGTGCTTAATTTATTTCAGGACAAATAAGCACCCATCGCTGCTCTTGTCAGGGGCGCCACCAAGTGTGGGCACTGACTAGCCCCCCAAAATTGCAGCCCCCTCCCCCAGCAAGACTGTCCTGTGTTAGTAATAATTTTAATAACCATGAGCACAAGAGAGAAGAAGACACCCTAAAATGAGTTGAAACATTTACTTGTGATTTATTCCTGCACATACAATTTTTGTCAATCGTATTGTGTCACTTTGTATATCCTTCATGATTTTTTTTTCTTTTTTGATGTACCACCCAAATATTTTTAGTGGTCCCCATATGGCCACACCTATAAAAATTCTGGATGCGCCACTGACTCTCATTCCTTAATTTATGTATTTTTCCTAAGTAGACAGTTAAACTTTGGCCTATGGTCTGATTTTAGAATAGTTCCTAGCTTATTTTGTTATTTTAGCCACACTGATAGCATGGCTGATCAGGTCGACCTGCTTCAGGTCAATACAGAATATCAGAACAACTATTGAATGGTTTGCAATAAAAATGTATTCAAACTCCTGCAGACTTTGGTGATTTATTGTAGCTTGTTTTGAAATTTGGAAAAGCAGTGCTGAATCCAGTGGGTCAAAATATTCACTTGAGTAAAGGGAAGAAATAGCTTGACATCTGCCAGATGGACAGGCATGAAATTTCACATACTTTCCTAGAGTCCAGAAATGTATGCAAACCTAGGGAATACTGTAAATCACAGGATTTTTTTCTTTTTAACCCAAGTGGATCCTGGAAAAAATATCTGTGATTTTTTTTAATGAACTGTATCATAAACACTAATGCACTGTTCACAGGAATCTCAAACAAGTTCCTTCATCAACTTTGGCTACTCCAGAGTTTTATTATAAAAGAAAATACAACATAGTGAGGTCAATACTCTGGCTTCCAGGTGGCACTAGAGTTTCTTTTAAAAATGTAATCCTTGTTTTTAAGGCCCTTTGTGCTCTGCAATCTCAGTGTTTCTCTGACGTACTAGAAAACAACCGACCAGCTCGACACCTCAGGTCAAAACTCAGGTCATCTGTAACAAGTCTCCTTATTATTCTCCTCAAATATTGGTGAATTGACTTTAACCTTTTACGTATCCCCCAAGCTGATAGTAGGAACAACAAATTTATTCATCGTTAGTTTACTTTGGCGTCCTTCGACATCAAGTTTCAGCACACCAAACTAAACACATTAGCACAGTAGACCTTGGTTATAATTACTGTCTGACCTCATCTCTGAGCCGGGTTCTGACAGACGTCTTTTTTTTCCTGTTAAAAGGAAGTTTTTCCTTCCCACTTTCACCAAGTGCTTGCTCATGGGGGGGATCATCTGACTGTCGGTGTTGACTCTGTATGCTTGAACGGTCTTTACATTACAATATAAAGCTCATTGCAGCAACTGTTGTTGTAATGTGATGCTATATAAATAAAATTGAACTGAATAGAGTTATTTGATGGGTTTATGATTTTTAATTTGTAGGTTTTATTCATTTTCCTCAATTACTGTTGAGCTTCATTATTATTTTTTCTTGTACTTCCTTTAATTGCTTTTTGTTTGTAGACTTTATAATGTTTAAAGGGTTTTTTTAAATCAGTAATTGTTGTTTGTAATTCGTTTTAATGAACTCACTTTCTTATGTCTGTCCATTGATGTAGTTTTAGATCATCTATTTAGTGCTGTGCTGCAGTCTTGATGGTTTTTGTAGCCATTTTTGCTTTTAATTGCAAATGAATTTAAATTCAGTAACACCGTTCCGTTTTAAAACCGTATTGGCTCTTTTAGGCATATTTTCATTTAATCCTTTCAGGGAAAATCCAGCAACAGAGTTGTAAAAGCATGAGCAGGAATGGAAGAATCCTTAGGATTAAGGGAACTCATTGAGGTTTTGACGTAACATAGTAGCATGATTTGCCCAAAGCTTTGACTCAAGTGTGGACGCAGTTGCAAACTGAATGGATGATGCAAAACTTCAATACTTACTTAAAAAACCCATGCAGTGAACAGAAGGCATTACAAATATAATGCAGGAAGGCCGTAGTCCAAAACATCAAAACCAAAAAGTCCAAACAGATTACAAAGGAACCCAAACTGAAAATAAGCTGACATACAAGTGAAGAGACTCAGGAACAGGAAAAAGTTGTAACATTGACCAAACAAAGGGTGACACAAACTAAAGACAGACATCAGAGAGTGGGTTGAAAGGGCACAGGTAAAGCAAAGGGACAATAATAAGAGCAGGAAAAGGACGGGAGGAATGAAGCTTTAAAATAAAGCAGCAACAAACTCACAGAAAATGCAGCCAGATATTCCAGATATTTCAACCTCCCATACCTTGTCGAATCGTTTTATGACTTTGCAAGTGTTAAACTGTTGAAATGAACATTTGTAAAATTTTCGCATTAAAACAGATCCAAGGTTGAAGGCAAATGGCACATCCAAATAATTTCGGAAATAATTACAACACTGTATGAATAACTGCCTTTCTTGGACACAAAGACGGAGCTTGTTCCATAGCATCACTCTAACTGTAAGCGCGTTTATTGCACATTCCCACCGTCTTGCCTCATATTGTCTTTATTGTACGTTTCTGTTGGTTTCCACTCTCTCATCGAGTGAATAAGAGAAGTGAGAAGATTTCTGCTCAAAAAGAAAATGGGCGAGGATCGTTTTTATGCACGGTGATGATGTGCATATAGTTTGATAGTTTGTGCATTGTGATGTAATGCAGCACATTTCTGATCTTCCTGCTCATTCATTACTTTATTTTGTTGTTGTTGTTTTAGTGATTTCCTCTTGGTCTTTTAATGGTTAATACTAGTAATGGGCCTCACAAACATTTCTGGGATGTGACCCCATTTTTAGATCCCAGAAATCTCATAAACTCAAAACGTTTATGCACTTAAAGTTTGGTTAATGTCACACTAAACTGAGACATTACGATAAGGCCAAGCACATCCTTCAAGTGAGTCACCTTTTCCAGATTCTCTTAATTTTCAAACAAACAGATAAAGCTAACTGGTGTATATACTCCTCATCTCTGGTACAGCTCCCCCAGTTTTATGTCCAATTCTTGAAACTGTCACTTCTGGCCTTTGGATGAAAATGTATTTTGCCATATTTAATGCCAACAATTTAATGCTGCACCCTGCACCGAGGCCACATGCCAAAGCAGCATCCTTGCTGGCCTCACTCAAAATTTTTCTGGTTCAATACAAGGTTAAACCACTGAAATATAAGTGATAAGAGGCCAAACCTTTGACATTTAGTCTACAGTTTTGTTTTTTTGACACACACTTTCACAGTTTTTCTCGTAGGGACGTTAAATCTCCTGATCTCATGAGGCAAGCCTGTCTGACCTCTGGGATATTTCAAGACATGACATCAACTCTCAGTGGGATCCTTCATATGGTGATGATACCCTATCTAAAGTTAAGGAGTGAATTGGTCTTTATGTGATAACAGTGTCCAAGCTAATGACAGACGGTGTGATATTCTTCCAAACAAACAGTCTCTCAGAGGCCGTAGCTCGCCTGTGCTTAACTGGACTCCCACTGCATGAGGAGCCATGTTAATCTGCGCCTCAGGCAACACGTGACTGACTGTAGCCGGACTGACTTATACTTATGCTGAATGCAGTCTCTATGTGCCTCTGTTATTTCTGCAGGAGGGAGGGAGACGGGCCATGCCAGTGCCATTTTCAGTGGCCGTCAACAAATGCTGGTCCTCTCAGAGCACAGGAGGCTGTGAAGCGCTCAGAGGTCCTTGCGTGTTCGAGTAAACACTCTCTTTTGGTAGGGGCGCCTCCAAGGGTCAATACACTGTTACATAACAAAACCTGGATTCATGGGTAGTTTCTTCAAGGTGTAGGGGAGAAGAAGAAGGCCACAGTCATGCTTGTCGTGTGGTCTTTATCACGTTTGTGCTTCTTATCTAGCTATCTTCTTGCCCCTTTAATCCATCCATCCCTACATTTCTAATTAAATACATTTCCTTCCATTTCATTTTGCTCCCTTATTTGATGCATACTAATCTTGTCAGTGTTGTTACAACCCTCCTTTCCTAGCTTCTCATTTTTAGCACAACAAACAACCTCCCACTGCCCCTTACTGTCTTTCATTTTTCCTGGATCCAGGTAAATGAAGGCTCTCAGAGTCACTTTGGTGACTGTGGCCACCGGCCGCGCACACCACAATGTAAAAGAGGCACAACCTCTTAGGCAGAGGTGGAAGCGTGTCTTTTCTTGACCATTAAACCAGCAGCATGACCAAAACCATTCTCAAATTTAGAAATATTCCTGAATGTTTTCAGAATGCTCTACTCAGTAAAGTTACAACAATTAGGAACATCAGTGAGAAGCAAAGATGTATCAGAGTATTTTTTCTTTGATATTCCTCAACACACACACCAGACTGCAAATGTTCATGCAAAGCTGAGCAGCGCGAGGGGTCTGTGGAGGAACAATGCTACCTCTGGTGGTTGCATGTGCACAATGCATGCTGCAGAACCAATTCTTAAGGCTTAGATATAAAGAATTACTATTTGCCTACCCCTGCAAACTAGTTCATTTTCCTTTTACTTGTGGGGCTATTTGTCCATCTGGATTACTCTGGTGTGTGTTGCCCAATTGTTAAGATCTTCACTGCAAATATGTTTTTCTGCTCTTTAAAATAATTGAACCAGTCATCAATTTACTTGTGGTGTCCCAACTGTTCACAACAGTGGGGATTTTTTTCCTGTGTAATCAGGACAACATTTCTGAAAAGATACATTCTTGTTGGGTTTAAAAATGTATTTGAGGACCGCAAGGCAAGTTCCATGTCTTTATTCGAGAGAAGGCATACGTCCTGATGGTTACATGGCACCAGATGGCAGAGGTTAAAAACGAACGTTTCATTTTGGGTTGAACTGTTCCTTTAGAATAAATTTTTTTTAGTAATTTTTCCACAATATGGAACAACTACACAAATACATGAAGGAGGCTTGTTACAGAAAGTCTAATAGTCAAGAGACAGAGAAAATTAGTAGCAAGCTATAGCCTTCTATATTTTTCTTTGAGCATATACGATAATTAACTTTATATATATGTCCCCAAAGCCAGTCCTTAACCATCCCCAGCAGTATATTTTTAGTGGCAGCAATCAGGCCGAGGCCACTGTCATTTCCCAACAAGGATTCAGTCTTCTGCAGTCCTGTGTCATATGAAGCCTCCTGGCTTAAAAAGCCACACTTGTCCCAGTAAACCAAACCTTAATGATAGGCTTGTCTAAAGCTGGAGTCTGTAAAAGTGCCTCTGGGCACTTCTATTTGTCTATGTCTATTTTCTATATCTTCTGTTCTGACTTTCATTTGTTGTTCAGGTTTTGTGCTTCCGGGTACGGGAGAAAGTGTTATTTCAGCTGTGGAATAAAATGAAGAAAAGAAAAGAGGGGTGGGTTGGGGTACTGAAATATTTGTCATTTGATGTTTTGGGTTTCAGCAACTCAAACAGAATATAAGTGTGCAGTTTATAATTGATTCCACTTCTTGGATCTCTCTGAAGCAGGCAGGACCCAAGCTCCAGTGAAATTCCAGTGGGACAGTGTATTTTTTTCTTCTTTTTTCTGGGGCTATTTTTGAATAGGGCCTTTCTACAAAACTCATTAATATCATAGTACAGTCACACCTATATTCGCTGGCTGAACTTCCTGCAGAAAACCAAACAGGTCAGAAGAGACAGATGGACTTTTGAGAATTTCCCATGTTTGCCTCCCACTAGAACAGCAGGTCTGTGTAGAACCAGAGCCGGGCTTTATGAAGGGGACTCACTTAGGCATCACTGTGACTTGTTTCACTGAAAGCATCCATCAAAAGGCTTCATTTAACCAGAGATGAAAGCGGAGCTTTTTAACTCCTTCCTCTACCCTAAGCCTGGTCTGTTGACTTTCTCATCTGTTTATGTTTCAGTGCATAAACATCGAAAGCAATGCCTGCATACGGCTCCTCGCTTCGCATGCTTAATGATAGTCCTCATGAAGTCCTCATATTTGCTACGTGATGGAAAAGTAAGTTTATGTTCACCTCAGCAAATCAAATACTTGGTCTGTGCTGCATGGGTACTCCCAGCTATGACAACGTGTATGTTTGTAAGCACTCGTATGTACGTGTACAGTTTTTACATCAACCTCGGCCATAAAAGGTCCTCTAGGTGAAAAAAAAATTACAATAAAAAATAATAAGCTTTTTCATATCCTCACTAAGTAAACCAGACTGTATATAAAAGATGGACAGTGATCCCCTATTGGTTTGTGACTGCTGTTTTGAAGTTTAGGTATAGCTACCACCATCTCAGTTTTCATATTTGAAAGACAGGCTGGAGAGCTAAGTTATCAGCTAATGCAAGCAGTTTTTGTTAGCAAGGTGCATCTATGCCCCCTAATTAGTGTTTAGTAACATACTAATAAAACACTATCATTTCAGTCACCGAAATTGGGTCTTCAATTCAATTCAATACAATCGTGTTTATATAGTGCCAAATCACAACAGCGCTACAGTAAAGACCCTACAGTAGTAGAGAGAAACCCCCAACAATCAGATGACCCCCTACGAGCAAGTACTTGGCGACAGTGGGAAGGAAATCCATGTCATGTTGTCCAGTTTGTATTAAACTTTTTCCTTTTTGAAGTTGGACCTCTGTCTGTTCTAGATTAAACATTTGGGTTGTTGATTTTTACTCTGAATGTCCCAAATTTGGGTCCTCTTCCCGTTACATTGTCTAGTAGAACAAATAATAACAAAGCAAAGTTCAACCTGAAACGAGTTAAAGAGTTGGGGATTTTCACATGGCATTTATGGTAATTGACTTGCTTTTGGAGCCAGCCTCAAATGGACACTGCCAGGAACTAGCTATAGAAATAGCTCTGAGCCACTTTCTTCAGCTTGTCAGTGAAGGCAGAGGTTTGTGGGGGGGTTAAATCACTACTAGGCTTTCTGTTATGGTGAGACATATAAAAATACTTTTGGTGCCCTTGGTAAATAAACACCAGCTATTACATAACAATGCAGATAACCTATTATGATTTTCTGAATTCTGGCTGCAAATTGCACATTTGATTTCAAGCACAAATTAATTCCCAAGATGCTTTTTAGTGTTTTCTTTTTTACTTTTTTCCCCCCATTGGCTACGCAGGTGCAGAATTACATCACTGAATTTAATTTTGAAGTCTGCTTCAATATCAGCTGTAGCTCAGTACCTAGAGTGGGTTATGTACTAAGTAACGTTTTAATCCCCAGCTTCTCTTTTCCACCTGTCATAGCAAAACACTGGATCCCAATGACTCCCAGTGTCCAGGCCAGCAGCTTGCACTGCAAAAGAGTTCTTATATAGTTTGCCACTCAAACCAGGTCAGTGTCGCTGCACTTATAGCTTTGTTTCTACACAATGAAAATGAACCAAGAATATCTTTGTACTTCCATCCATCCAACCATCCATTCATTTGTTTTGGTGGCCTGGACAGGCCACCAAAACGTGCAAGTCTTTGGACTGGAGGAAGCCGGAGTATCGAGAGACGACTCTTGCAGATACAAGCAGACTCCTCACAGAAAGGCCTTAGCCTGCATTCAAGTTCTATTTGGTAATAATGCGTCTCACGCACCTGCACAGGGGATTTTGCCAACTGGATGATAAACCATGCAAGCACTATTATTATGTGTACATGTATGGTAATTTTGTGGCTAACCCTAATGTTGTTCATTGCTATTTAGGTGCACTAAGTGTCCACAAAGTGTCAATCAGATATATGAGGTTAATCCAGAATCTCACAGCGGTCTTGGGAGTAGGAGTACATTTACCCTCTCAATAGCGATTACTTGAAACATTTGTTATAACCGCCCTATTTTCCAGATTGTGAGGAAACTGATGGCATCCCTTTTAATGGTTAGGGTCCATTATCGCATAACCACATACTCCTTTCCCTCCCAATGTTTTCTGTATGTATCATCACTGTTGCTAAGAAATAAAGGCATAAATTGGCAAAAACAAAACATTTTTGATGCAGAATAAAACTCAGGTTTTGTGGGGGGGGGGGGTATGCAAAATGTTACAGAAAGCAACATTTTACAAAAGAAGGGCTTTACTTAGACCTTAAGATGGTCGAAAATTGTACAATGAAGACATGAAACATGAAATGAAAGCTCGTTAACTTACATAAAGAGGCAGCGTTCTTCCTGCCATTAAAAGACTATATTCAGCCTGCCTCAGGGTTAGAAGGAATGTGTGTGGGTGCATTTCAAGCATGCACGCTGTATGTAGAACATAAACTGCAACCACACAGTGCATCAAAGGAAATCGCACCCCTGCCATAGAAGATGCAACAGTGTCCACATGCAGCCAGAAAAATGGCATAATTTGGCTTTAACATTAAATATTTATGAAGCTGCAAAGATTTCTGTTTAGTATCTTTAGAATAATATATAGGCAACACTAGGCTATGGTTGAAACATAAAACATGTGCCTTACACAGTCTAAGTTTGACTAAGCGTTACCTCAGGTGGTAGGAGGTGGAGCTAAGAAAAAGGCAGGTGATAAATTAAAGGGAAAAGAGATGACTTGACCTCTAAGTGTGGGTTAGTTTGTGTACGTTGTTGACTCTTGCTCTCTCTTGTCCTTTAAGAGCAGGGTAGGCAACATTTTTCTCTAGAGGGCCATACTGACTTAATACAGTGAGCAAAGGGCCACACATGGACCACTATATTATGTCTAAATCCATGAATCTGAGTAGATAAGCCTGGATTATTCTTCCAAAATGCCAAAACTTTGCCAGGTGTTCCCCAGCTAAATGCCGCACCCAGCCATCCATGTGATATCAAAGAAAATGTGATTCATCAGAGCAGGCCTCCTCCTTCCATTGCTCTGTGGTCCAGTTCTGATGCACATTGTTGGCACATCCAGCAATGGAGAGGGGTCAGGACCGGCACCCTGACTGTTCTGCTGCTATGTAGCCCCATACACAACAAACTGTGATGCACGCTCCAGAATTAATTTGAGTATTATCCATTAGAAGGGGCCTTGGCTGCCCATTACCCTGTCGCTGGTTCAACACTGTTCCTTAATTGGACTTTCACATTTGACAGATATTGATCACCCAAGACCAGGAACAAGAGCTGCAGTTTTGAACATGCTCTGACCCACTCATCGGTCCTTCACAATAGGGTCCTTGTCATAGTCACTCAAATCCTTAAGCTTGTCCATTTTTCCTGCTTCTAACATCAAATTTGAGGACAAAATGTCCACTTGCCCCCACTCACTAACAGGTGCCATGATGAAGAGATGATCAGTGTTATCATGTCAATGTTATGCCTGATGTATATATTAGTAGGATATATTTAGTAGGATTTATTCATGCATTTAAGAGAATGTGGGTATGCCTCTTTTTGCGCGCGCGCACACACACACACACACACACACACACACACACACACACACAAACACATGCACGCACGCACTCACACACCCTGCTGAAGCTGCAGCTTCTGATATTGTTCAGGAGGCTCTTACATGGGAAAATTCTGGTAATATGTATATTGTATGTATGTATATTAGATGTACAGAAAGTTCAGTAAAAAAAAATCATAAAATTAGCAGAAAGCAGTACCAAGCGAACAACATTATCCTTAATGAAATGAACCATTTTAACCTAATGGGATGACAGTGCCTCAATACACACAGAACAACTCTGAAATAGAGAACGCAATTTACACAATTAAATATGTACTCCTGCTGTTAGTCATCGCAAGTCTTCAAAATTTGGCATACCCTCTGATATCCTAACATATTTAGACTTTTAGTCCCCAGTGTGGTCAAAAAACATTGCATCCTACACTTCTTCTAATCTTTCTTTTAGACACTCATTGGTGATTGGCCACATTTTTCATAATGGTTGCGCTCAGGTTTTCGGTGCTTTCTTAAATCTTATCTGTGGAGTGTCTCTTTAACCCTTCTCCCCGTAGGGAGATGAGAGACAGATGAACAGAGAGTGAACACCCTCAGGAAATGACAAGACAGCAGCGAGACACTTTAGCATTCTTCACACTGTGGCTGATTTACACAGAGCAGAGCAGGCTAACTCTGTGACAGTCCTGAGGCCACAGGAAACAGGCACTGTTCATGGTGCTAGAATCACGCTGGTGACTGTTAACCGGTCCAGTCACTCATCTGCTCCGTTTGTGTCTCACTTGCGTCATTGCATGTCTGAGTATGCGGATGCAGACATGCAAAATGCTGTGAGAGAGCAGTGAAAGGCAGGAAGTGTCTTTAAGAATTTAAAAGAAAGAGGGGGGAGAAAAGGACGAAATAAGAGGGTTAGCGACATACAAGAATCCAAAAGCCAGTTCACTGGCACCTGATCCAACAGACAGAATAATTTTGTGCTTCACAGCCGCACCAAGTCAGAGCTATCATTACAGAATAGTTGTTTCTCTTCCTCAGAAAGAGACAATACACTGTGTCCATTTTAGCACAGGCATGTTTTTATTCTCAAGCAATAAGCATCCACTGGAAGATCCTTCGAATAAAAATAAAGTTAAAAAAAAATCAGTAAAAGAAAATTACAAATGCGAGGTAAAATTCAAGCTTCAAGCAGGGAGACTAATAAAAAAGTATTATAAGAGCGCCTATGTCATGCGCAGATAAAAGTCTCCTGAAGCTACAGTCTTTCTGCTATGAAATCTCTGCCTGCAGCGCTCACAGTGGAAAAGCAGCCTACTGCAGATTATCTCACATATGACTGGTTCAAAGACCTCTCTGAAACAAAACCTCACTCAGGTCAGGGTAAGATCAAGTTCTGAGGGCCGAATAGAGAGGATTGCATTGACTTTGGGATGAGGGCAGCTAAAGCCAGTAGGACATATCTAAAAGTTTTCAAGATTAAACTGCAAACTGTGACAGATTTCAAACATTTAAACCAGGGACGACAAACTCATTTTACACCGTGGGCTACATACAGACCAGTCTTACTTTCAGCAGGTGAGACCAGTGAAACTTCACTTTCTGTCACTGTAAAGTTTAACTGTACTTTTAATCCCAGAGACATCTAAATATATATGATATATTATTGTATGAAAGTAGAACAAAAACAAGCAAACAAATAAACGAGCAAAAACATCATGTTGTTTTTTTGACATGAAAGAGAAATGCTGATGCAATAAACAAAAGAACTCTATCAGCGTGACTCTTTGGGCTTCAATAGTATGAAATAAATGTGTAAAATTATGGAGAAGAACTGTCCTTTAATTATAAATCTGAGCGTTTCTCAAATCAAGTCAAATCAAATCAAAATTTATTTCTATAGCACATAATAATACAACAAAGTGACCAAAGTGTTGTTTGCTTGTTTTTGTCACGGGTCATTTGACCCAGCGTTTTGAGTTTTAACATTTTTTGATGTTTATGGTTTATGTTTAGGTTCATTAGGGTATCTAAGCCCATTTCTATTATGCCTAGTTTGCCATTATAGTTCACTGTTTCTTAGACCCACTTTGTGTTATTATCACCCCCTGTGTTTAAGTCTCCTTTGTCAGTTCGTCATGTTAAGTCTGCTTGTTTTAATCTATGTCTTATGTTTTCAAGCTCATGTTGTCATGTCTGCATCTCATTATGTTTCCTGTTTTATTGCGAAGAGTCTGTTTCCATGTTCAGTGTGTCTAGTTTCACTTCCCCTTTGTCATTATGTTCATTTATATCAGCTGTTTCCCCAAGTGTTTCCACTTCCCCTGATCACCTCCTGTGTGTATTTAGTCTGTGTATTTTCATCATTCCTTGTCTGATCGTCTGCCGTGCCGTGCCGTGCCATGCCATGCCGTGCCGTGCCGTGCCGTGCCGTCCCGTCCCGTCCCGTCCCGTCCCTCGCTTCCAGGCCTCATGTATTCATGTCCCGGTTTGTTCAAGTTCATGTTCATGTCAGGGTTCTTCATGTCATATTTTAGTTTACCCAGTTTAGGTTAATGTTTAGTTTTGCATCAGTTTCCCTTGCCATTTGTTTGTACCTTTTTAAATTGGATAAATGGCCATGGGAGAGGTCTTTATCCCCCCAAAAAACAAAAGCTCTAAAGATTCTGGTCCAAAATTTATGTCCACGTTCACATTTCCCAAAGCAGTCCAGTGGGCTGGATTGGAGTCTTTCCCGGGTCATTTCTGGCACCGTAGCCTTACGTCTGACTCCCCTGATTTAGAGACAATAGATCTACATGTAAGAGAAGATACAGCACAATTAATCACACCATAGCTATTTGCACTGCTGAAGTTTCAACTTTTAAAAAGAATCAGTTTTTGGAAATCTTTGCAAGAGTTTGATTTAATACAACAGTTCTGCTACCACTTAGGAAGTTATTCAAGAGAAAGAGAAATGGGCATAACAGCACCTGAAAAGCTCAGCAGCGAACATTTTAAAGTTTGTGACTATTTTCAGACTGTTTCTTTTACATCCAATCCAGATGTGCCTGAGATGGGCGGTTAAAAACCTGGCTGAAATGTTTCTTTGTGTGCATGCCATGACTCTCCACAAACAAGCAAATATATACCAGCCCTTTGCTTTTACTGTCTCATTTCCTTTTATTTTCCCTGCTCTTTCTTGAAGATACAATTAAATGTTGTTGCCATGAGGGCTGAGGGCAACAGCTCAACAGTGAGATGCAACAGTGAACTGTATGCCATGCATGGTTTCACGTTTCCCGTCTGTTAAAGCGAGGTGGTGTCCACACTGACGCTCATCTGTAACTTGTAGCATCGAGAAGTAAAACTGACCCGGGATAAAGCTGTGGGATTTGGAGCTCCAAGCACAAAAAAAGCACAGATCTGTGGTCAGCGTATTGGAGCTTTAAACCTCAACCATCACCACAAGTGTTAGGTTTGATATGGAGATTCTACACGTGGGCTCATAGACAGCTATCCCTGACCCCGTCGCAGATTTTGACACTGATAACCAGTCAGTTCCTGTGAGCTTCTGAGGAGGAAGCTGTAATAAGATGTGTTGGTTTTATTGGGAAACCCAGATTTTATAATGACTGTTATTACAAGTCAAACCACCCTGTAAAATACTTACACACTCTCGCTCTCGCTCTCTATCGCTTTTCACCCTTTCCTGTCCAGCCCTGGGATTTTTTTCTTTTCTTTTCTTTTCTTTCAGGTAAATCGACGCCACACTGCTACCCCAACCATTAACCAATGCAGAAAAGAAAAGACTTCATTTAGAACTGGAAACCCCCTACTTTAAATGTGAATGTTTACCATTCATGAGAAGGACATGAAGACTTTAACATGCTTACAACACAAATGGATATTTAACTTCCTTTTATACATCTTTGACGAGTTATGAACATTTTTACAAGCTGTTCTTAAACTTCATGTCAATGATTAACACATTTCATTTCTATTATAAAACATAATTTGTTCTTGTATGCAATCTTTCTTTTCTCTCACTCTCATCCTCTAACAGTTCAAGGCTGATGGCTGTCCCTATCTGAGCATAGATCAAAACTCTTTTCCTGCTAAAAGGGAGTTCTTCCTTCCCACCATCACCAAATGCTTGCTCACAGGGGATTGTCTGACTGTTGGGGTCTTTATCTTGCAATATGCCACCTTGAGCTAACTTTTATAGTGAACTGAAGCTATATAAATAAAGTTGAATTGAGCTAAAAATCACTGACATGTATGAGAACAGAGAGACAGTGGTTGCAATAGCATATGGGTTCAAGGTGGTGGTAGAATAACATCAGGGATCAATTCTGGGGCCCTTCTTGTTTGCAGTGATGATGGACAGGTTGACTAATGAGGTCATAAGGTATGATGTTTGCGGACGACATTGTTATCAGTGTTGAAAGTAGGAAGCAGCTGGAAGGAGCAAGGAGAAGTGGTAGTATATTCTCAAGAGAAGAGGAATGAAAGCCAATGGAAGCAAGGCACAATACATGTGTGTGGACGAAAGAGAGGTAAGTGTAACAGCGAAGCTGCAAGGAGTAGAGATAGTCCAGGCAGATGAGTTTAAGTACCTGGAGTTAACACCAAAGCACCTGAGAGATCACAAGAGAGGTGAAGGAGAGAGTGCAGACAGGTGGAGTGGGTGGAGCGAAGTGTCAGGAGTTATTTGTGACAGAAGAATAGCAGCAAGAATGAAAGGGACGGTTTACAAGATAGCAGTGAGATCTCCTGTGATGTATGGTTTGGCACTGATAAAAAAAAGACAGGAAGGAGAGTTGAAGGTGACAGAGTTGAAGATGCTAAGGTTTTCACTGGGAGGAACAAACATGGACAAGACGAGAAATGAGTACATCAGAAGGACAGCTCAGGGTGAGCGGTTTGGAGAAAAGGTTACAGAAGCAAGGTTGAAATGGTTTGGATATGTACAGAGGAGGGATAGTGGATATACCGGACAAAGGATTTTAATATGAAGCTGCCAGGAAGGAGGAAAAGGGGAAGACCACAGAGAAGATTCATGGACGTGGTGGAGGAGAACGTCCAGAGGAAGAACTGTTGTGGTGACCCCTAAGGGGAGCAGCCAAAAGAAGAAGAAGAAGAAAAGAAAGATCACTCAGTATTGAAACAGCCATATATCAGCAACAGAGCATTCATAAGGAAAATTTATAATGGTTAATGAACTCAGTCTTCTACAGATTTCTTATATGTATTTAGAACTGTCTCACAGTGTGTTATATGCCATTAATAAAGTGTTTTATGGTGCTTATTTAAGCTAATTTTCTGGTATAACTTTTATACTTGATGTTTTATAGGTTTATGCCTCTGAGGCATTTTTATAAGGCTGACTTTGAGTCACATTTTCAATTGCAAAAACATAAACGTTTTCTGTAAATACACCACATAATTTATTATGGAACCCAGGAAGAGGGTCTCCTGCCAAAATAACTAATGACTGGGATTTAATTAAACTGTAAACGGGAAATGTGCTTTTAAAGTGCCTCTAGTTATACAGAGTGTCAATGCTTGATTAAACAATGCATCTTGAATGTAAGTGCCAGAAATAAAAGGCATAAAAATAAAAAAGTGTTACAATGTTAACAGATGTCTTTATCGTCTGGCAGAGAACGTTTGAAACTAAAAGGAAAGGGAAAATACTGCACTGCCAAGCCAGGACTCATAAACAAATACAGTACAAGCCTCTAATAAAGTGATGCTTCATTGCAGACTGAGTCTCCACCCAGCACTGATCGTGACAGCAGTGACTGAGGATCCTTTGATAAATCAGTCAGTGCCTCGGGACACTGACAGGGCTGACGGGCCCAACCCATTGGAGCTCACACCAGTACCAGTAGCAATTACCCAAAGATTTATTTTTGCATTGACAGCCTAAAAATGTTCAAACCTTGGCATGTCTGTGGGAAAAGAAGCCAACTCACTCTAATTTCCCACAAGTTTAAGAGAAAATGAAGGAGTGCAAGGAACAGTAAAAGAAAACTTTAAATATTGGAAATGAGAAGTTGTATTATTCTTGTTTTTAAATATTGGCTTATTTTGGATTTGGGTTTTGAACTGCCTGAATGCACTGAACTGCTGCCATGTGTTTGAATGATCACAGCAAAAAATCCTGGCACAACTTCACCTGCTTCCAAGGTGCATGGAGAAGATGAAAGAATTAAAAAAGCAGGAACTCCAGCAACACTTGAGAAACGAAGAACAGCTTTAATAATTGACCAACGCGTTTCGGCTTGTGGCCTTCATCAGGGTCATGTGTTTGAATGATTAAATATATGCATTAACAAGCAATTGATGGAGTGCCTGATGAGTATATATTCATACAGCACATTATTCTATCTACTAAAGCATATTCACATCTATGGCCAGTGTAGAATCACCAATTCACCTCACATGCATATCTTTAGAGGAAGCCAGAGAAAGCAACACACACACACACACACACACACACAGGTGACCTGATTATTCAGACTTTCAGGCTGCAGTAAGACAAGTCCTGCTGCCTGAAAGTCACGGCTAAGGCAGAGCTGAGCTGAATGTTCAGACTTGCAAGAATAAAATGTATCTAGACTATTTTACGATATTTATGTTATGTTAGAGACACGTGGGCGGTGTACAATACATAAGCACATGCAAGCATCAGTCAAAAAAAGACCTCACCGGACTGAACAGAGCTGCACTCACTTTGAGCTTATCTTAACGCATCTGACATGATTTAAATCACTGTCTCACAAAAGCTACATGTTTTTATTTAACTTGATCTACACTGACTGATTTAATGATATGAAACAGATGATAAAGAGACACTAGCTACTCATTTTGCTCTCATTAGGCAGAAGATTATATCAGACCTGGACTTTTTGTTGTCAAAAACCTTCAAAATTGAAGCCCTTCTCTATCAAGCTGTGTTTAGTAATAAGTCATTTTATTTTTTCTTTTATCCTAAAGCTTGTGATTTAAACCATGCTCTTTTTCACACTGAGATTAAGAGTTGGCTCAATAGTAAGCTGTTAACATTCAACTAAACTTTCAGTCATCACCATAAGTCATGTGTGCAGATCCAATGGTCATACCCACTTGTATGCCTCAGTTGTCTGTTATTATGAATTAATAGCAATAAAAGTGCAGACATTCAGCTTAATGAGTAATATGTCATATTTCGTTAATATTTCATTAATATTTCGAGTTTTCACTTCACTATTCGAAAAAAGATGTTAACACTATGATACTTTTTCATCTGTGTCCTCCTTCCCTCCCAGAGCCTTTAGGCAGAGAAGTGGAGTCGATCCTTCATGTTTAATGCACCTAATTTCAACCAGATGGAGCAGTTTGGAGAAAAAAAAAATAGTCAGGCGAAAGCTATAGAATGCATAATTAAAACACAAAAAGTCAAAAGCAGCTCCACAGAGAGGCACATACTACTGGCTTGGCAAAGTGACCGAAACCTCAAAGGAAAGATTATGGAGTTTACAAAAAGGGAAAGCAGCAGAAACCACAGATGTCGTCAAAAAAAGGGTTTATCCTTGAGGTTACTGCTTCTACGTAAATGAACGTGGGCGGGAGGGCCACATGAATACTGGGCCACAGTGCTGAACATAAAACTTACAGCCGCCTATGGGGATTCTACACTTATGTACTAAAACGCACGCTACATGTCCTCGTGAAGGAGATATATGCACAATTATTTCTTTCATCAGCTGTGACATTAACGCCCTTTAAAATTAGTGGCTGTGGCTTAAAAACCCAGGGGCGTCTTTTGTCGGTGTAAACACTCCAAATAAAACAGTCTTCTCTGGTTTGATGAGTCCATCCCTGCAGAGATGCGCCTCTCTGAGAAGCATTCATTAGAGCACGCCACCCACATGCAGTTTACCGAGCCTTTAACCTCACATTACCAATCTCTGCAGGCTGTGTAATCAGTGTGCATCTACATATGTGTGTCCTTGCATGCGCTCAAGTCTATGTGTGGTTTTGGGGGTCTGTTGGCTTTCCCACTCTGCTGACCATGTTTCCACTTTCCCTTGGAAAATCCTACCAGACCTCAACAGAATTTTTTGATCCAGCAGTTTGTGTTGAGGACTTTGTGTAGAATAACTGTACTGACAAGTGCTTTTGGCAACTATTTTTTAAGTTCTACAGTAGCAAGGAAAAACACACATCTGAGCTTATGGACTTTATTTATTTATTTCTTAAGTGTGGATATAGAGACAGTTTTGAAAGAAGAAAACAAATTTTCCACTGAAACCTTCAATGAAGGTTTCAGTGGAAAAGTCAATGAAAACTGCAGGATTACAGTTTTTAAGTAGAAAGGAAATACAGTCGTGTAGTCCTGGAAGGTCAATAGGCCACAAATAAAGTGTGAGTTGTGGAGCAAATGAGGAACAAGTCTTGGTGAAGCAAAGGAACATCTGGGTTTTTGCATAGAGTTTATAGGACAGATTTCCTACTGTTCGCTGGCTACTGTGGTAAAGCGGCAACTTAAATTCAATTTTCCCCATCATAGCATGATGGATGTGGATTATTCCATGAGTGGTCTCAGTGGTATAAATCTTACTAAGAACAAAGAAATCGATGAACTCAAAAACACAGAGCAAGGGTGAGAGATAAATGCAAAGCCTGAGGTGGCAGAGAGTGAGCGAGCAAATAGTTTCCCCAGGTGTGAGTCTGGCAAGAGGGGAGATCCGCAGAGGACAGCTTTCCAAGGCCAAACTGGCAGGACCTTTGAGGCGGGAATGGCGAGTAAGCACAAGGAACCAAATGCTGAGTAAGAAAATTGAGGGAGCCTGGCGTAGTGTTGCTTAGCGTGTTGTACTGCTGCAACAACAAGTGGGTGGATGAGCCTGTCTTAAATACAGCAGGTGAGTGAATAGTTGATTGAGTACAAATGTTCAACTGTAGGTCCAGCTCTAGCCACAGACTTGAGAGAGCCTCGAAACAGCAGGGAAAGCGATTAACTCCACACAGAGACACAGTGGGGAGAGAGGGAGAGAGAAAAGAAAGTAAAAGAAGCACAAGAGAAAAAGAGAAAGTGGCAGTCAGCACTGAAAGCAAGCAGGCTTGCTACAAAATAATTGAATGGATTAGGTATTAATGTAAAAGTCTTCATGATTTTTTATCATATATTCAGTGTTACATTGTCAGAAGCTCACATTAAACACGGCCAAAGGTACAAGTAACCCCTGTAAATCTAACTGTTCTAAGGTTCAGTTTCAGATATTTTGTATTTGCATCTGTTTGATATCAACAGTCAGAAACCCCACCCACCCGCTGATCAAATGTTTTGTTTGCAGGGTGCAGCCAATTAGAAGAAAGGTTGGCTTAAAGGGCGGTGGAAGGGAATTAAAATGGATCATTTAATGAATTTAGTGGGTTTCACTGAGACGCAGCATAAGATAAGAAGGGATTTTTGAACTGTGAATTATGTAAAGCAGCTCTGTTATAGTGCAAGAGTAAAAAATTTTACTGGAACCGAGCACATTTTCTTCATTTTTTTCTATTAATACCAATCCAATACTAAAAGAACAGCCTGATTAATATTGGAATATAAGAACCTTGTTCTCCCTAACAGAGAATATCCTTGATACTTTTGTGACCTTTCGTTATACTTCAGAGAAAGCCATGACATAACTGGAATGGTAGCGACAATAACATGACATCAGATCTAAAACTAAAGCATCATGGGATCAGTTGTTAGGGAACAGACTGACAGAGAAGCCAGAAATCATGTGGTGCTCAAGCCATGGATCGAATGTGTTGATGCTAATTCATCCTGATTAATCCCGGAGAGCGATCTGGGTTCAAGATGATGGTACGCCAATCAAACTGTTGCTATGGCTGGTCAGCAGCCAGAATTATTGTAGACGTGCTGAGATGTTATTCTTTGAATACTTTGGCTTGATGCACGGAGACAGACAGCCAAGGTGAACTTTGCAGACACAATGGAACCTGGCCAAGGCGGATTTAAGAATTGCAGCGCGAACCACTGAAGAGAAGAAGGTTGTAGAACACCCAAACATTTAGTTTGGTCAGCCTGTGGCCTGGGACAGAGGCCAAACCTTCCTTTTGTGGAATTTAGAGAGAGAAGCAGCAGCGTGAGCAACATTTGAAGGACATAAAATTGCAGGGAAAGCTAAAATAGAGCTGGGACTGACTAATTTCCTGTAATACTAATTGCTATGTGTTCACGCTAAACTAGCTCATAATGACAAAAAAAAATATAGAAAGCTCTAGAAAGGAAGTGTGGCAGAAACTAAATAATTAAATGAGTAAACTGATTTTTTTTTTGTTTACCCTGATTATATTTTAAATGCTGATTCTGTTCATTTTGCTCTATAAAATAGTGAGGTAAAACCAGTAATAATGAGGAGAGATTCACAAATTTTATTTTTTAAAATGGCAAATAACGAGCTAATAACACATTCTAAGACCATGAAAAGCATTTCTTTGACTTTTCCTTACAAGGTAGTCGGAACCTGAATGTCACCTTATACTGTTATGCATTATGCGGGACACTTACTCTCCTCCTTGGTGTTTTCAGTGAACTGCAGAGTACTAATTCCCTAAAGTTGGGAAACGTGCCTTATGTCTAACTAAATACACTTGTTAGATTTTAGTGGCTCAGATCAGTTATCAGTTATTTGTGTTATCACTTGTTATTATTCATACATCAAGAGTGTATTTTAACTAAAAAAAAGCACCACTTTTGTCATATTGTACCAGACGTTTGGTTTTTTTTGGTCCCTCTTTTGCCATGCCACATGTCCACCCACACAGGGGTTCTCAATTATTTTTGCCTGATTAAACCTCTTCTGAGGACTGTGTGGGCATATACAGTTTGTTCTTCACTAACAGCCCCCTAACTCGCCTGCTTTTCTTATGTGTACCAAGGCCAAGACACCTTGGGGGCCTATTTTACATTTCATTCAAAGCACAAGCACAAGTGCTGCTAATAACAAGACTTCATTATATGCAAATGTTCCAGTGAGTCGTGACAGACTGAGTCAGCCAGCAGGCACCAGCATGTCGAGTACCAGGAAATGAACCACAGCCACTTAAGGATTCGTATGTATGTCTTTTAATATTTACAACCATGCTTTTATAATGACCAGATACATATCTAAACAGGCACAAAAACTTAAAAAGGTCAGGGATAACAAAACTCATTATGGTTTAAACCGCCTGTCACCATTACCTATCATCCAGCCTTTAGGAAAAAAGTCCCAACATACTTTGACTTGAGATCAAGTGGAAGAGAATGGATGGATGGATGGATTTTGCAAACTTGCATTGCTATCCACAAGAATATACCATAGATTGATTTTTTTTAATCAGTCATGTGCGCAATTCTAATGGTGAATAGAAAAAAAAAGTCATGCACTTTCCTATTAGAAGTCAGATTTACCCTGTGTTTTTCTTTACATGCATTTTACACGTTGTCTGTACTACTATACACACCTCACGATCCCTGATAATTAACCATATAATTAATTAATTGCCTTCCTGTGAGTTGAAGAAGGACAGTTTATCCAGATAGGTGAGGGTTTTGCAGGCCACCAGTCCGTAATAGGTCTGCAACAGCGAACATTTTCTATCCCTCTGTCTCAGGTCAGTCCACACTCTGTCTAGTTCATGGCTCCCCATTCCTGCTGAGCTGAACATATAGTGGTAACAGCAGGCATTGTAGCGGATGTGTTTTCCTCCTGAGAACCTGGCACTGTGTGTCGGTGCAACACCGGCCTTCTTAGCACAAAGTCCCACAAAAACATCAGCTGGCACAGGTGCGCGGACTTCTGCAGATGCTACGTACACTTTTCGGACCACGTCCTCGGACAGAATGTAAGCTGCCCCTTCACAGTATTCAGGAAGGTATTTGTTTGGGTAGAGAGATGGAGGCAGGTAGCCAGGACTATTGGGATCCCTGTTGGGAGAGTCTCTCTGGATCACTCTGCCCAGATAAAGGTCCTCAGGGTGCCTGTGTAAGCCAAGCAGATAGCCTACAATGGCAGGAAGGTTGACAAACACAGACTCTTTGGTCAACAGGACAAAGCGTGCCAGAGGGCAGAAGGTGATCACCCAGCGGATAGCCAGCAATGTCTTCTCTGTTGGGCCATGGAGGGATGAGTCAGCTGCAGCATGACCTTGGACCACATCACCATAACGTTCAGACTCTCTCACGAGGGCCTCCTGTGCAGCAGAAGTCTGAGTTGATCCAATGATAAACAGTATCCGCACTGGAAACCCTTGGATCAGTGTTTGATTGGCCCATGTCCTCCTAACCGCATCTCTTTGGGTGATATTATCTGGAGAGCTGAAGACAAGAGTGAGGAGGAAAAGGTCAGAGTTTCTGCAGGCATCAGGGTTAGTGATAGGATAAGCCTGTGACACATTTTCCTTGGCGTTGCTCAGGTCCAGTTTCCTTGCTTTCTCTCTCACGCCTACAACCGTGCCATCAGCATAAACCCCAGGCGTGGGCTGCAGCAGGTACTCCTCGATGAAATCGGCCCCAAATAACAAGCAGTGGAAGAGCAGCACATTGAAGAAGAGGAAGCACCACTGGTGGGTACGTAGCTTGCACAGACAGAACTGGATCAGCAGATAAAAAGATGAAGCATAGTCAATAAGCACAAAAATTAGTTAATAGAAATTATATTAAATTGAAAAGCTGCAAAGAGTTTACTCTGTACCTGCATGACACCGTCTTCCATCAACTTGTTGTTGTTCTTTTTGTTAGTGACAGATGACCAGAGGACCTCCTGCACTGGTCGGCTTTAGGACAATACTAGCTGACAGACAGTGTTTTCATTTTCATGAAACTCTAGCAGCATGTAACCTTGCACCGAAGCCCAGAGTCAGTACCTCATTAAGAGGAGTGTACCTTACGTCCTCCATACAACATTAATGACACCTAGAAGGAACAGAACAGTTACTCTGCATGTTATAAAAGTTTTTTTTTTAAAAGTACCAAAACACTAAAACTCCTCCTTCTAGAAGCATATGGAACTTATTAAAATGGTGATATATTGTATATTGTTTGGCGAGATCAACAACTAGATGCTGTCTTATCAGGCCTTAGGCACATTTAAATTTAAGGTCTGATTAAAAACAAAAAACTAAGCGCAAGAGCCAACCTCAAGTTTTCTGGGAGCTTGCTCAAGTTATGCGGGTCATAAAATCTAAATGCTGCTTCCCCAATGTTTAGTTTTGACTTTGGGAATAGAACGAAAACCAGATGTCTCAGATAATCTTAGACTTTAGACATCAGTGGATCACAAATGTGTTTTTGGTCTCTAACCATTTAGTGCTTTGTATACCAATAGTAGTATTTTAACATCAATGCTTTGCCACACAGGAAGCCAGTGTAAATATCTGGGATATCTTCTTTTTAAAGAATCTAACTAAAGACATAATTACAGTGCACAACCCTACTGAAGACAGATCCTTGCAAAAGTTTATCCAAAATCATGCCAAGACACAAGCTTTTCAGTTCTTTATAATCAATTAATTTTGTAAATGCCAAATGTAGCTGCTGAAATGTTCCTTTAGGTCCATAAATACACCAACACGCCAAGATGTCAGCATCTGATGCACTGAGCAATAACTTTTAATCTTTGTGTTTAAAACATTACTCTGCATTTTGTTTTCATTTAATTTAAAAGAATTATGGTACATCTTAATTATGTATGATGTATTAATCTGGGTTACACAAGAAAAAGCAGATGTTTAACAAAAGTGGCCCCAGAATGGAGCCTTGAGGAACTCCTCATCATATATTCTTGTACAATGTCTAACTGTGCACTGTACAGGTCACACAAAGTAGTCCCTGTCCTTTAATCAGTTAATACATCCCCACTCACTTTCACTGGTACGGTCCTTGTGTCCCTGTGCCTACCCGGTCGGCTCAGCATGGCTACATATGTTTTTATTTTCATTTTTGTTCCTGCTCTCTCCCTTCCTCTCTTTCCCTCCTCCCTCGGCCTGGGCGGAGCTCACCTGTGGGCTCCTGCCCCTGACCAACGCACCTGTGGCTCATCACGAGAGTGTTCCAGCTCCTTTATAAGATGGCAGCTCTGTGTCTCTCGTCGCTGGACCGTTGCCGACCCTCGTCAGTGTAACTCCAGCTCAGGTAACTCTAGAGTGTTTCTCAGTGACCTTCCGTTGTAATCCCTTCGTGTCTCTGTGTACAGATTCCCTGGACCCACCCCTGTGTTTTCTGAAGTGATCGAGTGTGCGTAAGCCATCGTGCTTTCTGTGGAGTGTGAAGAGGAGCGTGTGGAGTGGATGGAGTGTGTGTGTGGACTTTCAGCGTCTTTCCCTTTCGTGTGTGGACCCCTGGAGTCTGGCCTTCCCCTCACCTTTGTAAATAGATCACCTGGTGTACTGTACTGTGATGGCTGCATTTACAGCCACACAGTGGTAATATTCACCATGTTAGTGTAGAGGCTTATAAGTAACATTGCATTCACATTTGTCTTTCTTTAAATATAGGAATTAATTTACAGGACAATAAATAACTGGTTTTGGTTTAGAATTAATTCACATATCTACATAACACTGCATTCTAAAATAAGTGCGCACATTTTAGTTTACACTGTTATGTATGATTAATCTTTTGTTTTCTGAGTTACCTTAGTTGCAGCTGCTCCAGTCCCTTGATTGAGGAGCCAAGAGGTGGAAAAGGGGCGGAGCGAGCTTTGATGGAAGACTGCTAATTGGTTCATTCCATAACTCGGGACCATGGGGGGGAATTGGAGTTCATTATGTTAGTTTCAGTTAGGTTTTGTGTGTTTTACCCCTCTGTATTTTTGTGGGCTGATCAGCCACTATTTAAGTTTCCCCTTTGTCTCGTTAAGTTAGGTCAGTTTGTTTGAGTTATCAGTAGTGTTGTCAACTCTGAGTAGAGTTCTGTTATTTTGACCTCTTTTATGGGCCCAAGATTTTGATTCTTTTTGCATTATTTAACCAATTATGTTTTTTGGGTTAAATAAAAAATCATTTTTTTGGACTTTAACCTGTGCCTAAGTTTCCTTCACTGCTCGGTCCATCACATGTACTAAAGACTCTTGTGTTTTTGAGACTTAGGGCCTGCGCGTGAGTCCGTTCTGTCCCGCTGTGATACCTTGAGTCGTTTGGTACCGGGCTGCAAGAGTTGGGGCTCAGGTGTGAAATTTACAGTTTTCAGGGTTTTTATCGTTTTTTTATTGTTATTTTTAGCGTATTAGCGTTTTTATTGTTAACTCGGTTTCCCTGGGTATTTTCCCATGTGTTATGAACAAATCTTCTTTTTTGTTGATACCGGTACTGGTTTTATTTTGTTGTATTTATCCGCAAAACCTTAAAGGCCGGTCCGTGAAAATATTGTTGGATATAAACTGGTCCGTGGCACAAAAAAGGTTGGGGACCGCTGGTATACATGATATATATAATGCCTAACTGTATATGTAGCATCAAATGTAGCATTTATGTCAAATAAGTCCAATATTGTAAATATTCTGCTGTAATCTGTAATTATTTGTATTTAGAATGGGCCTATAGTGTATTAGCAACAAGGCTATATTGTTCTTATTTTAAAATAGTTGCAATTTTATGGTTTATGTGGCCTTTAAACACACCTTTGCTGATTAGTAATCACAGACATCTACAGTAACAGGCGGACATCAGCAGGTCAGCAACTAACTGGAAGGTTGGTGGTTCGATCCCAGACTCCTCCAGTCTGTATGTCAAATATCCTTTGGCCCAAACGCCAGTTGCAGGATCTCTAACATTAGAATCATAAACTGTGTCTCATATAGGTATTATTTTGGTACTTTACACGTCACACAGTTTCGATACAAACATTGCTTATATGGCAAAGTTCCTCTTTTCTGTCTGGCTTCCTGTAGTTTTTAATATACTTGTATAGTTCTACACTAACTTCCTGTTTTCAGTCTGGCTGAGCGCTTAGTTTGTGAGTCAAAAGTGGCCTTGCTCGACAAACCTTCATTATTAAAGTACATAAAAGAATATAATAAGAAAATAAGGATACTAAGGATATATTAATTACATGACAGATACTAACCCCACATTGCTCTCAGATGAATCCATCAGTGTGAGTGTGTATGAATGTTAGACAGTGAGCACTTAACAACTTAGAAAAAAACGTGCTTGTGTGATTGGGTGAATGAATTAGTTGTATAAAGCGCTTTGAGTGCTCAGATAGAGTAGAAAAGCGCTATATAAGAACCAGTCCATTTACCATTTACATCAGCCAGGTTTGCAATCACTATCTATGCAAATGAGAGATCACCTCTGAGGTTACTATACCACCGGCCTCACTGGAGGCACAGACAGGTGGGGGTGGGGCTTAGTTAGTGTCTGTTTATTAGAGATTATTATTGAAGTGCTGCTTGTCGCAATGCTATGTATTCCTCACTGAAGAGTCCTTTTGTTGCACAGGCTTTGAATAAAAATGTTCTGCAACTCATAAAATACAAGTCAAAAAGTGAAAGGAAGGTAATGTTACAGCCTACCTTTGGCTTATTTGGGTGGCTTTGGCTTGGACTTTGTGCAGGTGCAGTGACTGCAGGCCCAAATATGTTGCTGGTTGGTCCACCTGGAGGTATGGGTCTCTGTGGTTGAGCAGCAGGCTCAGGTTCACCAAATATTCCACTACTCTTTCCACCTACAAAAGATTAACCAACATATCTTATAGTGACACGATCTTTTAAAATGATACAGCAATGGTAGAAAATAAAATGTAATCTCTGTGTCCATTTCATAAAGAGTCGCTCTTCGGTACCAGACGTAGCACATACGCAGTTTAGTATCACGTACTGTGTGCACTTGCTAAATGGCAAGAATGTTCTGACCATTTCAGAGAAAAATATTTATGACTATGAGGGCAATCAAGTACCATGAACTGTAAATAAACTCAGCTGTACCAGAGTAATATGTGCAGGCACAGAGAACAGCCAACATGTTTACAGTGGAAATATAACATTGCAGTAATACTTTTCACACTCTGAACATGGATTTGCAGAGACAGACAAACTAAAGCATCAGCCGCCGGCAGGTTAATCTCACCTGGAAGACTGGAGCATCTTGGTGCACTCTGGGGTTCCTACAGCTACACCCTACAGATGAACATACAAGTTAAATCTTTATATAAACAGAATGCGGATTCATGTGACTGTCTTGGTCATTATAGACCTGGGAATTGCACCACATGGGAACCATTGTCTGCTATAGATTATATCAGACAGATGCTTTACTTTCTTTCGTTATTGAAAGTTTGATCATTCTACTTAGGGTGCTGATCCAGAAACTGGTGCTTTCAAGATTAAAATAAAAAGAATAGCACCTGAATTTCTTGTTTTAAGGAAAGTGTGACCATAATGCCTCTGTTGGCAGATACAAAGAAGAGCCTTCCTATGTATTTGCATAAAGATCTTAACTCTTTTCATAGAGAAACACCTTATAAAAAGCCTTATAATTTAACTTATACCTTTGATTCTTACAAGTGTGGTGTGTATTGTCAACATAAGAATGTACCGCATTAGGATTTAATGCCACATTTGACCTCCGACCTGTCTATTTGACTTCTCATCTAGACTATAGTGAGGGTCTAAAAGATCCTAATGTTATTTAGAGCTATGTTCCTACTGCCATTGTTTGTTTTGGCAACATTTGGGAGATTATATACCAATATATGTGGATTCTACATATCACATTATAGTTTACATAGAAATATCCTGTCATTCTGTATCAGCGTGAGATCAGAGGTCAAATTTACAAATGAATACCTATTATCTGTGACCTACTCCTACATAAGGTTTGTGCAATCAGAGTAAAACATCTGCCATGTACAATAGTTGCTACTCAAATGTTTGATTTTGAATAGAATGACAAACACACAAAATGAAAATGCAGACATTTGTGTGACAATGAAACAAGCAATACTCACAATATAATCTTTTTAGGATTTTATTAAATTAATAAAATTAATAAAAACTCATCTTATTGGGCACTCTAAATTAATAGACTCAATTTAGAGTGCCCAATAAGATAAGTTATTTATTAGTTGACAAAAAACAAAACCCCAATAATCTGACATTTCCCTCTGAGCAAGCACTCGGCGACAGTGGGGAGGAAAAACTTTCTTTTAAAAGCAAGAAACCTCCGACAGAACCAGGCTCAGAGAGGGACGGCCATCTGCCTCTGCCGGTCCTGGAGTTTTTAAAATGACTTGTTAGCCAATTTAAAGAGTTTGATGTCAACTAATACACTTAAACTGTCCTAATAATTTTAAACAAATATTTACAGGCAATCCTGATGGATTGCTTACAGAACATTCATTTTGTTTTGTCTGTGTGCGAACCCCGTAGCTCGACCCACATAGGAAAAGAAGCTTCTGATGAAACTCCAATATAGTTACGCATGCTCTTTGAAGACCTTAATAATGAGCCCATGAACGAATCAGTGGTCTAATGACATGGATGTCAGAATATCATCTGGGTCTTTCCATCTCTTTATGAGAAACTTGTAGACCACGTTACTGAGGAATGTCCCTTTTTCGGCAGGGATTTGAACATTTTTCAATTGAGGCCAGACTTTGCTGAACAGCCATTTGGCGATGGCATCAGCTTCTTCAGAAGAGCAGGGTGAGTCGGCATTTTCGACGATACGCTTCACCAAGTCCTCCATACAGATTTTCAGAGAAGACCTGTTTTGAACATTTGACTCAATCAAATGCTTTTTAATTATCTGGATCGTCCGTTTTTGCACTACCGGGTCCTTGTCATTCAATAACATTATCAAATGTTCGTCTTTACAGAATGTTTTGTCGCGGAGCTCTTGGTAAATGGCCTCATCAAGACCTTTTAACTTATTTTTGTCTATATAGAGGTCTTTGACGCGGTCATCAGACATCACGTTGTCAAAGAGTCGCTTGTGCAGTTTGACTGAAGGTTTGTAGTGGGACATGTTTGCGTGTGAGAGCACATCATGAATAAGTGTGCTCACACACTCTTTAACCTCATCATCATAAGAGGTCCTACTACCACCAGATTGGGATTTTTCCTTCGATATATTATCCTCAAACTCTTGTGAAAGTGTTTGGGAGATTTTTTTAGTTTCTGGTGTTTGGTCTCCATCGTCTTCAGTTTTTCTAAACCATGCAAATAGCCTTGTTAGTAGGTTTCGCTTCTTTTGGAGGAGGTGATCTTTGAATATAGAAATTACCATTTCTTGGTGCCGCGGAGCTACTGCTAGCGCAATTATTACAAGATTTGGTGGAATTCCTACCTGCTTCTGAATATCTTTGAAAATGGCTTTTTCCAGACTTTTCACTGTATGTCGTTTGATGTTAATAGCTTTTCCCTTAATTTTCGCCCACAGAGATATGAATAGTCGCTGCTGAATCTCATCACACGGCGGCACCTTTGCCTCTCTTGAGGCGCGTACAATCACAGCGTTTATGAGCTCGTTAACGAGCCGCTGTTGTTCCAACAGTAGTTCCACAGTCACATCACCAGGCGCCTGATTGGTGTTTTCACCTGGGCTCCCTGTTTCCAGTGCACGCCACTGTTCTTCTGTTTTTTTCTGTTTTGTTTTGGATTTTATAGTTTCCCTACATTCACTCAAATGATTCATGTCTGTTTTTGTATTGATATTTCCTGTTAGCTGATGCGGTCAGCTGTGAAACATTAATGCTTCTTACTGAACTGAATGGGTAACTAACCGCTATTTAAGGACTTTTCTAACGCGACGTCAGGTAAGACATCAAAGCATCAAAGGGATTCTAGCGCTAAGCTCCGCCTACATCCGGTATGACGGCAACATGACGTTACCTAGCAACCGCTATGTGCACACCAACGATCCTCCGTTGTTGTGATTCCGTGAAAGTTTTGTGGCCTACTGGTGCACTGCTTCAACCCACACCGAATACTTTCAATACTTTAAAAATATTTTAAATATTTTTCATGATGGCTGGTGAGCTATGCTAATTTAAATGTTTATGTAGCTTCACTCATTCACCTGCAGATACAGACGGCTATCAGAATGGTCACATGTCTGTCTTATTAAAGAACATTACAGGTGATCACGCGCGGTGAGTTACAGCCAGCAAGAAGTCACGCAGTTTTTGTGTGCATGTCTGTGCACGTGGACATTTATTATAGCTTTGTTTTGTCTTCACAGAGTGGTTTTATCATTCATTCAGCACACCACCCACTCTTTTTATGTATTTATTTATTTTAGCTGAAAGAAGGCCCGGAAGTTTTATTTTTTACCTGCAGTAGTCCACAAGTCACATCGCTGCTTGGTGCCAGAATAATTATGATGATGCACTAACCAAAAATGAAACTCAATGCTTCACAATCCAGTTGTCTCCATATATGAAAACAGCCCTTTAAGGTTAAACATTCAAATCTCAGACACGGATTCCCTGTCAGAATAAATGTTTCAAGCTTTCTGTTAACCTGTTTCAAATTTACATTTTGAACTTGATTTTCAATTTCATTGTTCAGGTTTAGCCAGCAAAATCTATAGATTCTATAGTTTTTGCTGGCTAAACCAGCAAAAACCATGGCTAAACCTTACATTTATAAAAATAATTAAATAATTTTGCATCTCTATCATAGATGACATGGCTGAAAGTCAAGATGTTTGGTCCTGAAAATGTTCCCCAAGTGACTCCTGAAAAACGGCAGCACAGAGAAACTTTTAGCAGTGGTTTTCTGTATGATTTCATTGCTGTTTCACATCACCATGGATGAATTTCAGCCCACTCTTCTTTACAATGTTTCTTCAGTGTTTTGAAGTTTGGGCGTATTTGTTTATGCACATCTCTCTCTTACGGTTGCACCAAAGGTTTCCCATCAGGTTGAGGTCTGAACTTTGTCTGGGTCATTGCATTGACTCTAGAGTACTTTGGTATCAAGAGGAGTTCATGGAGAAGCCAGTGACTGAAAGGAGCACAGATCCTGTGCAAAACAAACCCATCATCACTCCTCCACCACCGTGCTTAACAGTTGGCTTGTGTAACTACCAACCGCAGGGTGAATAATCTAATGTGAAGACTGGCTTCTACCTTGAATGTTTTCCACTCGTGAATAATTTCTCTTACTGTAGAATGATGGACTTTGGAGATTTTTGGAATGGCCTTATAGCACTGTTGCCGCACAGCAAGAAGGTCCTGAGTTCAATTCCACCATCAGGCCGGGATCTTTCTGTGTGGAGTTTGCTCTGGGTTCCCTCCGGGTACTCCGGCTTCCTCCCACCATCCAAAGACATGCAGCTTGTGGGGTTAGGTTAATTGGATAATCCAAATTGCCACTAGGAGTGAATGTGAGTGTGAATGGTAGTCCGTCCCTGTGTGTTAGCCCTGCGTCAGACTGGCGACCTGTCCAGGGTGTACCCCGCCTCTCGCCCTATGACAGCTGGGATAGGCTCCAGCGCGCCCCGCGACCCTAAAAAGGATAAGCGGAAGCGAATGGATGGATGGATGGCCTTATAACTCTCCCCAGATTGATGTGTAGCAGCATTTGCTCCACCAGGGTCATCGCTGATGTCTTTCTTCTTTAGAGTTGTGTTAACAAACATCATAGTAGATGTAGTTTCATTTTTAGTTTGTGTTTCTTGTCTATAGAGTATTAGGGAATACAATATTGTGAGCCACTTTATGGTATATGGCATTTTCGCAGAAGTGCTAGTAACGTCAAAGGACAGTTTAACTTAATTTGTATTTGTGAAAAAATACATTCTCAGACTTTCTTGCACGAGACCCAAACTTGCAGACCTTTGGCACTGTAGTTCAGTCAGTTTGCTGAAATAATCTGGAGACATCTTGTCTGAGGGGCTGTTTTTATGGCCATACTGGCCTCACAGCAGGTTTGTGGTGCCCTTTGCTGGCCTCTCCATTAGAAACAGAGTCCCAGTTTATTCTCTGAATAGTTCTTGAATAGTTTGGAGTTGTGCTTCTGAGCATTGTAAGAGGAAATTTGCGCCTATAAAGTTGTTTCCCAACACTCTGGAATAGCACTGCAAAATAAAATGATAGGTGCCCCTGTCCAAGATCTTTTTTATCCTGTACAAATGTCCCACTTTGCCACCATCAAAGCATCCCAGATTGTCACATTTCTCCTTCAGGCCAGACAGACGGGGTCGGCCTTTCCTCCCGCATCATTTCATTTGTCTCACAAATGTTCCAGTACCTGCTGGATTTATCTGTTCAGTCTCCCAAACATTCCTTTCTCAAGTCTTCTTTTTTTTTTAATTGTCTGTCTCTAATATTGATTTTCTTTGCATCTCTGTCTCTAAGTCCAGCATGCTGAAGTCTCCTCTTCACTGCTGATGTTGAGACTGATGTTCTGTTTGAAGAAACTGCCAAGCTGAAGACCTGTGTGACGCCCGTGTCTCAGATTGAAGACTAACATACTTGTCCTCTCGCTCAGTTTTTCATCAGAGCCTCCCATTTTGCACTGTCCTTTGAAGGGAGCAGGACACACCTGCTTATATGGAAAAATCAAATTTCTGACAATTTCAGTGAGAAATAAATGCCAGTTTTCATTTATTACCATAACTAGATGAATGGATAGCAACAGTCAGTTAGCAGTTTTACATGATAAAGTTGCATTAGTGAACACAATGTAGAACACAGCAGACATGGTTGATGAGAATGTGGTTCTGCAGAACTACGTAGGTATTTTATAATTATTGGATTTATTGGTTAATAAATCCAATAATTATTTTTATATATGGAGTATTTCTGATTAATGTTCTGTTTTTTTGAATGAAAATCAAAATCAAAAACACCAACCAACCTGTACTGGCTGGTATTCTATTTTTTCTTTTTATATCAATAATAGCTTATTTCTATTTTTAATAACTATGAACTATATTTTCATGTAATTATAAAGCCAGGTCTGTCAGTGGACAAGTAAACCTGCCTGAAACTCTTTCTGACACCTCTCCAAGCATTTCGGTCCATGTTCTGGTTTAATTCGTTGGTTGCTCTGCCTC
The DNA here is from genome assembly GCF_001858045.2 of Oreochromis niloticus. Lineage (NCBI taxonomy): Eukaryota > Metazoa > Chordata > Actinopteri > Cichliformes > Cichlidae > Oreochromis > Oreochromis niloticus. The sequence continues at coordinate 16,546,267 of NC_031972.2, forward strand.
TTTCTTTGATCCGGAAAAGCAAAGTGCATGCTGACATTTGGATACTGTGCAGACAACACAACAAGGATTCCATCTATCAAGCAGAAGAACACTCGCTGGCCTAAAACAGAACTTTTTTATGTGATGCAACTCTGCAGGTATTTGTTAGAGCATCAGATCTCAGCCCACCACGGAGCCTGCGCCCTGTGCCAAACCAAACCTCCTGTTTTAAACAATAATTAGTTGTATTTCCATTCATTTATCCTCTTATCCTCTTTCTGACACTACTGTGACATGTCCCCTCCAAGCACGACTTCAAGTGATCAATTCAGCTGGAGATGGTGGAAATATGTGGCTTTTGGGTTTGGGCAGCATCCCATTTCGTCAAAAATAGTAGACATGCCTATCTGGAGAGAGCATGGGAATAACTGTAAAGCTGGCAAAATAACGATGGCTGACTTTATTAGGAAAAAATTTAGATAGAACAAACAAACACACACGAATATCCCCTTCCCTTTTTTTTCTTATTACCAATGAAAAAAATGTGATTAAAAATATGATTAACTGCTGTAAAGAATTATTTGTGGAAATGTTGTCATTACTAACAATGGTGCACTTTCGCTACAACAACTCAACTTGTCACCTGGACCACAAAAGCCGTCATTAGTGAAAATATTTTATTACTGAACCCAATTAGATCTTCTTCTTCGGCTGCTCACCAGAGCGGATCATCTACCTCATCTCACCCTATCCTTAGTGTCCTCTCTGTCACACTACGTCCATGAATCTTCTTAGCAGTCTTCCAGTTTTCCTCCTGCCTGGAAAGTCCATATTCAACATCATCTCTGCATCGCCTCTTGATTAACTTTTATTAACTAACTGCTCGACCTGTTAGTTAATATGTTTGAATGAATGTTTGAGTTTCTCATCCTGACCATTCTGGTCACTCAGCTCCGCCTCCTAGCTGCTCTCACTACCATCTTGTAAACCTTCCCTTTCACACTTGCTGATATCCTTCTGTCACAAATCACCCCCGACACTCTTTGTCACCTACTCCACATTGCCTCTTTTGCATTGTCCATTGATTTAAATTGTTCACCCCAGGCATTTAAACTCATCTACATTCACTGCGTCTGCTTCTTCATCTTTCAGCCTGTCACACTCATTCAAACACATCTATTTTGGGTTGCTTCCTCTTCCCTCCAGAGCATGCCACCACCTCTCCAGTCTCTCTTCCACCTACTCCCCACTCTTACAACAGATCACAATGTTGTCTGCAAACATCAGCGACTCCTGTATGACCTCAGTAGCTACATTGACTATCACCATCACAAGAAGGGGCTGTCACATCTGTCACTTCTACACCTCATTGGTGTTTCACTGCCCTCAAACATGTACTGCACCATCCTCACATACTGTTCTTCCTTGTCACACTTGACTTCTTCATACAGCACCACAGATCCACTCTTGGGACCCTATCACATGATTTCTCTAGATCCACTAAGACAGAGCGCAACTCCTCCTGACCTTCTCTGTACTTCTGCATTAATACTCTTAAAGCAAACATCATGTGTGTAGTGCCTTTATCATGAAACGAAGACATACTATTGGTCACTGATTATCACCTGTCGTGTTACCTTAAGTTCCCATAACTTCATCAGCATCATGCCTTCTGTAGTTTCTACAGCTCTGCACATCACCCATAATGGCTGCTGTATTTCTGTAAATGCAGCTAGTTTTGCACTGAGTTATCACTCACTTCTAAACTGACGATGTCTCTTAAACCATAAAACTTAGCAGTTTATATCAGTGTCTGTCTCTTCTGGATATCTCCTTTCCCTACTCCTTGTAGTTTAAGTGCCACAGTTACTCCACTGATTTTCTAATAAAGGTGCAAAAGTGTGCAAACAGAATGAACAAAACATTTGATTTGTCACTGTCAGAAAAAAGCCAGCAGTTGCAATTTTAATTTATTTATTTGTGTGATTTGAGCTGTGTGCAAACAGGCCTACCAGGTAGCTTCTCTGCAGGCCTCAATCTGTGCGGGTTAGATGATGATATATACAAATGCATGGTCCTGGAGTATGGCGGGAGCTCTTTCACTAAAATAATGACTTCACTATTATTTCTATTACAGCGAATTGGGCACAGAGGGAACTGTGTAACGATGGAGTTCACTTTGAGGCCCTTCCTCCGGCTGCCACCAGGGGTCGCCTGCTTCCAGCTGAATTCAGCTCAGCCACAAACACTGCCCGCCCGGGGTTTCGGTCCTCTTTCGGAATAATGCGGGAGTTAATCTACTACTAATACAAGAGTTTCATCTCTCATCTCAGTTTTTAGACAGAGGGATAATTAGTCTGTTAGGTCCAGTGTGTTCCTGTCATTTCCAGCGTAATTAGCAACAAGCTGCAGCCACGCTGAGTCTCTGTTTCAGCCCACATTGAAAGTTCGGACTTCAAAGTTTTTAAATTTTAATTACCGGCCAGTAAATCCAGAGTTATGATAATATATATATAAGCCATGCTTTTTACTAAATACTGTCGTCACGTTTTTGTGTGTGTGTATTTTAAGCGTTTTCTAAGGACAGCGCGAAAACAGTAAAGAAAGGGGGAAAAAAGCCACCTCTTTCCTATCGGTGGAAAAATGCACCATGTCGACCAATTTAAAAAAAAGTCAACATGTGGGATTTGGTTGTTTAGGAAGAGGGGAGAGTTTTGGGAGTGACGGTAACGGCAGCAAGACAGTGTACACCAAACACACAGGCTGTTTCTGCCTGCAGGAAGATGCGTCAAGGTGGCCGCAGTTAGCAGAACACGACCGGAAGTGAGCGTCTGGGAAAATCTAAATTCGTATAAACTGGTTTTACAAGAACAAAAAGTGTTAAATGAGCAGCTGGACCAGGTAAGCCTTAAGGGAAAAATTACTGAATCACCTATCTACAGTTATTGAGTAACCAGAGTGCTGCCCTCTCACACATGCTTTACACTGGGCAACATCGCTCTTTAACTTTACATCTGCCATTTCTAGCCCCCTTTCTCTAGTACCTACTCAGCACTAGTTGCGGATCCTAAATGCTCATATTGTGCCATGATCACAATTACAGACTCACATTACAGACTCACATTTGGAGACACTGGCTGCTCCTCTAATTGTTTGCTTTTGTCAGAGTAGAAGAAGAAAAATTCTTTGCATACTTTACTAGTTAGGAGTTTAGGGTCTACAGGCATATGAGGTCTTAGCAACAAATTAACAATAACAAATAAATGTATATTATCATAAACTTAAGCATTGTCTTAAACTCGGAAGGTTCTATAGATGACTATGGACAATTGAATAGTACTAAAATATTTTTTTAATAAAATGCTTCAGAAAAACAACAATAAAAACAAAAAGAAATGCACCCACCCCCCCAAAAAAGAAAGAAAAAGAAAACCCAACACTATTAGATGCAGGATCTTTTCATTACCAGTAATCATGTCAGTTGTTGGTGTTAACCTGAAAGTTATAATACAGCGCAATTTTATTATTGAAGTTACACTTTGCAAGTTGTTTAAATCAAGGGGGACACATGGAGAGGGAGGAGGTGATAGGGCAGGGATCACGTAGAGCAGAAATGAAGGCTGTTGAGCCAGATTAAACCTGAGGACCGACCAACATGTACGCCACTGCTGTGTCCCTATGATCGGTCAAATGCCATGACATATAAAGTCTTTATTGTCTGAGTTTTTACCTGATGCAGAAAGACAGTCAAACACAGTGGAACTTGGCCAAGTTGCAGGGAGCACATTTAAGTCTTTGAACTGCTATGAACTGTGTGTCAGCAGAGCAGTTTTCGACAGACTGGGAAAGTGACTTCTCATTCTTTAAACTAGTAGGATGTTAATGGCTTAATGAAAAACGGGGGGAAATTTTTGATTAAAAAAATTATATAACATTGGTCAGAAATGTTGAAATTACTCTTGAATAGTGTAAAAGTACCAAACCATACTGACGTACAACAAGTAAACATATATAACTATTAGATAATTTGGTTATTGGCTAGAATTTGGCAAGAAATAAAAAGAAGAAAAGAAAAGAAAAGAAAAAAACAAGGACTTTGGGGATCCGAAATAAGTGGAGCATCCTTCTCAGTCCAGCAGGTGGCGGTAATGTGCCATATTGTTAGATAGCCACCGTATCCGGAACCGGATGAAGAAGAAATCAGTTTGGCGGATACGTTTGGCTGAAGTCTCCCAAACACTGCACGATATGGCTGCTTCCATTGACAGCTTACTGGAGGAAATCGCTGGGGTTGAAGACCCAGTTGAAGAACTTCAGAGTTTAAAAACTGCTCTGTTGGCGATTCCTGTCAGTGCCTTGAAGGACTCAGTGAGAGGACAGCGTTTAGATGTCATATTCTCTCTGCTCAACTCCAGTGACAGGTGGGTTTGGCTTTGTGCATCAGCTAAACGTTGGTGAATAAGTGCTGAGTCAGTCAGTGGGTATAATATATGTATTGCTAACAGTTAGCTATATTGACACTAAGTTAACGTACAAGAAGAGTTTATTAGTTAGCTTAAAAGGGCTGCTTGAAACTGAGCTAATTGTTAGCAACTGGTTACAGTGCTACTAACAACACAGCCCCAGCAGGACACTGTTTGACATTTAAAACACCAACCTGGCCTTAAAAGTGCTTTGGTACATCAAATATTTCCACACTGACAGCTGTGAATGGTATTTTCTAACACTGTACAGACTAACCATAGTTAAAATAAAAAAATAAGAAGGAGCTATATTGATTGTTAAATAAATAAATACTCACAGGGCACAGGTGGAGCTATGCGTAGACATCCTTGAACGCATCTTAATGGCCATGAGCCCTGTGCATGTGGTCCAGAACTACAGAGCGGAGCTGCAGCGGGGGTTGACTCACCCAAATGACACTGTTAAGATACTGGCCTTGGCACAGGTAGGCTGCTCGCACACATACATGCACAGAAAGTATCTTATAAAACACTGAAAATATTAGTTAATCCCACCTACTTGTGTCAGATTGGGAGAGTGGTGGAGGACCCTGATGCTGTTACTGAAATTCTCAACAACCACGACGTCCTCCGAGCAGCGATCCGGTGCATCGGAGAGGAAAAGATGGCTGTGGCAAAACAGGTGATGAATAAAGCATTATAATTACTCGCGTTTTATAAAGTGTCAGTGCCTGGAGTATCTGTTTTTCTTTTGTTTTATCTCAGGCGATTCAGTCCTTGTCTAAGTTCAGTCATTCCAAGCCTGGATTAGACAAATTATTCCAGACTGACCTGCTGCAAGTCATGAAGGATGTGATGGCCACAAGTGACATTATTAGATACAGAATATATGAGGTATGTTCAAACTGGGTTATAACATAGCATCAGCATCCCTTGTAATGATTTTAAATTCTATTTACTTAGATGGAATCGGTTGACAGCATGACATTACTTACACATACTGACTTAGGTCATTTTATATATTGTATACATGTCATGTACAGAGTTTGACACTTTCATATAAATGATCTTAAGAAGTTTTTTTGTCCTTTCTGCTTGCAGCTGGTGGTGGAAATCTCGTCTGTATCTCCTATTTCTCTCGGTTACTGTGCCAACAGCGGCCTCATTTCTCAGCTGCTCAGCGAACTAACAGGAGACGACGTATTGGTCAGGTAGTACAAACTAAGTTTGACTGCTTTTCTCCTTCTTTCATAAGTGTTTCTTCTTCATTTATGCTGTTAATTTGTTTTTTACCAGGGTCACAGCTGTAGAGATGGTTACAACTCTTGCACACAGTCAGCATGGTCGGCAGTATTTGGCCCAGCAAGGTATCATGGATAAGATCTCAAACATGATCAGAGGAGCCGAGACTGACCCCTTCTCTTCCCTCTACCTTCCAGGTGAGTGTCTGTATCATCCCCACCCAAATATATATTTATCTGTCTAATACACAACAATATAATGTAATGCCTTTTACAGTCTTATCCATACAGTTCAGCATTATTTTGCGATTTATGATGTGAATATCACTGCTGCAGGTTTGGTGAAGTTCTTTGGGAACTTGGCCATCATGGACAGTCCACAGCAGGTTTGTGAAACCTACCCAGCTTTTCAGAACAAAGTGTTTGAGATGGCGCTTGATCCGGACCCTGTGATGATCGGCGTGGCTCTGGACACTTTGGGATTACTGGGATCTAATGTGGAGGGGAAGCAGGTTCTTCAGAAAACAGGTTAGCTCGGTATCCTTGGCTTTATGAAAGAAATATTTGTGTGAAAACACTGATTCTTCAGAGGAAAGTAAATGTGAGTCAAGAACATTTTCTGCATAACATTTTCTTATAAAAGAAAAAAAAATTAAATCTGAGTGAAGTTTAGTCAAAAAGTAATTTTGTTTTTTCTGACATAACTTTGAAAGGTCTTGGTCCAACAAGACTGTCTTGTATTTTTTGACCATCTTTATGGTTTGACTGTTTTCTTTTTGTTCAGGAGAAAAGTTCAAGGCTGTGTTGTCAAAAATGAGCCAGCTTGCCAGTTCTGGACCTACAGAGCTCAGAGTTCGAAGCTTGGACGCGATATCACAACTTCTCTCCCTACAGGTATTTTTCTGACATGTAAAGAAAAATCATTTTTAATAAAATATTTCTTAACAACAATACAAAAGTGCAAGTTGGTCAATTTATGCATTGCAGCCAGAGCAGCAGACAGAAGACCTTTTGGCCCTGACAGAGTCATGGTTCCACCTTTTGTCCAGCCAGCCCATGGACATGATTCGCAACATCAGCACTCAGCCCTTTCCAGAGCTGCACTGTGGAGCACTGCGGATATTCACTGTAAGCACTGTTTTTGTTTTTTTTGGTTTTTTACCTTCTTATATTTCCTCTTTATGTCTCTGACCACCTGGTAACCTGTAGAAATAAAGGTCTCTATTTGATAGTGACATTTGAGGGGGAGGTTGACACACAAGCATATATTGCTCTAATAATATTTGTCGTCATCACTGGATATCTATGCATGTGTGTCTACCAGGCCATTGCCACTCAACCATGGGGCCAGAAGCTGATGATTAACACTCCGGGATTCATGGAGTTCATTTTGGATCGTTCAACGGGCCAGACGAAGGAGGCCAAAGATGCCAAGTTTGAACTGATTGGGGCACTTGCAGGTTCATCAACAGCAGCTGAGATCCTGGGCAGTCAGCACTACATCCGCGTGAAGACTTACCTCAGAGAAGGACCTTACTATGTTTCAGCTGTGGCCGCAGTCAGCACAGAGGGAGCGGACTGAGTCAAATTAACAATAAACCAATTCAAATACACTTCATGGGCTTCTAGTTGATGCTTAAGTAATGGATAAGTGGCTGAGTGATCGGCGTTTGGATTAATATAACATACTCTGCAATCTCTACAGCATCTGGATAAAAAATTACCATGTAAAGGATGATTAAAAGTTCTTAGAAAAAAATAATTTATCTTCAGTACTTGTACGGCTAGGTTGCAGCTGCACTACATTCAATATTTATCAGGTTTTTTTGGCAGAACACTAAACACCTGATCTTTATCTTCAGTCATATTCTGTTACTGCAGTTTACAAGTACATAGATCATTGTTTATAAAATGACAAAAATATTCTCCATCAACCATATCGGTAACCACTAAACAAATAACGTGTCACTTTTGTTGCTATGAATGAAAATCAGAAATTAGATTTTAATCACACTCAGAAAGCTTGCGTTTAAAACCAAAAAAGGTAAGAGGTTTCTAATAAAAGATTCAGCTTTGATTTCCTTTCCTCCTTTGATTGCAATGACATCAGCAAATTCTTGAGTATCTTATCTTATAGCTTGACTTCAGTCTATATTTTTCCCATGAAGCATCTTTACACAGTAGAGGTCAAACAAGATGAATGAATGAGTACTATACCAGCACACCCACGTCTTATCTGTAAAGTCCCCACATACTGTGTTATGTTAAGGTGTTTAGTTTAAGCGTCTTTACCAATACTTAAGTAAAAATTTAAAAAAACAAAACATCCACACACTTATACAATTCCACATCAGTGTATTTGGATCCAAACAACTTAAAAGGAAAAAAAAAACTTTGTCTTCATAATTTTTTCCTTTCCATTTTTTGGTTTTTTTGTAATTAAAGAAGTTTCTGTCTCGCAACTTGTGTGTTTCTTTACTTTTCATAAACTTTAATCCCCCTAATGAACATATTTTATTCCATTATTACATACTGTATAATAGTATTAGGGGAATAGTAATTTTTTAAATACTGTAATTGTTGCTTTGATACCCATGTTATGGTCCTTGATTAACTTTGTTGTTCTGCTGCTCATGTAGCACATAATGGGAACCTAAGTAAAAGCTCTGGAACCAACTAATATAACATGGTTGAGACTTAGAGGAAGAGGGGGTTTTTTTCTCCGTAGCACTTCTTCTGTGGCTGTCAGTGTAAAAAATAAATGAATAAAAATTGAGGAAACTTTAATGGGAAATGATTTAACCATAATAATAATGATTAAAAATTGATCATACTTAGTAAGTATTCTAAGTATATATTCAGTGCAAGGATAGAAGCTGGAAACTTTTTAATCATCTCCACCAGAGGACAGCATTTCAGCTATTTTCATTTTTTGCACCTTTTTCAATCTTTGCTTTTGTTTCTCTGTGAAATTTATAACGTCAGATGGCCGTTTGAATGAAAATCATGGCAATTGTAGAAGAAGATTACTTTCAGTCCAATCTGGGGTATGCAGTAGCTACAAATATATTTTAATATGAAAACATATTGTTAAATGTGTTTTATAAACTTAACCATCACGTTAAATCACAAATAAGCAAATAGGTTTTAAGTACTGCTTTCACTGAATACTGTGTCCACTTACATGTCTAAATCATTAACCTATAAGTATCTTATATTGCTTTTTTCTTTAGACTCTCACTATTTAAATTAAAACAAAAAAGGTAAACTGAAAAGTAACCAGTAAGTTAAGGTAGAAATAAAGTAGTAAACAAGTCCTGGTTTTATGTTGTATGTTGTATCCAAATGATATAATGCATCTCTCTGCCAATAACCCATCAATTTACATTTTAAGCAAACTAAAAACCCAATAAATTGTAAAGTACAGGGATTTTAACATAGAAAAATTAAACCCAAATGCAACAGTCGTGTTACTGTTTTAGGTTTCCTTTAGAATTTGAACTCTGTGCAGTGGACAGTTCGAGCTCGGGGCAGTACAGTGGCTCCACACACCAGATGGAGACCGCGATGGCACAGGGGAAAGGTCCAACTTCTGACTGAAGATAGTATCACAGCTTATATAAGCTTTTAGACACGGAAGATAAAACCAGTGCAGTTTGTACCAATGATAGATGTTACAGACACTGGTCGTTTTCATCCTTATTGGTGTGTCACGTCACTACAACTGTGTAAATGCAGAGCTGACAGAACGTGATGTAAACAGCTCTGTAGCTGTAGCATCTACAGCTCGGTGACTGTGGCTGAAGCTTCGTGTGTTTGTGTGTTTGTCCCATTTTCTTGAACGCAGTATATTTGAAATACTTCCAAATTTTTCACACACACTTAAAGAAGAAAGAACGGATTCGTTTTTTGGAGTCAAAGCTCAACATAGCCGTGGCCTTGCTTCTTGTTGGGAAATTCACTACATCTTGCACAAATTTTCACTCAGGCTGGAGGAAAAATGTAATTATAATTTAAATATTAGAAGCTGCTGTGATTTTTGTGTTTGTTTGTTTGTTTGTTTTGGGGTTTATGACCATGAGTTAATTTGATTTGACCAAATTTAACAAGAACATCTAAAGTGAGATTTTTTTTTATCCAAATGTGCAAAGGTTAACTTCACTTTAATGACATGATGTTCTACAAAAATCACTTTTCAACTCAGTGCCGTGACTCGGGAACGGACAAAGTGCTTCTAAACTGCACCAAGACTGGTTAGCAGAAGAATTTATGAGTTTTCACAAGCCACCAGCAACCACTTAAATATGTTTTTTTTAATTTATACTTTACAATATAATATTGTAGTTTATCAAATTTTTGTCTGAATGGCAGACCGTCTTTATCTTTCCCACAGTTGCACTGTGAAACCTGTGACATCTACAATCCTGTTAAAAAATCACTGCTGTGCTTAATATTTTCCTCCAACAACACACACAAATTACAGCAAAACAAGATAAGATGTCTGCAGACTTGTTTTTATAAATATTATTGGCTTTTTTTCCATTCTCACAATCTTATTTTGAACATGTTTGCTTGCTGACATTAGGTCAGAGTACAAAATCAAAGTATAGGAAAGTATTAGGAGTTTTTTCAACCTACATAACAAACACTTAACACTTAATTTAACTATACTAAATACATAGCTGCTGGATTCACCTGAGATAATGAATGAGTGGAATAAGACTTGCAATCCAGTAATGATTTGTAGAGATCAGCCTGGCTTTAGGACAATATTACTGCAGTCATTGGCAGAAGGTTTTTGGTTGAAGCACAAATGTTGTGTTTAATGTGCTTTGTGAAGAACAACCATACACATTGCATACTTTCTTTTCGATGACTGAACACACTCAATAGTCCTCGAAGATCTTCAAAGACCATCTTCCTTCATTCTGTTCGAGAATCTGTGATCAGTATTTAAAAAACGAGCGGACAAGCAAAAGCCTACAAACATTTTGCTGGACTTTACTGCCCGCCATAAATGTAAAATGAATCCACATCAATTAATCTGACTTCAGTTATATTTATAAAGTGCCAGTTCACAACAACACTTACACCTGGTAATATACGAGAGAGAAACCCAGTGAGGAAGCGCTTGGTGGTATTTTCGATATCAAACCTTTACACATCTCTCCCGGTGGAATCCCTTAATCTCACATATACACTCTTTATCTACAGCATTAGAAATGTTTCCCCGGAGTGAGAACGACTGACTCAATCCCAAACGGCTTCAAACTCTTCAACAACCTCGTGTCACTGCCGTCCCAGTGAATCATATCACCTCACCCACGTCTTGTACATACTTGTTCCAGCTTGCGTCATCAGATAAACAAAGAAATAAATAATAAAAAACATCCAGTCAGTCAATATTTTCTCTGTACATTTGATTTATTTATTTTTATTATTTCTTCTGGCGCTTCTGGATGTGTTGTTGAAATCGTTCAGCTATGTTTTTTTTTTCTTTTTCCCACGTATCGTTTGCTGTTCATCATTAGTGACCTTCTCCTGAAGGATAAAATTATAACACAGGGACTGAAAGGCATCTCAAAACATTTTCTGGACTGAGCTAGTCTGAATATTTCATATTCGGAGTCTTTGTGCATTTTGACCAGACTAATCATGTGTATCAATGATCGCTAAAACGTAAAGCTTAAGCATAACGTCTTATCTGAAAAGCTGCACGTTAATATCTGCCAAGCTGCTAGGCTCTCATCTTTCCCCTGCTGTGCCATGTAGAAGATGGCGGGGTTTCCTCTGCATGGAGGGTGATTTTCTGCTTCAGCTTATTACACCTGAGAAAAAACTGACAGCAGGCACAAAGGAGAGAGCTCGTTTGAGTGACCATGGTCCAGTCACCATCATTAGTCTATTGATACATATCATGTAACTGTGTGTGTGTGTGCATTTTTATACTATGACCTGAGGGGTTTTTCCTTGTGGAAGGGGGCAAATAAATACTCTTAAATATGTCTTTTTCCATTTATGAATTTGTTATTATAATTTGTCATGTAACCATCTCGCTTGGCATTACTCACTGTGGAATAACAGAGCAGTAAGAGACACAAACCCATCGCCAGTGTGTTGCAGGAAAGTTAGAATTATTGGATTTATCATGGCAATGCATTCTGTACATGAAGTGGTATGACTAGGTTCATGCAGATAATACACTATATGGATGAGGTAGGGTGTTAAATATGTATGTAGTTGTACTGTACATTAAAATGGATAATTGTATTGACATATTATAAAAGCAGTATTTTTGGACAGATGTAGTTATATAATGATAGATCTAACAATACATGTGTTAATATAACAAAGGACCATATTACATAGCCATATTTATTTATAGCATCTATGTACATTTTGTATTGTATAATCAAAGCAGATATAGAAGATGAGCTAAACAGAGGTAGGATATAATACACATTAGCTTCCTCCTACTCCTTTTAAAAGGGGAAATGGTCAACATTTTTTTTATCCATGGGAATATAATGGCTTTCATTGATTTTGTGTAGATTTGATTGATTGATTAATATTCTCTCACAACCCTCATAAAATATCTACATATCAAGCACAGCTGGGCTATTTTCCCTGCAGATGTTTACTTGTAATGCTTGAAGTGGATTTTGCTGACACTTTTTCTTCTGCACTCTGAATGCATTTCCCCGTTAAACAGTATTTTACTTGATTGTATCACAATTGCTTAAAATGGCAAGCATCCAATAAAAACAGCAGTACGGCACAATATTTTTTTTTTTTTTAATCCAAGTGTTGTTTAGACTCCGTGGTCATGTTTGTGTGGAAGGCTGAAATGCGCTGATCTCTTGTGTCCTTGCCCAAATGTTAATGTTCCCGTTTCAGTTTGAGTTCTGTTGGAGTCTCCGAGGAGACTCGGAGCCTCCAACAGATGGTGCTAATCTCTCTCTCGCGCTCTCTCTCCGTCTCTGTCTCCCTCATCATCAAGAGTTGGGTGATAATTCAACAGTTATGTCATGAGGTGTACCCGCACCTCAAGAAGCAGAGCTGTGATGTTCGCTGCTGCTGCAGACCTGTCCTCTCTACGTCTCCCACAGTGTTTCCCACTCCACACGCTGACAGCCAAATGATTTCACTCGCGCCTCTCAGCGTGTCCGTTTGAAGAGTTCATCGGGCGGTTGTCACATCGCTGGCAGCCTCTGTCTGTGCGTAGGCTGACACAAACTCACCTTCGAAATGCACCTGGATAGGTGAGAGGGGCGCGCGCGCGCGCACGGCCAAAAATCACTTTTAAAGGAGCGCGTGTTTTCTCTCCAGGAGTGCACTCCTTTTTGGCAGATCACCCTCCGATGCAATTAATCCAGGAAGACGACTTCGCCAAGGGAGACTCAACGCCGACCACCGCAGCACTCCAGTCCGACGGCAGCGCCGGATCTCCGGCCAAAATGTGCAGTGAATGTTACGTGAATCAGTCATTTGTGAACGATGACGGGAGCGTGAACGACCACAAGCCACGGTAAGACAAGCAACAACTCAGAGACTCCAACAAGTAGCCTCAACCGGCGAACTTCATCCATTATGTGATTGGCGAGGATGAAGTTAGATCCTGTATTCTTAATATTTTTTTTAAAGTATATTCACTTGCGGGTTAGTTTGGGATTTGACTCTAAAAAAATATCAGGAAAATTGCCAAATACCTGTTGAATAATGTGACTGATGTGACGTGTTGATTTTGCATTGTTTTTCTCATCCATACACAATCTGCTCATCCGTCATCACCTGTTTTGTGTCCAGCTGTTCACCGGTGTGCTGTCTCAGCTTTCAGTGTTGGCCTACAGATAACAGATTATCTGCTGCTTATATGAATCCATTACCAGGGCTGGTGATGGCTGGTTTGACCCGTGCACGCACATGATTTCTTAAGAACATCTGGGCTGATTTTTGGCCAAAACAAAAACCATCTTCTCTTAAAAAATGGATACTGAAGCCATACAAATATATCACACGTGTGTTATTATATTTAAATGTAATAACACATTTTGCATGTCTTCACTTATCTTATGAGAGCTGAATGGTGAACTTTACTCCTGGGTTGTATTTGCTTAGATGGATGAGTTAAACAAAATCACAGTATCAAAATCAAAACATCCCCTTCATCAATCATGCATTAAGTTTGACAAGGTTAATGGAGGACCAAAGCTGACAGACACAGTGATGGAGATTCTGTTTTGTGCACTTCTAAGAGCCTGAAAACGTTATCCGTCTTCACACCAAACCACGTTCATTTGAATTAATAACTACCCTGCAATGAGTCATATTTTATCAAAGGATGCAATATTTTAATTATGGAGGTGATGTGCTGACCGGCGCTGATCATTTAACAAATATTAAAAGCAACAGTGTAATCTCACAAAAGCACCCATACATGCTGTGACAGCCACACAGTTAAAAATATTAAGGCATAAATAACTCCGCTCACTTCACTCTGGAGTTTCTAATTCATCTCATTTCTTCAAGCGACAGAATCAGTTCATCTTCCCACATCATCTTCTCCAGCAGTAAAGGTAAAATCCCACTATGCTGTATTTAACCTTTGCATGTTACTCAGGCTTTCAGGCTGCACATTAGAGAGATGTGTCTCAGCATCTGCAGCCATTCAGAAAAACACAGCAGCCGAAGATTTTTTACTTTTTTTTCCACTGGTTGAGATAAACTTTAATCCAAGTTATGAATCTATAGTGATTCATAATCATCATTCATAAAATGAATGATGTGTGCTTGAAGCTGAGCCATATGTTGAACCCGGTGGTGGATGAAAGACTCTTGGATATTTTGGAAAAGTGAAGTAATAGTACAACAATGTAAAAAATGTACCACTACATGAACAAGCTCTGAATTGAAAGAAGGCGCTTTGATCCTTGTCTAAAAAAAGGATATTTTTTTTCCATTTCATGCAAGCATGTGTATACTCTGTTAATCTAAAGAAGCAAACGGTACTCTTAGTTAAATCCTATTAATAAAGTTGTGGAAAGTACTCAGGTCTGCCTTCTATGGTCTGTAAGCAGCACAGGAGCGACATAACCTTGAATGCATGCTAATTTCTGCTTTTAAGCCTGAATCATCACACAGCAGCAGCATTTTAGCCTGTCCCTGCATCTGTCCCAGGATAGTGAAGAAGCCACAATGCATGGTGCTTTAGGTGAACAAATGTTGGCTGGTTCTTCATTACACAAAGATTTTAGCTGCAAAGGTCATTGTTTGGGATTATCTTTACTAAAGATACAAAAATATATACTTTACAGTACAATATAAAGTGTTCATTAGGGGCATTATCCTTTTTGGTCTAATTTTCTGTAACCCCATACCCGGGCCCCGTCAACTGCACTTTTCCATCCCATGTTTACCTTTCTTGCCTCCTTTCCTTCTCCTTGTGCTTCTTATTTGCTTTCAACATTGGCTCGACTGGCTCGACCGGCTTCCTTCACTTTTGCACAACTTTCTCTGCCTTCTGCTTCTTTACTTTTCTCCTGTCCCACCCCCCAGCTCATCCCCAGCCCCACTCCAGACCAAAAACAGCAGCCGCAGTACTGGGGTTATCTTAGACATCTCTACCCTCAAGATGGAGCAGCTAGAGAGCGAGGTGCCTCCTCTGCCGCCCCGTTTCCGCTTCAGAGACCTTCTTCTTGGGGACCAGAGCTTCCCGAATGATGACAGGTAGGTAGGAAGCTCTGCTTGTAACTCACACAAGCTTGGCTGAGACGTGGTGTTTGAGGTGGTCAGGAACCGAAAGAAGTAAGCTGAGAAGAAACTGTCAAACTTAAAATTTGTACAATTCTGACAGACGCATCAGCTCATAGACATATAACCTTTATAATGGGTGTTATAGGTAGCCTAATATTTCAACTGTCTATGGACCAATTTAGCAATTTCTCAACATTGCATTTAGCTTAGCATTTCAGGTAATTGTCTCTTAAATTCAGCACTTTTGCTGTTTGCTTATTACTTTTAACAAATTATTTTGACTATTGACCCTTAGCTGAGCTACCTATGTTAGCTGTTTATTGCTTTGTACTCATCTAAGTTGAGCTGTTGCAACATTTTTTTGTAACTCTTAGGTTTTTTTCATATAAAATTAGCTGTTTTGCTATTTGTAGTTTACTAATTTGAGTTATTTCAACATTCAGTTGTTACTTTAAGTATTATAAGTATTATAGCTAACATGTCGGCTTTTTATCCTTTCAATGCACCATTTCTTTATGTTTAGCAAACAGCTGTTTGCCCGATAAGGTTGGCTATTGATGTCATTTTTACTTTACTTTAATGAATGATTAATGTTAGTTAGTTAACATTATTTGCTAACTAGCATTCTCTCAGCAAGCAAGTGTAACAGTTGAGTTAAATGGTGGATGTTTTTTTGTCGGATTTGGTTAGCTGTCCTACTTAGTTTTGTATCCCGAAGCAACCAGCTGTAATCTTTAAAGAAAACTGTTAAAAATATGTTTAATGTGGACTATTTTGGGATAAATCTAATAATAATGAAAAGAAGACCTTGGTTTCTTTTTGCACCATTTTGTGAAGATAAATCTAATAACTGTGGTAATAAATTATCAAATGAATTTATGTTGGTCAGTAGCCTCTATAAAACGTTATGAAATAGCATTAAGTGAAGTAGTGTAAAATGACGACATCTAAAAAAAGAGCACACATCCATTATTCCCCCTGTTTTATTTTAAGTGGCTGCTGTTGTTGTTAATTTTTGACTCCACTTGTTTGAATTTTATGTAAGTTATTAGTGTTTTATTTGCAGCAGCCCCTAGAAATATACAGGATGAAAAAAAACAAGTAAATTGAATCATGTGTCACACATGATTTGATCTCATCACAGCTCTGTTGGTCGTCCGCTCATGTTGCTTTCACTTATCAAGCGCGCTGATTGCCAGACCTCTTTTTTTATTTTTTACTCCTGACAAATACTGTTATTTGGAGTTCAACCCCACTTGATTCACCTCTTTGTAGTTGCTGAAAAGGCTTTGTTCATGGAGTGTTTACCAG
The DNA here is from genome assembly GCF_001858045.2 of Oreochromis niloticus. Lineage (NCBI taxonomy): Eukaryota > Metazoa > Chordata > Actinopteri > Cichliformes > Cichlidae > Oreochromis > Oreochromis niloticus. Next base: position 16,563,014 of record NC_031972.2, read on the forward strand.
TGTTTGCCCCCTCCAGACTTTAGCACAGAGAAGCACAGTTTGAAGTGTTCTCTTTTTCCGGTGTAAGTGGTGTTTGTGTTTAAAAGGGGCCAGAAACGTTGCAGGATTTGAGGCGCTGTCCGTGGTGCTGAATAAGAGGGCGGTACATGAGAAGCTGTGGAGCAGGTGTCTGTGTACGTATTTGAAGATTGAAGAAGTTTGACTTGAAACACATTTTTCTTTTCTGCGACAACATTGTGACCTAATTCACTGTCAGAATTGAAAATGAGATCTCTCCGTCGGTCTTTCTGTCTTTCCTCATCTACTGCCTTCAGCGCTCTACTCAGCTGCAGCATCTGTGCATGATAGATGTGATCAGCAGCAGTCTGCTTCTGTTTTTCTGAGATCTGCTTCACTGGTTTCCATCCTGAGATTAAAAAACATTTTACTTTAGGGAATTTAGAGATCCTTCTTCTTCATTAGTTTAGGCACAAGCTCAAAAAATAAGAAATAAGCACTCTTTTTTCTGTTACAGCATTAAGTTTTGAAGTGAATTGACGTCCATAATTTGGGTAAGTCAGCTAAAAAGCTAAAACATCCTCGGGATGTTTATTCAGTGCATAATTGCGTGTTCTCCAGATGGACCGCTGGAGAGGTATGATCAGATGTAATTTTAGAAGTGATAACAGCAGCAGCAAGCATTTCAGACTGTAGAGCTGTTTGTAATATTTGTCATATCTGTTTTGTTTGATGAGGAATAACAACAAGCTCTGCCAATGCTTTTAGTCAAAGATGACCTTTTCTCCAGCTGTCCTCACAGCTATCCTCGTTTTCTCTTCGAGAAAGCTGCAAACCTTTCCAGCTCCTATTTAAATGGTTTCCCGTCTTTTTTTCTGTTCTTTCCCTGCAAATGAACGCATCTTCTGTCCTTAGGAGATAGTGTTGTTTATAGGTGACTGATGCTTCAGGTTAGCGTTCCAGTGGTCAAGCCAAGAGCTTTCTCTTGAAACCCCAAATGTCACTGGTCACATCTGTCCGGGGAATCATCCGTCACTCAAAGGTTCCTTTCTAAAAGAATCAACACTCAGTAGTGGCAACATAATTTGCCACAACTGAGTCCAATTTCAAAAATATGTCTCAGTTTGCTACATGATAAATGTGCAAAATAACAGAAAAGGTTCATTGCCCAGACTGTCTTGTATTATATTAAAGCTTGTTTTGTCTGTAGTAGAAAATATCTAAAGTAGATATTAATTGTTTATCTATTATGTAACTTTTGAAGTAGTATAAATGGCTATGATAAAGTTATTTATTAATAGAAAAAGCTGTAAAACATGAAAATATTGTTAAACGTTCGTAATCTATTCCCCCATTGGATTTTCCAAAGCCTTCCACTGAGCTGGATTGGAGTCTTTGCCAGACCAATTCTGGCCCCCGAGCCTTGTTTCACTGCCTTGCCTTGAATATCCCCTACCTGATTTTCATCTAAACTTTGTGATTCTGAACACCATGATGTATCTTAGAGGCAGAGGCTGTGATGTAAGGGTGTTCACGTGCAACTCAGAAGCCACACTGAGTGGCTGTACTGGTGTGGGCGAAAGGGGGTTCAAGAGGGATGGCCTTTCCTCCTATTTTCAAAAGCACTGACTGCTGGGGGCGAGGTCATCTATAAATTAGTACTTCAGACATCGCAAATTTAGAGGAGACAAAGAGGTGGGAGACTGAAGGGAGGGTGACTGCCAGAGCAGTCCTCTTGATTTTCCTTTCATCTGCACTGCCTGTTCATTTTTTTGTAAAAGTGCATCATCTTTCTGTTTTTGTCCCAATCCACCACATCCTGCAGAGCAAAGCGAGCGTCATCACCAACTTGTGTTTAGCATGATCAGACAGAAGAACAGACTGCAAGGCGGCACATTCATTGTGACTGTACGAGCTCCGAGTCATGAAAACTTCCTTCCAACAGGCTGAGGGTAGCCTGCTGACATGCTGCTGATGCCAACAGCAAATTAAGACAAATCCGAGTTCATCTGACAATCTCTCTGATATGGCACAGTGAATGTTTACAGCGTTGTGCTGCTGGAGAGGACCATGCTGCAGCAGCAGCAGTTAGGGTTATTCCTGTCAAAGCAACGTTGCTGTGGCAACAGGCCCGCGCAAAGAAGGGAAAAAATAAAAACTAAAAACGAGAGAGCGGCTGCGGGAATATATTTCTAAAAATACTCCAACAAGCTGAAAATAAAAAATAATAAAAAAAAACGCTTCGTCTATGATTTCTTATTTTTAGCTTCTTATCTTTATCGTGTCGTTTCATAAGTTAAAGCTAAAATCAGTTCATCATCCGGCAGTGCTGTGCTGGTATTTTAGAGCTGCAGTGAGGCACGTTGGTCATCTGTAGGAATTCAAACTGGCTGCACGACGCAGCTACAGGTGTCCTGCACGATGGATCCGGAGATCCTCATCCCAACCTGGAGGTCGGACGCGTTTGGTAGTGGTGACGCTGGGCAGAGGTAGGGCCACGCGAAGCGGAGACCAGTTTACCCTCCGAAGTGCGCACGATGTCCAAATGTTAATGGAAATGGATGCGCCGGTAAAGAGGCGGGGGAATAATGCTGTCCAAGGCTTTTTTCTTCTCTTTGCTGTGAATTATTATTTTCAGGCGGGAAGAGTTGTAGTTATTATGTATTGGGAGTTATTAGGAGATAACCAGGAGTTTGATAAGCGATGGAAAAATAAAGAAACAAAAAAACTTCCTATTTATTTATTTATAGTGGCCAGGATCAGAAAGTCATTTCTTGTTTTACGCATCGGCACTTCTGCTATTATATAAAGTAAAACCGTATTTTAAGGTCGTTATTGTGGATTATTATGTTCTCAGTTACTCCTGTACCTCTTTTGTTCAAGTGTGAAAGCCCCCACTCGCGAATTTGCAAGGTGACTATTTAAAGTAGTTGACAACGGAAAGATCTTCAGTCACGAAAACGCACAAATGTTGACTGCTGAGACGCACAAGAACTGAATCTTTGTACATTTTGTTTCAGTCGTACCAATAACTGATTTGTTTTAGCGGTAATTTAAAAGTCAGTTTAGTGTCATGAGGAGAAAAAACAAATTAACTGAAAGTTTGTGAGATTTTTGGGACTTTTTGCTTGAGGACTTTTTACATATATATTAATCCATATATTTTCTGTCAATTGATGAATGGCCTTTTGGATTGGAAGCAACAGGTCTATGCTGTTATTGATGAACCCCTCGAGCTGCATTGATTTAATGAAAGCGAGGCAATGATCACACACACTCGCTGAGCCACAAGCAGGCGTTTAAAACGATCTAATTGGTCACAGAATTGTGCGTCTTGTTGCCTGAAACTCCGACGTGACACTGCAGTATGACTAATATCAGACCTCTTCAGTTCGTAATTGTGTGCTCAACAGGAGCTGATTAAGGGCCATTACTTGTACCCATTAGGCCTATGTATGCGTGGGAGGGTATACGGGCGAGATAGACAGACAGACACAGACAGACAGACAGAGAGCAATCTGTAGGACTCTCATATACGACAGCACAGCCTCTCATTTGAAGTGTTTCTGCCTCCAGAGCCCATCTCTGTCTTGCTGCTGGCCACATGTTACAGATGTTTTTAGTTCTCATCGCAGAGCGGTTCTCTCAGTTTTTTTCACTGAAGGGTTTCCATCACTGTGATGTAGTTTTAGTGTCGTGCAGACCTGAAATAGCCGTTTTAGTGCCGCATCCAACAACCCACACCGCCTTTTCCCTTCCACTGTGATCCTTTCAGTCACAAGCCAAAACTTGAGATTAATGGAGCATCAGTGAAGCGTTGCAGTTTTTCACCCTTTCTGAAATCCTGCTAATCTCTCTCATGCCTTCCTTTTCATTCCTTCCCATGCCCATCCATCAGAAAACAGTACTGTGAAGACAGCACTGAAATTCTCTTTCATTCATAGCTATCAAAGGAGTTTTTGCACTTTCTCTCTTTTTGTGTTTTGCTCTGTCTTACAAAATGTTTATGAAATCTTATTTTAACCTTTGGTCTTTCTTATAACAGGAAAGTTTGAGTTTGCTGGTGTTGTAGTTTATCCTGAAAATGTATCTGGTGAAATGATTATTGTGATATTGTTAAATAGGTTGTTAAAAAAAAATAAAAGTAAAAATGAGGGGATTTGGTGGTTAGCAGTGTTGCCTCACAGCAAGGAGCTTGTTTTTGAACCTCCTGGTTCACTGGTTCTTTCTATGTGTTTTCTTTACCTGTGTGGGTTTCCCCTGGTGTTCTGGTTTTCTCTTTCAGTCCAAAAACATGCTCGTTAAGTTAATTCGTGATTTTAAATTGGATGTATGTGTGGATGTGAGAGTATGTGATGGTTCCCTTTCTTCCTGTGTTAGCCCTGTAATAGTTTGTGCTGTCCTCAGTTCTTCCCATCTTCCAGCCCGTGTCAGCTCAGCTAAGATCCAGCCCCCAGGGGGCCACAGGCTACTTACAAGAGAGATTCTTTTTCCCAAGGAATCTCTCCTAATCCCAGCTAGTTTGGATTTAGCATAATTTGATGATCTATACAGCACTTTGGAAAAGTCTTCAGCCACTCTTTATTTCCTTATACTTTACTAAGAAAATGAGAAACAGATGCACTGATTTATTGAGTTGTGCAAACATAGATGGAAATAAGGTAAATGAGATAAAACAGAGTTGGCAGAATTCTAACAAAAGTCAATATTTGGTTTGACGACCTTCAGCACAGCCTCAACTCTCTTAGCCAAGCCTTTATGGTCATTTCTTTAAGTAGTCTTCAGAAATAGTTCTCCAGGCTTCTTGAAGGACATTCAAAGCTCTTTTTTTGGATATAGGCCACCCTTTGTTCCCTTCTCTGTCAATATGATCCCACACTGCTTCAATAATGTTGAGGCCAGGATCTGATGAGGCCATTTCTCAGCAGATCCTGGTGTGTTTTAGTTTTCACTGTGTGGTATGCTTTTACTGAATTGAAAGTGTGTTTGGGATTATCACCTCGCTGAAAAATGAAGCTATTGCCAAACAGCTTCCTTAAGAATGTCTTCTTGACAGCCATCCTTGCACTGAGACCATTTCTGATAAGGTTTCATTGAATAGTAGATGGATAATTGGAAGGGCTAGATGCAACTCTCAGGTCTTTTGTCAGGCCTTTGCTAGATTTACCCTCCCTATTTCTTAATGACATGACTTTAAAATACTGTTCATGTGTTATAGGTACTTCATTAGACCTGCCACTTATGAGTTTATCCTCAGCTATCCTCGGCTCGACTGTCCAGTTTCTTCAAACTTTGTTTCCTCAGATATATGCCAAGTGTTTAGCTAAGAGCTCTCTGGGAATCACCTTGTTGCTTCAAAAACTATTTTATCCTCGTCCAACTTCTAACAAAGTGCCTAAAGATACCATTTAATAAGGGTTCTTTGCTAAGTTTTCTGGTATGTGTAGGCACAATGCTTTTTCATCCCCTCAGTTTGATTCCTTTTTTAATGCTTGAATGATTCATAGGTCAGTGTTACAGTAAGTGGCTTAATAATAATAATAATAATAGTAATAATAATAATAAAACAATCCTCTGAAAATGGTCAGGTGTAAGGACTGGACTTAAAATTAGTATTGGTGAAAAAACAGCAAGAAAAATTTTGAAAGTCCTTCAGAAAGTCTGGTGAACCTTTGTTCAAGACAACCTTAAAGAAGTTGCAAGTCTTCCTCCTTCAAAGAGAAATATAAGAAAATAGGGGTGACTCAAAAATTTTGCACAGTACTATATTGACTCAAGCATCTCACCAGCTGGCACGAGTAATAAGCCAAACTATACAGTAGCACAGGCAGTCAGTTGTTGGCAACAGGGTCTTACATTTGAAGTGTCTTCTTTTTTGGAGTTTTCATGTTCTCATTGTGCCTGTGTTGTTTTTCTTTGGGAGTCACGACAGTTTGAAAAAATGTCACAGGCACTCAAACTAGATTGGACCTCCACATCAAAACCTGATGGATGGGCTGATGCTGTCACAGGGATGCAGGAGGATCAGTCTTTGACAGCTTTGAGAGTGCACAAACGCAGCTGTGTGGGGAGATGCAGTGATTTCTCATTTAGCATAAATATGAGCAGCAACAGGAGTAGGATGAGAGAAATTGAAAATGTTACTAAGGCATACCAGAATAAAAATGAATCTCCTCACACTCAAGATATTTTCTCAATAACCACAGTTAATTTGTAAAGGAGTCACTGATGAATATACATTTTCATCTTCATTATATCATTCTTAATAGCAAATACAAACGGGTGTGCACAATGTCTCGCACAACATGTGTAATCCTTCTGTGGGATGGTGCAAAAACAAATCTAATATTCATTTATGCACAAGCGCGTCTTTTCATCCATTCTGGATGTTGGATTTCTCATCATAAAACATGCTTTGGTCTGATATGGAAATCCTGCAGTGCCACTGATAGATGTCACTGACACAGTGATATCTGCATAAACAGTTCCCATCTACTATATGACCTTTTTAATGATGATATCAGAGGAATAGAAAAAAAACTAGGCTGTCTTATCTTATCTTATCTTATCTTATCTTATCTTATCTTATCTTTCTCCTTTTAAAATATGAATGTTGTTATCTTGAATACAAAAAATATGCAAAAATATTTACCTTCTTCTCTTTTAACTTCACTCCTGGCTAAAATGATGCTCCACACTAGCAGCTGCTCTTTGGTTTCTTCAGTTGACGCTGCCTGGCCTACAGGAGTCCTGTCATGTAATTGGAAACTAAATCAGACACAGCTAATTACCTAACTCTCCTCAGGCAGATAATTACAAAAACAGCATTATGAATATTCATGCTGTATTAACGTCGTCGTTTTGAAAAACATCTTCATATCTCTGTTAATGCTGCTGTGTGACTGTATCTCTCCCTCTCTTACCTGTTAGGGTGCAGGTAGAGTTTTATGTGAATGAAAACACCTTCAAGGAGCGCCTGAAGCTTTTCTTCATCAAAAATCAAAGATCAAGTAAGTGGATGGTGCCGGCCACCATCTCATGTTCTTACGCTGAGTGCTGCTTAATTGAAAGGGCAACACAACAAAAGCAAACCCAGAAAGCTGTGCATAATAAGACCTAGATGCATAAAGAAGGGGAAATAATGATTGAATATGTACATTTGCTCACTTCTAAAGAACACTTTCAAATTTTCATGGTAGTTATATATTAATGGAGCAAGACAGAATATCAATTAAAAATCCAGAAAGGACTCATTATATGAAGAATTGTGAATTGATTTGTATGTCACTGAGTGAAATAAATATTTGATCCTCTACAACCCAGCCAGAATTATTCTGATTCCTGCAGATTGGCCGTGTGTCAATTGCAATCAATCAAAAAATCAGCCAAGCAATTAGAGATGGTCCTGATCTCAACTCATTATGTGTATAAAGCACACCTGCCCACAGAATCTGTTTCATCCATTCCAACCGCTCCACCACCATGGGCAAGACCAAAGATCTGCCAAAGGACATCAGGGATGAGATTGTAGACCTGCACAAGGCTGGAATGGGCTACAGTTGTTGGTGTGATTATTCAGAAATGGAAGAAATATGAAATGACCATCAGTCGCCTTCAGTCTGGAGCTCTATGCAAGATCTTACCTCATAGGATGATCATTAGAAAGGTGGTGGATCACCCAAAAACCACATGGGTGGAGCTTGTTAATGATCTTAAGGCAGCTGGGGCCACAGTCACCAAGAACTCCGCTGGTAACACACTACTACACTGTAAGGAATTGATATAGATAGATATGTTGCTGCACCTGCAATGTCCCCCTGCTCAATTGGGCACATGTACAGGCCCATCTTAGGTTTGCCAGTGAACATCTAAATCAGCGGTCCCTAACCCCTGGTCCGTGAGTTGTTTGGTATCGTGTGTCTTATTTTGAAATAAATATTTACACATTACCATAGCGACCAGAGAGCATTAAGGGGCAGAGAGGAGGATGTTGCTCTCAATGTTGTTGGCGCATTTCAGGAGGACGCTGCTAATAAAGTTACACAATTACACAGTGAATTTGTGTTTATTATTATATTTACAAAATAGCACAGTTTTTGTCTTGGTCGAATCATTTTATTTTGTTGTATTTATCAGCGACACCTTAATGGCCGGTCTGTGAAAATATTGTCTGAAATTAAACCGGTCTGTGGCGCAAAAAGATCTAAATGATTCAGAGAAGCCTTGGAAGAAAGCGCTATGGTCACATGAAACCAAAATTGAGCTCTTTGTGTTTGTGTTTAGAGGGAGATGGTTGCTGAATATGATACAAAGAACACAATCCCCACAGTCAGGCACAGAGGTGGAAACATTGTGCTTTGGGGCTGTTTGGGGCAATCCGATGATGGACACCTTCATCAGATTGATGGGGCAATGGACTGGGCCGTGTACCATAAAATCCCTTCTCTCAGCCAGAACAATGAAGATGGGTCTTTAATGGGTCTTCCAGCATGACAGTGACTTAAAACAAACCACAGAGCCAACAAAGGAGTAATTAAAGAAGAAGCAAATTAAGGTTATGGAGTGGCTTAGCAAGTCTCCAGATCTCAGTCCTATAGAAAATCTGTGAAGGAAGCTGAACATTTGAGTTGCCAAGCAGCAACCAAGAAACCTAAAGGATTTAGAGAGTTTCTGTAAAGAGGAGTGGAACAAACTTCCTCCTGAGATGGGTGAAACCTGGTGAGCAGCTACAAGAAACATATTGCTGCTGTGCTTTCCAACAACAGTTTCTCCACCAAGTATTAAGTTAGACTTTGCTTAAGAATCACTGACATGCAGATCAATGATATCATTCATGTAATTTGTTTTTTCTGAATTTTTGGTTGATATTTTGACTCTCTCCATTAAACTATAAAAATTATTTTAAAAAGATGTTATAAAAATTAGAGACTTCTTTTCTTTGGAAGTGAGCAAACTTACAAATTCACCAGGGGATCAAATGATTATTTCCACCACTGTATGGGAACACCTGTGGAGAATCCCAGATGTTTTTTCCTTATCTGTCAGAGATTTACTTTGAAGAAATGACACTGTGTTAAATGCAGTTTAAACTTAAACTCAGGAAAGCCTATGTACACACGGTCACAATAAATCTTATTTACAAATAAAATTTATTTATAAAAAATCTTATTTTCTTTTGCCTTCAGGCCTCAGGATTCGTGTGTTCAACTTCTCCCTGAAGCTGCTCACCTGTCTGCTGTACATCATCAGAGTGATGACAGACAACCCCGCTCAGAGCGCAGGCGCCAGCCACAGCGCCGCGCAGCAAAACGCTCCCAGTGGCAACAACAAATGGTTTGTTTAAAATAAAGACAAAGGTTTTCAGGTCAAGTCGAGGATTTTTATCAAGCACATTCTAACACAGTGTTATCACAACACTCTGAAAAAATGAAAAAAACAATTATAATGTTAAGATTTGTTATTCATTCATTGCAGTTGATTAATTCTTTAAAGGAAAGCAACAAAAAAGGCGAAAAAATAAGCTAAACTGCAAATAAAATGCCAAGTACTGAATATAAGGTTACTGGTTAAGGTTGCTCTGCATATTATATGTAGGAGGACTGTTCCACAGGTCGGGATCATAATATCTGTTTAGAAGCCCTGGAGTCTGCATAATCACAGCAACAGCAGCCTCCTTTGGTGTCCTTTAGATGACACAGCATGCTAAATGTGCGATACTATATATAGGATACTGTAGCTATTGTACGCATCATAAGACCTAAATGTCACATACTATGATTTACTCATGAAAGTGGTCCCTTTCTCATTTTTTTAAAAACCAAATTATTATGAATTGAATAAATATAATGTGTAAAACTGCCAATTCTAGAGCTACTACATGCAAACGAGTGCAGACCTCCCAGTTTGCATCTGTTCATCTAGAGTCGCCTCTTAGTGACTAACTTTAGGCCAGTCAGTGGTGATCTGTAGAGGTCATGTCTCATTTCAGTGTCTGCCCTATCAACTTCTTTCTGTGCTTTATCTACCTGCTGTTGTGACCATGGGTAACTGGGAATCAGATTTCGATACCAGAGATAGTCACCTCAGAACAAGAAGCTCCTGGGCTTGACTCCACCAGCAGTGTGCGGCCTTTCTGTGTGGATTTTGCATTGCGTGGTTTCTCCCAGGATTAGTTTGGCTTACTCCCACAGTCCAAACATCAGGCATTTCAGGTTAATCCTAATTACAGTGATTCTAAATTGGTTGTAGGTGTGAGTATAAAAGTGTCTGTGTCTGTTTGCATGAACCCTGCGACAGCTGAAATGAGCTCTGGCCGCCCCACACCTTAATTTGAATAAGTGGATAATAGGCGGTGGAATGGATTAACATTTTGTTATATGAGAAATATAACAAAGGGTCCACTTTGATGACTGAAGATATATAAGTCTTGTAAGACCAATAGATAAAGTAAAGATTTGTTTATAAGACAGAAAATAAAGCTTTTTCTCTTCTCCATACAGTTATCTATGTCAGGAGCTGGCCAGCTCCTTTGGGTGGTTAACTTGATTAATTGGCTTGTTGTGTGCTTTAATTCTTACACAAATCAAATTATAATTAATTAATAAATGTATGTTTCATCCTGTGATATATCCTCCCTTACCATCATCACTACTCCACAGTGTCGACTGTCAGTGGAACGGTTCAGTGCAGGACAGAGAAATTAACTGGTAAGCAGCAAAAGGTGTGATTTCTTTCAGCTCTTTGTTTGGTCTGATACCTCATTTCTTCCATTCACCTTATTAGTTATTCTGGCAGGCCATCGGTGTTTTCATTATCGGATGTTCCCTTTTTATCAACATTTATGTAAAGAGATCCCTGCCAGCTCGGTCTTCTGTTTATCTCACGTTGTCACTGATGGTATAGACACAAATCATGTACTGTTTTTCTTTGATTTGGAGGGAATTTGTTGTTAAATGTAGTACAATTGTCACTGTTGTGTGCTTTCTCTGTCAGGGAGTTGATCTTCTGGGTGGATAGGAAGGTTCCTGTCTGGGCCATTCAAGTGAGTCACAAGAGAAGAAAGAGCACATAAAGCAGAACTTTCAATGACTTTCACTGAGTTGCATAAACTTGTGTGTGCGTGTTTGCCGGCCTCATTGGCACAGCTGGTACAGTTTGCACCTTGTGAGTGTCTGTGTGTGTGCATGTGTGTGTCACTGTGGCAAATTGTCCTGAAAACATCTTCTGTAAGTGGAACTACCACAAAGCCATTTTGAGTACTCGGGCAGGTCTTTATCTGTCTGTCTGTCTGTCTCTCTGTATATCTGTCTCTCTGTCTGTCTGTCTGTCTGTCTGTCTGTGGACAGATTTCAACAGCATAGCGTCACAACCGTGCAAGATTCAAGATACTTTACAGGTGTGTAGTTGAAAATGATGGCCGATTTTTAAAGACGGGGGTTCTCCGACCCATGCGTACTCACACGATCAGGTAACAGTGTAGCAGTGACTACATGGGTCGTGGGTCGGAACATCAACATATTGACAGGTGTTGCAACAGGTGTGATCCCATCTCTGCTTTCAGTTGTGCTGTTGACCAAATATTTGACTGTCTAATGCAAACCATAAATGTCTAATCATCAAGTGAAAACATAGTGAGCGTCATTCTTAGAAGATTATTTGTGACAAAGCTGTTGTAAATAATTAAGTATGTCTTATTTCCTGTTTTTGCACAGGTGATTGTGGCCATCATTAGTTTCCTGGAGACTATGTTACTAATGTATCTGAGTTACAAGGTAAGACAGAGTGTGCTAAAAAAAGCACTCTGGCTTCAAACATGATTAATGCATTCTGTACAATTAATCACTTACAATGTGCTAGATTGACAATCCATAAGTGGTGCAATTAGACCAAGTCATTTGTCAAGGCTACATTAAAGACAGACAGTAATTACAGGATATGGCTGAGGTGAAGGAATAAGTGGTTTTGCAGGGTGACAGACAACAATGAATCTCTGCAGTGACTCACTGTCTTTTGTGTTCTTACAGATGAAAGTGTTAAAAGTCTGTGCCTGTTTTTACTTTTAGGGGAACATTTGGGAGCAGATATTCCAGGTGTCCTTTCTTCTGGAGATGATCAACACAGTTCCCTTCATCATTACGGTAAAAGTTTTACCATGACAACCCCGAAATGTGCCTTATTATGTAGAAGCACTCTATGAAAAATTAAGCACATCCTATGATTCAGAAGCTTGTAGAATCACTTTTAGCAGCAATAACTTAATAGTTAGCAATCATTTTCTGTATGATTATATCACTCTCTCACATTGATGTGGAGGAATTTTAGCCCACTCTCTTCTGCAACATTGCTTCAGTTCACTGAGTTTTGCAGTTTATTTATGCACAGCTCTTTTAATTCAATTCAGTTCAATTTAATTTATTTATACAGCGTCAAATCGCAACAACAGTCGCCTCAAGGAGCTTTATATTGTAAGGTAGACCCTACAATAATACATACAGAGAAAAACCCAACAATCATATGACCCCCTATGAGCAAGCACTTTGGCAAAAGTGGGGAGGAAAAACTCCCTTTTAACAGGAAGAAACCTCCGGCAGAACCAGGCTCAGGTTTTGGTTTGACTGGAACAATGGAACACCCTATTTCTTTTATTTTTCAGCTTCTTTGTTATAGATTTGATGCTGTGCTTGAGCTCATTGTCCTGTTAAACATGTGGTCTCTGGAATTATTGCTATACAGAGGAGTTTGTGGTTGATTCTAAGACTGCAAGGTCCCCAGGACCTGTTGCTGCAAAATTAACAAATCGTCACCCCTCCACTGTGACGATTTGATAGTTGGTATAAGGTGTTATGCTACACTGTTAAAAAAAATCCTAGAAAAACAGTAATATTCCGGCAGCTGGGGCGCCAAAATAATACCAGAAAATAACAGAAAATAACTTTCTCATAAAAATACGGTTATTTTCAGTTTGTTGCCCTAATTTTACATGGGATTTTGCCTTTTTCAAGTGCTTTTAAACATTAAATTAGGAACATGTTAATGTGATTAAACAATGAAATTACCTATAAATAAGGTCAATGAATGTGGCAATATGAATAATAATACTTAAATGTACAGAAATATACAGTTAACAGTTGGTTTAAATAATAATAATAATAATGGATTGCATGCCCTGGGACAGACTGACAGAGGCGAGGCTGCCATATCGCACCATCGGCCCCTCTGGCCATCACCAGTAGACAGTAGGTGAAGTGTCTTGACCAAGGACACAATGACCGAGAGTGTCCGAGCCGGGGCTCGAACCGGCAACCTTCTGATTACAAGGCGAACTGCCAACTCTTGAGCCACGATCGCCCTAAATAGCAACAATAATAATAATTATTTGATGTAAAAAAAAGTTTATGAGAATCATTTTATATATTTTTCCATAGCATTACATTTGAATTTAACAGTTCAATCTTTCAAATAACGGACACATATTTGTGAAATCATGGTACATTTGTGAATGTATTTTAACAATCTAAATATGCATATGTACAGACAAATACATTTAAAAAACAAGAAAATTATGTTTTATTACATTACAGTGATTTTACGTTAATTTACATTTGAAATGTAAATACACAGTAAAATACTTTTATATTAGGATTTTTTTTTTACAGTGTATGTCCACTTCTGGGAAGATTAGTCACTATCTTGAATGTTTTCCACTTTTGAAGAATCATTCTCAATGTATGAAGGATTGTATGCATTGTATAAATGATGGACGTCCTAATACTCCCTCCCAGATTGATGGGCAGCAACAGTTGCTTCTCAAAGATGGTTGCTGAGTTATTTCGTCCTCTGTATTGTGTTAACACACACCTGAATGCTGTAGACCAGCAAAATGCAAAAACTTCTGCTCCTGTATTACCCTCATTAGGTGTACTCACACATAATGATGGTCTCTTAATCAGGTGCATTTGATTATCAGCACCTGGGTGCTACTTAACCTCTTAGGTCCGATTGGTAGGGTGTACTCAATTTTTTACACACTCTTCTGCTTAGGCTTACTTTGCTAAATAAATAACGACATGATGTAATATGTCATGTTGTTGTTACTCCAAATGTATTTATCTGTTCTTAAGATAATGTTTTTTATTATATTAAGATAGATAGAATCTAAAGAGGGTGTACTTTCTAATGGATGGCACCTTGATTGTGGTGGCCAGATGGCCAGAAAAAAATAATCATTTCAAGCTCAGCAGAATTGTCTCTTTAAAGAAGTCCTGGCCTTGCTACTCTAAAACATAAAACAAGTTTCATTAAGGACTAGTTTGTTTGTGCCAAACTGCATCAATGTGCAGGACAATTGTGCATCTACCTGTCACAAGAGGGTCATGACAATTTTAAGTCTGTAAACATTCAAATCATTGCCCTTGCCTGAGCTGTAAATAATGCTGCATGCTTGCTTTGATTAACTCTTATATGAAAATGCTCAACCACAACAAGTACTAGAGAGGTAACACTGACATTTTGTGCAGATTGAGCTACATGGACAGAGAAGATAGAACTACAAACATTATAGCTGACTAAGACAGTGCAGAGTATTCCTCTTTAATGATTCTGGGTATAAAAACGTTACACAGTAATACTTAAAAGTTTTAATTTTCCCAGATAGCACGTTTAAGCTGCAGACATATGCCCCACTGCTGTGAGGTTTTTATTGTTTGAGAAAACTGTGAAATGAAGTGTTTTCTACCTCTCCTCAGATTTTCTGGCCCTCGATAAGGAACATTTTCATTCCTGTGTTTCTCAACTGCTGGCTGGCCAAATGTGCTTTGGAGAATATGATCGTAAGTCAAAGCAGTTAACTGAATTTTGTCTATTAAAGACCAGTTTTCAACAGCTTGGTTTTCTTCAGACGTTTTAACTGCACTGATTTATACAGGCCTTCGTACTCCCCGACATCCACACTGTAACAACAAAAAATCCTTCATTGGCTCTGCTCTGTTTGTGCTGCACACAGGAGGGAGCTCATTAGGGATTATTTTCAGTGCTGTGTGCATTTTATCATGTTGCTCTGCAGACTGCAGTGGGGAGCATACAAGAGTAGAAGCATCTGCAACCACTAAACTAATTCATAATTAAATTGAACAGGGGTACACACAGTGTTACTGATTTTAAGCATTTGTATCCTTGGGAGACACGGTGGTCCAGTGGTAGCACTCACTGTCACCTCACAGCAGGGAAGAGCTTAGTTCAAATCCAGACGGGTCGTTTTGCATGCCCTCGCTGTGTCTGCTTGGATTTGCTCCAGGCATTCCAGCTTCCTCCCACAATCCAAAAAACATGCATGAGGTTGGATTAATTAGAGATCCTAAATTGACTCTAGATGTGACCTATTATCTGTCTCTGTGTATTAACCCTACAACAGATTCACAACCTGTTCAACCTCGTCCTATGACAGCTGTGATAGGCTTCAGCCTCCCCCTATAACTCTGAATTTGATAAGCAGAAGAACATGAATGGGTTTGTAACTATAACTGCTGTATGTTGTTTATGGTGTAGAACGATGTCCATCGAGCGATCCAGAGGACCAACTCAGCCATGTTTAACCAGGTCCTCATTCTGATCTGCACCCTGCTCTGCCTCGTCTTCACTGGGTGAGCCTGCTTCTGCAGGGACTGTCAGCTGTTTGTAAAACCATACTGTTCAGAGTGGCAACATATTTTGTTTCTCTGTGTGTGTGCTGAAATGTGAAAGAACTGTGCAGATTTTTATTTATAATCTTAATAATTACTAAGCTATACTAAAAATGGCGATCCAGATAATTCCAAAATTATGGGAGCATAACTTTGACAGTGCTGTTTAGTTCACTGCAGGGTAGTTAAACTCATAGACAGTACGTAAAACACAGATGTAACCATGATTATGTGAGCTGTTAATTTATAAACTGTTGTTTTGAAGCCTGGAGCTGAGCATTTTCACCATCAGCGTCTTGGTTTTTGGAAACCAGAGGTGACAAGCAATGGTTGGCTCTGACTGAGAAATTGAGCGACTCTGTACGCTTGTATGGTAGCGACCTGCCAATCACAAGGCAGGCAGACTCCAAAATATACCCTGCTTTATTTAACTCTGAATGGGGCCATAAATTTAAAAATGAAAATCATGTTATACAGAAGATTCAAAACTAGCGATTGAGACCATAAACATGTTAAGAAATTTTTACTGAGGTCAAAAATCAAGGGTCAAGCAGAGTCATTTTCTTAGTCACAGTCTGACTTCTTTACAGAAATGAAGAAGTTGCCGCCGTTAGGAAGCATGCAGTTTACAGGTACTAACGCCTAGTTTCTGCTTCCTGTTGTCGACCTCACAAATAACTGTGCGTGAGTGTGAGGGACCAAGCAGCCAAGGCATAGAGGACACAGGAAAAAATGTCTTCAAAAAGGTTTTTCTTTATTTTAACCCTCAAAAAGGTTCAAAGGACAAAATTCAAAAACATAATTAGCGGGCCCATAAAAGAGGTCAACTAAATCTAACTCTACAAAAAGTAATTTCCAGAAACTTAAACAAACAAAGTGGACACAACTTAACTCACAAACTGACCTAAAACCAAAGACACATGAGGGTAGATTTTATAGTGGTTTGGCCAAACTATTTACACAGAATAGGGGGAAAACAAAAACACACACTAATATTAACTAAGCACTGAATAACATAAGTAAACCTAAAACACCCCCGTTCCTGATAAGCACATGGTTGGTCCTGCTGAGCAGGCATTTTGTTCTCAGGTAACTCAAAGAGAGAGAAACATAATTAATATAACAGAAAAGATTTCTAGAAAAACCACACAATGCTATTATGCGCGCGCCTCATAATATCAGTGTTAGGTTTAAATAAAATGATTAATGAAGAAAACTGCAAACCAAACTAATAAAGTGAACAAATGGACTGATTTACCCATGTGTGGCTGATGCCATCACAGTGAGAAAAGTGACGTCACAGCTCCTGGCATCCACCGTGCTTTGGTGTTATTTCAGCTTACTGTATACTCTTGCTTTTTGTGACCTGGTAAATGTGACACTGTTGCCACAGCCGAGTACAAAACAAGCGTACAAGATCAAATTTCAGTGATATAGCCGTACAGGAACTTAGACATTCCCAGATTATACAGTGGAGGTTGATGCAACAGCTTTAAAAGATGAGAATTTACAGTGAAAACGCAGAAAAGCACTCACCAGCTTTGTGCTTTGATTTCTTCTACTACTGGTTAAAGTATAATTGTAACAGTGAAGAGTGATCCAAACCATTTTTGCTAGCTGAAAAATGCTCAAAATGAATTCAAATATCAGTTATGAAGTCAAAATGACAAACAAAAGCTTAATGTTTATTTTTTATTATTATTTACACAAGCGTATTAGTTGTTAATACAGCATATTTATTCATCTATTCCTTGTGGCCTCTATGTCCAGGTTCATAACCAACCTACATGCTGTAGCTGTATATGCTGACTTTGTATTTGTTTGTATACATAGTCTGTGTAATCTGTTTGACACAGCACGTGTGGGATTCAGCACCTGGAACGAGCAGGCAAAAACCTCTCCCTCTTCACTTCGTTCTACTTCTGCATTGTCACCTTCTCCACTGTGGGCTTCGGAGATGTGACTCCCCGCATATGGCCTTCCCAGTTACTGGTAGTCATCATGATCTGCGTGGCCCTGGTGGTGCTGCCTCTTCAGGTACGAAGATAGTGAAATAATCTTTGGATCCGTTTACATTTCCTCGTGTGACCTTTGCGTCACTTGCTGCTTGTCAGTTTGAAGAGCTGATCTACCTGTGGATGGAGAGACAGAAGTCTGGGGGGAATTACAGCCGCCACAGAGCACAGACAGAGAAACATGTTGTGCTGTGTGTCAGCGCACTCAAAATAGACCTGCTCATGGATTTTCTCAATGAATTCTACGCTCATCCACGACTGCAGGTAACGACTGTTACATACGCATGCTTGAGGTTTACTTACAAGTGATAATGACTGACATGGTGTGTCTCCATTTACATAGAAATTCCTCTTTTGAGATACTGATGTGGTTCTTAAATAATCTTCAAGGATTACTATGTGGTGATCCTGTGCCCAACTGAAATGGACCTCCAGGTGCGAAGGGTGCTGCAGATCCCTCTGTGGTCTCAAAGAGTCATCTATCTGCAAGGGTCTGTCCTCAAAGATCAGGATCTGCTTAGAGCCAAGTAAGTTACAGTTCCTATAACTAGATTATACTTTAACTGTGACTTTTTCCAATATATAATCCTGTAAAAAAAAAAAAAAGACTCTTCACAGGACTGTTTGCAGTCCTGTTAGAAACTAATCACACCCTTCCTGCTTCCAATAGGAATTAAGAGGGTAAGTAACACTTAGCCCTGCTAATCAAATTTACTTGATTAACTGATCATCAGCAAGTGAGAACACCTCTACAAAATTTTGGCAATTTGCTAATCTTAACACAATTAAAACAATGCAACAGTCTCAGGAATCACACTGTGCAATTCCCAGAGAAACTGGACCCCAGAGCTCAGACTTTACAGGCTTCAGCTAGCATGTTAAATGTAGAGGTTCATGACAGTACAATGAGAAAAAGACTGAACAAGTCTGGCTTGTTTGGAAGGGAGAAAGTGACATGACAGCACAGCACAGCGGGTTTGCCAAGTTGCATCTGAACCACACGACTTCTGAAACAATGCCCTTTGCACAGATGAGACCAAATGTGAGGCCATCTGTCCAACAGCTAAAACTTGGGCTCAAACTGGGTCGTGCAACAGGACGAAGATCTCAAGACAAATCTACAATCTTGTTTATTATTTCCTTACGCCTGGTACAATTTCTTTTTGGTGTTATGGTTTCATGCCCCTCTTGTTTTTCCCACACTGTCAGTTTATTGTCTCCTTAGTCCTGGTCTTTTATTTTGGGACCTCTTGTCTCTTGTGTTTTGTATTCAATTCTGCTTCCCCTCTTTCATTATCTGTAATTAGTTTCAGCTGTTCTCCCACCTGTTGCCTGTTTCCTTGTTATCCTGTGTTTGTATATAAAGTCTCAGTCTCCCTTTTATCCTTTGTTGTATTTCTCCTAGTTCCATATTTCCTTTGAATACTAGAAGTTTTGGTTTCCTTGTTTTTGACTTGCATTATTTTGAACTTGGTGTAAGTTTAGCATTAAAGCCACTTTTAAGTTTACCTGTTGTCTTCCAAGTCCTGCATTTTGCGTCCATCTTCTATCTGCTACACAGCTGTCTGTGACACAAATGCCCACAAATATTAATGAAATGAAGGAAAGTTTCAAACTAGACGAGCTTCTGCATAACATGCAGGGGACGTGGTAAAAGTCTGGCTGGAACACTGTCCATCATTTACTGAAATGCTCCATGTTGGTGCTCATTTTGTGGGAAACTGAAAATTGCTTTATTATATAAAATTTTACAATCATTGTGTAAACTTTACATCATTGAGTTCGCAGAATAGCATTAAAGCACTGAATGAATACTGGGAGAGGAGAGGATGGGAGATGAGCTGTTGAAGCCCATATTATTAGTGAATGCAGTCCTTAGAAACCCACTGTTGTGTAAGTGTAAACATAGTCATAATAAAATACTGTTTTATTGTGTTTGCTTCACTATGTTTGGCAAGGGAGAAGACATTTTGAGAAGAGGTCAGAGTGATGTGAGAATTTTATTTCTAAATAAATTCAATTGGGCCCAAAAGTATTTGTGCTTGACTTCAAAAGAATGCTACTAGAATGAAAATGAACAAATGGAAACACAGCTTGGATCAAATGCGCAGTTAAGATGTTAAGATAAATGTCAAATTTGCCATTACAAAGAATAACATAGATATTGAAAGGGAAAGTTAAAAAATGAAATGGTTCCAAGACTGACCCTTTCTGAAATTGTTTTTTTTCCCCCTTTTTTGTGTCTCAGTCTGTGCATATTGCAAATAGCTCTGTGTGCTGTTTTTTTCAGTTTGTTTGTCTTTCTTGGTTTCCTGTTGATTGGTTATGTTAAAATATAATACTATTCCAGTGTCATATTCATAAAGACAGCTTTATGGATTCCTTTAATCATCTGACATCTGCACCTCATTTATTTCCAATTAAATCGTCTACAGTGGCTCCCAAAAGTTCATATTTCACATTCTGGGAAAGGTACTGATAATTCTTGCAAACTGTCAGTAGGATTTAAAAGACTATTGTCCTACCAATCCTTAATATTACCCTGATATTCTCTTCTTCTTTTCTTAGTAAATAGGCTTGTCAGAGCTATTGTTTGGCCTCATACTCAGACAACACTGTAATTATTCATTCAAGCTATACTCATTCCTTTTGAAAGTGAACCGATAGAGGGACTGCTCTTCTGAAGAAAGGCAACATAATCTGTCTCACATTCTTCTGATACTTTGGAGTTGTGAAAGATTTATGAGGGAGACTGTGGAACATTGTAACACTGATGAAAGGCATAAAAACTTGTTGTCAATCTGTATGTCAAGTCAGGTTTATTTTTGTAGCCATAATGACATCTATGACTCAGTTGAATTTTATTTATATCGTACCTCTCATACAAGTCCAATTTGACAAATATCCAGTATGCAGAGCTGCAGCCAAGCTTAAGCGATAAATCCAGGAATTTTGTACAGCGCATTACAGTTAGTTTGCATATTTGTGGTAATCGTATACAGTCTTGATTCATGTGCGGCTGTTTGGAAAACTTCACAGGGAGATTCTTTCAGTGAAGTTGTGACAAAGGTGACAAAGACAAAGGTGTTCAATAGACAGACCCATACCAGCAACAGCCCAGATATAAAGTGGGGGAAATAATTATTTTGGTCTTTTGCTTAATTTGTAGGTTTGCTAACTTAAAAATGGTAGTTTCATTTGAATTTTAATAGAGACAATATCAACCAAAATCCAGAAAAAATACATTACAAAGAAGTTAGAAATGTATTTGCATATGATTGAGTGAAGTAAGTATTAGATCCTCAAGCAAAACATAACTTAGTACTTGGTACGCTTGTTTGCAACAGCGACAGCAAGAAGATGTTTCTTGTAGTTGCAGACATCCCAGGAGGGATTTTGGTCTGCTCCTCTTTCCAGAAACTCTCTCCTTTATGTTTGTTGGCTGCTGCTTGGCAACTCAAAGCTTCAGCTGCCTCCACAGATTTTCTATAGGATTGAAGTCTGGAGACTGGCTAGGCCACTATATGAACTTAATGTGGTTCTTCTTTAGCCACTCCTCTGTTACCTTGGCAGTATGTTTTGGGTCATGGTCATAGTGGAGGACCCATCCATGAACTATCTTCAGTGTTCTGGCTGAAGGAAGGAGATTCACATGGCTCCTCAATGCAGTGAAATTGTCCTGGTCCCTTAGCAAAAAAACAGCCCCAAAGTATTTTTCCAACTCTGTGCTTGACTGTGAGGATGACTTTGGGTCATACTCACTATTTCTCTTTCTTCAAAGGCTGAGTTGATGCTGAAGAGCTTGATTTTGGTTTCTTGTGACCACAGCACTCTCTGAATCATTTAGATGTTCACTGGCAAACTTAAGACAGGTCTGTACATGTGCCTTCTTGAGCAGGGGGACCTTGCGGGCACTGCAAGATTTCAGTTCATTACGTTCAGTGCATAATGTGTTACCAATGGTGACTTCAATTCAGTTCAGTTTTATTTATATAGCGCCAAATTAAACAACAGTTGCCTCAAGGCACTTTATATTGTAAGGTAAAGACTCCACAATAATACCAAGAAAACAGAGAAAACCCTAACAATCATATAATGTTGGTGACATTGGGAAGGAAAAACTCCCTTTTAACAAGATGAAACCTTCAGCAGAACCAGGCTCAGGGAGGGGCGGTCATCTGCCGCAACCAGTTGGGTCTTCCTGTTATTGTAAGGAGAGGAAGAGAAGTTTTTTGGATTTTTTTCCATTTCTAAATCACATGAACAGTTGTTACCTTCTCACCAACCTTGTTGTCGTCTTGTAGTCCATTCTAGCCTTGATGCTCTTTGGCAGCTATTTGGTTTTGCGTGGTGGAGAAGTGCGAATGGAAGAAACTGATTTTATAGACAGGTTGAATAGGTTCAATTTTTTATTTCACTTAATATTATGCATATCAATCTGTAACTTTTATGTAATGTGTTTTCCTCCATTAAAATTAAAGAACCATACGAATTAGAGACTGTTCATTTCTTTGGAAGAGAGCAAATTCAGGGGATCCCCCACCATAGCTGCCATCTTTGAAAACATGTTATTAATAACTTAAACTGTAAACATAAACACACCCTGGTACTTCTCAGTTCTGTGCTGACTGTACAGCTGTACCATAAGGTATGTTGCAACTTTATTCAAATCAAAATTACATTAATGTAATGGATTATGTAAATTCACTGTATACATTTGGCAGGTTTCTGACAGAGCAATTAGAAGTCGAGGACTGGGCGTGTAGAGCTTATATCCTGCATCTGGCACTGTTTCAAATCCTCCCACACTTTGTTTTGCATTCTGCACTCTCCTGGCTCTGTTAATCATATGCAAAATCAGTCCCATATTCTCAGCACCTTCAGTATACAGTATATATTGTTTCTGCTTGTTTTGTCTGCCTGCAAGCGAGCAATGCTAATCTGAAAATTCAATCAAAGATTGTTGTTGTCACGTCTCACTGTTATCATTTTAGCTTTGTCTTTTGTGGATTGTATTTTCTCTGCTGCTGTTTTGTTTTTTTGTGTAACATGACATTTAATAATTTGTCAATTTTGTCACAATTCTGCAGAATGGATGATGCAGAGGCTTGTTTCATATTGAGCAGTCGTAACGAGGTGGATCGCATGGCTGCGGTAAGACAAAAAATAACAAATGACAAATTATGAACTATGCTGTAATTCTGATTTATGAGTTTTCAGAAATTAATGCTGTCTGTCACAGAGACAGCTGCATAATGTTTTGTTGTTTCCCCCCTCAGGACCATCAGACCATCCTAAGAGCTTGGGCAGTGAAAGACTTTGCTCCAAATTGTCCCCTATATGTCCAGATACTCAAACCTGAAAATAAGTTCCATGTTAAATTCGCAGGTGAGAGTTTCTAAATTAAATAATGAGTTAGCGATCACGCAACTACACGTTCAGTTAAGTCAGTACATTTTTGGACAATGACACAGTTGCTTTGTAATTTTGCCTCTGTACATCATCATGATGGATTTAAATGTAAACAGTTAAGGTCGACTGAAGCTGAGAGGTTTTATCCGCTTTATTTGATATGGAATAATGAGGGGAGAGGTCTCACCTGACCATGAAACTGTTTATCAGTCCAATAACCTTTGGACATCTGGCTAAATAGGAACTATATATATATAAAAATGGCTGTAATTCCTAAACAGTTAGTGCAACACTTTTATTAAACCCTTTTATTCACCCCTTGAATTAAAGTCTGAACTTCCAAAGCTTGATTGTGTGGTTTAAAATGCACTGTGGTGGTGTGCACAGACAAAACAACAAAAATTATTTTTTGCCCATAAAAAAAAGCAAATGGAGAATTATTTTACAGCCCACTTCTTTCCCTTTATATACACTCATTGGTCACTTCATTTGGTATACCTGTTCAACATCTCGTTAGCACAAGCAGCTAATCCATCACATGGCAGCAACTTAGTGGATATAGGCATGTAGACTTGGTTAAAGCGACGTGCTGAAGTTCAAAGTGAGCATCAGAATGGAGAAGAAAGCTGATTTAAGTGACTTTGAACATGACATGGTTGCCGGTGCCAGATGGGTGCTCTGAGTACGTCAGAAAAAAGAGGTCCAACCGAGTACTAGCTAGGTGTACATAATGAAATGGCCAGTGAGTCTATTTACCAGTAGCTTTTGTTCAGTCTATGGTAATCAGACGTTTATAAACCTTGCAGTTTGTTCTTTTACACCTAACAACTGCCCAAACAATTGGCTATTTCAGGTTTAAATGTGAGGCTAAAGCCAAGAGTTGATTAGCTTAGCTCAGCATAAATGTGTAACTCCCCATAACACCAGCTTGTACTGTAAGAATGAATGAGATTGTGATTTAGCAAGAATTTGGGGAGTTAAGTGTATTTGTTAACAAATACAAATCTGTAAGACAGCTCTGATTGTGCACGCAAGTAAATGCACACATGAACTTGGCTAAGCCTTACCGTATACTTGCCTTTGCAGTGATGATGGGGCTGATGCAACTTTGTACAGTGACACACAATATAATCACCCCATTATAACATTATTGCAAGTTGTAGAGTACTGTGAGTACTTCTCAGCCAGCTCTGCTGATCAACTATTTTCCTCATTTTCAGATCATGTTGTTTGCGAGGAAGAGTTCAAGTACGCCATGCTGGCTCTCAACTGTGTTTGCCCTGCCACCTCCACTTTGGTCACACTCCTTGTACACACTTCCCGTGGACGGTCAGTTCTTCTACAGAACCTCCTCAGGCTGTTTGATTACTCCTTAGTGAGACTGCAAAGTTCAAATTTCTTCACATTTTCATGTCTGCTGATGCATAAATAGGGCCCATGGAGCTGCCACAGAGAGGTGAGAAAGCCAAGCCAAAGACAAAAGTCCCAGCTCATTGTGAAGCTCAGCAGGATGTAGGAGAGAGTGCACCAAAAGAGAGAACAGCCGCCACCGAGATTGATTTCTTTTAGCATGTGTTTCCTTTGTAACGCCGTATGAAAAGCACTCCAGTGGAAAATGATTTTTTCACAGCATGCAAACAGATCGCGCTTAAAAGCTGATTTCAGTGCTCGAGGGAAACAGCATTAAAGAAGACTAAATAGGCTTTAGTTAGTGCTTGCTGTGTTCCTGTCAACCCTTCAGAAAAAAAAGCTTTGTGTATTTTCTATTCTGAATTTTTAAAATTGCAGACATTTTCCACACAGGTGTAACAATATGTACCTGAACGTACCGTATTTCAGTCTGCATGTTTCCTTCGCTTGTGTGGGCGTCTTTGTGTGAACCGCAGCTCATCATGGCGCTGCAGTGGGAAATAAAACGGGATCAGGAGTTACCAATCGTCACGAGCATGTTATTTTAATCGGAAATATGAAAGTTAGAGTGAGAAATCCAATTTACATGTCTTCTTATGCAAATATTAATAACTACTAAGAAGCAAGTCTGTAAACCACCACCTTGGGGTTGCTCTGAGCGTCTCTCACAGCCCATTAAACTCCATCAAAGCACTTGAACAATTACAGTAATAACCGGAAGTCATTACAAAGGGCATATTAGCACAAAACTGCCTGACTGACACAGATAAATTAAGCTGCCTGCTTTCGCCAGGAGACTTTTGTGACCCCAAGGGTCTAGAGGGAGGTGTGCAGCAAAGAAGAGAGCTTTTCTTTCACAATGGATGATTATCACTGATGCTGAATGGACTGAATAGGTTTACGTGTTAAATTTACCCATCCATCTGTATTTCCTCTGAATGATTCCAGAGAAGGACAGCAATCCCCGGAGCAGTGGCAGAGGATGTATGGATGTTGCTCCGGCAACGAGGTCTACCACATCAAAGTGTGTGACAGCAAGTTCTTTGGAGAGTACAATGGCAAAAGCTTCACATATGCCTCCTTTCATGCTCACAAGAAGTGAGTAGCTTTGTAAGCAAATGCATCTCCCTTAGAGATTAAAATGTTTGCTTGTCTGTTTAGCTTAGTGTTACACAGCATTAAGTGCTGCAGCTGTGCTTTTCTGCTGAAAGTCATATTCTGTGTGTCGCAGACTACAAAAACACTGGTTTTAATTTCATGCATGTTTAGATAACACTTCTGCTCTTGTTTGAAGAAAAAACTGTGCCAAATTGCTGTCTTGCCTAGAATTATAAAAGGAAGTTGATATCATCCTTATATCTGTCCTTTACAAATAAAGCTACTGGCATCAGCTAATCCTGGCTTGAAAACTGGAAACAGGTAGAAGCATTAGCTTGTCTCTGTCCAAAGGTATCTAAATCCACCTATCAGCACCTTTAAAACCCATCAAACAACTGTTCTGCAGAGGGCAGAGTTTAAAGTTTAAAAACTATTCAAGATTACATAGAATGAATTTGAAGCGTTATCTAAATTAATTTTCATTTCAAAGGTTAATGAGACCCAAAAACTTCATGTCCATTATATTCAGTTATATCTGATGAAGGCTGCCTAAAATTATGCTGACTTTGCACACACATAAGACTTTAGGGGCTTCTTCTTTCCGTCCAATAATTTTCCATAATTTTCAATTTAGAATTGTGTCTCATGTCTATCTGTTATACTGTCTCTGGTGCTACACACAACCTAACTTAGAGGTGACCAAAGATACCACAGTCTGCCCTGCACCAGTTCAACACCTGACTGTCTAATATACAAAGTTATATATGGTCTGGCGCCTCCACCAATGAGTGATCTTATTAAACAAAAGCCTAGCAGTGTTGCCAGGTCTCGAATGACTCGAGCCACTGTTAGAGGTGATTGTGAATTGGCATTTAGACGGATCACCTTTTTACAGAATGCTCTGTCATATCAGGGAGTGAGCTTCTGGAATAGTCTTCCACTGTCAGTGAGAGAAAGTACAAGTCTCCCTATCTTTAAGACTCACTTAAAAGGGTGGCTGAGGGACACACAAACATGTGATCATGTTTAATTGATCTTTATATTGGACGTGAAAAAGAATTAGTGTATTACAAAAAGGGAAACAACTATTAGTGTAATGGGTCAGTGCAATATCAGGACAGTCAGGGCATGTGTAATACTGGGGTTTGTGCAATATAATTGATGTGTTTCCGTTATTGTTCTCTGTATTGTCCTCTGTTGTCCCCTCTTCTTGTCATTGTTTGTTCTAATATGATGTGATCACTGTTTAAGTCCTTGTCACATGATCTGTAAATAGTGTCTTTGTATGTTTGTACTATTTTGTGTGTAACACCAACCTGCCAGAGGGTCTGCACATGGAAATTAGCCCAAGGCTATAATCTGGCATGTTCATTAATATGTATTGTCCCTCTTTCTAAATAAAGTAAAATTACACTAAATTAAATTAACACAGTTCATCACTGTACACTAAACAACATCACTGAAAATCTACCCAGTCTAACCTGCTCTTACCATCTAGTGTATTTTTTAGTAATATGGATTGAAACATTCGATTGGAAATTATGTGCTACTTTTAAAAAATTTCTCTGCTTATGCTTGCTCCACTTACCAAGTACACCAAACAGAACTTCTTATCTGAACCACGAGCGCATCGCAGCGATGAAATGAAAAAAAAAAGAATACATGCAGGCCAGGTCATCTGGTGACTTAACTGTCTCCGTGGCATCAGTTAAAAGGACAAAAGACAGCTTGTAAAAACTGACGTTGCTTGAAAGTATTTTGTGTAACTACCACTCAGATGTAACTACTCGTTAACTGAAGGTGCCGTTCTGGATCATTCCAAACTCCTTTAACCCCAGATAAGGAGCATGTGGCTCTGCCTATGGTGTTTGGAATGTAGAAAGTCTATCTGGTCATGACATAAGAATCACACTGATGCTCCATCAAAATAGGATGTAAGAAGCTCCATTTTGGGGTTTTTCTTGTGTTCCCATGTCTTTCATGTACAGTCTGGTAGCTGCTTTGTCTTGCTGGAAGAGTCCACTGCCATCAGGGAGTGGTATTAGTGTTGTGTTCAAACTAAAATCTACTATTCATCGGGATCTAAGAGAGAACGGCATATCATATTAGCAATTGAACTAGCTGCAAAACAATATCAGTCAGACGATCTTTTGTGGGATTGTATCAGGTTATCAAGGAAAGCTCAGTATTTCTTAACACCTCCTGTTTTGTATAATTTTAGCAAAGTGCTACAAGGAAAATTTATTTGATATAGGAATAACCTGCCAATATCAGCAAAAGACAACAAGTACATTTAATATGCATAGAGGCTAATTATTCATCTTGGAGCTCTCATTAAGATGCAAATTAAAGTTTTTCTTTTTTTCATGTTGTAAAATAAAATTAGCTAATAATACCTCAAACTTATACCTCTTTGATGACAACTCTGAGAAGATAGATCCGTTTAGATGAGAAAGAATGAGTAGAAACACCAACAAATATGCCTTAAGATTGCAAATCTTATTAAAGCTATCAATAGCTGTTAAGCAATTAAAAGACTTACTACTGAATTTTCAGTTTTAATTTGAAGTTTCTGTGCTCATCCAATCTGAAAATCTAGTCTTTAAACGTATGAGTAGAACTGCTCTTTTTCTTTTGTCCTCAGTCTTCTACCAAGCAGGTCCTTCAGGCGCTTTAGTCTAACAGCAGGTATGTGATCCCCAGGTATGGTGTTTGTCTGATTGGTATAAAGAGGGAAGACAACAAGAGCATCCTGTTAAACCCTGGGCCACGCCACATCATGGCTTCTACAGACACCTGCTACTACATCAACATCACCAAGGAGGAAAACTCAGCCTTCATCTTCAACCAGGAGGAGAAGAAGGGTGGTCCTGCTGGGGGACTCTTTGATGGGCCTTCACAGCTTCCTGTCCACAGCATCATTGCCAGCATGGGTGAGAAAGAAAACAAACTGATCACGTTCGATCAAACTTAGGACTGAGATTCTGTCATATGAACCAGAATGGATGTATTTACAGGTACGGTTGCCATGGATCTTCAGAATACAACCCCTCCTGACGCTTCAGTAGGTAAACTGGTCCCACCTACAGTAAATGGAGCTGGAAGCCGTAGGCCGAGCATTGCTCCGGTTCAGGAATTAGCAGACTCTGCCTCAATCTTGCCATGTGATCTGCTAAGTGACCAATCAGAAGATGACTCAGTCTTCACAGATGAAAAAGGCCACTCATCTACAGAGTAAGGATTCTGGTTTTCTGTGCATGTGTCAACACACGCAGTTTAATACCATCAATCCATTTTCCTAACTTCTTGTCCAGTTCGGGGTAGTGGGAAGTCTGGAGTCTATACCGGCTCTCATAGAGGGAAAGGCAGGTTACACCCTGCACAGCTCAGAGAGCCAGACAACCATTCACTCTCACATTGACAACTATAGATCATTGAGAATTACCAGTTAACAGGGAGAACATTAAAAAAAAAACACACACAGAAAGGTGGCAGATGGTAACTGGATTCAAAATCAGGACTCTCTTGCTGTGAAAATGCACGTTAAAGCCATTGACTGTATCTAAAAGATGGACATAGCCTCTGTGTTCATAGTGTTTATGTATTTTGAATCTACATTGTTTTTACTGGACAGCAAGGTTCAAAATATCTGGCTTCACAATTAAAAGGTATTGAAGTCTACTAGCCCATTGCTCATTTTATTTATAACTTCAGTTAACAACTTCATAGTGAGTTTAAGGTCTTAGTCACTGCCACTGGTGTTTGTTTTGTAAAATATGACACAGTTTTGAGTAAATAGATGGTACCTCCATCTATTATATACAGTCTATTCCTAAACCTATTTACAAGGAGACCAAGCAGAAACCACACCTAAAGAAATAGATTTGAAAAAAGACAGCAGGGAGTATTATTAGCGTTATTAGTTATTAGGCTTAAATTTTTCTCAGGTAGAACATGATTTTTTGTAATCTTATATTTTTGCAGTCACTTTAAGTTTGTATTCTTGTTTAAGTTCACAACATGAACTTTAGCATGCTGGCATGGGTTCATGTTGTTCTTGTTCAACTTGAACAAGAACAACATGAACTTTAGCCAGGGTGACATAAAATACACATTTAATATCTGCCAGCATTCTGAATACAAGGCATACATCCATGTACACGTGCAAATTAAGACAGTCTTAATGTTTAATACAACTACTTTATTTACTGTTTTGTAGTATCCTGCCTATATATTATGCAAGAAAAACAAACAATGTTTCTTACCTGTTTGATTTCTGTAGTGGTCAGTGCTACTGTACTGTACTCTTTAATATTCTCTTTTTTTTTCTCTAAGTAACAGAGACCAGTTTTGGGTTTTTTATTAAAAAAATAAAGGAAAGGAAAATCCTGTATGGTTTATGAAATGTGTCGTTCATTCTTTTTGCATTCGTTGCCAGGTATGTGAAAGGTTATCCCCCTAACTCTCCGTACATTGGGAGCTCGCCCACCTTGTGCCATCTGTTGGCTGAAAAAGCCCCGTTTTGCTGCCTACGTCTGGACCAGGTGGGCAGTCGATGTTCCTTCAACTTAGTCACTCAAATTACTTACTGCCTCAATCACTCCCTCTCTCCTCTCTCTGTCCTTCACTTCATAAAAGCAAGCCTAAAATACCTCCATGTTTCTGAGTTTTTTTCTGTCTTTGCAGGGGTGCAGGCACAACAGCTTCGAGGATGCCAAAGCGTACGGGTTTAAAAACAAGCTCATAATCGTTTCGGCCGAAACAGCAGGGAATGGTCTCTATAACTTCATAGTGCCTCTCAGAGCCTATTACAGACCCAGGAAAGAACTCAACCCTATTGTCTTGCTGTTGGATAACCCGTGAGTTCGCCCTCGCGGCGCGCACACACGCCTGCCACACGCGCATTGTCCCTTTCTTCTCCCTTCACTCCATCCTTCACCGTTTCACACCGGGAAACATTATGTATGTTAAAAGCCTGCGTCAGCCGAGCACTTAGGACACGGCTGTGGAGGCGGGACTCCATTGTCAGCCCTGATGTTAGGTTGGTGCTGTACCGCTTGCAGTGACGGTGTGTTTTGAGTGACAAAGAAAATAAAAACGCTGCTCTCTGTACCTCCAGACGGTCACCATGGTAACTTGCTTTGCCTTGAACCTGAATGATTTAGATTGCTACAAGGGGAGGAAAAGATGGAGAAAATGATTTCTTTGGAGAGCACTACGCAGGCTTTCATCCACAGCCCTGATGTGTCCCTTTCAGCCCCCACATGCCAGCTCTCAGGACTCTCATGGAAACAGACAGATAACAATAACTCTCCGTTCATGCAGCGCTCTCTCTTTCTCTCTTCCTATTGGTGTCGCACGCATACAAATACAAACACCCACGCACTTACGACAGCCTTGGGTCTCTAGTCAGCAGGACTGGGCAGATGCATATGCAGTAACGTTCTGTCAGCAGCTAAATCTCTCTGAGTGGACTCAGCCTGAAGACACTAACAGGGAATTAAAGCTACCATTTAGGGGCTTTGGGGAACCTGTGCTCACTGCTGCACATATTATAGGAGCATAGCAGCTACTTAGTCAAAAATCTTAATGCTTTCTACTTTAATAGACTTTATTTGATGTTTTGTCTTGTTTTTTTGAGGAGAGGTCAGGGCTATTTCATTTTGCCAGCTGAGATTTGAATGCCCATCTCATGTTATTATAACTCATCGCTGCACATTAAACAAAATGACAAGAAATGGCATGTCTACAAGAAATACTATTCATTTTTTGTGTAGCTCTTTTTAACAATGCAGCAGTTCAATAACAGAAAGATAAACATCATTAGTAACACTATTTTTACATAATGTCAGAAGTGTGGCTACACACAGCAAAATATTAAACAAGTATTAGAAGAAGCCAACATGTTTTCAGAGAAAGTAAGTTTGAGCTCTGCTAGCTGGCTACCGCTTTTCTATGCTTGAATTATACAATTATCTCTTTAAATTCTGTTATATATTCATGTAAAAAGGTTCATGAAAACTAAATGCACCGTATATACTTCCCCCAGGCCTGATAATCACTTCTTGGAGGCCATCTGCTGTTTCCCAATGGTCTACTACATGGCTGGATCCATAGACAAGTGAGACTGTCACATAACTTCTGCTTTCATTTTCAGTTTCGATATCTATTACATTCGCTTTTTTATATATTGTGCTTCTTTATTGTGTGTGCATTTCAGTCTGGACAGCCTGCTCCAGTGTGGGATCATCTACGCCGATAACCTGGTCGTTGTGGATAAAGAGAGCACCATGAGCGCCGAGGAAGACTACATGGCCGATGCCAAAACTATTGTCAATGTGCAGACAATGTTCAGGTAAAGTGAGCATGTTTTCCAGTCGTTCGTATGTTATTCATGAACCGCAGTCAGTTTGTTATGAAATGATGCCTGAGCTTCTAATTCCTCTTTTTTTTCTATCACTTTCTCCCACTCAAGGTTGTTTCCCAGTCTCAGTATAATCACAGAGCTTACTCACCCATCCAACATGAGATTCATGCAGTTCAGAGCGAAGGACTGCTACTCATTGGCTCTCTCTAAGTTGGAAAAGGTAAAAACAGCATGAGGGAGCTTATGGTTAGTTGCCCTGTAGGCCTTTACAGACGCTTTGCTTTTGTGTGTCCTGTCTCTCCCCCACAGAAGGAGCGTGATAAAGGCTCCAACTTGGCCTTCATGTTTCGCCTACCCTTCGCTGCGGGCAGAGTCTTCAGTATCAGCATGCTGGACACCCTCCTCTACCAGGTTGGTACACACTTGCAGCGAAACGCGTAGTCTGAGATGACTCTTTTTTAACACTAGGTGAAAGAAATGAGTAATGTCTGAATGATGGCTCATAGCAGCAGAAAAACAGCATCACCTGAAGATGGTGAGCAGCGTTACCATCATAAAGCACAAGTGCCCTCTTGTGTTCAGTGACTGATTAAAAAGTTTCCCCATTTCTTTTATCAATTGCATTTATAGCTGTCATGGCTATGTGTATGTATGAAGCGATACAAGTAATTTTCTGCTATTCTTTGTTAGTCTTTTGTGAAAGATTACATGATCCTTATTGCAAGACTGCTGCTGGGGCTGGATACCACCCCAGGATCAGGATACCTGTGTGCTGTGAGTGTGACAGAAGAAAATAATTAATGAAAACAAAGAAGCACAGTGCAGCCCATATGCCCTAATAGTATATGCTATCATGTGCTGTTCTAGATGAAAGTAAAAGAGGAGGATCTGTGGATTGGCACTTACGGGAGACTGTTCCAGAAGCTCTGCTCTTCTAGTGCTGAAATTCCTATTGGGATCTATCGAACTGAGTCACACATTTTCTGTACTTCTGAGGTGAGATCTAAGCAAGATGTCAGGCTATCAATCTCCAGTCCCAGAACTTAGTTATTAAATACACAAAAAACAAATGAATGTATGCAGTGATGTATTTCCATTGAGATCTCATTTTGGTGCTTGAGCAAAAACTAGAAACAGAAGAAAATGATTTACCTCAATACATAATGGTCAGCCTCCCTTCTTTAAAGCTGTGTAAATGTAACTTATTGTCTCTCCACCTCAGTCGCAGGTGTCAGTCAGCGTTGATGACTGCGAGGACACAAAGGATAAAGGGGACGAGTCTCGCAACAACGACCCGTCCGATCACCCCCTGCTGAGGAAGAAGAGCATGCAGTGGGCTCGGCGTCTGAGTAAGAAAAGTGTGCGGTGGCAGGGGGCAAGCCGGGATTCGAGCAAAGAAAACGCCCAGCGCATTGCCCAGCAGCGCCTCAACCTCTACAGGCGCTCTGAGAGGGAAGAGCTGTCAGAACTGGTCCGCAACCGCATGAGGCACCTGGGCCTCCCCACATCTGGATATGGTAATGATAGACACGAGAAAACCAACAGCTCAGTACTTAATCGTTTTTAATCTAACTGCTGTTTGTGTACCTGTAGATGACCTGACAAATCTGACAGCCAGTGATGTCATGAACAGAGTTAATCTGGGTTACCTACAAGGTATTCAGCTCATGATCCTGCAAATACAGTTTCATCATGGCATCGCCTTTTATGCTTGACTGTGGTGATGTTTGTGTTTCAGATGAACAGAACGATCACCAAAATACTCTCTCCTATGTTCTTATTAACCCATCTCCTGACACTAGGCTGGAGCTCAACGATGTTGTGTAAGTTTTACAACTTTATGTTGCTGCGTTCCCTTCCTCCACATCGTTCTATTTGGATGTATTTACATGGCTGCTCTAATCAAATTATTCAATGGTGAAGGAGAAAAAAAATGCCAGTAAGATATTAATGTGCACTATAATTAAAATAAAGTGACTTGCCAATATTTTTATGTTACTAATGAATGAAAGATTACTATTTATAATTTGTAGAAGTAAATCCATAAAAATGGCATATTAACTAATAGGGTTTTACGTGTTACAACTTTACATTTTTTATCAGTTTATTAGGCAACTAAGCTGTAAAGAGACAAAGGCTTAGCTAGTTTTTATAGTAGATTATGTTGCAACTAATGCGCAGAAATCGAAAAGAGTACTGGACTTAATTTTGTCTGGTGGCCAGAAGCACACCTTTTATAAATGTAAATAAAAGATTTATAATGAAGATTGCTGTATATGTAATATGTATATACTGTTTTGTTTTGTTTTTTTAATTAAAAGTTATGTCAGTAATATTTATAATCGCTTCAATTGGCTTTATATTGTAAAGTAAAGACACTACAATGATAGAGAGAAAACTCCAACAATTAGACGACCCCCTATGAGCAAGAACTTGGTGACAGTGGGAAGGAAAAACTCCCTTTTAACAGGAAAAAACCTCTGGCAGAACCAGGCTTAGCGAAGGGCATGACCGGATGAGGCTAAGGGGTGGGAGGGTGGGACAAAAGACATGCTGTGGAAGAGAGTGAGAGATGAACAATATCTAATTATTAAATGCTGAGTGGTGTATAAACAGAGAGTGAAAAAAGAGAAAGAAACACTCATGGGAAGCACCCGGCACTCTAGATCTATTGCAGCGTAACTAAGGGAGGTTTCAGTGTCACCTAATACAGCCCTAACTAGATGCATTATCAAAAAGGAAAGTTTTAATCCTAATATCAAAATTAGAGAGGGTGTCTGTCTACCGAATCCAAACTGGGAGCTGGTTCCACAGATTAGGGGCCTAAAAGCTGAAGGCTCTGCCTCCCGTTCTACTTTTAATTATCCTAGGAACCACCAGTAACCCCTAGAGGAGGGGTGTTGAACTCCAGGTCTCGAGGGCCGGTGCCTGCAGGCTTTAGATATCACCCTGGGTCAACACACCTGAATCAAATGATTAGTTCATTACCAGGCTTCTGGAGAACTTCAGGACATGTTGAGGAGATAATTTAGCCATTTAAATCAGCTGTGTTGGATCAAGGACACATCTAAAACCTGCAGGACACCGGCCCTCGAGGCCTGGAGTTCGACACCTGTGCCCTAGAGCATTAGAGCAAAGCGCTCTAATGGGGTGATATGATACAATGAGGTCTTTAAGATGTCCTGGTCTTTTCATTCTTCAGTGAGCTGACTGAGTATGGAGCAGTTTTAATAATGGGCGAGATGCATCTGCATTTCATTGCTTTCTGCTCTCTTTCTCCCACCCAGCTACTTGATTCGTTCGGACCCTCTGGCTCACGTCCCCGAGGAGCCTCCTGTCCACAGCAGCAGCCTGAAAGAGAGACATGAGTCCAGCATGGACACCAGAGAGGACACCCAGCTCTGATACCCTGACAACCTTTATTGCTACACTCATTACCCCAGCTTCAGCTTCTGTGGGGGTCTTGTTGCATCCGTGCAGGTCTAGTCTGAAAGAGGACAATTCGTGCTACAAATTTTCAGCACCTGCAGTCTGCCACTGTATTATACGAGTGCCTAATGTTTGTCAGGTGACAGCTGATGTCATCGGTGACATTTTCATCCTCTTGCCACAAACTCTGTAAAAAATAGTGTGTTGGTATTTGTGAGAGCTCTGTTTAAATGAGCAGTCAGGGAAATGCTTGTTATGAAGTAAAGTAAGCTAACTGAAGGAATGTCAGTCAGTTTGATCAGAGCTAAAGATCCGGCCCTGGTTAGAATGAATCGGATTCATTTAGCCATTCAAGTATGAGCACAGAAATATGTCTTTGTTATGAGTGTCTTTGTCATTGAAAGCTACTGAACTCTGGTGGTTTGGTTTGAAGTATCTTTATTGGAGAAATTGTGACATTGAAGTTCAGGATTTAATCCTCTTTCCTTGCTTTTTTTTTGAGAATATCAGGTGATCATATTTTGAATTTCCCTGGATAAACATGTTCTGTTTACCACCACTCGCATAAACTCAAGCGTAACTTGCGACACTACATGACTCAAATAAAAATATATGCTTTAAACTCCCAAAGCTTAAATTTTGCAGCTGAAGAATAGAAGTAGATTTTTAGTGATGTAGATTAGTATTATGTACAAACAATGGTGGTTACTTATATGTTTGTTGCAGTGCATTTCTTAGACTGGATGAGGTATCTACTACTACAAGAGCTTAGTTCAACCCTTTAAACAGGCTGTGCCATGTATTCAATATTGTGTCATAAAGTATTTAGTTGATTAACACTATATTAGTAATTAGAGAGCGCCATTTTTCTTTCAGCACCGCTAAGTGAAACACTTTTGCCTCATAATATACAATTGTGGTTGCTTTGGCCTAATGTAAGAGTCTTTCTGACTCTTTGACTTCGTACTTATTTGAGTGTTGAACTTATTTATACTTGAGTCTTATTTTATTCGCACATTAAAGTGCTATATGATGAACATAACATACTGAAATGATTTCAAGTTGCCTATATTGTTTTTTACTATAGCAACATGTCTATTACTAAGCAATGAGATTAAAGGAATAGTCTGATGCTTTAGAGATTTTGCAAGAATTTTGAGACGACTGCTACTGCTTAAATTGTTTTAAGATAATGTCATTAAAATGTTAGCTTACTTTAAGATAAGCACCATAAAGGGGGGGAGCAACCAACCTGCCCAGAGGCCGCAATAGACTGAGCTAAGTAACATGTTAAATCTAATTTAGGCTATTTAATTATTTGAATTGTGAAAATATAATTTATGGATTGTTTATTGTGTTTATACAAGCCTCTGTTTATTCCTTCTTCTTCTTCTCTCAACAACCCAGAACCAGTTAATGAATAAACCCAAGAACAAACTTGTTCCTCTAAATGCACAGACACAAATCACTTATGTACCTGCATGAAAATATGGGACATTTAATACATTATTTATAGATCATTAAAGTCCTATTATTTAATAAAACAAGTTCTTGGGATACTTTCAGGGTGAAATCTGATTTTTGTTGTTGCCATAACAGGAAGTTATGATTTGGTTGTGATAGACAAATGTTGTTTTATAAATGGCCTTGAATGTATGTATGAAGTGGGTTGTATGAAGTGAGACGCTCCCTCTAATCTCTGTTTGAAAGATTGTAAACTTCAGATTGCTTCTAACTGGCTTTTGAGACCTGACCTGATTTTATGAGAAATGTGTTTGCCCTGATGAGCAGGAGGAAGCTGCAGCTAAAACTCGCCAATTTTCTTTGGTGCCCGATGAGGCTGACTGCACGAGTGAGTAAATCCCCATAAAATACCCTGTTTAAAAGACCATTCTTTACAGTATTAAAAAGTATGTCCGATGCAAAAAACATAAATATATGTAAACTCATGCACCTAACACTGGTGCTATTGCCATGGTTACCTTAATTGACAGGAGCTAGTTGGTGTATGCTTTGCTTCACTTCCACTGATTGGCATCACTAAACTGGAATCTGACACTGTAATTATGCTGCTGGTGATTTTTGAAGCATTTTTAATTGAATTTTCTCGCTAAAAAGTGATTTCACATTTTTACCTGTTCTTTCTAATAAAAAATGACCTGATAACATTAAGGAGAGATAGGTCTGAGAGATTATAGGTGAAAAATAAACACTTTTTGGGAAAACAAGGCACACGGTGAGCCATCAGTGTTAGATGGTGAGAGCAAACTTATCGGTTGATGTACAGTAAAATTCTCCATTTTCTTTAGTGACTTTAATTTATCAGGACTTTTGTTTTTAATTTGATATTTGCTTATTCTATGTACATCATTAGGTGTATGTTTTTTTAATAAACTGACAATATAAAGGATCATTTATAGCAATTATAATCATTTAAAACATTTCCATATTTGTATTGGGATAGTTTTTTGTTAAAGTCGCAGGGAACCAGCCGAGCTTTGGATTGGTTGCATATTTCCACTGGCTCCCGGCGGCTCTAAGGCAACAAAATCATCATAATATTGTAATTAAAATGCAAATTTGATTAAAACCAAATAATCATAAATAACCCACTGCCGAGTAGTCGCATGTGGTACAATGTTTTACTTAGCTACATCTATTAGTAGTCCTGATAGTTTCATTAAGGTAATTATTAAGTCTGAAAAATATGCTGATTATTTTTAAACAATTGCTCAAAAAAGACTGTTTGAATGTGCAAGAGACTGGCATATACAGTTGTGTTAAAAATAAACTTTTCACAGGACTTTTTGCAGATACATCCCATAATTCATTAGCTTATAGAAGCACCTGAAATCACGTGCTGCAAAACAAACCCACATCATGACCCTAAATGCTGATAAGCTGCGTTTGCTTTTGTGCCAAAGGGGAGATGTTTGACCATAATGCAGAGCACCAGATTTGGCAAGAACCAAACAGCATATCAGCAAAAACACCTGACACTAACTGTTAAGCATGGCGGTGTGAGGGTGATGGTTTGGGTTTGTTTTGCAGGTGATTTCAGGTGCTCCTATAAATGACTGAATCATGGGATGTACTTACTGGTGACCATAGCAAACAAGTCAAAGTTGTTCAGTGTTTTTCTAACTGGACTTAATTGTACTTCCTGATCATCAACCATAACTATTGCTCACTCTCCTGACCGTATGTCCTCCACAGATCTTCATTCTCTAGTTTTAACTGCCAGCTGCAGGTGCTGACTGTGTGGCATTTAGTAGTTCTTAGCAATCCATAAAAAGGACTTGTGCACCCCCCTCATTTAGTAAATACAGAGTGGAAAAAAGACACATTAAGGCAACTTTAGCAAGAAAATGTACCTAGCTGCATTTATTATATTTAATCAAAATAAATAAACATTCAATATAACACGGACAAGACTCAGCTCTGTATGCCTGTAACAGAACAAACCTCGAAATAGTGCCTGCTTTTTTTTTTTTTAGTAAACATAACTTGTACGCAACGTACAAAAAATACTGCTCAAAAACGTACAAAATGCAGCAAACAAATATCAAGTATTGTGCAGTTTTCCCAAACACTGTACCAGCTGCTGACATCAGTCACTGCAAGGAAATTACTAGTGTGGAG
Organism: Oreochromis niloticus; assembly: GCF_001858045.2. NCBI lineage: Eukaryota > Metazoa > Chordata > Actinopteri > Cichliformes > Cichlidae > Oreochromis > Oreochromis niloticus. The sequence goes on from NC_031972.2 coordinate 16,602,061, forward strand.
CGCCAGAAGCTGCATTAAAAACGAACATCTCGCCAACATCCAGCGAGTGGTTATATGTGAGAGGCAAACAGCTCAGTGGCATAGATCAGTCAATTTTGGTTCAGCGATGTGAGCTAATCAGTGATCTCAAAAGGCTCACATCGGAGGTGGAATATATGTTTAAATATGTGTGCGATTATTTCCGTAGGACGCCCTTGAGATGTGATTTAATGCAGTCTTTAAATTGCTTCAGGTTTGAGATAAATACCAGTACACGTTCCCTTAATGTAAAAACAACATTATTTTGTTTTCCACCGTAACAGCAGCACAAATACCCCCCCCGAAAAACCCCAAAACATTTGCTTGGTTGTCAGAAGATTTAAAGCATAATCAAGAGAGTAAACACATTCAGGGCCAAATGCAGAAGAACTGCATTCTGCTCTCCCCTCCCCCTAACACAAAGACTGACGCACTTCTCCAAACACACTAAATAGAAAAGAAGACTACCACTTACTAACATCCATTCCACACGGACATAAAAAAAAAGTCTGTTCGAAGCTCCCTCGTCATAAAAACACATACGAGTAGTAGAAGAATCCTCTGTATGCGCAGCCTGGATTAATCACAGCAGTCGGGTACTTCTTTGCCAAGCTGAAACAGTAAATGTTACAAGACACTGTCAGGTTCATCCCTGCGTGTCTACAGTTGCACTTGGTACCAGTAGATTCAGTAGTGGGGGTGCTACATAAAAAGAAGTGCCTAATTAAATGTAGGATATCCCCACAAATTAAAACCCTGCAGTGTGACATGCAGAAAAAAAGCTAATATAACAGAATGCAATACTTTTGAATATCTGAACCCTCTAATGACATGACAGTCGTCTCCACGCTTATTGGGTCCTGCCCAACAGTAGCAGATGGGACCAGAAATGGTTACAAATGTCCCCCTATCTCATTTTCTCCGTGCACTCCCTGGTCTCTTGACCTGCCACAGGTGATTGTGGATGGTCAGAGCGTCCACGCTGACCGACACAGTCTTGGCGGGGATGACAGTGAACTGCTTGCGGTCTGAGCTGTACTTGTAGAGCTTGTCGATCATCTTCCGGTTGATGATGCGCGGTCCTGTGCCTGAAAACTTGATGATCTCCTCAGTGTCCGGAGAGTACGAGTAAATGGCGCGGAACTGGCACCCGCCGTCACGGAAGAGGATGATCAGGTGATTGGACTCGCACTTTTCTAGCTCCTGAGAATTTAAAACAGAATTTTTGAATGTGGTAAAAAGTTAAAAGTACAATGCAAAAGTCTTCAGCTTCCATTCATTTCTTTGTAGTTTGCTGAAAACAGCTGCAGTGATTTATTGAAATGTGCAAACATACATGGTAATATAGTATATACATAGTCAATATTTGGTATGACCACCTGTTCCACTGTGTTTCATATATTGTTGCATGTCTTTCCTAACCTCCTCCACATATATTAACAATGATTTGAACATTGGGATGGTTTTCAGATACTGTTCATCTGCTGTAAGTAGTTTTTAAGGCCTGCTGCTTTTTCTTTTGTCCTCCACTTGCTGAGATAGAACTTTCCAGCTGATAGCTCTTTGGGAATCACCTTATTGTTGGAAAAATACTATTTTATGCCCAACAAATTGTGTTATCTTTGACATTACATTAACATTAAACTAATCTGAAATTGTGAGCTTGCAATTTAAAACAGGTTCTTAGCTAAGCTGTCTCTTATGTTAGAAAGTCTGGCTTCTTGAAAGGAAAATAGAAAGGAATGACGGGAGGCTCAAGACTTTTGCTAGTACTGTTCGAATAACACGTTAAAAAAAATTTACTATGATATATACAAAGTTCCCAGATAGCTTCATAGGTATTACTGCTGTGTGTTCACTGACCTCAAGAACAACGTTCTTCTGCACTTCATTAACCTTTCCGGCCAGGCAGCAGTGGGCGATGGCATTGATGATGATTGGCTTGTTGGACTTGGAGCTCGGCTCCTTGAAGAGTTTAGGACCTATAGCATATGAACCAAACCGAAAAGATCAGTAAATGACATACAGGTCTGTAACTGTTTAAGGAGTGGTTTAGGTTATAATAGAAAACAGGCCTAACTCCTTTCTTGAGTTACATGGGAATATCAATACTTTTCTCATATTTTTAAAGCAATTATAAAGCTAGAGTAAGGAGCCGATTAGCCTAGCATAGCTTAGCATCAAGACTGAAGGAGGGAGCAGATGCAGTGGCAAACTGCTGTTCAAGCTTGTAGCAAAGTTTGTGAAGTCATGGCTTGAGGTCCAGTGGATATTACAATCTGTGCTTAAGGCTAAGCTAACTGTTTGTTGGGTCTGGTTATACAGAAGAGCCATCAATCTTTTGACAGTCTCATTGACAAAAAGCATAAAAACACATTTATCTAAATGTCTCTTTCATTAGGAATGTGACAAAATAGAAAATTTGTTTTAGACCAATCTTTAAAAATAAATGTTGGCTTTGTGATGATGGAAATAAATCTTTTTTTCAGCATTTCTATTCACCGGTATACTCATTCGAAGTGATGGAAGAGGCTATGGAGCCATTCTCCCAGTCCCGTTCCATGTTCCTGCTGGAGGCCCTGCTTAGGGGGAATGACTCCATAGAGCACACAGATCCAGCCCTAAAAAAATGCACCAAAATCAAATTAGTGCAAAGACACACAACATGGACACAAATTTTCTCTGCTTTTACAGCCAAACTCTCACCTGTTTGACTCTGCCCCTCCAGAGATAACGCTGTCTGCGTCGGTCGCCAAAGAGAGCGTTGATCCTCGATGACTGCAGCTCAGATCGGCTGAAAATGGAGAGAGAAGGATTTAGTATCAGCTACTTTTCTTAGTCAAGAGCTGCTTGCACAGTTTCATGCCTGAACTACTGCACTTTCACAGCAATAATTAAAAAAAAGAACAATGCAGTTAAAAAAAAGCACATTGTAAGACCAAAGAGACACAATAAGCTGCACATAAGACATTAAAACAAGTGTGTCAAAGCCAATCAGAAGTGTCTGCTCTGAAAAAAGACTGACTGATCTTGCTATTCTGAAATCCACTCCTATTTTTATCAGCCGTGTCCACATCATGCAGAGCAGCTTAAGAAGGTTCACCTCCCCTGCAGCCTGCTGCAGAGTCCTGGGCTTTGATCAACATGGAAACCTTCAGAGAATTACCTGCACGACACACACGCACACACACACATACTCAGAGGACGACAACACGATCACGAGTGTATTAAATGCACAAGAGCCTCTTAGCTTTAATAACTGCATGTGCGCAAAGTGTTCCAAACAGACAGTAATGCAGACAGCATGAACGACTAGAAGAACACTTTCACTGCTTAAGTACTAGAGACACTCTTACGTGTAGCGGATCCTTTGGAGAGACTGCTGTACTCTTCACGGTGCAGCGATTTAGGCCTGTTCCTGCGGGCTTTGGTCCGTGGGCGAGGTTTGACTAGACCCTGCTCTTCCATCAGGGCTTGTTGCTTCCGCCTTAAGTATTCCTGCTTAATCAGCTCTCGCCGCGCCTTCTCTTCCTCCTTACGAATGCGATCCTCTTCAGCCTTTCGCCTTGAGCAAACAGAAGGAGAGTTAATACAGCAGTCAGATGCCCACCCGCGCCTTAGACCACTCCTTATCTTTTCTTAACATGTGATTTCATGTTCAAACTCACCGGGCCTCATCACGCTTGAGCTCGCTCTCAGCCTCTTGCTGAAGTTTGCGTAGTCTCGCCTCTTCGGCTTTGCGCTGCTGTTTGAGGAGGAAGGCAGCACGACGTTTCGCCATTTCGTCCTCTGCCTTTTCATCATCCTGGAAGATGAAAGAAAAGCCTCCAATATACCACAGTGCAATTAAAACACAGTACTACAAAATGTGTAAACATCTTCATCTCACCTTGAAGAAGAAGCCCAACACGTTCTTCTGCTCGCCTTCTGCCACGCAGTCTGGGGTGTCTACACTGCCATCCTCCAGTGGATCTTTGAGCTCTGACAAGTCGACTTCAATCAGCTGACCCTTGACCCTTGTGCTCTCCTCCCCACTGGCAACCTCCGTCCTTGACCTGACAGCTGCGTCCTCCTCCCGCTCTCCATCCTGTGACGGAGATTGAGTCGTACTGGAGATAACTGGTGGGTCTGGTGATTTGAGTTTGTCTGAGAGGCGCCCTGTTCCCTCTCCTGCGCTGTCTTGAACCCTGAAGGTGGTGTTTCTCTGAAGGCTTCTCTCAGTCCTAGAGCTCTCAGCAGTACTCTCCACCTCCTCCCCTTCAGCACATTCTGGAAGTTGGATGTTTGATTTTTTGACACTCTTGCTGTTTTCTTTACTCTGTTTCAGCTCTGAGGCTTTGCTGCGCTGGCTGGAGCTAAGCTTGGGAGGACGGCGAGTTGGTGCAGCACAGCCGCCACTGATATCTACAAAGTGAACTGCATAAGATCTGGAGTCTGAGGTAGAAGGTGTTTGTTGTGTTGGGTTTGTGTCAGGGGGTGTGCTTGGGCCTGGCGGCACCGAGTCTGGAGGGGAGGCCACGCTCTGCTTCATGAGCAGGTTTTGCTGTAATGAGAGCTGCATCATCTGCTGCTGAATAGAACTAATAGCTTCGTTGAGCAGCTCTATGGAACGGGAGCACTCATTTATATCAGGTTCAGCTCCGTTATCCTGGGAGAGAGCGTTTAATCTGTTGTCTGTGTTCATCGGTCCTTCCTCTCTTTGACCTCCTTTTGTCTGAACCTTTAGAGCATCAAGACAAGAATCATCTCTGCTGGTCTGGCTCTTCGCTTTATTCCTGTCAGCGGATGTTAGCTCCAAGGATTCCTTGGAGTGTTTGAGGGGTAAAGGAAGAGTGTCGCTGCGCCCGCCACCCTTCTTAACAATGTTCAAGAAAGCAGCTTTCCCAAGCTTTAATCTCTGCCTGGCTGAGACCGTCTCCATCTTTTTCTTCTGATATTCGATCGCACGTCTCTGCTCTTCCAGTTGCATGTGAAGTTGCAGTAGCTCTGAAGGCACAACTGGAGAACTAAGTGCCGTATTCTTCCCCATCACAGTGCTCGGTTCTTTACCCAGCAAACCCGAGGCGGAATCATTCCTCAGTTGCCAGGGAGGGCAGGGGGCGACATCAGAGCCATCAGGTGTTGTCTTTTGGGAGCTGCTGGTACTTGAGTATCCGTCACGGAGGCCAAGTTTGAGGAGTTTTCTCTCTGCAAAGCTGGTCATCTTGACACTGGCGCTGCCCGAAGCACTGCAGCTGCTCGCCCATGATATGGTACTAGGGCAAGGGCTAGAGCGCCCACTGCAATCTTCCTTATCCTCCCGCTCGCTCACCTTCATGTCTTCTCTGAGTTTGGCTGACTCGCCCTCTCCAAATTCTCCAAATTCAGCCGTGTCATCCTCTTCTGGGCACTTTCCCCTCCCTCCCTTCACCTCCTCTTTCATCAGCTCCATCTGATCTTCTTCCTCTTCATCCTCCTCCAGGTCTGCAATGTCAGAGTCAGAATCGGGCCCTGCCTCAGGCATGCAATCTGTGGAGAAAGAACTGTGCTGGTCTGGCTCGTCTGACAAGTGAAGGAAAAAGCCTTCAGATTGCTTCTTTCCAGGCTGAGAGTCGACTGCTGAATCCTCGATCAGTTGCCTGAGAGAGCTAGGAACTGATTCCACCACTTGCGTGGGTGTACAGGCGCTGGGGGATTTCCTCTGTGAGGTCCGCTGGACACTGGTGGTTGCATTTCTTGCATTTCCCATGCCTCTGCAGCGACTTTCACCGCTCTCCTCCTGCTTGTTCAGGCTGATGCTTTTCTCTTTGGCCATTTTAGGGATGGCGGGCAACAAAGGCTCCAGATAATAGCTGTCGCCTTGGCAGTCCAGAGTAAAAGGGCCCGCATCGAAACAGGGAGAACGAGAAGCATTACATACTTTTGAGGCAGGAGCTGCACTCTGCATTTCCAGCTCATCCTGCTCCATGTTGCTCCCGATTCGATGTCTAGAAAATACAGAAGGGTGGATAACGGCAACCAGTTCCTCCTCTTCTATTTCCTCTTCTTCATCCTCTATGCGCATGTGACTAAGCAGGCTTTGACCACTAAGTCTATGCTGAGACAGACCCGCACCCAGCATGTGTTTAGGAGTAATGCTCATTATGTTGGAGGCTAAGCTGTCTTTGCTAATGGAGCGAGCGAGACTGATACTGTCTGCATCATCCTCTGGGGCAAAATGCAGGGCATAGGGTGCAGGCTGGGATAAAGGCCTGGATGAGATAATAGTACAGAAGGAGGAAAATGAGTTAAGTGGGCTGAACAAAAGAATTTGTGATACTGATAGATTCTGCAACATGAAACTGAATAAACTGATTACTGTCCACCGCTCACCTCGCCCTTCTGTCTGGCCAGGCCATTTTGGAGCCCTGATGTTGCACATCTGGACCTATCAGAGAGTTAGGCCTATGCCTTATATCTGCACAAAGAATACACAATCCATGTTAGGAAAAAAATATATTTACTTCTTGACTTCAGGCAGAAATCTCAGCTCAGAACACAGATGATTTTTTTTTTTACCTGAAGTGGTCTCCTCAACCATTTTCTGTTGTCTCTGTCTCAGAGGCAGCAGAGATGGGCTTGTGGAGCTTGATTTAGTGCTGCATGAGAGAGAGAGAGATATTAGTTGTGTAAATTATTATTGTATATCTATATTATTGTATAAATTAATAACCCCTAATTTACTAAGTAAGACACCATTGCTTAAATATTTAGTGCAGAGGCATTTAAAACGCTACCGCAGAGACACAAAAGAGAGACACCGCACAACGAATCATCCCACAGATCTTCATTTAGGAGAACAGCCAAGATGATGCTTGTCTGGGTCCTGCCTCCAAAGACCCAATCAAAAGCTACACTGGGAAATATAAAAGCCAATCGTTTTGCTTAAATGATCTGGTGCAATAAACCCAAGACCTCAATCATGTCAGTAGTTTAGCCCTAATGTTGTATAATTTTATATGTGCGTAACTTTTAAAACATCAGTTAATTTTGTTTTGTTTTTACTCTTAGGGAAAAGACAGCCAAACTCTTTTTTTCTGGACTAGTGACTCAATAGATGTTATTTTTAATGTTTATGCTGAGCTCGTTTAGATAATGCTTTAAAATTACCGCCCAAATAAGTGCCCATTAGCATTGCCTGCTCAGTTTATATTTGTGTCAAACTAATGCATAAATTCTGAGAATGTATACAACACTTCCCTGTGAAAATCTGTGTTTTACTTTAGGTTTTATATTATAGGCACACAAATGTGCAAGTGGACAAATAGAGATAGAAAACAGAACAGTAATAAACCGGTCAGTGCGTCTGAAACTGAGAAAAATGACTACATGATACCTGAGGTCAGGGCTTGTGGGTGTGGCTAGGGTGTCAGCAGAGTGCGATGATGTCAGGAAACTTCGTGTAGTGATGTTGGAGATGGGTACATAGGATCGAGAAGTTTTAGGCTGCAGCAGCAGTCTCACTGTGGAAATAGAAGAATGGCACGTTTTCATAACAGCCACTAACATTTCAGTAAATAAAAATATATATATATTCATCAAATCAATCTGTGTACATGTAGCGACTGTGCTTTTTGTGGTATTCAATCAAAACCGATGGATGAAGGCAGAAAGTGTGCAATACCATCTCTGACTTCCTGAAGATCCCGGGGTTGAACAAAGTCTGGCTTCACACTCTCAAACCACCAAAACAGCTCGGCAATGAAGACCATCACATTATTCTGTAAGACATCAAAAACTGACGATATCAGGAAGAAAAGCAAGACATGACAAAAAAGCAGCATAGCACAGGATCAAGGCACACTGGGCCTTCTTTGGATTTAATCCATCGCTTAAAGCAATTCACTATCAGGTTGTGAGACCGAGGGCAAGAGGAGCAGGACCACAAGGAGAAATCCATAAAACACGTCTTTTGTTGAGGTATAATAGTTAGGCAGTTAAATTTAACGTTGGCTACTTTTACTCAGAAATAAATGTACAGTGATTTAATGTAACTATAAAAGCGTTTTATATTTCCAAGCTCACCTTTAGTACCGGTGGGGAGTACAGCAGGTCTTCAGGCTTCAGATAGAAGCATTTGTTCAAATACTCGTTTGAAAACTCCCTCAGTAGTTGGATATTGTAAACACTTTCACCGATAGAGGGAACCTCCTTCAGACAGATATCTGCACAGAACAGGACAACGCTATCAGGCTTACTCTGTACTCTTAAACCTTTTAAATTCATAGATACTGCTCCTTTTGCTTCACAGTCATATTGCTCTTTTATTCACCTCTTGGTGAAACTATCCTGAATTATATAACATTAGGAGACAGAACTTTAGGTTCCTGCTAGAAAATTGACAGCTATAGTATGTGCTATACGTTTTGAGTGGCTTGAGTAGAACTGTGTTACAGTACCTTCAAGTCTAACGAGTTCTGGGCAATAAAAGTGGATCACAGCCAGCAGAGCTGTGCCATCACACACGTCCTTCAACAGGTCGTCCAACAAGGGAAAGTGCTGGAGCGTCCGCCCTGATAGGTGATCTCTGCGGTAACGCACCTACACACCAAGAGAAGGCCTAGGATTACACAGTGTGCACACATTTTTCTAATGAGTCACTGAATCACACACTCACTTGTCACATAAACAAAACATCTCACACGCTGTTAACTAATCTCTGCTTCTCGTCACCACTAACTGGGGTCTAGGGCTTCTCGGCTCTGACATGTCATGTGGTGCATGTGTGTCTTCACTCGTATAAATCGGAAAGGGTGCTAATGATTCTCAGATAAAATATTTAAGCTAAGCATATCACAGATTAGTAGTTTGTGGATGTGCAAGGGAAAAAGCAATAAACTTCACAATGACGTAACGAAAGGGGTTAATGATGAATACTTTACCACACGAGAAAACTCCACAGGTTCCAGTAAGCAATGAGCCAGAGCATGCAAGATATCAGGCTGGTGAGGGGAGAAAGAAATGATATTGGGAGGAAGTTAATGGTGAAATGAAAGAAGCCATGAGCCATTCTAACACTGGGTGGTACATGTACAGCTTTAAAGTGATGATGTGTTTGAAGTGCCCCGCGGTTACTACAGAAAAACAACTAAAGTAAAGCCGTGCAAACTTGGAATGGATGTTTTGGGAGGAGGAAGTTGAGGACTGAATGAGCTCAGCTGAATATTAAAGGACATCAAAAAGGATTTGAACGTAAAAGCAAACGAGCATGGTGATGTTCCTTCCTTTGCCACTAAGGGGCACTGTGTCATCCTCCTTATACACCTTACTGCATTTATATAACATCCATAAATATATTCTTTTCTTCCTTCATCCTGTTAGTCTAGTTTTTCGCAGCTTTCCATTCCGTTCTCCTTCTGATGCACACACATACACAACCTCACACACCTCCAGTAGACACATTGACATTCATACAGGTGATTGCAAGCAGTGGCACTTACAGGTACAAGCTTCCAGTACCATTTGGAGGGAGACTAGTATCCAAGAGGCACAAGAGGGAGTTAATTTGGGAGGGAGACACAAAGAGGAAGAGCAACAGACAAGTAAAGGGTCAGACACAGCCAGAAGGAATCGAGTCTTCTCCTGATTGGAAGGAGGCAGATCTGGTCTTAAAGATAACTGGAAAGGGTTCAAATGAAAGCATCAGCAATATCTATTTATTCAGGAATCAGGGGGGAGCAACTGAACTGACACATAGCTCAAAAGACACACTGTGCTACTAATGATGCAGCTAGTTAATGCAAGCGTCAATGCAGTGGCAACTGTCTGCACATCTGTTGATATGTTGAAAACACTAACTACCAAAAGCTTACTCAGCACAAACTTAATGATGACAGACAAAATTTGAAAAAAAAAAAATCCCTATGTTAAAAATATAATGCATTAGAAACTGGTTCCTCATGAAGAATCCCACAGCTTAATCATCCTAAAGCCCTCAAATAATGGGGACAGTAGTTTAAAAATATAAAGCATGATATATTCTTTAAGCATGAGGTGAATAAAATGTTTGAATATCAAATAAAAAAAAATGTTTGAATATCTGGTCACAAGTTTATAAGACAATGTCAGTAGAAGATAGAACTGATTACTTGACAATTAATATGCCTTTTAAGGACAAGATGCACACATGTAGGACATTAGACAAAGGCAAGAACATCACTTAAGACAGACTGTTTTCAAGACAGGGGAAGCTACACTCTCTGAACACTTTGTTATGTGCACGTTGCTCATACTCAGACTCCCTTTTGCCTTCAGCACTCCCTTCACTCTGCGTAGAAGAGGGACACATTCATCAGAGATTTTAGTCCATATTTACATGATAATATCATGCACTTGCACATCCATGATGTAATAGATCAGCAATAATGCTGAGGCAGAGTTTAAACAACTTCTGAATGTCATAGCAGAAAAATAAGGCTCATCAGACCAGGCAATCTACTATTGTTCAATTCTGATGTGCCTGTTTGAATTATAACTTCCATTTCCTGGTCTTAGCTGACAGGAGTGGCACCCGGTGTGGTCTTCTGCTGCTTTAGCTCATCTGCAAGGGTGTTTGCACCCTACTTTCTGCATTCAGAGACACTCTTCTGCATACCTTGGTTGTAGGGAGTAGTTATTGGAGTTACTGCTGCATTCATATCAACTGCAAGCAGTCTGGCCTTTCCCCAAGCAACTGAACATGTGTACCAAACAAAGTAGCCAGTGCGTGTATTTTTCTGAAACTTGTTTTTAAAGGGTGCTATATAAATAAAGTTATTATTGTTGTTATTATATTATCATTACCTTCTGGTGACTGGGTGACTCAAGAAGATGTTGCTTCATTTTACACTCTTTTTCTGTGATCTCCCTCAACTTTATGTTCACCTAAAACACCAAGGAATACAGCATGTTAGCACAGACAGATGAACACACAAATCCAACTGTCATAACAATAACACTGTTTAATTGTTACCTTGTTGATCCAAAACAACATTGCATCTTCCAGGTCATAAGGAAGCTCCTTTGAGGCACTGAAGGTTGAAAAGCGCTTGACACTGGACACCACCTTCTCTATGCTGATCATCTCCACCGTATAGGCCATCATCAAGGAATCAATGAGGTGGATGTGGGCGCTCTGGGAGAACAGATAAAGAGCTGTCTTTGAATCTATCGTTAGATACATAGCATTTGAGAAGGCTTAGGCGGAAATTACTTTTCCTGCCCCCCTACTGTGATAATCCAACATTCATGAAGTCTTTCTATGTATTAAATATTTGAGAATCACAGATTTACTTTAGTATAGTAGTAATGGTATAATGGTAATGGTATAATATTGTTTTTATATAATAATCATTCCCTTTTTATGTGTTGTTTTTGCACTTAGAGTACATTTTCAGGATTATGGAAATCATCAAGAGAAAATTGAAAATTCATGAAAAACTTTTTGATCCATTTTGCCTGATGAATATTTCTGTTACATTGGTGCATTATTTATTCCAACACTACTAGCTCACATTTGGCTCTGGAAAGTCATATTAGCTTGTTAACAGATGGTAAGTGTGGGTTGCCAGGTTACTGGGTTATACTACTGCAGAGGGATACTAACCACAATGGGAAAAAAAACTAAGAGATTTTTGGGGAGGTGTGTAAATCAGTGAAATGAAAGCAAATTAAATATTTGTTATTTTGTCACTGTTACAACTGCTACACACTAATCACAGAATCTGGCATTGGGAGGTTGCTGAAACGTGACTCATCTTTCAGAAAACTGAGTCTGCTTTTTCTGACAACCTAGAAAGCCACATTTTACCATTTTGATGGGAGAGGCGCTGAGATCCAGATCAGAAACTGGTGTGTTGTCGGTCTCCAGGACATAGATGCCTTTTCTCGACAGAGCCTGGATGACAGACTGGTGGTTTTGGAGTGAGGCGGCCTGCTCGGCGTGAAGGATGAGCCCGCACACACGACAGTAGAGCTCTCCAGACTGCAGCATGCGGATGATGGGGGGTTTGATGTGTTCCTGCTCATACTGGTCTGTGTAGAAGGGGTCCCGCAGGTCTGCAGGAACATGATCTGGGGAAAGGATTGATGGCAAACAAAATGCTTTCAAAATGAGAGCCACAATGTGAGCAGCAAGTTTTTTTTTTACCTATCAAAGTCGTATAAAGGTACAAATCACGCTTTACAACCACACACACAAACTATTTTTATACAACACGTGTCCAACCAATGCCTTGCCGTGTTATGTAACAGAGAAGCTCCTAGTACACAGGCTTTAAAGGGTATTAGACCGTCTAAGAAGAAACCAGTGCATGAGGAGAGCACTCAAAGTCAGTGGTTAAACAGCACTTGGACCTGAAGCTTTAAGCCACTGACCCAACAGGACTTAGTGGTGATGGTTAAGCTGATGGTGTCGTCCCAGCCAGTCTAGCATTCTCCAGCTCCTGGACACAGACATGCCAAAGCTATTTTTATGTCTTGGACATGTTAATCCAGGAGTTAGGGCCCGAAGCATTCACAAATTTTCTGTGTGTTGAAACTCTGTTGTTTCTTGTCAACACCCCCCCCCCCTCAAAGCCATCTGATAATGAATATCATAAACATACAAGCTAATGTAAAACTGACCTGAACTTGTAGTGGATTTAGTATTTTAGTAGTTCTGTCCATCATGGAGGGGTATGAGTGGGTGTGTACTGCTCTAAACAAAGTGTATAATTGGATAATTTACTTCTGTGATAAGTCAGTAAATCGATAGCAGGCAAAGTGGTATCTATTTTAAGATAAAAACTGAAGCCAGAAGGTGCTTAGTGTAGGTTAACGTAAAAGTGGATGGAGGGGGAAGCAGTAAATCTGTGTCTACAGCACCTCTTAGCTCAGCTATTACTACATTACATCTTGTTTGAATAACCACAGAAATGAAGGAATGTTGGCAAGCTAATGATGAGGTCTCTAGGAGTATCTTTGTGGGACCTAGCTCTTTTTTTAACTTTGAAGAGCTAGGTTTGTTTGTTTGCCCCTGTGCACAGTCTTTTTGCAAGGGTAAGCTAACTGCTTCTGGCTCCAGCTTCAGAGATGATGTGCATACAAGAGAATAATATTGATCTTTGCATCTAACTCAGCAGAAAATGAACAAGTGTATCGCTCCAAAATGTCAAATTATCTCTCTGACAGTACAGCAAACCTCGTAGCCAGACAGTGCTTCCTTGCACATCTTTGTCTTGTTAAAATATTGTAATGTCCACATACACAGATATGCCTAAAATGTACTGCTTTTAACTGCCATTATCTATGGTTTCTCTATCAAATGACTGGTTTAGACTAGCAATTACACCCTGCCAGGCTTCTTGAGGGACTGTTTGTTTCTAAGTCAAACATCTCCAGAACTGTGCGATGACAGTGATGAATAAAAGTGTGAGAAGAGAAGATAAGCAGCTATATTTGCATCAGTTAACAAAAACACGTGTTCTCATTTTGCTTCACATTAGGGATGATGCTGACTGTGATGTAACAGACAAACATCCATCAGTGGAAAACGCACACACAGCAGGCTCGGTACTACATCTAACTGCGAAGACCTCAGCTGTGTCTTTTACGACAGACTGCTTGCTTGGCTCGGTCCACATACAGGATCTATCGCACGCTTCGCTGATGTAGCGCTGCCATATGTGAATGAGAATTCCAGATCATGTGAGAAAATGCACCCCTGCATGTCTGAGCTCCTCTGCTTTGTTTTCCTCTTACAAATACCCTCACTTCCTCACTCTCAGCTGTCCCAGAATGGTTCCTCTTCCTCCATGGTTGCTGTGGTGATGGAGAGGCCGGAGGCGGGGGCTGGGATGCTGTCCCGGCTCCTGCTCAGTGAATCGATTTATGGACCTTGACATCAGGAGATGTGTGCATGTGTATGTGTGTGTGCAGCAATAAATTTGAAAGGAGAGGTTCTCCTCCATAATCCTAGTTGTTAATACTGCGTAGATATTTATCGTCTATCTGATCCAGGCCTTAAACCCAGCCCAGTGTGCATGTATAAGTCTTTGTTCTTATTCTTTCAAGCACAAAGGTTAGACTGACCAGCAGAAATCCTGCTGACAGTTAAGGCAGAGCTATCAGACTCTGGGCTCTGCAGGGGTATGCAACATTTCTCTCCAATAAGACAGCTCAATGAACAGTCCTCCTGAAGACAGCGTGTTGGGCAAACATAGCCTGTAAGTCAATAAGCCAATCCCACCTGAAAGCATGGCAAAGCACACAGAACTGAAAAGGTGGGCACCAATTTTCCAGGTCCTTTATTTTAATTTTAAGCATTTATTATTGTGCATGAGAGATCACTAATACAGCCATCCATCCATGTATCGTTTTCTAACTGCTTATCCAACTGAAATCACAGGTGAGCTGGAGTCTATCCCAACTGACACTGGGCAAAGGGTAGGATACACCCTGAACAGGTGGCCAGTCCATCCCAGGGTGAACAAAGAAGCACAGGCAACCATTCTTGCTACCATCCAAGTATGAATACAGATATGCCAAGTAACCAAACAAAAACACAAACAAAAACAAAACTTTGCCTCTAAACTTTGGGAGGAAAACAGAGCACTTATAGAAAACCCATGTAGGCTTATTGAGGGCAAACAAACTGAGAGCGAGACCTCAGCAGGTTCGAACTGGAAACCTTCGAGCTGAAAGGTGACAGCACTAACTACGCCCCAGGAGAATCTCAGCACTTCCACATCTACCTAAATATCCGACTATTCCAATATCTGTTCATTCAAACGGCATTCAGTTTCCATTTCAAAACTCTTTTTTTTTTTTATCAAGTAAAGCACAGAACAAAACATCTATGGACTGTACTGATCTGTACAGTGGGTGACAGAGCACTTAAGCATTATGTGGGAGAAAATATAATAGCAATATCCCTGACCTTTAGAGCCCACTATTGTACAAATTATACAACATAAGACTGTTGACTCCAACTGTTAAACACTATTAAAACTGTACATAAAAAATAATTATGTAGTTTGAAAACGACACACTTTTACTATCTGTTTATCTGTTTCTTCTTTGAAACTGTTTCCAATGCAGGAACGTTCAGTGTTTCTCCACAGGCCATTAATAAACATGTCATGAGTCTAAACAAACGGGCTGTGTTGTTCAGAGACACAGGCCTTCAGGTCCAATCCCATTAAACACTTAATCATGTGACTGCTGTGCTGACTTTCACAACAGACAACACGGTCCTCCCGGCACTGCTGTGTCGGTGTGTTTGTCAGTTTGCACTCTAATAGGAGTTCTGATAGTGTGGTTCAGTCTTCCACACTTATCTCCAGATGAACATTTTTTTTAAATGCTGCACGATACCCGAGTATTGCTACGCACCCATCTGTTTATGACCACAGCGTACCCATCTTCTGATGGTTGCTTCCAGAAGACACTTGTTCTTAAACATAACAATAAGCTCACTTTACTCAAATGGCCTCCACAGCCGCTAGATCTCAATTTAATAGAGCGCCTTTGGGATGTAGTGGAACAGGAGATTCAAATCGTGGACGTGCTGCTGGCAAAGCAATTGCATGATGTCAATATTAGCCAAAATCTGAGTAATGTTTGTGGAATCTATGCTATAAAGAAATAAGACAGGGTCCAACAACAATCAGGTATACCTATTGAAGTGTTCAATTTATCATTTAGGCATTTTAAAGGAAAAATGCCAAACATTTACCATTTCCTGCTTAATTATTCTCTCAGTTGCTTCTTTGTCAAAGTGATAATTGCTAGCTGCACACCACATTAAGCTAAGCAGGAACAAAAACTGACTGTCATGATAAGCGCTACATGATGGTGACAGCTGCGAATAAATGGCGGCGACAGTATACCTCATCATTTTCCTTAGTACCTAAATAGTTGTGATAGCTTAATAAACTGAGGATTGCCATGTCATATAGTATTGCTATTATCTGCATAGACTTTTATATCAATGTCTGCATAAAACAGGACACCAGAGTCCCTGGCATACATCAGGAAGAGCCAATGAGATTACGGGAAGCAGGAAGCTTGCTGAGGTAATGGTGATGGTTTGGAGTTTATTATGGACATCTTATCTCTGCCCCGAACAAACACAGTGTTGAGTAACACAAACACCAAGCTCTAGTCTACACAACAAGAGCATACAATATTTAGCGCATTCATGGTAAAACACTAAAATGCTCCATCTGTTCATGTGAGAGCGCTCATGCTGACATGACTGATGGAAGATGACAGTTATATTGTCATCTGAAAAATACAATGATTCCCAGTGTGTTGATTGGAGCAGAATTTAGCATTCGGTTTCATTTCTATGGTATTATAAGCCCCCATTTTCGGTTTTAGTTCCCATGTCAGCGTCAATTTCCTGAGTCATCCACAGGAATGGATACACTTTAATTGCAACTGCTTGACTCATAAAGTGGATATGAGAACAATGAGTTTTCCGTTCCTAAATGACTGCCTCCGGATCAACTTCCAAATGCATTATTGCTACTGATAAAACAAAAACTGAGACTTGCAGAGCACAGCTGACCTCCTGATCATACTCCTGATAGATCTGCCAGTGCGTGGCATAAAAACCCACATTCAAAGAGTGATTTCCAGACATTTGCAGTACTTACAGCCTGCCTATGTAGAGCAATCATTTTTAATATTTTAACAGACCTCATCAGAGCTGACAAAGCCAGTGACCTGTGCATGAAAGACTCATCACGAGATGTCAGCCCAAGGATTCACTTGCAGAAATGACGTTCTGGAGTGCTGCTATGTTGTCGTGGTATGAAAAGTTAATTCTCATAAAATACATTTGCAATTGTGGTGGTCGAAAATCAACACTTACAAAATAGCATAGTGGATTTATAAGTAGACTGAAGTCTCAATCTGCATAAACAAAGGACTGGTAACTGGAAACTTGAAAGCTAACGTCAACATAGCCTGATGTTTTCTGTTATTCTGACTGTTTAATAACACTGTTATGAATCAATAATGTTTAAACTGAAAAGGTCACAAATTTAAATTTATTAAAATTGTCATTAGTGTCATAGTAGCATCTGTATAACTACACACAACTCAGATATGATTCTAAACATGGACCTTTTGTTGGGTATATACCTTTCTCTCTTTCTACTACTAGGACAAAATGCACAATAAAATATTCATCCATACAAAAAGATATGAATCCTCTTGCATTCTTGACATTCAGGAAGGTCTCAGCAGCGCAAGAGAAAGTCTTACCTGTACCATAGGCTTTGGCAAACAACCAGCGGAGATTTGCGTCTATTTTGGCTCTTGCAGAGTCGTACAGCTCCAGCGGTACAACCTGAGCCTCCATCACCCCTCCTCCACCACCACCACCACCACCACCATCATCATCTGCTGTTGCTGCCGCTGCTCTCCTCCAGGTGCTGTCCCTGCCAGCACTCACCTCCACATCCATCCTGAACATAGAGACACACGGGCATTACTTCTTCTCATGAAGCCAACACCATTACATCATCGATTTCAGGACAACAACCGGGGCCCAGCTCACTGACAGCAACGGCTCCGTTAACATGAAATTCACAAAGACTCACCTCGTCTGACCTGCAGGTGCTGTAGTCGCCTCTGCTGCCAGTCAGCACGACCATTTATATGAGCCCAAAACACCTTCTATATGTATGCTATTTATCTGATTATCAGCTAATAATGTCTTAGACTGAAGTAACTATAGGGCACTTCGGGGCATAAATGATAGCTCTTTGTTCTTTTAGAATTAGCTTCAAAAATGAAACCAAAAAGAATATTTTTTTTAGTAAATGACAGCTGGTTCTTGTGAGTCCAGCTGAACAGAATGACCCAATATTAACCTAGCACCGCTACGTCCACTGTATCAGTGGCAGGTTAGCTAGCGTTGCAACATTTAACAGCAATAATATAACATGTAGCAAAGACTCACCTCTAAGAGCACATTAGGATCCTCTCCGCAGCTTTGTATTTGAGATGGATGTATTGTTAAAACGCCGACATGCTGGCCTGGCTTCAGCTAACGCTGAAATAACAGACTCCTCCCTGCCCAGCGACACAAATCTCCGGCCTCTCAGGATAAAGCTTCGCCTGGCGGCTGATGGTCGTTAATCCAATAATAATAATAATAACAGTAATAATAAAAATTCCGATTGGCAACCACCCCAGAAGTCTGCTTTCGAGGGAATCATTAATGTCAAATAGCTGGCTCTTTCATACTGAGGCTGTCATCGTCTCTGACGGAGGACTGGCGATTCTAACGGTGCACGAGCAACCCTGTTGTAGGAGCCTGTCTCTATGGGGACGGGTGTTACCGCCAGTTACATATAGCCACCTGGTGAGGGCGCTGTAGCGCTATTAAAATAAAATAAAAACAATCAAAAACAGCTGTGAAGATTAATAAAAGATAAGAAAAAAATCAGGAACAAATTAACGTAATAAAAAAAGTAAAACCTAAAACATAAGATTGTTGCATTAGGCAATCATTTAGAACTAAATAATTAAAACTAAAAGTTAAAACTAATAAGACTAAATATAATTAATAAAGCAATTATTTGCTTGATTTAATTTCCTATTGGATATTATTGTTATATTTGTTTTAAACAGACAAAAAAAGTTCATAACTACAAGTAATGTTATTTATTGTTTTATTTATTTATTGTATCCACTGTAGAAATGAGCATGTGTGAGAGTCAGCACACAGAGCTGGGTGGTGCTGGGGAAAGACTTATAAGGCACAGTAAAACAGTAGAGATGGCAGCCATCCCAAACTCACAGAACAGGGAAAGCAGTCAATGTGATCTTGTGCAGGAGAATCTCCATGCACAGAATGAAACTGATGCTTAAATTTCTCTTCCATAAAACATTGTATAATAAACCTTTTTTTTTTTTGCTCTGGAGAAAAATCTGTTTATTCTAAAATATGTTTTGAAATCTTTTTCTTTAATTGCTCTTTTTACCTAAAATGGTGCAAAGAAGTACATGAAATGACTGCATTTGGTGGCTCACACATCAGTTTTCACCGCCATGATGTATGTCATGTAAAAGTAGTGAAAGAAATACAATCTGCCTAGGTGAAGCCAGTGCGGCTGAAACTTCACACAGTCAGCGAGTAAAGCCAGCCTCCAGTAAGCAAAGGGATTAAATGTGGCTTTGTCACAAGTGTGCTGCTTTTCATTGAGGAATACGTCCAGGAGGGGGCGGTACTGGTCAATGTATATGTCTAAAACAATTTAATTGTAAATTCATGGCAAAAAAAAGTAAGTAGCCATAAATGTGGTTACATTGGACGAATGCTGGATAATGGTGTGAAAATGACAAAAATATAAATCAATCAATCAAAAATAAAGCATTTTTAAGTGTAAGTACTTATGTTAGGATATCACATTTTATTAGATGTTTTACGTGAAAAAAGGGACGGGGGGTGGGGAGGGGGGCTCAGCAGACACTTTATTAGTGTTCAGCTGATTCAGATATCTAATCAGTCTATTACCTAGCAGCAACTGAACTTGAAACTGAGAATCAGAATGTGAGTGGCTATGAACATACCTCGTGGACAGGTATTTCTTGGTATTTCAGAATCTGCTGATCTCGTTAGATTTTTCCACAAAACCATCTTTAGGGCAACTGCAGCTGTGTGATGCTATCATGTCAATATGAACCAAAATCTCTGTAGAATGCTTCCTGCACCTTGTTGAATCTGTGCCACGAAGATTTAATGCAGTTATAAAAGTAAAAAATGGACGAGCCTGTGTAACAAATAGTGGGCTGTGAGTGTGCAAAATGTTGACACTCAGTGGCTCAGATAAAAATGAAACATGTTTTATCTGGCTCAGACTCAGAATGGTTCACATACAGCAACGGAATGAAGTATTGTATTTTAGGTTCATCTTTAGTTTAATTAAGCTTAAGCAAACATAGTGCCAGTTAGCAAAATTATGTACTTAAAAAAAGTGTTGCATTATAATTCAATTCAATTCAATTCAATTTTATTTATATAGCGCCAAATCACAACAACAGTCGCCTCAAGGCGCTTTATATTGTACAGTAGATCGTACAATAATAGATACAGAGAAAAACCCAACCCAATGACCCCCTATGAGCAAGCACTTTGGCAACAGTGGGAAGGAAAAACTCCCTTTTAACAGGAAGAAACCTCCGGCGGCAGAACCAGGCTCAGGGAGGGGCGGCCATCTGCTGCGACCGGTTGGGGTGAGAGACCCTGCAACCCTGCCACACACACACATACACACACACACACACACACACGCACACACACACACACACCTACTGCTCGATAATCTTCTGACTCATGAACATTAACCATTGCAAGAAACACATTTAGTTACTTGTTCTGTTGTAAGCTCCCAGTCAGCTTATGCTATTGTCTCACTCCAACAGTTATTCAAGGAAAATAATTATTTACAAATATAAAAGAAGAAGCCCTCTCACATCTGACTGCTATCCCACTGTCTGGCAACTCTTGACTGTAATGTGACAGCACTGTTGGCACTGGCCTAAACCTGTCTGGTAGGCACCAGGAAGAAAAACTGTCAGCATTGTACATGTTCCATATTGTTATAAGTCCACTGAAACTTGAAGAGATGTAAATAATGACATAATTCCTTTGTGGCATCCTTTCAAATCAGCTATAATCTTCAGCAGATAAGTTAGCAAGCCCACAGCATGAATAGCGATAGTAGCAAACATGCATTTATTCTTATCTAGTTCAGTTAACATCAACAGAAATGTTTATCAGCAACCCTAGCAGAAATTTTCTTTTTCAGGAAATAACATAAAATTCAGAAAGACACACATTTTAAAGCTTAACAATAGCTTTTATTGAATCAAGACCATTTTTACAAAACATTTTTATTCAGCAAATATTTCTTTGCAAACTACAACTTTGCATGACGTTTGATTTTGAATTCATTCTTTTTTCTTAAAAAAACACCTTTAACTCTGGATTAGTTTATAAAACATGACATTTAAACACCTTAAACCACACTCCTTTAAAAGTGCAGGTGATGCCATTAAACATACAAAGGTCCCAGCTTCCTTCACAATTTCTGCCCCACATATTTTACAAGAAAATTCACACACACATACATTGCGTTTCAAAAAGCACTGGCACTATTTGAAATTGTGGCAAATGTAACATTTCAGTGTTCTACTACAGGTTTGCCATTTAACACAAAACAGGTTAAACATGTAATCATTGATTTGTGATAAAAGTATGCAATAAAGAAACAGTCCTTGCATCACGAATGACCACAAATCTATTACTCATCGCCAGCCAAGAGTGCTATTCAATAGAACAGGCTCAGATTTACTGAGATGACTTATACTCATTCTCAAAAGCAGCTCTCAGCCGGCAGGACATAGTTGTTCTGTGCTTTAAGGTCCAACATTTTTAAAGTATTATATCTTTGATACCTTTGCTCAGTTACTGTCTCCACCATTATTTTATTTTTTTTTTACAGAGAATAGTGTAGCAAGCAACATCATGAAAGGTGACGCTTTATGTACAAATCTGATCAAAGCAGACTCTGATAAGACTTAGTGAAATGTAGTTTAGAAACAAAAATTGTGGAAATTAAAAGGACAAACGAGGTTAGAATATAATTAATACTGAAACTTTAAAATAATCTATAAATTTTTTTAAAAGTACAAACATAAAGCAACCCAAGGATAAAATCTGTCAAGACCGATACGTCAAAATATTAAAATAAATCGAGTAAATATATCAACAGAAGACAGAAATAAATAGCCAGTGTACACACTTAGGAGCTGTTTTCTGATATATACTCCCTTTTATGGGTTCTAGTCTTCCCATACATAAAAAACAGAACAAAAAACCCCCCAAAACAATAAAAATTTAAAAGCATAAATATAAAAACATCTTTATCTTTCAGGTCAAAAAAGCACATAAATAAATACAAAATTACTAAAATTGTTCTTGTCATTAGTATAAAAACTGATAATAGAAAAAAAGATCATGTTCAGTCTTGAAACAAGTTTTTTCTGTGTCTTTCGTGGTGAACATTGGATATTTTTTATGTAGTCCACACAAGAGTTCAGTCCATTTTACAAGTTTTTACTTAAACTGGTCTGGGATGAGATTCATCTGCGAGTGGATACTTGTGGGAGGGCTGGAGATGCCCTCTGACCAATCAGACATGTTGGAATGTGGGGAAGAGCTGGACCATTGGTCAGGGGACCCAGGGGAGGGGGTTAAAAATGGGTGGTCAGGCACCTGTAGCTGGTGGCTAGGTGTGTTGTCTATTGGGCCTGAATAGCTGTGCTGAGATGGAGGGGTGAGAAACTGGGTGCCAAGGATCTGGGTCTCCTGCGGCATCACCGTGTGGATGGGCATGGTGCGGCCTGAGCAGTTGTTTTGCTGCATGTCAGATCCATTCAGCTCAACAGTCGGGAAACTCTGGCTGAGGGACTGAGCGGCTGTGGTGTTGTTAGAGTTCTGGTGCTGGAGCTGCCGCGAGTGAGCCTGTTGCATCATGTGAGCGGACGAGCCCAGATGGCTGGTTTGCAGATTCTGGTAGCCCATTATCTGAGACAGGGTGGCAGTACTGACACCATGCAGAGGACCCATCATGTTATGGGTTATCTGTGGCGGTTGGGCGAAGCTTCCTTGCTGGCCTATGCTTGAGTGCATCCTGGAGACCCAGTCACACTGCCCTCCTCTGCTACCACCTATAGATGTTGCGCCCTGACTGTTGGGGCTGGACACAGGCAAATGGGAGAGACGGGGTGGGTTAGGATCAAAAGCCATGCAACTCAGATCCTTACCCATGTTCATCTGGCCAGGATGGGAATCTCCATTCCCCTGCAGGTGATTTAAAGACATTGGGGGCGACTGCTGAAAGGGGGAAGCCATGGGAGGCGAGGCAACATCGGAAAGGTAGCCATGAGGTGACTCGAGGGAATCAACTGGTGAGAGGACAGCTGATGTGTCTAGCAAGTTACTCTTCCCATCCACTGACTTTTTCTTCTTCAGCCTATTATCTTTGCCGCTGTCCTTTCCTCCTTTTCCACCCGAGCTAGGCTTACGAATCTTCTTGCCCGAAATGTTTGGCTTGAGGTTGCTGAGATAGTCATTGGGGGAGCAGAGAGGTGGGGAGAGGGTGGAGGTGCTTAGGGGTGCGCTATGAAGCCCAGGACTCCGGACCACATTGTATTCATCCAGAAGACGCACAATGTCATGGTGCATGCGTTCCTGGGCAATATCTCTGGGCAGCTGGTCAAGATGATCAGTGATCTCACGATTGGCAAAATGCTCCAGAAGAACTTTCGCTGTCTCATAGCTGCCTTCACGGGCTGCCAAGAAGAGTGGCGTTTCTTCCTATAAAGAAACCAAATATTGAGATTATCATTAGTTAAGGCAGGCCACAAAGTCAGTCTAACTGGTGATTTCTGCTTCAGCAGGAATTCTACACCACTGTAACTACAAACCTCTCTGAAGCCCCACAGCATAATCTGGTATGCACCTCCCTAGAAATCTAACTACACATCGCAGTGATGCCGCCCATAACTTTTGTGATTGGCCGGTTCAGTTGATTCCAACCATTGCCACAGTTTTTTAATTTATCAGTGTGAGAATAACAATTATAGAATCAGTATAAGGAATAATAATGATGTATTAATGTATCACAGATGATCAGATTTTTAGCAATGTGACTTTTATATATCCTGCATGTAATTGGTTAAAACCATTGACATAAAAAAAATTGTTTTTCTTGAGAGATCTGGCCAAGAGGGCAGCAGAAATTACAACAAATATAACATTAAATTTATAACAAAACAGGCTTTTTTTTTTGGCACACCACCACCAATGATGTTGGCCACTTACGTAGGTTGCAACAACAATTCACTGTAGAAGTCTAGTCAGCAGCTGATAACAGTTTTTTTTTTTGTTGTTGTTGTTGATCTAACTAACAAATCTCAAACAGGACTTTTATACAGTGTTTAAGCTGCTTAAGATTGCCTACCTTTGCTGCATCTCTAAGCTGCTTTTCACCCCATCTCATCTTTTTTTATGTGTATGACTTATTATACCTGTTGTTCTTATCAAGGATATACAAGTACATGTTCTAGCAGGGAGGTATGCTCTCCTGGGTGGAAATACCCACACTTCATACACTAGATAATCACTGTAAATGTAAAGATAAATGCTTGTGGAAAACCTCCATTAAATGCATATCATTTCACATACCTTATTATCTTGCATATCTTTGTTGGCACCATTTTTCAGCAGTACCACAGCAGCCTCCACATTGTTTACAGCTGCAGCCCAATGCAGAGCAGATTTACCTGCAGAGAGAGTGCAAATTCAGGGTTTATTATCACGGCCCCTAGCACAATAAGCCATTTGTGAAAACTGTAGAGATTGTAGTTTGATAAAACTTTAGCTACCAGATTCATCAGTGGCATTAGCATCGGCGTGACAGTTGATAAGTTCTTCAACCATGCCCTCAACTGCTAAACGGGCCGCCAGAATCAATGGTGTTGTTCCATCATGCATGCGGGCGTCAAGATCAGTAGCACGGTTTCGGATTAAAATCTGCAAGGACACAAGATGTTTTTTGTTAAATTAATTTAAACTGTTGGGTCAAACTGGGACGAACTTTGTCCTGAAAATAAAATCCTGAGGGGATTTCCAGGGCATTTACCTGGAACACTCCCTGTGCATCTGCTGCCACGGCTGCATGAAGCGGTGTGCGACCCATGTTGTCCTGAACGTTGGCATCTGCGCTGGATTCCAAGAGGCGTTTGGCGGCATCTGAGCGGGCATAGCGGGCAGCCAGGTGGAGGGCAGTCTCGCCTGTACGGTCAGTCTGGTTATGGAGGTTGGCGCCTTGGTAAATAAAGTCAGAGATTATTTCTGCCGATGGATCCTCTTCCTCTTCACTGTTGCCATTCTCCAGTCCTCCACCGCTGCAGGAGGCGATCATCAAGGGAGTAAAACCATCTGAAAAGAAGGGGGAGTGGATCAGTGAGTATATAAGCATCTTCAGTCAGTTGTAATTGAAAAGATAATTTATGTTTTATTCGTTTGTGACACCCTGACAGAGAAATCGTGAGTTTTCCAGTTACACACCTGGTCCTCTGACATTGACATCCATGCATCCATTCTCTATGTCTCCCTGAGGAGGTGTAGGAGCAATGGATTCAATCCGCAGGTCCGCTGCATCCAGATGTTGCTGTGTCCATTTCCTGTGATCTGTATGATCACCCAAATCCAACATGGCCTGTTCCTCAAACTGAAAGACACACCAGTTAGTGTCAGTGTTAGTATCAGAGATGATAAAATTTAGAATGGACAGCTTTGGTGCAAAGGAAAACTCTTCTTACCCTGAAGCGCTTGCACTCCGGATCCTCGTCCTCCCATTCATTTTGATTGTCATCCATAAGGTTCATGTCCGAGTGTTTCATTGGCCTATTGAAAAGAGGTTGCAGATTAGAGCACCTACAGCAAAGCAAATACAAGTCACCCAAATATAGTGACCCACTGCCAGTGCCAATAACATTCACATTCCACTTTCAGAGTGCACTTACTTTAAGCCAACAGAATCCTCTCCCAGTGGCTCGCTGCGTTTCTTTTTGCTTGGCTCCGATGCTTTGAATCCTTCAGGAAACCAGAGCTGGCCGTGCTCTCGTCGCCGCTTACGGGACACCAGAACACCCAGGCAGATGAAACCCAGAGCAGCCAAACCGAGGAAGACTATATACATGGGGTAGAGCTCTGAACCGGAGGGAGTAGGTCTCACACCTGGAATGATTGTTTAAAATAAAATTATTTTACATGTGACTGAAATGCATTGTGTTTGTGTATGCATATACATGTATATGCATGCAAAATGTTATGGCTGAAACTGAGACACGTACTTGTGACAGCTTCAATGTAGGGAACATTGAGATTCCCACTGGTGGCCAGTGCTCCAAGGAATGCAGCTACATCTGTGGCACTCTGGAAGCATTCAGTAGACTGCTGGTAACACTGACGGTTGTCAATCTCCAGGTACACCACAGACCTATGAGCAGAGATAGATAATCACATTAGCATGAACCTTTTTTAGCCTTTTTGTGATGTGAATACAAATCAGTGTAATTATTTAGTAATTAAATGTTGAACATAGCTAAAACTCTCTTTGTTGTGCCCTACCCTTTGATTTGCAAAGGATCCAACTCCCTGCGTTTCCGTGAGCTGACGATGGACGACACACCATCTTTAACTTGATCCAAAACACTGGCTGGCATCGAAGCCCAGTCAGGCCACCCATCTGCAGAGCGCTTCAGCACATTGTGCTTAACAAGGTCTTGCTCATTGCCATAGTAAGGGAAGATCATGGGTTCTCCTTTGGCGTCACGGCGGAACACCACATTAGTGTGAAGGACACTGCTGAGCTCTCTGAGGAAGGCTGAAGAGCGGTTCTTAAGCTCATCTGGTGGGATGTGGACCACAAGAACTAAATGTCCATCAGCCAGTTTCTCTGGCATGTTGTTGGCACAGTCCAGTCCATCCCATTCACATTCTGCGTTGTTGCAGCCCTGGTCACAGTGACCATCAGCATAGTGGTCTTTACAATACTGATCATATAGAGGGCTGAAAAACAAAAGAAGACTGGGTTAATATTCTGATACCGACCCACAACTCTTTAATAAAATATCCAAGAGATTTCTATGGCACTTACTTGCATTGTCCTTCTTGTCCTTGGCAATCAAAACCATCATAGAGACACCCAGGGCTATTACACTGCCCATCACACTTCCCATCATTGAAGTATCGCCAGCACTGTAAAGCAGAGGAGCAGTTTTGCCACGGATCATCAAAATTAAGCGAGCAGTCTCCTCCATCCCAGCCGCAGGCGTGGTTGTTGCACACCGAGTTGCAGATGTGGTTTCCTGCAAACTCGTCACACTGTGGAATCTCGCAGCTCATCTCCACCTCCGGAGGTGGGGTGATGTCCCGGCCAAACCCGCCAACGAACGAGTAGTCAAGTATATGGCACAGCAGACCATTGAAGTTGCTGGGGCAGCTACACTGGAAAAACGGAGGGTCTGGAGTTATCTGGCAAGTGCCACCATTGTAACAAGGGTTGGAGATGCAGAGGCTGTCGGTCGGAGTTTGGCACTCAGGCCCGGTGAAGGTTGAAGGACACAGGCAGCGTGGACCTAGGTGGCCTGACACACATGTGCCACCATTCCTGCAATTCAGACTGCCACAGGCACGAGAGTCATACTCGCAGGTGGAGCCAGTGAAACCCTACAGGGGCAGAAATGAGACACACCTTATTATTAGTGTGCCATGCTTTGGTTTAAAAGGACTTTTTTAAGTGCTAACATTTAAGTAGATGCTATAATGTTATACTCACAGGTGGACATTTGCAGACAAAACCATGAGGTGTGTTACTGGCAACAGCACATGTCCCCCCATTTCTGCAAGGTCGCCCTTTGCAGCCATCAAATACCTTGTCACAACGCTGGCCTGTGGCACAGAAGCAAAAAGCATGTGTCAGCTGCTCTTAGAAAACATTTAGACTTTTGCTTTACTTTTGCTGCTGATCCACATTCAGTACCTGTATACCCAGTGCGGCATTCACACCGGTAGCTGTTAGTGAGTTGGATGCAGTTGTAGGAGCCTCTGGGGTCACAAGGATCTGACAAACACTCATTGACGTCACCTTCACAGCGCTCACCTACATAACCTGGTGGGCACACACACTGGTAGCCTCCAATGCGGTCCACACACTTGCCATTGTTAAAGCACTTGGGCTCATTAGTGAGTGGGTCTCTGGAGGGGTTGCAGTCATCTAAGTTGATCTCGCAGTGGACACCTACGGGAAACAGATAAGTTGGGTTACACACCATGGATACCTAGGCATTCATTTATCAAGTATATTTTTGGGAATGTGTGTATGCACATATGCTAAACTATTAGATACCTTGTGTTCCTCTGGGACACGAGCACTTGTATGTGTTGATTAGGTCGATGCAGGTCCCTCCATTTTGGCAGGGCTGAGACTGACATTCATTGATCTCTTTTGAGCAATTCACACCATGGTAGCCAGGGACACACTGACAATGAAAGATATTCAACCATATTTTGTTATTTAAATGAAAAACAAGTTTAGAGGGTTAACAGAAATAAACAGCCTCTTGATGTATCTATTATATCATATTTAAGACGGACTATGAAATCCATATCAGCTGCAATCCCTTCAGAACAGTTTGTCTTAATCCCAACCAACATAACTTGGTGGCTCAGCTGATACCCATATGCACCTGCAAACCACTTTGCAACCCACCTCTAGCCCAACTCCTCATTTAATGCTCTAACTGACTTAATCACTGTTAGAATGATTGTCAGTGATGCCTACTCTGCTACTGCACTGCCCCCTGGTTTCCATGCATGTTCACGAAAGGGTTGGGAGGTGCCTTACGAGTACCACATATATAGGAAGTTCCCAGAACAGAGTCATAGCACCAAATATAAATCAGTGTCCTGGTGACAATGGTTTATCAAGTAAAGCTGGCTTAGCTGACAGAGTCCTATCTCTTTTTTAAATAAATTAATTCATCTTTAAATTACTCATGTATCCTTTTACCTCACAACTGTAGCCTCCTAGATAATCAGTGCAGGTGGCTCCATTTTGGCAAGGGTTGGGTGAGCACTCATCCACCTGTTCCTGGCAGTAACTGCCAGTGTAGCCAGCTTGGCAGCGGCAATAATGCGTGTTTCCAGCATCCAGACACTGGCCTGAATTCCGGCATAAGTGTGCCACGTCAACACCTGCAATCAAAGACAAACGAGGAGTTTCAGAATGTACAAACTGCCAACCAGACTATAGCAAATGTACTATCAAAAGCTTCACCTCATAATCGAAATGAGCGTACCTTGCTGTTTAGCTGCCACCTCACAGGAAACACTTGGGATGTCACAGTAGAGGCCAGTCCATCCAGTCTGACACTGGCAGGTGTAGGAGGCACCTTGCTGCCAACACAAGCCTCCATTTTTGCAGGGAGCAGAGTCACACCAGCGCACAAGATTCTAATTTGGCATAAAAAAGAGAGAAGGTACTTAGATGTAGTAAAGAAGCCACGGCATGTGATAAGACAAAGATAAGAATATTTCTCCCTACCTGACAATTGATCCCTGTGTAGCCATGAGGACAGGTGCATTTGTAGGTCCCATAACTGTCAAGACAAGTGCCTCCATTGAGGCATGGCTTGGAGTCACACTCATTGATATCATATTGACAATAACTGCCTGTGAATCCGGGTAAGCACAAGCAGGTGAAAGTGTTGATTCCATCCACACAGGTGCCGCCATTAAAGCAAGAGCTATTGAAACAAGAAAATAAGAAATGTTAAATCGCTTACTTTCCTCTGGGTCAGTTCATCAGAACAGTTTAATAATTACAGATTGTACTAAGAATGGGAGCTACCTGTCAGTGCAGTCGTTTGTGTTGATCTCACAGTTGATACCGCTGAAGCCAGGTGGGCAGGTGCAGGTGTAGCTGTTCACACAATCGGTGCAGTTGGCCCCGTTCCTGCACGGGTTGCTCTCGCATTCATTTATGTCCTGCTCGCATCTGCCACCACGAAACCCGGGCGGACAGGTGCATGTGAAACTGTTGATGCCATCGCGGCACAGGCCACCATTACTGCAGGGATCTGAAACGCAAGAAAAAGGAAGTATGATTGCCACTCTTGTTTTAAGTCAAACACAAAGTGGGAACTTAAAAGGCTTTAGATGTGCTTCTTACTTGGTTTGCAGTCATCGATGTCTGTCTCACACTTCTGGCCAGAGTAACCCGGCTGGCACTTGCACTGGTAACCTCCCATTGTGTTGAGGCAAAGGGCGCCATTGCGACATGGGCTCTTCACGCATTCGTTGATATCGATCTCACATGTCTGACCTGAAGGGGAAAACAAAAAAAATGTATTGTACTGTTGGGTAATTATATATTAACTGACTACACACACATTCAGCCAAACAATCAGAAAAACACTAGCTGGAAAAATGTATACCTTGCCATCCTTCAGGGCAGATGCAGGAGAAGCTTTGATAATCTTCTGACTCCTTACATATTCCACCGTTTTTACATGGCCTGGGACTGCAGGGGGCCAGTAGAGTCTCACAATTTTCACCTGGTATGACCAAAAAAACCAACATTGATTGAATCACTCTGGTATTACACAGGAGCTCCTTTGAGTACCTAACCCCATGTAACAAAATAGATAATAAGCACTACAGTTTCAATGACTGCAAAACAGTTTTAAAAGCGACATAATTTTATTTTTTTAATTCCAGTTTCCATCCCACTTCCTTATTCATTTCCATGACATCTTAGCCAAACAGGAAAGGCCTTCCTGTTTCCTGCTATTGTTTGTTCATAGACAGGAAACAGGACATGGCGGAAGTGGGACTAGTGCTTGGAGTAGTGTCCGGGTCTCTGGCTTACATTAGCCACAACGGCCGGTTATTCCAAAAAACACACACACATGCTATTATCCCAGCAAAACAGACGAGCAGATCTTTCCACACAGAGACGCCAAAAACCAGACATCCCTGTCAGTAGCCGCTGGGCGATGTTTTCAAAAACAACACGGAATATAATAGTGTAAACTTTTTTCAGTGGAAACTTGGAAGATTGTGTTCATGCTATCAGACCTGTGAAAACAGCTAAAAGCAGCTGCTAATTAAATGATAAAACCAGTTAGCAGTTGTAATTCTCACACATAAGCAGTTACATGTCGTACCGGTGTAAGGCAGCAAACAATTGCACTTGTATCCAGCCACATCATCGATGCAAGTGCCCTGGTTGAGGCAGGGGTTGGAGGCGCACTCATTGATGTTAGTTTGGCAATTAGGACCTACAGCAGTTGGAATTAGAGAACACACTTTGGTTAGATGTTGGCCAAGAAGGCTCTCCTCATTCAATCTGTGAGCAAATAAAAAAGAAAAGTGCAGGTAGGGTCGAACACTGACCTGTGAAGCCAACTCGGCACGTGCAGTGGTATCCGCTGGTCATATCCTTGCAGGTTCCTCCGTTCATGCATGGGTTGGACTCACATTCATTGTTATTGATGTCGCAATTTTGGCCGCTCCAGCCAGAGTCACAGGTACATTTGTATCTTTAGTAGAAAGGCTTGTCAGTAATTGATATATAAATATGTGTGTGTACTTTTTTTTCTCATAAAACCTGGATCCTCACCCATTAAGAAGGTCCTGGCATCTGCCATGTATGCAGGGGTTGCTGCTACACTCGTCAACCTCGGACAAACAGGTGGCATCATTGTATCCCTCTGGGCACAGGCAGGTGAAGCTGTTGATGCCATCCACACATGTGCCTCCATTGTGACAGGGGTTGATGGCACAGTCGTCAATGTTGATGTTACACATTGCTCCTGTAAGACAGTAAATCTGGTTCTAAGGACAGTGTCACAAACATTCCTTTTGGATGATCTGAAGTGATCAATATCTAAGCTGGCCATTATTGAAGCCAAACAGCTGGATACTCCCATGTGATATAATTTAAGGCCTTACAGTTTGCTCACTGAGATAATCTGTGCAGGGTTTTTTTTTTTTTTTTGCATATGACAAAAAAGACAAACTCCCTCAATATTCAACAAATACAATGTGCGCCAAGCCTGGTGGCCCCTGGAGGCTCTTTTACCTCTCCTACATTGATTGAATAGGGCCCTGTTGAATAGGCAGAAGGAGCGTTTCAGCTGAATCACAGAGAGGGGGGAGCACACACACACACCACCCCCATCCAGGAGACCTAACCTCACCCTGGGCTGTTTACAGGGACAGAAGGCCAGACTTATTTCACACACGGCTGAGTAACAATTAAACCCCCCCCCCTTTTCTGATCTCGTACCCGGCTCCCTCCTCCTATGCTCTTCATCAGTCAGGAGAGGAGGGCCCAACTGCCTGATCTTCAGTTACAATAGTCCTCTGTCCCTCTGTGTCTCAGTCCTGCCGTGCCCTCCACACTCAGCACAAAAAGATTTTTTTTTGGGGGGGGGAGCAGCCTTCATATCCACACACACACACACACACACACATTCCCCCTAACCACACACCCCTGGTTTTAGCACAATCACATAGCCACTACCAGTCAGAACCGGATCCATGTGACCTGCGTGTTCTATTTGTTAAAGAGTGCCTGTCACCAAAGTTCTGTATTTTAGTGCATTACAGGTTGGCTTGCTTAGTAAATCAAGTGTTAACTGGCTTGTCGTGCAGACACACTAATAACCATCAGATATGTGATTAAAGGACAGCCTCTCTTTTCCTTTCAAAGTATCAGTTTACAGAGTCTTTGCAAGCTCAACGTCACAATCTTTTCAGACGGCAAACAAAGTCAGTGCTTTGTGTTAGCTGTGTGCATGTATCAGGCTGTGTTCCCTTTCTCTTCTCCTTCGTCCCACATAGGCAACATGACACCATTGTTCCACAGGAATGGGTCCGCCAGCCACCTGTTCTACCTGCCCCTCCCAAAGCTCAGGTGACCACCCCCCTGCACCTGTAAACTCCACCCAGCACTCACCTGTGTAACCGGGCTCGCATGCACATTCATAGCCATTAATTTTGTCGATGCACTTCCCGTAGTCACAGGGCTTGCTCTTGCAGTCATCCAGGTTCACTTCACAATTGAAACCTGCAGATCAGAATATACATAAGGGGCAGAAAAAAGGTGAAGAAAGTGCAGACATATTGCACTGGAAGAATTTCACAGTTGTATAATATTAAAGTCTCACCTGCAGTGCCTTGTGGGCAGGAACAGATGTATGCATTTTCTTTGTCCTGGCAAATGCCGCCGTTCTTACAGGGCTGGCTTAGACACTCATTGATGTTAGTTTCACACAAGCGACCAGTGTAGCCAGGGCGACACTGACAGGTGAAGGAAGCCAGGCCATCCCTGCAGGTGCCATAGTGGCAGGGATTGGAGTAGCACTCATTGATGTCAATCTCACAGTGCTGCCCTGTGTATCCTGTAATGTAGGAGAACAGCTTTAACACCCGCAACTCTTTTCTAAGAAAGACAAACAAGATTACGCAATAAATTAGAAGAAAGGATTAGTCTGGTGTACCTTCAGCACATTCACAGGTGTACTTGTTGGGTCCATCAGTACATTTAGCTCCATTCTTGCAGGGTGTGCTGGCACACTCGTCAACATCAACCTGACAGAGACTCCCTGAAAAGCCTGCAGATGCATTTTTTTAAAACAGAGAATTAAACTTCTTTTAATATTGAGAGGAAAGATATTTGCAGAAATGCAGAAAATTGCGTAAATTTGCATCTAAAAAAGGCCACGTGGTGCTGAAAGTCCTAACAAATCATTCCACAACACTCCCTTCACCCCTCCTTTTTCGGGCTCTTACTGTGCAGTGAAATCTTTCTTTCAAACCACATCACAATAGTCCACAGCTTACCAGCTAAAAACCAATCCCTACCCCCCAATTTTGGCGCTAAGCTCTTACACAAACTCTCCAGCCCGCCAAATATGCTAATGTTTCTGCAGCCCTGTCTGTTCTGTCCAGTGCACTCGTAAATGCTTCACTGACACTATTAGAAGAAGTAAATCATTTACGTTCAATCGGGGGACTGCATGCACGGCACTCATTGACAGATAGTTAATGATCCACTCTTTTATACCCTCTTTTCTTTGCTCCCATTGTCTTGCCAAAAAAAGAGAGGGTTAAAATGATATGGAAGCTATTTTTGTGGCTCTGTTTTTACTTTAGTAATCAGATTATTTTCTCACCTTTGGGGCACTCGCAGTGGAAGGAGTTGATCTTGTCAATGCACTTGCCATTGTTGAGACAAGGTTGGCTGGCACACTCATCTGTGTTGATGTGGCAGAACACACCCTCATATCCTGAAATGGGAGTTATAGGTCAGATCACGTTTCTGTTCTTACCACAAAGTAAAGGAAAAAAAACATGTCAAAAGAAAAGTAGTCTTCTTGTATTACAAACCGATGCTTTACCTGGCATGCAGATGCAGTGGAACCCTCCGATCTGGTCCAGGCAGGTGGCATCATTGTTGCAAGGATTAGACATGCATTCGTTGACATCCATCTCACAACGAGGCCCTTCATACCCTTGGAGGCACTTGCACTGGAAAGAACCCTTTGTGTTGAGGCAGCGACCGCCATGCTCACAGGGGTTGGCACCTAAAACATTAAATATGCAAGTTGTAATAAATAAATGTAATAAATCGGTTCTGCATGTTAACAGCAAAGACTCAGAATCATCAGAGGGTTGTAATCCAAACTAAAGGAGACAAACTGGTAACTTACCCAGAGAGCACTCATCAATATCCAGGTTGCAGGCCGATCCAGTGTAACCTGGGGGACAGGTGCATATTGCCTTGCCATTGACTGGGTTGGTGTCGCAGTTGGAGCCCTTTTGGCATGGGTTGCTGATGCAGGCATCATCAAGGTGGCACAACAGACCTGTAGCCATGGATGTATTACATTTTACTCTCTAAACATTAAGATCATGATACGTCTACATAGCAATCACAGAGGGGTCACAAGAGCCATACCTGTGCGTCCATGGGGGCACTCGCAGAAGAATGAGGCCACGCGGTCGTGGCAGGTGGCACCGTGGTGACAAGCTGCACTGGCGCAGTCATCAATGTTCTCGCTGCAGTCGTCGCCTGTCCACCCATTGACACAGACGCAGTGATAGCCACCGTGCGTGTCATGGCACGTCCCGCCATTCTGACATGCGTTGGGCATCAGCTCGCACTCGTCCACATTTTCTGTGCAGTATTGACCTAATAGAGAAAAAAAAGTTGGTATTTATTATCTTAAAATGTTATTGGATGATATTTTTAAAGCCTTTAAGTGAAAGGTACCTGTGTAATGAGGTGGGCATCGGCAGTTGTAGGTGTTCACCCCGTCCACACAAACACCACCGTTCTGGCAGTTGTGGCCTGGACAGTCATCGATGTTGACCTCACAGTTGTGGCCTGTGAAGCCTGTTGGATTGGCGTGGGGTGAGAACAAACGAGTCAAAATGTAGAAAAGCTCTTGCGACACTTGATTGCGGGTAATAATCAGACCTTTCCTTCCTGCATAAAAATAGATATGTATCCTCGTGGCAGAGCACAGCCTGTCTCCTCTGTTAACATCAAAGGCTTGTGTGGGTGTTTTATAGGCACAATAGCCCTCTTAACAATCAACGCACAGCTCCACAGGTGCCTGTACTGGTGCGCTATCTAAACGCATTCCAGCAAAGACACCCGCGACTGGCACGCAGCGTGACTTCAACACACAACATCACTTATT
Source organism: Oreochromis niloticus (assembly GCF_001858045.2). Classification (NCBI taxonomy): domain Eukaryota; kingdom Metazoa; phylum Chordata; class Actinopteri; order Cichliformes; family Cichlidae; genus Oreochromis; species Oreochromis niloticus. Next base: position 16,637,425 of record NC_031972.2, read on the forward strand.
CATCCGCATGTCCAAACAACGGGCTCTGTGCTGACCACATAATGAGACAAAAACACAGGCAAGTGAAAGCTTCAAGAGATCCAACCACCCTTTTATTTTAACTGATGTGGTTTGCTAGGGATAAGGAGGTAATACTTCCCATAAGAGTCCACAATGTGCACTGCTACTACTCCAAAGTAAGATTGTGACCTTTGGAACTAACTGTGACCTTCCATGAAAAATTATACAGTGCTTTCTAATAAAAATTAGAAAGCATGGTATGAATAATTTAAACATAAGTAAAATCCCTGTTGCAAAATCCCTAATTGTTTTTTCTCCTCTTCATTTCCCAGCACCTACACGTATGTATTGTGTGTGTGTTTTCTACACATCTGGCGTCTTGACTCTTAACAGCAGTTACCACAACATTGCGCAATAAATGTGGCAGACAGGCTGGCAGTGTTGATGTGAAAAACAAGATATTTTTGCGAGTCTGTGACCTCATGAATAGGGTGTGTAAATCTATAGGTTTGTGTGCATGTGGGTTTCTCTGCCATTGTAGGGGCTTGCTACCGATTATCAGAAGGAAACGTCTGTGCAACTGCATCCTGCCTGTGCAGGCTAGCAGAAAGAGAGGGGAAGAGCGGTGATTCCAGATTATTCCACTCCACCCAATCAGATTTTACTACAACAACAGACTGGTTTGTAGGTCAACTGATGTAACAGGAAAAACAATTGTGTGTTTTGTTACCACACTAACCATCCACAACTCCACGTGGCAGCTACCATTACTCTGTAAATTCATGTTTGTGCCATACCTGGAAGACAGCTACAGTCGTAAGCGGTGTCCCCCTTCTGGACGCAAGTGCCTCCATTCTGGCATGGTGACGGGCTGCATGGCAGATAGGGGTTCTCGCAGTGCTGGCCTGTGTACTCTTGAGGACAACGGCAGTGGTACGAGCCCACCTCATTCACGCATACGCCGCCATTGAGACAGGGAGAGGGAGTCTGGGCACACTCGTTTACGTCTTGCTTGCAGGTTTGACCAGTAAAAGCGCGTGGGCATTTGCAGATGTAGGTGGATTCTAAGGCTGAGCACAGGCCACCATTTGCACATGGATTGGAAGCACATGGGTTGGCAGCCTGGCAGGTTTTACCTGGAAAGTAACACAGTAAAAGTGAAATAATCATAAAAAGGGCTGAAAAGAGGGGCAAGAAATCTGTAGTCACTAAACAAGTTTTGAACATTTCCATACATACCAGACCATCCAGGTGGACAGTCGCAGCGGTAGGCATTGAGGGCAGTGAGATGGCATGTTCCTCCATTGCGACAGGGGGAGCTCATACAGGCGTGGTTGGTGGGGGTCAGGCACAGTCGGTCAGTGAAACCCAGGCGGCACACGCAGCGGAAATCGAACGTGTTGCCATGGGAAACAGCGCGGCATTCGCCACCGTTGCGGCATGGCGAAGGACTGCAGGGATTTGGATACTGGCACCGGCTGCCTACGTAGTCACTGGGGCACCTGGGAACAGACAGCGAAGAGAGGGAGCAGCAATGATTAGAAAAGCATGACTTTTTTTTTTTATCATGGGAACAATTATCTAAACAAAAGGGGAGTAAAAGGAGGGGTTTGATGTGTAAGGGGGAGGTGTAGAAGGGAACTAAAAGTTTCCCGCCCAGCAAAGTCCCACTGCAGTGTGACAGGGATAACATGTTGTTCTAATGCGTCTCTCTGGATTAGCCTCCCTCAGAACCTTGAAAATACATTCTGCCGGGACAACAGACGCCACAAAATAGTCTAGCAGTCTAACAGCCTGTTCCCATCTACCTTTCGCCCCCATGCTGTCCATACTCATCCACAATGACCGTAGAGATCAAGGCGAATGTGCCGCTCATGGATGACTGATATGAAGCTCTGCATTCAGGCCCTAAGCCTGCTTCCCTCCTATCCAGACCAAGGACTGTTACTGCTAAGTCACACAGCTCAAAGTGGCTGGTTAGTTGAACAAATTCTCTTATAAATTTCACAAAGATGGGTTCTGCCCACTGTGGTTACAGGGTGTTTGTAAAAAACAAAAACCAATACATTTTGACCAAAGAGTACAAGAAATTGACTGTTTTTAGCATTGTGCTAATGAAATGCACAGACATTATTTGATATGCAGCCATAACACTGCAGTCCCATCTGTCACGTGAGGGAGCATTTAAAGTCAGCAGAAAAGTGTTTACATTTGAATCGGGGGGCTTGTGTGACTGTGTGTAGCTGTGACCTGAGTGTGTGAGTGGTTATGTGTAAAGGAGGGCATCTGTTGGCCTCCTAGTATCTCCACGGGGAGCAGGTGCGCATGTTAATGAAGGCAGCTGTTGGTCAGGACTCCTTCTCCTCCCCCATCCTCGTGTCCCCTCCTCCTTTCCCCTTCCTCCTCCCCCTCCCTTCTGTCCCCTTCTCAGACAGGGGTGCTGACAAAGCCAACCTCTCCTCCGGGGACATAAAGAACCCATGTGAAGTCAGCTGTTGCAACTTCTGTGCCTCCAAACCACACGACTTATTCTTAATTCCTCTCTTCCTTACCTGTTCCCTTTTTTTTTTTTATTTCCCTTTTCACATAAATTATTTCCTTCTAGTTTTCTCTACTTCAGCTCTCATTCAGCTTACCATCGGGAAGGTTTTTAAGCTTTCTCATTTTTTCCTTTTAAGGGGACATTTTTCTTTTAAACTTTTCCCTTGTGCAGATTTCCCCTTGTGTTGCACCGGATTGTTCAAAACTCTATTGTTGGCTTAGATAGGTGAGACCAACAGGGAGTTTTTAGCAGGGCCTCCACAGGGAGTCCAGACAGTTGCAATTGGTGCAAGACTGTAAAAGCATTTGAGGTGACTTTGAAGTCACCAGGAAAACACACTGAGCGCATTATAAAGGTAATTCACTGCTGAGGTACAAAAATCTCACCCACTATGATAAAACCGAGGTGTTAATAATGGTGCGTGTGCCATCCTGTGTGTGTTTGTGTGTGTGTGTGTGTGTGTGTGTGGTTAACTCCCACGCAAACTGACTGTAATAGATCATGTTTGTCCTGAAGTCAGAGATAAAGATCCACCCACACGCTGAAAAGACCAGCAGCACACACCACGGCAACAGGTCTCTCCCAGCGCTGCAATGTCCCCTCAGGCCAGAGCAGATGCTTCCCCGACCTCTGACCCTAAACACTTTTGTGACTGTGGGACAGCCCCTTTGCCTTCTCTTCCCTCTCTCCACTCTCCCTGCTGGGCCTGATCTACCATCTGTCACTTGGGGGTGACTTTATCCTCTGACACAAAACGTGCCCAACTGTGCACTGGAAATGCCACCGCTGTGGAAAATGTCATGTGAAATGACTGAGGGCGGCGTACAGTAATCAAAGGCATGTATAATGTTGTCAGTCTTGGTTTTTCCTTTCATGATACTTGAAAATGTTCCAAGATCACCGACTATTTTTCTTCTCTCTTTTGATTTTCATTCGTCCTTTTGTCTTTATTACATATTTGCTTCTGCCCTTTCCTCCTCATTTGCTTTGTCTGGTTAGTTGATGTTCCCTTGAATGTGTCTCATCATTAGCCAAGATGTGACCCCTGGGGTCCACATCTGTTAGTAAGACCAAGAGTGGAGCAATGTAGCCCAGCTAGAGAAAATGAGAAATGCACTGGATTTGGAAGCCTCTCAAATCCCACTACACCAATAAAATCCATGAGAGAGAAACACTGTTATATTAAAAGGGTGTATAATAGTCATACAAAGATTGTGCACTCTCAGCCTGTTGAACCTAAAAAGGGCTAAACTGCATAAAAGTGTTTAATAAACATTGAATCAAGCTCATTTGGTCCGGTAAAATGCACATTATTGCTTGGAAATCAAGCCACCTTCCTAAACAAAAAATTACTCTCTACAAGTAACACATATCTTTAAAAAAGGGGGATCTTAGAAGGATCATTGGACAATAATAAAGTGGTTTCTGTTCCACTCTCTAAAATCAGTGAAGTTGGTAGAGGCGGTCAGAATGAGAAGAATTTGGCACCTGTCTGAATAACAGCACAGCCTGACAGTGAGCTCACTTTCATTCATAAAACTACGGTAAACAGCCGACGGCATAACTCTGATTCCGTGTGTGTGTGTGTGTCATGCACCTTGTTCTGCTGCACTCACTTAACAACGCTGTAAAAACATCCCAGCTCAGGATCAAAACCAGGAAAAACACCTGCCTGCCATTCCACCTCTTATGATGATTATCAGTGAAAGCCGATGGAGTCGTCTGGAGTCTGTTACTTCAGATTACCATCAAGTCAGGTGGGTACAAGTGTGTTACCACAACATATTAATTCATCATTACTTATTTGGTCGCTATAAAGGGTGGCTCACACTCCAACCAGATAACATTCCCCATGCACATGCAATTACTACAAAGATCAAGACATGTGCACACATTTTCTGACTTATTAGAAGAGTTATTTCATTTGATAACCTCTACTGCTAGAAATGAACTTTCAACACCCACTAGAGAGACACAGGCCCTTATCGCTCTGCTCTGACAGCATCGCTTTGAATCTCCTGCTTTGAAGGTTTCCAGATCAGTCTACAAAGTAGGTGTGAAAAAATATGCCTTTGAATTACATATGCAATGCGTTCTCTTCTGGGAGTTATATATCTGAAAATTACGCATCAACTTTGCTTCCAAAGTTGATGTAAGAAGATGGGACCTTTTTTTCCCACCAGCCTCTTTCAGTGCTATATCAGAGGGGCCCCTGGCATCTGGGGAATGGGCCCAACCGGGGGAGTGGCAGCATTAGAGCTTAAACCCCAAATAAAAAGGCAACACCAGCAGGCACCTTAAACCCACTAAGCACTTGTATGTCCTGATTCAGGGAGCTGAGCTTTTATAGAGACCTTCCTGGTAATCCTATAGGAGGACAAATGAAGAGCAGCATTCTTAGAGGAAGAGTGTAAAAATCATTTCAGGTTGTGACTGAGACGCATTATCATCAATAAACAACACTCTACAGCTCACTCTACTAGCTACGTCACATTAAGTGAAATTCTCTCGTCGGGTCTATTTCTGTCAGTGCAGTATTCGAGACATGTGGGGCGACAGTTGAGATGTTTATTCTTAACACTTACCTCTGACCAAAACGGCACCCATTTCAGCAAATCAGCAATAACAGTGAGTCAGTCACATAAAGGCCAGACCGAGGGCAACCACCTTTTAACCTGACATTGCCCTTATTACAGTCTGACAAATGGAAACTAAATTTGACTCACACTATGCTTGTGCCCTCAAACTTTAAAGTTGCCTACATTAAAAAAGACTGCTGCAGCTTCGTGGGAAACAGGAAGCCCCAGACCTTGAGATAACCTCTTAATTCACAGAACTGCGACCGAGTACTTCCCCACTGCAGACGCTTGTTGCTGTTTCCGTGTCCAATATCGCCACAATTTACATAAACTCTCCGACTTCCCCTAAAGTTACTCAGTCTTTTAATGTAAAGAGATTTGTCTTCAATCGAGGAAACAGCATTTAAGGTTTTAAAGCTGGTTCCCCTTTGTTCCTTTTGATTTTCTCTGGAGGTGTACGCTGTCACACACACTGAGACCATATTCTGGTTCCATTTTTAAAACCAGCATGGGAACCTTACTATCTCAGCCAATCAGTCAACCACACAGCTAGCTGTTATATTTCCTAATCTAAATCTAGCCTTACTCTACCAAGCTGACTGCTGTGATTGTAGAATGAATTAAAGCTACAATCTTTAGAGGTTTTGACTCTTGTTGAATTTACAGTTTGTTGGGGTTCAAAATCACCTTAAAATCCTTCCTTGAATATCAGCTCGAGAAAAAGCAGATTCCAGTGAACGCAACATGAATAAAGAAGACAAATCTAAATCTTTTCCTGATGAGTTTCCTAAAGGTATGAAGTAATATTGGGGGAGGGAGGAAGGGTGTAATCTTGGTCTTCATTGTCGGCATGTGATTCGACTCTCAAACTCGTGAGAACTGTGCCGAAAAGAGGATTCAGATCTGTCTTAACCACTCAAAACTGTGCCACCATATGCTGCATAACCACAAAGCAGAACATGATTCAGTGGTATGTCCGATAGTTGGCTCTGTGGGTTTGACATGTTATAACCTGCCGACCTTCCCCTAAACATCACGTGAGGGTGACCGCACAATTTAGATGCCCTCAACTCAACTCCACCACTGCTTTCCTTTTTTTTGTCACAGTGCAGGCATCCCCTCCCTTCTAACTCAGCGGAATTTCCACCTGTGTGTCATCAGCGCAAAACTTAAAAGCGAATTTGATGTGACACAGCATGGCACAAAAACATGGACCACTACTGGAAGATTCTCTGCTACAGACACTTTGCCCTGACCCCCCCGAATCTCACAGTGTTCCCCATGACTGATAGCTGCTTAGCTTGGCAAGGATGAATGATGAATGAGAGGGAAGCCAGGAGGAAGAGAGAGCGCGGGTGGGTGAAGTGATGCTCTTATCCTGTCTGTTTTTAATTGGACTGAGCAGAGATGAAGAACACAATAACAGCTTTGTGGGATCGGAGGGTGGAGAGAGTTTCTGTGTGAGAGCGTGCGCACACGTGCAGGGCGCTGTGTGTGACTGTGTGCGTGTGCAGAGCGTGCAGATTCACATATTGTGAATTGGTGCCCCTGGGCTACTCGCGTAGGTCCTTCAATAGCTCTCCCTTGTCCCCGCAGACCAGAGGAGAGGCAGCCATGATCACATGCCCCAGGGCAAACCAGGCCACCTCTGAGTTTCTTTCACGAGGGGAAAAAAAAAAGTGACGCCACAAGTAAAAATCACACATAAAGATGCTTTCAGAAAGCAACAGTTTCTACCTCAGACCAGATAAAGTTGAGGTCTCATTACCATCACCCTGTTGCGCATTCAAAACTGAAATGGATGCTACTGACAGACTTACAGGAAGGTCAGCTCAAAGGAACGTGTTTGCATATTAAAATGTCTCACCCATAAACATCAATCCACACTCTAAACAAACAGCCCCACAATCTGCCTCCCTGTCTGTTCCCACTTGTTCGCCCTCAAATTTCTGCACTTTATTCCAATTAATCTCACTCTCTTGACATCCAATCCAATTACATTTCCCAGCCATCTGGCTTTCAAATGGAGATCACAAGCGGGTGAGGTGGGGGTGATTGGGGGAGAGAGCCATTCAAACGACGGAGACAAGCCTTTTGGAGGAGGGGGGGGGTATGGCAGGGGTTTGGTGTGTGTTGTGGTGTTTGGGGTGGCTGTGGCATGATGGGAAGCCCCACTCAGATTAGTCACACAGCATTATTCTGACTGCAGGACAATGGGTGACGGGCGGCGGGCGAGCCCCAGCTGTCGCCCATGAAAGAGCAGAAAAACAAGATTTAGGACTGGACGCGTCCTCTCACTTTGCCGGGCGAAGGGGACTTGCATTCATTAAAGGGCTGATGAAGGTGGGGGGGCGGTTGGGCTTTTTGTGTGTGTGTGTGTGTGTGTGTGTGTGTGTGTGTGTGTGTGTGTGTGTGTGTGTGTGTGTGTGTGTGTCCGGCCTCCCCTTTCTCATCTCCCCAGCACTCTGAGGCTGCTCTCTCTTTTCATTTCTGCACTCCTTTAAAGTCTTTTCTTTTCAGGGAATGTGTGCAGAGAGCAATGCAGCTCTCGGAGGGGTACAGGAGCACAGCAGCCCAGAGGAAACTTAAGGGCCTCTGGTTGCTGAGCACAGACACAGCTCAAAGGCTGGAATTAAAAGGGGGAATATGTGGCCTCTTTTTCTTCCCCACCCGTAAAGAACTTTCAAGTACCACGATTGCCCCACAGTCCACTACTACAACCATAGAAGCTCCAAGTAACACACAAAAAAGACAGCTATGGTGTTTCCTCACTGCCCGCAGCAGCATCTTCATGTGTTGCTTTCAGACTCCTTGTTACTTACTTGCATTCACCATTTCCGTTTGGGGTGGCTTCACATCTTCCTCCATTAAGGCATGCCTCAGTGGGTAGAGAGCATTTAAGACCTGTTGAATGCATAAACAGATATATAGATCAAAACATGTTTAACTCAGCACAGTTTCTCTGTGCACACAGGAGGGAAATGAGCACACTGGGATTAATCGGGATTAAGTTGCAGGTGAAATCACGAGGAATTTATTCAGCAGTTAAGTTTTGTTTTGTTTTTTTAACACAGCTTTATTAGCAAATTTTAATGCACACGCGTCGTGATTTTTAAATTGATTTGTTCCACAAGTGTCCGCAGGGGATATTGGGAAGCCTGTTCGTGGACACTGGTGAGGCTAGAAGCGCGTGGTGCGTGGCTTTTTTTTTTTTTTTTTTAATTCAAGGGAGGAGGGGGGGGGCACGCTTTTGCGGGGAGAGCGCAGCAGCTGCGGGGCTCAGATGCGGAACAAAAGAAATCGTGGTGCAGCACGAGCCATAAAACACTCTCCTCGGGTATTGTTTACCGGGCAGACGGGAATAACAGCGCCTCCTCCTCCACCACCCCCCGCCTACCCGGCACTCACAACACTCTCCCACACTTGTAGACAAAAGGTGCTTGCATCCCCCCCCCCCTAAATCCGCGTCCCTCCGCAACTTCCATTATCTCATATTTTACATTAAAGTGTTCATAACAGCTTACAAATAGGCAGTTTATTGTCTAACACTCTAAATATCGTTTTTATAAAGCCTCAAAAAAGATTTGTTGATAAAATTCTTGATATAAATTTAGAGTAAGGAAAAAAATTAAATGTTGCGTTCACTTAGTTAGCTTTGGATCGTGGTTCCATCATTGCTGCATCTACCGCATGAGCTCAGCTGATTTAGTGTGACTGCTCTGCAATGAGCGGACAGAATAGCTCCCAACATCTTCATTTAGCGCACACCGGCGGAGTCAGCCAAGCGCACTGCAGCTTCTGGCTTCTTCACTTTCCCACGGCCAAGAGAAGCTCGAAAACTTTCATCGAGACTTATTTATGCCACTTTTTAATACTCCGATCATAATTATACAGCACCACGTTTAAATCACTCAAATCAGTTTAATCGAGTGTCTTTCGCTTCCTCTTTATAATTCACAAACTTCTCTAAAGCCCACTTTAATTGTTCCGAATATCACAGAGAAGTCTCGGCCATGCTCTGTGGCAATGCACGCTCAAAAATAAATACATTCTTTTTTAAATCGTTTACCTTGTGCGATGGCGATTGCTGGAATCAGAAATGTTAGTTTCACAAAGAAACGATACATTCCTTCTCTTCAACTTCACAAATGTTGTTGACTCCCGCGTTGGGTTCGCATAGATCCGCAGCTGATGAATCCAGGTGCTGTCTTGAAATAAATATCCAAGAAAAAAATGTGGAGGTAAATCCAACAGCGAGAGATGGGTGAGAAGTCTTCAGCTGGACTCAGTTCATAGATGTTAACCTGCTGCCTTCCGAGTTCTCAATGAAATCGGTGGGCAACTCTACAAGTTCCTCCCACTACTCCTCCACACCTCCCCTCCTCCCACACAGGACGAAATCACGCTTCCTCTGTCTCCTTACTCTCTGGGGGGAAGAAACAGTGTCCCTCTCCTCTCAAAGTAAACTTAGTAAACAGCAGCATTTTATAGGGGTTTTTAACCATTTCTTTGCTTCATTAAAGCTTGCATCTACTTCTCAGCCCGCCAAAGAAACATACTTTAATTTTCACTCATAATAAATTGAGACAATTAAAATCAAGATACAGGATATCCATTTACTTACTAACATTAACCTTTAAATACAGCCAAAATGGCATTCAACCACAACAGTAACAGAAATCAAATTACAAATTATTACAAATTATAATGTAATACCATTATAGCATAGTATAACATACCATATACTATATACTTGGTAACAACACAAAATTACTTCAAATGTACATAAGAGTATGCTGAGCTTGTAATGGCATATTTTTACAGTGTGGTGCTATTGCTTTTACTAATATATCAAGAAAAAAGATCTGTCTCCCCCATCAATTAAGCAAACGAAGAACACTCATTACCTAAAAAAGTCCTTACACTTATGGCTTTCTAGATCCACAACCTTTATTTGACAGCTTAAGTCGCCAGAAATATACAAAAAATTGATTTAAAAAAAAGGTAAATGTTTACAGCCTAATCTTATAAGCAATTTTTAAAAAGTGATATGTTTGCTTTATAGGGGGTGTTACACACAGAGCACCGTGCAAAAGTCTCAAGCCACTCCAAATTTCTTTGCCAGGTAAAGGGGACATTGTTTGTTTGTTTGGAGTTTGTGTGAGTGTTTGCAGTGTGCAATACTGCAAAGATTGGTATCGATCCAATAGCAAGTAACTACAGCACCAGTATTGCATCTGATACTTAACCTATAAACGCATTTTATGTAGGAGAGAGCTGTGTGTCATGATTTACGAGCTGAATCATCATCAAGTTGATTTTTACTTTCCACAATAATTAGCTAACACAATAAAACACACCTTTCAGCTTTTCATGTTTTTTGAAACTGGGTGTTTTGGAGACCTGGGATGCAAATGTGCCTGTCTTTAAAGTGCTTTGGGTCAGTTTCGGTTTTAAATGTGTTCAAATAAATAAAATAGACGTGACAGTCAACAAAAAAATGTTCAGACATCTTTCAAATTGCATGTTTGAAGCATGTTTTTTACAATAATATCGATATTTTATAGGGTCCGCTCATCTCTAACTTGTGCAGTCCTAATGAACTTTAAATTCGACACTTGGTATGACTGCCTTCATTCTTCAACACAGCCTGAACTCTCTTATGAAAGCTTTCTGGCAACCTTGTATAAGAGTCCCCACAAAGTGTTAAAAGTCACGTCTTTGTCACTTCTTTTCAGTTTGTAAATCATTCCATTCCATTTATCAGGAAAGAAATGATAAAAGATGCTTGATTGCAGGGCTAAAAAGTCAAAAGCCCATGTCACAAATGTTAGTGTCATGTTGACTGAGATCTGCGTTTTTAAGGCTATGACGAAATGAGCAATTTATCACCTTAAATAAATATTGATGTACCCATAAGTCTTGTGTTCAAACATGATTCAGAGCTTCAGCAGGAGGGTGGAATCGCGTCAAACAGACACTTTTTGTCTTCCTAAAGACACAGTCAGATGACTTCAGCTCATTCAGATTACTGCTGCCAGAGATTAAATGAGAACCAGGAGTAAAGAATGCTTTAGTTGTTTACACTGGAGCCCTTATACACGCAAGATTTATAGAACAGGCTTCTTAATCACTCTGTAATAACAGGGCCATTAGATCCTGCACGAAGGAGTCAAGTAGCAGAAGTTTGGACGCAAACAGGATGAACCTGCTTTTTCATATTGTAAACCACAGATGAAACCAACTGTGGCACTGATAATCTCAAATGCATCCCATCTTTAAACACCTTTGGGGCATTTTAAAACTTAGTGCTGCACTGAAAGTGGATGACAACTCAATTTCTGTTGTGTGTTTATTCTGTGTGTATGTGTGTATTTCTTTTTCAATGCATGTGTTTCTTTTAATTACTTTAATCCCAGTTATTTCTCTTAAGATGGATCAAAAGCTAATAATTCAAATGGTTTTTGTTTTCTAAATAAGTATGCTGTATAAAAAAACCTAAATAAAACCATCTCATGTCATGATTACCTACTAATAGAATACAGAGACCATTTCTGTGCATGAAACCTTTATGCATTTTAAAATAGTAAGACTAAAGGAAGTAAAACTGCCCTGCATATAGTCCCAGGATGTGGCTTTTACTTGTAAAGTCAAGTGCTAAAGCAACAACTCAAGCTTGACATGTCCATATGAATTTTGATATTCTGGAGCCAAAACTACAAAAACATCATAAAATATGGATACATTTCACTTTTTACTGCAGCACCTAGATTCCAGTTTCGCATGCTCTTCAACGCACGTCTACGTCTTTCTTGTGTAAAAGTATGCTGCACATACCGTTGCTCTGTATTTCACCTCGAACGTACAGCATTGCACGACAAGCGAGAGTGCGTGTCTCTGCGAGATTTCAGCGATTCCTTTTTTCTCTCTCTCAGGGCAAGTGAAACTGTCTGGGAGTAGCTGCAGAGTTTCAGCACCCCAGGGCAAAGATTATTTTATTATGAAGCCTACGCACATGTTGGTCCTTCTGTTGTTATGACAGCCAAATGGATGAGCGCCAAAGGGCGCTAGATCTCTTGAGGTGTGCGAAGTGTGGGAAAGACTGGGAGAAATGAGGAAAAAAAGAGGGAGTGCGTGCAGTCACCATTAAATGTGTTGCACAAGAGAAAAGCAAATTTGGAGTGTTGAGGGAAACTGCTGGAAATAAAAGGGAGATATGCATGGGCATGCAGCGTTGTAGTAAGAAAGCACCTGACCCACCGTGAGAAACGTCAAAACTATCAGGCACACGCTCAGCTCAAGTCATAGTATACTGTTAATACTTGCCCTTCTGCATCCTTACTACATGTGGTGAGGTGTGGTTTGGTCAGAGCATGCCGCTTTTTCAAAAACATTGGCAGAGCATGTTTGTCTGTCATGATACTGGGGCGTTTTTTCTTTCTGAGCTCTCTCTCACTCTCTCTGATTTGAAATGCTTGTTTGTTTCAGGGTATATAAGAGGCCATGAGAACATACTCCACAACAGATTCACAAGGTTGGAGTAGGGGAAGACCCAATGCTAGAAAAACAAGCTCTATCAAAGCTTAATATAGAAACAAAACCTAGAGAGGTTGGTGCAAAGTTCAAGAAAACACAGTGATTTCTTTTAGATTATATAAATGTGGCTGCCATTTGTAGTATGAACTCTGGCTGCTCAGAGTCTGACCTAGAGCACATTGCATTTTCCTTCAATCAGATTCCCTTCCTTCCTTCTGTGCTAGTAGGAATGGAGCGAGGACTGAGGTCCTGATAAAAACTAGCTCTCTACATGATGTCATCCTACTATCAGACCTTAAAGCCTGAGCAGAGCTGGAGATATTACTTGTGGTTCACACCAAAAAGCAGAAGTCAGGAAGTCTCAAGAAAGCACTAAAGACACAAGCCCAGCAAAATCGTACTATTTCCTTCCTTCAAATTCAACCTGGTTATTTTTGCTGTGGATTAATTGACCAAAAAAGTACAGTAAGCAGCTTACCAGGTACCATTTTCACTACTTTAGCAGCAAGGTAGTGATTTTTTTTAAAGATTTTAATTGGGAGTGAACAGGATAGACAAGATTAGAAATTAGGGCTATCTGGCGACATAGTCTGAGAGGCAAGGCTGAAATGTTTTGGTCAAGTGCAGAGGAGGGATAGTGGGTATACTGGGCAAAGAGTGTTGTCAATTAAGCTGCCAGGCAGGATGAAAAGAGGAAGACCACAGAGAAGATTCATGGATGTAGTGAAGGAGGACATGCAGAGAGTTGGTGTAAGAGCCAAAAGAAGAATGGTAAATGGTAAACAAACTGGCACTTATGTAACACTTTTCTACTCACTTTGAACTCTCAGAGAGCGATCTTACTACAAGCTTTTCACACACATCCTTTTTTGTCAAACCTAAGCATGTTTAACCTAAAGTTCACACACTCACACTCTGATGGATGCACTGGCTCAGTATCTTGCCCAAATATTCTTCAACATGCAGGTTGGAGGAGCCAGGGAGCCAACCACCAAATTTCTGATTAGTAGATAAAGCACGTTATCTCCTAAGCCTTTCATATGATCTGATCAAACCAGTGATAAAGCTCTGAGAAAACAGATGATTTTTGGCCAAATCGACCCAAGCTGAAAGTAGTTCTCACCTATGTGTCTGCGAATCTGATGAAGTATTGACTAAAGGGTTTGGACTGCATTGGCTGCTGTTTGTAGGAAAACAATCCTTTTTGTTGGCTACATGGAGATAAAGGGTTGAAAAAGCAAAGCACTTCATTGAGAAGAACACCTCCCCCGACCCCCGACACCTCTGGGGTGTTAGCAAACAACAGAGGTCCTCAGATGTCCCAATTATCACCTCCCTTTGATGGCCCTCACCTTCGGTTTTTAGACATGTATGCAAGTCATGCTCATTTCAAACATGCCCAGGCACTTAGCCATGAGAAGACTTAAGTTAGACAAATTTAGTATGATATTTTAGTGAAAAACTTCACACCACAACCGGATGAGCTCACAATAGTAATGTGAAAATTCAACTATTTTTATTTAGAAAAAATAAACACAGCTGAATGGGGGAACCTTGCATATAGCTGGCAACTTATGTGTGTGTGCATGTTGATATGTTCAAAAGACAGTAAAGTTCTATCTAATCTAATCTAAAAGACAGTGGAAGGCAGGAAAGTGTGCAGCTCAAAGTGAAAACAGCACAGGAAATGGGCTCTGATTCACAACCTTGTGACAAAAAACAGTACCTCACTGCCATGAGGTATTGCCTAGCTCACCCTAAATGGTGTGCCACAACCCGCACCACCCTAAAAGTAAAGCATAACTTTGTATGAGTTAAACAAGATAAATGCATAAATAATCTACAATAGCAACCCCCCTCCAACCACCACCACCACCACCACCACCAAAAAACCCAAAGAAAAAACTCCAAGATCTGACAAATTAGATTTGCTGCTCCACTAAGCAGACATTTGAAGCCTGTAAAAAAAAATGGCCTTGGCTAAAGACTGTAGTAGTGCAGCAGGCCAGGCGGTTGGTCTTTACAGGCCCACTGATCCAAACCTTAATAGTTGCATGAAGTAGTTGGGATTGCACAGCTGGAAGTCTATGCTCTGCTCTGTGTCTCCAAAGGAAGGCACAGTAGTCCCTGTATATATACCCTTTCATATCCACCTCCTCACCATGCCCTGAGGTCTCTCTCTCTGTGACCACTATGTCAGTGAGACTTTCCTGCCAGCCAAATGCTGGAGCGCTGAATAAAGACACTCGTTATCCCTGCTGAACAGCCACAGCTGTTTTTGAGTTAAAAGAATTTCAGAGAAAGAGCTAATGATTGTCAAACAGCTGAAACAAAAGAAAAAAACAATGATAGAAGTGAGGATGTGATCTCTGCATGCACTTCCTGTGGACGTGCTGCAAGTCCACACCAGAAATAACAAGTTGACAAAAGTCTCCTGTTCTAATATGGAGCTACCAGGCAGGAGGACAAGAGGAAGGTCTTTGACTCTCTTGCTAGAGAGAGTCAAAGACAAGACACAGCCAGGGAACCAAATTGGAACTGTGTGTCTTGAAGTTATGTGTTTGTGCATAAATGTGTGAACACGAAGACTGATTATGTGAGGGAGATATTTAGATATTTGTTCAAGTGTGAAATTTACTGATGAGATTAGGTGCTGGTGCTGTGGTTAGGCTCTTTGGGGGTGTGGAATGTAAACAAGAGATGAAGATTCAACCACCACATTTCCATCACCACCACCCATTGTTCTTGCTCCTTCTATGGTCTCCCAAAAATTACACACACACACACACACACACACACACACACACACACACACACACACACACTTTAACTTTAACTTTATATAGTTTATATATATATAGTTTCAACTTTACTAAGCAACCTTCTGTTCTGCTGTGCGTGCATTCAAGAATTCATGTTTGGAAAAATGTGCACAATGAAGCAAGAGAGGAAAAAGTCAGCAGTAATAGTTTGCAAAGGATAGATGATTAAATGAACGCACACCTGGTTTGTGTGTTACTTTCTGAAGAGTTAGCTGCATTCTAGTTTTTCTTCTCTGTCATAAGTAATCAAATGCTGTTTTTTGTCCTACACCTCAGAGACCAAGGACAAAAAAAAAATGTGTGTTTTTGTGGGTGTGTACACAGGCGTGCTTGTTTGTGAATTTACGCACCTTTAGATATTAAAGGTTGGAATGCTGATAAAGGACAAGTAAAGACTTTACCGCACTCCCTTGTGTTTTTTTTCTTATCTGAAGCACAGTGTGGCAAACATGGGAGTTTACTTTGTTGATATACTGTATGACTGCAAAATGTTTCTCGTAACACCTGACCGGTTGCTACTAACTTGACTTGTTCTGTGATGAGTACTGTTGTACCATACAGATAGGAAGTTGGCAAAAGGTAGATTAAAGCTAAGGCTGGGATTATTCTTTCCATGTGAATATGAACACAGACAGCTGCCGACACTGCAGATGAATAGTTGTTTTTATTATACTTTTGTTCAAGTTCACTTGATGTTTGCCGCACACGGTTGGTGCATTCTTGTGCAGTGTCTTGTGGACAAATGTACACAGTCACAAAACATTGGCAGGCACTCTGACTAAGTCATTAAGACTAGGGTTCATCCTCTGATGACAATACCAATCAGTAAAATCTTCCATAAGAGTGTATTGAGGTTTTGCAGACATGTAACCAGTAACCATGTGATGTTAACTTGTCTGCAGTTTTGCACGTGTGACAACTATTGTGACAAGGCAGGGTCAAGTGAATAAGGCCCCACTGACACAAGCCTGGAGACTTGTCTGCAGCTGGCTGTGAGGGAAAAATGAGTAGTCCCTGACCAATTGCTGGAGGTTGATTGCTAAAGCCACAGCTACATAGGCCTAAAGAGCAGTTAGTGGTAACCTGGTAAAAATATGTATTCCTCAACCAGTTGGCAGAAATACTGTTGTAATTTTTTTGGTTACTATCAGATTTCTGTCAGTTTTCTGTCACCTGTAGCCGACATCAAACACGCCAGGTTGTCTACAAACACTCTTGCTTTTCTCTGTGAAACTGAAAAGTGTGGCACAAACCAGAAACAGGTACCATTTCCCTTAAAAGTAAAAACCTTTTGAAACCTGCAGCACTGAGGGACAAGTTTAACTTCAAAGGTGAATGTCTGTTTTCACACAAACTACAGGTGAACACAAGGAAATTTTTGGTTCAGCGCTCTCTTTGCCACCAATTTCCCTTAGAGACAGCCAGCAACCTCCAGGAACAACTTCCAGTCAGGAAATACAGATTTTTTTCCTTTGCAGAGGATAGTTCCATCATATTCAACAAGGTGGACAACTCTCAAGCAATGTGGGCATAGAGACAGAAAGATAGATACAGAAGCTCTGTTTGCCAACATGATTAAAAATGCAAGGCAGGTATCATGCTACTGTTTGCTAATTAGCATTAAACATAAACTATAGCTGATGTTGGAGAGAACATCATTAGTTTTGTAAATAAACATGACTGACACCTGTGATGGCGACAGGTCACTGGTGTCCTTTGTGACAGAAGAATGCCAGATCGACTCAAGGGAAAAATCTACAAAACGGTGGTCCGCCCAGTAGCTCCGTATGGCTCCGCATGTTGGCCCGCATTGACCACACATGAGCAGGCCCTAAACACCATGGAGATGTGTATGCTCCGATGGAGTCTGGGAATTACGAGATGGGACCGTGTTACAAACAAGGACATACAGAAGCGACTAGGTGTAGCCCCAATTAAGGAAAAGATGCGTGATTTGAAGCGATGAGAACTCCGTAGCAAAAACGGCTACGAGGATCGACCCAGAAGGACGCCGGCCTCGAGGCAGACTGAAGAAACGGTGGATAGACAAAATCAAAAAATACATTAAGACTGTCAACGCATCACCTGAGGACGCCTTGGACAGAACCAAATGGAGAAACCTCCCGAAGAGCAGACCCTGCACCAGCGGGAACAACGCCAGGATGAAGATAGAAGTGAAAACTGTGACCACATAGTATTGCTTCAAGAAAGCATAGCCTGTAAAATATGGCCAATGAGCAATGAGAAGTTATTAAAGTACAAACTGTCATCTTTAGAGACAGCGGGTTAGCATTGTTAAAGTTGTATTAAGCTTGAATATTCTTTACACCACTATTTATTTAGTCTGTCAAAATATCTAAAATTAGGCACATATCCTCACTAATCACCAAGAGAATATCATCTATAAGAAAACTGTCGATTTTCTGTGTACCACATTTTATCTTTGTCACTAATTAGCAAACTGCTGATCATTTCCTCCCATTTATACCTTTTGTATCCACATGGTGGTGTTGAAAGTGAGTGTGGAACCATTTGAAGATAACTTGGGACCAGAGAACCTCATTCCAGCTCCCCTCTTTTTATTTTGGGGCCAACCTGATATGCAGCTAGATTGTGTTGAAGGAGGAAAACATCCACCAGGCATTCTACGCATAATCCAAGCTACCGGAGTTGGATTTTGATGCATGCAGGAGAGTGACAGGCAATACCCCAGTGATTATGACTGAAAGAGTTATGACCGCATGACTCTGTGGTTACAAGACAACCTCAGGAATTTGTTCTGTGGCCTTGAGAGGGTGACTGTAGCCTAATTCATAGTGCATCTGTGTGCGTGTGTGAGGGAAAGAGAAGGGAGAGTTAAGAGGACACGGATGCTGAGATTTCCATTTACCCCACAGTTCCACGTTCATTACAAATGCACCCGAAGTAAAGTGAACGTTAAGACGCTTCAAATTAACCCTGAGAGTGACCGAAGTAGTCTCAGCTGTCTCTGGTATCACTTTCCATCCAAATGGTATGGATGAGGGTCTGACAACTGTCACCCTGACCTTCCTTCTCTAAACCACTCTCCCAAGACTCACTCAACTCTGGGACAGGGTGAGACAAGATTGCAGACATTCACAATCTCCCTAAAAGAAACACAGACATCTAGTAACCACATAGATATGGTAGCAGAAATCAAGATGTCACTAACATGTTAGGATCTCCAACTGTAGAATTATATTTAATATATTTGGTTATGTATATATGTTCATGTATGTCTTTGCCTCTCTTGCACATCACCTTGAAGGTGACAACTAATCACCCAGAAATTGCTGACTGGTTTATTGCCTGATTAGGGAGCAACATGTGATTGGCAGTACTAAATGTCACAGAGATAAGTCACATACTTTTCTTTTTCCACTCTACCGCAGTGTGAAAAACTGTTTGCCCCCTTCCTGATTTCCTATTTTTAGTATGTTTGTCACACTTAAATGTTTCAGATCATCAAACATTTTAAATATTAGACAAAGATAACACAAGTAAACACAAAAAACAGTTTCTAAACCTAATAACGGGCTGGCCTAACCTTTGCAGCAACAACTGCATTCAAACATTTGCGATAACTTCAATGAGTCTTTTAGAGCACCGTGGAGGAGTTATGGCCCACTCATCGTTGCAGAATTGTTGTAATTCAGTCACATTGGAGGGTTTTCGAGCACGAACTGGCTTTTTAAGGTCATGCCACAGCATCTCAATCGGATTCAGGTCAGGACTTTGACTAAGCTAATCCAATGTCTTCATTTTGTTTTTCTTAAGCCATTCAGAGGTGGACTTCTTGGTGTGCTTCGGATCATTGTCCTGCTGCAGAAAACTTCAGCTTGAGGTCACAAACAGACATTCTCCTTTTGGTAGGTCTCACTGTTGTTCACTAGAATCCCAAAGTCGTAGAAATGGCTTTGCAACCCTTTTACAGACTGATAGATGGCAGTGACTTTGTTTCTCAGGGTGTTCTTTAGATTGTGGCATGATTTGTTGTGATTTTAGATCTTTTAAGCTGCTTCACTTTGTCAGAAAGGTTCAATTTAAGTGATTTCTCGATTCAACAGGTCTGCCAGTCATCAGGCCTGAGTGTGTTTAGTGAAACTAAACTCAGCTTTTCAAAAATGTGGTTAATCACAGCTAATTCATGATTCAATAAGAGGGACAATTGCTTTTTCACTCAGGACCAGGTAGGTTTGGATAACTTTTCTCCCTTAATCAATGAAATCATTATTTTAATACAGTCTTAAAGTTTTAATTTCAGTCTACTTTTGCACAGATAATACTTTCACACATCCAAATTCCTAATTTAATTTTTCAGACTACCAGTATTTATTGATCTGCAGCAGGGATTTGATAGATTACCAGACATGCCCCCAAACTGGTATGGTCCAGCTTGGATACAATAGCATAAAAACATACGCATGCACACAAAAAGAATGAAAATTAGATGACAAAAACATGGAAACCAAACTCCTTTAGCTTGGAAGCAGCAATAAAAAACAGCCAATAAAAAGCACACTTCCCCATGGATTTATATCAGTGCTCGGGGCATGTGTAGTGTGAACACTGCCAAAAAGTAATTGTTTACATTTTGCAACTTTTCTCTCGTTTTAATAAAAGTTATTTTCCACTCCTCTGAAGCAGACAGAAATTCCAGTCAGACTAGGCTTGTTTAGCTATTAAACCAAATTTATTCAGAATACTAAGCTCCATGTAAATGTAGTCAATGCAGGGGAAGAGGGAGTTGCCTAAATATAAGGAAGATAAGAGTTTCTTGTGTTCCTTGATCAGTTCCAGCTCTAACTAACCAGCAAACCTGCAAACTTCACATCCATCAAAGTCAACTGCATTTAAGAGCTACAGCAGACACTGAGATCATCACACATGCACTACAGGGGTTTTGATTTTTCTACTAATACTTCCGTGTGAAACAGTAACTGGACAGGTACTGCACGTTAATCTGATAATGGGGCGAGACGAAACCTTACAGGATACCAAAGTTATTATAGTTTATCATTACAGAGACATGAATGCCTGCTAATTTGGTTGAATTTAGTTTAATTAAAAGTCAGTGGCAATCCAACAAATAGCTGCCAGGTCATCTCACAAAAAAACATGAATGTCAACTGAGGCATATCAGTCCAATAAATACTTGGACTGATATCACTCACAATATTCGCATAAAGCCTAGAAGTGCTAACCAACCCAATATCTGGGTGCTCCCATGCAAGCACAGGGAGAGCATGCAAACGAAAGGCTCGAAGACAGACTGCTATGAGGCAATAGCGATAACCACTGTAAACCACCATCCCTTAAAGTTTTACTACTCTTAGTGCCAGTTCTAAGCCCAGATAAATAAGGAGGGTTGTGTCAGGAAGGGCGTCCTGCACATCTTTGCCAAATCAAACATCCAAATCATGAAGAAGAGATTACGTTGCCTTTTCTAAAGCCTGGAGGGAAAAATAACTAGAGGCTTCCATTTACGGTCTCACGGTGAAGCTATTTAAAGGATTTTTCCTTGAGTCCCTACTATTACTTACAGTTGTCAAGCAAATCAGTGGGAGAGGTGACATGGAAAATGTAGTAACAGGAGCCCTTAATCCTACCAATGACAGACATGGCAATAGTTGTTGCACTGAAATAAATAAAGTCTAGTCATGTCTGATACTGTATGTGGATCCTGTGTGCGGTCACTGAATTTACTTTTCTGCACTGTGGACAGACTGTGAGCACCAATTGGAAGCCATCAATTAAAGCCAGAACTTTGTCTTCACATTAAACTGGTATCTGATACCCGATCAAGGCTACTGGTTTCAACCAAGGCCAAGCGAAGGGCTGAGTGGAGGGAGTGAGGGTCCTCAGGGGGATGCTGAAGGGTGTGTGAAGCAGTGGCCTGCGTGCCGTCAGCCAGCCGCCTGAAGGGGAGGCACATGGTGCCAACAGCTGCCATGGTGAAACGCTAACCCCTCTAAATGCTCAGTCCAGTAAACAACATTGGGCCGCACACATGCCAATGGGGGAGCGTGGGTGAAGAGGGTGAATGGGGCAACCCAGCTGACGCCGTGAAGAAAAGAAAATTGACCCCTGTGAAATGGCTTATTAAAGTGTGGTGGTCACCATTCTGGGGGGCCAAACCAAGACATGACAGTAAGGGTAACTCAAAACCCGTCGCAGTACATTGAACATGATGCAGGCCACAAGCCGCAGACAGGAAGCCCAAGATTCTGGAGATACTTTTATTAGATGTATTTACATTGACAGAGCACACCACGAGCTTGAGACACTGATGACAGATGCCTTTATTTATACTAGCGTACCCAAAGACTGAGGATGAAAAGTTTATTGTATGCAACTTGAGTGGATGCTCTGTAAAACTAGACTTCTAGTGTTTTTAGTGTGGACTTTTCCTCCCACTGCTCAACGCAGTCGAGCAGTCCTTTTGCTTCTTTAAACTTTTAAATTGATAAATGCACTTTGCAAAGCTTGTTGCAACTATTGGAGCTGGTGAAGGTTCCCATGCTCCCAGAGCCCCCAAGGGAGTGGCAGGAACAGATGTGACGTCTACACTCCCCCTCGCTGTCTGTCCCTCCCACACTTAGTTTCTCCCTCTGCCTCTTGTAAAACAATCCATCTTCCACTTGTAAAAACATTACTTTCCACCTCTGTGGTATCTTCCCACAACTCTCACTTTAATCAACACCAAAACAAAATTAGCCCTAATTTTATCATGCACTCATTTTCCTAAATAATGGTAAATGTGATACAGGACCGTTAGAGTATAATCAAATAAGTGCACTTCAAGCTGTCATTTTATTTCACTCAACACACATACTCAGCAATGTACCCTACTGCACACACACACACACACACACACACACACACACACACACACACACACACACACACATATACACACAAACACACTGGAAATGAAGTTTAAATCGAAAATAAATCTAATTCAGCAACATCAACATGTGGCTTTTTGTTGAGGAAATATTCTCTACTTGTTCTCGTTATCGTGGTCACGTGCCCTTTATTTTCAACCACAGTTCTCACCATTGCTTGTGTGTTAGGTTTCTTTTTTGTCTGGGTGAATGTATGTATCATATATTGGGATGCGTACAACTAGAAGCACTTTGTGCATTTAAAAAAATGCTTTACCAGAAAAAACTATTTTTTTTCAGTGCATCTCTTGGAAAGTCAGGCAAAAGTCAGCCTTATGTTCAATCACCGGAGCAACAATGTCCCCATCTGGTGGTGTTTTCAAGAGCCAGAAGGTGGTTAGCCTGTCATTTTTTATGCTGTCTGTGTAGTTGTTAGCATGTTTAAGTGATTCCTGCTTTTACAAGTGAAATATGTAACGATAAAAAGGCCAGAATCATTATTTTTAATCCAATCTTGGATTGTAAGCAGTGAATTTCAGAGGTTACTAGTTCTGGTTTTATTAGTTCTGTGACAGGAGAATAACACAAAAGCTATCTCACGTTTGCTTCTGGGGCAGGATGCCATTTTGAAAACACCACCAAACTAAATTGAAGGTCAAAGGACCACAGACAAATGTTTGAGCACATATACTTTATTTCAGGGTTTCTACCAGGTCACATCCAAATTTACTCCAAAGCATTTCAGAGGTCATACAGTGAGCATTTACCGTGGCATATTTAAGCCTGAACTGTGCAGCAAAAGTGCATTTACTTTTCACACCTATAATGCTTTCAGTATGTAAATGGGATTGTGAAACAATTAATTCTACTTGCAGTGGAGTATTTTTCAGATTTCTGTGTTCCTTCAAGAAATTGAGTAAAGTGCTGAGACTTCCTTAACCAACAAATTATACTTGTAAGATATTGTAGACTAACTGTGACTTTCTTTTCTATTTTATTTGCTTCTAAATGACAGCATCTCTGCAATTGGTAAGAGCTGTAAGGCACTATGATGGGTTTTTATGCTGGGAAAGACAAAGGGATGTGAGAGATTCTCTGATAGAAGATGGTCTACTATCACCCTGATCTTTGTCAAACCAGGCCCACACCTGCCTATACAATTTTTTCTATCACTCCATTAACAGCAAGTGTCCGCGTGTGTATGTGTGTGTGTACATATGTGTGTTTGTGCTTTTATTGCTAGCATGGTGATGAACAATTTAAGTTTTAGGGCGGTCCACACCTTCTGACACCAACTGAAGCTAAATTTTAGCACAAGCGTTAAGATAGCAGTTGCGGTTAAAACTATGCGTATGTGTGTGTGTGTGTGTGTGTGTGTGTGTGTGTGTGTGTGTGTGTGTGTGTGTGTGTGAGAGAGAGAGAGAGATTACCAAAAACAATGAAAAAAAGATGTTTTTATTTGTTATTCCCTGCTCCTATCTCAGTCATCACACACCTGCCACAGATGAGAGATGAACACAAACATACGTGCCTCAGCAAGGTTAAACTCATTCCTTCGCTATTATCTGGAGACCCTGTGCCATTAACAAACCGCGGGGTCTCAGGATGATATTGAGGGGCTTATCTGGAGTTGAGACAGTGGTTAACCAAACATTATCCGCTCTCCCAGCTTTACTGCAAACATGACCTTAATGACAGGGTAGGCAGGGTCTCTGAGGACAAACGCTGCCAGTGTCACAACTGGTGTGTACCCACAGGAAGCGAGCCCGGCAGATAGTGCTGATTAGCTGAGTACAATGAAGTGTTGAGATTTGCAGAGTGAGTAATGGACTTCAGGTGCAGCCACCGCTTGTCATTTAAATGTCAAACTCTCAACTTCAATATCAAGCTCTCAGATAATTTAAGTTTGGGCCATGTTTACAAGATAGGTTCTATAAATATGTAAATTTTAAGAACAATTTCCACAATGCTTAGAGTACTTCATTCTTTGAGGTGGAGTGTTGCAAACGAAGTCTAGAGAAGATGAACCATAAAATGGGAAGTGATGTGTTTGTGGTTTCATGTGTGGAGGGGGTGCAGATATAATTTACTGTGTGTGTGTGTGTGTGTGTGTGTGTGTGTGTGTGTGTGTGTGTGTGTGTGTGTGTGCATAAGGGAAGTTATAAAGACAGTTTTGGTTGTTGATAAATACATTCATAAAATTGTTAAATTGTGAATTTTAAACTATGTTATTATGCCTAATAAAATATTTACTAAACACACATACTGGTCAATTTATTAGATACACCTTGTTATACACAGTTTGGGCCTCCTTTTGCCTTCAGAACTGCTTTAATACTTCATGGTTCTCTAACCCATTTTCATAGATTTTGTTCTGTATTAACACAATAGCATAGCACAGATTTGGTGGCTGCACATCCATGATGCAAATATTTCGTTACACCACATCCCAAAGGTGCTTTATTGGTTTGAGATCAAGTTACAGTGAGTACAGTGAGCTCACTGTCATGTTAGAGGAACTATTTTAAGATGGTTTGAGCTTTTCATAAAGGTGAGACCATGCAAATAGTAGCTTGCATGGACCAGTTTGCTGCTGTTAGCTGACAGGAGTGTCACCTGGAGTGGTTTTCTGCTTCAAGGTTCAACATGTTGCATATTCAGAGATGGTATTCTGCTTACTTCGATTTTAACAAGTGGTTATTTAAGTTATTTTTGTCTTCAGATCAGATTTCAAAGCAGTCTGGCCATTCTCCTTTGACCTCTGGCATCAGCAAGATATCTTTGCCCATAGAACTGCTGCTCATTTAATTTTTTTTCTTTTTTAGTCCTTTCTCTGTAAACCTAAAAATAGCTGTGCAGGAAAATCCCAGAACATCAGGCATCTTCTAAAATGCTCAAACCAGCCATCTGGCATCAACAACCATGTCATGTTTGGAGTCACGTAATGCTCATGCTTAATGCTCAGAATGAACTACAGCACTTTTGCACTTAAATACATGCTTACATAAATGCACTGAGTTTCTTTAGTGTAAATGGCTCATTAGATATTTGCATTAATGAGCAGTTCCACAGGTGTACCCAAGAAAGTGGGTTGTGAGCTTATTTCTGTACTGAATATTTTTAGTGAAATTTCTCATATATATATATGGAGTCAGTCTTTAAAATTGTTATAAAAGAACATAAATAAAGATACTTCTGGCGTCTTAATTACAAAGGGGTCACCAGTGCTGGTAGCTTCATATGTTTGATTTTGTAGGTTTGGTAAGGGGGGGTCGACCTAGGATGGAATATAAATAAATATTAAATTTGCTTAATGCTGGCTCTAATCTGAACATTCCACTGGAGATATAACATGATAACGCTGTGTTAAAATATAAAAAAGCATTAGAAAAAGCTTGAAACTGGCTTCAGCTTCTAATTTGCAGGCAGCAGTTGCTTGGAAATGTAATCATGAGAAATACTCCTTTAGATTTCATTACAATATTTACTATAATAATAATAATAAATGTAAAAAAAAATTTGTTTTTAAAATTACTTTCTTTCACATGTCAAGTAGTTGTTACATTATTAGAAGCCAGGGCTTAGGAGGAGCTCCACATTACTCAAGACACTTTTCCTGCATGGAAAGGACAAGCCAGGGGGATTTTAGGTGTAAACGAGAGGGTCTGTTCAAACCTGCCCCATGGCCTCGAAGTCTCCTGACACAGTCTAGTGGGAGGGCAGGTTTCGGTTGACAAGTCTGAGCGAAAGTTGAGGAAAAGGGGGTGTGTGAACAAGACACAGACGTATACTCACATGCTGGGTGTTTAAACTCTGCCAAGGAGAGTGTTTGGTTTCTGTTGTTTGTCTTTTCCAACCACAATTTTATAAGGTGGACTCCATTTGCTTTTAAAAAAAAAGGGAGGGGGGCGGGGGGTTATGACATAAAGCTTGCTGGTGAAGGAGTAATTGTACTGTCATGGAAGGTTATAATGCATTCCTATTACAGCGACAGGACTCTATCCATCCACCCACCATTTCATTTTCTTAACAGCGTATCCAGTTTAGGTCATATGAGGCCTCAAGCCTAATCCTTGTCATAAGGTCAGAGGTGAGTTACACCCCGGACAGGTCGCCACTTTATCACAAGACTGTTTTTCTTCTGTCGTACTTTATTATTTTCTTTCTGTTCTGTGCTTTCAGATTATCTTCAGAAACGCAACAACAGTGTGCCTAAATCTGGAAAAATAAGATTTTTTTTTTTCATCATTTTGCTTTTAACTTTTTTTCAGATCCTCTCGTCTTCGGTGGCCTCTTGTTTTTACCTATTTATTAAACGCACAATACAGGCAAAAGTATCTGGGCCATCTACACATTTTAACAGCAAGACCTTTTTTATGGCATCAGGCCCCACTTTGCAGCTATAGCAACTTCTGTTTCTCTGGAAAGAGTTTCTATATGTTCTGCACTTTCGAATTGTCTGTGGAAAGTTTTGGTCTTTCATCAAGACAAGCGCTTGTGAAATCAGACACTAATGTTGCACGCTTGCAGTCTCTGCTCTAGTTCATCCCAAAGGTGTTCAGTAGGGTTGAGGTCAGGGCTCTTTTGAGAGCCAATCAAGTTCTTCCACACCAAACTCACCCAACCATGTATTTTTGGACTTTGCTTTGTGCACCAGTTAACAACCATGCTGGAACAGGAAACAGCCTTATTCAAACTGTTTCCAAAAAGTTAGAAGCACAGAATTGTCCAAAATGTTGTGGTAAGCTGAAGCATTAATAAGATTTCCCCTTCACTGGAACTAAGAGGCTCAAGACAAAGCCCAGAAAAAACAACGATCAAGAGGTGTGGCCAATTATTTTTATCTGTATAGTGTGTGCAGTGGCAAGAGATGTTTTTTTTCTTGCAATCCCCTGCATTTGCTTCTGATGTGGAAACTGAACTTTACATACTATGTCTGTGGAAGTTCACATTCAAGATCAACAACATTCCCAATAAGACAACAGTAAGACAGCACACAAGTGTCTTGAATCCAGTCTTTATATTTACTACTGCTGTTGGTTGCAGAAGAGAATATTGCTGCTATCTAAATATTCAGTCCCATACTGATGTTGTCTCAACTGCAATAATGTACACAGACTTTTTAGTAATTCAATTATACTTCATATTTTCATACAAAAATCTGCAATAATCTATATAACTTTAAGAATGCTTGTACAACTCATATACTTTAAGACATATATGGCACTACTTGTATATATCTCATGCAATTCAGAGCTGTAGTTTGATACAATATGTATGTATATTTATACCTGTACGTCATATTCTTATATTACCCTATTTTCTCTTATTTTTGATTCACTATAGTTTCGCACTGTGGCTGGGGGATTTTTTTTTTATTCTTCTATGTTCTGTATATGTTGCAGAACTGACAATAAGGTTGACTTTGACTTGCTCTGACTTGCTTGACTTGATTTAACGAGACCAAATCCCACTATACTTCAGCTTTAGTTAACGTCTGTAAAAAGTGGAACCAGGTATTTAAACAAACTGTCACTCTATGCCACAATATTCAAGAACAAGTGAAGATCATTTTATTTTGGTGGCTCATTCCTACCTACTCTGCCAATAAGGAGCAAGTGGATTTCAGGTTGATGATACGATAGTGCTCCCCAGTGGACAAATACCCGTTTTGCATGCTTTAATTGCACACTGAGTGGTACAAATAGTCTATTATGATAGTCTATTATAATGCCTCACGCAACACGAGCGGCCTGTTATACTCTTTTATTGCACACATAGCTTAGCATGAACTTGATATATCATAGGATATGTTATTATTAGAATCTGAATTCCCTATTTATTCCCCTTTAAACACATTAAACACATTAAAATTGTGTTGCAGTTTCCATGTTCAAGTCAAACACGACTGTGTGGTGTTTTCAGTATGGCATTGTCGTCAAAATACCATATTTCAATTAATTTTGCACTTAAATAGAATCGGATGATAAATATACGGAAAGGGTATTTAATAAACCCCGCCCTCTTGCGACGCAGTCGTTGTTTGGCCCGTGACGCTGCTTGTACACGTAGCCTAGTAGGATGTGTTCATTGAAGATGGTGGCGGTGTGTCACACTCACTGTCCAGCATACTTGTAAGAATTTATTCATTTCTGTACACATTTCCGACAGCGGGTAAGAGTGTATCTGCAACACAACTAACAATGTTTTACTCTAGGTGTTTTAATAGGGTATATGTGGCAGGCACGGAACTGTTACCTTGTGATTAGCGCAGGCTAGTTAGCCAGGAATGCTAAGTAAGCAGCAGTGCTAATGCTAGCTGACCAGGCTGTGAACCTGTTAAATTATGCTCGACGAGTGGCCAGTGACCTGTAACTTATCTCTGTGTAACCATGTCAATGTTGAGTTTGTGCCGAAATTTTACGCCTTTCGTGACTCACAGAACTGCTGGTGTAAGGGCAAATTCGGGCAGACTTTAGGTGTTAGTGATTTGCTGGCTCCGGCGTTTGGGACATACGGAGCACCGAACGGTTCCCGTTAGCTGTTGTACCAATCACCGGACCTTTTCCCGACTGTCGCTTAATGTGTAACACTATCTTAATGTCGTGCCAGACCAAAGAGATTTAGCAGCCATCTATATTGGAACAACTGGCAAATAGTGATAAGAAGTAGGGAGCGTGTGTCTAACAACGCTAACTTTGTGACTTTTCTAAGTTGGCAGATCTGCGGTGCTAACGATACGAAGCTTAAGAGGGTGCAACGGCTCTTGGTTAAATTTATATCCCAGAGCGCCGGGAAGATCCGGGATCTCCCCGGTAGAGCCCGTCTGGCCAAATGTACTTCCCTACGTTACATTAGTTCCGTGTCTTCTTTCTCTCCAAATCTAGCATTTGAAATACTTATTGACAGGCCGTGTTAGCTTGACTCAACTTCCTACTGAGACACGCTCAGTATCTCTGTTTGACAAATAATATACATGGCCTTGATCTTAATGCTACGTATTACATTTGTAGTGGCGTGATTTAAATGACTGTCGACTATTAACTTTTGCATTTCAACTGAGAAAGCTGTACACATGTTGTACAAGGGTAGTGGCACGACTCATGTGACCAGTTAATGCTAAGTGTAAATAATTTTAATCATAGCTTCCACCCCTGTTTGGCTGATTTCATCCTTACCTGAACTCAAGAAACAACTGTAGATGAAATGGCACTGTGGTCTCTTGTCAGTAGAGCAGTTCAGTTTGACTTTCTGCTAAAAGCTGCATTTGACGCAAAAGCAGGTGCTTTTTTTTTTTTTTTTTTTTTAAAGAAACAATTTAGCTACTCAACTTTGCAGCCTCCATGAGATCTGTGATGTTAACTTAAGTTTCCTGTTTTTGTTTATTTTTTAAGGAAATTTTCATAAATTTCATATATTATATTTTCCTCACCTGGGTGATATACACTATACAAGTGTATAGACTTACATCAGTGCTTTGGTTCATAATATATTACCAGTAAGATGACTATCAAATGCTCTACAGACCATTTAATTAACAGTAGATAATATACTAGTATACCAAGTATGCATTACAGTAAATCAGGTGTGTTGTATTGAATTGAGCACTGTATGTATTTACCCACCACAGCATCTTGAGGGCTGATGTAGAACTTGCCACGTTGTACGTTTGGTTTGAATAGGACCACAGGCTAAAACGCAAACAAAGGTGTGGTAAAGTATCCCAAAGAGGCAGGGTTTTTTTGTTAATCACTTCCTCTTTCTTGTCTCTATTCAGCTACGCCTGACTTCAGTCTTCAGTGAGATCTCTTAGAGTGACCTGGTCCTCGGACCTGTTAACTCCGCGGACATGCAGCCCCCTCCCCGGACTGGACCACCAGGAGCATCTGGCCCTCCTCCTTCTGGGCCCAATATGTTCCGCAGGACCAGGCCTTACAAGCATGCTGCTGCAGCTCCTGCCACAATGCCTCCTGTTGCTCAACCCATGACAGACCCTTTTGCTTTTAGTAGAGCTCCTCCCCCTATGGCTGCAGGTGGCCTCCCAACAGTATCTAACAGCAACCCTGCACCAGTGCAAACACCGTCTAATGCCATGTACCATCAACCTGGCTCAGGGCTGCCTCCGCAACCACAGACACTGGAGGGTGCCACAGGTGCTGCTTCTGGAGTGACCCTGTTTAACCCTCACAGTACCCCACCCCTTGGTCCAACTGGATACATATCCTCACATAATGAACAGGGATATTTTAATTCAAGAGAACAGATACCATCCGCATCCACAGAGTCAGCACCTATGGCTACAGCCTCAGAACCTAGTCAGACACCTTTGAACCCTGAATTTCAAGGACAGTCTGGTCCTCTGCCAGTGCCCTTCCAGCCACTGCCACCGGTCACCACCTCCTCTTCCCAGTGGGCCCCTGATCACGGAAGTCGCCCCCCATCAGTTCAGAACTATTTCCAGCCTACTAGTGACCCTGTACCACAGCCATTTAATATGCCTCTACAAACCCAGATGTACCCCTCCCACAGCCCATCACCCCTTCACAACACCCCTACCCCTCCGACCCAACCTGCACATCTTCAGAATCAGGCTTCACTTCCTTTTCAAAATCCATTAAAACCTCCTACTTCTCAGTGGCCAGACCCAAATGGTCCCCAACAGCATAATTCCCATTTCCAAACACAGAGTTACTTCAGTCAGAGCTCTGCTGCACCAGATCCGTGGTTTAACCAGCCCCCACAGGACTCGGGCTACCATCAAATGGGTACTGGTATGGGTCATCCTCAGCCCCTTCTTGACGCCGCTGGATCTCAGCCTGCAACCAGTACTGGGCCTGGGCCTGGGGCTGGGCCTAGTTCTAGTTCTAGTACTGTCCCAGCCCCACTTCCACATTCCCAGGAATCTGGTACACTTTCAATGTTCTTCAAAGACAATGATGTGGAAAATGAGGAAATGTTGTCTGGAGAGAGAAATAAGGCAGTAAATGGTATTGCTGGAACTTTTCAACTTCACAGCAACCAGCAGTCACACAGTAGTCATGCAGATGTTTCTTCGGATTACCAAGGAGCTTTTCTTCAAGATCACTCACAACTACCTTACATGATCGATGGCAATCAACCATCACAGGGAAATGCTCAGAAGCCATCTGATTCACAGTTTGACCATGTAGAGAATTTGGAGTGTGTTCCAAACCAAGAAGTATTACCCAGTGAAATCCATAGTAGTCCTGCTTCTACTGCACCCCACAGTGCTGAGCAGTTTGAAACTGGACCCAACCTGGAGACTCCAGATTCAATTCCCAGACCAATGAGATCTGCCAGTGTGTCGTCCAACTACAGCAACATGAGCCATGGGAGTGGAACAGGTACTCGTCGACACCAGGGAGTGGTGGGCACCTTTATTCAACAGGAAAGCTCACGACTCTCTGATGATCCTAATCAGCCTGTTGCTGCTGCGGCTGCTGCAGCTGGAGGCTACTTTGAACAGATTGACACTTCTCCAGCTGGAGATGTGGGTGTTCAGCAGAGTTCCCTGGAGCAAATGTGGCCCCCCACGCCTAGCCCTCCCAAACCAACCGGTATTTTTCAGGCCAGTGCTAACAGCTCTTTCGAACCTGTGCGCTCACATGGGGTCGGGGTGCGTCCCGCTGAGATTGACAGGGCTAAAATGGTAGCAGAAGGGGGTGCAGATTGTGCACCAGGTAATATGGAGCAGCCACCAGACAATATGGAAAATGTTTATGGCTCAGGGCACCCTCTGCCTGCAGGTGCTGGAGGTGGCGTACCTCCTTTGACACACCCAGTGGTCTATTCTCACTCTCGACCTTCATCCCGTGCTCATGGAGTTAATCAGCCCTGTGAGAGTCCTGCCACTACTCTGTGGGCTCAGAATGATCCTACGACCTTGGGCGCAAACATCCTCCTCGCCCCTGCTGCCCCAATAGTTCTTGCCCCATTACGAGAGCCAAGTGCTGATGTTATCCAACCTCCAGAGGATGGTCCACTGGACCTGCAGCCCTCCCAAAGAACCCAGCCACCTTCGCATCAGCACTCAGAGAATCTAGAGAACCCGCCAAAGGTGAGTGAGGCAGAGCCAAGTGACTCTCAAGGCAACCTGGGCTATGCATCTCTCCTTGTGTCTGGCTCGCTTCACCAACCTGTTTTCATTGCCCCGCCAGTGTCCAATTACAGTGTGATTCCCCCTAGTACCGTTCCTCAAGCAGCCACTCAAAGTAGCCTTAGGGAAACTACCCCACCTGTGAGATTGATTGCACAGGGGCAGGGTCCCACTACCTCCCAACCAGCTTCATTAACATGTAATCAAAATCCACTTTTTTCTCCTGGAATCCTGAGTTTCAATGTTTCGGCTTCTAATCAGAGTCCGCTCAATCTGACTCGAGACAACACAGCAGCTACGACATCAGAAATCACAGCGTCGCCGCATCCCCAGCCTGTCCGCCCTCCTCTTTCAAGGGGCCAATCAGTGGCTGGAGAGAGAAACTCTGCTCTCCAAGTTAATCTGCAAACTTCTCTTGTGAATGATCCTTCCTCTAATCATAATCAGCCATCAAATTATGAACTGCTTGATTTTTCTATGCACCAATCACAAGCCCAGAGCCAGGCTTCTGGGCACCCTTCCTCTCTTCACGAGTCTCCACAATCTAGTAATGGATTTTACCTACAGGTCACCAAAGATGCTCTAAAAGTGGAAGGGAATGCCTCTGTCCAGACTCCAACTTCTTCATCTACCACACAGGTACCACCAGCACCCTCTCAAACAGCTCCAAACACCCAGCAGCCTGCAGCAGAACCTCCTAAGGCATTAGATTCTCAGGCTGCACAGCACGGACAAAAAGATGCTCCTCCTGTTACAGCGAGTGGAGCACAACCCCCCAGTTCCCAGTATCCTGCTCCAATACAGGGGCCATCTGCAGGAAATGCTCCTCCTCCTGCTAGTACATACCCTCCCGGGCCCCAAGGTCCTCCAGGGGCTCCACAGACGACTCCTGCGGAGCCACCTCGCCCACCGTCCTCTGCAGGAAGCCATCAAGGCTATGGGCCTCCACCAGCACCGGGTCAGATGTATAGTGGCTATTATAATAATTATGGAGACTACCCAGATAGCAGAGCACCATATCCTTCTGGCCAGTACCCACCTCCATCTGGGGATCCTAGAGCACAGCCGTATTATCAAGTAAGTATAAGGTGTCCTTTTATTTAACCTAGCATGTGAATACTTATTTCCCAATTTCTATAAAGTCCTATATTGGTGCTCTTATCTCTTAGGCTGGGCCATACAGGAACAGAGTAGATCCTTGGTATGGCAGATATGAGGGGCAGACCCAAAGTTATCGTGATCCAAACTACCAGTACAGAGAGCCTCAACCAGAGCGTCCTAACTCTAGAGCCAGCCAGTACTCTGACAGGCCATCATCCAGGTTAGTGAAACTCACAAGATGACTTGCATGGTGTGTACTGTCTTTTCATGTGTTTCTGATTTATAAATTGAGTTTTTAAGTATCTTAAGAGGGTTTTGCAAGTTAAAGAATCGCCTGCCGTGATGTTGGTTTTGTTGGATGTAAAAAATCTGTGTTAATACATTGTACTACTTCATTCACCATTACCTTATCTTTGATTTTTTTTTTTCTCTCCCCTTAAGGCAAGGCTATCACGAGGATTACCACAGAGCAAACCAAAGTGCCTATAGTGATTATTATGCAAATTATGCCAAGTACTTTGGAGGTATGGCTCATAGTGTTGAAAGTTTTGAATATTTATTTGTTTTGTTTTTTTCTTAATTCATATCTCTCCCTGTCTCCGTTTCATATTTTCTGCGTAAAGGATACTATGGACACTATGACCCCAGATATAGAGGATACTATGACCAGTCCTACTGGGGTTACGATGACAGCAGAAGGGGAGACAGCTACAGCAATCAATCTATGTATCCTACCAGGTATGCAGAGAATACTGTTTGCACATCATGGAGTTGTTATAATATTAATGTACATTTACAGTGAGTAATAAAAGGCACTGTAAGAAGTGTTATTGTTCATGCGTGTCTCATGGGAAAAAGAAAATCTAAATTCAGTTTACAACATTTCACTCACAGGAAAACTGGCTATGAGGACCAGTGGCAGTACTATCCTGGTTACGATGCCAGCTTTGATGAGGACTACCGTCGTCAGGGAGATGCTTATGGTGATGACTTTGACCGGCGCAGTGTCCACAGTGAACAGTCAGTCCACAGCGTACACAGCTCCCACAGTCACCACAGCAGACGGAGTAGCTTCAGCTCACGATCGCAACAGGCAATCTTTTTTTTTTTTTCCTCATATGCCTCACAAGTATTCTGTGTATGCAGTTATCTGGCTGAACCACAAATGGAGACCTGGCCAAAATTTCTGAGTAATTACTGTAGAAATATTGTTAAAGCAAAACTTAATTTACAAATTCTTTTTCCATGTATTTTTTTTATAATGTTTTGTTTGCATTATAAATAATAATTCTCTCTCTGTTGCAGAGTCAAGTGTACAGGAGCCAGCCTGACTTGGTGTCAGCAGCATATGACAACACATCATCCACTCTGGCTGTGGATTACTCCTATGGGCAGTACCCAGATCAGACTGATGCATCTCACAACTATAGCCAGTACTATCCCTCTGGGTATACCACCGAAAGCACCTGGATCGCCCCTGAGCAGCGTAAGTGCTGCATCACTCTTTGAAGCAGTTTTCATTTATAAGCCAATCCCAAATTGCCAGCTGGGTCCTTAGCTGAGTTGAGTGGTCTGATTCTCTTTGTTTTTTCCCCTCTAGCTCCTCCTCGTCCTGCAACCCCAGAAAAGTTCACCATACCACACCGCTGTGCTCGTTTTGGACCTGGTGGACACCTTGTTCAGGTTCTGCCAAATCTGCCCTCAGCAGGACAGCCTGCTCTAGTTGATATCCACAACCTGGAGGTATGGCTTTAACAGACCATATTTCATTGATATATTGTTTTGTTTTTTGGTTGGCTTTTTTTGTTTGTTTATTTTGGGTCTTTTGGAAGATGTTCCTGAGACTGTATTACTCCGGTTTCAATAAACCTAGCAAAATAAGCAGCACTAAAACTAATGAGCTGTTTGTCTTTTAAGGAAAAAATTCTTCCTTTTTTTTCTATTTTCCATTATTTATCTCATTAAGATTATGGCGGATTTACTTTAGCAGACACAAAATGTTAAATGTACAACACTAAATGATCTGAAATCACTGA
This sequence comes from Oreochromis niloticus, assembly GCF_001858045.2. Lineage (NCBI taxonomy): Eukaryota > Metazoa > Chordata > Actinopteri > Cichliformes > Cichlidae > Oreochromis > Oreochromis niloticus. Next base: position 16,673,066 of record NC_031972.2, read on the forward strand.
CACTTAAAGACCACTAGATTGTATGGGTTGATTCACACAGCTTTTCCCATAAAGTAGGAAAGAGACGAGATGTCTGCTCATAATCCCAGTAATACTGACCAATAACCTTTGAGCAGTATGCAGGTAAACATCCTGTGCGAAGAGCAAAAGAGAGATTGCATTAGCTAAAATGCAGTCTCAAAACCATCAGCTGTTGTCTAACAGTGATTTAACTTCTTGTTAATTTGAATTTATCTTCATTCATAAACAATGACTAGCAGATGGAACAGTATTGATGATATCCATTATCTTCTGATAGAAGCCCTGAAGTAACTGTTAGCATTTGCCCGTAAACTTACACTGAATGCTTCTGTGGATTTTTGGGAATATATATGACCATAATCTGAAGGACATTTGAAGAATTATTATATCCTGTGCCTGTATTTTTAGACCATGCTGCAGGATACCACTGATCAGGCAGAACTGCGAGCTTTCCCTGGACCTCTTGTCAAGTAAGGGAATTCTACCTTCTTTGTGTTAAGATGTATGTAACCTACTGCACAAGTGTCGGGGGGGCGGGCTACACGCAGGTGGAAAAGAGGGGAGTAGAAGTTTGGAGGGTTGGTTTTTCGGTGGTTGTGCAAAGGAAGGCGACCATTAATGTTGGAGTTCTAATGTCAATTGTCTGATTATTGGACTAACATTGAAAGCTGAATGCTCTGAGAGATACGAAGAGCCCTTCGCAAACAGCTGCAAACCATTGATGACAAATATGAAATGAGGGACGAAGTCTATTATAAAAGGACAGACTGTCATGAGTGGAAAGGTCCAGATGTGGTCATTGGCCAAGATGGTGTAGTAATATTTGTCAGGCATGGAGGAACCTATGTCAGAGTACACCAGTCTAGGCTCAGAAAAGTGGATGAATCACAAGTGAAAATGGAAGAAACTGAGAAGGAAAATCAGATTAAAACAGATGAAAATCTTTTGAAGACCCCAGCAGTGGCAATTGGTGAGGAACACGATTTTTGAAAGCAAAAGTGAGGAGATGGCATCAACAAAAAATGAACCGCTTGGTACTACAGAAAACAGTCCTTCTGTGATCCAGCACATGCTAGTGAAAGAGGTCCTACACTGTCCCACTCAGCCACAGATATAGAAGGACCAAAACTTAAAGTTTTGAAAGGTCGTTTTATTGTCCAAACTGAAAGCTTAACTCTGGGGTGAACAAATGCCAAAATAGCAAACATTCAAAAAGGGAGGTGCTACCTAAAACCTAGGTGAAACAAAAACCAAACAAACGAGAGGTGCTACCCCTAACTCCCTAACTGAATAAACAGGAGAAAACGGTGCACCTATTTACATGTGATCCATAATCTATTTACAAAGCTCAATAATCAGGAAAGCACAAAAATCACAGAGGGTTTTGGAGGCCAAGGTCGGGTCTGCTGCTGCTGTCAGTTGCTTCCCCGGGAGAACTGCTGGTGAGGGATTTTCAAAGCAGCCACATGATCAGGAAGCCAATCAGCAGCAGCCAGCTTTCCAATTAGGAAGAACCTGGAGAGCCTCTTAAAGACACAGACAGGAAAAAAAACAAAAAAAAAACAGCCACCAGGATTCAACTTATGGCCAGGGCCATAACAGCATTTAAATATATCTAATTCCTAGCCAGAGCCTAAAGCTCCCTATTTATATTGAATGCATCATTGACTGCTTTTCTGTTTTAATATTCCATCTTGTCCATCAGGGAAGAGACTCACAAGGTGGACGTGATTAAATTCTCCCAGAACAAAGCATTGGAGTGTTCCCGTGATAACAACCTCTTAGACAGAGACTCTGCCCGCCTTCTCTGGGACTTCATCATGCTGCTATGTAGACAGAATGGGGTAAGACTGTGCAGGCACCACTAAACTTACCATACATTGAAATGAAGGCAAGACTGTGGCTTTTCACATTTGCTTGAGACAACGTTTTAATTTGTACTGTTTCCTCAGACTGTTGTGGGCACAGATATTGCTGACCTCTTGCTGAAGGAGCATCGCTCTGTCTGGCTTCCCGGCAAGAGTCCTAATGAAGCCAACTTGATTGATTTTAATAACGAGCCACTGGCGAGAGCTGAGGAAGAGCCTGGAGCCGGACCGCTGTCTCTACTGTCGGACACTTTCATGACTGTCCCAGAAAATTTCGGCAAAGAAACAGAACGCTTCAGGGAGCTGCTGCTGTTTGGCCGAAAGAAGGTAAAATTGTACATAAGAAATGCAGTATGAGGTATTAACTTGCAAGATTTTAAATACCTGAACTTTGTTGAATTAGGATGCACTAGAAGCAGCCATGAAGGGAGGTCTCTGGGGCCATGCCCTGCTATTGGCCAGTAAGATGGACAACAGGACTCATGCCCGAGTCATGACGAGGTAAAGAATCAGATGTGGGAATAATTAACTTTGGTCCTATTTGTTCTATGATTGTTATTATATTATTTTGTGTGTCTTTGTTGTGTAGGTTTGCTAACAGTTTGCCCATAAACGACCCTCTTCAGACAGTATACCAGCTGATGTCGGGGAGGATGCCTGCGTCAGCCACCGTAAGTGTTGTTTACCCTCCTTAAGCCAAACACACTGGAAGTGTTTCACAGTCACTTGTGGACTGGCTCTGGTTGCCTAGATGACGCTCTAATGTATTTACTAGCAGGCCATATATCAATCAATGGTATCCTTCACTCTCATTGGTAGTCTTTTCAGTCACTTGCCTGAAAGCTTATTGCAGGTCCTACCCACTTCACCTGTAGTCACTCGAAGGTGCCAAATATCATTCACTTTCTCTGGTTGCAATAAATCGCTTCCAGTATGTACTGTAGCTTTAGACACTTGCTTTAAAAAAAAGGCGTGTTTATTTTGCCCTGGCTAACATATGTCTTGTTCCCACACAGTGCTGCGGGGAGGAGAAGTGGGGAGACTGGCGTCCTCATTTGGCCATGGTGCTGTCAAACCTCACACACACCCTGGATTTGGATACTCGCACAATTACCACCATGGGCGACACACTTGGTAGGGTTTTGTCAAGAATTCAGTAATCAAGAGCGCTGGCAACAAACGTGCACCCTTAAACTCTGTCTGCACTCATATTGTCTCATGCCAGCTTCGAAGGGCCTGGTTGATGCAGCACACTTCTGCTATTTGATGGCTCAAGTTGGTCTTGGCGTTTTCACAAAGAAGAGCACCAAGATGGTCCTGATTGGCTCCAACCACAGGTTAATGCAATAACCACACCCACATAGCTCCAAGATGTTATATTTAAAAGTCCTCACATTTTATAGAAAACATCATGTGTAACCTCATCTTTGTTTTTTCAGTTTGCCCTTTTCTCAATTTGCGACTAATGAAGCAATCCAAAGGACTGAAGCCTATGAGTATGCTCAGTCTCTAGGCTCCCAACCTTGTTCACTGCCCAATTTTCAAGTGAGTTTTTTTTTTTTTTTTTTTTTTTTTTTTTAAACCAGTTGACAAACCAATAAATAATATGTATAAACCAAGAACTTTATACATGACTGCAATATTTACAGTGAAGTTTATCATGTTATATTACTAAGAAGTATAACTCTCTTCTGTTCTTCTTGTCTCTCATTAGGTGTTTAAATTGATCTATGCATGCCGCTTGGCTGAGGCAGGCTTGAGCGCTCAGGCCTTCCATTACTGTGAAGTTATCTCGAAGACCGTCCTCATGCAGCCTTCTTACTACTCCCCCGTTTTCATCAGTCAGATCATACAGGTATCCACTCGTTCTCCTCCTCCTCTTTAGCTGTGTTTTTTGCCTAAATACAGTCACTTAAATACTTTGCAGCATTGCATTCAGCCAAAGGTTACTGTAACACTGTTTGCCAACAGATGTCTGAAAAGCTGCGGTTCTTCGATCCACAACTGAAGGAGAAGCCAGAGCAGGAGTTGTTCATTGAGCCGGAATGGCTGATTCGCCTGAGACAGCTGGATGGACAGATCAAAGTGAGGAGAAGGAAAAACATTGTACTTTAGTTCTGTTGAGACATAAGCAGTTGTCATATAGGGAGGTTGTGTAAACTTTACTTCTGAATAAAAAAAAAAAAAAATTAGGCTGTGTATAATTATGTGAACAATTTTAACAGTTTGTATCAATAAAACAAATGATTGATGCTTTGTGTTTCTTAGACGGGTCTGATTACGTACAATGCAGACAGAACAACTCCGACACAGTTTGAGTGCAGCAGCCCCAGCTCTGACTTGGACCATCCGAGCCCACCAAACGGCATGTCGCTAGATAACCCAGCCCCTGATAACCCACTCATGAGCTCATTACTGCCTGGGTCTCCACCACAGGGAGTCCAATTGATGCCTCCAGGTTTGTTTGGGGTTTTTTTTTTTTTTTTAGGGGCCTTTGGAGCATTTTTTATTTATCTGAAATCTCAGGCACATTTAAAACATGTCAAATCTCATCTGTTGTGTTCTCTTTTAGCTCCCACTTCCATTCTCCAAGATGGAATGGCTCCTCCTCAGTTCTCACCTTCCAGTGATGTGCCCCAGTACTATCCGGTCCCCCCTAGCGGACCACAAGCCCAGATTGCCTTCCCAAACTATCCCCCACAGGATCCTGGCTTTGCCCCTCCCACTTTCCAACCTCAACCTGAGCAGTCAGATATGTATCCAGGAGCCCATCAGCAGCAATGTCCCCCTCATCAAGTGACCCAAATGTCACCACACATGCACCCTCAGATGCCCCATTCACCTATACATCCACCAGCCCAGATGGCTCAGCACATGCCTCCGCACATGCCTCCGCACATGCCCCCTTCTCCTGGGCACATGCCACCTGTAGAACAGCCACCGCGGTCACCAGTAGAGATGCCGAACATCCAATCAATGCCATCCTCACCACGTAGGACCTCACTGACTCCTCAGAAGGACTTCTATGATCAGATGGCTAAGATGGTCAGTATCTGCTAATGTGAATATCTTTTCTTTCTTTCTTTTTTTTGTAAAGAGCCTTATACATTGTTTTTGGTAAAGTTATAATTGTTTTATATGCATTTTGTTTAAAAAAAAAAAAAGGAAAAAAAAAAAAGTCAAAAACATTCTATAAAGTCTTAGTGTGTTATCTTTATGGTTCTGCAGGGTCACGGGAGACCTCGGACTACTTCACAATCGTCATTGCATTTGGTATGTTTGTATTTTAACTGCTATCATATGTAATTCTATTTAATTTGTCCAGTTCTAGTGTATATTAGTCATTATCAGAACTGAAAATGAGCAATAAAAGACTGGCTGTCTTTGCATATCCGCTCAGAAACAAGGCAACGCTGCTAATTGTATACAAGACATTATTTTTAGGTTGGCTTTAGATTTTTTTTAAATGTCCCTAAATCACTACAGTTTGCTTGAAAAGTAGGCCTGATGACAGTTTTTAAAAACTAAGATGAAGATCAAGTGATTATACCAAAGTTAAAACCTGCTGTCTGGATTTCCCAGAATGTGGCTTTTGCTGCTAGGTTTGCTTTGTTACTTCTAATATTCTCATTTAACAAAAAAAAAAATCTGATTTGGCTCATTATCTGCAGTGGAGTAAATGTTTTCGCCAAGACATCCTGGACAAACTTAAATCTAAGCCTACAAGTAGTTTTATTCTGACATACCCCATCTATTTAACAATAGATTTTTAGAATGGTGTAGAATAGCCCTTTATTGTCATTGTACAGGTATAACTAAATTGTGGGTGCTTCACACCAACTGTGCAGGAATACAATAGAAATATTAAGACAGAACAAATAAATAGCAAACAGGAGGAAAGTATAGAGGCACACATTAAAAACACATTTAGATTTTCTTGTTGGGAAATTAGAAATTAATCAATGTTTTGATGTTTTACTTGTATGTGTTTGCATAAAACAGATAAAAAGATATCAGGAATCAAGTCAGTATTTATAAAACACAATCTCTGTGTAATAAGTTAAAAAAAAATTATATGATGATTAAAAGAGGCAGTATCTGGAGGTCTATGCATTTCATTTATATCTGTATTTTCTGTCATCCAGTCATCAGGACGCCGCTCCCGTACCACCTCGGAGTCTTCTACTCACTCTGGTGGAAGAGAGCGGAGCAACTCAACTGTGGTGCAAGCCTCTCCACCTCCACCCTCAATCCCCGAGCAGCCCATTAAAGAAGAGGCCAAGAAAGTCAAGAAGGACTCTCCAAAAAAGGTTCAGTTTCACATACTGGCTCTCACATTTTCAGTATGCATTGTGGTCACTGTGCTAAGTAGAATGCTTATTATCTTTTCACACACAGAAAGGGGTTGGCTGGCTGGGTTGGATCATTGGGAAAGGAAAGAATGAAGCTCACTTGCCGGATGATAAAAATAAGTCTGTAAGTTATAGCTGTTACACTTTCACCTTTTTTTTTTTTTTTTTTTTTCTTGTTTACGTTACCTGTTCTACAAATTTCATACACTTGTTTGTACATGCGGCCAATATGAGAGTACTGTGATCTTTGTCAGATTGTGTGGGATGAAAAGAAGCAGAGATGGGTCGACTTGAACGAGCCTGAGGAGGAGGTCTGTAAAAATGAAAATGTGTTCTCCAGGCTGGACCTGTAGTGTGCAGAAAGCCTGAAAGTCTTACAAATCGAACACTTCTAATAGTTTTTCTTCTAAACTCTTAGAGCAAGCCACCTCCGCCACCACCCTCTGTCTTCCCCAAGATGCCTCAAGTTCCTGGTCCTGGGGGGCCTCCTGCACCGCCGAGTAGTGGTCCTCCTGTCAACATGTTTTCCAGGAAGGCAGGTGAGATGAGGATTACTCAGAGTGGCTTTTGGCTACACAAACCTCATGCTTCACCTTGCATAATGCATCTAAAAGTAGAAGCATGTCTTCTCTTATACGGCGCTTCTAACTCAGATGTGTTTGTTCCCTCTCAGGCACGAAGAGTAGATACGTGGACGTTTTGAACCCCAGCAGAGCTGCTAAACCTGGCGGTCCAGCTCCTGCTCCAGCGGACATCTTTGCTCCTTTGGCACCAATGCCTATTCCTACAAACCTGTTTGTGCCTAGCTCAGGTGTGTGTCATGTGCGAGATGGCATAATAACTTGTCTTCACCAGCAGCATTTGGTGGCTGTAGAGGATTTTCTGCTTTTAAAGATTGAAATAATTCCATGTTTATTTGTATCCCTGGATTAGCTCCCGATGATCAACAACCTCTGGAAGGCAGTGAAGGAGGCAATCAGGAGCAGAACTCACCAAACACCAGTGCTGGTCCACAGGTATCTCTACTCTTTACTAGTAATCCTCAATATTCTTTATAATCATGAACTTTACTCCTGTTGTTCATTTTTTAAAAGATAAGTGGAAAAAATGCATTAAAAAGACAAAACATATGCGGCATACTGAGAAAGAATATAAGGCAGTCATCATTAAGTACAAAACAACAGCTCTACTCATCCAGACTTCTTCTGTTGCACTTTTTAAAAATCTGTCTAGATGTTCACCCCAATGTTGTTACCACCTGCTCCAGAAGGTCCTCCAGTGCCTGATGGCTCCCATTCTGGAGAGGTAAGCCTAAGCCTCCTGTCATAATGCAACTGAAACATGATGCTCGACTGCCAGTGGCCAATGTGTGCACTTTGTTCTTTGTAATATTAATGTAGGAGCGAAAGAACATGATATTATATGCATGTAGAATTAAAATCTTTCCTCATATTCATGCTAAATGCCTTGATAAATAATACTCTGTTCCATGTGCTGGTCTAATATAATTCTTTCCATGTCTGTTTTTCTATGAACCATGGTTTTATGCTGATTTATTCATTTTCATTCTGAAAACTAATCCAGTGCATGCCAGGTTATTAAAATGGGTTTGTTTGTTTTTTAATTTTCCTCCTGCTGTCTGTAGCTGTCACGTTCTAGTTCAATGAGTTCTTTATCACGCGAAGTGAGTCAGCATTTAAACCAGGTACCTCTAGCTGGGCTTTAAGTTATCCAGTCTCACCCCTGCCTGCCACCCTTCTAGCTCACTCCACATCACTAGTAGCACGCTTCACTGCACCCACCCAAAGCTTCTTTGCCCATTAAAACCTGCCTGTTGTCTTCACCATTACTAACTCAACATATCACAAATGGACAATATAATCGAGTATAGTTGTATAGTTGTTGCCAAAAAAAGTGTTCACACTTCTGTGAAGTAGAAAAGATGAGAATTCTATTAACTTTGGTTATATATTGTTTTTATTGAATGGATTGACTGCAGCAGTCCCAGTCCCATACCTCTAGTTCTCAAAAGATTGTCCTCTCTGTCTAACCTAGTGCTGTTAGCAAGTTAAAAGTATTGAGATTTGGAATGAATTGCCTTGACATCAATTGGAGTGCCATATAATTACACATAAATACAGATTCATGTTATAATGTTGTCTGATGTCTTCAGGTATCATTTAATTTGTTCAGTTATTTGGTTTAAGATTTAGTGCGTGCAAAATTACGTCATCTGATCTAAAAAGGGAAGTCTATATGAAAGTGTCCTAAATCTGCATTCTTTCCCGTGGCCAGCAGGGGGTTAGTCTCTGGTTGCAAGAAAAAAATCTGATTATAAAGTCGATGAGGGGAAAAAAAAATCCTACTTCCCATGTGATTTATGAGCACAGAGTTTTTCATATTGACTTTACAGTTTTACGCAATAGTTTCAATTCTTCTTCAAAACAGCATGATGTATATTTTGGAAAATATGGTCACATATAACAAAATAAAATAAAGTAGCTTGTTTTAGTTTGAAAAAAGAAACAAAAACAAACCTTAAGCTTCCCTTAGTGCTTGGCTTCAATTATCAAGCTAACCTAAGATGATGAACTTGGTAAACGGGTATTCAGGTCCGTTAAGTTGTATTTGTATAGCACTGAATCCCAACAGTTGCCTTAAAGCCCTACAATAATGGAGAGAAAATTCCAAAAATCAGACGCCCCCCCCTATGAGCAAGCATTTGGCGAGTGTGGAAAGGAAAAACTACCTTTTAACAGCAAGAAACCTCCAGTAGAACCAGGCTCAGGACTGGGCAGCATCTGCTGAACTTCATCACTGTTAGCAGTAACATCACTATCTCATTGACTTAAAGATCAAAAGTGAAGTATGCAAGAGACTGTTGCAGGACAGATCCTTTCCTTTTTTGTCATGGGTGCCCACAGCTTCATTAACCCACCCTAAAGCTTGCATGGCTGTGTAACAGTGGTCTGTAATGCTGCCTCGCTGTGTCCTCGTGTCCTTACTGCTTTCTCTCATTTCCTTGGCTTCTATTTAATACTTTGATCAAATCTATTTGTGAGGTGTGTCTTGCTTTCCATCTCTGCTCTAAAGTGATGTTAGTGTGACACTGCACACACACTTAAGTAACTGAACTTGTCTTTGGACAGAGCGATCGAGCCCAGGGGACTGCACCCGCTGGGGGCGTCACCTTTTATAACCCCTCACAGTTTGCACAGGTATGAACTCCAAAGTTTCAAAGGTTTTGCAGTTGTGAGAAACCTTTATAATTTTTTGGGGGGGGTTGCTACTTTTCACCCTACAATCACCTTTCCTTGCTGCTGTTTTTCCTCAGACAAGTGCACCATCAGGAGTACGCTCAGGTCGTTTGGGCGGTCCGCGTCAGTACCCAGTGATGAAGTAAAGAACATCCCACTGAAAGATGCCGACTTGTTGGAAAGCAGAGGATTCTAGCTGAAAGTAAAAGAAGCACATGGACAAACTGCTTTATGTCTTAAGGACCCTTCTTTCTGCCTGTACCTAAGAAGAGCATAATCACAGTATCTGTCATGTCAGAACTCAACCCTTTTTTTTTTTTTCTTTTTTTTTGTTCTCCCCCTCCCCAGTTCAGTAACTATTACTGACTTAAATGTGTTTCTGACACAGGCGTGTTTCCATGAAGGGCTTTTTCTCGCATCCAAATAGAAAACTGACAGTTGAATAATGGAGGCTGATCTGTGGATGCATTCATACAGAAATTGTACATTCATGTAGGTTTGATTTAATGTACAGTAAATGCGTCGATCCTCTAAAGCTACCCGGCTACCGCACAAACGTAACACTGTTAACAGAATGATCATCCCTTGTCTCGATTCTGTCTCAAGTCCAGATGCCTGTGATTGCTTGTATGTGTGACAGGTAGAAGAGCGGCACTTTTTCTGTTTTTAATTCAGATTTTGGACTTTTATGTGCAGCTCTTTGGTGTTCTGTCAACTGGAGACAACGTTTTATGTGAGAATGAATTGTGTCAGTACTGCTTCGTCTGCTATGCCCTTTGCTTTTCCTCAGTCGCCCTTCAGTAATGGAAGCATGATGGATGATGTAGAGAAGAATGAAAGTCTGCAGTGTTAGGATGCTGCGCGTTTCAAATACCTATTTCAATGTCCTCCTGCCCATCAGTTCTTCAATTTTAACGAAGTGTCCGCAGGGTCTTTTCGTCCAAGCGAGCTCGAGTTTCTCTTGCGAGAAACTGAATTATGATCTAATCGAGAGGTGGTCTACAGAACAGCAAGAACCGGGATTCAAACTGCATTTTAAATGTCGCTAAAAATGAATCTATCCAAATATTTGTATATCAGATTGATTGTATTTATGAGATGTAGAAATAAAAGTGTGAGTGTGCGTTTGTGTGTGTAGAGCAACTAATTTTTCTGATACGCTTTGACAAAATGCATTTATGATTGATTGAGATGACAGATTCATATTCTGATCACCTGTATTGGCCGCTTCTGCAAATAAATCTTTATCTACATTGTAAAATGAAAGATAATTGTACTCCAAGTACTTCTTGTCATTTAATTGCTGTGATTTTTTTTTTTTTTTTTTTAAATTCAATCATTTGTCATCCCAATATTTTTTTTTTTTTTTTTTTTTTTTTTTTTTTTTGTAGACAGTTTGATTTTTAACCCCTTTCTCACTTTTGTTTCAGAGAAGCAGTTGTGGTCTCCAGTGTTTTAGACTCCCTCATGTAAAGTTCTCGACAGAAAACTATAAATACAAAAGGTAGAAATGAAAAAAAAAAAAAAATCATAATAAAGGTATTTTTGGCCCTCTGTAGCACTTTGAAAGAGATGTCCTCTGGTTTCATTCATTACATAACAGTTTAGAGTCTCAGGAAAGTATAACTGTCAGCTGGGAATGAAAGCAAAAATACTACCACATTTTGAGGCATATAACTAGCAATGCACTTGCGAACAAAGAAGAATATGGTACTCTAAGCAGCAGTAAATGTGTTTTGTTTTTTTTAACTGGTACACACTGATTCTGCAGTATTGTTTGTGCTGTTGGAAAACAGATACATATGGAAGCCCGTTTCAGTGGCGTTACAATCAGCAAACGTACTCTCGAAAGCGCCAATTTGTTGCGATCCGGTTTTGAGTGCGCATTCCTCTGCGCCATATCCTTCAGGGTAACAAGAAAATGACGTCATTCACGTAGATTACTGATTGGCAGAGCTAACTCAAAATTTCAAATTACTTTTAATAAGTTGAAATTTCAAGAAAGATGATGCGAAATTTCGAGTTATGGATACTTTTGTTTGTGGCGGAAACGAGCTTCTGTAGGATAGATTTAATCACACTGAGAAAGTGAAAAAAATGGGGTGATAGATGTAGTGTATAAATATATATATATATATATATATATATATATATATATATATATATATATGTGTATGTGTGTGTGTGTGTGTGTGTGTGTGTGTGTGTGTGTGTATGAGAGAGATAGGAGGGAAGATGGCCAACTATCGGAGCTGATGACAAAAAGGGATAGAAGTAGAGCAAACTGTCTATACCTGAGGCCTTGGAAACCTCACAAGCCTCACAGCCTTGGCCAGCTGCTTGAAGAAGTATACCAAAGAGATGGAAGGCAGGAGAATGATGGGCTGTACTCCACTGAACCATTCAAGGTGTACTCTCAGTGGCAGAAGAACAGCCCCACCAAGGCTGGAGACAGACCAATACTAGAAGAGCAAAGGGGAGAACAACAATGCTTAGTGGCTAGGGGATCTAAGAGCAGACCACAGCAACCTCCCTGAACAGGATCCAGTAAGCATTACAGTGGCAGACATTCAAAAAAGGGTCTCCAATATGAAGAGTTGGACAGCACCAGCCCCTGACATGATTCGTGCCTACTGGCTAAAGAAGCTGACTGCACTCCATGAACATCTGGCAGCACAAATGAACCAGCTGCTAGTGGATGAGACACACCCAGAATGGCTAACCGAAGGCAGGACAGTTCTGATCTCCAAGGATCCCCGGAAGGGACCGGTCCCATCCAACTACCAGCCAACTAACTTGCCTAAGCACAACATGGAAGCTCGTGTCAGGCATCATAGCGGCAAAGATGAACAGGCACATGGCTAAATACCTGAGTGGGACACAGACAGGAAAAGGCAGAAACACCAGAGGGATGAAACATCAGCTACTTGTAGATAGAGCAGTCGCCCAAGACTGCAAGACCAGGCTCACCAGCCTGTGCGCCATATGGATTGACTACAAGAAAACCTGTGACTCAATGCCTCACACATGGATCCTGGAATGTGTAGAACTGTACAAGATCGACAGGACCCTAAAAGCCTTCGTCAGGAATTTGATGGGGATGTGGCGAACAACACTACAGGCCAACTTGCACAACAAGCCAACTGCACAAGTCACCATCAAGTGTGGGGATCTACCAAGAGGATGCCCTGTCCTCACTGTTGTTCTGTATAGGCTTGAACTCAGTGAGATCATTAACAAGACTGGCTACAGATACCGACTGTGGAATGGAGCAGTTGTCAAGCAACCTCCTCTACATGGATGACATCAAGCTGTGTGCCAGGAGCGAACGAGACATGGATTCACTGATCCACAACACTAGGATCTACAGTAATGACATCTGAATGTCATTCAGACTGGAGAAGTGTATTCGGACGTTAACAAAGACAGGGAAAGTAGTTAGAACTGCACTACCAGAAGGGAACATTGCTGACATCAAGGACAGCTACAAGTACCTTGGAATCCCACAGACAAATGGGAATCATGTACAGGTCGCTAGGAAAGCTGAAACCACCAAGTACCTGCAGAGAGTAAGACAAGTCCTGAGGTGTGGCTGACATCCAGATATCCTAACAGTGGCTGGAAAAAGCTGGAGTGAAAGACAACACAGAGGCACTAATTGTGGCAGCACAGGTACAAACTCTAAGCACAAGATCCATAGAGAATGGGGTCTACCACACCAGGTGCAGGCTGTACAAAGATGCCCCTGAGACAATCCAGCACAAAACAGCAGAGTGCAAGATACTGGCAGGCAGAGCATACATAGAAGACATAACCAAGTGGCTGGCATAGTATACAGGAACATCTGTGCAGAGTATAGCCTGGAATTCCTGGGGTTCAAATGGGACACACCCCCTAGCGTAGTTCCGAATGACCAAAATAAGATCCTGTGCAATTTCCAGATACAGACAAGCTAACTGGTGATGGCTGGTGAACTGTGCAGTTTTTCACAAGTGAACTGAACAAACAACAAGAACAACAACAAAAGCCTTGATCAGGTTTTATTTTTATAAGCAGTGTACATGCAGTGGGTAAATAAAGAGAGCATGAGCGCAGTTGTATATTACATGTACACATTAGAGCTTTCTATAGTGTGAGGTATGAAGAGGAGGTGAGGTCTGCAAACATACAGAGTGAGGTGAAATTTAGACGTGTTCTTAAAGCAAAATCGAGCTAGTTATTGCACTTTGGCCCACAAATCAACATGAACAAGAGATGCAACAGGGGCAGTGATGCACAACTGAAGAAGGCATGTAATAACATTAATCCTCTGAGAAATATGAACGTCAAAACTTCATGGCAAATCAATAATTAGTCTGAGATAGTTCCGTCTATAAAAGGAGGTAACCAACCAACACCACCATCCATGAAGTCATTCCTCTAAAATAGGTAAAAACAGGAAGTGAAAATCACCGAGTTACACAACTGAGACCTAGACTGAGGTTAGAAAAAAACATAAATAGCAACATTTAGATTAGCATTTATGCTTAGAGACTTACAAATAAATACTATCATCATATTCTAAACCTTATCATCAAGCACAACAGCTTTGATAGATTATTATTTGTCACACTGGAACATGTTCAGTCCATTTATCTGAGAACGACAATCACAGCATCCATGTCAGAAATGGCTAACAATAAGTTGGTTCTGTGCTGAGTGGAAATGCTTTGTAGGTTCTTTGTGTATTTTCGGTTGGTCCACTAAAACTTTGTCATTGGTCCTCAGAAAAGTCCAAGTAAAATAATAAAGGCGTACTGTAAAATAGGCAACTTGTATACCCTCCAGATCTCCTGGAATGACGTATTACTTCAAAGATATTGATTTATTTCTTTGCTTTTGCTGGAGCAAAAAAGAAAAAAAAGAAAAAAAAAAAAGCTCAGTTTAAGGTATCCAGTGCTGCTTGTGCTTTCTGAACAGCAATCTGGAGCATTGTGTGGTCACTGAGCAGCTGCTGGAGTGTAGCTGGGTCCATTTCCAGCAGCATACCTACAAGGATGTATGAGCGTTATGAGTATTTCAACATCATCAACAAGAACTCTCCAGAGAGAAAAAACAAAATACTGGTAAATCACAAAATGTATTTACAGCTTAACGTCACCTGTAATATCATTTGCATGGAGTGGATCCATCTCCACCACCAGCGAGAAGAGCTTCTCTCCTAAACTCTCGGTGTCATCCAGCTCTGAGGTGTCGCTCATATCAGTCTCCTCCATATTCTGCCTGAAGTGAAGCAATTATTACAATTTTTCATTGACAATTGATTATATTTACACTCCTATCTTATTAAAGCTGCCCTGCTACTGGTCTGCAAGGCAGGCTACAATTTAAAAAATTCACATTTCTGAAAAAGCCCATATGAGCTAATGTAAAAATATTCTACAAAAAACAACATACTCTTTCAGCGTCTTCATGGCAAGGTGCACTTGTTCCTCTAGCAGACTGGGATCTGAAAGAAGCTTTAAGATGGCATCTTTGTGCTGCTCGAGAAGCATTCCTGTGGAGGAAAAGTGCATTAAATATCCATTTATCCATGCATTTTCTACCCCTTATCTGGGGCCGTATCCTGCGTGCAGCAGCCCAAGCAGAGAAGCCTAGACCTTTGTCTCCCCCAGCCACCTCCTTTAGCTCCTCCTGGGGGACAGTGAGGCCTTCCCCAAGGCCAGCCAAGAGACATCTTCTCTGCTGTATGTCCTGAGTTGACTCCCGAGGCCTCCTCCCGGTAGGAAATAGCTGGAACACCTCACCCAGGAGGCACCCAGGGGGACTGCCACCTTAATGTAGTGGAGTTGCTTGCATGTCCCAGGGATCCCGGGGGCAAAAGCCCCCGGTAGGACCACCCAAAGGACACTGATCTTGGGTGAGGGGCCAGACATAAAGAGATTCACATGACCCCTAAACAACATTAAGGAATCAAGGGACCAGTTTATCCTGCCCAGGATGGGGTTGCTGCTTCTGGCCCTGCAGCCAGGACTGTGGACATATCTTGAGAGTGACTGCGTGGTCACCAGGCCTCACCGCATGGGGCACGGCCGGGCACTGAAGAGGTGACACAGGCCCACCCTCCTATAGGGTCACCATCCCACTGGAGGCGTCGTATGACATTGGGTGCAATGTGTGTCAGGCAGCAACCAAAGACAGAGCCCCTGCCGGTCTGATCCCCAGCTGCTGAGGCTGACTATCAGAATTAAATGTTGATGCAGTAAATGTAAATATCCATGAAATATCCATCCACTAAAATAGAGCAAGACTATGTTGAAATACCAGCTCTTTCAGATTAACATGGGTTTATTTATTGGCACAAAAATATACAGCTGAGAATGTTTTTCAGGAATTGACAACATAATTTGATCATATGTTTAAAATGAGAGGAAAAAATGAATTACTATCTTCTTATGAAGATTAGCATGAATAAAAGTGTACACTCATTCCCTTCTTTAGTAAAACAGTCATTTTAAATTTATTTAAAAATATAAAACATGAAACAGAGTGTGTGAGACAGAAAGCAGAACTAAAGAGGCAACCATTTTAAAGGGTTTTTTTTTTTTTTAAATGAGCTGAACATGTGGTTTAATTTATATTAGAAGTCAACAAAAAGCTTAGCAAACAACTGTTTGACCAAGCCTGCATTAAAATTCACTCATTTGTAGCTTTGTTTCAAGGTGAAATCTCACACACATATTATGGGTCGTTTATTGAGACATTTTACTTGCCTGTGATTTTCTGTGAGTGGCCTGTGTTGTAAACATCCACCAGCTCAAATAGCTGCTCCCCCAGAGAGTCAGATGACACTGACACATCATCCTCATCCTTACATACCTGACTGTAAAGAAAGACATGAGAATACACTCGCTGAAATGTTTTGACATTCAGATAAATCCTATGTGTGTTACTGTTATTTACTCCAAAGGTAAAGCTCTCCTGTGGCCTATATGAAAAAAGAAAGGCCACAATGCCTCTTAGGAGTGCCGGCACATCTTGTTTTGAAACTGTCTTTGTCAGATCTTATGATGCAGATTTAATTCACTATGTGTTTAGAGTTTACCATTAACCTAAGCCAAGGCCTGTAGAGGTGAACTGCCATTTTTGCTTGTGGCATCTCTTTTCTCTGGATGCTGGTAATTTTCTATTTAGGTTTTTTTGTGTTATTTTGGCCTTTGTCCCCCTTGAAAAGTCCAGCCTTGCAGTCTCCTCTTATTCGTCACCTGGGATCATTTTACTCCCATTTGGACCTTTGACACATAACAGTGTCATGTTTAAAAATCTGACACATACACAAAATGGACAAAAGAACTGGGCTGACCAGAAGCCACATTACACCTACAGGAGCAGCTCAGTCATGGAAACTCATACCATGAAGCTCCCGTTGCACAAGTTTTATGCTGATGTTAATCCGAAAGGAGGTTTGGGGTTCTGCAGAGCATTGGCACTTTTGTGTCCTGTTTGCATTACCGCTCAATGTTATGGCTTGTAAATGCTTCCGCTTTGCAATAACACTATTTACAGTCGATATAGAGAAAAAAAAATGTTACAAACTGACCTTTTGCAATAGCGACATACTATTACAGCACCACAATCAACTTCAGTGATCTCTTTAGAACGACCCATTCTTTCACAAAAGTTTCTAAAGGTGACTGAATGGCTAAGGGCCTGGCTTTCTACAACTGGATATAATAATCTAAAATACCCTGGCTCAGTACTTTTGTCCATATAGTGTAACTTACAAATTACTTAATTTGCTTTGTCTTTTTAAAAATAACACTCCAAAACTACTGGCCATTTCTGTACCTGGGTTCCTGTGCCACCTGCAGGGCTCTCAGGGCTTTCTCCACAGCTGCGGTCAGCATGGCATCATCCTGCAACATCTGAGTCAACACAGGACCTGGCAGCTCCAGTAACATGCCTGTAACACAGAGCAAGCTAGACTTCAGGGCCAAGTTAGAGCTTTACTTGCAAATATTAAAACAAAACGACAAAGACATATATATAATGTCACAAAACAAAAACTGAGGTACGCATGTCCCCTAACCTGTGAGTTTTCCAGCATCTTCTTTGTGTTTGGAGGAAATCAGAGAGTACAGCTGCTCCCCAAGTGTCTCCAGATCTTCTTCTTCTTCCATGTTTGACTCTTCATCACAAGATCCTGACTTTCCCTGCCATGCTAGAGCAGGCGGTGATTTTTAACTTATCAGTTTTGACTTCAGATACATTTCTTGTTCACATCTTTCAATCACAGCAGCATAACGAAAACATCCACGAAATAAATCAAAATCGGCGTCCAGAAGTTGCAATTTTGTCTACAATCGCTCTCTTATTCGCCCTGCCTTTGCTCCTCGTTTGCTCGAGTTTGGAGCTAACATAACACTCATAGGTTTGGCGTTAAAACAGCTGATTATTATGTGTAAAATTTCTGACGGCTGCCTGTAAACACCAGGCGCACATTAATGACGTGGACAGACTTACTACGCTGACCGTATTCCTCCGCTCTTTCTATAAATAACTAGTACTAAATAAAATTACATTCAGTATTCAATACAGCATCAAAGGCGTTAATAAAATGTACATATCTATATTATATATTAGATATATGTGATTTAATTCAGTAAAAATATGCCTTTTGTCCCAAATTGCTTTTTAAAAAGGTAGATGGGTGTGCGTAAGAATCTCAGCGAGAGGTTCCGTAAAGCGGTTTCCGCTCTCTCCGGTCCTTTCCTCCGCTAAAAGGTAACGTGGTCGCTTCGGTGGCTAAAAGCTGGTCATTAAAGTGCGTTTGTTTTCTTTCCCTAGTTGTTTTTGTGTTAATAAATATAGCTATTATTCTTCTGTTTGTTGTTATACACCTTGTGCGACAATAAATGTCCCTGTTGTATGTAGAAATGGAAAGATTAATCTTGTAAGCACCTCGCTCTGGTTAGGCCTCATCGTGCTCCTTCGGTTCCCCGGCCTGAACAGCGGCGCTAATGCTAGCAACCGCAGCTCTCTGTGTTTTCTGTACAGTCCTAACAGATTAGTAAAGTCTACGGTTAGCTATAGTAGATATTTGCCGTCTCACCGTTTCCCATGTTAGCCCGTTCAAGTTATAGCGCTAAGCTAACACGTTTAGCTAATCTCAGAAAATGCAGGCAAACATGTTAGACGCCTGTCAGGGTTCTTCGTCTTCCAGATTTTCAAGAAATATTTTTCCCTCCTTTACACAGGTTCACCATGTCGTCCCATTTGCAGTGGATGGTCATCAGGAACTGCTCCAGCTTCCTCATCAAGAGGAACGGACAGACCTACAGCACTGTGAGTACAAAACCTGCTCTGAAGAACCTGACCAAACGTGCGATTACGCCTAAAAAGTGACCCAGAAAGTTTGCTTTAGTACTGAAACTGGGTTTGAGTAGTGATGTACAGTGTGGTATGGTAGGGACACAAATAACCTAGACTTGAAACACGGATCCCAGGCTTTGTACATTCACCTTCACGTACTAACAAAACATTGCAAGACAGTCTGCTGTTAGTGTTTGAGAATTGCATATTAGCTGAGCTGACAGCATATGCCACATAGGCTTGGACTGTATCTGTGTTTGTGACATAATTTTGGCTAAAGATGTGAGATTAGTTGAAGGTGGCACTGGAAATGCTAGTTGGCTGTCATCTGTAATTTTTTTATATTGCTGAAGATCAAGTTGTTGAGCTTTTTAAATGTCCTGGTAATGTTTATTAATAATACTGCATTACCTCCCTAGCCTAACAGCAGGATCAGGCAAGATAATTAAATAAATGCATGCCAGTGATCTGAATGTCTTTGTTTTGTGACAGGAGCCCAACAACCTGAAGGCCAGGAACTCTTTCCGCTTCAATGGGTTGGTGCACAAGAAGACTGTAGGTGTGCAGCCTGCAGCCGACGGCAAGGGTGTCGTCGTAGTGCTGAAGAAGCGTGCAGGTAAATGAGTAATGCTGGTTCATTAACGTTTGAGTAATAGCATTGTCCAGACTCAGACTGGACAGACGATCCTCTCCTTAGTAACTTTAAGGAATATTTGAACTCAAATATTTGAAATGCTCCTTATGCATCAGATAGCAGCAACATTTATGTCATCTATGGATGCCTAATGAATTTTCATTAATGGGGGGGGGAGGAAGTTGTTAAAATGTATAACTAGATACACTATTTTGTGTTGTACAGTGAGATATGACAAGGATGACAACTGCAGAAGTATTAGATTCTGTATATTGCATATATCACAGTATACAGAATTATGTAGTTTTCTTCTTGGAAAATCCATATTTTTGGATCATTTGATACATTTGATGCTCATTTTGTTCTCTTGATGCACAGGCCAGAACAAACCTGCCAACTCCTACGTCAAGGTCACCATCAACAAGAATTCCCGTGCCACCCTCAACAGCTTGAGGCACATCATTCGCAAGAACAAATACAGGAAGGACCTGCGTATGGTGAGCTTAATCTGTAGTTTCTGGGAGGCTGAAACATAGCTGGCATTTTTGTTTGTGTCAAAGTTTAAGAACAACATTTAAGTCTCATTTGTTTCCCCAGGCTGCCCTGCGTCGTGCCAGCGCTATCCTGAAGAGCCAGAAGCCTGTTGTGGTCAAAAAGAAGCGCACCAGGGCTGCCAAGACCGCATAAACTCATACACATGATAAATCAATAAAATGGTTTTTGTTTGGAAAAAACACTACAGTGTCCTGAGTCTTCAATTTTGAGCATGAGCTTCTTTAGATCAGTGATCTACTCAGGTATCTGATGTGGTTACATTTTTAAAGCACTGTTTGTGTCTGAGGAATTGATACATATAAATGGATGTTTTTTTCCACAATAATTTGTTTTTTCTCAAGTGATAATTCACTTCCACGAGTCTGAAAACAGTCCTGATGAGCAGTGTAGATGTATGGAAGCAGAAAAAGTTACATGTTACTATTTTGACAGGTGTGCAGTTTCCTTGTGACAGCCATTAGTTTTGTCACAACTACAAATGTGGCAGTAAGTGGAAAATGTAAGACTAATTATCCAAGTTTCTGCCCATACATGACAGGCTTGAGCTTTAGATGCTGCTGCTACTGAGAGTTTACTTAAAAGCTACAATTGTGATTTTTAGATTGAAATTTGTTTCCAGTATATTGTATGTTAATGAATAGGGAGTACCTCCTCCTGAACTCCCTGCCCTGATGATCCGTTGTTATCATAGATCGTATTTGTATTTGAGGACGATCACACTGAAGCAAACTGCTTCTGCTACTGCACTTAGTGATACGGAAACATTGGATTGATTTAAAAGCAGCCCACTGGCAGCTTTCCACCCATGGCTTTGGAAAGAAAGAACCATTGTCACCCCCACCCCTGCTGGGTTTAAGCTGACAACATCTGCACCAACCATTTATTCCTGTCTTCACCTGTGACAAGGATCGCTGGGTTACTGTGAAGATGTGACAGAAGCTTTGTGCTGCAGTCGCTATGAGGACACTAAGACTTTTTTTGGCACTGCTGGTGCTGGAAAGTCAGGGTTTTGAACTGCAGGATACGATCCATGCGCTGATAGAGGAGAACATTCACCTCCATGACCAGCTGGAGAACCTCACCAAGGCCCTCAGAGAGCTCAAACGGATGCTGTGGCTTCACTCAAATGGTACAGAGTCCTCTTTATGTTATCTGTAAATGTAGGTGGGGGGGGGTGGGCAGGCTAAGCTTGGTTTTGGTTTTTAATATAAAGAACTCAAAACGCTGATGGTTAAGATGAAATAATAAAACGTTCCTTTGAGGGATTTATAATGTTCTTTAAATTAAAAATCCACAGTGCAAGAAAATAATTCAAATGGGAAATAAAATCTTCACGTTTGTGTGTTTAATTCTGATCCTTTTCTTTGTTACTAAAGTCTTTTTTTATATCTTTAGTGTCTCCTGCTCCATATTTCACTGCACATATTCTTGTATGGCACAAAAAAACAACAGCTTTGAGCTGAAATGAGAAACAATCGCACAGAAGCTGATTTTGAGACAGTGTATGGGGATGGGGATGAAATGTTGGCCTCCAAGGTCAAAACGGCTTTTCCCCTTTCATTTACTCTTCGTGTTCTGTATGTTTTAATCCTCATGCACTCTCTGCATACACGTTAGCACTTCAGGGCTCGATTAGGATGCAGGATGTTTTGCATTTTTTTCATATAGTCTGTGCTGTTCGCAGAATAAAAGATATTAACAGAGCAGTTCTGTGTTTTTGATACAGACCCAGATCATCACCATGAACATCATGATGAGGATGTCCAGCATCTGTGGGACGAATTGTCAGAACATGGTGTGTATGTCTGCAGCTGGCTGAAACTACTCCCGTGACTTCACAGAGCTGTGCTCACTGCATTAGTTGGCATTGATTTCATGGCTGTGTGGACAGCAGAGGGTTAATGAGTTGCACTTTGGGATAAACCAGCTGCTTAATGCACAACCCAGCTGACAAAGTGTGACAGAATTTCTCCTTTCCTGGCAGGTATCAGTGCAGAAACTCACCTCCTGCTGGAAAACACCTTTTGTGGGCATGACCTGCACGGCTCAGCAGCTCCTCTCCACAGACACGGAGCTCACCTCCTCCCCTTCCTGCTGATGCTGCTGCAGCTGCTGATGATAATGATGAGATGCTTGTAGGCTGCAGCAGTCTGATGTCAGATCTGTAGCTGCTGTCCATGTCAGAAAAGTTGAGTCAGCACCTCATGGCCGCTGCAGGCTGTATTGTGCAATTTAATATGGTTGAACAGCGAGTGTCGATGCCACCGCTCTTCCTGTTCAGAGGAATTATTGAGCCGACAAGATTTGAAGAGTTGACCCGTCAATCCTGTGTACAAATCACCTCTGGGGAGGATTCACTGGAGCGAAAAGTTAATTTGGGTGTGGAGAAAGCAGACTGAGCAGGTTAAGCCCAGGGAGTTGCCTTACTTTTTAGCCATTTATTGTATTATGAAATACAATAAATGTTTATAACTAAGATGAACTCAGAAAGCTGGTTTTTGTAACACTAAATGGAAAAGCTGTCAACTTTACTGAATAATAAAGCTAACTGTGCTAATTTTTGTGTTTGCCTGAGTACAGCTGAAGCCACTTTACCTGCAATAAAATGAAAGTTTTTTTTTAAATTGGAAAGAATTAAGGAATGAAATAGAAATAATTATTGAAATATCAATGAATTTATTTGAAAAGATGTAAGATTATTTTCAATTTGAAATAGTTAATTACTGAAATGTGTAATTTATTATTTAATTACTTATTTAATTCATTTTGGCACTCGTGGCCCTCCAGTTTCAACAACACTAGTTATCATTCAGGTGTTTTCACCTTAAACACTTCTACCCCAACGCTTTACGTTGTTCACCAGTTCCTGATCTTTTGGATTCTTTAAAAATAAAATGTTAATGCAGCCAAACTCATTCCCGAAGCCAGTTTAACCACTCGGCAGTCATCTTGAAACGCCTCCTGGCACTTTTCTTTTAAGCAATATGTAAATATCTTTAATTTTAGTGCTTACCAGCACATTGGAATGATAATTACCAATCACCTGATTACCTGTTTTAAAAAAAGAAAATAGTTTGTTTACCTCTTTGCAAGTTAAGCGCCATCACAAGCTTGATAGAGGACTTTTAGAATTAATTTAATTCAGGACACTTTTAGCACCACCCCTTCTTTTTATGTAAGAAAGAAGAGGTAGCACATCGAATTTAAACTCCTCACATAAAACGTCCTGAATAATCAGGCCCCATCTTATCTTAAAGACCTCCCATGATGCAATGAGTGTTTCTTCTTTACTCACCTCATTTTACTCTGTGTTTATACGCCGCTGTGCATTTAATCCTTAGTTTTTACTAACCTCTGGCCCTCTTCCACAGTGTTTCTTTCATCCCATCTTCCTCCCCTCACCCCCACCCACTTGCAGCAGATGGCTGCCCCTTCCTGAGCCTGATTCAACCTGAGCCTGCAGGTTTCTTACTGCTGAAAGGGAGTTTTTCCTTCCCACTGTCACCAAGTGTTCGCTCATAACTGCTTGTTGGGGCTTCTCTTTCTAACATTGCAGGGTCTTTAACTTACAATATAAAGGCAGATTTTGGCACGACAAAAATACACCTGAATCAAACTGAATAATGTTGATGATGCAGTTTAAACTTTACACAGATTCCAGCAAATAAAAAGACAACAAAATACCAAGTCCAAACACTTTACACTTTACTGTCCTGACTATTTGATATGGTGGAGCACATATAAAAGTTAGAAAATTAACTAATAGTTAGTTTGGCCCAAAGGCTTTCTATTCTACACAGTGAAGCACATGAATACACGGCAATGTGGTTTAACACAATAAATAGGTAAAGTTGTCAGCTCAAACAAAACATAAAACATCTACAGTATTATGACAGCCTCTGATAATGATATTTACACTCATCAAA
Organism: Oreochromis niloticus; assembly: GCF_001858045.2. Lineage (NCBI taxonomy): Eukaryota > Metazoa > Chordata > Actinopteri > Cichliformes > Cichlidae > Oreochromis > Oreochromis niloticus. Next base: position 16,697,030 of record NC_031972.2, read on the forward strand.
TAACTCATATTTACTATGGAATGATAGGATGAAATGCACTAAGTTGTGGTGTCTGCACTCACTTTTGGTTCTGCTTTAATGCTGGTTGTGTGTAGCTGCGTGAGTGGTGAGGTGTCAGTCAAGGCTCGCTCTGTTGCTACAGAGGGGCTACATATGTGTACAGTTTCCCCAAGCATATTATACATGTTAGAAGCTATGGCTCTAGTCTATATCAAGGTCAGAGTCCTCATCGCTCACAGTGCTCTGTATGATGGCTCCGTTGCGAACCGTCTTTGGGACAACGGGAGGCTTTTCGGGCAGCAAGCCGTACTCCTGCAGCAGCGCCTCCAGGTCTACGGCAAAGAAGTCTTCCCCGAGCTGATCTGTGAGCCGCACAAAGTTGCCGATCAGGTCCCCGGCTTTGTAAACGAGCAGAGCAGGCAGAGCGCTGTCTCTGAACAGTGCGCTGGTGCTGATGGCTGAGCTGCGCACGCTGCAGAACTTGACCAGCGGGTATTCCTGAGCGAGACACATCAGGCTGCCGCTCATGGCCTCGCAGCCCGGGACGTCCGGCTCATAGATGTGGATCATGACCAGGGTGCTTTTGTCCTCTTTGTCTAAAGCCTCCAAGAACTCCTCCCCACTGTTTAGCTCGTAGACCTGCTCAAAACGCTTGCCGCGGCACAGCTGGCGCCGCATCTCTTCGATGCGCTGCATGCGGTAATGCTGGAGGAATTCTTCATCATCCTCTTCTTCCTGAAGCATGTTGTACTCCTGCATGGTCATCTGCGAAGTGGACAGGAATGAACACACAAAATCAGAGAAGTGTGTGCAACACAATTCACACTTCTTTCTACTCTTTGAATATGAATCTACAGCCTGGAGAAAGTGGACTTGGGACAAAAACTGGAAACTGGAATAAACTAGACTGAGTTTTATTCATTAAAGAAAAAAAGGAAAAGCATCTTGAGCCTATCGAGTATATACTGTACATTGTTTGTTCCATCCACAAATACAATCACTGGTGCAGATCCTAGAAAATATAGGTTGTAAACAAGTTTGGTTTTTTTTCTTTTTTTTTTATCATGTTCACGCTGTCCTTGATAATCAGCTCTTTGCCTACATTCACCCCAGGAGGGATGCCACTGATCAGCAACAATAAGTCTGAGCTAAACGAGGGTTTTCAGAGGTCTTTCGTGTGTCTTCTGTTAGTTCGATTTACTTACTTTGCCTTGGATTTTTTCCTGAAGTGCCTTCTGTTTCTCTTGGTCTTTTTCCTGGTCGAGGTTAGAGCGGCATGTCATCGACAGCTTCTTGATCAGTCTTTCCATCTCCTTCTTCTGCTCTTGTTTCTGCTCCACCTCAAGCTGCTTGTACTTCCTCCAGTCATTGATCACACCCTTGGGCCCTGACACAGAACAGCCACTGTTACCATAACACACTCTCTATTCTTATGACACAGCTGAAAGATCGATTAAAGTCAAACACAAGGATGGCTTAAAAATGAGGGAAGCTCCAAGGATTTTTAAAAAAAGTTTCTGACATTTTTATTTGTCAAAAATAACCATATAATTTATTTAGATGTCATTTTGAGCTGCTGCCTTGTGACAAGGGAGCAATGTTTTCTTTGTTTTTCTGTGAATGCACTATATCTGTTTGTACAACCTGTGTTCACAGCACTTCCATCTGTGCTGTAGTCTATCTCGGGCTCGGTGACTTCAGCATCCCTGATGGTCTTGTTTTCCCCATCCTCATCATCATTGTCACTGCCTTCATCCTCACTGCTGCTGTAGTAATACTGCAGCTTCTCTCCCAGGATCTTGTCATCCAGAGTAGTCATGATGACGGCTCACCTGTGGGAAGCAGTATGAACTAGTTTAATAATGAATAATAAGCACACAGTAAAACGACTCCGAGATATTAAAGACTTCTAACCTCACTGATAAAAATCTGGATAAATCGGATAAAAAACGCATTCATTGCTTAATAGTCCAGTATAGTGCAGTATAATCCAGACAGATAAACACAGCTAGGAAAGGCATATGTACATAAAATAGGCCACACACTGTACATAGCTTAGAGTAAGTGTGCCAGTTTATTAAACTTAAGCTAAGAGGCCTTTTGTGATGCACCGATCCGTATGTAAGAGAGCCGGTGTGTACAGATGGACAGACGGGGAGAGAGACACTCCTCACACTGCCCTCTTACTTATGACAGCATACATAATATGAGGCATTAATCGGTACTGTGCTGCTCTTTTGTTTGCGTCGGGCGCTTTATTATTGTCCCAGCACAGCAGCTGAAAGCGAAGACAACACCTAACGAGGGCTGATCTGAGAGCCTCCGCCGATGTTAAGACAGATAGCTCAACCATTTACATTCACTATTGCTGTTATTTCCTCAAGTATATGTGCCGTACTGAAAAGAAAATGGCGACAATCCAATTAGCTTGTTTATGTAAGAAGGACGCGGGCCGAACAGCTGGTGGTTCGGGTGTTTGTAGAAAGTAAGGTGGTTAGCATTAGCTACGTGGGTTAGCTACTTCTCCTATGCTGACTTCCTGGGACTTCGCGGCAGCCATTACCCGAGACTGCGTAAAAATGAAGCCGACTACTACAAAATATATTGCATTAAAACGACACAATCCATCCGTTGCTTATAACCACCCGGCTTCTTACCTCAATTTAATAACCGGATCGTTGTCTGCCCGAGCTTAATCCACTAGTTCAGCCGCCTCAAGCCGCTCTTCCAAACAATCGTGATGCCTTCACGGTTCTCTGACGTGTCGTAATAATGAAATGAGGGTAAAGAGAATCGGAATGAAGTCGAAGCTGCAGCCAGTTTAAACTGCATCTTGTCTGTTATGTGGACACGCTGAAACTCTCCTCTCCAATAACTGTAACGAAACAATTTTATTTTCTATAGCTTTGCAAACAATTGCAGCACGTGAGTATTTAATTTACTTATAAGGTTAAAAAATAACGTAATCAAGCAGTAGAAGATCCGAACTGCTTTCTAAATTGTTAATTATGATACTGTTTCCATCCAAACTAATATGTTAACCCATTGTGGTGACATTGTAATATTTAGTTTGGAATTTATTGTGAGTTGGGACTTTACCGAGGGCGCCTAAAGACAACACATGAGGTGCGGGAATATGGGAAGTTGCTGGAAGATAAACTATGCAACTCCCTATTTCACCACTAGAGGGCAATATGAGTACGAAAAAGAGTGCTGCTTCTGGTGCTGATTCTACAGTCAGTGCCATACGGAGGCGTAGTACGGAAGCGTAGAGCTGCCACCCAGGCAAAAGAAAAATAGAAGTATATCACGTTATAACGTGAAAAGTTTATTGTTCTAACAAGATACTTTTCATGTTTGTACAAAATACTTTTCACGTTTGAACAACATAATATCACGTTATTACAATATACATAATTATCACGTTCGTACAATATTGTACGAACGTGATAATTAGTGTGAATGCTTGTAAAAGCATTCACAGTATTGTTGTTGTAATCTTTATTATTATTTTTATGCATATTGTAATAACGTGATATTATATTGTTCAAACGTCAAAAGTATATTGTACAAACATGATAGTATATTGTACAAACATGAAAAGTATCTTGTTAGAACAATAAACGTTTCACGTTATAACGTGATACACTTCTATTTTTCTTTTGCCTGGGTGGCAGCTCTACGCTTCCGTAGTACGTAGTGCCAAGCTAAGCATTATGACTTTATCATTCCTTCTTCCTTTTAAACATTTTTCGCAAAAGCTGTCTGAAATCAGTGAAAGGATACGGGTTTGCATTCCCATGTTTATACAAACGATTACACAATGCAAATCATCTGAAAAGACTAATAGCAGGTACATACAGACTGTATCTGTGTTTTATACGGATACAGTCTGACATATATAATCCCATATGTATGTATGCAGAAGTGCATATAGCAAGAACACGTTTTAAACTATGAAGCAAGGGCAATTTAATTATATGTGTATTTTAAACCACACTGTGCACCCTGGTTATTAAAAAAAAGAAAAGAAAGAAAGACTTGAAAGAAAGAAAAAAAGAAAGAAAACTTGCACAGTTACATAGCACTGGGCAGGTCTCTCTCATCTGCTATCATCAGTGTTCAACTTTAAGCCAAAGAATACACTGGTTTTATGAGATGCAATGGGTGAGTAATGTGGGTGGGCGACAAACAGTCATGAGAGACAATGATCATTGGGTCGTAAATAATGTTGAAGCCTGAGTCAGTTTGAATGAATGGGCAGTTTTATTTCAGTCTTTATGCTGAGCTGCAATGAGATCTTTCAAAATAATTCTGTAGACGGTACAAACGTTTACTGATGGACAGTGCGAACAGGTATTGTGATCATTTCAATCTTCTGACACAAGTTTTATTTACAAAAAAACATGTTTATTCCTCATGTATTTGTGTTCAAGTGTATGACACAGTGAGCAAAATAAAGGAAAAGGCATATTTGATTTCATTCTGAGCTCTTGATTCCTGTGTGACTCTCCAGTGCTGTTCAAGCAAGCATTACTGATGTTTTCCAAGCAAACATCTGTAACACTAATTTGCTTTTTTAAAACTGTTTTATTTAGCAGCCGCCTCTTTTACCTTCATATAATGATCTTACAAAAACAAAATAACCCTCTGATGTCTGCAAAGGTTATAGCTCATCAGTCTGCGCTCTGTCACCTTCCTGCCCGTGTTCTTGCTTCTCTTCTGCTGGTACTCTAAATGACACGTAAGGACACGTCCTGGTGTTCTGACACACCAGCTTCTTGAGTGTGGCAGAGTTTACTATTTCAAAGCCCACCTTTCCTCCAAAGGTGCTGGGCTTCCAGTATTCCGGAGAGCATATAGGGTTTCCCAGGAGGCCTTTAAGGGAGAAGGGGGCACCCATCTCCACCATGCTTTCTCCAAATATGGCCCCCGCTCGTGTTTTCTCCAACAACAAGCCGGGGTAAAATTCCAGAGCGTCAATGTCACCGTAGAGCTCTTCGAGGTCTCGCACTATCTCCTCATTATCTGCAAAAAGTGACCAAATATGTCAAATAGGAAGTTTATAAAGCAGGTCATCAACATTATTACAGTACAGATTTTTACAGATAGTATTTGCAGGTTTTAAACCATACTGCTGTAAGGCTGGCAGATCAGTTCAGCACATTAGTTTTGACAGGGAGGTTTTCTACAGAGCTACTCCAATAGAGTGAGACACACTGCTGTGAAATTTCATGACCAGGTGATGAAGCCCTCCCCTGGCTTTGATTTTATTTTGTAGGCCTACTGCTGCTGCTTCAAGGGGTCCAATCAGCAGCTACTGAATTCACTGACTATGGGTTAAAACACCTCTTTCGTGCATTTTCAGGCTGTGTGAACTAGCGCAGTCTTTCTCCATCTTCATCACAGACTCACTGGTGGAGTTGAAAGCTTTTTGAAAATTTCACTTTGTCAGGGAGCTGCATGATGTAAATCGGCACATGACTGCTTAAGATGGACACTCAGTGGAGTTTGTCACATGTAACTAGAGATTCTGATGCAAATGCATTCCCTCAATACCCTTCAGAGGACAGCAGAGGGAAGAAAATAACGTTGGCAAAACCAGTGCTTCAAAAATATGTTTGCATAGAGTTGTACAATTTGTGCCATGTGAGCTAGACACAGAATCATTTGCCTTACCGGTGAATTCCCTGAATGACGTGTACGGCTTGAGGTTAAAGCGCTTCCTGTACTGGTTGAAAGACTGGAGGCGGAGTTCACGGGACTCCTTGATGGTCCCAACGGCTACTTTGGTGACCATCGCATTGATGTTGTGCCCACCACCAATCTGTGGGTCAACGGTGGGAGAAGTAAGTAACCAATATGGAGTGACCTCAGTCAAAAGACATTCTGTGAGAAGTTAGGTACAAAGTGACTGAAACACATGGCTTACTGCAGAAGTCTGCACAAGTCTCAGCTTATCAGTACAAAAACAAGCTGTCAGCGTGCAATCACATTACATCACTCACAGGGTATGATAAAGCAAAACAGAAAAACTTTGTTTGACTGCCAGAAATCCCTAAATATGGATAACTGAATCTGGCAACACTTCAGTTGCTGATGGTTGCAAAGCGAGTTATAAAAATCAGACGTCCAAACGACTCTACCTTGTAAAAATGCACCATAACTGTGTGTTACAAGTACACAACATGTGCCGTTTGCTACCTGCCCAGCAATTTGCCTGGAGAAGGAATCCACGAGGGCCTCCACGCCGTAGTGCGTCAGAACAGACGTGTTGAAGAGAAACTGTTCGTATGACAGCTCGTCCCCGTTTATTAAGAAGCTGTCGGGCATCAAAGGGTGCCAGTGGTAGAGCTGGCTGAACTCCAGAGCGATACGGTTGCCGTACTGGAAGTGAGAGCCGAACAGCAGGGTGGGATCGAACTTGAGTTGAAGCAGGTATCCGCTGAGGTGCTGCACGTAATCTTCTATCACGATTCGTATGGTTTCGCCTTTGAGATGCAAAGGGATTAAAGCAAAATGCACCAAGCAGACAGTGGCTCAAGTTAAACAAAAAAGTTTAGCAATAGGTGGACAAAAAAACAATACATAATTAAATGCAATAGTTTAGTGTAAAGAACAGGCTCTGGCTACACCTGTGGGGAATTCAGTGGTTGCTTAAGGCAAAAGACTTCTTGTTATTTCCCAAATGATCACCACAGCACATGTTTTTTCATTAGGCACAGATTTTATGCCAGATGTTTTTCCTGATGCAACCTTCATATTTATCTTGACTTGAGACCAGTACTAGGAGTACACCATCTTATGACCCCCTTGAGGCTGGGTTTGAGTCTGTTCCCGACATCAAACCGAGGCTCTTTCCTGTGTAAGGCAAACATATTAACCACTACACCACGGAGATGCTGGTAAGGAACAAAAGTCTGGCTCAATCTTTCAAAAAAGAAAAAAAAAGTCATTTTTAAACCAAATTTAGTATAAAATCCAACATGTTTTGCTCAATTTTATTTAAAATAGTTAACTTGTTATTAGAAAAAGCAGTGAACTGTCACATGTCCTAGCCACTTGCACTAAACACTTTGTCTTTGGTTGCTGCTCAGAACAAAGGAGCAATGCCAGGCTCACTGTTCCTCTTGAGCTGTGTCTAACTCACCGATAATAATGAGCCGTGTGGTCTGGAAAAGCTGCTCATCGTCCCAGGTGGGATGCTCCGCTTTCAATATATCACAGACTCGGTTGTGCTCCCTCAGCCACAGCGTGGCGTACATTCCCAAACCCGGGAGAAGTCCATAGACTTCCTGACCGATAGCCATCTGAGCCTCAGCGGGGACTCCAGGAGGGTAGCTCATTCTAACAGATGCATCAGCGACACTGGGAGGGTACATCTCTCCATTAATTAACTGACCGGACAGAAAAAGAAAGAATAATTATACACGTCATTGTTATCTGTAATTCAAAATGTTAATACAGATGAAGTATTTCATTTTAAAAAGAACTGCAGAACTGACAGTTGCGCTTCTAAATCGACGCGTACACTCGCTGGCTGCTTCATTAGCTACACCTTGCTAGTACCAGACTGGACCAATAAAACCAACAGAAGATGGGTACACTGTGGTGATAAAGGGATGAACATACACAGTAACAATACTCTGAAATTATGCTCAGTTGGTTCTAAGTGGCCCAAAGTTTGCCAAGAAAAATATCCCTCACACCAGCAGCAGCAGTCGATACAAGCCAGGATCTGTCCATGTTTTCACAAAGTCTTTGTGTTAGACAACATCTGCATACTGCAGGTGAAATTGAGCACTCTTCTATTACTCAATGTTGGTGAGCCCACATGAACTGCAGGCATCTGAAACAAACAACCACAGGCACGTTTAAAATGACTTGCACCACCTTTTGCCCCCACTCTGATGCTCTCTTTGAACTTCAGCAGTTAAACATGCTGTTACAAACCGGGTTGAACAGCCGTGACAAAAAAAGGAGATGCACACAAATTCCACTTAAAAACATATTTATCTTAAATGAGGGGAACAAGGAGAGAGCTTCAGCTAACCGTGGTGTGTGTAATCAGTACAATCAGTACAGTGCAACTGAGCTCTGAGGGTTTTTATTGAGCAGCACCACTGATTGGATGCAAGTTACACCACTTCTCTGATATCTGCAGATGAGCCCTGCCACACAACGGGCCGAAATGAAAGCAGGTTGAAGTGGATTATCACGATGTTGGATGTCTGCAAGCAGTGAATTGCAGCTATGTGATTGGCTGATTAGATGACTCAAGGGGCAGTTGAACAGGCGTCCCTAATAAAGCAGTCAGATATAAGTCTGCATATGACTTTACCTGATATTTCAGCTTTCCATCTTTGAGAAGCCTGAGGTTTAGCTGACGATCCAGGCTGTCTCCATAAATGTGTCCTGCGTCCACCTGTTTGAGTCGCAGGAGAGAACAAAAAAAAGCATCAGAGGTGTAATTGTAAAAAGCCGCCGCTACTTCATCTGGAGTTACCCTCCAACTTCCACCAACCGCCAGCTTCATAATGTAAATTATACTGCTGAAATTTAACAAAAAGACACAATCAAGATTAGAAGTTTCCCTCTGCTCTTATGCTATGTATAAAACACTAATTATTTAATAAAGCTAATGTGCTGCACACCAAAGCTCAAGATGGACTCACCCCGTGGCCGAGAGCCTTAGTGAAGCCGAGGCCCATGCGATTGAAGGTCTTAAAGAACTGGTGGGTGAAGTGCTGCGCGAAGAAGGCGAACATGAGGCTGGTGCGCTGGGGATCGGGTCGGAACGTCCTTCTCTTCAGAAGCCTCTCAACCAACACCTCAGGGTCAGGTAGCCCAGCCTTGCCTGAAGAGAAACACCACAGCATCACGCACCATACCGGGGGGGGAAAAACACAGATACACCCGACCTCAAGCCATACTACTGAAGCTCTGACACAGCTGACATGTTACACTGCACTTCTGCGCAGTCCAAGGTCAAGATATGGATAAAAGCAATCCTTAAACTACACTCTTTGCATAAAAATGTGGATTTAAATTTGGAACTATGTGCGCTTACATTTGATCCCAGTGTTTGTTGTCAGCTGTTTAAATTTATATTGTTAATCAACAGAATCATCAACCACCGTTTGACAAAACACATTTAAATGAGCAATAGCAGACACTGGCCTCTTGGGGGCAGTATAACAAAAATACCAAGGGATTCTAAACCATGACTAGCAAAATTTGATTCATGTTGAGTCATGTTTCAGTCCGCTTGCTGGGTGTCGGTTTGGTATTCACTTTCTATCACACTTCCCTAATTACAAAATGTGGCTCTTTGGAAGCTAACCTTTCACCCCCAAAGGTGCGGGGCAGTCCTTGGGCACCGGGGGCAGAAGTCGAGTGTAGTAGCTCAGATTATAGTAGGATTCCCAACTGAGGTAGTCATACTTGGAGTTGAAGGTTGGAGGGCTGGGAATTAAGCTTGACCTCACTGTTGGTACAAAAAAAACAACAACTTATCAGATACACAGAACGTGTAAAAAAACATCCAGAATGAGTTTCTCTACAATGAGTTTGCTGACTCTGGACCTGTTAACACCAGCCGCATGAGGACGTCCCGCAGGAAAGTGTGGTTGATGATGTCCCAGAGCCAGTGGAAGTGGGTGAGAATGTAGTGCACCACATCTGGGTTGGGCCTGAAAAACTGACGCACTCGGGTCCAAAACTCGGCTGGAATGGCAGAACATCACGAGACACGGTCTTGTTATTACTGGAAGTCACGGCAACTGGGGATTTGGAAATCTACTCTAAATAACAAAGTCGTTATGTCATTATGGAGCAGAACACTTGGCAGGCATGGTCTTGCTTTTAAAACCAGGATCAAGACTTCTGAGTTGCCACCCACACCTCTGGAGTCGGTGGATTACTGAATGAAGTGAAATATAATGGCAGTTCTGTCCGATTATCGGCCTCCCTCGGGGCCCCAAAAACTCCAAGTTTACTGCGTCAGCTGGTTTTGCTGTAACACCTTAAAAATGTGCTTATGTTTAAACCAAAACATCAACATAAGGTTCTTATTATGTGGTTTTAGGGCCCCTCCACCAAAATCTGGGGTTAATGACTTTGGATTTTGATTACATCCACTACAGATTTGTAGATGTAATCAAATCCGTACCATACACCAAAGTAGGGTTGAGGTAGCATTACAATACAGAAGCAGCACAAATTACCGGGGTTTGGCTCATTTTTGCTACTCTATCAGGTTAAACCACGTCTAAGAAGAATTATATGACATATGATCAGTAAAAACGCTCATCTCAAGGCTTCAGAATGGGACTTCACATACAAATGGCTAATCTGAAGGTTGAAGGTTCAATCTCTGGCTGCTCCAGTCTGCATGCCAAATGTTGTTGGGAAGAGATACTAACCCCGAGTTGTCTTCCGATGCATCCATCGGAGTGTGAATGTGTGGTATAGTACAGTTCATTTACCTTTAAATGATAACAAACTGAACACATTGTGAAAAAGGTTTAACACGAGCTGGAGAAAGCAGGACAATACAAGTTTTTGTGTCATACCACAGGCTTCTGATTTTATCAAAAGTGTGTTATTAACAGGACAAATAAGTATTGGTGTATCATATTCCTATATATTCCTACTTGTTACAAAAAACCCTGAAAAAAGAAAGAGTGTAATTCCCCCAAAATGTGAAACTGTTCCTTTCACTTGGCTGGTAGCTCCATAAAGGTGTCATAATATTTTCTTTGGAGCTACTTGAACAATATGTGTGTCTATTCTGCGTTACACAACAAGTGAAAACATTAGTCTACATCTAACTCCTTTTCCTGTCCAATACTCTTTTCCTTCCTTTTCTTTCCTAATCCTGCTCCTATTGTCTTTTTCTTTTTCTTTCCATGTACAATCAAAGCAGTGATTAATTGTTATTACGCTCAGTGCGCGAATGTCTGCCAAATACATCGCAAATGATTGGGAACTACAGCGTGTGAGGGTTCTTTGTTAATGAGAAACAGACCAGCAAAGGTAGGCGTAGCGTCAGATGAGACAAGCCAAAACAGCTCTGATCCAGCTGCTCTCTTCTTGGCACTTCCCCACGTTCCTTCAATTTTCCCAAATAGTTGTCTAGACAGATGTTTTAACGCTGACAGCCTGGGGCTATGAAATGGTCTTTTTTTTGTTTAAACAATTTGGTTTCCAAACCCTTTGGTTTTATGTTAAGTTAAATAGTTGAAATTCATAAAAGGTACAGCAATAAAAGAGGATATGAGCACCACTCTCATAGAGGAAAACGGACTCACGGACTGTGCAGTTTTCTCCGTAGTAGCCGGTACGAGTGCAGTCACACTCATACTTGTCCTGACTGTACCGCACGCACACACCCCAGTGCTGACAGGGGAAGGAACAGCATGGATTGACTGTGGAAAACAAAGAGAAGAGAAAACTCATGTGAAGATCATTTGGAAATACTTGAACATCAGGTAGGCATATTATATATGAAGCGGTGGCATGGAAATAAACTGAAAGAGAGGTCAAATATTGAATCGGCACCGGCACTTCCTGCACTTCCTGCACACTAAGTGGCATTCCATACAAAACCATCTGCCTTCGAGCAAGTTCAGACCTCTATTTGAAAATGCCCATGCAAAAAAAAGAAAAGAAAGCCTTTGAGCCAAACATGAAATCAGAGACAGATGAAATCTCAGACTGGACTACTGGAAACATGCTTTTATTAAAAAATACCTCTGCGGATTAGGCAAGGTGAACATGTTTAAGTTCTTGTTCCCAGCACAACTTTTGTTCTTTACAGGAATTTTGTATGAATCACTGACGCAATGTGAGAAAAAAGGCACCAGGTGTCATATCAACATAAATGTGACAGTCTTGGAAATTTGCTCTATACAGCACTAATCGTTGCACAGGAAAGCATTCTGGAGAAGACCCACATAATTGGGTACCAAGTTTATTGTTGGAGTACTATTGCACATTTTACTCGACAACGTAAAGCGTTACATGTGTTACCTCCACTGAGAGGTTGTGCTTTTGGTAGCGTTTTGAGTTTTGGATAAAAGAAGTCTTAAATGAGTTCTGATAAAACTTTGTAGAGGTGTAGAGCGTGCTCATGTTAACAATTTCTTACTGCCATTGCTTATATTGACAACATATAGGCAACACGTTGGGAATGATGTATATGAGGATTATTACCATTTGTATCCAAATATTTTGTCACATTTGACTTCAGATCTCACTTTTACATTTAGATATTTAAAGAAAGTTCAAGAGAAAGAGAATGAGCTGTCTTTTTACTCAGATATATACAAGTTTCTCATGTCCAGTTATTTACAAATCACTATCTATTATCCATTACCTACTCCGACATAAAGAAAGTGAACATCTGTCATGGTACACTTATCTGATTTTTACTCCACCACAAACATATGTTAAAAAAGAACAAAGAAATCAGAATGAATGAAATTAAAAGTAAATAGAGAGTCAGCTGCCCTGGTGGAGGTTTGTGCTCTCAAAGTGATTCTTGTACTTCTTTAACATGCATGTTTGACCTTTGGGAAATATGCTCATTCGTACTCTGGTTAATAGACAGCTGAGTTGTTATTGTTCTGTTCTTCTCTGGCAGATGTGTACATGGACAGTTGGTTATACCATGGATGCTTAGCTGTTCTTATTAAACTCCTTTGTAGTAAAAATGGAGCTGGCACGTGCAATTTGATGGTAAACTATTTTCTACACATAGTCTGGATTACAGCCTCTAGTGACCCCTTGTGTGAATTTCCTGGGAAGAACTCAGTTTCAGAGCTTTCTGTTTCACAGCTGACACTCAGTTTGGCCAGAGCCACCACAACCAGCTGCTTTTTATACACTCATACACTGATTTAACATTACTTTTAACATTTAAAGTACTTTTTGTTTGTCCTCTTGCAATCAGAAATCAATTCTTAATCAACCAATCATACAGCTCATAGACTGTATATATGAGATGGATGGAGGGTGTTAAATGTGAAGCCCGTGTACAAGTTTGTTAAACCTGCATCGTTTTTAACAGCCAGCAGCGGCTTTTCCTTTGGTTTCAAAAAGAAGTCCAACTGTACAGATGTCTGTGGGCAGGATGGCCAATTTTATATTTGCTGATTCAAAAATCAGATATTAGTATGTCTGGTGTTTATTTACACATTTTTTCTACGTCTATGTCTGCTTGGCTCAGTGGATTGTCGCATTTCAAACTTATGTGATACAAAATGCCCTCTGGTGGAAACTCTGAACACTCATAGCATGGCCAAACTGCATTTCTTCCATCTCTTCTTTTTTTCTAACTTTCTAACTTTTGCAAGGCATTTTCATTATTTTTTGTTAGGGCAGTGAAGGGTTTTCAGACAGGACAGTGAGGGTAGAGAGCAGGGACCCTTAGCAAAAGACCCGAGATTGGAATTGAACCAGGTTCGGCTTTGGCTCAACCAGGTGAGCCAAACTGGCACCATACAGTTTAATCTTTCATTTATCAGCTATTATAAATGCAGATACCAGCAGATTGGAAAATGGCTAATATTGGCAGGTAATAGCAGCCTACCCTTACAAGAACCTGGTCTTAGCAATAGTTAGGTGGCTTCAATTACGCAAACATACTGAAAACAAGTTGTCCAAAGAAAAAGATAACAAAATCTGCCCTACAAGCATCTCTAATGCAAATAATTAAAACTTTATATTTTGTTAGTTTAAATTACCATCAGCTGTTTTAATGGAGTTTATGCAAAGGCCACAGTGACAGTCGCCTCTGACTGCCCAGAAGCTGATTACTGCAGTTACACATTTTCACGTGAATTCAACAACTGGGCCATTGTGTGTTGATATTGAACTTCAGATAAGCGAGGACACAGCCTCTCATATTGGACACAGCTGGGCGAGTGGTTATCTCCTGTTTCCAGCGTTTATGTTATAAATTAACTCAATTAGCTGCTTTCCTGCAGTGTTACGATCTTCCCACCTACCCAAACAGTGCATAATGTGCTCCATTAGAAAGGATTCCTATGATAACAGATAATAAAAGATAATCTCACACTTCTTTACAAGTTTTATAAACCAGTGTGGGAAAAACTATCTGCATGAAAAGACCTTTGTTCTCAGACACACACAGAGAAGCAGAGTGAGGAGGAGGTGGGTGGTGCTGGTGGGGGAGGTGGGTGTTGGTGGGGGATGGCATCTAAACTACTGACGCACAAGTTTCTGCATGCAAGTTCTGGGTGAGAGTAAATCCTGTTAATTTACATTATGATGACAGATAAGGCCGGCCAGGCATTCTTTCACTCCAAGATCCATACACTGATAACCACAATTACCTAACTCTTTAGATCAGTTCTTGGTACACGGTTTCAAATATGCATGTTATTGGAACTGCAAGATAAACTACACATCCAAGCTCTTCTGAGTAAAAACAGTGCGGCATGGAACACTTCCCCGCGCACATGCTGATTCATGCCTCTCCAAGCCACCTCCTGGCCTCGATCCTCCACACTTAACAGATGTGTAACTACATCTGACAGCTGTGTAAACTGTGTACTCACTGCCTGACAGGTCAAAAGTTCAAATCTCTCTCTCTCTCAAATCTCTCACACACATCTTTCATCTTGCATAGACCTTCCACAAAGCACTATTAAATTCAATGTAGACATAAATCTCTGGGGAGTCTTCTGTTGGAGACAATGAGCGTAAATATGTCATCCTGAAAAAATGTCATTCTGAAAAGGGCGGTGCTCAAAAGGTGGAGTCGGCATGAGAAATGAGTTAGAGCTGATCATGCTGCTCTGAGGACAGGATGGAAAAGAGCATGCATTACATGTGTAAGACATGAGAGATGGAAAAAGTGCCCACATGGGCCAGGCAGGAAATGCCTGGTCTCCTCAGGGGTCTTCAAAACGTATATCCAAGCACTTTTACAGATAATCCCGTGCTCAGTGTTGAAATCCTACCTTATGTAGAAATACATTAAGAAATACTCAGACTGCACTTGAATTTAAATTAAAGGGAGTTCCAACATCAGGCCTCCTTACTCGTGAAAAATCTTTTCCTTAGTCTTCCAGCTGATGATGTCATGTTACTGTACCAGTGCCTGTCTTTATTATCGGGGTTAAACAAATGTGTAGCTGCTGGCAGCTTCACTCACATCACTCAGAAAAAAGCCCTGATAACGACCAGTGTTAGTCAAAACACACACTGCGTGTGTTTCTTGCTGCAGACTTTGCAGTTACTAAAGCAGCAAATGTTCCAAATAACAGGTAATGCTATAAGTCTCTGGCATCAAACCCCACCAGTCCTCTTCACCTACCTGTGCTCGAGGTAACTTCATCACCCCGACACGCAGGTTCCCGCAGCAGCAACAAAAGCGCACAGGCTGATCCTAGGACAGAGGCTTCACCACATGGTTAAAAGTCAGTCAGTTTCGTGTCCAGCAGTTGAAATGTACGTCAAATCAACGAGCAGCACCTCTACGTGAAGGGCTCGATCTCTACTTACCTCTCATTCCAGCAGTTTTTCATACCAACTCATACAACTGGTGGGAAAGTGCAGGGGATCCAGATTTTGCAGGTAAACACAGGATCAGGAGTATGGAAAAGATCCAGGTGTTGGGTCAGCGTGAAAGAGAAGCAAAACCAGCTATCCTGTGTGTGAGCACAGCCAAGCTGCACTGCGCCTTTATCGCCCCCGGAGCCAAGTGCGAGTTTCCGAGCCGGGGTTTCCTCGCTCTTTACCGCCTACTGCTGGTGATCAGTGGCCCTACTTCCTAAATACTTTCTATTGACACGCTCACTGTTTTAAGGTCTTCTAAGATTTTAAAGCCTTGTAAATCATGGAGCTAAATAGTTTTAGACGCTGTAATCATTTCCATTTAATGTCTTTAATGTTGGTTCATTTTTTCTGGGTATAACGTAATAAAACATCACCCATTGCATTTCCATAAAAAAGACACAAAACATTGTGGAGATATTTCAGTCTGGACTAACATGGCACACTAATAAGGACACTTCCCCTGCACTGAGAAGAACAATAAACTCTTCCAACTAAGTGGTTTCTTGGCAGGTGCTTTTTACATCCTGCCTCGGATGTTTGCTTGACATGAGGGAAAAGCAGCCGTGGATTAACTCTCAGGGAGATAAGGTGAGGTTTTAATGTCATGTCTGGCCCTGGAGTTTATGAAAGTTCAGAGGAAGTCATGATGGTTCCATAAGAAGTCAGGAAGTCAGATTAAGACAGACTCTCAGCCAAAAATCCAGAAAACAACACATTACATAAAAGACCTACCTATCAGCTCATTGTATTAAAAGCTCACCTTTCCACACAATCAGTTTCTTTTATTCCCACCACCATGGGTCAGACCAAAGATTGTACATCTGCACAAGACTGGAATGGGCTGTAAGACCATCAACAACAACAAGCTTGGGAAAAAGTGCTGCGGTCAGATGAAACCAAAATCAAACTCAACTCGAGCGAGTCAAGCACAGAGGTGAAAACGTTGGGCGTGTTTTTCTGCTAAGGTCGACTTCATCACACTGAGCCAATGGACTGAGCCATGAGGGAGTTGCCAAGTGGCAGGAAAGAAACCTAAACCGTTTATAAAGTTTCTCAAGGGTTCCTCCACCAAATACTAAGTCATGTTTTGCTTGGGGATCAGATACATATGCCACTCAATGTGACATATCAATCAATTTATAACTTTTATGTATTGTGTTTTTTATTTCTGGATTCTGGTTGATATTCTGTCTCTCTCCATCAGAAATGAAACTACCACAAAATTAGAGACTTACAAATTCTGCTCAAATAATTATTTTCTCCACTGTTGCATTTCAGCTGTACACTATTATAATACTGTCAGCTGTTTGGTTGTCCTTATACGATTATTCAAGGTTTCCTAAAGCTATTTATTATGGCAAAACATAACCAGACGTCCTCACACATCTACCCTGGATTCAGTTGTTTGTCTGTGTCGAAATATGACAGAAATAAGAATCGCCTCAGTTCCCTGACTCAACATTTGTCTGCTCTAAAACAACTCGCTGGAGAACATTAATAACTAGAAACATGGAGGTCCATTGTTTATTAAACCTTAACTCTTCTCTTGTCCACACAAGCACTTTAAACCACTTCACACATGCCCTGCAAAATCTTAATGATAACACTGTAAGCAAATCATTTTTAGACATTTACATTCCCATGAGTCTTTGCAGTGCTGCAGCATTCACAGCATTTGACTGTATTTAAAAAGAAAGAACAGCATTTTACTGTCAGTTTAAAGTGACTCATTCATGCATCATTTTTGAATTAGATTGTCCGATGTATGCTAAGTCACTGAGTGATTGTGCATTGGCCATGCGGTAGATTTACAAGTTAAAAATGTGAAAGGACAACACAGTTTTCACAGAGGTGGAGGATTATTGTGCCAGTGCAAAGGAGAAACTCTGCCACAGCATCAGGAATAATGTTGGGAATTACTGCTGCTGCAAAAGCTTCGAGGCTTATCTGTGATTGAAGCCATCCTACCCCTACACACAAAGAGGCTGTAAATCAACTTGACAGACTGTCCGGTAGATTCCATTTGTCAGCTGCGCATACATAAGCACAGGCAAGAGGGAACAGTGCTGAAAAAGCAGCTCCCGAGGCTCTGGTCTGGTGTTGTATATGCAAAGTTTTTCCAAGAAGTTCTCCCACTTCTTAGAAAATGTTTGGATTTACTGGTAACAGGAATACTTTGAACTTCCGTTATCCATACCTGGTAATCACCACATTCAGACTGTTGGTAATTTCATGTTGGATCTTGAGCTGTGGCGTGTCCAGCGGGGTGGCCTGGGGGGGCACAGGCCACCCCCCCAACCAGACTGGCCACCCCAGGTGCCACCCCGAAGCCAAAACAATAAAATCCAATGAAATATCAAATGTACGATTATGTTTTCACAGTGAAGCTCAGATATCCGAGTGTAAGTGAATGCAGCATCGGCTTCTGCGCTATGACCATCATGTTAGCGAAGGTTAGGAGAGCCAAGCACGAAAGACGGCACCACAGAAAACAGTTTTTCGGCGAAAGATTAACAGTTTAACATAGCTGGACTGGCCATCGAGTATGGCAGAGCTTCCACGGCGGCTAGCGGGTGGATGAGGGAAGGGTAGGCAGGAGGAGAGACCCGAGGCAGCCGCCAGTCCGAGTGTCAGGTGAACTGAACTTCAGGTAAGAAGTTATGACCTGCAGTCTATCTGGGTCAGATATAAACCAAGTTTAGGTGGAGTTTATTTTCGTTGTGCTGACTTTTTACAGTCAGTTACAATAACTCGTACTGCGTGCTAGCTAGCATGATGGAGTTTATATACAGCTGGGTGGGTGCTGTGATGTTACTGATGGTGAACTTTATTTTATTCATAAGGTTAGTTAGTAGAGTTGCCAACGGCTCCTTAAAAATGGAATGGTCCTTCATTCAGAGAAAATATTACAGGTTTTGTATTGAGCTGAGAAGAGACGCAGTTTGTCCCGGACTTCAGCTAGAATGAAAAAAAGACACAAAGCTGGAGTTATTCTGTCTTTACGCTGCAGCTGCCTCTTCTTCTCTCATTCTCTCCCCTCTCTCTCCTGTTGCTACTTTAATCATGAAAATCAGCTGATCGGCTTTTCTTTTTTGTTTGTTTATCGCCCACTTTGCGCCAGAAAGAGGAAACCAGTGGATGTCGCGTTAAACAACAGCAGCACGTTTAAGCTTGATCAGCTGTTGTTAGAATTTATTTAATATTAATTTCTAGTATCAGCTGATGTTTGCTGGAGCCACAGCTGTAAAGCTGCTGGTCATGATGTCGGTTTGTATATCTGGTGAGAGGGAAACATGAAGATGAAACCAGGAGATGTCCTTACTGAATCATCAGAGCTGAACAGGTGATGGAGAAACAGGTTTACCTTTTAGGTGACATGAATGAGTTGAAGGGAAGTTATGAACTGTTTCTGAGAGACAAATAACACCAGGATCCTTTTCTATGTAGCTGACAGCTGGTAACTGTGCAGGGGCGGATCTAGCAAAGTTATGCCAGGGGGGCAGGTAGGGCATTAACAGGGAAAGGGGGGCACAAAGAAATACTTTTCTTACTTATTCTCATTTAAAATATCTCGCTTTTATTAAACAATTATCTGAATCTTGCGAACAAAGTTTTTATCTGACGTAAAATTTATAGAAATCATACATACAGTAAACCAACAAGACTGTACATCACTGTCACAACAGCATCTGTTTTCATTCAAAGGCTTTATGGCTTTAATACCTGGTGGGCCGGTCTGTAGTCAAAATGCCCGATTTTTTGTCCCAGTCCAGCCCTGCAGGTTAATACTGGCAGTGTCACCATGCCAGCTGACTGTATTTCATCATCAGCCAGTGTTGTTCTTTATACATCAGTATTACCAAAGTTTACCATAAGGCAGCATAGAAAGTATTTACTTGCTTTCAGGTTTCATTCAAATGTTAGTCTTTTCATTTGTTTCCCCACTTTTTTCCTGTTTCAAAATCAAACACCAGTTTGTGAGAAGATCTTCTTTTTTTAATAGACAGGTAAAGTTTTGCATTGGCTAATTTGCCAATTGTATGTTAAAAATGTTTGTATTTTAATATTCAAAAATGTTTTTGCCCAAAACATATGTGCACTATATGTCAGTAAAAATACTATGCAAATATTGCTGTCCTTGAATGCTGAGTAAACACTGACAGAGCACTGATTGTATCTCTTGTACTTCATCAACGCAGTATCTAAAAACTTTGCACCGTAGTGGTTAAAACCTCATTCTAATAAGAGTCAAAAGCAAATTCAGTTATTAGGTTTACAGGGTTATTGAATGATGGTTAACGGTTGGTAGATTTTTTTTTTTTTTTTTTACATTATCTGCCAATTACATCTGCCACCCTTCTCCAAATCTGTGCCCCTACCTGGCCCCCCCAACAAAAATTTTCTAGACACGCCACTGATCTTGAGGAAACCTCTGTTGAGAAATCACCACATACTTCCTACCGCTTGTTTTCTCCACTGCGATACCTCTTGGGGAATTTCCAAACTGCAGCCATAAAAATTCAGTATTTTGACTCATTTGTAAACAGACTTTCCTCTGGGAAATTTCCGCATTATTTATATTATTTAAATATTTAGACTTGTTTTGTCATTGAGGATGTTACACAGCAACTAATTGCTATTTGCCTTCCAGCTGCACTTATACTATGCAGACATGGGTGCTGTTAGAAACTTTGGGTAGCTTGAAAACAGGCCAGCTCTGGGCCCACCGAATGTAACTCTATTATCTAGATCGGTTCTGTCCAAAAGCAATCAGTAGGCAGACTAATTTGTATTTAAGCAATGTTGCATCCAACAAACAACTTCGCCTCACTGACTCTCCTGTGTACAGATGTTCAGACCAGCTGGTGCGTGGAAACAGTTCAGCCCTCAACTGAATTCATGTCACTGAAAACTCTGCACGCTAGTATTGTTACGCTGAATCATGCTAAGATACTATCAGCTTTAGCTTTTCCACAGGAATTTTTTTTTCTTCTATTAATCTCTGGCGCTCTTCCACAGCATGTCTTTTGTCCCGTCTTCTTCCCCTCACCCCCAACCCGTTGCAGCAGATGGTTGACCTTCCCTGAGCCTGGTTTCTTCCTGTTAAAATGGAGTTTTTCCTTCCTACTGGGGCTAAGTACTTGTTAAAATAATAATAATAATGGATTGCATTTATATAGCGCTTTTCGAGACCCTCAAAGCGCTTTTACAATTCCACTATTCATTCACTCTCACATTCACACACTGGTGGAGGCAAGCTAGAGTTGTAGCCACAGCTGCCCTGGGGCAGACTGACAGAAGCGAGGCTGCCATATCGCGCCATCGGCCCCTCTGGCCAACACCAGTAGGTGGTAGGTGAAGTGTCTTGCCCAAGGACACAACTACCAAGACAGACAGAGCTGGGGATCGAACTGGCAACCTTCCGGTTACAAGATGAGCTTCCCAACCCTCAGTAGGGGTCATTTGATTGTTGGGTTTTCTTTGTGTTATTGTAGGGTCTTCACATCACTGTTAGTCTCACAACACTTTTATAAGCACAACTTTTTCTGTGTGTGAATGTGTGTGTGAATGGGTGGATGTCTGGATATGTAAAGCGCTTTGGGGTCCTTAGGGACTAGTAAAGCGCTGTATAAATACAGGCCATTTACCATTTACCATTTTTCTCACCAACATTTTTCTTACACAAACAGATTTGTGTTTCCCACAAGAAAATGGGACAATGAGGATTACACAACCTCCAGATTATTGTTACCCCTTTATGATTTCTCTCTTCCCTGTTAATGCTGTTAGTGTGTGTGATTTTGGGGCTTCTGACTACATGACTGGCCAAGAGTTTGTCTCCATTTTTCTCAGTTTCAGACAGCCTCTCAGTCTATCATAGCATTGTGTGTGTGCAAATAAAAGATATTTGCTTGTGAAGCTGAATGTAAGATATTTCAAGCAGATAATTTAACCTTACAAACTGTTAGAACAATATGCTTTATTTCTCTCAGATCTACTGTTGAAAAATTTAAAATATTTTACCTGGAATAAGATGCTAAAGTGTTTTGTAGTGTCTTATGGCTTGAGTCATTTTGCTTCCCACTAAACTGATTTAGCCAGATATTCTTTGTAAGATTTAAAAGACAAGAGATGAAGAAGAGAGATTATTGTTAAAGGTAAGGACTGCTCAGTGATATTTGATAGACTCATCGGCGTAACTTTGTGCTGAACATTGGGGGGTCAAGATCTCTGTCTAAATAAATAAATCTGGGTAAATTCCCAGATGATTAAACATGCAACTATTTTGCTGGTAATACCTGAAATGAGTAAAGAAAATCAACAGCCTATTTATGCAAGATAATTCATAATTTTATTGGGGGGGGGTATTGGTTGGGCCTGATTATTGGGGGGTCATAACCCCCCTGGAAAGCCTGAAAATTTAAAGCTTACATACAATGTGTCATGTCATTTCTTTTTGACATATATTGGATCTACACAATAGTTATCAGTGTCTAATATTTTGAAACTTCCCGCAAAACAAACTGAGCTATATCAACTTCGGATTATTCATAGCTGCATGAAATACTGCGTAGTTTACTGCAGGCTATGCTAAAGCCACAGGGCAGTTGTTTCAGAGCAACATCAACAAAATCTACTGTGCTCACAACAGAAATATGACATTTCTTATCCCCACTTTCACAACAGCCAATTTTAGAGTTCCTGCACCTCTCACGTGAACCCAACTATACTTATTTCCCCGTTTAGATGTCGAGGGAAGGGCGCCCGGCATAGACGATAGCAAATCGAACTAGTTTTGCTCTGCTTGTGTTAAACACATTCAAGCTGCGTACAATTATTTCAACATAAATTCTAATAAAGTTTGCACTCCATGGAGTTGTGTAATCTTATTAATATGAATATTTTTTTACTTTCACTGAATGTAATTTAATCAGTGCTTCCAACCACAATGTTTAAAACAAACAATTGTTTGTACTCCTACTTCATGAAGGAATGTCTGTACATCTAAAACCTCTGTACATATTTAAAACCATTGCAGTGTCATAGGTGTTTTTTCATGACACTGTTATATTTTAACCCAGTATTTCCATAAATCAGACATTAGCTCTGATAAGGCTGGTCTTGTAATAAAACCCTCAACATTAAGACACCAGCTCATGCGTCTGAAAACCTTTTATTCCAAGTTTGTTTCCACTTTTCACAAACTCCTGATTTTTTCCCCTTTACACTGGACGTGTATACAATGTAATCAAGAAACAAAGTCAGTGTGTGTATATAAATCTGTTTACAACAACACTGTTTATGGCCACTGATGGATGGATAGACAACAAGGACCACAAGACGAGACTGCAACTCCTGTTTATCATCACATTTATTTAACCAAAAATGTGTCATTTAGGATGAGCTTGAGGCGGCCACTGCGGCGCGTCTGGGCTTGGGGGTGGTGCCTTCCCGGAAACCATTCCTGAAAAACAAAAACAAAACTGATGATGCTGTTGACATATTAGACTAGTCTTACTAAGAGGTAATCATGCTGAAGAGGTCCAAGTCACGTTGTTTGTTATTCTACAAAAATGCTAAAACTACTACATCGATCCAAATATTATTCCCAACTAACCTGCTTGAATGCTGAAGATTAAATCTTAATATAAATAATGATTTTAACTTGTTTTATATGAAGAATGAATAGAAAATGCAGGGCACCTTGGCACAACTTAGACCGGAGGAAGTTTGTGACGTTAAGAATGCAAATGTTTATTTCACCAAAAACATCATTCTGGAAAACACAGCCCTGACTCAAAGGAACTGAAGCCATTTTCATACACAAGCTCCACACATTGTTGGCACTGAAGTGGTCCTCCCCTACAGGCAGCACGCAGCAGATGATACTTCTCTCTACCTCAAACACTGAAAGAGAGCGCTCAGGAGGGAGGAGACCACCAAATGTCAGGTCCAAATGAGTCAGACATTTTAGACGCTTCACTTCCTGAGGGTCACGGCTGTACCACATGTAAAAGCTTAAGATCGTCACGACAGGGGAAAAAAAACACCTGTGCAACTACTAAAAATATTTACTGGGTTCCCTGATTTGTCCGAATTTAACACAGACACCATGCCTGCTACCTGGACTGGGCTCAGGTTCATGTTATCAGAAGCAGCTGAGAGAGGAGAGTAAAGACAGTTTGCCCTCAGATCTACTGTGTTTTGTACATTTTGGCCACATTTGAACTGTTGTGAGGTTTGCACGCAGCTTTGACCCATTATGCCACCAACACACACATTGCCATCCCTTATTTATTCACACTGAATATTTTCTAACAGCTAGAACTGTGAAACTGTGCAGTAACTGCCAGCTTTAGTGAGCCAGTGAAGGTGATTAAACTGAAATGCAGCTAAACAGGCATTCTGCCTGAGACAGTGGAAACTCAACAACTGCTGCCAAGGTTGTGTTGCCAGATTGGAGTAAAAGTAATTTATTGGCATCATTACATAAACTAATACAAAAATGAAAATGTATAATTGGAGCCATTAAGTACTGCTTTCATATTCTTACATTAAATGGTTATATTATTTATGCCTGATATAAATCTTATCAAAAGGCTATAACAAGAGCCGCTATTAGCCATTTTCCAATCTCTGTGTTGATATTACTAACAGCCGGTAAATTGTGCACCCCCCCCCAAAGTAAAGAAGAGATGGGAGAAACACCCTTTAACCTTACACATAGTTTGTCCACAAGAGGGCACCCTAGATCTTCCTTTTTGGCAACGTGCCACAAACAAAAAGCTACTTACTACACATAACAAATCTTAGGAAAATTTTCCTGTGCTTCATGTGTCTGGAAAAAATATCAGCTGATATATTAGCATCAAATTAAAAAAATAATTCAATAAGTAAAACCCCTGTATAGATCGACTTGGTTTACATAAGCTGAAATAGGATTACTGCTCACTGTGCAGCTTGTGTCACCATAAAATGTTTTGTAATTGATAACATGAAATATCACAACTTAATTTTAGTTTTAACCACCCACTTACTCTCACGAAGTAGTAAGACCGACAAAATTTCCTTTTATATGACTTGTCTTGAAATGCCACTCACCTCAGAGAAAATAGTGATGTCATATTAAGTTCATTTGTTCAGACATTTTTTTTTCACCATCATTGGTGAGCAGCATTGAGGAAGACAAACACCATTTTCATACACCCAGTCTGTGAGACAGTAAAACTATCTGGGCTAACTATAACAAAACAGCCCTGATTTCCAGCAGGTCAAAGTTTGATGTGCCACAACCCTGTTACTCTTCTATGTTCAAACTGTTCAATAGGAAGTGTGAATACTAAATGTTTGGCAACTTCTTTATGCTCAGTTTTCTGCTGCAAGACGAGTAAGTGGGAGAGGGAAGAAGAAACCCCAGCTGCACACTGCAAACCTAACACTCTGTTTAAAGTCTACCAATAAAAAAATGTGGTATGTGGTATGCTAACTACAGCTGCCAAACAAGTTCAGCATTGAGTTTTCTTAGATTTTGTAAACACTTGCTTGAATTGTTGATACAAATATTTGCTTTCGCACACAAATTTTATCATCCCTTAAAGTCATAAGACAAATAATATGGTCTTATAAGACATCTTTATATAACCTATTAATCTTTTTATGTCAAACAAAACTGTCAAAGTGGGAAGAAAAATTATTTGGTTTTATCGAGTTGATAGAAGACACAGAAATCCTGCTTATATTTCCTGTTGAACACACATCAACACAACTTGTCAACATATCCAAGGTTTATAGATCAACCTAGCAAATCAAGTGAATTTACTCCAGGTTTACTTGTGTTTAACAAATTGTGATTTCCTGCAAACATTTTCATTGAGGTATTTAAATTCATTACACGTTTAAGAGTCTTGGCATCAAGACAACTTTGTATTACTGATGGTAAGGCTAAAAACCTATTTAAGACTCAGAAAGTGAAGAACTGAAGTAAAGCACAGACTACATGCAGGACTTTATTTGCTTGAAGTGGAACTTATGTTTACCCATTCAGCACCATGGGAAGTTTTTTTTAAATGACATTTTCAAGCTAAAGGGATATTTTAATCTGTACCCCTCAGGTATGACTAATTAACAATAATTTAATATAAGACGAAAAGGCAATGTACTTTATTTAATGCATGAAAAAAACAACCTTGTAACCTCAGTTGTAATCTATTATTCTTTAAGGAAATAAAAACCGCCACACAAAACAAAGGCTACATTCACATGTAGACAGATATTATTGTAAACCATTTTCTACATGTTTTGGCCTTTCATCCACACCTAAATGCTGTTTCAGCACACTGAAAACAAAGCTTGATAAATTAACACACAGAACACCTTGAAAATCTTTTTTATCTTACCTGAATCTGCGGTAGACGACCTTCATGTGTCTCAGACGGCCTGTGCCAGTGGTGTTCCTCCTCTTGGCCTTAGCGCTCCAGTTGTCTGAAAATGAACATCACCATGAATCAAGGAAGCATGGGACTTAATGTCAATGAAGAGCTAAACAGCATACTGACAGTGCTGCTCATAATAAGGAGTTAAGTTCCACCCTTTTTGACGGGGCATGGTGCAAGCCAATGGGATGTTACACTAAAATATGGTGGAAGACAACAACCTGATGGTTTTTGCCATTTCAAAAAAATTACACTAACACTAGAAACAAGCATACAGTTTCCCAATATCACAATTAAAAACAGTGTATTCTATTACATGCTTTAAGGTTACTTACACTTTCTCTTGCGCTTCTGAGGGTAGCCACACTTGCCGCAGGTAGACTTCTGCAGGTGGTAGGCTTTGGACCCACAACGACGGCACAGGGTGTGCGTCTTGTTCCGGCGCTTACCGAAAGATGATGTCCCCTTGGTCTGAGAAGCAAGACAAACATGTGAGATCAGGGACAACTCAAGGAGATCTGACTGTAGACCGGGTCTGGGCCAGTCTTGTCTCAGTGAAAAATGAGGAATCACAGGCAGTCATTTGTTCAGACATTTGTGTTTTAAAAACATCACTGACAAGACTCAACTTCAGGTGGTAGCAAACACTGAATCACGGTGGTTGCAGCAACTCGTGGCCTCAGCTTGCCACAAATGCTCAAATGGATGTTACTTTACGGCCACTGAAGGCCGGTGTGCTTTCCTCAGACAAAATCTCTGTTTCTCGCAGTGGCTGGCGACACTAATTTTGTACACGTTACCAAATGAAATTGACCACATGAAAAAGACGCTAGCTATGCTAACATCGGCGAAAAACACCGGTTGCCATTTTGCCAACGAACAACCATGAATGTATTTTTCATGCATTTATTTTTAATTTTTCTGATTACCGGACAAAACCACAATCAATAGTTAAGTAAACCGTACAATATCTCGTCCCCCTTCTAGCACTATTTAGCCCATTCAGTACAACTGTGCTAAAGGCTAACGGCAGCAAACAAGTGCTGGATGGATGTGACAGGAACAACAGTATTTTTTTTTATTAAAATCAAACTTCATCTCAAAAATACATCATCCAACCGGCTACAGTGTTTATCCGACACAGAAGTGGCTTCAGTTCGTGTCAGATACATGGCACATTAAACAGATGTTACGAGATTTCTGTCTACCAGCGCTGCTACATACCATTTTTCTCCGGTGGCTGTGGGAAAAGAGACCGGAAGAGGAGCTGGAGCTGCATCAAATTACATCCGTGCTTTTTCCTGTGTAACAAAGAAATGTGACCCCTCCGTACAGCATTTTGTGCAAAAGGTAAAACAAAAAATATAATTTTATTTACTTACCGGCTGACTGGTGGTCTGAGTGGCGACACCGGCGTGCATGTTTTTATTTAATGAAAACACCACCTTTCAGATGAAAGAAAAAACTTATAGTAAAAAAGTATTTTGATTTATTTTGTTTTCTATAAATTGTATGTCGAGTAAGAAGTGTTTCAGATTATTATTTATTTAATATTAAAAGTGATATTCAAAATATAAGAATTTGATGAGTTAACAGAAGAAACGCACTCATTATAACACTGTAGTATGACACATGTCATCTTTATAAGGCTTACATTGATATTGTATATAAAAACATCAAGAGTTGGAGGAAATACGGAGTGTGTTTTTATCCTTCTGTTTTTTTTAAATGTCTGTAGCCTAAAAACTAAAAAAATACTTGTACAGTACTTCATAATATTTATTAAAACTCAATATTTAGTTACAGAGAGATGAAGTTTGATTTTAATGGCGCCCAGTGGCGCCAGTGTCCGGCAGCCTCGCCTCTGTCAGTGCGCCCCAGGGTGGCTGTGGCTACAATGTAGCTTGCCATCACCAGTGTGTGAATGTGTGTGTGAATGGGTGGATGACTGGATATGTAAAGCGCTTTGGGGTCCTTAGGGACTAGTAAAGCGCTATATAAATACAGGCCATTTACCATTTACCATTTACAAACTAGAACAAATTTTTGAGACCCTATCTTCTAGATTCAAGTTACACAGAAACATGTTTCTCTATGCAATGAAATCCTTTCTTTTTTTCCGCAGAAAAAAATAGAAAAAAATCATAATTTAAAAACAATAGAAACAATTACAAAGAACTACACTAGGTACAATAAAAGAAATACAATAGAAATATAAGATATGCTAAATATATATATAAATAAAATAAAAAGACTGAGCTGCAAAAGGCTATGCACACATTTACACAATTTACATTTTAGCATGCTACAGTAGCATGGGCAGTAGAAACAGTAATGAGTGGCAATCACCTGTTTGTAACTTGAGAAAAAGCAAACAGTAAAACCATGGTTGTACGCTCACGTCAGACGTCTAATGGCCCCATTATGCCTGCTGTGACACCCACAGCAGGCATAATGGGTGTCATGGGTGTCGTGAATTTGACATCACATCCTGTGTCACTTTGGCTGGTTGTGCACCTCTCGATTTTTGTAACTGCCACCACCACAGCTGGGCTGAACACAAGAGTGTAGAATTGTGCTGGTTTGTACCGCCACTTTAATGATATTCCAGTACAGAAGCTCAGAGACATGCAGATGTACAGTGAGATATTGGAACAGTTTGGAAACCTGAGAATTTGTGGGGGGGAGCTTGACAATGGCTTCTAGTTTGGACTTCTTTTCTTCCTATATCAGCACTTATGTAGCGATATTGTCTGAGTGGTCACACCTATTGTTCAGGAGAATACTGCAGCGGCTTCTTGCACCTTAATGATTGGTATGAATACAAGTGACTGTGAGATGAAGTTGCAGCAGGTATAATGGGGCCCAAATGGGAGCAGCAAAGAAAGAGTTATTTAGTTTGGAGATTCTAGATTTCATGTTTTTATACCTCCAGCCTGAGGGTAGAAGTCTGAACAGTCCATGTTGGGGCCAGGTAGAGTCACTGAGGATGGAGACAGCTATCCTATGAACTCTATGATGGTAGATGCTCTGCAGAGAGGGCAGTGGAGGTCTAATGATCTTTTCAGCAGTCCCAACCTCTCTCTGCAGGCGTTTGTGGTCCATAGCGTTGGTGTTGCCACATGATGGTTCCATAGGTTTCATTGCTGCCAGTCATCCGTCCTATTACTGCAGTATCATCCGTGAACTTTAGGATGATACTATCTTTGTGATAGGCGACCCATTCGTAGGGTTGAGGATGCATCCCTCAACGCATCTCTCAGCCCATGTTTGTAGTAATGCTGGCTGAAGTTCTGTTACCAGTCCTGACAGATTGAGGCCTGTCAGTCAAAAAGTCTAGGTGTGAGGTCTATAGGTGTGTGTCTATATAAGTGAGGGAGAGAAAAGTGTAGGATCTGAGGTGGACCTGTTGGATCAGTAGGGATACTGGAGGGAGTCCAGAGTGTCCAGTATGCTGTTCTGAATGTGGGCCAGCACCACTCTCTCAAAATACCTAATGATGATCAGAGTGAGTGCTTGTGACAGGTTGGCGGGCTCGTCTTGGGAAGCAGGACAATGGTTGCTTTTTTTAAACAAGGGGTGCCGGTGCTCTGGCTCAGGTTAATGTTGAGGATGAACGTGAGAACATCAGTTAGCTCACTGGCACATGCTTGAGGAGAGCCTGCCCAGGGATGTTGTCTGGTCTTGCTGCCTTGTGGGGGTTGACCTCTTTCAGTGCTTTATGTACCTGACCTGATGAGCCAGTTAGGGGAGGGGGTGAAGGGCAGGTTGTCCTGTATGTGTGCCTCCTCTCTGTGCTATACCTGGGGGTCTCAAAGCGGGTGTAGAAGGTGTTGAGGTTATCTGGAAGACTGTCTATGGAGCTGATGCTGTAGTCTGCGATGTGCTGTAGGCCTTGCCACATCCACCTGGAGTTAGCAGTAGAATAGAAGCCATCCAGCTTCTCTCTGTACTGTCTCTTGGCTTCTTTCCTTAGTCCATACTTCGCAGTACTTCTACAAATATGCTGTTATAATGAACATTATGAAGAATAGTACAAGAGTGGATTCAAACCCAGAGATTTGTTGCTATGGAGAAACAATAAACCATGCATCACTATCCCACCTTTTAATAACCTTAAAGTCCTCACTCGCACTGTGACCACAGTCATGCGCAAATGTGTCGGTAGACCCTACAAATACCAAGAATGAAAATAAGTTAGGTTTATATGATGCTTCCCTTATTGTACTATAAAAATAATGAAGAATACTATTTATAAGTAGTTTATGTTTTTTTCCCATTTGGCTCCCACTTTTACTCCAACTGTACTCAATTGTACCCATGTCAAGTGCAGCTGAAACAGTAGTGCGGTGCTATTGAAACATCCATTCATAATTCTGTTTAGCTGCCTAACAACTTCAATGCAAATGCAAAAATCTTAAAAAATGAATTCAACAAAAAATATTTAATTTCTGTTAACAATTTAAATTAATGAGCAGCAGTAAAAAGTTTCTAATTTCTAAAACACCAAATAGCAACTGCAAATGTCTAGAAATATTGAATTGCATTTCATTTAATTTCTACCAATATTTAAAAGTTATTCACTTGAAGAGTGATTGCAAACAGCAGTAATAACACTGCAGGGTACAACCACATAACAACAGCCTAATAAACTATTCAAAAAACAAAGACAATCACTCATTAATTTACTCACGCATTCAGCTAGACATTGTGCCAGACACCATCTCAACTGTATCTCACCACCACGCTGCACACAATTGGCTCAATTGTCTGATAACCTTGAATAACACCATGCCATGCCATATATCAGGCTTTAGAGCCCAGCATGAAAATTACTAAGATGTCAGTTCAGTTTAACAGTGATACAAGCACAAGGAACTATTCAGTCTGATGGGACAATAATTTTTGGCTCTCCTACCTCAAATTTCCTATGACCAAAGAGAATGCTAATACACATGTGAACATGTTTTACATATTTGAGGTGTTTCAAATATGGTAAACTGGCCCTCTGTTCCATCCGTACTCTGTCTATCTATTGACTAAAAGACTACATGTTAGTTAGCTTCAGAATAAAATATAATACTGACATAGTCTTTGTGTGAGGTGCACTTGATTATTCGCCAGATAGAGAACAGTTTAATGAATCAATCAATCCTCCATCCATCTATCCATTTTCTTAACCTTGTACCCATTTCAGGGATGCTGGGATTATCGTAGCTGCCCTATCAGGCAAAAGGCTAAAGGTGGGGTATTAACAGGTAGAAACAAGGCAAGCTGGAATGCCTTGGAGTGAATCTGCACAGGCCCCAGGAGATCTTCCAAGTCCATACACCCACAACCTTCTTGCTGTGAGGCAACACATGCCATAGGATGACCAGACACATTTTTAAAAAATCTTTTATTTTTTAGTTGTATGTATTAAAACGGGTCAGTCAGAAGGAGTCCTGCAGATACCGTCCAGTTACAGATCAGCTTGGCATCCATGGCCTGGCTCTGCAGGACAGTCTTTACTCATAGTACTTTTAATACTACTACTTCTCTAGTTCTTACTCCATGCGCCTACTGCTAGTGTCATTTTTGTAATGGAAGATAATCTGGTCATTTCTTTAAGCTTGCCCAGGTTCGCAGTTTAGAGGTGGAATATGGTAGACTTGTTTTGTTTTGTCTTGTCTTGTTTTTTTTGTTATCAGCTTTGCGAGGTCATGTGAAGTGGGCGGCTGTAGATCTCGTGTCTGCGCAGACGCATCCTTGAACGGCAGACCGTGACCTTGGGTTTTGGCTGAGTATGGAGCATCTAAATGAATTACGGCGCGCCCCCGTCCGCCTGGCTGGGAAAAGGCGCATCCTCCTTCCTTTTTAGATTTCAGTCACGCACCTTTGCTCAGATTTGACAAGACGCACGAGGGATGTGTTTCGCTGTTATCCTCTCAGCTCCCCGATTTAAAGAAAAAGAGCGAGAATCGCGCTTATAAGAGTCGATGCCTTTGCTTTGTCTAACTTGAGATTTCTGGATTTATTCTGCACCCAGCGCGCATTTTACACAAATCTGCACCGCTTGCACACGACGGAGAGACTGCGCCTCCTCGAAGCGGGTATAGGGCGATAACCGATAGGCACCGAGAATATCCTCCGGGGCCGTTCGTGCTTTTCTACTCAGGCATTAAAAACAAAAACAAAATATAAGAATCGCGTATTTTAAAACAAGGTCACTAATGATTTGAGATCTCAAGCGCAGATCCCGATGCACATCACCTTCCTCCGGTGATGCTGTGGTCAGAGAGCAGTAAAACAGACTAAAAGGGAAAAAAATGTGATGGACAATGTCCACTCCAGCGGGTACGAGACACCTGCCATCCTGGTTCTGAATGCAGCGAAGAGAGACACCGAAGCGGGTGTCACCGTCAGCCCTGGATGCTGCGCCGAAAAATGGGATACTCCGACCCGTCGTCGGGTAAAGACTTGCTCGGCAGCAGATCTCTTTGTTTCATATTTATTTGCGCGTTTGGGCTCGTCACACTTTTGCAGCAGATTCTCTACGGGAAAAACTACATCAAGAGGTAAGTGCTGATATTTTTTTTACCCCACTCCTTTCTTCTCTTCAGCCACGATTAGAAAGCAAATTAGAGCGCAGTCAGTTTCCAAGAGTGTAAGGATGACAGTGAGCGGTAAGAAGCATGCCTTTGTAGTCGTTGTTGATCATATCAGTGGCTTTTAATGGAAAAGGTAAAAATGTGAGTGATGAGGTAAGAACATGCTCAGTAGAAATGAGAGTAGTCTGGATGGTCTACATGTCGGGACAAGCTTTAGTGGCTGCAAAGAACAATAGCAATTAACCATCCATGTTTTTCTTTCTCCCCAGTGGCATAGAAACAGTTTCCATTGGATTTCTTTTCCTTTTTGTTCCTTTGATTTTTGTTTTTTGATATTTTCAGAAAACGAAGCATCACATTCATACCATACACAGTGCTTCAGCTGTGCATGGTAATGTTTTCCCTTTCTTTTTTGTTTTTTCTTCAAAGACCTTACTTTGATTTTCCGTTTCAGCCTTCTTGACTGGTCGTAGCCTACATCTGACAGAGGCATCAGATTTTCATAACACATATGAACGCTACTGGAGCTGATGATGGTGGTGATGATGATGATGGTGATGATGATGACAGAAAGCAGCATGTTGAAGATGATGTGTATTTCCTTTTGGTTCCTGTTAAATAATTCATTTTACCAGACTGCACCCTAGTGCACATGCCGCCACTGCAGAGCCACGTTTCATGCCTCTGCATCAGTATTTAACCCCTTGACAGGGGCGTTCTTTAGTTGGACCCTGGTTTGTAGTCCACTGTAAACCCACTGTAAGATTTATTTCCCAACTTTCAGGTCACTTTTTTTAATGGTCTGTGCTTAAAATCTCCGTGAGACGAGCAGATGTTGAGAAGCTGGGATGTTTGAGCTTCAGGTGCTTCAAAAAGAAACATAAAACTTTATCCCCCCTCTCACCACCACCTCCAGATACTTTACCGACAGGACATATATGCTTACTTCAAAGCAAACATATATGTGCTGCAATCTGAAAGTCCCCCTCCCACCCTCCCTCCCAGAAAACACACACACACACACACACAATTAATCCCTCCCTTGCCACCCCGCCGGGATGGTCTGATAATACTCGGCATGGATTCATGGCATCCTGACCTCTTCAGTGAGATGCATGAATTCAGACGCGAAGCACACACACACTTTGTTTCGCCCCTGCGCCTTTTTTGCTTTCCTCCTAGAGCTCGGCCTAGGAGAGAAGGGGAACAAGCCACACAACAGAAACCAGTTGGCTCAGCGGCAGCCATTTTGCTACAGTCTGTCTGCACACACCTCAGTGGGAGCGAGGGAAAGAGGAAGGAGACTGTGAGAGACCCAAGGAGTGTGATAAAATGAATGTGTTTTCATGCATGCGTGTGTGTGTGTGTGTGTGTGTGTGAAACAGAGAGAGAGAGAAGGCGTCATTTTATGATATCTACCCATGCATAAACAATCAAAAGTCATCCATATGGATTCGGCCACACCCAGCCTCTTCCCTCCTCCAAACCTTGGCCGGAGAACACATTGGCAGGATGCTTGCTGTGCACTTCTTTGCTTCTGTGCTTCACAGAAAAAAACAAAACATAAAAACAGATCGGTAATTACGTGAGGCATGTAGGCTGGCTAGGATGGTTGCAGAGGAGACATTTGGGTGCTGGCAAACTGAATGATGGCTTATGGAGTAACAGTTTAGATGTATCATCACTCTTACATTAACTCGCTCTGTGTATACGTCAGTGTTATGGCTGAAGGGGCTCTCGGTTCAATGCATGAGGATGCCCATTAAAGTCAAACAGTACGACGTGCGCATTGATGTACTTGATAAATCTGTCTGTGAATCTGACCGTTCAGTTTGAAAGGAGCCACCTTAGAGAGACGCATAAATCCGCTCCCTGTCTGCCATCCTGGTGACAAAGGGGTGAAGTGGAGAGTGTAGGATTATAAAGTGGGAGCGCGAGATCGTGGAGGGACACCGCTGACACACTTCTGAGAATGAAGACATTAACTTTCAACTCCTCTTGACTTCAGGAGGGCGATCTAAAAATACTCTTGGATAGAGAGAATAGCACCCCGGGCTGCAGGGAGGAAGGGATTAAGAAAGCCACAGATGATGAGTGGCGGTGTAAATGCAACTAATTATGATATTCATTATCAGTGAGTCTATTACTGCTTCAATTAATCATTTCACAAAATTACTGGCTGCCCTGTGGAGTCATGCACACACGGCTGTTTATTAAATCTTCTGGTTGCATTATGTAAGTGAGCTTTATCTCCCTGATTCTGAGGCTTTTCTCTTTGTGCGTGTGGTTTTTTTGTTGGGGGGGGGGGTTGTGCTGTTGACACAGCTGTAACTGAGCATGGTATCGAGTCACAGCACTTTGAACATGTGGGGATATGAAGAGGAAAAACTAAGAGCACAAGCAGAGGAGAGGCTCAGCTACAGCCCAGTTTTCAGTTTTGGTCTGAACAACAGACGAGGTAGTCTTAGAAAAACATACAGCAGTGAAAAAGCATCTGGATCGATGTGCTGATGGAGTCAGAGCACATTAGTGCTACAGGGCAACTTTGTGATTGTTGCTTGTCTACAAATGCTTGCGTTAGCGTCTCATGTGGACTTATAGATGGGCTCCTAAGGGCTGATCCTGATCCTAAGCTGATCTGTGAGTCAGAAGTAATCTAATGTAGCTACATTTGTATGGAGCTTTTCTAGTCTTACCAGCCTGTCAAAGCACTCAAGTAATCACTTTTGGAGTTTGAATTTTTGCTACAACACTAAAGTATGTGAGATTAAACTCAAGCCTGCAGTAGGCTTGTTGTTTTGGTGATGACTAATTCAATTCTATTTATATAGCGCCAAATTACAAAAGCAGTAGCCCCATGGAGCTTTATACTGTAAGATAGAGACCCTACAACAATACAGAGAAAACCTCAACAATCAAACAGACCCCTTTGAGCAAGCCCTTGGTGACAGTGGGATGAAAAAACTCCCTCTTAACAGGAAGAAACCTCAGGCAGAACCTGGTTTAGGGAGGATTGGTGGTGATGGGAGGAAGACAGGGGAAAAAACACACTGTGGAAGAGAGGTTTATGTGTTTAAGGTGTATGTTAGATAACCTGATGAACCAAACTGTGCCGCTTTGAATAGTGTTGATTAGCTTTTGTCCTGTCTGAGGCACAAGAAGAGGGACAGAAGCCTCTCGAATTTTAGCGTTCGGTTCTGCAGCCGCTTGCGGAGTGCCGTGGAGATGTTGAAGTGCCACTCAGAGCAGCTAAGCGCGCCTGCGGATTGGTATTGATGCGACCCCCTGATGATAAATGCTCCATCACATAATGCATCCAGAAATGCTCTTTGGGTTCAATCTCCTCCTGCTGAAATTAGCACGACACCCACAAAGCACTCAGAAATGAGTCACGCATGAGTACTTGCATAATAGTCAGCATAACAGGAGAAGTTGTACTCCCCCAGATGTTTGGATGTATGGAATGCGATTAGCGTCGTCACAAGTGGAGATATATTAATATGTTGAGAAAATCTCAAAGATCAAATTTTAAGTAAAAAAACAACATGTGAAAAGCACAAAAGTTTTTAAGTCACTGGACATTTTGCCCCACAAAACTAAGGAATATACTTTAACGTGCTGACATTTCCCTTCATAAAGATCACATTTGCCGTTAAATCCTGGTGCCAGAAACCCTTTTAATGCGCAAACACTGAGATGAAAATAGCTTTCAACACATTTTCCTCCTGTCTAAGTAACATCTGCTGTTCCACAGCATGTGCAGCAACGGAGGAGGATAGATTTATTGAGAACAACAAAACAATACTGCCATTTTCAGATTTGATTGACAGCTAAAAATAGCTGCCTTCCTCCATGTTCTCCCTCAAAGAAATCCTGGCTCTCGCTCCTGCAGAATGAGCTTTTTTATTCCGGGCACAGTTATAACATCCTATAAAGCACATGCACCAAATGACCTCCTCTGATAAATGTACTGTGATGGCGTCCAGCTGAAGTTAACATAGCGAGACCAAAGGTCAGGTTAAGCTTCTGCAAGCCATTGCATCTTTTCGTTAAATACAGTATTGATGTGTTACTAAATTGAGATACCTCAATTTAGTAATACAATTTAGGTTCTTCTCACTCACTGAATACTATTAGATCCGGTAGCTTAAACTGATCGTCCCTTTGTTTCTCAGTAATATCTGGATGAAAAGATGGTCTAGATTGGCAGCTTAATACTATATTGGCAAATGTGCTGGCCATTTGGCACTGATTATCGCTCGTCTCTTAAATCACTCACTTCAATATATTGATTTACAAGTCTAAAGCTCGTGCAAGCAAATATTGCAGAGTGTGAATGTTTGAATCACACTCAGATTAGTGGCATCAGCCCAGTATAAAATGTATCATTCAGATCACGGTGTCACTGTAACCCTGCTTGGTGTCATATACTGTCTTTCTTTAGCCAAAAAGCTGGTCCCCTTTTCCTCTGTATGTGCATGTGTGAGTGTGTAAAGGTACAACTTTTTCTGGGTTTTGTGACTGAACATATGCGCTTGGCAGTATGTGTTTGACATTTGCACGATGGGGAAAATAAATCCCAAATAAACTGACTCATTTTCTTACTAGTGCGCAACAGTTTAGCCGACTCAAAGGGGACGAGACAGGAAATTGGACCGGTCCCGTTAATTTCTCCGATGACGGATCTCTGAAGCCTGCCAGAAATGGAAGGAAAAGGTACCTTTCCAGCGCCACTGACTGCACAACACCTCTGACAAAAGAGTGTGCGTGAGAGAGAGAGCGAGAGAGACTGAAAGGCAGAGTGAACGAGAGATCACAAGTTTCAAATCCACCCTCTCTAGTGACGACCCAGCCCTGCATGCGTGGACTGGGCCGCTGATACCCCATGACTCCCCTCAGATGCTGTAGAAAGGGCTCAAGCCGAGGCACATTTGCACTTTTCTTCTCTACTTGTTTTTGACATCTGCAGGTTTAGGAAGCTAGCAGGGGGTTGCTGATGTCACAGGGCTACATCACACGTTTAACTCTAACTTAACCTGTCTGCATGTTGACAGATGTTTCCGTCAGAATTTTCAGCCAGATTCACAGATCTCCGTAATAGTCACACCCTGCCTAGCTGATATTAAGAAGAAAAAAAAACGCCCTCAAAGGTAGGCCAGTTTGAAGGCATTTTTAGCATTTTCACAGAAACCCAAGAATATCTCTCTCTCTTTTTTTTTCATTAGTTTAAAAGGGATAAACTCTCATATTTTTTTCAGTGGTGGTTGCACTTCAGATTTGCTCTTGCATGTTGTCTGATCCCGTCCACCTCGACCCCCCCTCCCCCAAATCCCTAAATCCCACCCCCTTTCAGAAGCTGGTTGAACCACGGTCTCCTGTTGATGTACTGGCTTCTCCTTGTACCTCTGTGTCGCATCCAGCACCCATTTCAAAATGCCTTGTCAACCTGTGTCTCATACTGTTCTGCACAGCTCTGTGTGTATACCATATGCATAGTGTGGACACTCTTCTCCGCTCCTCCTATCTCCCCTTCTCACATCTGCATTGTCTCTCTCTGCGACCTGAATTTAACCCCTTTTCCCCACTGTACTCTCTTTGTTACAAGAAGACAGGAACGTGCCCGATTTTTTTTTCTCCCCGCCTCCCATACCCCACGAAATTGTGCTAAAATGCTCATCTTGGATTGGTTTTTTCAACTAGCAATTGCGCAGTCAATCTAAGAAGCCATAAGCGACGAAATTCACCTCATGGAGTAAATTATTGTCTTGATTTCAGACCTGAACAGAGAACACTTGCAAAGGTTTTATCATCTTAGCTAAAACAAGAACGAACAGCCTCTATTCAGCGTGTCAGATATATTCTATGAGACCAACGCTCCTCTCTGTATAACCTCAGAAATACACTGCATCATCAGGTGGATGTAGACAACCAGTTTCATCGTTCCTTATTTGTACAATCTCATCCCAGCATCTTGTTCCTTTAATGCATCTCTCCATTGTATTGCTTGTTGCATCCTTTTATAATCTTTTTTTTTCTTACTTTGTTAACTCACATCATTTACCTCACAGCCACAAGTAATATGCAGCAGTTTTATTCATCTTTCAAAACAGAATGCTCCATTTAATGTGCGACAGATACCAACATTCATTCTAACAAAGACACATTGCAGGTTCCCCCAATTCACATCATGTCCCTAACCAAGCATTATCAAAAACACTGTTGGCATTGCAAGAGCCCTCTAAAATTCTGATGTAATTCTCGAGTATATGTATTCTTTCAGTTTAACAATAAGGTGTAAAGAAAAGTAAAATCCCTAGAGGGGCATCTCTACCACAAGATATACAGCGGATCAATATGTCCTTTGGATTAAACAAGCCAACAAAAAACGTTTAGTTGAATGAAGCCAGAAAGAGATGGATCAGTTCTGTGGCTCACTGCCGAACCTTAACAGGAAGATTATGGCTCAGGATAAAGATAGCAATCTCATGAGGGTAAGACAGTTTATAAAATGCATCATATTGATGGTGTAAAAACGTGTCAGTTTAGAGAAAAAAAAAAGCAAATGTGAAAAAACCCATCTAAATAATCACTAAAGCAAGACTGTGGCTAACAGTGCTAATGACAGAATAACTTTATATAGTGATGAATTTTTATTGAGTCCATGCATGTTACATGTACTGTCAAAAAAGCGCACGTAGGAAACCCATGACAGACTTCAGTCGCACATGTATTTACAGTTAGCTAGGGTCAATGTTAGCAGGCATCTATAGGAATTGAAGGCATCGCAGCAGAAATATAGCAAATGGTGCTGTGGTAATAGGATAAGCATGAGGGAAAATATACGTGTTTCCTTAATTTTTTTCCCTCAGAACTTAAATCATGTAACATGTTCAGTTCAATTTACATCCCTGGCTTCTAAACATATGCAGTTTGAAAGGTGGATGTAGCTTCTGGGTCTGAAAGTGAAGCCACCATGGCTTGCATTCTTTTGAATGGTCAGCAGGGGGTGAAGTCCCTTACTCTTTGAACAGTCAGAACCTGCTCGCCACATCTGGTTTTTAAAGCACCAGGATGACTACATGAAAACGTTCAACTTAATAACTCCTGTGATGGTGGCTACGTGCATCTTTGATACTGCCTGTGCTTCTAACCCTAGGATGAAACCAAACATCTCCATAAGGGAGTCTCTTTACTTCACAGATGTACATCCAAGCTATTTCAACAAAGTATTTAAAGTAATTAGTGATATTTAAAAATCCCTTTCGACTACCCAACAAAACATAATATTAGCAGGCTCCTATTCCTCCATACTAACCACGCCCCCTGCCACACACACATTTTATCCAGACCGCTTTCTGATCACGTTTAAACAAAAGGCTGTGCTGGAAGAAATGTGGCATCAGTACACAGAAATACGACAGCTGACTTTAAATTTCCCAGCCAGCATGGCTCTTTTTCCAGCGTTCTCTGCACGACCATTTTGTGAAATCAACCAAAAGCACACCACACATTAAAGACATTATTTTTGTGTACTTTTTGGTTAATGTTGCCATTCCAGTGTAACGATTGTTTCACATGTCTAAAAGAAGCTCTTCCAATTCTTTAGTCCTTATTAAAAAAGATAAAATTCCTCCCAAACTCTTTGTTTGTTATTACCTCTTTGTTATGGTTACTTGTTTGCATGACTATTGTTGTATGTGTTCATGTTTACAGTGTGACAAAATTGTAATAAATCAGTCAAACTGTCACGTTACTCCTGCCAGCACAGCTGACATACTTACTCACTCCTCACACAAAAGCACAGACACAGCCATGCTCATAACCACCAGATGCTACACCGCTAAACCGTCTAATCCACCATTTTAGCAAGCCAAGCACTGGAATCAGCCCTATTTCCCTTTCTGTTTCTCTCCTAATTCAACATGTGAACATACAGTGTATGCACACATTTTAGCCCCAGAGTACCAATGTTACACCATGCAAGTTCTCATCATAGCCAGTGAACTATATAAAAATATGAGAGGTGCTACGTTTCTTCACTTAGTGTATGACATTGGTTTAGACTAAGATGTAACAGAATCTGGTGCAAGTGTCCAGTAGACATGTTACTATCTTGTTTGTGACGCCTAAAATCAGTGACATCATTTCTGTCATTTGTCATTCCACAATGCTCTACTGATATTCTAGTATTTCATAAAGTCAAACCATAGACATTTTACATTAAAAATGAAATATTTTTTCTTATTGTGACCTTTAAACACACTGTTTTACATATATATATATTATTTAAGCATAGTGTATTTTATCTCCTCTGTTTATTGTTAAATTCTTTTATGTTGAATAGATGTAAGCAGAGGATGACTCTGTTTATCCCTCCAGGTATTTGGAAAACTATGATGGCTCCTTTGACTACAACTCTACTGCATGCAGGGAGCTCAGACAGGAGATTATAGACGTCAAAGTGCTGACAATGTGAGTGTCCGATTATGTTACATCTAACAAAGTAAAAAAATCTCCAAGGTAATCCTGCATGTTTATCATGTATGAAAGTATTCATGTGTGATCACAGCCTTTACAGTCAGGAGTAGGGTTTACTGGTACAGTGTCAATGAAGATAAATTGAGTAGCAGAAGAAAAAAACGCATGAAGAAGTTAAAAATTAAGCATCACCACCAGCATAAGAATAACTAGCAATTTCAAAACAGTGTGTCTCTGCTTCTGGATGACAACAAGTATTGGTCAGGTTTTAGTGAAGTAGTCCTCCTTGACATCTCAGCAGATTTGAATTCTCATTAGTTTACAGTCATTACAGCCAACTAATGACTGCAGAACTTTTCATCTGTATGTCACACGTTACAATATCATGTGACGAGTGATGAATGCAAGCTAAATGTGTCAATGACATTCTGATTATTTCTTTGTAAGGCGAGGCTTTGTTAGCAAAAATGGGCTAAATCTATTCTAGCATGCTAACATTCTAAATGCTACAACTTAATACTGCACAAGGCACAAAATAAATCTGAAAAGGATAGTATTTGAAGATACTTGAACATGATAACCCATATTCCATTAAAGATGGATGAGAGCTCTGTTACATTAACTAGCTGTCTTTGAAGCTCTGGTTTGGAAGCCCCTGTGTTAGCATTTTGACTTCTGACATGTTGGTTTTTTAACGCTAGAAGTGGCTATTTTAAGATGAAAAGGTGGTGTGTTATCAGCTAACATTAGCAGGCTTAATTTGCAAAGTCTTCCTATGTACAGGGTGTTTTAGTGCGTAGTGTAGAAAGACATACTTGCTAATTTTGGCTAAACTAGCACTAGCACCATGAAACATGGTGAAGAGGCCCACCAATAGAAGACCAATATTATTTGTTTTCTTGCTGT
Organism: Oreochromis niloticus; assembly: GCF_001858045.2. Taxonomy (NCBI): domain Eukaryota; kingdom Metazoa; phylum Chordata; class Actinopteri; order Cichliformes; family Cichlidae; genus Oreochromis; species Oreochromis niloticus. Next base: position 16,739,025 of record NC_031972.2, read on the forward strand.
TCGGCAGCAGTTTTTGACACTGTGTGCCAAAATTTTTGGCATGATGAAAGATTTCAAGGCAACCCAATGAATTTTGTCAACCATCCAGTGGTGCGAAATGAAACAGGATCATAAAAGTTCATGGTAATAGTTATTGAGTTATTAAAAGTCAACCAGCTAAGTAAACAACACTTTCAGGTCTGGAGTCATGCCATAGTGTGACCAAAAAAGACACAAAATAAGTACATGTGTAGGGTCAATACATGATTGCTAGCACAGATTATTTTATGTTGTTACTTCAGGCAATTCTTGACCATTTGAGCAGTTTCATTACTCAATAACATCCATTTTGTTGCCAACACTATTGAGCCAAGTTGTTGCTCTCCTTCTTTTCTTATCACTACGGGACACTATAAATAACATGCTTACAACATACAGTAGATTACTGGCCAGATTCATTACACTGCTCAATGAGCCCCTTGTTCCAAAGGCAATCTGAGCAGCATCTTTCCTCTTGTGTGAATATGAGCACTGTCCAGTGACCTTTTGCATGTGGCCCTCAGGCTGGCAGCTTAATTATCAAAATCATACTGAGTGCTCAATGAAAGGCCTTGAGCGACTCTGGCTGCGGCAGGGAACAGCTGTTGTCACTCTGGCAGACAGCAAAATGAACGCACAAGCTTGACTCCCAGAGCAAATCACGCCGCCCCAATCATCTCCAAGGAAATGTCAGTTCAAGGACATCTATTTACAGATGTGCTTTCTGTTAATGAGTCAAGATCCAGCGTGATCAGTAAAGTTGTAGCAATGTTTTTTGGCCTCTGGTTTATCTTTTTGAAACGTTTAAGGTGTTTCTTCAATTTGTTGCCTCTGCAGAAATAATGGTTAATTGGAAAAACCATGTCAGTTGGAATAAAGTCATCTTTCCTCATCCCACAAGTCTCTCGATCCTGTCCGTCTCTCTTCCAGGGTGAAAACGTCAGATCTCTTTGAAAGATGGCGAAACCTGCAGGTGTGTAGGTGGGAGCAGAACAAGGAGGAGGCCAGCAACTTTAAGTAAGTGTTACTCATTCTGAGCAGAAGAATTATGTATGTAAATGTCTGCATTTATCAAAAAAGGTCTTTTTTCTAAAGACTGTACATATTTGTTTTTTCCGTGTTTTTTGTGAAGTGCACTGGTTACCTTTTGAATTGTTTAAAAAAACATACTTAACATTATTATCTCTTATCACCTTGACTTTTATTGGTTTTGAAGTCCTCTGCAGAAAATTAGCGATTACTTCTTTTGATAAAATGTCGTTAAAATAGAGTAAACTTTACACGCCAAATGTGTACAAATAGTATAGAATGTGGAGAATACCAACCCCAAATTTTATAGAATAATATTTAGAAGAACTGACTGTTGGGGAATTATAACTAGCCAAGTAGAATAAGATGAAGGACTAGTATATTGGATAAAATACTGTATATTCTTAAATGTAAAAGAAAAAAGCAAACATGTTCAGGATCTTACCATATACACTCACTGGGAACGTTTTTGATTACACCTTGCTAATACTGGGCTGGTTGCTATAGATTTTTTAGCTGCACATCCATGATCTCAATCTCCATCACATCCTTGGAGAGCCCATGTGAACTTTAGTATCGGTTTCTGTAGCCCATCTGCTTCAAGCTTTGATATGTTGTGCATTCAGTATACTATTTCTGTATACTTTGTATGTAATGAATGGTTATTTGGGTTTCTGCTGTCTTCCTGTCACCTCAAAACAGCTTAGTCATTTTTCTTTGACCTCTGGCAACAACAAGACATTTTTGCCCAGAGAACTGCCACTCACTAGATATTTTATCTTTTTTTTAGATTATTCTCTGTAGACCCTTGAGATAGTTGTGTGGGAAATCATTAGCTCCTGAAATACTCAAAAATACCAGCCTGTATGGCAACAATCATGCCATGTTCAAAGTAATTCACCACCTAGGTTGTCTTGACCAGCTCTACATGCCAAAAGGCATTGAATTGCTGGATGACAAGCAAGTGTATTTAACAGTGTGACCAGTGATCTATTAAAGTATTCTCATTAATCAAAGGTGTGTTTTAAGAAGATATCAAGAGCTGAAATAACATTTTATTTAAAAAGACATTGTTCATTTGTAAGTACCACCTTTCGATAAACATCCCAAAGCAATTAGGATGTAAAGGTTGAAATAATTTTGGTTTTGAGCTTACCGTGCATCTTCTAAAGCTAAGTTTTACTTTTCTTTGGTGTCTTCCTGAAGGATGTCTCTGTCTCGCTGCTGTAATGCTCCCAACTTTCTGTTCACGACCAAGAGGAACACTCCTGCAGGGACCAAGCTGAGGTACGAGGTGGACACCAGTGGTATCCTTCCCATTACTACTGAGATCTTCAAGATGTTACCAGATGTGAGTTCACCACCTCTTTATGAGCGTTTGCTATTTTCTACTGTATCTGGGGGCATTTTCAAACCTGCTGATCTGATGTGTTTGATTTCAAAATTCCTTGTGTTGTGTTCATTTGAAATTATCACCTCATGTCTTTCAGGATATGCCGTATTCCAAGTCGCAGTTCAAGAAATGTGCTGTCATTGGAAATGGTGGTATCATCAAGAACAGCAAATGTGGAAAGGAAATTGACTCAGCAGATTTTGTTTTTAGGTATTCACAATGCAGTCTTTTAGTATTTGATATGCGAGAGTTGTACAGTGTTACCTGGAATTCTGTTCTGATTTAATATTTTTGATCTTTATATTACTTTTGAAGAATACATACAAATCAATAACAATTAATTGTTAATAAATATTGAATAATAAAACTTGAACTTTTTGAGGAAAAATAACATGACAAGAAGTCAAAAAAGCACTTCATCTTTCATGCAAAATTCTTTGAAATTTTACCTCAACCTTTAAACTCAAAGCATTAAATAATAAACTAGCACTAAATTCTGAAATCTATACACTGAATGGCCACAACATCAAAACCGCTAAAGTGTATAACTTGGATGGTCTCAGTAGAATCCAATTTTCTGCTACTAAATCCTTGGTCCTATCATTCACAAAGATGGAACTTTGTAACTTTGACATTTAACTTCCAAAGTGTTGTTAAAGACCGGCTTCCCGAAAGCCCAAGGCATTGACTGAGCCTTCAAACACCCTAAATCCCAATTTGATTGAGTGTCTGGGGATTCATCATGACAAGCTGCCAATGTTGCAGATCCAGATACCAAAGGACATCCCCGGAGGTACTGTTGATGTCCTGAAGGATCAGAGTTGTTTTAGCAAAATGAATATGAAGTGGTTTAATGTTGCTGCTGATCAGTGTAGTCCCATGGACCTCGCTTCACCAAGAGAAATTCAAATGTTAAAATTCCTGTTTATTCCAGTTACAGTGGTGGAAATAATTATTGATCCCCTGCTGAATATGTGAGTTTGCTCACTTACAAACAAATGAACTCTTTCTAATTTTTATGGTAGTTTCATTTTGATACAGATAAAGAAAAAACGCATTAATAAAAGTTATAAATTGAGTTTCATGTCATTGAGTGAGATAAGTATCTCGATACGTTTCTTGTAGTTGGTCAGTTTTCACACATCTCAAGAGGGATTTTAGTCCACTCGTCTTTATAGAAACTCTCTAAATCCTTTAGATTTCTTGACTGCTGTTTGGCAACTCGCAGCTTCAGCTCCCTCCACATATTTTCTAGGACTAAGTTCTGGAGACTGGCCAGGCCACCCCATGGCCTTCTTCTTTAGCCGCTCCTTTGTTTCCCTAGTGGTTTGTTTTGGGTCATTGTCATGCGGAAAGACCCATGACCCATTTTCAGTCTTCTGACTGAGGGAAGTAGCTTCTCATCACTTTATGATTTTATATTTTTTTCTTTTCTTAATAATTGCACCAGCAGTAGTCACCTTCTCACTAAGCTTCTTGCTGATGGTCTTGTAGCCCAATCCCGACTTGTTCATGTCTATAATCTTGTCTCTGACGTCCTCTGACGAGTTGTTGTTCTTGCCCATTGTGGCAGACAGGTTTGAATAATAGAAACTGATTGTGTGGACAGGTGTGCTTTATGCACATAACAAACTGAAATCAGGAGGATCTCTAATAGTGGGAGTCAGAATTCTGGCAGGGTGGTAGGGGATCAATACCGATTTCACTTAATGACCTGCAAATCAGTTTATGCCTTTTGTGTAATGTGTTTTCTTCTGGATTTTTGGTTGGTTAGCCAATTTATGTAATTTATTGTAAAAAAAAAATACCCCAACAGCTTCTTATTAAAACTATTATATTACTTGTGCAGCTCTTCAGGTTGTCTCCTCAGCATGCCTGTTTTTAAACATACCAAGTCAAATCTAAATGATTATTAAACTCTAGTGAAATGTTATTTTCCTTTTTTTGCAGATGCAACATACCGCCCATTAATGACAAATATTCAGCAGATGTTGGGACTAAAACAGATCTGGTGACAATAAACCCGAGCATTATAACTGAGAGGTACTGTAAATATGGGTCTGAGCAAGAAGTCCGCTAACCCCTCTTTAGCTCAGCTTCTGCCATTGATCTTTTCCTTTTATCACATGAATCACTTTCTCTGCAGATTTCAGAAGCTGGAGAAATGGCGGAGGCCGTTTTATGACGTCCTTCAGAATTACGAAAACTCCTCAGTGGTGCTACCTGCGTTCTACAACACCCGCAACACCGACGTGTCATTCAGAGTTAAGTATATGCTGGATGATTTTGACTCCCAGAGAGGTGTGTTCTTCTTCCACCCGCAGTATCTGCTTAACGTGCAGCGCTTCTGGGCAGTGCAGGGCGTCCGCGCCAAACGGCTCAGCAGCGGCCTGATGCTAGTCACCGCCGCATTAGAGATGTGCGAGGAGGTCCACCTCTACGGTTTCTGGGCGTTTCCTATGAACCCCTCTGGCATCTTCATCACACACCACTACTACGACAACGTCAAACCACGGCCGGGCTTTCACGCAATGCCTCATGAAATTTTCAACTTCATTCACATGCATACACGTGGGATCATCAACGTACACACAGGGCCATGCGCATGATCCCTCACTCTAACTAGTAATTTGCTTTAATGCAACGGCTCAAGATTTTACCTTTTAATTTGTCTTTAGGCCAGTTTTCATCACGGCAATCTCAGTTTAGGCAACTATTTTGACCCCAGTTCAAACAGAGTTGGCCTTGGGACACTCTCAACTACATGTTGAAGATTTCTCGCTTTAACTGCCAGCATCTTTCAAGTTTTTCACTTCAGTAAAATCACCATGGTTATCTCCGACTGTCAGACCATTGGATGCTTGTTTTTAATGTGAACAAAGTGGTCTTCATAGTGATGTTGTTTCTGTGGAGTTTTCTAGTGGCTCGGCTGTACAGAGGTGTTGTTTTTCTACTTGGTCACACAGATATTTAAGCCTATCTTCTTCTCTCTTTTTCTCAGACACTCTGTGGGTGTGGCAGCTTTTAATGTTTGTGTAAAAAAACAAAAAAAAACAAAGTCTGAACCTTAATATTCAGCTAATATTTAAAAAAATATGAAAAAAATCAAACTGTAATATTCAGTTGTCTACTTTTGTAATCTATTTCCTATTCACCATATTCCCTCGGTGAATATTTTAAAAAACACTCTCGAAACGGCCTGTTTTCCACGGCCTTCTTTCTCCCATTTCCAAATACTTCTCATCATTTCTGGTGGAAAAGAGGCAAGATTTTCTTTTCCTTTTTTTTGGGAGGAGTCGGGTGTCGTAGATTAGGGTGAAAGCTAGAAAAATATTTTGCAATACACCAACTCCACAGAACTTTTGGCTTTCCAGTTTTTAAAGCAACCCAGCCTATCGCTGTCTTTCATGTCTTAAGCCTTATTGCCTTATGAGGTATGGAATCCCTCTGTATGATGTGCAGTGCACTTGGTGTTTCCTTTGTCTACGAATTCAAATCAGACAAAGTTTTTAGTTTGCCTCTTTTCATCCAAGCACAACCCTAACACGCTAAGGTAAAGCAATTCATGTGCAGTTCATGGCTTGTATTCTACTGGAATCCCTCCCTGTAAACTCCACTCATAACCACGTAGTGCTCTGCATGACTTTACTCTATACTTGGCTTTGTGTGTGCCTGCTTCAGCGATCACTGATATAGCCTATGTTTACACTTAAGCCTCAACTGAAGCTCACAGTGCTTTTGGAGATGTACACGAGACTCTTGCTTGGAGAAAGATTGATGGATATGTTAAAGTGGCTGAGATGATGTGGTATCATTTTCACTTATGACCCCCCAAAATGTATTATGCTACTGTGGTACACTGGAAAGTCATAAAAGGTTTTGCTATTTGTTTTGTTGTATGCAACAAATTATTTCACTTGTGAGACTGTAACTTTACTTTTCAGTCACTCCTCTGTTCATGCTCAGCTGTGCACTTGTCCATTATTTCTTTGAATGCATTACAAATAAGATTTAAAAAAATGCTGTTTCCTTCATCTCTTTATACAGACTCTTTGTGTGTTTATGCAGCAGCAAAAAGTTTCGAGCTAAATTGCTCTACAGTCACAGTTAATAAGCAAGAGTGGAAATAGAGGGGAAGTGGTCTGTGTAAAGAATGGAGGTAATATATAACACAGTGCTTCTTAAATGACTCTGGATCATTCTTTATACTGCTACTGTGTTTGTAAATAAACTTGTCTGAATTTTCACTTGTATGTTCATTATTTTGTGTTGGGATGAGAGTGTGAAGGAATGCACTGCTGTGTGAAGTGAAACCAAAATGTGACACATGAATAAAAACATGTCTACTCTGCATTAAAAAAAAGTGTAAAACAATAAACTAGTAAAACCACAGCCTCAAAGTACACTTCACGGCTATCCCAAAAAGTTGATTCTGTTCAAGAACAGGCAAAAAAGCCTAGCTAAAACAAATAAATGTCCTCAACTCACAGTTAAAAGTAGCTGAGTGGTGCATTTTTCAAAAAAAATTATTACGCACCTGTAAAACTGAAATAGTAGGGCAGCTAAGCTAAATGTGAATTAGACAAAAGTTTGAAATTTTGGCAGGTGAGAGAAAAATGATAACTCCTGAGGAGGAAAAGTGCGCTGAAGCAATCCAATGAGGTTTGACTCTTTGCTGTCAGCCAATCTTTGGATAATCTGATGCTGAAAGACCAATATGACCAAACTCTGCCCTTCTCCTTGATGCCTGCATCATCAGGTGTCAGATGGCAGCAATAAGGCTAATGGGATGATTTGGCACATTGTCAAATGCAGATGTGTATGTCAGTGAGGCAGAGATACAACAGCAATGCAAAGGAACTTATTCATGAAACAGGGTGTCATTATTATTTATTTCTTAAGTTTATTTCTCTTATTTCTATTTATAATTTATTGTATAAGTCCCTGATATATGGAAAACGATGCTAACACGTTGCAGATGATTTAACTTTTAATTTAGATTCAATAGTTTCTCCCGTTCTCCATCATTAAAGCACCACAGTAATCGTTTTTTTCTGGGCAAATGATGTGAGGAAATTTCTTATTAAATATGTATACATTTATTTGGTTTTGACCTGCATCATGAATAATGTTCAAAAACTAGAAAAGTTCTCATTTACTTCATTCATTTGTAAATTACACCAGAGTGATTTTAATTTTTTAACTGATTTTATTATTTTTAAATAACTATATATGCTGTTTTTGGTGTTTGTTTGGTCTGTAAAGAAAAAAGAAACTGTAAAAATATATTTTTTTCTAGACACCAGCCAGACCAGTACTTTTTTTTCTTGACTGAGACAGGCTAGCCATCCCTAGCCTGTTCATAATCAGCATGTTTCCTAAAACGTGCTGCTCTTACCTTTGTTAGAGTCCATTATAAGTAGCGCTAAATAAAATAAATCAATGCTGTCTGAGTATTACATAGAGTTATAAGTTGTTTTTACCCTGTGAATGTGAATTAGACACACTCGATGCAACAATAAACAAAGAGTAGTTGTAAAGTTGTGTGCGTGTGTGTGTGTCTGTGTGTAGGGGTGTGTGTGTGTGTGTGTACATGCATGTCTGTGGTCCTGTCTGTATGAGTGTGACTGCAGGTAAAAGCGAGACACCCCCGGCCCGTAAAGCGATCCTGACACCATGAATAATACAGGGTGCCGTGGCAGAGAGGATAAGTTGTCTGTGCAAGGCTCCTTTTTCACAGGGCTTTCTCCTGTGGGTCATGTGAGTGCTGAAGTGACACTAATTTTTCATGAGTGATGTGTGTGTATGCGTGGTGTGTTTGTGTGTGTCTGCAGGCTGTGTGGCCAGGTAGGAGACGTCCAGGCAGACATCCCTCCGTCTGTGTGTCCTCAGTGGCTGCTCCGACCCCACGATCCCAGAACATCTCTGCAGCCAAGGGTCAAATGAATTGTCTTACACCATTAGAAACTCAAGGCAGCTCTTACGAAACTAAGGGCCAGGGAAGTGAATGAATAAAAGATGCCATCGAAACAGAAAAAATCCACAGCTTCAGGAGAAACTGAAGAGGTTGATGACGAAGTGGAGGAAACTGAGCCAAAGTTAAAGGAGAGGAGCAACGGTTTGACCCGAGGGGACACCACTAAAAGGGGGAAGAGTCAGAAGAAACACAAGAGCTCAGAGAGCTCTGAGAATCAAGAGCTTTCAGAGAACGTGAAAGCTAAAAAAGAGGGAGAAAAAGGACAAGAGAAAAAGAAGAAAAAGAAAGCAGATGAAGACGAGGATGCTCAGGCTGTGATTGAAGGCAAAGATGATGAGGGTGAGCAGAACAACAATGACCCCTCAACCAATACCAAAAAGAAGAAATCACAGAAGCTCAAAGAAGAAGTGACCGAGGGAGTGAAGGAGGAAAAGAAGAAAAAGCACAAGAAATCCTCTGCAGAGAACCCGGAGGGGGACGGGGAGATGGGCTCCAAAGATAAAAAGTCCAAAGATGGCAAGAAAAAGAAAAAGTCTCACAATGACGATGATGAGGAGCCTTTAATTGAGGAGCAGGAAGAGGAGGAGGAAACAAAGAAAAAGAAGAAAAAGAAGGCAAAAAAGGGATCAGCAGACAGCGATGAAGATAAAAAGAAGAAGGGGAAAAAGTCCAAAAGCAAACAGGTGGACTACGCTGAAATCTACCAGAATGAACTGCTGAACTACCACACAGACTCATCTGATGGGTATGAAGATGAATACTTCAAAAAGAAAGGTAAGAGCATGTGATTGCAGAGCAGATGGAGAAGCCTCACATGTTGCTTTTAAAATAAAAAATCAGAGTCAATATGTTGGAGTGTATCAGCTGCTCAAACCAGTTCTATCGGCACTGAGCAGGAGCGCTCCGGGGAATCCCTCTGTTATTGTTCTGGGTGAAAGCTCAGTTATGTTCTACATGAATGACGCCAAACAGTGGCTCGGGGGCAGACAGGTGCTGGGTGCCATCCCAGTCCCAGGGGCTGGGAGCACAGTCGGGGCCAGAATCAGGCCTGCGAGTCAAAGGAGCTTTCTTAAAGCAGATCAGAGGCCCTCAGAGAGATGTTAGTAAACTCTACAGGACTATTTTGTGTGCTTTTTTGTTAATAATGTTAATAGTATAAGATTTTCTTGTCATGTAACCTATTTTAAACATCCTCTGATTAGACTAGTCTACAAAAAATATATTTTTTTGGTACTCGGAACTTCAGACCATTTTATTTATTTATTTTTTCTTACACTGATTTCAGATATGGAATTCAATCTAAGCTTGCAAGTCAGGTTTTTGACATGCAAATCATTTTTGACACAATGTTGGAATTGTTTCCTACTTAAATTGTTTTCATTTTTTATTCTGAAAACAAACCAATTCAATTCATAATATCATAGCAACAGTCGCCTCAAGCTGATTGATATTGTAAGGTAGAAACGCTACAATAATACAGAGAAAACCCCAACAATCAGATCACCGCCTATGAGCAAGTGTTTGGTGACAGTGGGAAGGAAAAACTCCCTTTTAACAGGAAGAAACCTCCAGGAGAACCAGGCTCAGGGAGGGGCGGCCATCTGCTGTTACCATTTGGGGACAAGATGATGATAAAGAAATTTCTGTCAGTTTAGCTAAAAACAAAAACCAGGCGGGTAGCGTGCCTCAGGGTAAAGTCATCATGGGTTCAAATCCATAATCTGGCTGGAACTTTTCTGTGTAAAGTTTGCATGTTCTTCCAATGTTTGCATGGGTGCTCCAGCTTCCTTCTGCAGTCCAAAGACATGCAGTTAGTAGGATTAGGTTAAAAATGCCTTTTCACAAGTACTGCTGATGAAACAATCCAATACAAAGCATGCTTACTGGAATGTTTATTGCAGTTTATCAGTCATCATGAATATCCAAACACAATGTTCTTGGTGTGCATCCAGTGAGAGTAATCAATTAGACAGCATCATAGTTCAAAAGGTCAAACTCAAAAGCCCCTTTATTCCTTCTTGTCCTTCTTGTGAGCTTTTTGCAGTGGAAGCTATTTGCAGAATGAAGAATTGAGCAGACTCCTAAATGGTAAATGGACTGGCTCTTATATAATGCTTTTTTACTGTGCTTCAGTGCTCAAGACACGCACATGCACTCACAAGCCCTTTTTTCTCTCTCTATATATTGCTGGATATATATTCAAACTACCTTGGGAAAGGCACAGATTTAGTACTTTTGCCCCAAAAGATGTTTTGTTTTGTTTCTGGTTTTTTTTTTTTTTTTTTTTTTTTGCATTTCTGAACGTGTTTGCAAGAGCTTACAAGACATGCAACACTGCAACACCATAATTTGTCTATTACATTCAGTTACATTATTTATGTGTTTCCATAAACACCTCCATAAAACTGACTTTATATAGTTACTGATTTACTTGATTTACTTGAAGCTCTTGATCATCTTGCAGATTATAAAAGGAACATTAAGTATTTGTAGCAGTGATACACCTCTACAGTGAGAACATCTTTGTTACCTAACTGACCCACTCAGGTTTCTGACACTCCAAGGAGATTATCATGGTTGAGTTTTACCAGGCCACTGTCTATCTGATTTTATCAGGTGTCTCTCTTTCTCCTTAAGCTGGTTTTAATAGCTCGCCTCACTGTTAATTAGGTATCAGATTGACTTTGATCAAATTGCTCCTTTATCAGATCTGTACATTTCCTCTCTCCATCTTCTAGAAGGTTTAAGCTATTCTCTTGCTGTCTAGCCTTCTTATGCATTTATCATTATTATTTAGTTTTATTTAATATGACACCTCAAACTGGCTTTTTTAACATTTACCTAGAACAGTGGACACCCTGCAGCATATATGTCAGATTCACTTTAGTCTAGTTTGTAGTTCTATATACTAAAAAAACGAAAAATTAAGGGAACGCTCGATAACACAAAGCCACTTAATTTCAGGGATATCAATCCAACCAGTTAGAAAGCACTAACCATTATGAATTTGTTTTATCTGCTTTGGTGCAAAGGAAAAGGACAGTAGGTGCCCTGCAGGGGCAGCAGGACAATCTCGAAACAGCTCCTTATCCACCAACTCCAGCTGTAGCTCAGGAGATAGGACAGGTCATCTCATTTTATCCCTGGATGCTTCAGTATGGGCAACATAATAATCATCCATAAGAGTGTGAATGTTAGATACAAAGCATAAAAAAGCACTTGGGTGAATTAGGAATGTCATATAAACATGCAGAAAAGAGTTACGAACCAGTCCATTTACTATCTCATATATGTAGTCTGAGTACCTCTATAAAAGCAGACGTTTTTGCATTTTGCTGGTCTGGAGCATGTAGGTGTGTGCTAACATAATGCTGTCATTCCAGACTCTGCAGACCACAGTTTAAATATAAATGTTAAATTTCACGACAGCTCAAGTACAAAAAGACTGAACATGTATGTGGCTTGTTTGCCAAGAGAAAGATTCTTCTGTCTAACCAACATGGCAGCACAGCTTAGGTTTGCAACGTTGCATCTGAACGAACCAAAAAACTTCTGTAACAATGTCCTTTGGAGACCAAAGTGGTCAAAATTAATCGCACCATTTATGGAAAAACCAAACACAGCATATGAGCACAAACACCTCAAACCAACTGTGAAGCATGGTGGTGGAGGGGTGATCATTTGGGCTCGTTCTGCAGCTGTAGGACCTGGGCACCATGCAGTCTTTGAGTCAACCATGAACCCCTCTGTATATCAAAGTATTCTAGAGTCAAATATTAGGCCATCTATTGGACAGCTAAAGCTTTGCCCAACAGAATGACTGAAAAAGAAACGAATTAAGGTGTTACAATGGCTCAGTTAAAGTCCAGACCTTAACCTGATTGAGGCGCTGGACCACAAGAAAGCTGAGCAGTGTTGGTCAAGTTACTTGAAAAAAGTAATCAGTTACTAATTACTGATTACTTCCCCCAAAAAGTAATCCCGTTACTTTACTGATTACTTATTTTCAAAAGTAATCAATTACTTAGTTACTTAGTTACTTTTTAAAAACACGATTTACAACCTGAATAGGTGATAAAGCGATAGATCTTTCAGCCCAATTCTACTTTTTCTGCATAATCCATCATACAAAATGTAATCAAATGGAAAAGTCTCTTTTTAAAACTTGTTTTATTAGTTTTAATCTTTTAACTTTATGCATCAAGCAAAAATTAAATTATATGCAACATTCTCTGACTGGAAGAAATTTGTTTAACATTTAAACCTATTTTCTGCACATTCCAGCAAATAAAATAAAATATTTTTTTGTGTTTACACTCACTCTTTCAAATAGATGCAAGTAAAACACAGCAGAAAATAAATAAAATCAAAGACTAGCGGTCCTGTTGCTCTATTTTCACCTGTAAAGCAGGACTGGGGTAGGCGGAGGAGGTTTACCCTGGTGCAGGTGTGCTGCAGCGGTCAGTGGAAGAATCCGCGAGTTTCTCTGTGAATTTCACATTACGTCGTAGTACACTCGGTGCTTGCTTGGAAGTTTAGGGGTTTTTTCGCTGTAAAAAGAAGTTTTCTTCCCACGCACAACGGACACTAATGTTTTTGTCACTTTTTATGGAATCAAACTCAAAATAAGGTCAGTACTTCCACGCTTTAAACGCTGCATGCTACACTCTGTCCCGCACTCGATATATTATGATCTGCAGACAGCTGTTGTCACGAACGTCGCACTCGCTTACGTCACTGTCATGAGACGTTCTCGCAAAAAATCACGGTTTTAGTAACACAGTAACGCAGCGTTCCTACGTGAAAGTAACGGTAATCTAATTACCGTTTTTGCAATAGTAATCCCTTACATTACTCGTTACTTGAAAAAAGTAATCAGATTACAGTAACGCGTTACAAGTAACGCGTTACTGCCCATCTCTGAAGCTGAGCATGAACAAATATCCACAAACATCAATGAACTGAAGCAACTGAAGAACAGTGGGACAAAATTCCTCCACAGTGATGAGGGAGATGGATAAAGCCAAATAGAAAATGAAGACTTCACCTGCTAAAGGTGGTTTTATGAGGTATTAAATCACGGGGGATATACTTCCACAGGACTCTTTTATATATAAACTTCTCCAAATTTAATGAGCCACTCATTTACAAAATAGATGTTAAGGCTAGGAACTTTTTCAGAATGTTACCCACATATTAGAAAGGGTTAGTGGCGCTTCTCATTGCTACAGTATGTATGGCATGCTTTATACTGGTTGTTTCATCCCCATGTCAGTAAACTTTCATCTCAAATCCCAATACTTTCAAATGAAATCAAAACAGAAGAAATGCATTTGATACATTAAAGTTGCTGGACCAAAGTGTTACCATTTTATAGTCTATAACAGAATAAACGATCAGAAACATCCTTTTGAAAGCTTATCTAAAAGTGCAGATTTTTGTTTAGATTGTTACTCTAAAGCTCCAAAACACTAAAACTTTTGGAGTCAAGCCATCAGAAGTCATTAGGATTTATTTTCTGCACGCCTTGATTTTTCTCTTAGTTTGATTCCGCCTCTCTTCTCCTCCAAGCAAACGCTGTGAATGTCACCACCTCAGGTAGATTTTACAGACGGCTGAAATGTGAGAGAGGATTGGCTGGTGTATAATGCCAGACATGGATTCGTTGCAGTTTCGCCGCATTGAATTCCCTGGCAACTGTGCATGGAAGGAAACATAATGCTCCATAATGTTTATAGATTATTGGACACTGAGGATGTGACTTTGTGTTCGTCCTTTGGTTCAAGTGATTATTCATTAAATTTTTGAATTAGATATAATGTAATTTGTGACTGTATTTCAGATTGCATTTTCCCTTTTATTCTAATCTTCCTTCTCTTCTCTCTTCCAGTGTATGAGGTAGTTGCTGTCACTGGTGATGTAAAAGGAGCTGGGACAGATGCTAACGTATTTGTTACCCTTTTTGGAGACTTTGGAGTCACGCCCAAGGTCCACCTGGCAAGCAAGTGAGTTTAAAAAGGGTTTTGGTGGTGTTATTGAATTCGTTTGATGAATATACGTTTTTTGGTTTGTTTAAATCAGATCTCAGTGACTTACTGTGTATTGTTTCACCATCATGTCATGTTTAATATGTCCTTTTTCAGTTTAAGCTATGCCAGTTTAGCACCTTTTTAGTGTCAGTTGTTGACTTTTTAATCTTTTCTATTCTTCTCCATTCCTTCAGCACAGAAAAGAGGTATTTTTTATTTAATCAAACTGTAAAATGATGCTTATGATCCTGTCCTTGTGTTGGCTTGTATTGTCAATATAACACTGTATGTGAGCGAATTCCTGTTTAACAACAAAAACCTGATGCTCAAAGAACCAGTGATGCAAGATAAAATGAGTTTGCACACCAGCCATTATAAAAAGATATTAACCCGTAAATTCTTTGACGTCAGACAACAGAGCAGAGGTTTGTTTGTAAATGGGAATGTCTCTTATATACAGTGCATTAAATGTTGGACACAGGATATCTGGAGTAAGGAGGAACTATGTGACATGGCTGGTCTTCATTTCCATTTAGAGATAAATGAAAGAAGACCACGATGTCATTTCTGGGGACGATCAAATGACTCTCAGGGGATCTTAGCAGCAGGCTTCCTTTATCTCTGCACACATTGATTGACAGATAGGATTACCTGTGAAGAGTAACGGATATACCATCTTATTGTCAGCCACTCTGGACCATGTCACCCACACCTTGTGGTGGTCTCACTCATCCACTTCAGACAGCGTCCACATCCTTTGCATTTACTGTCTATCTGCTGTGTGACTGTAGTGTCGCTCAGCTGGTGAGCCACACACACACACAGATGTTCAGGAGCCCCTTTTGGTGAAATATTAAACAAACTGCATTGTAAGGAGTTTCACCTTACTCCAATATAAGTTAGGTCCTGCCTGTATTGTGTTATCGTCACTGGAAACTTTAACAGCATGATACAGGTAAGGGAGGGTTGCTATGTCTCAGAGAATATTTGCCCTACTGATCAGTGAGGCAGATTAAAAATGCAACTCTTTGGAAATTCAGTGTAATTATAAAACACGTTCAAATTGCATGAATTCCAAAGTTTGCTGTGAGTTTTCTCCACTCTCCACCCGACAATCAGTTTCTCCCCGTCATTCTCTTGCAGGTGATTTGACATTGAGAATGAGGGCATGTATTCATGTGTGTTGTACAGTATTTCAGTCTTGGCAGTTTGTTGCAGTATGATGACACTGTGGACCTTATTTTGTGAGCCTTGGCATTGTCTGTCCGCTCAATGTTGCAGGAAGATGAGAACAGATGGAGATATGGGTCAGACACAAAGGCAGGTATTCTCTGTTAATGGAAAAGAGGGTGTCTGATTCACGGTGTTGGGCAGAGGGGGGTCTGGTGTGCTCATGGGCCTGGTTCGACTCCGCGAGGGGGTAAATGTACTTGAGGAGGAACCAGGAGAGGTGAAGTAGCCGAACCTCAGGAAGGTTTCAGATGATACCACTGCCACGAGACCACCAGGGTACTCTAAATCTGGGTCATTAAGGGGATACGATTTACTGTTCCAGAGTTCAGTTCACGTGTCTCTGGGCCTCTAGACTGGGACATTAAGAGCATTGTACTGATGTTATTCACATTTTGACATTTTCCAGAAGCCGGACTGCATTTGAGAAGAATAAGACGGATGTTTTCCGTATCAAAACACACAACGTGGGGCCTCTAAAGAAACTGAGGTAGTGTATTGCTAATAATTGACTGTGATAACTAGTATATAAACTCACATATATGCATTGTGCTTTAAATACCCCATTACTGTGTCTGGATTAAATACCCAGAATGCACAGCTACAGGTCACTGACAACATCACAATTTCTGCTTCATAGTTAAGCATTCCTCACACAGCATAACAGCAGCTTACTAAGAGGATCCCACAGGAACATTTCTCGCTGTGCGGCAAGCCATCAAAGGATTTCATCCAGTGACAGAAGGTTAAGCCCCATCTGCTGTTTGAAGTTTGTCTCCTCTGACACAGAGTTACATCACAGCCACAAGACATGACCTCTGAAAACAGGCCCCAAGATTTAAACATGCTGAATTGTCAGGAATTGCTAAAAAAGTAGATGCTGCATTTTGATTTAAAACTTTGTAAGAGTTTCTGTTTCTTTTTCTAGCATGCCAGACACAGTTTTCTTACCTGTTATGGAGACGATCCTCAGTTAAGGTCCACCTATTTGCTTTTTCTGTCAAGGTCAAGGTAAATCAGCTTAAGACATTTTAAGGAGAACTTAAAATTCTAAGGGCTACTCGAATTGCATGTGAATAATTCAACATTTGCTGTAGAAAAAAGCAATACAATTGAAAACTCTGGAAAAAGCTAAAATGGTAAGAAGATTATGAGCGGGGATTATTTGGCCAAACTAGAACTTAATAAAGCTTCTGCTGTTGTAGACATTGCCAGGGCAGTGTGAATCCTTACTGTAATGAAAGTGCTGTCATATATATGGAAGTGTGCTGAGGTGGGGACCCAAATGCAAATACACAGGGAGGCAAAGATCAACACACAAGTAAGCTGTTTATTTGGCCAATAAAGATCTACAGATAAAAAAACAAACACAAACAAAAACAAAGACTAGCCCAAATTACAAAGATATTAAATCCAGGAAACATGCTGGATGTAGACCAGCAGGCGATAGGACAACACAACAAGGAACACAAGCAAACTGAGGCTTTAAATACACACAAGAGATAATCAGGGAGATGGGAACCATAAGGGTAATAAGACACAGCTGAAACTAATCAAGGATCCCGAGACAAAGGAAGTCACTAACTAATGCCGCATTCCAGGTTAAGTCAGACGTCGACATTTCCAAGTTCCCGGTTATAATTTCAATTTGAGACAGCCCTTCAGCTCCACCAATCTTGAGTTAACAAACCAAACATAAACAGCAGTAAAAGTGTAAAACTTTTAACCTGTTCTTAAGCTAAGTTCTTAAAAGTTACCAATGTTCTGCTGGTTCAATAACTGCAGAGCTCTAAACCTCCTGTGACAATAACATCAGCACAAAAATTGTGCACCAGGAGCTTCACACCATGTGTTTCTATGGATAAGCAGCTCACGTTGTTGTAATGTGTAGGTGGCTTGGTATTTTTATCTACATAGTGTAGATTTCTAGATTTGACATGGGAGTGCATTATTCATTTTGTTATTCTACCCCATCGTATTCATTTTCAGTGTCTGATAGTGTGAGCTGCAATGCTTCAAGACAACAACCATAGTTGTATAGTATTAAACACTAAAGACATTCAAACAGACATTTAAACTTAAAAACAAATGAGATGTGAGGGTCTCATCTGATATTACCTCCAGGCTGCATTCGTGTCTCTCTCTCAATCTGCTGATTTCCTCAGGATCGAGCACGACAACACGGGGATGAGCGCCAGCTGGTTCTTGGACAGAGTGGTGGTGACTGACATGAACCGACCCCATCTGCGCTTTTATTTTGCCTGCAACAACTGGCTGAGTCGGGAGGAGGGCGACAACCTGTTTGTCAGGGACCTGCTGGGCAGCATGAACCCCATGGATGTCCCGAAATGTAGGTCAATCCAGGACAAACCCGTAATAATAAGCAGACCAAAATGATCACAGAGGTTAAAACAAAATAACAGCCCTAAATACCTTCTCCACATGTCAGAGAAACCCCGGGGATTAGAAACGGTTGACTCTTGTAATAAGATGTTCAAAAGCCAAATATCATGTGATGCCTCTAGAAAGCACTCTGGTCTCTACCTATCAAAGTGGACAATCATTTAAAATATTTATTTTTCTAAATGAGAACTACGTCTGATGTTCAGGCATTTCTCAAGATCTTTTTTTAAGTGTTAGAGCCATGTGTCTGGCCAGTTGCACACAACCAGTGCTGGATAGCTTAGAGTTTTAGATAGAGTTTCAGGCTGTCATCGAATTCCACTAGAGCGTAATCCTCAGGTACAGCCCATGTGTCCTCTGTGGCAATGTGATCTATCATCTAAGCGCCTGTAGCCAATCAAGCAAAGCACTGTGAACCTGAGGCACACGCAAAGACACAAGGGCGCTGTGCGGTGAGGGAGTGGTCACAGCAATATAACTGTAATGAACAGACACGCACTGTTATGAATATTTAAAATGGAAGCCATCTGAGTGTCGACGAACAAGGAACCTTTTATTATGAGAATCTGAATATGACTGCACAGTAGAACTATCATTAACTAATTAGTTCCTATAATGTGCTACTTAAATACCCTCCAGATTGCTTGACTTTTATGTTTTATGTCCCATGTTCTGCAGTGAATAAATATATAGTGAGCGTGTTTACTGCTGATATGAAGGGAAGTGGAACCGATGCTGATGTCTTCCTGAATATTTTTGGAGAGAATGGTGACACAGGTAGGGTGGGAACAAAGGTGTTTTTTTAATGTGGTTGACAAAAAAATGTAAAGCTGTACAGGGTAATAAAATTCAAAAGATAATACTGTAAATTTACAGTTACACAAAAAGAAGTAACAGTGTGAAATCTTCATAGTTATTGAGCTAAAGCCAGAAAGTGTTCAACATTTGGTACATTAAACCATAATCACTGGTAAGATTTGCAAAGACATACGTGATTATTGTGTGTGTGTGTGTTTGTATTTGCTATAAACTGTGTGTTTATTATTAAAGGGGAGAGAAGACTGGACAGTGACAAAGACAACTTTGAACGTGGATCAGAGGACAAGTTTACAATAGAGGCCCCAAACCTCGGGAGGCTGAAGAAAATCACTATAGGTCACAACAACAGAGGCTCTTCAGCTGGATGGTTTCTGGATAAGGCATGTAAACCAGCACACGCAATCTGCTCAGATGTGTACAGATATATATATTAAACACTGATGATAGTGTGTAATGTTCCTGTGTAGGTGGTAATAGATGACATGGGTAACAAAGAATTGTACGAATTCCCGGTGTATAACTGGTTTGCCTTGGATGAAGGTGATGGCAAAATACAGAGAGATGTGTTGGTTGGATCCACGCAGCCAATGGGTGAGAAAAAAAACTGTTGGAACCAATTTTTCGAGGGTAACTGAAATTGCAAATAGTTCAAATTGATGCAAAATGACTGTGCATAATTTTAAAATATAAATAGACTTTTTGGACCAACGTATAAAGCTCAAAGTCTGTGGAGACAGTTGGCTAAAAGGACAGTTTTTCAAATTTCTTAACATCTTTAAAATTGAAGAATTTTTAACAGCCCTGTTAAAACTGCAAATGCTGACAATATTGTGTCAATTATTTCTATTCAGATTATTTAGGTCAAATACTGAAATTCTACGAAAATTAATTCACATTGGAGAGCATGTATACAGTCATGGCAAAAATTCAATTCAATTCAATTTTATTTACACAGCGCCACATCACAAGGACAGTCGCCTCAAGGCGCTTTATATTGTAAGGTAGACCCTACAATAATACATACAGAGAAAAACCCCACAGTCATATGACCCCTATGAGCAAGCACTTTGGCGATAGTGGGAAGGAAAAACTCCCTTTTAACAGGAAGAAACCTCCGGCAGAACCAGGCTCAGGGAGGGGCGGGGCCATCTGCTGCGACCGGTTGGGCTCAGAGAAGGAAGACAGGAAGACATGCTGTGGAAAAGAGTAGAAAAAGACAGTAGACATTTTGTCCATTTTCAGATTTTACACATCAGGACATAATAAAAAGTGATCTCGTCCTTACCAGGTCTTACAATTTGGAAAACCAACCTGAGAGAGCAACAAGTGATATATTGCCCCATGTCATTTTTTTGTTTACTTCGGCTATGCCATTGTGCTATAGTGCCTTAGTTTTTTTTCTTTTCAGCTATTCTGTTTTACATTTGCTGTTCTGCTTGGAATCATTCCCTTATTGCATGACACATTTCAGCCAGGCTTCAGCTCTTAGACAGATGGCTTCACATGAGACTATAGGATTCTTTGGTGTATAGATGAGTTTACAATCAACTCCATGAGTACAAAGTGTTCAGGTTCTGTAGCTGCAAAAACAAACCCAAATCATGAACCCTCCACCACCGTGTTTGGGAGTTGGTAGGAGGCATTTGCGCTGATCTGCTGTGTTTGGTTTTTGCCAAACATGCCTCTGTGCATTAAGGCCAAACAGCTTCACTTTGGTCTCGAGAGAACATTGTACCAGAGGTTTTGTGGTTTGTTCAGATGCTACTTTGTAAACCTAAGCTATGCTGCCATGTTCTTTTTAGAGACAAAATGCTTTCTCCTGACAGCCTCTTCAAACAAACGATACTTGTTTAGTCTTAAATATTTAACATGCTAACTGAGGTCTGCAGAGTCTGTGATGTAGCTCTTGGGCTTCTGCCGTTTCTCTGAGCACAGCAGTCTAACTAAGAGGGGATTTTTGCTGTAATGTCCACCTGGCAACTGTCTTTCTATTTGTGAATAATCTTTCCCACTCTCGAATGAAGGACTTTAAATTATTTATAAATGCCCACACTGATGGGCAGCAACAATTGATTTTTTAAGATCGTTGCTAATGCCTTTCCTCCTTGGCTCCTTAACACACCCCTGACTGCTCCAGGCCAGCACACTGCCTAAACCTCTGCTTTTATAGATGTGATCACAATAGCTAATGATCAATAAATCAAGTGCATTTCATCACCCTCCTAATCCCAATGGAAGCAGTAAGGGTGGACTGCATTTTGGCTTTTTTTCCCCTTAAAAAATAAGTAATGACACTGTGTAATATGCAATGTTTGGTTGAACATTTGATTGTGTTGACCTAATTTTAAGACTTGCTAAAGACCAGGTTGTTTTCATTATGTCCTGAACCCTCAAAAAAAAAAGCAAACTCCTGAGAAACTTTTAAAGGGAACACTATTAGTGGTGGACCTATATGAACAGTAAATTATACCAGCTTCACCTGCCTTTTTCAATAGAGTTTATAGCTCTAAAAAAAAACCTACTGCACATTATTTTCTCAGGTGGGACACTGGGTGCTTAGTCAATGTAGTGGAGCATTTAGCTACTAAAGAGCCATTATGAGATCGGGAGCTAGAAGAGACTACTGGTGTGGATGATGACGATGCCAATGTTGATTTCAGTGTTAACACTTTGGACCAAAAATGTGTTTTGCATTTTCCTGTTGCTACTTAGGAATTGTGTACAATGTCCAAGTGATGACTGGAAACGTGAGGGGTGCGGGGACCAACTCTAAGATCCACATGGTGATGCATGGAGCTAAGGGCATAAAAAACAGCGGCAAAGTGTTCCTTGAAGGTGGGGCTTTTGAGCGCGGTCTCATCGACATCTTCAACGTAGAGATCTGTGAACTGATGAGCCCACTCAGCAGGGTCACCATCGGGCACGACAATGGTGCAGTTGGTGCTGGATGGTACTGTGAAAAGGTATTTTTTTTCTTTTTCTTAAGTATGAACAGATTAATTCTCAAAGTGTCATATATCCATCAACCATTTCTCATCTAGGTGGTTATATACTGTCCGTTCACGGGGATAGAGCAGACATTTCCGTGTGGGATGTGGCTGGATGAGGATGAGGGAGATGGGCTGATTGAGAGGGAGCTGTATGAGATGGTCTCTCTCAGGCAGAAAAAACAGAAAAGTGGGCATCTTCATTCTTCCTTTACTCAGTGAATAAAACATCAAGACATAAATATTTTATATGTACCTTAGTGTCACACTGACTCCATTTAGAGTGTCCATTGTTTCCATTTAGAGTACCCATGGTCGCTGTGGATTTGGACCTCAGATGTAAAAGGGGCAGGGACAGATGCCCAGGTATTTCTGCAGATCTATGGAGAGAAGGGCAAGTCTGATGAAATGAAACTAGAGAACAACTCGGACAGTTTTGAACAAGGCCAAGTTGATAAATTCATGGTAAGTCTTGAGTTCACCTGATAAGGTGAATAAAACAGCTTCGTCTATTGTTCATTTATCACAATAATCATAAAGTTAGTCAAAGAAACTTTTTTTCTAAACTATCCATTCTTATTTTATACTGGGGATCATTGTAGATTGAAATGCCAGACATTGGGAGACTGCTGAAACTGCGGATCTGGCACGAGAAGAGACATCCATTCGCTGGCTGGCATTTAGGAAAGGTGAAACTCATCGCTCTGTCTGTCTGTTGTCAGTATAAGCGGTTAAGTCTGTTGTACAGGGTCACCTTTGAGCAATGGATCTGGTACTGAGCAAGTGTTACTTTTACTGTGGATGTTGAAATCTTTGGATCAGTCCAACACTTCGCTCCAGAGTGAACTATCTCAGCATTTTATTTTCTTCGAATGTTTGCCTTTGGACTTTGTTGATTCCCGTCCTTTAACACTATTAAAGTTTGTCTTTTTAAGTGAAACCTTAAAGATGAATTGCTTTAACTTTTTATGCTCCAGTTTATCTAACAAATGCTAGCATGCTATGATGTGTTGAAATGGTAAAAAATGTACCTTGCTGATGAAATCAGCTTCAGCTGCTTTGGTGTTAATGAAATTAACAGGTGGAGATGTTGACATTTTCCCCTCCTCATCTTTTCTGGCTGTTTTTTTCCACTAATTTAGCATTGGCTAGGTTCAGTGTCACTGCTGTTAGCATGAGGTCATACCTGGATCCCACAGAGGTTGCACAAGGTGTTCATCTAATCCAGGATGGCACATCAATGCATGCCATTGGGAGAAGGTTTGCTGTGTCTCCCAGCACAGTCTCAAGAGCATGGAAGAGTCAGGGACTCTAGGAGCGCTGGACAGGGCCGCATCAGTATAGATATCTAGCAAGACTTTTTTTCACTTTGAGATCTGATGTGTTTTCAAAGCATTCCTTTATTTATTTATTTTTTTGAGCAGTGTAGATGCTCTCATTGCTGCAGTCCTGTTTGAATATTATGAACCAAATTATGATTTTCTGCAGGTAACCTTGCTCAAGACGCTAACCATGGAGAAATATTCTTTTGAATGCGGCCGTTGGCTGGACATCAATGAGGATGACAATGAGATTGTCAGAGAGCTTCCAGCGACAGGAGTACTTATCGATGAGCCGCTGCCCTGTAAGAGGGCTCTGCAGAACACTCTGCAGATGTTCAGACTTCATGTTCGCAGTCAATTACAAACAGTATGTCTTGAGTGAATGCAGCTCCTTTACTCTCTCTTTGCTTCTTCAGTGATTAAGTACAGAGTCACCATCTGCACAGGAAATGTCAGTGGCAGTGGCACCGATGCCACTGTCTTCCTCAATGTTCTTGGTGACCTGGGTGACACGGGGGATCGACTCATGATTATGAGCAAAAACAACGTTAACAAATTTGAAAAGGGAAATGTGAGTGTATTAACAAACAAGAATGAACCCAATACTTAAGTAAATATGTGTGAAATGCACAGCAAGCATCTTTACATGACTGTCTCTTTGTCTTCCCTCAGCACGATGAGTTTCTCATTGAGTCCGTATCCTTGGGCCAGGTGCGCAGGGTCCGTGTGGGTCATGACGGCCGTGGTGGAGGCTGTGGTTGGTACCTCGATAAGGTGATGGTCAGGGAGGAAGGCCAGCCAGAGAGTATGGCCACTGAGTTTCCTTGTTACAGGCAAGACAATAGTTTCCAAATAACTCAGATGCTCTCACAGACATGCTTTCTTTGCAGGAGGTAGATTATTAATTTAATTGCCACTATATGCTAAATCTTAAACTAAAACCACTAGAAGCAGCAGGATGCTTGACTCTATTAAAAATCCCCCAGCGACATTGAATTGAATAAGAGGATGGATGGATGTCATTCTTTTCACAAGCAGCTTAAAATTTTTTATTTTGTATATTACATACATATTTATATATGTTTTATATACAGAAATTGCATACATTTTGTAGTGTCCACTTTCTTCTGAAACCAACACAGACAAAACCAGTCAGACAAAATCCTCCCAACAGCTCGAAATCTCTCTTAAGTGTTGTAAATTGACCGCTCTTACCATCACTAGTTCTCCAGTGGCTTGTGTGTAAATAGTTAGGCACCTGATGGACGAGTGTGCCATTACAAATGGAGACTAAATGAATGTGGCCAGCTCTGTGCTTCTAATAGTGGTGCCAAAACCACAAGGCTGAGGTGCAGTGTTACCTCCTCCTGTCTGTCTGATTTGCCAGTCAGGGAAAATTGATTCCCACTTTCAGTGTGGAAATGGTTACATGAATAATGTTAGGCCACTTAAATGTTTTGTGATTATTAAGTTAATGATTGGGCTTTTAATCTGGAAAATGTAACCGCTAAAATGTAAGTCAGTTAATATCATATTCCTTCTGTTTCCTCTTCTTCCCTCCTCTTATTGTTCAGTGGCTTCAGACGTTCTGTCAGTCCTATAGCATCATTCTTCCAGTGAAGTTATGAATACATAAATATTATGTCATCTTTTTAATATTTCAATTTCCAGGGATTTTCTAAGTGTGTAGGAAGGCTCCTCTCACTCTGTTTTCATGCTGTTGAGGTACATTTACATGTGTGTTTTTCTTCAGGTGGTTGGACCGTAATGAGGATGATGGACAGATTGTCCGCGAGTTAGTTCCAGCGGGAGACGGCCTGCGTCTCTTCAGTGAGTACATAAGAACATTTTAAAAAGTCTAGTTTCTAGTTTACATCAGTTTTTTAAACCAATATTTTTCACTCCTCAGATGTCGGCTACCAGATAGCAATCAAGACAGGCAGTGTGAATGGGGCCAGCTCGGACTCCAAGGTGTTCGTCAAGCTGTATGGGGAGAAGGGTGATACTAGCAAGGTGATATTAGCAGTCTCCGACAATGACCTCAGGAACTACTTTGAGACAGGTCGCACGGATATCTTTACCCTCGAAACCTCTGACATTGGGAAGGCAAGTTTGCAAGACTTGTACTGTATGTAGTTAAAGACAGACATTAAGACATTAATGTTTCTTGACTGGGTTTTTGCCTGTGTGTTTTCTGATGCTCGCAGATCAACCGACTTCTGATAGGTCACACCAACGAGGGACTGCGGGCCGGGTGGTTTCTGGACAGCGTGCAGATCTCTGTGCCGGTTCACGGAAAGCAGTACATGTTCCCAAGTCACAGGTGGCTCTGTAAAGATGAAGCTGATGGAAAGGTGGAGGTGGAGCTCTATCCCAGCGAGACGCTGGACATTGAACAATGTATATGGCACAAAAGCAAAAAACAGTTTGCACAGCCAGAATTAATCATTTTTAAAGTGATAAGTTGAGATACACTGCTTCTCATAATGCTTAATCCTTTTGCCTATAACAGTGATCAACTATGAAGTGACAGTAGTCACAGGTGATGTGCGTGCAGGTGGAACTAACGCCAAAGTCTTCTGTCAGATCTATGGATACGAAGGAAAAACTGAAGTTCTGCCTCTAAAAAGTCGCTCCAACAGTTTTGAACGTGGCACCACTGACATCTTCAAGGTCTGTATTAATACTGCTTAGGTTATTTCAACGTCTGTCAGAGATTTGAGTTGCTGGTTTGACTCTTGTTTCATGCCTGCAACCCAGATTGAGGCTCAGGATGTTGGTAAGATCTATAAGATACGTATCTACCACGACGGGAAGGGTATTGGAGACGGATGGTTTCTGGAGACTGTGGACATCAAGCGCCTGACAATGGCTATTGTGCAGGTTGAGGTGAAGAAAGAAGAGACAAGCAAAAAGGACAAGAAGAAAGATAAGAAAAAGAAGAAGAAGGAAGAGGAGGAGGAGGTGGAGATAATTGAGGAGCTGCAGGAAGTGGTGGAGACATTTACTTTCCCTTGTAACCGCTGGCTGGCCAGGGATGAGGAGGACAGGGAGATTGTGGTTGAGCTGCTGGCTGAGGACAATGAAGACTTGGAGAGTAAGTAGAGCATGAACGTGGTCATGTTGACTCACTGATATCTGCTGCTGAAGCCAGTGAGGCTGAAAATCAAGCAAATGCCCTCATGTGCATTTTCATAATGTCACTGATGATTTACCGTGTTTCTCCGACAGTGAACTCGTATGAGATACATGTGTTCACTGGGACGATGTGGGGGGCAGGGACAGATGCCAATGTGTACGTCAACATCTACGGAGAGACAGGCGACACGGGAGAGCGACACCTCAAGAAATCCAACAACCTAAACAAATTTGAGAAAGGCCAGGTAAACCTGATTTGGTGAAATCTGAAGAAAATCAATTTGTTAACTCTTGATTTGTCCTGTCTTCCTCCCCTCACCCCCAACCAGTCGTGGCATTGGCTCCCCCTCACTGAGCCTGGTTCAGCTGGAGTTTTTCTCCTGTTAAAAGGGAGTTTTTCGTTCCCACTGTTGCCAAGTGCTTGCTCATAGGGGATCATCTGTTTGTTTGGGTTTTCTTTGTATTATTATAGGATCTCTACCTTACCTTAAGGGCCTTGAGGTGACTGTTATTGTGACTTAGTTTTATATAAATAAAACTGAATCGCACTGACTCATGTATTGACATTTTTGCAAAGAGTTTAAGGAGAATATGGATATCACTACCATGTCTGTCCATGAAGGATATTGCATTGGCTTTGCAGAGACTTTGTATATGGGGGAAACAGGCAGCCCGACCTGACCAAGGCCTAAAAATCAGCCTTATTATAATGCTAAATCTCATGTTGATGCTTTTATAATGCTGTCATGGATGTGTTTAATCCACTGGCATTGTCAAGATTGCTGTAATTGATACTGTTTTCCTGGCAAAGTCTCTCATCAAACAAATGTTTGGCCTCGGTAGCCTTGTGGGTTAAACAAAGATCAGATGAATAAGTGATGAGGTTCTCATGGTCCGCTAACCTGTGACATTTCTTGACCCTTTGTCACCGGGCTTGTTGGCGGGCGACGTAGGAGGACGTTTTCGACATCTCTGCAGTCGACCTGGGGACCCTGAAGAAGCTGAGGATCCGCCATGACAACAGCCAGGCCAGCGCCGGCTGGTTTTTGGACAGAGTGGAGATTGTGGACAACAAAGATGACACCACGTATGTCACCACCACATTGATTTTATGTGTTTAACGGCTTCTTCACAAGACCCCTTAATGGAGAAAACAAATTTGCACTTTGCTGAGTCATCTTAGACACAAATTCAGAAACACAAAGGGTTCACAAAAAATCCCCATCCTACATAGCAGACAGAGCCTCTGCATGTGTGGTAGAGCACCACTGTGTGGTGTGAAGTGGGAGTTGAAAATATTTTAAACGATTTCTTTGACATGGAAAAATAAATGTATCCTGACATATATATTTTAGGTACTTTTTTCCTTGCAATCGGTGGCTGGCTGTCGATGAGGATGACGGACAGCTTGCCAGAGAGCTTGTTCCTGTGGATGAGGCTTTCATGAAGAAGGGAGATGATGATGACGAAGATGACTCTGAAGCTACTCTTGGTTTGGAACAGAAAGGTGAGAGCAACGTTGGTTGACCGTGGTTCAGGGGTTGGGAAACTCATCTTGTAACTTGCCGGTTCGATCCCCAGCTCTGTGTGTTTTGGTCATTGTGTCCTTGAGCAAGACACTTCACCTACCACCTACTGGTGTTGGCCAGAGGGGCCGATGGCGCGATATGGCAGCCTCGCTTCTGTCAGTCTGCCCCAGGGCAGCTGTGGCTGCAACTCTAGCTTGCCTCCACCAGTGTGTGAATGTGAGAGTCAATGAATAGTGGAATTGTAAAGCGCTTTGAGGGTCTCGAAAAGCGCTATATAAATGCAATCCATTATTATTATTACTGCGTACGAAGAAAAAAGTGTCCGACTGATGTCAGATTTTGAGCTTTGTCTGAGTTTTTCTGATAAATATAACACAGAGATTATTAAATCTGGTTACTTCTTCCTGCAGCCATGTCAACAACATATACAGTGAGGATAAAAACTGGTGACAAGAAGTACGGAGGAACAGACGCTAATGTCTTCATGATCCTATATGGCACCAAGGATGACACAGGTAGCTTTGGAAGCGACTACGCTGAGCTTTTTGCCAGCTTTCTGTGTTTAAAATGATAATTAGTCTGTGTTCTGTATCCACAGGAATTATTAACCTGAAGGCTTCAAAGACCCATAAGAACAAGTTTGAGCGGGGTATGATTGATGTGTTTACTGTGGAGGCTGTTGACCTTGGACCCCTGAAAAAGCTGCGTATTGGACATGACAACAATGGTACATTAGGACCGACTGGCTGCCTGTGCCGAGAATAATGCAGAATTACTCAGAATACATCTACATAAGTGATCACAGTCTTTTCTGTTAATGTTTAAGGGGGAGGGTCAGCAGGCTGGTTTCTTGACTGGGTGGAGATTGATGCTCCATCTCTGGGACAGAAACTACACTTCCCCTGTGGCCGCTGGCTGGACAGAGGAGAGGATGATGGAGCCATCATCAGGGAGCTGTTCCCTAATCCTCTTCAATCAGAGTTTTCCACACCATGTAAATCAACAGTAAATTGCAGAAAAGTGCACCATATTCTAACTGTATTAAAAGTGTAATTTAATTGGTTATTATTCCATTTTATAGTCGTTCCTTATGAGATCAAAATCTTCACAAGTGACGTGTTTGGAGCCGGCACAGATGCAGACGTCTTCATTGTCCTATACGGCCGAGATGCAGTGTGCACCCAGCAGAAGTCTCTGTGTGTCAACAAGAGGGAGAGGAGAATGTACTTTGAGAGAGGAGCTGAGGACATGTTTATTGTTGAGGTAAGTTAAATAAGGGAAGCAATAAATACATTCATCCTGCTTTGGGGACTAGAACAGCAAAGTCATGAGCGTGTTTGTGCATTTACAGCAATGAACTGCAGTGTTGTTGCAGTGGTGTCTATGTAGCCAAGTGTTCTGTTTTCTGTGCAGCTAGAAGATGTTGGGGATGTAATTGAGAAGATTCGTATCGGCCATGACAACCGTGGGGTGAACCCAGGCTGGCATCTGGACAGAGTGGAAATCAGACGCCTCCTCAGGAAAGGAAAGGTACTGTCTGTGGAAGATGCATCAACAGAGGGAAAGTGTTTTACTGGCTTAAGTAAAAAAAATATGATAGTAGCTGATAATAGCAATTTAGAAAACTTTGGTGAATATTGTGGTAATATATTGGTGAATTAATACTACTGATGGCTGCCAGCACAGAAAGTGTGCAAGTAGCATTGTACTGTAGAAAGAGGTGAAGGTAATTTGAACTACTTGATATACTCAGGGCCACTTTGTTGGGTTTGTCTATTTGACTGGTTTGCTAAAGAAAATATCTAATCAGCCAATCATATGGCAACAAACCATCTGATGTTTTTAGTGATGCAGACATGAATGTAAACTGCTGAAATTCAAACTGAGCATCAAAATAGGAAAGAAAGGTGATTAAAGTTACTCTGAAGGTGCCATGGTTGTTGTGCAAGATGGTGTGAATATTTCAGAAACTGCTGATCTACTGCGGCTTTCCTGCACTAACCTTTCTGGTGTTTACAGAGGACGGCCTGGACAAGAGATAATATGCAGTGAATTCACTAGGCAAAAATGTCTTGTTGATGCTGGGAGTCAGGGGAGAATTGCCAGACTGTTTCCAGCTGTTAGGAAGGCAACAGTAACACAAAAAACCACTTGTTGCAACCAAGATATGCAGAAGGCATACCTTAAAGGCACAATTGGGCACCACTGCTGTCAGCTAAGAGCAGGAAACTGAGGTTACAATTCACACAGGCTCACCATTATTGGACAATAGATCATTTGAAAAATGTTGCCTTGTCTGACTCTCAATTTCTCCCACAACATTCAGATGATAAGGTCAAAATTTGGGTAAACAAATATGAAAGCATGGGTCCATCATACCTTGTGCCAACAGTTCAGACTAGTGGTGGTATATAGGTGTTGGAGATATTTTATGTGGGCTCCTTAGTATCAACTGAACATCAGAGAGCAACACGAAAGACTGCCTGAATATTGTTACTATCCATGTCCATGCGTTTATGACCACAGTTTACCCATCTTCTGATGGTTGGTTCCAGAAGGATAACACATCATATCACAAAGCTCAAATCATCTAAAGCTGTTTTTTTTTATCATTACAATGAGTCCAATGTCCTCAAATGACCTCTGGGATGTGGTGGAATTTGGGGTTCGGCATCATGGATGTGCAGCCGACAAATCTGCAGCAACTGTGTCATTTTATTATGTCTATTGACCAAAATCTCGGAGGAACATTTCCAGCACCGTGCTGAATCTATGCCATGAAAAATTCAGGGAGTTCTGAAGGCAAAAGGGGGTCCAATAAGGTGTACCTAATAAAGTAGCCAATGAGTGTATATTATGGGTACTTCAGCGTAGTACAGGTGATCATATCTTATGAAATTGTTGCATGTTTTATGTGTAAATTGTGAATCTAAAACAGTTAAATACATGAAAAGAACCATATTTGCTTTTTGAGTGCAAATATAAAAATAAATTAAATGTCAGCGCTCAAGTTTTTAAAACTGTGCAGCCGTATATCAAATGCTCAGAGTTATATTTCACCCCGCAGAGGACTGACTCTGTATTAGGGCTGTATTTGGGCTGCCACACCCAAAAGCCTCATTCATGAGATTGATTTCAGCACTCAGGAGCACATCCTCTGATTCCCTTCTTCTAATAATAGAACAGTTCTGTTTTTAGTCAGCAGGTGGCGATGTTGTCTTCTTAGCTGGTCAAGCAGCGCTGTGATTTCATTTGTGATTCAACATATTGGGTTGCTGCTCAGCCAGTCTAAATATTCTGTTTGCTGATCCTCCTCCGAGATACAAACACACTGATTAAACCGCAGAATTTAATCGTCTCTTTGTAGGGTTCAGAGACCGTGATCTTCCCCTGTGAGCGGTGGCTCGCCAAGTCAGAGGACGATGGAGAAACAGTGAGAGAGCTGGTGCCCTCTGACATCATCACAGAGAAACTTTCAAGAGATGGAAGCCTGAAAGTGACTGAAGTCGAGGTGGAAGACGCTCTGGAGAGTATGTTACCTGCTGGCTGCATTATTAGAAACACAAAAACGATTTGTCATCCTGTCTTTTTATCTGCCCTTCTGAGCATTAGTTTGGAGACAGTTTTCCCTTCTGGTCCTTTATACCCCCGAATAAGTCTCTGTTATGACAGCAGCATCAAACTACGATGGAAAATTGCTTTATTTTCAATCTATTTCCTGGCAGCTGCCTCACACAAAATCCCCTGCCTGTCTGTCTGTGATCACTGTCTCCCACTACAGCCCACACATACAAAGTTTCCGTGATGACAGGTGACTTGTATGGAGCCGGTACTGATGCCAACGTCTTCCTCACCGTTTATGGGGACCTGGGAGACACCGGGGAGAGAAAACTGAGCAAGTCGGAGACAAACAGCAACAAGTTTGAAAGAGGATCTGTAAGAAAGCGTGAACTTTGTGACCTTTTTAATTCTTGTCTCCTACATCCTACACTGTACATATATATATTCCAGATTACAGAGCAAAAAAGAAGTACATAACACTGATGTTATTTCCTAAATGTTTCTCTTCTCCCAGGTGGATAAGTTCACTATAGAGGCAGTCGACCTCGGTCAGATTTTCAAAATAAAAATTCGCCATGATAACAGTATGGTGAGTCCTGACTGGTACTTGGACCAGGTGGAGGTGCTGGACATTGATACAGAAGAGGTGTTCCTCTTCTTATGTGAACGCTGGCTCTCCAGGAAGAGAGAGGATAGACGCATCGAAAGATACTTTTATGTCAAGGTAACATGAACAATCTAAAGTGCTACTTCTTACATGAAAGAGGTTTTGATATACTGATTTCTTCTATTTCTTACACCAGTCTAGCACAATTAACCTATTGTCCTCACTTCTAGCTCCATATTTTTATTCTTAGATGTTTTTATAATAGCTTTGCATGAGTCAGAACTCAAAAAAGTAATAACTGCCCTTCAGTTCATTTACAGACCAAATAAAAGCCATTTTAGCTCCCTTTTATTCTCATTGGCAGCCCCTCAATTACAGAGAACAGCAAGTGGGTGGGGTTTCTGTGCTCACAGCCAGACCTGTGTGCCTGAGAAGACCATATTAGGGAGATCTTCTCCCAACAACAGAGCCAAGAGTAAAAAATGAATGAATTTAAAAAGTTGGAAGTTCACATGAGCGTTTGGCTCACATGAATTACTTGCACATATGCTGACCTCATTCTTTGAAACTTTGGCCATATTAGCGCATTTACCACTGTAACACAGAGTCCTGCTGTATATGTTACATAACATGAGGAAAAGTGTGACAGGTCCACTTTTGTGAATGGCGGTTGATCACCAAAGTGACTAGGATTCATTTTCTGCTCTTTCGTGGTACACCACCTGAAATAATTTCAGCACCTTTTTGAAGTCTTTATAAAAAATTAAGTGGCTTAGCATCGACTTGGGTCTATATCTCTGCATGGCTGCTGCATCACTAAGTGTCCGTTCTGTTTTCTCAGGGTTATGAAGGAGTTCGAGAGAGCTCAGCCAGTGAAAAGAAGAACTTGGCCCTAATGCAGAAAAGCGTCGACAGTAACATGAACAAGAAGAACAAGAAGAAGAAAGAAGAAGAAATTGATCTCCCAAGTAAGAAAATTCAAGTATCTTCTGCACTGCTAGTTCACCTAATGCCCTCTCATGTGTTTGTTGTTAATCCCTTGAACGCATCAAATGAACAAATAGTTGCTCGGCCCTTTCTATGCAGTCATACCTTATCACATCACCATCTACACTGGACTGGAGAGGGATGCGAGCACCACCAGCAGGGCTTATGTCATAATTATCGGGGCTAATCACACCCAGACAGACAGGTTGTGGTTGGACCTGCAAGACGGGAGGAAGGGCTTTGAGGCCGGCACTCTGGAGAGCTTCGAGTCCCACGGTTCAGATGTGGGAGAGATCAAAAAGGTTGAGGTGAGTGACAGGTGATTTTGTTTCACTGAAGATTGTGCACTGACATAGCTTCACACACACACACACACACACACACACACACACACTGAAACACACAGAAAAAAATACACCCACGTTCCTGGCACTGATTGTTTCTCTCCTTCCTGCAGCTCGGCCATGATGGGGCCACTCCAGAGAGCTGCTGGCTGGTTGATGAACTATCTGTTGCTGTGCCAACCAAAGGGGTCAAATATATATTTGCTTGCAAGTGCTGGCTGGCCAAAGATCGAGGAGATGGGTTGACTGCTAGAGTATTCAATGTGCTGGACGCAGAAGCCATTTCTATCTCCCATAAGGTCTGTAAATGTAGACGTGTTATTGAAAGCAACGCCATGTTACAGGCAACATACATACATCATGGTGTTACTGAGTTAAATTAAGACAAGAGAATAATTTACATCAAGAAAGTACAAAGTAGTGAACTTACCACAGTACATGTATAATAATATATAATAAGCTGTCCACAAGAGGACATAATTTCCACTGATTTCAAGACATGAAAACTCCTCACAGTGCACAGAGGTTTTTGCAAGCTGAGGCTCTACGAAGCAGGAGGGTTATCATTAGTGACTGTCAGAGCCGTGATTCAGGATAAAACGAGGAGCAACAGCATGACGACAGTGTCTCAGGCAGCTGAAGGGAGACTGTGATAAAGAACAGGAGGAGGAAGATCAAGGCCCTCCATGGGGTCTACCATCAACAGACTGAAGAACTGGAAATTAAGAAATCCTTTCAGTGTCTAGAAAAAGCTGGCCTAAAGGACAGCACAGATGGTGATCATGGCAGCATAGGAGCAGGACCTAAGCATTAGCTCCATAGAGACAAAACCTAGTGGCTAGAATAGTGTAGATGAACATCTGTGCTGCATATAGAGAAGTCCACAAGTCCTGGTGGGAGACACCTCCGGAGGTAGTTGGGAACAACATGGCGAAGGTCCTGTGGGACTTTGACTTTCACACAGATGCAGCTTCTGGCCAACCAGCCAGACATCATGGTGGTTGACACGCACAGAAGACAGCAGTTGTGACAGATGTGGAAATCCCAGCAACATCAGTATTTGTGTTTGCCAAACTGGACTCTCTAAACCAGGGCTAGGCTACTCCAGGCCTCGAGTGCCGGTGTCCTGCAGGTTTTGGATCTCACCCTGGGTCAACACACCTGAATTAAATGATTAGTTCATTACCAGGCCTCTGGAGAACTTCAAGATATGTTGAGCAGGTCATTTAGCCATTTAAATCAGCTGTGTTGGATCAAGAACACATGTAAAACCTGCAGGGACACCGGCACTCGAGGCCTGGAGTTGCCTACCCCAGCTCTAAACCATCAGCATCCATCTACACCAGGGGTCCCCAATCCCGGTCCGCGAGGGCCGGTGTCCCTGCAGGTTTTAGATCTCACCCTGGGTCAACACACCTGAATCACATGATTAGTTCATTACCAGGCCTCTGGAGAACTTCAAGACATGTTGTGAAGGTAATTTATCCATTTAAATCAGCTGTGATGGATCAAGGACACATCTAAAACCTGCAGGGACACCGGCCCTTGTGGACTGGGATTGGGGACCCCTGATCTACACGATGGTTTAGCTCATTTATATTTCACTGGTGCACAGAACAAGAAGTCTTAGCCCAGATATTCACAACATTTGCTACACTGGAAGCCCCCAAATATTGGCTGTCGCCTCCCTTTTCATGGCATAGCTATTAAATAACCAATGTCTGTATTTGTGTTTATTTTATCGCTGTTTACAACCTTAAAATGACTGAATTCATTCGTATGTGCTCGTCCAGTGAAGCTTTAGATGTACTTGTGGGAGGATAGTGTTGTTTGATGCCTGATAATCTTTCCATGTTAGATTATCTATGAGGTGACAGTGGTAACCGGAGATGTGCAGAATGCGGGAACAGACACCCAGATCTTCATGACTGTTTTTGGGGCCAACGGCAGCACAGAGGAGATGCTGCTGCAGAAGAATGAGGACAGGTAGCATCAATGTTTACTACTTTCATTCATGTATCTAACTGTAAAATAAAGAGAAGACCAATTCATACCCAAAATTCTAAACTTTATGCTTTTATGTGGTGGTAAACAAAAGGTTTGAGCGAGGTCAAGAGGACACTTTTAACATGGAGATCGATGACGTTGCCCCACTGAGAAAAATGCGACTTCGGATAGATGGATCAGGCAGTCGGCCCGACTGGTTTCTTGACAAGGTCGGCTCACCAGGCACACAGATACAATGCAATCATTTAGAAGATGTTTATATGGTAAAAAGGGTTTAGAAAACCCCCCCAGCAACAGCTAGAGCAAAGGGAACGTGTGCAGATTGAGCTCTTTAGTATCATCATGCATAGAATTTTTTGTTCTTGTCGAGGCCTAATTTTTTATAAAGAAGAAACTGCAGATCTCATCCATAAAACATAAAACCAGCAACATAAAAAGCAGAAGAGTAATCGCTATCTCATTCCAAGATCAATAGTACAAAGCACTCACAGGCTTGTGTTTTTTATCTTGGCACCGCATGCTGTAGGTCACAGGATCATTCAATCTATTATATGGCACAGACAAATACACACACACACATCTATTCCTGCCTGCAGGAGAACGGTCAATGATTCAACCACACACAAAGACACAGGCAACAACACACACAAACACACACACAGAGCAGGGCCCAGAACTCCTGGAGTGAGCATATTGACCCATTTTATCCTCCGTGCCGCTGTTGCTTGAATCATGGACACGCTCTCTCTTACAGTACGCACGCGCTCCCTAAGTACAAATGAGCACCGTGTTTGGCCTCGAGAGAGAAAGCATTTTATTTATATATAAATTAATTTACAGTAAACTAGTGCAACATATTGGAATTGACTGTCTCAGTACTGAAAGATTTTTTTTTCAGTGATTCTGTGAGGATAATATCACTTCCCACCACCAAATTTAGTGTGAAGTCTCAGGCTAAAGGCTTTGATGAAGTAGAACACATTTCCTATGCAAATGTCTTCTCTACTAAATGCACCATGCCTGTAGGGCGGCAGAGCAGTCAGAAACAATACAAAGCCCTGTCCATCCGTGCCCGAGTCTCAGCCGCTGTGAACATCTCCTTGACTTGACCCTGAACAGAGCCTTGTGTGTTCAGCATCACAAGCAGACATGCTGCCTTTATGGATTGCCAGGTCGTCGCCTTGCAACTGACACAATGGTGCACCAGGTGGACTGCCAGCATAGTAATCTGTCCAGATAAATACGCAGAAGGGAGAGCTAATAGATGTCTGGCTGATTCTTGGCCTAACGGAGAAATTTTCTCCTGTTATTAGAAACTAGAAACCTTCAGAGAGGCAGGATTAGTGTACCTGCTGGTAACACAGTAGTCATCCAGCCATAATATGACACAGCATTCAATACACTAGTACTGTGGTTCAAGTAATGGCAACATCAATCATAAGAGAATGCATTACTACTGCTGATCCCCTGAACTTTCATCTGCAGGTTGATATTTATACTCCTGTTACATTACATCATACTACAGCAGCATTTATTACTGTTAAATCTTACCTTTAATAATTATAATGCAATCTTCCAAATGCTTTGCTAATTTATAAGCTAATTCTGTGCATTCAGGTGATCATGCGTAACCTGACCACGGAGGAGGTGTCTGTGTTTACCTATGAAGGGTGGCTGTCCAGGACACATGGACCCAAGAGGGCGCTGATCTGTGAGATGGCAGCTGTGGTGGACGAGGAGGTGATGGTGGAGGTCACTACCTACATTGTCCAGGTCAAGACAAGTGACGTCGCAGGTAGGTTCTCAACCCAGCTCTGTGGTCCCATTCGAACTATACAGTACTTGTCCAAACATACATGGAAATACAGTATGAAAGTCAATATTTGGCTACCTTTCTTCTTCAAGGTGTCCTTTTCTGTTTGAATGATTCATAGATCAATGTGAAATGATTCAAATAAACAAACAAACAAAAAATTACTCTGAAATTTCAAGTATAATCAGGTCAAGTACAATGACTGGACTGCCCAGTGTCCAAAGAAAAACTTTGAAAGCTCTTCATAAATTCAGGAAAAGTATTTTTCAAAAGCACTTTGAAAAATACAGGAAAATCTTTGGAAGCAAAATATAAAGATATGAGGGACAACTTTGTGCAACACTGTATTCCAGTGCAGAGAACTAACAAACATAACATTGCTCAGTGCAGTTCTTATACTGGGGCTCGGAGCCACCTTTCAGCTCATCCTCCAGTTTTAGTTCTCTCTCTTTAAGGATACCCTGACCTTTTAGTCAGCTTGCTCTGATTGGTTATCTATCCCAAACAGAAGACGGTGATGAGGGAATGAAAGGGATTTTGCACATATGCTGGATAATTATTTGAAAATTTGTTGGGTTTGATATTGTAACAGGATAAATGTGACAGAAGAAATAAAAAGCATAAAAGCTTCTTTCAGACAGTTTTCTAAACTAGTTACAGGTTGCCCATATTTGTCGTGGCCATTTTAAGATTCAAATTGTTTGGTCTGAACATGTTTAGGGGCTTGACGATATCAAATTATTACTTTATTCACAAGCAAAGAGGTAAGATTAGAAACATGAAGCACATTTTTTATGTAAGAGTCCCAATACCCAGTTTTGAATGCACATATCTTAATGTGTCAACATAAAACCAAAGAATAACTGAAATGTTGAGGTCTGAGCTGTGAGGTCAGTGAGGGCACTCTAAATATACTTAACAGGCCTATGAGTATTCCCTGTCCATTCAGCCTTTATTCTCTGGGTTCAGGGGTGCTGAGACTGAGCAGAGTAGACATCCTCTTTCATCAGGAACATCCTCCAGCTCTTCCCGGGGGATCCTGAAGGACTCTGTGGTCAGTGGACACATTTAATTTGTCAAGCGTTTCCTGGATCACATCCTCATCATCTGTTTTTCGGACCACTTTCAAAGGATACACCAGAGAGTATTCTGCATTTGAGCACCTGTGTGTGGCTCTATACTGTGAACATCCTGTGAAACCCTCCCCATCAAAGCCAAACGAGCTGCTGCCTGGAAGAGACTAATTACTGTATGACTGCCATCCCGTGTTTTCAGTCACTACCCAAAGATCAATGCAGAATTAGAGCCTCATTTTGCCTGCCCTTGTGCAGGGGGTTTGTGTTTTCCTAGGCAAAGGCAAAGGTGGAATAATTCATGGCTGAATCCCTCGTGGCAATTAAAGAGATCCTCTTCAGAAGCCCTCCACACCGCTGCTCCATCTTTTCTTCATCCTTTATTTTCATCTAGCTCAGTTGCTCTGCTGATCAATACGATCAGAATGGCAAGAAGTCTGAGCCGACTTCAAAGGGCTGCTCTCTGCCACTGTCAGTTACTGGAAGCTGAGATGTAGCCTTGCACCGCCACTAAGGCTCTGGGAGGAAAAAATGAGCAAGGCTGATAGATGCAAACACACCCACAAACAACATCACATAGGCAGAGCTGGGCCTATGCACGTATACTAAAAAAGAGGTACTGAAGATCAAGTGTGTGCATTAGCATATATGTCACATAAGTTACATATGTAACTTTAAAAATATCCAGATCTCAAATATTGCCAGCGTGATCGTTTCTTATTACAACTGCAGCATTGTTAAATGATCAACATTCTTGCCTACTCTACAGAAGCGAGTTTAAGCAAGGACACTGAAAACATGCTGCAGGCTGAGTGAGGTTTCACTCAGGATCTAACCGACTGTGATAAAATAATAAAGCACAGGGGGATTATAGATGTGCTGTATGAGTCAGAGAACCCAGCTCTCACTGCTCCCCAGTTTACTTTTCAGGTGGTGATTTGCTATTGCTGTACAGCCTTTTTACTGCCATACAACTCTTTGATATAGCTTAATTGCTTTGCACGTATATAATTAGAGCTAGCTCGAGTGACAGTAAATGACTTTTATTATAGTTAATTGCATTCAGTGACCATGTAGACTGGGAAGCTGTGACTTTATAGACTAAAATCCAAGCAAAGTTCTGTCCATGGTTCCACCCATGTTTATTTAAAAGTGTAACCTAACCAAGAAAAATCCCTTAATATTGTCGAGGATTTTTATTTTCTAAATAGTGAACTGCTGCATCTCCTCAGGGGCAGGCACTGATGCCAACGTGTGGATCATTATTTTTGGAGAGAACGGGGACACGGGGACACTGGCGCTGAAAGAGTGCAACAAGTCCAACAAGTTTGAGCGCAAGCAGGTTGACACGTTTCGCTTCCCAGAAATCCTCAGCATGGGAGACCTCTCCAAAGTACGAGTCTGGCACGATAACACAGGTCAGCTGCTCTAACTGGCGCGGTGAACAGCTTAGAGTGAGCTCAACTGTTCTTAGAATGAAAAAAGTGAAAGCACTGCACACTGGTATCTTTTTGCATCTCGTTACACGCAGGTATTGCTCCAGGCTGGCACTTGGAGTATATTGACGTGAAGGACGAGATCATGGACAAAACATTTCGTTTCCCCTGTGACCGCTGGCTTGCCAAGAACGATGATGATGGACAGATAATGAGAGAGCTGGCCTGTGCTAACAATGACTACTTGGACCTCAATGAAAAGACCAGTAAGGCTAGCACCTCACAGCATTAAATTATCTCCCCGTGTAGTTTAGCGCAACAACATTTTACTGTAACTGAGTCTCCTTTTCTCTATGACAGAGTATGAAATTTGTATCACAACTGGAGACACAGCTGAAACCAAGGAAAATGCCTGGATTGTACTTGAAGGGAGAAAGGGTCGATCAAAAGAATTTGTAATGGAGAACTCCTCAAAGAAGAAGAGGTTCTTACGGTAGGTACTTGCTGCAAGATTAACTCAGTCACCGGCAGCTTGTTTGCATGAAAAAGCTTTCAGAAATGTGCTTTCTCTCCCTCTGGATCTCTCTCTGCCCTCATTATGATAATCCAAAATACTTAAGACCAGACCAGCACCGCACTCTGATGTCATGACTTTACACCGTCCTGTTAAAGATTCATTCTGACGCAAAACAAACTAGCAGTGATGTGAATTTCAATTAACGCAAAGCGATTTAAGGGAATAGCTACTTTCACCAACGAATCCATGTTCCTCTCTTTTTA
Organism: Oreochromis niloticus; assembly: GCF_001858045.2. Taxonomy (NCBI): domain Eukaryota; kingdom Metazoa; phylum Chordata; class Actinopteri; order Cichliformes; family Cichlidae; genus Oreochromis; species Oreochromis niloticus. Next base: position 16,779,507 of record NC_031972.2, read on the forward strand.
GGGGAAATGTTGACAGGTTTGAATTTTCATCCAAGAACTTGGGTGATATTGCTGGCATCTGTTTGGGCCATACACCCAAGGATGGAAAGAAAGTAAAGGGGGAGGTTTACTGGCACGTAGAGGAGGTTGTTGTGACCGAAAGAGAACTGGGAAACAAGTAAGGCAGCTGCTTCCCCACTGTAGCAATTCATTTATTTTCCACCATCAAACCATTTCTTGATATTCCCAAATGATCAGACTATATTCCTTCTGCTCTGCTCCATTATCTCCAGGTACATTTTCAAATGCAATTCCCTCATTCCTCTTTCTCCTAAGAGGGACGATTTCATCACCGTTGAGTGCACAAAGACCATCGAGAGCTTTGCAAGCAAAGCTCGAAGCCTGGTACCTGTCAAATATGAGATCATCGTCATCACAGGTGATGAAAAGGGTGCAGGAACAGATGCCAATGTTTTCATCACTCTCTACGGCTCCAATGGAGATTCGGGCTGCAGGCAACTGCGTCAGAAGTTTCGTAACCTTTTTGAACGTGGGCAAACAGACCGTTTCTCGGTGGAAATGCTGGACATGGGGGAGCTGCAGAAAGTCCGGGTAGAACACGACAACTCCGGTCTCAGCCCTGGCTGGCTGCTCGATCGTGTGGAAGTCACCAACACAGCCAATGGTGTTACCACTATCTTTCTCTGCGGGAAGTGGCTGGACTCTAAGAAGGCAGATGGAAAGATCTCCAGAGCCCTCTACCCAAAATACTAAAAAACCCTACAGCACAAGCATGTCCTCTTATGTTTAAAAGTAATGACCAAAGAGATTCTGCTTCTAGCAAGTTTTATATCTCAGGAACTGAGACATTAAAAAAAAAATGTCATGATGATGTCTAATGTGGTCAGGAAAAAGGAAAGTGCCATTCTTTTTAAATATCAGGGATTCTTTGCATTGTTTTGTTGTAATACAGATTTTATAAAATGAACAAATGAATAAATAAATCCAGTTTGTTTATAACACCCAGTTTTCAGCTTCACTTCTGACTTGCTGGTAGGTCTAAACCTTACATTCAAGTCTGGTTAAGCAGAAATATACACTCATTGGGCACTTCATTAGTTATACTTTGCTATTACAGTCGTCTCCTTTTGCCTTCAGAGCTGCCTTAAACACAGCAAACAAAATGCTGGAAATATTCCTCAGAGATTTTGATCCATATTGACCTGATTGCATTACACAGTTGCTGCAAATTTGTCCATGATGCAAATATTCTGTTCCACAAACTCCCAAAGATGCTCTATTGGACTGAGATCCGGTGACTGTGGAGACAATTTAAGTGCAGTGAATTCATTCAATGAATCAAGAAACCAGTTTGAGTTGATTTGAGCTTTGTGACCTGTTGCACTATTATGCTGGAAGGAGACTGGTACACTGTGGTCATAAAGGGATGGACACGGTCAGCATCAGTACTCGGTAGGCTGTGGTGTTAAAATGATGCTCAGTTGATACTGAGGGTCTCAACATGTGCCAACAAAATCTCCTCCACACTATTACACCATCACCAGTATCAGCCTGAATCACTGATACAACGGATGATAGATCCATGCTTTCATGTTGTTTACACCAAATTCTGATCTTACCATGTGAATTTCTGCAGCAAAAACTGAGTCTCAACAGACCAGGCAATGATTTTCCAATCTTCTGTTGTTCAGTTTTGATGATCCTATGCAAATTGTGGAGAGTGATATTTGGACTTCAGTCAAGAGGTGAATAAATTATTCAAATGGGACATTCAAATATGTCGAAGTGATCGTTAAGAAGTAATTGTGTATGAATTTTACATTTATAGCTTTTTCCTTGGCCCAAAACAATTGTTTTAATGTCTAGTCAACAACATAGGGACACACAGAGATTCCATGATTTCTTTCATCCTTTAAATTACAATCTAACCACTACATGTCAGTAGATTGCAGAAATCAGTCAACTGAGTTCTTTCTTCCCTAATTCAAGTGTATAATCCTAGATACGGTAGCCAAAGGACAAACATGTTGTAGTCAGCCAAGAGAGACCATAAACGTTAAATTTAGACTGTACCCCATGGTGACATGGTTCGTCGGCATGTTTCTATTAATGTTTGAGCCAGATCTGCAAAGAGTTTTTCCCTATTTGTGGAAGGCTGTCAGTCTTCTGTTTGCCTTAGCTGTCAATGCCCAGTGAGAAGCACCGATCTCTATTTTCTCTGGAAGAGGAGTCCAATATGTGTCACTGAGTCAGAGAAGCTCATGTCTGAGCAATGACAGCCATACTAAGGTGAGTTATTGAGGATATGCAGAACACTTGGTGGCGCTACAGTTTTTGCTGCTGGTAGCCTCTCTTAGTTTCTGTGAAACAGTCTTTGAAGTGGATGTAACTTTTCTGAACTCTGATGCTCTGAGTGAATAACCTCTTATAAGGTGTGAGAATGTAATCAAGTGTGAATTCTTAGGATTTTTAGGAATTTTAGGATACTTTAGCCTAGCATTAGCTTAAAACCCGCTGCTGTTGTTGTTAGCTTTTGTCAGCTAGCTGGAGATAGAAGGATAACAGTGTAATCTTCTGACAATAAGTAATTAGAATAATATTAGGAATAAATGAGGATGTTTATGCACATTTTTGTGTTTTAGAGTCCTGACTTCAGTTCAGCAGATAAGACTTGAGGTGAGGAGGAAGAGGATGACTTTATATCCAGATGCTGGTGCTGTTGCCTCTTTCCTTTGTGTTTTCACTTCTTTGGTAAAGGAGATCCCATCAAAGCTGATAAAATATATATTTACAGTACACCCACAGTTCTCTTTTTCTCTGCTGATCTCTAGCCACTTACGTAAATCGCTATAAATTTATGAGTACAATATTTTTTTTTTCTATTCAACAACCTCAAAAAATGACTGACTTCACCTTTAACTAAGGATGAAGTATAAAACTGCTGCATTTTGAGGGGTTAAAAAAAGACACGCAAAAAATAGGTTCACTTCCATTTTATCAAGTTTATTACAAAAAGAGCACATATAAAAGGATAATATACAAGCCATGAAATAAAATAAAAATTAAAAACAGAAAAGTTTGGATTTAGCAATGCAACCTTTGAGATCATTATCATCATTATTAGTAGTAGTAATAATAAATAAAGTACAAAATTCCACCAAATGTAAATCTAACATTTACCCATAACAGGCTCATCCACTTCATCATCAACACGCTCAAAACCATTTTAATGCACTATTGCTTTAATATTAATGATAAATAGTTCTATTTTCAGATAAAATATCCTATTTTGAAAAACATTGCGCAGTCACAGCTAAACAGCAGGTTTTCATACAAGGATGGCGGCAGCCCTTTCACTGGCACTTTTTGGGATAGTTTCTCTTCACTTGTTGGTTTTTGTCAGATTCAAGCAGCAACAAAATTTATAATTTTTTTTCTGTTATATTCTTTGTATATATTTTCACCATATACTATGAAACCATTGCGACTACACTGAAACCTGAGAAAACATGCATTTGTTTTTTTGTTCTTTAGAAAAGGTTGTGCTTTGAATCCTTGCCTTCCTTTTTTAGACTGTGAAAGCAAACAGAGGAGAGAGTCGGAGAGGAGGGACGGACGGTAAAATCAAACGGAGACGGAAAGAAGAGGAGAAAACAGAATGGAGAAAGGACCGCTGTAAAGCCCACGGTGAAACATGCCTCTTTATAGTCAGAGCTATTTCCACAGCAATGCAGTGCTTCGGTACTACAAACCGGCAGCTAGTTTTTGGACAGCTTGACTTGGATTGATTGATTATAATGGCTTTAGTCAAATGTTGTCTCAGCTCCTTCGTTTTCCATTCACTTAATTAACTAAGCAACCAGTAAGGCATGGTGGATGGACTGATTGTTGTTCATGGTTTCCGTTATATGGAAATATCCCCTAACACTTAAAGCGAGGCACTTGTTATGCTTAAGTCTACAAAGCATTTTGGAAAAAACAACAACATAAAAAACCAACGAACAGAGAAACACTAGAGAGATGACAACTGAAGAGATAACACAAAGAGTTAAAGCAAAGGAACATGTTTCATTAAGACCCTTAGTGCATTGTGTGAGAAGCAGAGCATAAAAAAATAAAAGCCAGTTCATTTAAATAATCTAAAATATTTTTTTTTTGCCAGTGAGAGGGTTCCCATTTTAAACAAGTTAGTGCAAAAGAAAAAAAAAGAAAAAAATTGTCACAAACCAAAACCAATTCACTTGCAGTTTGTTCACTACATCACAGCATGGGGGATTGGAGAGATTGCATTGAATGGAATGTAACCAAGATCCACAGCACCACATGAAAGAGAAAAAGAGACATAGAGAGAGACAGGGAGAGAGAGAGAGAAAGAGAGAGAACGGGCTCAGTAGCTCAGCCTTGGTCAGTAAACATCGCACAGCCAGCTTGTGGAGATCAAACAGCAGAACTTTTTTTCCTTTTTTTTTAACTTTTAGTGTTCCGAAAAAGTACAACTGCATGCAAAGCATTCCCATTTAAAACAATGCAACCAAATAAAAAACATGAGGTATCCATTTTTTTAATAGCCTTTTCGTGTTATATTTGTAAATAAATAAATTATGATTCAGTCAACCCAACTCCAGAAAAAGAAAAGAAACTATATAAAATTAAATACATACCCACAGTATCTACAGTTAGTAATAAATTATGATTGTTAAATACTTAAGGCATCTCAACTGACAACACCCTGTGTAAACTATGACAACTTTCATCACGGATGACTCCACTACAGGAGGAGGCAGTGTCAACACTGGCAGTGCACAAGACAGGAAGAAGTAAGCCTTGTTAATTGGGTCTCTGGGCCAAGTGTTACCCTTGTTATATGCTATCACAGTGCAGAGAGGACAGTGAGGGTCCTAAAGGCGTCCTGTAACACACGCGCGCACACACACACACACACACACACACACGCGCAGCTCTGTGGAACTGAAGTGACAAGCTGACACAAAGGGTAAAAAAAAAAGAGAGAAGAAGTGGTGATAGAGAGAGAGAGTGTGTGTTTTAACAGCCTGAATGCTTTCCTGCTGTCCTGTCGTCTCGTGTCTGTGTGCACTGTGAGAGGGAGGCTGCCTCCGTCGCACCACGTTCTACATGTTCTAGCAAATACAGCATAGCAACCAGCATAGCAACCACGAGGGGAGGTCTGTCACACAAATATAACACAAGATCAATACGCAAGCTCCTCTCCCAGCTCAAAACACTGCATGAATCCGTACCTATATATAAACCAAACGCGATGCCGAGGAGAAACTTTTGTTGCTATAACTATCGTCACATGTGCTTGTTCTTTAGGCAATAAGGTAAACATCAAAAAACAGGATCCCAAGGTCGCCACCAAAGGGAACCGGATGACACGCGCTACAAGTCAGGGGAGCAAACCACTGACTTTTTAAAAATTATTATTATTATTATTATAATTATTATTAATATTTGTTAGTGTTCAGAAGATAGTCACAGCTCAGATTAACTAAGTCATGCACAGGCGTCTCTGAACCTTTTAAAAGTGAAGAAACGCTACCACAGCCAACAGCCCCAAACCCAAAAAATGAAACATGCAATCTTTTTTTTGTTGTTTTTTAGTGTGCACTGTTCTGCCACTGGCCCAGTGCCAGATGGAAATGCAGGTACAAGGGCAGCTAAATCCTCCCACCTCGCTCTGCAGTGCATGATAGCCTCTGTTGTTCATCCCTTTTCGATTTTTTTGTGTGTTTTCTTTTTGTTTCTTTTGGCTTTGTGTTGTATAAGCACTCCAGCGGCCGTGCTCTTCACCTAACACGTTTGTGTGAGACGCAGTCTCTTGAAGTGACACACGGCATGGGCAGAGGACATAAAACCTGTGCGGAGATTCAAGCTACACTGTGACATAATGCATTTTGGTGAAAACACTATTATTTTTCTGCTTTTTTTTTCAATTTCAAACACAAAAACATCTCGGTCACTGGGTTTTCCCTGACAGTGAACGAGACCTAATCACATGTCACCATCTGCACATGACACCAACCCAAGGTAAACGCACAACTGTACTGCGAAATGTCAAAAGCTGCATGAGAGAATTAAAACACCCAGCTAGCTGGTGCTTGGCCTCGAGAAGGTCACACCAGATCTCACTAATTGGTTACTGCTACTCTACTACGACCACAAATGATCTTTAGGTAAACATGGCATCAGAGCATTTAGATTCTGTTAAGCTTTCTTGCGTGGCAGAATATTCATTTTGATTGTGTTTAAAAAGAGAGAAATCTATCTATATATATATATATATATATATATATATAAAGAGAGCAAGAGAGAGAGAGATTGAAGAGAAGAGAGAAAAGTAGCCAGCTAAGTGTGGGGTTATGTGTTTTCTAGTCTCAGGACATTAAGTCATGGCTTTGAGGACATGCTACACAGCCCCAGGCTACCTACAGTACAACACCACAACAGCAACAACAACCCCACGTAAGACCAGCAAGCTACAAGTAAACCCTGTGTACATGAGTATGTGTTTGTTAGTGTGTCTTTTGCTTCCAGAGGGATGTGCTTCTATATAAAGAGAGTCCTTTGCGGCCTCTCCGTGCAGTTAGTTTTCCTGGCTTGGCTCAGTAAAGCGTGACTCAGAAGGGTGGTGATGTCACATGAAGTCTGGAGACATTTGGCAAAGCACCCGACAGGAAGGAGGAGGTGGAGGGAGGTGGGGTGGGGTAAGGTGGGGGAGGCTGGCGAGCCGGGGGTGGAAGAAAGCAGGAATCGCACCACGAGGGCGACTGAATCACGAGAGTGTCGAATCTCATCAGCTGTCGGGGTTCAGCTGTGTTTCGATGTCAACTCGACAGATTGGACACTTTCTGCTGGTGGCCAGCCATTGGTCCACGCAGCCCTGGTGGAAGAGGTGCATGCAGGGCAGCCTCCTGCAGGATAGGAAGAGAGACAAACTTTAGGGTCAGTGTGGATTAACATGACTGTGTGTTACTTTTCCAATGCATACAGTTGTGAGCTTAAAAAGACCCTCGGGGAGTTAATTCTGTTCATTCAGGCATGTAGAGACAACTTTTGTTGTTGAGTAGTCAGTCCCAAATGCCTCTCAGACAGCTGAGACTCTTATGCTGCAAACCGATCCTCTCGCCTCACCCAGGGGGACAGTTCTTGTTACCTAAAAATTCACTCCCAACCACTGTTTGAAATGCATGCGCGTAATGGAACAGAACATTTTAGGGATTATAATTCCAGCATTTGAAAAGCAGGTTGTTGCCACGCTTCTGCCTCTGCATAGAGGCTACTTTCGGCAGCTCCCTTTTCACAAGGGGTCACTGCAGCAGATAGCTCTGCATGTTTGATCAGATTTATGGTGGATGCCTTTCCTGATGTAACACTAAAGGGGATTTTTGTCTCCATGTGAAAATACAACTATCAACCAAAAAAAAAAAAAACAGTAACCAAATTTTGGTATGTGGGTAGCTTGAGATTGGACTATTTCTTAGCCATGATCAGCAGCTTCCTGGAGTCTCAGCTATTTGTCTGGCAACAGCTCAAAGGCTCATTTATGCACACATGTGGTACAGGACTGGAAAGATTCTCATAAATGATTTGCTCAGAAGGTCGGCAGAAACACAATGGGAAGAAGTAAATACTTGGTATTTGTCAGAAATTCTTACATTATATTACATATACAGTGGATGAAATGATGATTTGATCCCCCACTGAATTTGCAAGTTTGCTTACTTCCAAAGAAATGAACAGTTTCTAATTTTTAAGGTAGTTTAGAGACAGAATATTTTTTTAAAAATACAATCTGATTGAGTAAAATTCGTATTTGATCCTTTACATCTCAGCCAGAATACTGGCTCCGACGGATTGGCTGTGTCACCAAGTCACCAAGAATACAGTTGGTAACACACAGTTGATAAATCTTGCAGCACTCAGAAGGTCCCCATTCAAGAAGGCACATCTAAAGGCTCGTCCTAAGTTTGCCAGTAAACATCTAAATGATTCAGAGAAGAAAGCACTGTCAAATGAAACCAGAATCGAGCTCTTTGGCATCAACTCAACCCGCCGTGTTTAGAGGAAGAGAAATGCTGAGTATGACCCAACACAATCCCCAGAGTCAAGCATGGAGGTGGAAACATTATGATTTTGGTACTTAGGAGCACTATGTCATATTTTGCTGGGAGATCAGATACTTATTTCACCCAATGACAGATCAAATCAGTGTATAGCTTTTATGTAATGTTTCTTCTGGATTTTTTTTGTTGACATTCTCTCCATCACCATTACAATGAAACAGCCATAAAAATGATGGCAAACTGTTTTGAGACTTAATTTCTTTGTAAGTGAGCAAACTTACAAACTTGCAAATTCTTTACAAGTTTTAAAAGATTTTATTACTCCCGATGTACAAATTTCAGCTAAAGTATATAAATTTATGATATTGTATTTATTATATTTACTTTTACAGGCCCATGCTCATGTTCTGACTATTAGTCCTTTATTGCCAGGAAACCTGATGACATTATATCATACATACCATAATTTTAAGTTGTCTGGATATCAATTTGATGTTGCTGTTCTCAAATCAAAATAATAGACATTTTTAAGGTGTTATAGCTCCATAAAAGATACAAACAGTCCACTTTAGCTTGTTGGTAGGTGGTTAAGAAGCTTCAGGGACCTAAGATATACCTGTGTGCAAAGTTTGGCTGCTGTTCTACAGACTGCACAGGAGAAGTTTGCAGACAATACACAGAGATGTGGTGTATTATATCAAGATTATCAGTAAATCTGACAATAAGTCAGGTAAAGTGATATTTATTATAAACTGGAAAACAGAAATCAGACGGCAACACTGATAATGGGATCTGGAGTAATTCCTGTAGTCGTGCCTCTTTTATCTCTTGCAATTGCTTGATGTCTCACTCAGGCAATTAGCTTGTCTATCTTCCAATGATGTCATATTGTCTACGGTAATAGAAAAGGAAGTCCGGCATCCATCTCGTCTTCCCCATCAGTCCCTGCTGTCTAGACCCATCCTGCAATGCATCTCTGAGCTAAGCTCATCATCTGCAGCCTGCAGCATCATGTTTCCCATCAAAACAATTTGATATAGATTTTCTCATTTAACTCACTCAGAATAAGTGCACTTCCTTTTTTACGATTTCTGGGTCTACAAAGTATTTATTACCTGACATCTTCTCCGTCCTCCAGCATGGACAAACATATGGTACATTTTTCATCCACATCTGTTTCCTCCTCCTCCCCAATCTTCAACTGCAGGGGCTTTCTCTGTTCGTGAGTCACATTACAGAGACAAAAATGTAGGGTCAAAACAAAGGGGAAAAAAAAGGCAAACGTTCAACAGATTTTTGTCTCATCTGCCATACCTTCTTGTATTTGTGTGGAAAAGTAAATCTCTCTATGGTTGTCTGAACAGCTCCTCTGCTAACGCTCCCCAGTCGATCCTCCAGCTGCAGCAGCTCCTGCAGGAACAGCCGAGTTTGAATAAAATGAACCAGAATGCTAAAAAGAGGAAAAGCTACTACATGGACAACAAATGGTTTGGTTCACTGCTGTTTTCATGGTCAGAAAAGAATAAAACAATCTGCTTATGAAGCTCATACTGATTAACAGCTAGAGAACAGTTAGTACATATAACTTAAAGTGACACCGTGTGAAGGTGCAGAGTTTGATAGATGGACAGTCAGATTTACCTCATAGCTTTCTCGCACAGCAGTGGCGTGCCTCGAAGGATTTAAACTTTGCAGCGCCAACAGGTGAAGCTGGGGGTATGGGTAGTTTCTGATTTCATGCACAACCTACAACAAAATCCTTCATTATATTACAGCAGGAATATAGACTATCAAGCTATCCAAGGCAACCTGAGGAAGTGACAACATACCACTTGTGCAGAGGATGTGTTCCTGGGAAAGTGATGCATTCGAGGGGAGGCCAGGTAATGCTGATAGTGCTGTGGAAGCTGCTGGAGCTGGTACTGATGGTGAGGGAGGCCAGCATCTACACTGAGATCCCTGCAGAAAGAGAGGAACGTGGCTAAATTAACATAGCCCATGCCAGGCAATGTGGCAGACAGACAGATGGGTGGAAAGATAAAAAAGACGGGATCATTTCTCAACTCTGCAGGATTCTCATTAATCCCCAACGGTGACTCACCAGTCGGTGCCTTCAGCCAGGTACCTCGGTTGTTGTGTCATTGGCTGAGGAACATGGAGGGGCGGGGAGTACTCGTAGCCCGAACGCAGTCTGTGAGGGTTCAGGGGAATACGCTCCTGGGCTCTTCTGTAATCAGATAAAGATGTGATTAAAAAATATCTGGGTTTTTTGTTTTTGTTTTGTTTTGGTTTTTTTAGTGTACTTACACCTGTTGTGTTTGTATGGATGCAAGGGTGACTACCTGGAGTGTGGGAGGATCCTGCGATGCTGCGCTTCGAGGAGCTGCTGCTGGATGAGGTATTGCTGGTGTAAGGCCTGAGGTAGGAATGAAGGCCCCGGCACATCCTGAAACTGAGGGGGTCCGGGCAGGGCAGTGAGGGGTGGATGGTGCGTCTGGGGCAGGTGGGTGGCCAGGCCTGTCTGCGGGGGCTGGCTGGCATGTCCTAGAGGAAACTCAGCTGAGATGGGCGCCTGGGGAGCACCCAGGTGAAAGTGTCGGCAGGAGGTAGCATGGCTGTGTTGATGCCTGGTGAAGTGCGCTCCTATTGGGAATAAATGCGAGGGATCAAAACGGAGCAGGCGAAACCTGTGATCGCTTTCACTGAAACTTACACGACACGGAGACGAACCAACAGCAATTTCGCACACACTCGTAAAAAAGACACAAACAAATTTAAAAACCAACCACGCAGAGAGGAACGTGACACAGGAAGAGACAAGACAGACAAAACAGCAGATGGACGACGCAGACATGGAGAACCCTGTGGAGCACCATCCAAACCCACAGACGGATTTCACTCAGTGGTCTGTGTCTCCACTTGCCATGTGCAGCCAACAGGAAAGATGCATCCTCACTAACTGGGGGTCTAGGGTATTTCCAAAATGAATCCCAGCAAAACCAATAGTTTCAAACTCTGTTATTATTATTGTGTTTGCTGTTTGAAGGAAAATATTAAACTGAGGCTTTCTCAACAAAAGAGTCAGACTTTCTTGATTCCATAGCCATCAAGAACGTCTGAAAGGTTTATGGGCTTTCATTTTTGTCTTCTCTCCACCCTTCCTATTAAGCAGAGAAGATGGGAGGTTGTGTGCTAGTCCCACTGAGTCACCTTGGTGTTGCACTTGCACAAAACAATCAATACAAATTACTCAGAGTTCACAGAAATGAATGCTGGAAGCAAGCTGAGGTGGAGGCAAAGTATTACTCCTTTAACTTCCAATTAAAGCTTCTCTAAATTTCCTCTAGAGAGGAAAGCAGACAGCGGGGTCTGGAGGATGGATAGCGCACAGTGTATACTGAAATACGTCAATATTGTGTCTTTGCATGTCCCGTGAATAAGAACTGCCCATTTAAACTGTTTACTCATAATCTTTCGAACAATAACATGAATCAATATTGTGGATTTGGCTCTTTGTTAATGGTCTATGACATACTTAACATTTGCTGACAAGTTTAATTAACAGTAGCTGGTTCACTGAGTTGAGATCTAATTTAAAATTTAACAAGTGTGTGACATTTCTCAATGGCAGAAAATCAAATATTGCTTTTACTTCACTGTTTTTTAAGACATAGCAAATCAATTAAGGAGAGTTAGATGTGCTGGGAGGTGGTTATGATTTGATAAAGTCCTGTGCAGATGAAACAAGCGCATTTCCCAAAATGCTCTGTTTTTTGTTGCTGAAACAACATATTTGTCTGGCTTTGCTTTGTTGGATATAGCCTCGGGACATGGGAAGCCAGTGAACCCAGAGAGCCACGGGCAGAGTGAAAAACAGCATTTGGCTGAGGAAGTAGAGCAGAAATGGCAGACTGGTGGCTTGGATTGGTTAAAGGCTGTGCATCAGTTTTGCATGAAGCCTGTGACCCGGCAAAGCTGGACTGTTGTGTGAAGTTCACGGTAAATATCAGATTATTTGTCTCTGGGAGCTTTTCACAGCATGAACTGCTGGCATTAATATTTGACGTACTGCAGAGCTGCCAGCAGGAGCAGCCCTGATGTTTCCACTGTTACATCTGAGGCTTTGTCTTTGACTCACAGACAGAAACACACACACACACACACACACACTTCCACCTATCCTCTCCCCTCAGCTGCTGCACAGGCGCCCCCTCCCCCACAGCATGGCTGCAGCATGGTGTCCCACAGTGAGTGACAGCCACTAAGCCCCACCCACCTGCGACTGCAGCAGTCTGACATGGAACCTCAACTCTTTCTTTCTCTCTCCCTCCACTCCTCCTGAAGTCACTGCAGCTTTACATCACACCTCCTCTCTAACACACCCCTGTCCTCTGCCTGTCCAGTGGTCTCCCATTAGGCAGAAACAGTCCCCACACCTGCTGAACTCACCGATTATAACACACTCACCATCAGAAGGTGAGGATTAATGAGGCAAAATCAGTGCATGTGTTGTACAGCTGCACTTGGTGAAGAAAAAAAAATCCAGCATAACACGCACATGCTTGGAAAACCTTTTTGCTGACCTTGCTTTTGCAATTTGTCATGTAAAAGAGTAGGGGAGGGTTGTCGTGGTTTTGTATCAGTGCAGCCACGCATGCAGTGCAGCTGCTGGGATATTTAGAAGTCAGCTGCAGAGCACATATGGCTGTGCCTCGGACACACCTTTAGCCTTTTTCAGACACTGCACGCAGATGTAAGGTTCACGCAGCTGAGTCAAGTGTTAAAATGTAAGAAATGCGTCCCACTTGGAAACTTTTCAAAGAAGCATCTAATGCCACATTTAAAGAGAAACACAGCAATGTCTAAAAAACTGAAGATTTGATAAAAATGAAAAGTCATTACACAGTTGGCTGATGTGCACAGCCAGCATGTAAAGAGAAATGAGTTATTACTAACAAAAAATGTGACTTCTTTTGTTTCATTTGCGCTCATTAGTCAGAGTTTAACACATTATCTGTGCTTGAGAAACAACGTTAGCCTAACTGGGTTTAGTTATGCTGCTGTCACCAGCTAGAAAGGCAACATGAATATAAATGTGTCATGGTCTGTTGTGCTAATAAAGAAAAACACCAGCTGAGGACCTGACAGCATAACGCAGAGACACAAGTTTAGATGCACAGACTGAGCAGCCAACATTTAATTGTTGAACCTCTGTATTGTCTTTGTGCTGCCCATTTGGAGACTGCAAAAAAGGAATAGCTAGACATTTAGGAGTGTCTGCTTGTTCACTTTGTGCTGGAGGTCAAGTCTATATCGCTCTTATAGCTGAGTATTGATGTTAATGGTTAGAACCAGGAGGCAGCAAGGCAAAACTCACCAATTAATAGGTTGGTGAGTTTTGCTATTAATAGGATAGTACTTTTACACTTTTCAGTTAAAACATATCAATGAATGACTGACAGATGTGCTGGAAGGTAGATTTTGTTACTGCAAGACAAAGCCACTTGGTTGCCTTGGTTCAAGGCATCTTGCTAAGGTACAAGGTAAGGTAGCAGTATTGATTTTGTCATCATGAAGAGAACAAATGGCTATCCTATTTGTCTTTCCTGTTTGTTTGTTTTTTTATTTTGTTTTGTTTTATATATACTCAGTTTGAATTGGAACCCAGCTATACTTTTTAGGACAGGGGCCAAAAAGATGGGAAAACCCAGCTAGTAAAATGCCTAAAACCTCTTCTAAAAACAGTCTTGATTCCAATTGGGTAAATGACAATAGATCAATGTTGTAATTGGGTTTAAAAAGAGAACAGTCTTTCAGATGCAACTATGTTGAGTGTTTCACCAGTGTTTTTTTCAAAGTAAAACACAGTCTCCATAATCTTCCACTATCACTGGGTTATATAATCTCCAGTTCAGTGTCGTTTAAAAGATTAAGGGAATTCTAAGAAATCTCTGTATTCAGGGGGAAAAGCTGAAAACCAACACTGAACGGCAGTGCTCTTCAGCGCCATTTCAGTTCTGTGGTGGAAATCTGTGAAGTGGACTAAACTTCTCAAAACCACTGTGAAAAACAAACAAACAAATTATACATAAATATAATTCAGAAAAATGGCACCATTCCTGATCATATGCACATACATTAGTGAACAACGTTATGATTAACTTCACAAATCTTGATGCTGCTTTCACAAATCTGTGAAATCGCCATTAATGCTAAACAATTTGAGATGTACAGGTATCGGATCAGATAACTTCTTTTTTGGAAAGCCTTTGCTTTTTTTTTCAGCAAGACCGTGCAGTGTCTTGAAGTGTTGAGCTGCTGATATCTTATATGAAAATATGTTTCTTTCAAATATACAGCAACCGGTCTGCCATAGTTTCCAAGCCCTTGAAGAGTGTTGTTAGAAGAAGAGCTGATGCAACTCTGTGGTAAACATGCTCCTGTCGCAACTTATTCGAAAGGTTTTGATGGCATCAAATTCAAAACAAGAACTTATGTTTTCCATAAAGGAAAGGAAAAAGGCCTTAATAATCCTTAAATTGTATTTTGTTCTTCATTAATTCAATTTTTAAAACATTTTTGTTTTTTAAATATAGGGTTTAACTTGCTTGCAAATAGCTGTATTGTTTTATTTTCCTTTTATATAGCATGACAGCTTTTTTTTTTATTAAAAACTGTTGTATTTTTATTTTATACTTTACAATTTTTAACTCCTTTTGAGTGCTTTTTTAGCAATATACTTCTATTAACTATATATATATATATATATATATATATATATATATATATATATATATATATTACACATACCATGATTTCACCCATATTGTTCACAATGTTAACACCAATGATTGGCTGTGAGGGAGGCTGTGTTTTGGTCTATAGGTAGTGTATGGATTTGGACAGAATGACAGCCTGTAACAGGAAATGTCACTGTCGAGGTTTCAATATCAAACATGCCTTTGTATTTTAAAAATGGAAAGAAAATGTGCTTGCCCCTACTCCAAAGTAAGCAGTGTGGCAACCTGAAGAAACTCTGTCAAAGACAGCTGAGAAATGAGAGCACATATAGAGTGAGGGGACCGTCTCAGTGACAGCACAGTGTGGAGGGAGGAGGGGGAGGAACACATGGAAATCAGCAAAAAGCACACTGAAGGTTAGGAAGAAAACTACAGTCTTTATTGGAAAAATATTAGTATGTGCGGCACTGTGTGATAATAGTAATAATAAGAGTAAGAGACTCTACATAAGCATAATAATAATAATAATAATAATAATGATAATAATAATAATAATAATAATAATCATCATCCCATGCAAATAAAGACCAAAGGCAAGGCCTGACCATGCTCTCTGTAGGGTTAACAGAACAGAAGCAGCATCCAATGAGTAGATGTGTATGCTTACAGCACATTTCAGTACAGCAGGGACATCTCTACACAAAGATTACATTGGAATCTGCTGTTCAATGTGGAAAAACAAAAGTATAAAATGACCATGCATTAGGATCTAATACAAGAACATAAGGCAGAAAAACCACAACCAAAGAATAAAAAAGACATTTTGATTCTAAAAAAGGAGATCTACAGCAGTGCAGGATATACACATCCCTGTAAAATGGATAGCATTCTGGAGGTGCTGGAGGTAAGATTTGAGAGGGAGTGGTAGTGGTGGTGGCGGGGCGCTGCAAAAATGGCAAAATGGGTTTAGATTCACATCTCTCCAATTTATTGTGAAGTCCGCTCAGCTAGCAGGGACAAATGCTTTGACACATGGATAGGATTATGACCAGCAACCATTAACAGGTGCAGTGGACCTTCAAATGTGGAAAAAAACATAACGTCGCCAAAAACAAAATGACTTAAGCGCCGCATGCCAATTGGTGATTATCAGGATAACAAGATTATCAGTAATGGCAATTGTAAAGTGCTTCTTTGACAACAAAAAGACGGTACAATGCACCTTTGTGGGGTGAGTAATCAAAGAGTTCGATCAAGCCTGGCTGTAATCGAATCGGGGAGGGGAGGATCAAAATGTATCCACTTTACAGAAATTTACAGCAGAATGTAGTCTATCCACACTGAATGGGAGAATCACAATGACAGTCTGTAGTAAAGTCTAAAGCTACAATGGGTTATTCACTAAAGAGCAACATGACAGTTTAAATTAAGACAAACTGTTTTCTACAGAGAGTGTTATTCTTTAGTCTGTTACACAGAAGGATACGGTATGAGTGGGAACTCGGTTTTAATGCCAATGTCGTCTTCAGATGGAAAGAGGAAATGAGGAAGAAGGGGTTCACAATACAGCTAGATGCAGAGAACAGGCAGAGGCTACGGCAGACAGCAGCAGATGATCGTTAGCTACACAATGGAGGGGGACAAAGGTCTGAGAAATGCGGAATGTAGAGCCAGCCTCGATACTATGGAACAGGAAAAAAGAACACAAATAAAAGCACAATGAAATCATTGGGGCTACTGCATGTAGTTTTAACAATGCACGACAAATTACTATTATTATTACATAATCAACACAGATAGCCCTGCTGCAGTGGAGGATGATGTTATTGTTGTTATGCCCTATTAAACGCATTTTATGCTGTTTCACTACTGGAGCACCTGCAGCGAAATTTGCAGGGATTTTTTTTAAATTATTATTTTTATTAGAGGTTTAACGGGGACATGCTCCAAAAATGTTAAAGCCTATTCGCATTTAAAACCAGCCATATGCTTATACTGATTTACACTGATTATGCTAATGCTGTCTTTCAGTGGAAGAACCATCCAGTGAAAGTAACTCGCAGAAATGAGATTTTTTTAAAGGATGCACACAAAGGAGCAAAATGGAAGAAAATAGCATTACACACGGTCACTTTGGATTCAGATGTCTACCCTATCTTGGCTAAATTCATAATTTAAGAAAACCCTAATAAAAGCTGCGGAGGTTGTAAGCTAAATAAAGCTGGGCTAGTATTATCTGCCGTTGTTGTCCGGGCTGTAGTAGCTAGCGGCGACGGCACACACATAAACAAGGCGCAGGGATAAATAGATAAACCAGACAGAAGCGCGCTAGCCGCCGAGGGTAAAAAAGAAAAAGAAAAAGAAAAGAAAAAAGGAAAAGAAAAGCTGCCGCTTGACAGCTTAAGTCCTTTTAGTGTGGTTTACAGGCCCGAAACACAACGTCTTCGTCGGTATTTGAGGGCTCACGTCTTCGGTCGCTTCATTAGCGGTCTCGGTTCGGCTACAGCTAGCAAGAAGGCTAATATAATTTCGGTATCGCTCGCCGTTACGCTGGCTCGCTTTTTTAGCTAGCAGGTGTCAGCTCTGTTTACATCATCTGTGGATTTTTTAAGACAAGTAATGAAGAGGTATTATTTCGGGGTTAGCGTTAGAAAAAAAGAGAGAACATAAAGCTCCTCATACCTCTGTTTCTAACTGAGCCGAAGACGGGGAGAACCAGATATCCGACATGCACTAAAACCATCCTGGGTCCTTCTTTGTTTTGTGCGCAGCCAGTAAGACAGATGGTCCATGGAAATGATCCTCTTCAGTCACCAGCACATTCAAACAGACTGCGCTGCCTGCACACACACACAGACCCCTGTAGCCAATCAGTGGAGCCTTCCGAGCAGGACCCTCCGGATTTGACAGCGGGATCCGCCAATGGGATCAGAGCCTGGGCGGAGATATCCTTCCCATCCGCATGTACAGTGCGGGGTACTTTTGTGGCTGGAACATTTAGATCTGATGGTACCTTATGGCTATGGTTTATCACTGAGCCTGAAATACACGGAACTTTACCTCACCAGACTTTACTCAGGTATTTTTTATGAAAGTTTTGACTTCTGCGTCACTGCATTTATTTGACAGCTTTGGTGACTAATTGCAAATATATTTCTGTTTTGGTCTTCCTTGCCCCCCCCACTCCCCTTTTAAAAATAGGTTCAAGTTTTCATTACACTATGTTTTCGTTACACTTTTAAAATTGATGTGATACTACAGATAAATATCAGAAATACTATACTGGCACAGTTAACAACACCAGTATTACCCAATATATGTATAAATTACAAAAACAGCAGCTGTATCCACAAAAATAGTCATCAGCAGTTGCCCCAACTTGTCCCGATTATGCTTTTATATCAGGCATTTTCAATGCAGGACTCCAAAGGAAGAAGCATGAGATGATTCTGCTATATACATTACCTTCATTACATGTAAGGCATAAATATTGCATTGCAATGTAGTGGATTTATCATTTATTTAGTACATTTACATTTTTAAGTGCAAAGTTGCTTTCATGTATTGCAGATAGGGTATAGTGAATTGAACTATGCAGGGATTTATATGAGATGTGCCCTGAAAAGTATGAAAAGGTTTCTATTTAAAGGATCTAAGAGGATGGCAAGATAGGTGTCAGTGATGCTCATAATAAGGAAAATCATATGTACATGGACCATGGGTAAAATAATATTTGAGAGTACAAATGTGAATATATTTAACACTCTGAAGGGTCTTCTCAGTAGCGTTACTCTTGATGCTTCAGGTATGCAGCTCCTTCAGTGGGAGACTGCGGCACCCACGGTGTGGGACGGAGAGATTTCGCAGGTCTTTCCTCCCCACTGCTGTCAGACTCCACAATAAAGACTTTTGCAGCTGATCAAACACACAAACCCACACATGTGCAATAAGACTGCTATATGTGCAATTCTTGTGCAATTCTTCTTCTGACGAAGTTGTATTTTTGTATTTTCCTACTCAGTTGTATATAGTATTTGTATTTCTATTTTATTCTATTGTATATATTATTCTATTCTATTTTATTCTATTGTATATAGTATTTTTTTTTTATTGTATTTTATTGCATTCCAGTGTTTTCTTATTTCTGCTACATAACTTTGCACTTTTGCTTTAACAAAACAAATTTCCCACCTGTGGGACTAATAAAGGTCATCTTATCTTATCTTATCTTATCTTATCTTATCTTATCTTATGGTTGGCTTGAAAAGGGAAGAGAAAATAGCATTATGAAAATTACACTGGATTCAGCAGCATACATGTATTGCAGGACTCATAATGGGCAGCTTGCAAAAAATAGATAAGGCAGACACAGTTGTTTTTTTCACTTGCACTTTTCCAACCTTGTCAAAGCCTCTTGCCTATATTACCCAAAAAGCTTAACAGGTGTCAGTTCATTTAAAGAATCATTCAAAGTTAAGTTAGTAAAAGTGAGAACTTCCAGGGCTGAAAAATTAAGGAAATTTAAAACTGCAAACACCATTAGCTTCAATATGGTAACTTCTAGTAAAAAATAAACAAAAACAAACAAATTACTTTATTGTCCAATTTCATCAGACCAGCTTTCAGTGAAATCATGAAAAATGTCAGTCTTTGTCAACACTGAAACAAGTATGGCAGAGAGGAAGGATGTAACTTGCTTTAATGTTTAAGTGCCAACAGGGGTGATTTGTGACAGACAAATATTCACTGCCTGACAAGGAAAACAGCACAGGTTGTCTTACACAAAAGTGAAAAAATAGGTATTTACTGTTTTTGCTTTTTAGATTGGATTAAAGTGCTGTGATTGGTTGGGCCCAAGCCTACCTATAAGGCAGCCAATGGTTATGCATATGCTCTGAAGCCACACATATGCAACTGAACTCCCTTATAAACAGAATTGAAAAAGGAAAGATATATACTTGGGGAGATCATTTGCCTTGACCCTTGTCAGTGAATAGCAACCATCAGACACGATCATCAGGAAAATGTTGCTGAATGATTTTCTTGATGATCCGATACAGTTCAAGTAATACTTAACTCTTTGAATATTCGTGAGTATATGTCGGCCAGATTTGTCGTACAGCAGAACTTGTGAAAAAAGGGGCCTGTGTCCCAAAAACCTCACTGCCTGTAGTGTTAAGCCTGAAGGATGAAGGAACAGATGGGCCTGTGGAGGCTGAGGGGGTCACAAAACTCTTAGTCCCATATGTCCTCCAGTTCCCGTCATCTAATGCCTTAAGCCTGCTGTGAAACACAAAGAGCCTTTCACGATGCTTTACTATCACTGCTGCAATCAATTTCACACATCAAAACTGCCACTTTATTCCACACATTTATGTAAATTTGAACACAAGCATTTATCAGGATAGCTGGCAACAGTTAACGTATTAACAGAAGCAGCAGCTGAGCTCTCTTTCAGCAGAACCTGATGTAAAAATTATGTGTCCTCACCGGAAATGAGACTTATTTCCACTCTTTATTTTTAGAAAGCCCTCTGGAGGTGGGCAGAGCGAGGATTGAACAAATGAAATGCCATTTTGAAGAAACTGGAGATAACTTGGAACAAAACATGTACAACACAAAAATTCTAAGTGGCATCGTTTAGTGTAAAAGGACATCTGCAAGATGAAGCGCAATCATTTCTGGCTTTGAGAGTGAGCCAGCACATTCACTGCTCTGTGAGGCCACCGCTGCCCTGTGAAAATTAGCATACAGCTGATGTTCTGCCCCGAGGGTGAGAAGAGCTGGCTAAAGGGCTTTAGTTTTTCGTTAAAGGGCCCCGCAGACTGCATTGCTCCACTCCCTCATTGTCTTCTTCATGTGAACTCCATATGTCCCCCTAGTGGCAGGTGTCACAGGGTGACCTCTGACCTGGCATGCTACTTTGGTGGGTGAGGGTTAACCTGCATTGTTCACAGTGAGGCAGTCGTCTAGACTGCTTGGCCACAGAATAAAATAAACAATGAGACATCTTGTTAAGTGCTATACCTATGGTGCCAGTTATACAGTACTAAGTCTTGTGACACCCTCATTTCTTTAAATATTTTGTTTCCAAGGAACCAGACTCTTGTAATTTCTTTTAAAAGTGATCTTGAGCAATAGTTCTCCAGGCTTCTGAAGATCTGTTAAAGTTTTCTTGTGGGCTGCTTTTTCACTCATTTTCAATCCAGGCCTTGTACCTAACCATTTTGTTTGTTTGTTAAGTCACTTAACACTGACCTATCAATCATTCAAACACAATAAAGGATACTTAACTCGAAGGTTGAACTAGTGTTGTTGTTGAACCAGTTTTGTGGTACACAACTTAGAAAGAACTTGAAGTTGTAAACACATAACTTGTTCCCATTTCTTTATTTGCATATAGGAAAAATGTCAGCTTGACATGCGCACTAACAAGGCCATTTCCAAAAAGATATTAGCTTAAAACTTGGCACATGTTGGTGTGGTGTGCAGTGTCTCCCTAAAAAAATTGAGGAAGCTCCACAAGTGGAGTACAAAAGAAGAAGCAGCAGGGCCAAAAAAAAAAAAAAAAATCTACAGCAGATGAGCAGCATCTGAAAGTCATGTCCTTTAGAAGTAAGATGGAGACATTCATCTGGGCCTTCATCTATCTAATGTTCACTGAATCATAAATGGTCTTAATGGGGTCGCTATCAAGGAGTTATTCTTAAGGAAGAGAAAGGTATGTTGAGGTATGCCAAATTACACAAGAACTGGACTGAATACCAGTGGCAACACGTCTTATTATCATGAATATGTACCAAGGACGTCAGGGTAGAGGTACAACAGTGAGTGTCAACAGTCATCTGTAAAACACGATGGAGTCATGGATTGGCCTCCCCAGAGCTTGGACCTCAACATTATTGAAGCAGTGTGGGATCATCTTGACTGAGAGCAGAACAAAAGGCAGCCAACATCCAAAGAGAGCTTTGAATGTCCTTCAAGAAGCCTGGTGAAGTATTCCTGGCTGTGTTGAAATATAATGGCGGCCATACCAAATATTAATTTCAAGCTATTAGAACTGTACAAACTATTTTTGTCTTATATACTGTCTTTTCATGTTTGCACATGTTTCAGTAACTCACTTATATTGTTCCCTCTTACCTTATAGTTATATTTCATCATGAAAATGTAAAAGGAATGAGGGTTGACTCGAGACTTGTGCACAGGACTCTACAGATAAGAACATACTCAAACAACACTCACAGTAAGCAAGAATTCAGATCCATTTATCAGTCTTGTAATGACATGATTTAAATTTTGAGGGTGAACTGTTAAAAGTGAAATTCAAATTGCACTTTATGCTAAAGTTGTAAACATACCTGAAAGGCTGAAGCATGTCACCATCTTCGTCTCAGATTAATTACACCACTTTGGTCTGCCAGAAAAGGCAGCCAATTTTGCATTCATTCAATCCCCCTCTTGCCAATTTCCCCAGCAAAATCTTGACACCAGTCACAGCACACGAGCAAAGACTGCAAATATATGCTTGTAAAACACAGAAATAAATGACTTGACAAGAGCTCATTAAATAACGGTCCGTTTATTTAGTTTTAAAATAGTTTCTTTTTGTTCTACAGACATAATTTCAAGGAAGTCAGGGACTTGCAGAAGCAACAAAATAAACACTTCTGTTAAGTTAAAATACTGACAGCAAAACAGAACAAAAACAGAAGAGCGAGGCTGAAATAGCGGTAATGACGATAACATCGGAGCTGAGGATGAAAGATGCCACCAAACATGCTATGTGCAACCAGCATCACTGCCCTGGTTTCTACCACACTTATATCACTAAAGACACAAGTGATGCCTCACTAGCGTTTCATAATAGTCCCACAGAAAAACAGCAAAATGGTTTTTGCAAGCTGAAGTGTTCTGGTACAGAGTTCTTACAGTGGTAGCTGTTTATAACAGAAAAAACTGGCCAAGTAAAACAAAATATATATTCAACAATATATTCAATTTGTAACTATATTCGATCTTTTCACAGCAAATTCACTGACTTCCAAATGAAGAGATTCAGATTCACATAGCAAATTTCTAAGAATAAATTGGGAAATAAACTGAGAACATAAGCTCCATATAGACTTTGGTTTAGATAATTCAAATTTTCCCTTTCTGTGACCAGCAGAAGTTAAAATAAATCTATAATTATCAAGCGTCACTTAGGAAAGTATATGTTATTAAATATGCAATTACAAGAAATGTGTTAAAATAGCCTGTAAAGTTGTTGATTACATTTTTTTTTTTAGCCAGCGTGGCTGCAGTACTGCATGAGGACAAAAGAAGACAGCAGGAAAGAGAGCAAGCAGGCCCTGAGGATCAGGGTTGAAAAACAAAAAGAAAAACAGAAAACAGTTTATACAGTAATCATCTCATCTATAAATGCCCCATAACTCACACATGGGGCATAAACTCAACATCACTTTTACTCTTTTTCTATAGATATATATGTATAGATATATGTGTGTTTGTGAAATTCACATCTATTATTAAAATATTTATTGTTGCGATAGCAAAATCCACTGCTTTGTAAGGTAAAAGAATAAGCTTTAAACCTTTCTAAAAGAAAATAGTGCACATTTCAAGGCATTCAGGCCATCTTGCTTTGCAGTATTCATTGGAAGATACATTTCCTCAGTTATTATAAAGGGGTCCCCAGAGTTTTAAAGGAGTTTGCATCCATTCAAGATAAGCATGCAAACAATAAGTACAACCAGCCAGCACGGCAAGGACATACATTCACTGATAATTAAAGTTGCCCTTGGACACTCGGACACTGTAACAAAAGTGTGGCTTCCAATGCATCTTCAAAAACAAAAACAGCACTGTCATAGTGTTTTGTAGCTTGGTCTTTTTTTTTTTTTTGCTTATTTTCTTCCCAGACTTCAAATCACAGGTGTGCAATTAATTTTCCCCAGGTGTCACATGACAAACTTGGATTCTTGTGGAGGGCCCAAAAAACAAGACAGCCCCAACCAAAAATAAAGTTTTATTGTTTCTGTAATATAGTGGCAACAAACAAAAACTGAAATGTTAAATCAAGTGACTTCTTCAGAAATGTTTATTGGCATTCTGGTGATGAGTAAACATTAGATGAGAAGATCGATAACCTGACTGTGTGAAGCTAGAGGCCAGTTAGCTTAGTAGAAAGAATAGAGACAGCGGAAACTGCAAGCACGCTCGTGTCCATCTACTTGACCTATTTATTTCTGACCATACTAAAGTTGGAGAAACCAACTCCCAAGTATCTTAAACCTGCGAAAGTCACGTGGTCTGTCAATCTCTATTCTTTTTAACAGCCAACAGCAGGTGACTCCTCTGGCTGCAAAAAGACTTCTGGTTGTGCGTGAGCCTATCAGAAAACAGCCATCAACCTGCTTGCTCTGTAACCTCACTAAACACTTCCCTGATGACTTCATGGGCTCCATCACTAGTTTCAGGTCATACAGAATGAAACGTGAAGCTCATTTTGTAATTTATGGGTTACATAAGGAGTATAAAAGGAGGATAACTGTTAATGACTCGTCAGTCAAAGACCAATGTGTACGCAGTGTCCTGGGTTTCACACTACAGCATGTAACAGCATTTTAAAAAAGTTTTTTTTTACTAGTCATACTGATATACCATGTGTTAATTAGTAAATGCAAAGGAACTAGTATGTGGCTCTTGGAGAGAGTGTTTCCCTGATTTCTGTCGAGCGAATATAAATGGACTGCAGTTTTAGTTTTTAGTTTTTGTCACCCACCTAAAACACCCATTCACACAAACATTCATCCAGCACTATCACACAGTCAGATGCAGATTACACATTAATGGGAAGATTCTGGAGTTCAAAATTATGACCCTTTTGACATGTGGATAGATGGAGCTAGGAAATCCAAAAACCCCACTCTCCAATTATGGGATGCCTCACTCTCTGTGTGGCTCTGAAGATTAAAGGTCCTCTACTGATTGGACGGTCAGTGATCCAATCCCTGGCTCTTCTTCATGTCGAAGGATCCTTGGGCAAGATATTGAACCCCGAGTTCCCATTAATGCATGCATGTACGAGTGCTTAGGCATGGACAGAAAAAAAGTGCTTGTATGAATGTGGGTGAAGGGAAAAGAGCGATAAATACAGTCCATTTACCACTCTACCTCAAGAACCACATCCACCTAGCCCTAAACTGCTTTATTTTTTAAATAGATTTCTGTTACCAGTCTTCTCATCTAACTCTCTAAAAATAGTGAAAGTTTCCCTAAATATCCGATACTTCTTTTCAAATGAACCAAAGCACTCACTGACAGCATCAGAGCATGGGTTGTACACCGTATAGTAAAACAATCTACAAAGGCAGACGGATCTAAATGCAAGTCCAGTGGCAAGACCTTTGAAAATGAGGGGAAAAAAATAGAAAGTTACCCTTGACAGGTACAAAGTAAACTTTGTCATTTATCTATGGTCTACTGTACAACAGAAAGTGTACAAGCTGCCATTCTTTTCTGACCTCAGGTGGCTGCAGATTTTTTTTTTTTAAAAAAGAAAAGAAAAAAAAAGCCGAATCAATTCTGAAAACATTCCATTCAAAGTCTGTAGTGAAGCAGGTTCACAGCCATGTCGTGATACTGACCTGCTCTAAAGCAGCAACTTGAAATGTTCACTATACGGCTTGCAAGCACATGACACACTGCCTATATCTGGGTTTGAAGGGTAACTGAGGTATTAAATGAAGGGAAGATATTGCTATCATTACCAGATAAATCATTCTTGTACATTTCCACCTTCACTTGAGGTGCTGTGCCATTTAGATGCAGCTAAAATTCATAGCTGACAAGCCAAGGTCAGGGAATCTCACCAGTTGAATGGCTTTGATACATGATTGTTCAACAGTAAAGTTAAAAACAAAAGAGTGCTCTGGAGCAGGAAGAGTCCACAAGCGGTTACAGGCGAGGCCACAACTCTAGAAAGGATTCAGTTTAGCTTTAACGTGGAGGACAGGCAAGATGGATGAGGAGCAGTTGGAGGAAGAGATGTGTAGGGAAAAAAAGTCTTCAGTGTATACGTTGGGGTTTTTTTTTTTTGTTGGTGGTTTTTTTTTTAAAGTAGGTATTTGTGTCCGGCGTCCTCGTCCAGCGTGAGGTCCACCACTTCAGGAGGGGACACCCAGTTGGGCTGAGGGGAAACAGTAGTCCAGAGCTGTGATTGATTTGTGCTGTTTAACTGCTCCCCTGAGTTTTCTTTCCAGGAGGACAAACTCTTTATGACCCCCCCGCAAGGATGGGCGCATCTAGATTTGAAAAGGAAAGAAAAAAAAAAGTAAAAAATAAAAAGTAAAAAGTTGAATTCAGTGGAGGGGTGGGCAGTAACAGTAGAATTTTACAGTTAGTTTCCCCACTGAAAGTCTTTACCGTGCTTTTTCTTGCACTCCGACTATTTCCACCTCACTGTCAGAGGAAACAATGTTAATCTGGCCCTTGTGCTGAGAGCTCTCCTTGTGCGACAGCTCTGCCTCCATGTGGCCTGAAACAAATGTAGAGGAACACAGTCACGCTTTGTGAGGAGGGCCGAAGCAGTAGAGCGCTTCAGACCTCGCTGACACATGAAGACAGCAGCTGCTTTGACACAGACACACAAAAAAGACAAAACCCCAACACAAAACAGAGATGAAGCTGACAGTGGTGTTTGTAAAACTGACTGGACAGCATGGAGTGACACATTAGATGGCTGCCTTTATATTCATGTTCTGTCGGCTGCAAAAAGGTCAAGACTTTTAGTAACATCAAATGCCAGCTGGCGGTGTGTGGGATAAAGAGTGCTTCAAAAGTGTCTTGCTGAGATTAATAAGACCGCTTCCTGCCACACGGCACATTTCAGCTTACTGATGACAACCCATGCCTTTAAAATGTCCTGCCTTCACTGAGAGGATTGGAATTTATTATACCGGGTTTGTAACTGACCTGAGGTAGAGCTCAGAGCTCTTATACACCCAGAGTGAGCTGCCATATCCTGGCCTCTGTGTGTTTTTAGCTCATGCTTTATCACCGTGGGCCGGACTGCCTCCACATTCATACTCTCGTGGTTAGAATCAGTGTCTGAAATATCATAGTGACCCACTACTGGAGGCCCGTCTGCAGAGAACAAAGAAAACACTTCATTATTCAAATCATGCCTGGGAATAGTGCGACTTCTGTTTGAATGAGAGACTGGACACTGCTTCCACAGACCCGCTAAGTCTTAGCATCTACAATAGACACAAGAAAACCCCCACTGGTCCCCCATTTCCCCTGAAGTAAAGGTCTATATTAACTCTAAAATAAAACAATAATGCATTATACAACATTATGGGTTTTTAAAGCCATGCAAATGGCACTCTTATAAATGATGGTTGTATTTGAAGCACATCAACAAACCTTTTGTTCTTTCCATTTATTGCTTTTTAAAATAACAGCCATTCACATAAAAACTACACTCGAGTACAGTCGTTACAAAACACATTTCAAAATAATCTTACTCAGTGAATGAAATGTAGTGGGGATAATCAAAAAAACAAAACAAAACAAAGCCAAACAACAGGAGTGTAACTGGAAGAGCGGGAGCACATATCTTTGTTCTACCCTGTAAAAAGGAGTCCCTGGGAGAGAGAGAGAGGGAGAGAGAGACAGACACAGACAGACACACACTCTGCTATCCAGACATCTGTGGGTGTGTGAGAGGGGTTTTATATGGACAGCAGGTACTGTGAGAGAACACTGCCTATGAATAGCTGATATAGGTAGATACTAGGGTTACCAAAGAAACCAAGCACTTGCCAATATAAAGGCCATGTATTAGAGATAGAAAAGCACTAATGTAGACCAGGTTAGTGTCTTTGGTAAACAATGGACTGTCCTTGCTGTTGTTTTTAATGCACATTTTGATTTCATGCACAGGCTCTCGTTACTGTGCTGACAAAACTGTTGATTTAAAAGTCATTCTAGTTTTAAGGAGTACAGGAGAGCTGACGCTGGATCTATTTAAATCCGTAATGGCAAAGGAATTATGCATTACAAAACAAGCAATATTCACACAATATGACACTGTTAGGTCAAGGGAAAACAATCAAAAGGGAAAAAAAAATAGAGATAAAATGTCCCATCAGTCACCATTTATCAGCATAAGGAAAAGCTATAGCTTGCACACGTGCTGCTGATGTAAACTAATTTGGCCTTGCACATTCTATATACTAATATACTCGCATGCAAACAGGTGGGGGAAACACGTCGCTTAGCTTTAGGCTCTGTAAAAATGACAGTCATAGGGCTACATATACACATATAGAGAACACTTTTTAACATCTTAACTTTAAATATGATCAGGCCAAAGATTCCTTCATCAGTCTCTGTGATGGTTGTTAGCAGTGTTTAGAAATAAGACCCAAATGGTCATCTACATCAGTGAAAACAGTGTGGGGGGAGGGGGGTTCAAGGAGGATTGTTTCCTCCCCCCTTTCAAAGACCACAGGATGTGAACCAGAAGGCCACTTGATCACATAGATCCGACTTTTTCTTTTCTTTTTTAATTAGAAAAAAATCCGTAAACATTGCCATGCACCATACTGCAGCTGTATTACTGCTCTATATCTGCACGTTTGATGCCTGGGTTTTCAGTTTAAAGTCAAGATGCGAATACGCAGTGCCAGGTGGGGACACTGGATAAACTGGCAGACCGGTGCAAACAAAAATTGAAGTAGACAAATACCCATTACTATAATATGCCAATGCAGCCAATAGCCACAACAAAAGAACCCATGCCTTATATGATGTTCAAAATCTACACCTAAGCTACTAAAATAACCACGAGGAGTTTTCTTTTTCAAATTCCTCAATCACTCGTTTCATGTTACTGCGCAAATGCAGCGCCAGCAGCAAATGTAACAGAAAGGCCTTTATTTAAAAATGTAAACACGTCTAATCCTTAATATAGATTTTTAAAAAAGCAAGAAATTGTGTGTGTTAGTATATTGTGTTTATATTTATAGGCATATCTATGTTTAAATGTTCTGTTAGTAAAGCTATGCCACCAAAATAAAGGTTGTCACAAGATTCTCCTGAACCGTTTACAAGCAAAGTGCCAACAGTTCAAGACAAACGGCGGGTATGCAGTGGTAAACCTGATTCTTAAGGAAACAGCACTATAATGCTTCACCCATCATTCCCAGCATGAGTTCGGAATGACAAGGCACATGCTATTACACAGCAGCACCCCACTTAACACTGCAATGATGGCTACCCATCATTATAGTTCATATGCTGACTGAAAGAAATAAAACAGTTACTCTGTATGTGTCAAAGAGGGTATTCAGCTGGTGCTG
Source organism: Oreochromis niloticus (assembly GCF_001858045.2). Classification (NCBI taxonomy): domain Eukaryota; kingdom Metazoa; phylum Chordata; class Actinopteri; order Cichliformes; family Cichlidae; genus Oreochromis; species Oreochromis niloticus. The sequence goes on from NC_031972.2 coordinate 16,808,703, forward strand.
AGAAAAAATGAAAGAAAGAAAGCAAAGCAATACAATAAGAGCCCTGACTCAGTCTATTGAGAAGCCATGTTTCCGTGTCACAGATGCTGCAGAAATCAAATAGGTGAGTTGAATTTTTCTCAGTGTCAAATCTCACAGTGATTCAGTGCCAGCACACATGCTGAGCCTCAGGGGCCCGTGCTACAAAGCAGGATTCCAAGCTAGTGGAATAACTTCAGGTTTTCAGGGTTCCCCCGCTTCCAAATTCAGTTCTTTCTGCGGGTACATTGCCACATTAGACCACACCAAAATACACGACCTCCTGAGCAGGTCATGTTCAACATAACAGACGAACCTATATAAAGCACCAACTACTGACCAATTGGTTGTCTTTTGTGAAGATCCTTTGGGCTTTACAGCACATGTACTGAGTGGGTTTTATTTCACTTATGCCTGTGAGCATTTGAGCCCATTTCTTCTTTCCATGTGTCTTTTTATAGCAATATAATGCTAAATCAAGACTCTTTAACCGATTAAATTCCAGTGCATTTGACCTTATAAAATTTGCAAGAATTAAAAAAAATATTTTATCTGATGTCACTCCATTTAACATTACCTGGGTTGTAGCTGAAACAACAGAGCTAAAATTATCTAAATAAACAACCACAGGCAACACATGAATTGGAAGAAATACATCATTGTAATTCTAGTCATATTTTCTTTTTTGTCAGTGATGGAGCATCATCACTAATGGGCCTTTTAGTAAATTGCACATTCACACAAAATGCAACTTTATGCCAATTTTTCCTCCTGGCTTTAATTTTCTTCATATCAGGATTACTGTTTGTTCTGACTTTAAGTGGCTATAGTCCCATAGTCTTTGCAGTTGGTCATCTGGTGCCACCACCACGCATGTTATGCGAAAATGCTCATAGCTGGGTTTAATTAAAAACAAACAAACAAACAAAAAAACCCAACCGATAACCAGACTCCTTGTGACTGTTTTTGCTAGGCTTAATAAAGCCATATAAAGAAGACATGTTAAACCTGCTTCATAGCACGGGCCCCTGGTCTGCACAGAGTCAAGTTCAAATGACCAGTTCAGGCCCAGCTGCTGCTGGTGGTGGTGTTTCTGTTTAGTGCCCTCACATCCTTGAACGGGTATACCCCATTGCTTTCTGCATTAACTAACTCTACACTTGCCGAGATCAAAGTAAGAAACTGCGAGGGGTGAAGCAGAAGTGAAATCTAAACATTCAAGAGACCAGGGTCTGGAACACCTAGATTTCCATTCTGAGTGACAACTTCAGGGTGGATGTTGTTGTTGTTGTTTATAGGGGTGTGGGTGAGACTGTTGTTCTCTCGTGCCAACATGTAGGCAGCCATAGTCTCTGCAGACTCTGAAGATGGCAAAAACGAGCTTGGGGGGGAAGGTCGTGCCCCCTGTGAGGGCTGCTGCTGCCCTTCTGGGCCGTCACTCGAGCGCTTGGAAGAATCGTTGTCCGAGTCGAGGTGTGCAAGCTTTTCCATCCAGACGCGGAAGCGCTCCTCAGTCTGACGCTGCATCACAGCAAAGCGCGTCATGGCCTCCTCCAGAACGCTGCCGATGCCGTTCCTGTCCCACGAGCCGCTGTCCAGTAACCCATGAATCTGGGATCCCACCCTGGATCTCTCCGAAGCACGTCTGAAGCCAGCTTTAAAGACATTGAGGCCAAGCCATAAGAAAATACAGTAGCACTTTCATGCTTCGGAGGTGGACTTTTGCATTACAGAGAAAATGACAGTTTGTTTCAGGTAACGTGCAGATCGACTCTTTTCATGCTGATGGACTACATCATGCAGTTGTAGCACTCAAATCTGTGTGCGGGATGTAAAAATGGCTGAAAACATTTCATGTCCTACAGATCCCTGAAGGAAGATAATTGGTGGTCTGGGGTGACTGATCGAGTGATTTGGAAAACGTGTAAGATTTTAAAGTAAATGCAACCACCCAAAGCAAAATAACTTCAAATCTGCGCTGCAAAAGCAGCAGACATAACTAAGAGATAGACTTTATATAAGCCAAAGTACCTTTACTGATGCTGCTACATATAAACAAAAACAATTTATTAAGGATCATCTATGAAACACAAGAAACTAAAATTTGATTTTAATGTAAAAATGATAATAAAATACAACAAGTTACATACTAAAGAACACAATCACGATCAAAAGATCATCCAACAGTAAACCGAGTGCTTCTCTTCCATTGGCAGACCTTTAAACACCAGCCTGATAGGACCTACTTCTGGAGAATTCAACTCACCCAAGAGATTTCTACAACACGTAAGCAAACTCACGGGGTCTAACGTGCATGCAGGCGTTACAATCAGCGTTTGCCAATGAGTGTTTATTCCAGGTAGACACCTCTGGCCCACAGTTTAGCAAAAAGCCATTCTCAATTAGATTTGTATATATTTGTATGCATTTAGACTTTCAACTGGATGACACAAGAACTCATGGGCTCATCTAAGGTGTTACAAAATCATTTAGAGTATAGGAAAACACCCAACTACATTTCTAACATGATTCACTGTAGGAGGAGTGAAGTGTGTGATGGGTCAGGACAAAAAGAATACTGAAACATTAAAGCATATTTAGTAAGGACAGAAATGCAGGAAATGCAATACTAAATGCCCAACAGTTTTCATGTGAATGAAATACTTGGTAAACTCACTCTAACAGAACAGACTAATTACTTACGAGGTTAGGCAATCTAATGAAACAGAACATTAGACATCGGATTTTATGTCTTTACTCATGTATAAGCCAGTATTTCTAGAGCTTACTGACACCAGTAATGGCTGCAGAGTCTTGCAACTCAGCGAGATCATAGTATGTCTATTTAGAGCAAAGGCTGTGTATATTAATGGCTGACTTGTTGAACTGCAGAACTCACAGTGAAGGTTACATTAACTCAACTCTTTTTAACCACTCTGAACTGGACAATGTTGATTAGACTCCCATATCAAGTCATCAGCAAGAAAGAGTTTCATGACAATGTTTAAGTCTCTTTCAGACATGGGATATGTCAGATTGCTTGCTTTACCATTCTGTTCTAGTGTTGGTTGTCATTCATAAGACCCTTTTCCATCAATACGTACTCAGATCGACTCGCCAGGACTCGACTCTGATCGACTGGTTTTCCATTACAATGTAGTACCTCCTAATGTGTGTGTGTGTGAACGACGCGATTAATATGTGACATGAACGCTACAACAAAGGTGGACGTTGAGGCAAGAATATACCTGCTGCTCGGTCTGTGGCTTTTAGCCAGAGTCGAAATTGTTAATTATATTATTAATGTTGCTTAGTTGTTTAAAGCTTCACTGATATAACAGTGATGGGGAGACCCATGCTATGTGCGTCTTATTTGCAGGATTTCTCCAGCCAATTAAAAAAAAAGAAAGAGGGCTTCCAAAGAAGTTTTGACCTACCACCAAAGAACCAAAGAAGAATAATCAGGTGATGAAACTATATTGAGACCATTTTTTAAATGATCTTTAGTTTACTTTAAGCTTTAAATACAATTTTATATACACTGTTGGCTTATAAAGTGCCAAACAAAGTGACAAGGATACTTTCAACTCTGAAGAAGTGTAATCTCATTTTTTGAAGACTGGGTTTCCTCTTTCATCATCACAAGGACCAGGTTCTGTATGTGTGAGTGTTTGCTGTAGTGGCTCCCAAATACAGCATATAGGCTGTGAGAGAGCGAGTGAGCTTTATTCTGGGTTGGAAAAAGTGAAAATTCTTCATGATGGATGTCTTACCAAGACAAATGCTAACAGAGACGTGCAAAGTTGCAATTTCATCAATGCAACTGCATATATTTTAGACTTGTGTAATACTGAAGGTGATATCCAAATGCAGGTTGAACCTACAGCAGCTTCAGCCTGTAAGAGTGACGCTCTGTTGAGACTTCTAGACAAAAGTGAACAGGATGATTGTCCAGCCAATGTATTCTAAGATGATGTCTGTCTGACTAAAAACAGCATATGTCTGAAAGGGGTAATGCTGTATTATGACTAGGTGCTGGTCCTCTAAACATATACTGTATACATCTAAAGACAACTTGAATGAATATAGACATGGATGGGAAAATAACTAAGGAAAGAAAATGACAAAACAAACAAAGCAGCCCTGTTATTGATTTGATGTTAGGAAGGATTTGTACAGTTCTTGAATCAGTTTAATGATTTGGTTGACAATTTTTTTTTTACTCATGCAGGCAGACTCTGTTATGTCTAACTGATCAGTAGTCAATACTTTCTTATGTTGTAAATCAGTACTAGTCTGCAATGTGAGTCAGAGATTTACATGAAATACTAAGTGGCTGCTAGTGGACAGTGATGGTAGTAGTACTGAGCTCTTAAGCATGCGTTGTAAACATCGGTTATTACCTGGAATATCTGTCTTGATTGTCTTGCTACCCCCTGAGGTGTCATCATCCTCATCCTCGGAGGAGCTGGTGCTGGAGTCACAAGTGAGCTCGCTGTCACTCGTACTGCTGTCCTGCAGCAGGTTGTACTTCTTCCGTGCTGCTGCCTCTCGTTTTTGCCTCAGGAGGCGCATGCGCTCCTTGTGTTTCTGACTGCGGTGACCTTTCACTTTTGAAAACTTGCCATTGGTTTGTTTTTCCTGGCCTCCTGCGGCTGCTATCACGGTGGGCTGGCAGCGGTTCTTCTTTGCAGCCATCGTATTTGGAGGCACCTCACTCTCTGAACGTGACCGTCGAGACTTCCTCCCCCCTGCAACTGTGGCAGATGCTTGCATTCCTCCTGCCTGCCCAGGATCACCTGTAGCTTCCATGCTGCCCTCTTCCTCTTCTCCTACGGGAGGAGCAGCACCTTCTTCCCCTGAGGAGAGTGTATCAGAGTCAGCCAAGTGGCCACTGGATGAAGGCGAGAGCATGCAGGGGTTCGAGGAGTCACTCTCGTAGATATGACGAGACACGGGTTTGTCACTTCCTGTTGAGGCATGCTGAGATTCTGGTGAGTCTCTGCGAAGCTCCTTCATCAAGCATGGCATGGACAGGAGACTCTGCTCACCCTCTGTATGCAAGGGGCTGTCAGCCTCCTTTTCCCTTGGGGGCGAACTGGTACTGGTAGTGGTTTCTGTTTTCAGATGCTCATCCTGCTCTGCTTGAACAGAAGCTGTGGCTGATTGAGCTTCATCAAGGCACTCTGAGGGGCACTCAGCATCTACAAATTCTTCTGTCTTTTCTGAGTCAGCCATCTTCATGCTAATTGAGCCCAGCGGCCAAAGGTCCAACAAGCATGGACCAATGTCCCTGGACAGGACCTCACCTGCTGGAAGAAATGAAGCATCACAAACTTTAGTTAAACAATCTAAATAAAAATGTATACAAGATTTTTATTAACAGCACAAACTTGAAAGACAATAACAATTTTTTTAAATTCTTTTAAAGAAAAGAATTAAATGAAAAAAACACCACAAATTAAAATGAATATCTTGCATGACATATAAATTCTTTACTACAACATTTATTTGGAAATATTTAGGACACTGAATAATTAACAATTATTACTATAATCGTAAATCAAAGCTGTACCCTATACTAAAATAAATAAAAGTGGAATATTATAGTTTAATACTTCTTCCTTTCTACTCCAATTACTGCTCAAAGTATAAAACAACACACAGACACATTAAATGAGGGACAATATTTGGCGAGAATATCTTTTTAACGGTATTGCTAGTAGGTGCTAAGCATCTGATTTAGTTTTAGGTTTCACAGACAGCGAAAACGGCACTTTTAAACAAAGGTTTAAACCCATTAAAGTACCCGTGTAAACTACAGGATGTTTATTTGTTCCCGGATAAATTACTTCAGTTAGTTGTGTCAAGGGCTAGCTGGAACTAGCACATCCTTTTAGCTGCACAGTGAAGCTAACCTCGGTCATAACCTTAAGCTTCCCAAACTTGGAGAGAGGCAGACGTGGAAAAAATATTCACGTTGCAAGATAGCTACCTCCCATTAGCCTAAAAATGGAAGCGCTACGAATCCAGCCAGAGCTGTAACAAGCAGGATAATGTCAGCAGCTATCAGTCAAAAGCGATAACCAACTTAGCCTTTTAAATAGCACTCGGCTAGTTACAACTTACCGCAGAGTTACTTATATTCTTCTTTTCCAAGTGTCACACTCGACATCTTCAGTAACGTGCAACCTCTCTGATACGTGATATGTAAACTGTGCACCGCTGAATGCACTTGACTTATTTACAACTTGGAAGAATTTGAATGTGTTTTGACGCAGAAGACTCGCAGCTCCGCGAGCCCTGTTTAGCAGTTAGCAGTTAGCTGTATGTTTTTTTAAAATGTCTCCATCGCTCACAAAGCTACGTGCGCCACTTCCGGTATGCGCTACTTAGACGAGCGCCCCCTATTGTTCGGAAATCAGTACTTCTTCTTCTATGGGCTTCTCTCAAAGGGGGTCGCCACAGCGGATCATCTGCCTCCATCTTACACTATTCCGAGCACCATCCTCTGTCACCCCCACCCCTCGCTCTCTTTCTCTCTCTCTCGCTCTTTCCCTATATCCGCATTATTCCTTAGGTTAATAATCTGTGGAGGAGCCACATGAGCCATCTTTTAAAAAAAATAAAAATTAAACTGAAGTACAGTCAATATCCAAATGATTTTATTTTACTGTGATCTATGCAGCTGCCGACACACTTTTTAAAGGGAACCCGAAGAAATACAACGAAATAAAATAAAAAAAATAAAAGCTAAAATAAAGTCTGGAGAGTGGTTTATTTTGAAGTACTTCCGGGTCGCGGTGACCTCTCTACAGTTCGCTGCCGTGTCCGCCATCCTTCTCTCTCCTCTCCAGGAGCAAGACAGACCTCGTAGGACACCAACATGCTGTCGGTTCGCGTTGCAGCGGCTCTCGCCCGCAACCTGCCCCGCAGGGCTGGATTGGTAAGCACCTCTACTTATATATGTGACGTTTTTGTTCACTTCTTTGAGGAAAAACAAGAATTTATTCGCACAAAACCATGGCGGCTGTTGTGCGCGCGCACGTCTTTGCATCGGAGGGCACTGGGCCCTTCACAGTGCCAGTCACTGTTGCTAACATGTTTGTAGTTGACAGACAGCAAAACCCAACTTGAGGAGTCGATAAATGAAAAAAAAAGCAAACGCTGATCCACGTGTTGCACTGCTCGGCGAGTGTCAGTGGAAATGACAAAGCTGTAACTTGGTGTTGAAGGTCAGGTTTGGCCCCTTCTGCATGACAGCTTTAGGCAAAATGTATTTACCAAGCTAGCTTCGCACAGTTCTTTCAGTACATAAAGCAACATTATGGTAGACATTTCACTGTTCTGGATGGATATTATAGACTCGATCTGTACCAATCATCGGTTGAGATTGTCCTATGACTCTGTGACCTGAAACCTTTTATATACAGACCAATTCCAAGTCTTGTGAAAATGAAAATTTTAATATAGCTGCTGTGATTAAATTACACTGTAATGCATGGTGCAGTAGTTCATGTGTATTCTGTATGTAGCTTTTTTTTTTTTATTTCTGCCTGTCACCTCTGTGACTCAGGGGGCTATAAGTGATTTAAATCCAGTGGCAGTGACACCTAAAACAAGTGCAGTCTGTAATCTTTACTTTGTTCACTTATTTTTTGCTGTGTTTTCGGCATTTTCACAATAATTGGTGTTGAGTTGACGGTTGGTAGAAAGGTTCCCTAGCAGCTGGGGATTTTATTAAGTTTATCATCTACTTTTTATAGACAAAACATTAGACATTTTAAAATTAACAGCACAACAAATCTCAAAAATTATCATACAATCTAATTAATAATGAAAGACGGGGGTTTCATTATTATTTTTTTATAATGTTCATTTGGGACGATTTATTCCATGATTGACATCATGACCGCTTTAATTTTAGTTTGCCTAATAAGCTGCCAGTTTATATTTGGTTAGACTGTTTTTAAATGATTAATGATTGAAAACTGCTGTTTTTCCGGCCTTGATAAAACTGATTCTTTCGCTCTTTCTTGATGTGATAAAGGTATCAAAGAATGTTGCTGCGGCTTGTGTAGGAGCCAAGAATCTACACACCTCTAGCCCATGGCTGCAGAAAAAAACAGGTCAGTGTTTTAGGAAGTCTGCTTCAGTCTAGAGTCCAAGAAATGAAATTATTTTTGGAACATTTCTCCCCAGCAATGTTTGAGGAAGAACCACTATGTAAAGATCTCACAATATATATGTTAATTAGTTTCATAGAACTTTATTAACCCTGAATTGTAAACACTTATCATACATTACAGGCACTGCTGAGGTCTCATCAATTCTGGAGGAGAAGATCATGGGAGCTGATACCAGTTCTGATTTGGAGGAGACTGGTCGCGTACTGTCTATTGGTGATGGTATTGCCAGAGTGTACGGTCTTAGGAACGTGCAGGCTGAGGAGATGGTGGAGTTCTCCTCTGGTCTTAAGGTGACTATCTAAGTCTTACATAATGACCTTGTTTAAATACCATGGGTGAATAAAAATATTTAAACAGTTTCTAGATCATTTTAAGTCAAAGGTGTTTGGAGAATGATAGATTTTTACTTTAGCAGCAAAGAATGTCTGTAAGCCACTGGGTAAGCACACTGCCTCAAGTTTAAATCCCAGGTTAATGTGTTGTTCCTGGAAATAATAACCTCTGAAAATAAGTAGATCTGTTGGCAGAAAATGGAGTTAAAGATGTGGTTTTGATTAGTCTTAACCCACATACTGTCCTTTAAAATGGATTATTATACACAGTGGTTGTTGAAGTACTTTGCATAGTAAATTCATGCAAACAAAGGTAATAATGGTTTTTTGTTCTCCTACCCAGGGTATGTCTCTGAACTTGGAGCCCGACAACGTTGGTGTCGTGGTGTTTGGTAATGACAAGCTGATCAAAGAGGGCGACATCGTCAAAAGAACGGGCGCTATCGTTGATGTGCCTGTAGGCGAGGAGCTCCTGGGCCGCGTTGTGGACGCTCTTGGAAATGCCATCGATGGAAAGGTACCTGTCAGAAAACTGAGAGAGTCTTGTTTTCCAGATTCTAAATTAATTGTGTCATTGCTTATTCTAGGCAAACAGCACTTGAAACAAATATTATAGTTTATGATCACATGCTTAAATGTAGAGCATTAGGTATGTTTGATAAATGATTGAAACTGCTGTTTAATAATCTATTAGTAAACTGAGGAGTTGGTTCATTAACTTTCAATATGTGTAAAGAGATTTTTGTTCACCCAATTTTGCTAGCCTTTGGCTTTTGTGGAGTTGATTGATGGTACATTTGATGGTTTTATACATCATTTTCTCCACAGGGCCCCCTGGGCTCCAAGGTTCGCAGGCGTGTGGGACTGAAAGCTCCTGGTATCATCCCCCGTATCTCTGTGAGGGAGCCCATGCAGACCGGCATCAAAGCTGTGGACAGTTTGGTCCCCATAGGTCGTGGACAGCGTGAGCTCATCATTGGAGACAGGCAGACTGGGTAAGAGGCTCAAAGTGAATAGCTGAATACGACAGAGTATTTGATGTTATTTCCAGTGCCTTTTAAGTGCTTCTACAGTAGTGGAAGTGATGCTTCCAAAGAAGGGGTCACAAATACCCTATTATTATAAGTTGTTGTTGTGTTTTTTAGCACTTAACCATCATTTTTTTCACAGACAGGTTTTTTTTGTTACTTCATGAATGACATTTTAAACTCATTAGTTCAAATTAGGCTAAGTTCTACCAGCTTTGTTTCATGTTTCGTTGCAGATATGATCTGTCTCATGAAGCATCTGATTGTTTTTGTCAGATGGGAAACCAAACGTGCAAAATAATTCCATATATCTACATAAGCTTACATCACTGTGAACAAGGTGTCATTTTTGTATGCTGGAAGCTAGGATTTCTATTGTGTTTATGAATAATGGATTAGAAAGTGAAGAAATACACTCTTTATAATAAATGTGTATATATTTTTCTTTTAGACTGTTAGACCTTCTAAAACTGTTCTAAGCACAAAAATGTGAACTGGTGGTTTGTTTATCCACATTTGTCTTGCAGAAAAACTGCCATTGCCATTGACACAATCATCAACCAGAAGCGCTTCAACGATGGGACTGATGAGAAGAAGAAGCTCTATTGCATTTATGTTGCTATTGGCCAGAAGAGGTCCACGGTGGCTCAGCTGGTGAAGAGGCTCACTGATGCCGATGCCATGAAGTACACCATAGTGGTGTCTGCTACAGCTTCTGATGCTGCTCCACTGCAGTACTTGGCTCCCTACTCTGGCTGCTCCATGGGAGAGTACTTCAGAGACAATGGAAAGCACGCCCTGATCATCTATGACGATCTTTCCAAGCAGGTGAGTTTATTTGGTCTCATGCTACAGAGCGTTTTTTAACACAAGCGTAAAAAACTGTGTTTAAAATCGGGGTCTGGTTCTTGCCTTCCTGCAGGCTGTCGCTTACCGTCAGATGTCCCTGCTGCTCCGTCGTCCCCCCGGGCGTGAGGCTTACCCAGGAGACGTTTTCTACCTGCATTCCCGTCTGCTGGAGAGAGCTGCTAAGATGAACGACAACTTCGGCGGTGGCTCCCTCACAGCCCTTCCTGTTATTGAGACACAGGCTGGTGACGTGTCAGCCTACATTCCAACTAATGTCATCTCTATCACAGATGGACAGGTCAGTGTGTGAGTAAGTTGCCTTCCCTCATTCTAATTTGGATCCTCAGCCACCATTAAATATGTTGTATCCCACAGATCTTCTTGGAGACTGAGCTGTTTTACAAGGGTATTCGTCCAGCTATCAATGTCGGTCTTTCTGTGTCACGTGTCGGATCTGCTGCCCAGACCAGGGCCATGAAACAGGTTGGTCTTTCAGTCTTGCCTAGTTCTAGTCTCTCAACTGATTTTTGTGCTGGGAGTCTTTCACATTAACTTCCTTTTTCCTGTCCATCATCAGGTGGCTGGTACCATGAAGCTGGAGCTGGCCCAGTACCGTGAGGTGGCTGCCTTCGCTCAGTTTGGTTCTGATCTGGATGCTGCCACTCAGCAGCTGCTGAACCGTGGCGTCCGTCTGACTGAGCTGCTTAAGCAGGGACAGTACTGTGAGTATTTGCTGTTCGTATAGAAAATGAAGCATCCATTTAAAAACAAAAATAGAATTTATCCATTCTGCAGTTGTCTTACTTACTGTGCCCATGAACTTCCATCTTTCAGCTCCAATGGCTATTGAAGAACAGGTAGCAGTCATTTATGCTGGTGTGAGGGGACACTTGGACAAAATGGAGCCAAGCAAGATCACCAAGTTTGAGAAGGCGTTCCTGCAGCACATACTGAGCCAGCACCAGGACCTGCTGGCAAATATTAAGTGAGTTTAACATTTCTAAAGCAATAGCAGATTCTTTATTTTTAGTGCATTGGTTACAATACATCTCAATCTGTTCTTCATTGCAGGGCTGATGGCAAAATCTCTGAGGCATCCGATGCCAAGCTCAAACAAATTGTGTTGAATTTCCTCTCCAGCTTCGAGTAAAGTGGTCTTTTTGGTCTGGTTGTTTTCATGTTTGCATAGTTCAGTGTCAGTTATACTTTCTATGAACTTAAAAAAAAAAACCTCAAAGGGCACTTGATCTTTAAATGTACAGATTTCTCTGAACAGAGAATAAAGTATTCCACCTAACTCTGACTCCTTTTTTGTTTTTACAGTACTGCTGTTATGTGGAGTTTTTGTATTTTCCCAGTTGCCGTATTCTTTAATCATTTACATGTAAGCATTGAGCTAAAGCATTTATTTAAAACTGTGACAGAAAAAGAACTGCTGCAGTTGTATATCCCTCAAATTTCAAAAGACCAGCAATGCAAATAGTTCTCATTTGTATTCATATGATCATACACTCAAACTTTATTTCAGTGCCAAGAAATGCATAATTCAGCTTTTTGTCAGGTCAGGCTCATTATTTGAGCTCAGTTTTTTAAAGTTTCCAAACACTGTTTAAGACAAACTTCCTAGAAACTGGAAGTAAATGGTTGATGGGGATGATCATCTTGTCGTTGTAACCATATCCCAGCCTAGATCCTAGATCAGTTGTATTAGAGGATAAACATCTAGAGCTCATGAGCAAGCTTGTAAAGTTTTCTAAAGGTTCATCGCATGTGCTGTAGTTGAAACTTCTTTTAAGATCAAGGCTTGAAGACCTTAAACAGAAAGGAACAGTTTAAATTTTCTGTGACTGAGCAAGATGCATTAATACATACATACAGCCTGTATTCTGAAAACTGCAGGTATACTTGAACCACATCGCTGCACTGTTTACGAATACTGTTAAAGCCAGTGTCCTTTTATTCTGTGTTACTAATCTACTGCAAAGACTCGTCTGCCTTTTTATTTAGACATTTTTAAAAATTAGAAGCACAATCCCATCACAAACCATATCACCAGGAGCGCCCTCTGCTGGTCAGGAGAGGCAACTGGAACATGCCGAATCAAAAAGTATGTAAACATGAAGTTGTTTTTATTATAAAGATTAACAATTTCATCAATAGGTACTTTATTATATTTTACATAGTCTACAGATCAAAGTGAATCAAAGAATTTCAAATCAACTGTGAAACTGATTGTTATGAAAATGTTTGTGATACTTAAAACCAGCCAAACGGGCCAGTACATATGAAAGTGTGAGATGAATTAACTAACATCAGTGAAGCGTGTCATCAGTGCACTGATAACATTTGATAGTAACTGAAGTCAAAGTGAAGAAGAACATACAGTCTGAACAGGTTCTGTGGAAGGGTGAGTTTTACAACATCAAAAATTATGTCAGTTTGTGTAAAGTAATAGTGTTCAATAATGAGACAAAGAAATTCGAAAAAACACTTGATGGAATAAATACATGATACACATTAATAAACATTAAAAGTACAAATTACACCCAGTACTGTTTCATGTGGATTGCAGGTCTGTGATGTTTATGTTTGGGTATATTATTCTGTTTGACATAGCAGGGGTCATAATAATCCCACTCCAGAGCTGAAGCCAGCACTCCATTGGACAGGCCGTCACTGTCTGCAGACAGAATCCGCAGGGAGACCCCTGAAAGGAATTGCATTTCCACTTTAGATGTTTATTGGATCAAAGGTTGTACTTTGCTGCAGAGTCTGTTTTCAGTAATTGCAAACTGGAGGATTCATATCACACAAACTTTGGATTTTTATGTGCATGAATTACACTTCGATATCTTTTCTTCTTCTGCGGTCAAATTCTATGCAGACATTCTTCATAGTAAAAGATCAACAAGAAGAAAACTTTCTAATCTTTCCAAGAATTTAGTGTAGATATTACTGACCGTAATCATTGGTTTACATATTTCTGCAATTATTAAAGCAATTATTCACTCTTATACACGTCATTAGGTATATCTAACTAGTTCTGGATAGGACTACCTTTTGTCTTCATAACTGCCTTAATTCTTCACGGCATAGATTCAACAGAGTGCTGGAAAGATTCCTCAGAAATTTTGATCATTATTGGCATAATAGTGTCATACGGTTGCTGCAGATTTCATGCCTAAGCTGCTATTGATTTGGATTTAGTGCATGTAGACTTCAGGTGATTACAGTGAACTCATCGCCATGCTCACAAAACCAGTTTCAGATGATTTGAGCTTTGTGATATGGTACGTTATCCTGCTGGAAATAGTCAGTAGAAGATGGGCACACTTTGTCCATAAAGGGATGGACACAGTCAGCAATAACACTTAGACAGTCTGTGGCATTTAAAAGTTTGCCAGTATTCCTCACACCATTTTACCATCAGCCTACAATGCTAAATCAGGGTTTATGCACCACATTCTTACTCTACCATCTGAATGCCACAGCAGAAATCGACCAGGCAACATTTTTCCGCTCTTCCTTTGTCCGATTTTGGAGAATCTCTGAGAACTGTGGCCTCAGTTTTCCTTAGTTGCCACTCCTAAAGAGTGGCACCCAGTGTGTTCTTCTGCTGCTGTAGACCATCTGCTTAAAGGTTTGATTAGAGATGCTCTTCTGCATTTCTTATTTGTATCAAGTGGTTATTTGACTTACTGCACTCTACCCATTCTCCTCTGACCTCCAGCATTAATAAGCCAGTTTCACTCAGAGAGCTGCCCCTGACTGAATGTTTTCTCTTTTTCAGACCATCCTCTGTAAATGCTCAAGATGTTTGTGTGGGGAAAAAATAAAAAATAGAAAAACCACAGAAGATCAGCAGCTTCTAAAACATCCTGGCACCAACAACCTCACAATGTTCAAAGCCAATTAAATCACCTTTCTTCCCCAATCAAATGCTTAGTTTGAACTTCAGCAGGCCGTCTTGGCCATGTCTGCATGCCGAAATGCAAAGAGTTGCTGCTATGTCATTGGCTAGTATTTGTATTCCTGAGCAGCTGAACAGATGTACCTGACATTTGCTAGTGAGTGTACACATAAAAATCATGGATCAGTTTCCTGATCATTTCTAGGCTACAATCAAAATTTAACATGTCAAGATTTTCTTTCAGCCCCATTTCATGTATGGATCAACATCAGTTATTAAATACATTTGTATACAGTGAAGTTGTTGTAGTGGTGATCACTATAAGGTACCTGTACCTGCACTTGCTCCAAAATCGCTATCCAGTCCAGGACCCGCTGCAGACGCGTTCAGACAGGACGCCTCTGAATGCAGGTTGGTGTACTCGCACTCCATGTCTACCTTGTCAACCCTGCACCCTGCAACACCTGGGTCCACATCTGACAGCATCTCATAAGTACTGCTCCTCCGAATGAGACCCACAAATTCGGTCTCCTGCAGAAAACAAAGGGATACAAAAAGCAGTTCATAAGAACACGATCTGCTGCATCTCTGCACACACACACGCCTCTCTTTCAAGGATTACCAACTTCCAGTGATAAACTGCATCACATGTGATAAACTGCATCAAACTACATCATACTTACAAATATATTTTGCAACATCTAAAATAACCCTACATGATCTGGAAAGTGCAGACAAACTATATAGCAGATGGATTACCACCAAACCAGTGCTGCCCAGGGATTTGGACTCCAGACAACCTTCAGAGATTCCTTGTGTAACAACTTCATTTGGTGTATATATATATATATATATATATATATATATCATCAGAGCATGCAACACAAAAGCAGTTACTAATGGGATGGTTTTGCTGCTTCTATTGAGGCCTTAAACTTCTCTTTGCATTTGTACTTAATTCAGCTACCACACACAGGAAACCTGTGCACACAATGAGCGGTAACAAAGGGGTTAACGGGGCCCTAAATTGGGCTAATTAAGCCAGTTGTGCAGTTGGAAGTATTTGCCACTGAATGTTTAATAATTTGTCTAAATATTTTTTGGGAAAAAAAACAAAACAATAACTCACCATAGGAGTGTTTGGAGGGACAAGGTTCAATCTGGTTTCAGTCCCTGAATCATGCGGTAACACCTGTGCACTCTTGCGCCAGCCTGTTTTGCTGAAGCTGTAGGTCCGTGAGCTGGAGGCAAGGTTTAGTCCCGGGGTGAAACAATCTTCTGGAGAGATTGCCCGGATGGTGCTCGGCGCTCTCTGAGACCCTGAACCAGTAGCGCCATCTGGCCTCAGAAGTCGGATCCTGTGATCCAGCCCGATCCTTTCCCTGGAAGAAGCCCTGGAAGAAGTAACGGGATGAGGGAGCACGGGCTCTGATAGCGACAAATACGCTCTCCGCCCGTCTTGGCGCAAAGGAAACGCCACATCGGACAGTCTGACTCCCTGAGGAGACCGCAAAAGCATCTCCTCCGTGCGTTCTGGCCGCAGCCTGATTTTCTTCTTTGACAGGATCAGTAACTTGTAACCCAGCAAGAGGCAGTTCAGCAGAAGCAGAACGACCACGCAGGGAACGAGCAGGAGAACGACTAAGGTCAAACTCGTCACAGGGTTCCCTTCAGTCAGACTGGATGCTGTGGTTTCACTTACATGCGACATTTCATTCCTAAACACATGGAGGCTGAATTTGGGAAAACTTCAGATTTCAGCTCAGATTACAGGTCGTCTCTCTTTGCACAGGTGGCTCGATCTCTTAAATCAATGTGGACTGTCTTTTTTTGTTTGCCAGTATTTTCTATCTGATGCCATCCTGCATCTCAAATGTATGCAGCCTCCAAATATGAGTGTTGTCCTTAATCATTCTTTTCTCCATCACTGTAGGCATGCGCTCTCACTGCTATCAGAGCACTGGCTTTATTTGACACGACTGTGCAGCGCTCAGTTGGCCGCCACATAAATTACAGACCAACAGGTGTGCCTTATTGTGTGCAGGATGATGTTAGGACTGGCCGCTAGATGGCAGCAGATGACTCCTATATCGCTGAGCAACTTCAAATCTGGTCTGAAGTGTGATTTAGTGGACTGCAAATGTCTGAGAGTTCACTTATGTAAGTTTAGGATTTGAAAATAATATGCTTTTATCCAATAGTGAGGCGGAAACAGAAGTCAAATTGTTCTTTTTCTTTATTTTTCATGCTTTCAAACATCTCTATATCAAGTAATAATAATAATACATCAGCAGGTGGCTCATCGCAGATTATATACAGACATTTCAAATCATTCAATAGAACATTTGACAGATGAATCTCTTTTAGAGACAGTGTTTCAGCATTTTGTACACAAAGTAGATCTTTGTAGACAAGTATGTTTGCTATTGTAATAAATCAATGCAAAAGATCAGTCATATGAACACCATATAACTATAATGATGACAGTAGTAGAAGTAATAATAATAATAATACTAAAGTTGTGTTATTTCCCTTACATGTTTCTACCATTGAGGTTTAAGGAAGTCTATACAGACTTGAATAGCACACTGATATCCTGCGAAAGGTTTGCAAGTATAACAGTACAGATAACTCATTCAAGAGAAAGGCTATCGAGTCAATGGATGCCCTCAGATACCAAAGACCCCCATTAATCAGCTCTCAACTCACTGCTCGCACAGCATCGCTAAGTTGGTGTGCATCATGCCGAGCGCCCGCAGAAAGTCATCTCCTCGCAAAAAGTTGCACGTGATCTACAACTCGCTTAAGCGCCGCTTGCCGCTTCCAAACACAATAAGAGGTTGTGATTTGGTTGTGATAGCACCTCGGGCAAGGCTGTGTTTGTGAACTGGTAACAGTTACCCGGCTAGCACTGGGCCAGGCTGTGCTTGATGATCTCTCGGGACTGTGGTGGGATTCTGTCTGGGAAGGCCACCTGGAACTCAACCACCAAGTCGCCTCTCTGGGATGGGCTTTTGGGCAGGGGAAGGCCTTCGCCCCTCAGCCGGCGGACGGCACCGGGTTTGATGACATCGCTGCAAGGTAGAGGCATCATCCGGTTGTCAAGCGTTGGAACGTTTACTGTGCAGCCGCAGAGAGCCTGGAGACAAGAGAAGAAAGGGAGAGTTAGCCCTGCAGACCCATGAAGCTGTTAACCTGTTTCACAATTATTTTTCGAGTGGCCTAATTATGAGTGGAATCCAGTTTCTCTAAAAGTGTCAAGTTGCATAAGAGATAAATGTGGGGTGTCTGTCTTTCTGAAACAATTCTCTGTGTTATTTTCTGCGTTATGCAACAGACCGGTGTTACAGATGTTATAATCGCTGCTCCGTTTACTGGCTCAGTGTGGGCGTTAAGTGTTTTAGTGACTGAAGTGAGCCATAGGAAGATGGAGGAGCTCTTTGAAATGTCATTCTCTGTGACTGCTACCCTGCTAATCTGTGTGTGGGCTGGTGGAAGCGAGAGCCAGAGACAGAGTGAGCCAAAAAAAAAAAAAAGGCGCCTGCCTTATACAAGCAGAGAAGTCTGCAGCCAGCATAGTAGTTGCGAGGGAGGGTGAAGTGCAATTCGTGGGGGCAGTCAGTACTGGGAGCTAAATTTAGCTCCTGCTTGCTCTCTCACTCTGCAGGGGCTGATGAGGTAAACGGAGGCGTTGGCAGGCTTACTGCTGTTTCTGTGTTTGTGGGGGTCTGTCAGCTCGCTGTAAGCTGAGGGGTTCAGATGCCCATAACAGAACACTCTGTTCTGTCCTCAGACTGCAATCAAAGATATTGTCCTCCCTCCCTGCATTTGGCAGAAATTGGACCTTCAATCTTATGTGTTACTGCTGTTTTTTTCAGGAATCAATTTTCTCTGGCATTTAAGAAAGAACATTACTCAATGGTTATATAAAGGACAAGAAGTGGTGTATAGATCTTAGCCTTGATCTGAGTAGGTGTAAGTGGTTGTATCTGAGTATAGGCCACTCATATGTTTCATAATGTATCTGATGGCGATGCACCAAACTCACCTCTTTAAGGGTGATCTTGGCCGTGTAGACGAGGTTGGAGCCCTCTCTCTTGTACTGAGGATGCTCCTGGTCCCTGAGAATGAAGGTGATGTCTGCGGGGGCGCTGTTGGGGGTCTCGTCTCCCTCCCTGGGGAAGGTGATCTTGGTTCCCGATTTCCAGCCTTTCTTTACCACCACATTCAGCACCTTCTCTTCTGTTCGCAAGGTGCAGCCATCGGGGTTGAGGCGGCTGCGGGTAATCTTCACATGCTTGGTGCAGCCCTGCATCACCTCCTCCAGGGTCACCAGCAGGTCGTGCACCACTACTTCACCCTGCAAGCGCCTCGGGCCTTTCCGCAGGCCGCCCTCGGGGCCCGCAGACCCGCTCACGTGGCTGAAGGTGAACCGTCTGAAGGGGTTGAAGAGGTCGTCGTCACCCTCTTCATTGCCGAAGAAGATGTCGAAGTGGTCAGACCCATTGAAGAAGGAGGAGAAGGTGGAGTGGGGGTCGCCCTGGAAATTGCTGCGGAAAATGTTGCCTCCGTTTTTAAGGCCTGAAAAGGGGAAAGAAAACAGGTTCAAGTCAAACTGCTGCAAAACATTTCCTAATTTGATGTTCCCTAAGTTCTCTTCATGCCACCTTCTCTAAAATGATGTAGAGACCAAGAAAACTCTTCTGTTTCTCCCTGAATAGCTAATCAGCCTCACAGCTGTCGCATTTCACATGTTGAGCTTGTTTAATAGGAGTGGGAGTCATCGCACATCAATATTTAGCATTTGATGATGACATGAATAGTTAATCTAATCACCCACGCTACACTAATCACTCAGATGGCAGTTACTAGTGAAGCTATTTAAAATGATAGCAATCACAGTTTCAGATCCCCGCCCATCCTCACCTTCCTCTCCAAACTGGTCGTATATGCTTCTCTTTTTGGGGTCAGTCAGGATCTCGTAGGCCTCTGCGATCTCTTTGAACTTGTCCTCTGCATCAGCATCGCTGTTCTTGTCTGGGTGAAACTTGAGGGCCATTTTCCTGTAGGCTTTCTTGATCTCGTCTTCATTGGATTCGGGGGAGACACCCAGGACTTTATAGAAGTCTTTGCCTGCGGGTTTGATGGGCAGACAGGGAACATCCTGCTCTGACCTGGTGCTTTCCTGCGAAAACACACAAAAATGCCACATTAAGAACATTTCTTCACCTTTTAAACATCAGCTTGTGCCAAACTTGTATCCCAAGTGTTGCCAAGCAGTGGCGAATAAGCATGCAAATTCAAACCTCTATCACCTAGAATGTTAAACAGAGTAGCTGATGCACAAGATATCTTCCAAAAAACTGCTGCAGAATATCTATTAATATGCAGAAAATCCCCCCCACCTCTAACAGAGTCTCAATGGGAAAACACCCTTATCTCCGTGCTGCTGCATGTGCGGTCACATATCCATAAATTTCATAGGCTCATGCACAGCACAACGTGATGGGGGAAAGTCATATAAG
Organism: Oreochromis niloticus; assembly: GCF_001858045.2. Classification (NCBI taxonomy): domain Eukaryota; kingdom Metazoa; phylum Chordata; class Actinopteri; order Cichliformes; family Cichlidae; genus Oreochromis; species Oreochromis niloticus. The sequence continues at coordinate 16,828,554 of NC_031972.2, forward strand.
AGGCAAAAGACTCTTCCCCACCCCACCTCAGCGACTGAGATACTCTGCAGCGATTGGCTGAAAGCGAGCCGGCAATTCTTACATTCTTATATGTGAATGAATCCGGCACAACAGTAATGTGCCGGTTCCATACACACTGTTTAATTATACGGTGTCATTCATACGAACTGTCAGCACCGTGCAGCTTTACACACTTCAAACATGCTAAAGACAAACAGCCCCAAAAACTTCCCCGCGAAAAATGCCAAACTTACCGCTGAGGACGACGAGCCGGAGCTGTCCCCCCTGTGCATGACTCGCACTTTGCACTTGACATTGCCATTTTTGTGCTTCACACCGAACTGGGTCCAGATGAGAACCATGATGGGAAACTTTGCTGTGGTGCTACGTGTGTCGCTGTCCTCGGTGCTGGTGCTGAAATCGCTCTGCTCGCTTGCTCCGATCTCGCTTTCCGTGCTGTCTGAGCTCTCTTCGGCTCTCCGTTAAATACCAGAGCGGCGGCTCCCCCTCCTTTCCCACTAGCCGCTCCATCCGCCCACGCGGTGTGACTGAGCTTTCCCCGGACCCGCCCATTTCCTCACGCGCGGCAGGGGATGCCGGTGTCCTCAGCGCTCTCGGTGAAGAGCCATTGGCGCTCGGGCGATGATCACGCGGATGTTGCAGCCTCCCTTTTCCATCTCGAGACTTGTTTCCGGAGTTCTTTAAGGCAGATTTGAGCAGTCACGACTCGGTACACCGAGTCCTCTTTTTTTTTCTCCTTCCACAGACAGAACAGGCACAGTTATGAAAAAGAACTCATAAGTGCTGTCTGCCCAGACAAACTCCAGACAGAACATATCCTGCTGGGTGATGGAGCCCCTGTCCTCGAGTGCCATTTTTGCATTTGAGCTCACGCCTTGTCTTTCTTTTTACAGATTAAAGACATTTTTTCAGTGGATGGGAGAAACAAACATGACTATATCTTCTTTATGCTGGTGGGTATGCAGAATCATTTAGGAATAGCCATTTCTGTACATATTAGTAATGCCATAATACCCATATAAGGCAAGATGCCCTCAGGTAAAAGGGCGTGTCCTTCACAGCCAGTTTGATTCAGACCGATTCAAAATAATTAAATGTATACATCATATTTATAAATAATTTCTTTTAAATTCACATTATGAGCCATCGCAGTGCACCGTATACTGTAAGGTAATGCTCATTCAGTTGCAGGGGTAATGTATTCCAGTTAAAATGTATTGTGACTTTTTTGTTATGTAGGTAACAGTACATGATTCTCTATCCACGACTGTCAAATCTAAATGAGGATAATAAGGATGTGGTCCCAGCTATTGAAAGGAAACTAATATGGCACCACCTCAAGGAGCGCCTTGTTATGAACAGTTTTCAGACACATGATGTCTGTAAAAATTCCACTTTTACTATTTGGATTTTGTTGAGACCATCAGGCTTCCTCCCACTGTCCAAAGACATGCAGCTTGAGGGGGTAGGTTAACTGGTACTTCTAAATTGGCCATAGCAGTGAATGAGAGTGCGAATGCTTGTTGTCTCTCTGTGTTAGCCCTGCAAGAGATTGATTACATGTCCATGGTGTACCCTGCCTTCCACCCTATGGCAGCTGGGATAGGCTTAGATAAGAGGAAGAGGAGGAATGCATGGATGGGTATAGTGTGTGTATATGTAGGGATCAGTTGTCATCTGAACAACTGTAGTTGGTTGGAGATGATGGTTCACACAGAGTTTGGTATTTTAGTCTTTTATCCTTTCAAGAGAAATGTGAGGGCTTGTGAGATGAATAAGAAAATAAGAAGGAGTGACAAAACCACTGTTTAACATGACAGGGGTACCAACTAGACTGCTGCTTCACACTGTAGTTTTAATCAGACGTCTGTTATGTTATGTAATTCAAATCTCTCATCAGACAGTTACTAAAAACCCTGTTATAATACAGTGGGGTGGCAGGAAAAAGGTAGTATAAATTCCAAGTGTCTAAAACCTGACTTAGATATAAAGCTTATGTAGTATAACAGCAGAGGAAGGAATGCATAATTATCATTTTTTGAGGCAGTATCACAGTGAGTTGGAGTTATAGTGTTGCTCTGGATTCCACTCTGTCACATCCCAAACTCCTCATATTTTATATATTGACCATAATTCAGAAGAAAACCACATTTCGACGTTCATGTGACCAAGAGCCAGAGCTGATTTTCTGTACTGTAAAGAGCTGCTAATGGAGATTGATTAAAAGGTCCACCACCAAGCACTTATCTAAGCAGTGATTGTGATTATCTAAGATAACTCAAATTAAAATAAGGTTTTGAAAGCCTTTTCTCCCCCTGGAATTAACTTCAACCACCATCTTTGCTGTCGCTGGATTTTCCCATTGATTTCAATTCGTCCTCCTTTCAATGCCATTTTCCCCTCTTGTGATGTTTTTAGTAGCCTTTTCTGAACGGATGAGATCGTACAGTGGGTGCAGTTGTGTATAATTCTGTAGTCAATAAATGCAAACCTATGCAAGTAAAGCACTTGGCAGCTAGCAGCAAACAGCTGTAGAAGAAAAAGACAGCTTAGTGTTATGTAACTGAACGTGTTAAAAAAGAAAAAAAACCCTTGTGGCCGGTAAGTGTTGAAATATCTTGTGAAAATTTAAGATATTACCTGAACCTGGCTGGCTGTTGGTGTTACATAAATTTTCAACACATCGCTGTCACTTAAATGTGTTCCCACTTGCTTCAAATAAGCCACCAATCATCTCTGAAAGCCTGCAGAGTCTAAAGGGCTGCTGGCCCGCGGCGCACACGCCATGGTGAAATGTGTCGACAGGCTGGTTCTCAAGTACATCAAAGACTCCATCTCAAGCCAGCCTGGACCCTCACCAGTTTGCATTCACAGCCAAAAAAACTAAAACAAAACCCCCCCAAAACTATAAAAACACAAAGTGTGCCATCTCCACAGCAGCCCCCCCCCCCCCCCCCCCACATCCCCCAATCAGTCTTCACACACAGTGAAAACAACACTTACACCAGAATCCTGTTTGTTGGTTTTAACTCGGTGTTCAGTATCACCCCCCTCCCCCGAGAAACTGTCCAACTTGGCACTCTGGGCTCATGTAACACACTCGAGACAGTTTGGATTGACAGTCACAAATCCTCAGTTCTTGTCTTGTATCTTTAAAGCATGTTATCTGAGTTAGTCTGAGTGAAGGATGTGGCTTTCTAAAAGGATGTATACTGAAGATAGCATAAGACGAGGATTTAGTAACTGCCAACAAACAGACAAACGGGTCATGTTCTCATATTTGAACTTATTCCTAGTGCCACTGATTATAATTTTTGCTAACTTTTTAATATTTTCTCCTAAGAGAATAGTAATAATAGTAGGCTGTGATGAATATGTGTTACATCGTGGCATAACGTGGATACTAAACTAGACAATGGTGCTGGCATGATCCAGAATCAGAGGTATGCAAATCTGCTGCTTTTGAAAACTGACATTATGGCTGACATACTGGCATTTCCTCTGTGTATCTATGTGCCACTGAGCACCTAGAAGTCAATTTTTGGTTGTAATGACTACATTAAGCATAAGTCTGTGGTAGGAAGTGACTGCCCCTCTCCTACTGGTCCTGGATGAATGATTCACATGATGACATGTGCTGATTACTACACAGAGGCCACTCTTTTGATGAAATTCAGCAAGTCATCTGTTTTTAGTTTTTTTTTTTTTTTTTTTACTCCCATTGAAGAAAAAACAAATTAGCGTTTCTATTTTGGGATCGTACTACACATACTATGAGATTACGACACACACAGAGCAGACTGCAGTCATGGATATGGAGTCGGTGTCACAGGGAGCGTACATACATGGCAGTGCTTCCTCCTCCGTGATGCTTCCTGCACCCAATGGAGGATGGAATTTCCTCAGGATTCTCCCTCCGTCTCACAGGAAGCAGCAGACAAATTTGGTTCGAACATGTTGAGCCAGGAGCGTCATGCAACAGATAGCAGCTCATCCATACTATTCACAGACTGAGCAGGAGAGAGTGAATCAGAACAGCCAGCATTCATAACTCCTGCCCACGGGAACAGTCAGTGTGTTTGGTCCTGTTTTTCGCACATTCACACTCTGTGTCTCTCTCACAGAGACACATTCAAAGGTGCCTGTCAGTCTCGGAGAAAATAATGCTAATTAAAGAACCAAGCAGCAGTAACACTGTTATTGTTAGGTGGTGAGAAGGCGGACAGCTTACATGGAGCCTGGTGTTCTTTGTGGTGTTGTTCTCGTGTTCTGTAGTAGCTGTACTGAGTGTTCACTCTCATCTTTCTTTGTCCAGACTGCTGTTCCCCCCCCCCCCCCCACCCCCCCACCCCACCCCACCCCCCTGCAGTAGTACATACTGTACTGCTTTTTATTGTTTGGAATCAAATACATGAAGTTAACTTAAAATTATATGTAACATGTCTGAATAGACTAAAACAGCATACTATCAATTACTACTACTTCATGAGCTTGCATAAGCTCACTGCAAACCTCATTAGGTACACCATTTTAATTCTTTGAGGCACAGATTCAACAATATGCCAGAAACATTCTTCAACATTATAACATCACGCATTTTCTGCAGATTTGTCGATGATGCAAATGTTCCAAAATTCTCCAAAGGTGCTCTGTTAGATTGAGATCTGGTGATGGTGGAGGCAATTTGAATACAGTGCACTCATTCTGTTCAAGAATCCAGTTTATGACTAGGTGTGTTATTCTGCCAGAAGCATCCATCTGAAGATGGGTGTATTGTACTGAGGTTATAAAGGGATGGACATGATCAGCAACAATACTCATGCAGGCTGTGAAGTTTGAAAAATTGTCATCTGGTGCCCACAGTGAGTCAAGAAAATGTCCCTGTTATGCTCCCTCTTTCCAAGGAAGGATCAGTACTACAGCAAGGTCTGCAGGCCCAAACAGAATAGTTTATTTTTTTCTTTAGCGGTAGAAAATGTCAGGGTGGGCACATCCAGAAAAACCAACAAGCATTAGGTAAAGGGAACACAACTAACGTACTTACAGGCCTCCTACCTGCCTCCCTAACCTAAACAAGATAAAATCTATTAAAAGAAAAAGGCTTCCTACCCCTGCAACTACCAAGTGTATTATTTTAAAGAAGGATATTTACAACATTTATGTGTACATAAAAAGATCAAGCTGTTCTAGACACAGAACTCTTGGTCACACAACACTATGCAATTATACACACAGCCCAGCCTTGTTGGAAACAGGAAGTAGGCAGTGCCCAGCCAGTGCTGACAGGTACCAATTTACAGCGAGTACCATTCAGTCTCCAACCAATGGTCAGCTGTCGCCTGGAGCTTACATAATCAAAACACAACAGAAACAATGAACAACGCCACCCCCAGGTGTGGAGGAGCGGACAGAGTACACACAATGATGACTTGGGTCATAACAATCCTCCACACGACTACATTGCCGTCACCTGAACCACAAGCGCTTATTTAACATATTGTTGCCTTCCTATTGATCTTGGCTGCTTCTCTCTCTACCAGCTGTCTACTATGCTGTCAGTCTGAAGCAGTCTTGCCCACCCTTCTCTGATTTCTGGCATCAAGGAGACATTTTCACCCAGAGAACTGATGCACAATATTTTTTCTTTTTTTTGGACCATTCTTTGTGAATGATAGGCACAATTTTTAGGAAAAAATCACAAGAGATTAGCAATTTCTAAAATGTTCAGACTAGCCCAAATCCATGTGATTTGCCTGATTAGACACTAATGAGCAAAGGAACAGGAGGGATGTGGGTGTAAATCACTACTACTTAAGAAACCATCTTTAAGGCAGAAACACTCTGTCCTCCAAAAGCATAATACAAAAATACAATACATAATACAAAAGCAGACACTGAGCCCCCACCCCCCTCCCACCCCCCAAACTGATGGGTAGGCAACCAAACAACTGATATTGGTCACACCACCTCCACTCTAGCACTTAACATTGCCCCCCCCCCCCCCCCCCCGTGTTGTGTGCTCAGCCTCCTGTTGTGTCCTTTCTATTCATTCAATTGGCTTGTACTTAATGCCTATGTTATTAGAGCCCTGCCCACGTAAGAGTAATATTCTAGTTGTACTTCTTGATGTATTTAACAGCTGTGGCTTACATGCTGTTGCATCTTCTCCATGAAAAGTGTGCCCAGTGGTTTAGACTGGGGGTGATGAACATAAGCACCGGGGGCCAGAATCAGGCCAGCAGATGCTCCAGTCCGGTCCGTTGGATAGCTCTGGAAAATCTGAAGGAGTGCATGATTTTTTACCTTTAACTGCATTTTCTGCAGTTTTCTTTTCAAAGTTGTACAGCTTTTCCTGTATATAAAGAATGCAAGCTCATTTACCCCAGAGGCTAATAATTATATAACGAGGCCGTGCAGATCAAGAAACTGCAACACTGCTCAATAAAAGACCCTTAAAAGAACAGGAAAAATGCAGCATATTTAACTGATACCATCACTATTTGTACCAAACAAGTACAAGTGGATAATGTAACTACAGTTATGGAAGACTTTGGCCTACATTTCTGTACCAGACATGCTATTCTTATCTGACAGCATAGTAGACAGCTGGTAGGGAGAGATGCGGCCAAATACTTTTTATTTTCACTCATTTCTTTCTTTTTTTCTTTTTTTTACAGCACTCATACAGGCGACTGTTTGCTGAGGCTTCAGCCCTGTCTCATTTTTGTGGGAGTAGTGGGTGCTGCCTGCAGGGGATGCGGGAAGGTGAATCATACTGCTGAGAGCACACGGGAGGAAGCGGCGCCAACCTCATCTCGCATCATGACACCGCCACCCTGTCCTTCAAATGTCACCGGATGAATCGACATTGCTCGAAAAGGCCACCGAAAAAAATATATTGTCTGAGGTCTGGTGTACTTACAGGCCACTGGGGAAAGTTTCCTTATGTAACGTAATGCACCAACAGTTTAAGCAGAGATCTTTTTGAGCATTGTGTTCAAATGAGGGCAGAATTAGGGAATGCATATAAGATATTAAGTTTTAAAAAAGACAGTCATAACAAGCCATATTTTATCACCAGGCAAAGTAATGAGACGTTCTCATTTTCGACTCTGTCGCCTTCTCCTGTCTCGCACCTACCCCCCCCAACTGCAGCTCCCACACATGTCTGGGTGTGTGACTGGCTCGTATGTGTCGTATTGGCTAGACTATAGCCATCCGCCTTCAAGTGCAGCAGATAGAGACAGGCAGATGGCAATAAGGACACAGAAAGATACAGGCAGAAATGCACACAAAGATACAGACCGTGACCCAGATAGAAAAATCATTTTGGTGGAGGACAGAAAGCTAGATGAGGACAGATGATGGCTGAACAGAGATGAGCAAAAAGAGAGAAAAGGGCAGAAAGGGAAGAAGTAAGAAAGCGGCTTGTAAAATTTATCAGAGAGATGGGGAGGAAATGATAAGAGAAAACATTAAGACAGATTGTGGAGTACAGAAGGCGGTGATGGATTATGCCTGGCAGTGAGGGAGATGTTTTTATTTTTCTTTCTCTGCTATGGGGAGGGGACTTTATGAAATCTCCCCTGCAGCTCATTTTTTGCACAGCTGAAAACACTTCTGCATTTTAAATCCTCTACCAACAGCCAGTACTGTCGAGGAAAGACTGCCCCCCCCATAGCAGAGAAAGAAAAATAAAAACACCTCCCTCACTGTGGTTTGCAAAGTGAAGCTTTTAATAAAATATGCTACAGCTAAAACACCAGCACACACACACACACACACACACACACACATACAGATATGCTCAGCCTGTTCTCTCAGTATGATTAGATTTACATCCACTGTTGTTACACCCTTTTATTGGAATGTACTGCCCTCTTCAGGGCAGAATAAATACTGAAGAAGAAAATATTTGCTGTTTAGAAATTCATCATTTGTCACCATACACAATGCCAAATTATATAACAAATTTTGTTATGTAAGGGGGGGGGGCAGCATTTCCATCACCGTTCCATTCCTACATTATAAATGTTCACAAAGGTAAATGTTAAGGACAAATTCTTCTTCTCTGCAGCCAGATAGACACTTGGTCCTTCCCTCTCCTTCAGCGGGGCCTCCTCTTGGCCGCTCTTCTGCTGACTGTGCTGAGCTTTCTTCGAGGCCTTTAATTGTCTCTGGTAGCAGCAATTTACCTCGGGGTAGAAGACCACAGACAGAGGCAGTCTGCAGATTGCTGGAATCTCAGAGGAAATGAGGAGAGAAATGAGAGTCGACAGGCAGAAAGGCCACGTGCAGGCTGGTAATGCAAGCTGAAAGGGGGTGCCATAGGAGAGGAGAGCGTGACACATGATGTGCACGTGGAAATGATGTTTGCAGACTTGGGAAGAAAGTTTCTGAGTTACTGCAGACATCAGATTTGAGGTTGCTGTTATCATCTGTGTGTATATGTGCAGAAAAGTTTATGAGTTTTACCAAACAGCAGAACCAGAAGAAGACACATCCAATGGCACTGGAGGATAGTGCACTATTACATCCCCACAGCCTTGTGTGAATATCCCTGTGAGGAGCAGGCCAGAGCAAGCCATCCACCACACATCAGTGAAAAACACTTTAATCCCCCCATCTGTGTGAAGTATTACACAAATAACAAGCAACTGCATGAATGTGAAAACTGAACGTGTGCATTATTTAAGAAAACATTCCACGGTGCCATTTAAAGAAGCCAGAGCTCATTCTCGAGGCTCAGACATTATGCATATTTCTATGCAAATTGTTTTGAGACTTTCAGCAGCAAACATGCCAGCAGCAGAGCCCAAACGTGGCATGAAAACAAATAGCTGGTAAGCAGAGCAGCAGGGACAGAAGGATGAGACCTCCTGTCCAAGGACTGTCACAGCCGTACACCTGGCCAGCACCAGCTGGCACTGACAAGAATAGCTGCAAAATGACAGCCTCCGTTTATTTACATTTTAAACAGTTAGCGCTGTTTTTTTAATGGCGCTGATAGAAAAATGTCAAAAAATAACCACTGTTTAGATATTCATAGCTAGTGGACCAGAAACATACACCTAAGAAAGAAACAGTGAGGCTTTCAGTGGAGTCATTCAAAAAGCAGATTTGAACTTTTTTTTGCATATCTTATGCACTCGTAGCTCGTGTAGCTGCAATGTGCAACCACATCCACAAAATTAGATGGAAGGATCTCATTTGTTAGCAACTGAGGGCAAAGCACTGACAACTACTGGGCTCCGAACCGAGGCAGGAAATTAATTAAGAGGAAACTTGGAATCGCTACAGGGTGACATTATATTTGTTATTATTTATGGGGCAAATGTCCAATCAAAGAGAGCCAGATGAGCAGATTCCCTGCTGGATATTGTGCTTTCACATCTTTTAAAAAGGACAAACAGAAAGGCAACAGCGTGATAGTTCTATGCAAAAGTCAGGCGCTCACCAAACACATCAGAGACCATTATTTTTAACCATCCAATTAACAAGCTGAAAAATTCAGCCAGCAGGAGCTTTCATTTGCACTGGAAAATTGATGGGCAAAGCTGCTCTAAAATTAAAAAACAGGGTGTCCAAAACCTCTAAATCACTCTATTACAACTTTAGAAAAACAGTAAGGCTCGAGTACTTTGATATTTTTCAGTCTGCAGTAAATTGAGATTAAGGACTGAGACTTACTAATCATCATGTTATTGCTGCCACTGTAGAGTTATGGCTGTGTCCTGAAAACACTGCAACATACTATGATTTATTGCCACAATTAAAGTTCTTTAAATGGTAAAATGTAAAGTCATGTTCACTCGCTCATCAGTATGTGTCTCAGTGTCACAGCGTAAGCTAAAGGTAGTGTTCGTGGCTTCCACACCTCTTCCTGCTAGCAATCGTATAATCCAAAGAGCCATATTTACAGCTGACAGTGAAACTAAATGATGCAGCACGCTGCTGAACGCTGCTGTACTTAGCTGAAAATAACAACCATGTAATTGACCCCTTTTTCCCTTGAGGGTTTTTTGAGGGTGCTTTATGGTAGATGCGTTTAAACCATCGTAATTTAGACACTCAGAAAAAAAAGGAGAAACATATTGCACCGGAGTATATCAGCTGCTCACAGTGCAGCTTATTATACTGGGCTTTAACATTTGACAATGCGCCTTTCCCATTTACAGGATGCAGCAAATTAATTTCTGGAGGAGAACACTTACTGCAACATGGACATAAAAACATTTGACATGAAAAGCCACCAGTGCCATTTTCTTTAGGCAGAGAACATGCCCGTCATTATGTTCCATTGTAGGCATATAATCCCACTGACGTGGCCTCCCTGAGCTGAATGTGACAAATATAGCCAAAATGAGTGAGATGCAGCTAAATGAGAAACTGTGTAAAGTACACATGTAAAAGTCAACGGAAGTGTAGGCCCAGGGAGTATAAGGGGAAAAGACAGTGATAATGACTTTGTGTTTGGAGGAAAAGGTGTTCCTTTTTTCTCCCTATTTTCACAATGAAGTCAAAGAAGGATTACAACAGATAAGGAGATGCCATTAGGTCTCTTTAGTCCCAGCAAAGAAGCCAGACCCAGTGGGAACTAGAACACCTAGAAGACCATTCAGAGCCCTCCAGTGTTCTGTAGGATGAGGTCAACCACAGTTAGGAGCCAACTGAGAGGGCTGATGACAAATGTGTCTTGGGCTACCCTTTAAAGGATGCGGTCTAGCACCTGGATTATTATAGCCCATCCTGTGATAGATGATAAACTGTGATAAACTGACTTCAGTTTTATTAGTAGTACTATGAGTCACCATCAGTCATGATTATTCACACTCAAAATTGACTCCTTGCTTAAATCTGTTGCATATCCATACTTCTATTAGTATAACATTACATGTTCAAAAGGAACCAGCTGGACTGTTTTTTTCGGGGGGGGGGGGGGGGGGGTTGCTGTTTTGTTTAATGCATGCTTGCTGTCACAAAAGAAATGGCAGATCATTAACTGTTAACTGTATATAACCAAGTTTTGGTTATATAGCGCCACTTGACAACAAAGGTTGTCTTTGTATTGAAAGGTACCCACCCTGCAGTATTAGAGAGAAAGCCTCAATGCCCCGCTTGGTGACTGTGGGAAGGAAGAACTCCCTATTAACAGGAAGAGACCTCTGACAGTGTTTCCCTGACCTTTCCTCTATGACCACCGTGTTATGTCCATCCATCTTCATCCAGTGGAGGCAGAGTGCACGCTGGACAGGTCACCAATCTATTGCAGGGCTAATACTGAATAGAAGTGCCAGTTAACCTAACCAATGCATGTTTTTGGATTGTGGGAGGAAGCCAGGAGTCCCTGGAGTGAATCCACACAACCACTCCACACAGAAAGACCCTAGCTGGCCAGTGGTTTTAACATCATCAACATTGCTAACCACCACACCGCTGTGCTGCTTGGACCACAGTGAGGTTGAGCATCTTTAAATGAGTTTTCCTGATGACAACATCTGTCTAGAAGTAAACATAAGCAGTCCCTGTTAGTGAAATTCATTTTATTAAGGCCAGTTCATAGATTTGTCTTTACCAAGCAAGACAAGTCTGTATTGGTGCTGAAAAATGAATCTGATGCAGGAACTGCCAAAAACCACAGTTTGAAATATTACAGCAGAAATAATAGCTCTTTACAAACAACAACATTTCTTTCTATAGTTGTTTTAGCCCTTTGTGACAACTACACAGGGGATCTTTTTTCAAACTCACCCATTAAACTTTAATAATGCTTTCACCATAAAGTGCAAGGCCACCTTTACAGATAAGTGGCCACTAGCTGTCTGCACTGCATCACCTCCTTTCAAGTCAGCAAACTTGAATGAGTAAAAATGCTCTAAAAAGTGTTTTACACATTTTGTGATGCAATTATCAGACAAATTTTTGCCTGTGTGATCCACCCATACAGTATGGATGCTCTTTGTTATATACACAGTATGCATACATGCAGCACATTCAAAGCTTGAAAGCAGGGCTTCACTTCAACATCAGTGCCTACATTAATCTTTTATTTAACATTCATAGCCATTGCTCAATATACTGTTTAAACTCGACAGGGTTACTAACTCAGCAGCACCTCAGTCTTTGAGATTATGATAACATCAGACCATATTCTGTGGTTTTAATGGCAAGTTTGCAGAATTTTAACATGAAAGAACTTTAAGGTGAGCTGACAGCAGTTCTCCAGAGAGGGGAGCTCCACTGCTAAAAACAACTGCCTCAGTGACAGTATTGATATTCAGAGCTCGTACCTTCGGTGAATACCTCCAGATCTACGGTGCGCAGAGGATGAGCGATCAGACGTTGGTGATCCCCTCGTCAGGAAGAAATACTCTTATATCCAACGAAACACAGCGTCTACATCTCATATGGACGGTAACGATTTGCGGCCAATGTCTTTCAACATCTTCAGTGATCCCCGGAGTTTTAATGTTCAGCTGATGGTGACATCTCAAGGTGACAGCAACACCAGTTCAAAGCACCACTGTGCAGCCTCACAGAGCTGCCAGCACGGTTAAAGACTCTTGGTTTGTTACCAGCATCAGCTTTTTGTTTGTTGTGTTACAAAATTAAGTTACAAAGAACCCCCCCTCTGTCTGTATGTTCATTAAATAGTTGTTGTGTGGCACAGCACAGACATTGATGTTATCAGGTTCTGTCATCCGCTCTCTGCTTGATCACAAATTACAGACAAGTCAACATCTCCCCGTGCACCATATAAATCAGTGAATGATTCTCTCATGCCCCCTGAGGTGGAAACAACTCCGGCAGAGACGTGCGAGCTGGAATCGAAACCTGGCTGCCACTTTGCCATGGAGTTTCCTCTCCCCCACCTGCCTTATTTATTCATTTTGAAGGAGTGATCAAAGCCGATTTTCCAAAGAGCTTCCCACTGTTCCATCGTCAACATCTTCGGTCACAATTCTCAGCAATGAAAGCCCGGGTGTGTTTATGCTGTGCAGCTTGCACTGAACCCCTTGATCTCCTCAGCTCTGCTGGTAACCTCTTTTCCTCTTTGCTACAATAGCAATTTTCAAACAGGCAACAAACATGGAAACTACTCAACACGATTCCACAGTAAGTTTTCAAACTGCAAACAAAAAAGCCAGGCGATCAGAAGGAAAATGATCAATAACTTTTCTCAGTAACTGCCATCAAACAAAGAATGTGTCTGTAGGTATTTCAGACAACAAGGCTATTATCTTCAAAAACACTGTGCTGTTGGTAGATTGCTGATTTTTCATTATTACTTTGTGTTGTTTTCACTGTTTGAGTTTACACACACACACACACACACACACACACACACACACACACACACCGTTTTGCAGATTGCTGCTGCGTCTTAAAAGCGGTGGTCACAATTGCTGCTCTTGAACACCATTTGCAGCATTTTAAATTCCTGTCACGATGAAAAGTGTGGCACCTTATCTGAATTTGCATATTTTTTTCCAAATCAAATTTTCAAAAACTCATCCAAACTCTGGTCTCAGCTCACCATAAAACAGCTCTATCTCCAGGTGAATGCAAAGTTCCCACTGGTGAGATTCAGAGGCATCGTGTGGTTTGCCTGATTTTTTAATTAACAAATGTTCCATCAGAGTGATCTACAGTGGCATTTTAGGACCCTTTGATCAAAATAAAATAGCACGTTCAGCGTAAATGGTGGGCAATTCATTTTTCCTAAGGGGTCACATGAGGATCTAAGACTGTCATGGAGTCAATAAGCTAATAAAGAGATAACATTGTTATTGAACAGAAGTGAATTAAGCTTATTGGTGTGGCCCTCCATAGCAGTCCCAGTTTCACATGTAGCCCCTTAGGATAATTAATTGCCCATCCTTGAAAAGTAATGAATGCACAAATGCATGATTTTTAAAAAATATAAAATGTTAAAAATTCTGTATGATTCTTGAACCCAGTCAAACAAACCAGACTAGTACAACTTATAAAATAACAAAACCAAATAACAGCAAAATGTCCTTTATATGTATACAACATATCTATATCTCAAAGTAATCAGTGGGCTACATAGAAAATACTTCTACACACTATAATGAAAAAACATTTTTTTAAACTAATACATATTTTTATGTATTTTAAAGCTCTTTATTTTGGCCAGGTTCATGACTATAATACAAAGAAAACCATGTAAAACTAAACTGACCTTCTAGAGTGAGCGAGACCAGAAACATGATCAGCCCATTTTCTGGTAGCTGTTAACAAAACTTAAAGAAAAAAGCCACAATGAGCCCACAAACACAATGACCCACCTAAGGTTTATGTCAGAGCTGTCCTATATAGTACTGGAAATTACCAAAATTATTTTTATATTTCTTTAATGGTTAATCCAAATAATGAAATTATATTTTTAATGCTAACATACAATTGTTGTTATTATCTATGAATTTTCAAATTGATTGAAAAACAAGAAAAGGTGAAAAAACCCAGCAAAGCTTTTTTTTTTTTCTTTTGACAGTTATTTACTTCCATTTCTGACAATAAAATGTACCAGCTAAAATTTGGGTATAAAAAGGTCAATTTAATTTGTTATATGCCAATAAATGTAAACACGTGTTTTTTAGTTTGGTTTTTATGACAGGTGGTCTAAGAAATCTGTTAAGCGCTGTATATCCAAAAAGCATTCAAATATGACTTCTGCGTAGTAGTAAAAATTATTATATGATGACATCACACTTTATTTCCTGGGAAAATGTAGAATTTATTATGAAAAAAACATAATAAAAGAACAACTCCAAGTATAGGAGAAACAAAACTAATAAAACTGTATGCAGCGTTATGGTGTCTTATGCTACATTCTTTGGTAAGGATTCAGCTTACAAGATGATTTAACCATGAGTAAGGCACTAAGAGGAAGAGGAGTATAGGGTAGAAGACAAAATAAAAGAGACTTGAATTTTCTGAATATGGACACAAAAAATGAAGTTTGGGTAAAATAACTAAAATAACTGTGCAGCAGATCAAATGCATCAAATGTCATCTACATCAGAGACTCTTCATCATGTTAGTTTGTAACTTTTTGCATGAGGAAACTGTGAAAAGGATTATATTTTTTAAAAATCTTGACAGAGAGATACAAAAGGGTAAAAATCAAATATGCAGGATTTCTAAGGGGGGAAATTTTACATCACAGTCACATAATGAAACATAAACAAAGGTGGCTAATGTGTGTTAATGAATCCTCCTGGGTTTGCTTTGAGTTTCAATTAGCTTCTACTGTTGTTCCCCGGGCTTGTTTTCTTCCACTTTAGGCACCCGTCTTTCTGTTTCTGTTGTCCTTGTGTCATGTCATATTGCATTGTATTTGATAAAATCCATTAAACCTAAAAGCTCAGCTCGTGTCTTTGAGAAAATGACCATCAAACAAAAAAAGAGAGGGAGAGAGAGACATTTAAGAGAAATGAGACAGCATGAGAAAATACACACACAGTACAAAGATTGTGGCCATGTATGCACAAAAGCTGTAAACATCAAAACACAGACACAGGCATCCACACACGCACACACAAACGTGCGCACACTCGCACATACACACTGATGCATTCCTCGTAGCTCTGCAGTGGTATTTTTTTCGCGTTGGCTTTAGAGCGAGTCGACGCCGTGCTGAGTGCTGAACTCCTGGAAATCCTCCGGGATGGTGTCTGCGGAAGTGACAAGTTAGGCGTTATGAGACAAGCTTAAAATCTCATATGCAGTGAGGTCAAACTAATTCTCTTCACAGCTGCAGTCTTTATGTAACAATATGGAATATGAAGCTGTCGCAGACAGCTAGTCTCAGAGGTCACGCAGGAAGATGCTGCACACTCCGTGAGGCTGAGAATGCCCTTTGGTAAAATGTTGATCGGCATATTAGCATAGTTTTCTGCTAATTACCTGCACTAAACACCAAATTAGGATGAAGCTACTGACAGTTTTCTAGCATTGTCATCCCATTTTTAAATTATGTTGCAACGTTTAATTTCCTTACCATTGCAGCGGTATTTCAGATTGGACCAGATGATGTTTTCTTGCGAGAAACAGAACACACCAAGTCGTCCTCCTCTCATGGTCGTGTCGATGGTCACGCCGGAGTCTGCGACCAGCTCAGTTCCTTCGTAAAAGCGGGCTCTGCACAAAGCACAACAAGGGTTTTTTCCCTTAGTTATTAAATTACAACTATTAAGACTAAGAAACAGCCAGTCTGGCTTTCCAATGGCTGAACATACAGTTTGCACCTACACACAATGCTGACCCTCTCATCTTGCTCTTGGCAAGAAAATTTAGGAAGCCGTAAGAATTTTATAATACCTGATGTATCCAACCTGTGGGCGGTGCTGCAGGTACCAGCGATAGGACACCTTATCCTTCCAGCCCACATTTCTCGGGTCCTTCCACAGCAGGCGCACCTGGTCGGTGGTGTCTCCCGTGTGCCACAGCGAGTTTCTCAAATGCTCGCCGGGGCCTGATCTAGACTTCACAGCCTGACACAGAAGCAGAGACAAGTAAGGCGATCGTAGAAGCAGAAGGAAAACAAGAATGTGTAAAACAGGTCAGGTGATTAAAACTAAAGTGAGATGACTCGTCGTCTCACCTTCAGCTGTATGCCGGGCTCGGCCACAGCTCTGAAGGGGGTTGCCTGCCAGTAGGTCTGTTCAGTCTGCTTCCACATCACCACGTAGAAGGAGGATGAGTCCTGGTAACCAAAGATGAAGCCGGCGTAGTCATCATCAGTGACCGTATTCACGTGAAAAGTCCCCTCAAAGTCCACGCCGCTGAAAGCCGTGTAACCTGACATCAGAAAGAATAATTAGCGCATTAGATACGACGAGTAGTTTCTTGCACACGACACTAAAAGTGATATTCAGGTAAAAAAGGTAAATACACCTTACCGACAGCAAGTCCTGGATCACTATTCATGGTCTGAACGATTTCCATTCCCTGATAAGGAAGAGATGTTATTAATGATAAATGATGCATCGTGAAACTTTTAATTTCAAAAGCTTCTATTTGCATTTCAGGTTTATTAAAATGTGCTTGCACACTTACTTTTTTTTTAGGCCATGAATTAAAGCTGCCGTGACTCATTTTTTTTAACACACTGTGAACAACACAACCTTTCAAGTTGATTTGGCAAGTGCCTTATATACACATTTAGCAGCTCTGATTTTTTTTTTTTCAGTTTCTGGCCACAAACTGAATACAGATCAGCACCCTGCTTTCAGCACAATTTTTCTGTTCTTCCAGCTCCCGAGGGCAACATCTGCTGAACATTAGCTGCTAAATGCACCACCACGTTCATCAGCTACTGACTAAGTGTGTCTAAACATGTAGTGTAGTGTGGGTTTTTAGAGTTTTTTTGGCAATAAAAGGCTGCCTGCTGGGCCTGAAATCTATTCAAGGAGAGTGGTAAGAGTGAACCAAAACAGCAAAGCTGGACAACAAAACACTTGGGGAAATCACAAAAGTCAAGTAAAGTCAAGCATGTGTATATAAAAATATCTGACTATGATGGATACATTTGAATGATCAGTGATAATAATGTCCATACCTGGTTCAAAACAACCCAGTTGGGATCAATCTGGGCATCGCCCTCGGGGTCCAGCACAACAGTCTGATAGGCCCTGAAGTCAGTCAAGGTAATCTCGGCATTTTCAGGACAGTTATCAATCCTGTCTATCACTTTGTCCTGGTCAAAGTCAGACTCACAAATATCTCCAACACCGTCATCTGAAGAGCAACAGAGTTAAAAAGTATAGTTAAAAATTTGGTGCATGAGTAGTTTCAACTCTTTAATTTACTTTGGAAACACAATAGTGTTTGATCAAAATATCTCAGAAGCTGTACAACCTCATTGGATAAATGATCTCAAGTACTGTACTTTGTCACTACACAATAGCCAGCCTTGATAGCCGGGGATAGACCGCCAGGGCCTCTGCCCTTCACCACTGCTCGATGTGTTTCACCCGACCCCTTTAGTGACTCCTGTGGGTGGTGGGCATCCAGGAGGGCAGGCCTATGCCTAATCCATGTGAGTTAAGGGCCAGCCACCAGCCACTCTCCTTCAAGCTCCCTCCACAGGCCTGGGTCCAGGGTGGGGCCACGGTAACCCTGCCCCGAGTAGGGTAACTTTTCTCCTTTCCTGAATCTGATTGGATAATGACTGACAAGAATGAGCTTTCTCTGAAGGGCACCTGAGATGGGGATAGTTCATTCATTCATTCATTCATTCATTCAAGCAAGGGCTCAGAGTGGAGCCACTACTAAGCATTGAAAGGACCCATTTGAGGTGGTTTTGGTATCTGACAAGGATGCCTCTTGGGCACCACCAGGGAGGAGGCCCCGTGAAAGATCACGGGGACACGCTGGAGAGATTATATTATTTGGCTGGCCTGGGAACACCTCAGTGTGCCCCTGGATAAGCTGCAGGAGGTGGCTGATGAGAGGGAGGTCTGGCTTTCTCCGAATAGGCTGTTTCCCCTGCGACCCAGTCCCAGATAAGCACATGAAAATGGATGAATCGATGCACTAAATGTCATCACACAGTTTTATAAAAATTGCTGAATTACGAAGAACTTTTAGTGAAGCTCACTGCAGTCCACACCCTCCAGTATGACAGATGATATGGTTTCTTATATTGATATGGTTTCTTTAATAAGTCAAAATCAGCTCTGAATCTGTCTGATTCTTCCTAAATGCTGTGCTGAGACACAAAGATAAGCCGTCCATGTATGCCAGTGGGATTTTGTGATAACCATACATTATTCTGTAATATAGAACCACACATAATGTTATGAATGGACTGCTACCTTTCAGTAACAGTAGTTTGTACAGGCTCATAGAGTGCACGATTTAGTAGAAATCTAGAAAAAAGATAACAATGTCAAAGGGAACCACTTTGCTTTTATGCAGTTGGTGGGAATTATGAGAATGCCACACATCAGAGGCCCCTGAATGACAGCGAGGGGGAACCAAAATCTGTGAGGGCAGAAAGAATGAATCACTTTGTTGTGTGGAGCAAACAGCAACTAACCACCAGACGACACACAAACTAAAGAAAGCCTAATCACGACACAGGCTACGTGCTTTCTGGCCTCTGCTCAACAGGGGACAGCAACAGCCCTGGATGGCAATTACAAAAAACAAAACCCTCTGTATGATAAACTTCAAAAGAAAAACGAATCTGAATCAAAGGGAGCAATACCATTTCTTAATTCATAGGTCTAGATGCCACATATTAGCTGGCAAAAATACATTTGTCTAACAGTACAGGTTTGGACACATGACATTTAAAAGAGCACTGATTATTAAATAAAAGCAAATATCTGACTTTTGAGTTTTGTTAGGCTATTAAAACTGTGCTACTACCACAACTGGCTACACACGAAAAAGTTGTGTGCTGTAATAATGTAAGTAATGGTCTGTCAGCTCGGCCTCGCTGAACTCTGACTGCCGGGAAAAAATGGCCTTGCCCCTCTTTATTTGAATTGACACTCCACTCCCATTAGTTTCAGAATCCATTTTCACACAAGTAATGTCACAGTGAGTCATAAAATTGGCGAATGAGTTTAGGCCAAACGTGTCAACAAAAACATCTGAACATCCCTACAAACCGGGTTTTTTTTAAATTATTAGGAGACAATCTGAAACTCACTGTTATCATCAATCTGATCAGGATTTGGTACCAGCCGGCAGTTGTCTGGACCCGGTGGTAAAACATCCGGTATCCCGTCGTTGTCATCATCGTCATCGCATTCGTCACCCAGCCCGTCTTTGTCAGTGTCCAGTTGAGAGCTATTGATCACGAGTGGGCAGTTATCCTTGGTATCCTGGTGACCATCGCCATCACTACACAGGAAGCGACGCAGTGACATGAGTTAAATTAAAATTAATGAATAAAAGCTGTACTGGTACTGTAGATATAGAGATAGTGTTATTACCTGTCTTGGTTTGTGTCACAGGAATCCCCAACCAAGTCATTATCAACATCAGACTGAAGAGAGAGCAGACAGCAACGAGACAAGTGTGAAAATACGACATTAATCCTGCAGTTAAAATTTTATTTTTGTAAAGGTAAATGCACAGTGCAAACAGCTTCGTTCAGCAGTAATATGGAACTTTTGAATGACATATTAGAACTACAAACTGTAGAACAAACTGCATTTATCTGACTTTTCTCTGATCATTAGATCATTTTTTCCTTTTAATCCTTTTAATGGAGCACAGAATGTTTGAAGCACTCCAACAGTGTGTTAATAGTATATATTTTTGTATTTCTTTTGTATTTCATAAGCCGTTGAATCTGAAATCTCATATCTCACTCATAACTATAGTGGTTAAATAAATCTAGTGGATCAAACACTAAATACTACGAGCAAAATCAAATAAACTATCCTTATGTCAGTGTATTTAGTTAATTTACATGACCGCCATACATCCATCTGTATGACTGACCTGATTTGGGTTGGGGATGTCGGGGCAGCTGTCACAAGCGTCTCCCACCCCGTCTCCATCCCGGTCCAGCTGGTCTCTGTTCTGGACACGCTGGCAGTTATCCAGGAAGTTCTTCAGACCTGCACATCGATCGGGTGACAGTCATTTAACACTCAAACTACCACCAAGTGGGTTTATAAAATATATAAATGTGCAAAGAATTTGATGAGCAGTCAGTTAAGTCAACAAAGACTGTAAATCCTGCCTGTCTGCTGTAAAGATGTGCTTTCTGCTACAGTGGACTGAATATCTTGCGTTGAAAGACAGATATGAGTTTGGGTCGCTATTTTCTAGGGAATAATCAGCTGTATTATTTGTAATATAATCACAGCAGCATACCTGTGGAAAGCAAACCGTATTACTGACAGAGTCATCTTTATCATGAAACTTGAGCAACAGATTTATGCTGCTGTCTCACTAAAGAAATGATTTTACAAGCTGATCTTTCTAATATCACCACTAGGGTGCACTGTTGCATTTTCTATGTTGTTCTGGAGAATCTGCATTCAGATGGTATTTTACTTCATCACAGGGAGGCAGTAGCAGCACTACTAATGCATAAAGGTCAAGCAGCAGCAGTGGAAGGAAGAACTATCTTCTTGTCCTGTGGGGGCTTTTTGAGGTATAATCACGCTGCTGAGTGATCAAAGGTTGTACTTGCTTTGGGCTCAGCCTGCTATCGGCTTTCGTTATTTTATTTTTTTTCTTTACGGTGTTGTTTATCCAGCCTGAGCTGGCATACAAAATCTATCCCACTACACAGTGATGCATTTAAACAACAAGATTCAGAGAGATCTGTAACTAACTGTAAAAGTTGCATGCATCGGTGTGAGTAATTTACTACGAGACCACAGCGGTGGAATCATAAAAGGGAGTGCAGGGTAAGAAGTCATAACAGCAAAAGCCTCCAGTGATGTTGATTATATAACAAGAGCGTCAGCATCAGTGATGTCATTTCTCTCCTCACCATCTCCATCCATGTCGTCATCACAGGCGTCCCCTTTGCCATCACCGTCAGTGTCCCTCTGGTCGGGATTCTCAACCAGGCGGCAGTTATCACAGGCGTCGCCGTGGCTGTCCTTGTCGCTGTTCCTCTGGTCTACATTGGGTTTTAACCTGCAGTTGTCCTGAGGAAGAAAGAGCGTGTGCACGTATTCATTTATGAGTCATGTGAGTGGGTCATATAGTGGGTAAAGCGTAAGCCTCTGTATGCTTCAGGGCTGAAACTTTTTCGATTTTTATGAGATTGATATCACTGTGCATCTTATTATAAAACATGAAATCTTTTGTTTGTTTCTTTGGCTGCCCGCACTGCCTACATGATTAGGAGTAGCCAAACTTAGCACATAGGTACATCTTAGGCCCCAATTCGTATTGTTATCAATCATCATGTTGCCTTGCAACCACCTGGCAGTGAACTAAAAACAAAACAGTTTTTGGTCATATAAATGACATCTACCGCCCACACTTTTAACTTTTCTCAGTATCATTAAGCATATAATTTTGGGAATTCAGTGCCACTTGGCTCATATTTCTGCCCATAGCAAGCAGCAACTTTTGGCCCTTAAGTAGAAAAATTTGCAGTTCCTCTTTAAGAGTTAAAGGTATACTTTATAAAGGATTTTGGCTTTGTTTGATGGTAATTAAATACACTCTAAATATCGGCTGTTCAGTTTCTCCAGGCAGTTTAATTTGCTTTAAGTCTTTTTTGTAAGCCAGCATTAGCATCCCAATGCATCTTGCTAATCTAAGTAGCAAGCGATTACCCTGATGTCTGCAAATGGTTGTATCCACGCCAAACTTGTGGCTTTTAAAGGTAGCCAGTGGGTGACCTCAAAGTTGCTACATCCACATTTCTGTGCATAAATGTGGTGTCTGTGGATATGAAATGTTAATCAGTGAATTTGGAAAACAACAGTAAGTGGATTTTGTAATCTTTGGACAGAGCTAGGGCTAGCCCCTTTGCCCAGTTTACAGTCGTAAAATAACCGTCTGCCAGGAGCAGCTGTCATTTTAGTGCACATACACATAAGAGGTATTAGTACTTTTACAGGCTTAATCAATCTAGGAAAATTAGCAAGACAAACAAAAATTAGAATCTTTAGGTGTAATATGTTTTTACAGGCATTTGTTGCGAGATAGCCACCGACCTGTTCGTTTGGAATACCATCGCCATCTGCATCTTCATCACAGGCATCTCCATAACCATCTCTGTCAGCATCCTCTTGACCAGAGTTAGGAACAAAGACACAGTTATCCTGCAAAGACATGTGACAGTCTGATGATTAAATAAAGATATACCTGCCACAGCAAAGCTGCATATCTTGACAACCTGCACCATGGTTACCTTTCTGCAGTTTGGATCTTTGCATTTGAGTTTCTCATCTGGATATCCATCAATGTCCATATCCTTTCCACACAGGTATCCATTTCCAGCCCAGCCAATTCCACACTGACAAGACAAATGAAGCGTCTTACAAACTCATTCATATACTGCACATGAGCATTTGAGTGATGAAGAATATTACCTGACAAGAGATGGATCCGTCTCTTTCTACGATACACTGAGCATTGACATCACAGGGGTTGGTCAGGCTGTTGCCACAGCTGATCTCCGGCTTACAGCCCTTCACCTGATCTCCTGTGAATCCTGACTTACAGCTACCACAGTGATAGGAGCCCTGTGCGGGAATTATGACAACTGCACATGAGCATCTTTGAGTAGCAATAAAGACCTGTAGTAATAGTCATACAATACGTCAACGGTGTTCTTACCACAGAGTTGTGGCAGATCGAGTTTGCAGTACAGCCTCCATTGTCAGGTCCTTTGCATTCATCGATGTCATCACAGACCTGGATTGTAAAAAATGAGCAGACTATAACAACTTGTTCAGATTTAATTGCTCCAAAAATAAGTGTAGAAAATACCCCCCAAAACAAAACAAAGGATGCCATATAAATCCTCTAAAGCCCCGAAACACCTGAAGCTGTGCTTTATAACACTTACAGTATTAGAGCACAAATTAGAGTGGGAGTAATTTATGCACACCGGGCATTTTAGGTGTTTATTTTGTAGGAATCTAAAATGCAATATAAGAGTAAATAATATGCTGCAGACTGCAGGTCATATTTACAAATTTAGAGCAATAAATAAGCATGGAAGTAGAACGTAAATCAGCAAATTAAAAAAACGATATCCATCTGTTCCCGCCAATCAGGATCTGGTGCATCAAGATAAACATTTAGTGTGGCTAATCCTGTGTGACATGATAAGGATAATGAAAGCAGTCCAACGAGGTGGAAAAGTTATGTTTTCTTCATGTTTTAAATTTGGTGTCTTCATTGCTCTCGACCAAGTTTGTCAAACATAAGGCACGGGGGCCAGAATTGGCCCAAAGAAGACAAACTGACCCACTGTATGGTGTTGGAAAAAAGTGAAGTTGGGTATAACTCTGGAGTTTTAACTCATTTGTAAAAGTAATGCAATTTTTCCTACTGATAAAGACCCTGCCCGTGGCCATTTACACTACGCTAAAGTAATTAAGTAATTAATAAACAATTACTTGTGCCAATAGATTTCTTTCATTCACTACAGCTGCATTTCTTTGTCAGGTAGAAAAACTGAGATTTACCACTGAAAGTGCCCTTTTTCTTCTATTAAGATGTCTCAGGGATTAAATGGTCCGGCCCTCTTGAGGTCAAAGTGGGTTCTATGCGGCACAAGATGTCTAATGAGCTTGACAGACCTGATCTACTGGCTGACTGGACTCCAGTGAAAACCTCCGTAGGTTTGTGCAAACTGTTTTAAACACCTAAAGTAAAAGTCACTTGTGTCGGCACATTTATTGATTGAACTTTTTTGCTCTTTGCTCTTTTGAAGTGAGAACCCTCCTTTATTGTTTAAATGCTTAAATGAGTCATTTCATGGTAAGAACAACAACATATTGCAATCTGCAGTTGGATTCAGTCTACATTTAAGTCCATTTTTGTGTATGTGTGTGTGTCTTTTTTGATATACACTGGTAAAATATTGTGTTTCCTTCATGATGCATCCACTCTCTTACCTGTTTATTGGTCTGAGCGTACACTATGCCCACACCCTCCACTGGCAGGCCGGTGTAGCCCAGCGGACAGGCGTCACAGCGGAAGCCTGGGGCAGTGTTGACGCAGCGCACTCCAGGAAAGCAGGGGTTAAACTGACACTGCAGAAAGGACATGAACTCTGTTGAAGCTGCAAAATGTATGTGATTCTCAAAGGGCTTCTCCCCAAAAGCTTTTAGGTCTGATGACATTGCTCATGCAAGAAAGAGAATGCTGAAGGGCCCAGTCAGAAAAGAGGTCAGTGCAAACACGAAAAGACAGACAGGCAAACACTCACGCACAAACACACAATCTTGTATTGCCATCCTTATAAGGTTCGCCATCTTGTAGTAAAAGTTCTATCTTTACCTGCTTTTTTTGGTCATAGTCTAAATTATAAAACATTAGCCTGTGTGAAATATCTTTGCTTCTCATGTTCCAGTTTGATGGACCCACTGCCATTCAGTCTGTATATGCTAAAAATGGTGAAAAAAATCGCTGTAAACTCATTCAACCTTTTGAAGGTGGGAAAAATGACAAACTTCCTCTTTGTAGACACAATAACGCACTGGAGTACAGCTCTGAGACATCTGTATGGATGTGTTATGGTAAGCTTCTGGTTAAGAACCCAGACTTGATCTTTGGTAAAGTTACAGTGTGTAAAATGTCACCAATAGATGTCAGTAGATTGCAGTTGAATGAATTGTGTTTTCTTACACCTTCCAGTTCAATAGTGCATAATCCTAGCTACAGTGGCCGCTGCAGGGCAAACAACTTTCTTTTGTCGTGAGCGGAAGCTGTTAGTCCACTGTTGATCTCAGCTGATGTCCACGTCTATTTATTCAGGAGAAGGTTATGAAAGGAGCCCGATATCAGTCGATGACTCAAAGGTAGCAAAACCTCCACTTTACACAGCCTGTCATTACATCGCCTCTAATCATTATCTGACTGACTGATCATCATATTATGATATACATCATATATGGGATATACATTAGAAAAAATACAGTGAGTTACATTTCTTTCACCTATAAACAGATTGTCAAAAAAGTCATTTATGGATCAATTCTGGAGCCACCATTATTCAGTGACATCAGGGTGTATTTGAGTGTACTCCTTAATCACGGCCTGTTAATTCACACTGTTTCTCATCGTCATCCAAAACCACTAATATGAACTTGCTGCTATGCCAAATACATACACTCAAAACATTTATCTGTCTTTACCCTAGCTATAATCTCATAAACCAGCAGCCCAAGTAGCAGCCATAAAATACTCGAAAGGATGTCGACAGTTTGCCCTTACACCACAGGTCGTAAATTTATATTGATTGTCATGAGGGCAGAAGCGTGGCAAGACACACACACACACACACACACACACACACAGAGCGATATTGAGCTTTACCTCGTCCACATCATCACAGTTAAAACCATCTCCAGTGTATCCATCAGGACATGGTCCACATTCAACACCTTCTGCTGTTTCTGTACACATGTCGTCACGGAAACAGACACCTGGTGCACACCTTTGCTTCACCACCTCTGTGCCACCTAGACCTTTAAATAGGAGAAAAGAGAGATTTTTTTAACCATCTGTTATTCTATCCATAAAACTATCCATAAATGTTAAGAAATAATATCATATTTTACTGGCATGTTACATTGGTAGGCATGGATACCGATAACGATGTACTGAGACCATTATCATGTGCAATCTGCTAATAGGATAACTAATTTCTTGAGAGAGTTTTGAGTCTGAGGAGTCAATATAGAAACAAAGCAGAAAAAAAGTATTCCATTAAATTAAAATGTGCACATTTTTGCCATTATTATTTGCATTGTGACACAAAACATGACATTATCAAAAAACAGCTGTGGTAAATTAAACGATTGGAAACTGGTCCTTAATTTTCCTCTCTACAGTGACTGACAGCTACTATAGACATTATCTTACCACAGGCCTGACACTCTGAGATGGTATTCCTGAGAAAGGATGTTTCTTTAACCTGGAACGGGTCAAAAATGAACAAAAGTTTATATTCAGGCAGGCGAGCTGTCAGCGAGGTCAGGGTTGACGGAGCAGAGATTAAGTGGCCTCAGAGGGACTGCTAAGAGGTGGTTACCTGCTGAATGAGGACGTCTTTCAGCTCATTTATCACCTTCGTTAACTCCAGCATTTGATTGGACAGCTGCTTTGTGTTGACCCCTGAGGGAGAAGGACTGTTATTTTATTCAGCTGAAACAGAGCTAAGGGCTTCTCAGAGTCTGACCCCCTTTGACTCAACATTTCCTATCGCTGAGAGTGTTTTCACTGACATTTCCACAGAAAGAACCTTACCCAGAGTCTGAACTGAGTCTCTTTGCTGGAAGTGGCAGTCTTGTAGCGACGCAACGTTTTCAAATGAGTCCCCAACCACCAGCTTTAGTTCATCTAAGCTCTCCTGTTTAAAATCAATCAAGTGAAAGTGCACAGCTAAGCCATCTGGAAACCTACAGAGTCATTATCGTGACAGAAGGGCATTCATTATTGTGTGGAAATATTGTAAGCGATGGCTCACCTGCTCTCTGGCTTGCATGGTCTTTAGCTCCACTGTGCCATAGCCTGCTGGCAAACCCTGGAAGGCAGCGGGGAGATCCCTGACTGTCTCCACCAGCCTGCAGTCCAGATGCAGCTCCATCCCGCCTGGCCCCTGCTGCTGCTGCTGCTGCTGCTGCAGCCCCCTGAGGTGGAACAGCAGTCGGTGTTGCTGGCCATCTGCCAGCACCAGGTTGTTGAACGTGACAGAGGCCATCCTCTTGTCACTCCTCAAGTAGCGTAACACGGCTTTAAGAGGACACGGCATGGAAGGGGAAGAAAGAAGAAGAGGTAATGAATAGAGGAAAATTGACTGTGTTGCTGTAAAGGGTTTATGCGATGTTAAGCATTGATATTGTTTGCTATTTGTTTCTCTATCTGTGCTTGGATTGCGTCTTAGCACATAGCAACAGCAGCGTCATTACTTGTGTAGCTATTTGGCCACAACCAAAGTAGCTTGGGGCACAAACTCAGTACAGTTCATTATGTGGGGGCAAACACTGTCTACTGGATTTCAGGTCTGTCTGCAGAGTCTTTAACCCTTATCACGTTTAATCCATTTTTAATATGAAGACATTGATTGGCGTAGCTTTAAACAACCAGCGCCTCTTTGATGTCCTCCTACCTCGGTTGAGCTTCCCCATCACTGTGAACTCAAAGTACTTGCTGTTGTCCCTGGGGTTGTACAGGCCAAACACAGTGGTTCCGGTCTTGGGCTGCAACTTGAAGGAGGTTAGGATGAAAGCCTCGTTCACCCCTTGCCCGGTCAGGCCCCCCTGCAGCAGGTCTGGCAGGCAGTCGGGTGAGGTGAGCAGATCGTAGACTGTTGAGACAGATAGGAAGGCAGGGAAACGGGAAAGCACATGAGTAATGGATGATGAGACATGAATATTTACAACCCGCAGCGGCGCTCTGATCCGAGAGTAAACACATTCCGAGTCGACAAGAAGAAGATGATGATGTTGACCCAGCATTAGATGCTCTCGCAAGACGCCGCGTCAATCAGTCAGCGCAAACTTGGCAGGCTGGGTCGGCTCAGGCAAATCAAAAGGAGGCGGATTTGTAAGTAAACAGCATACAGTGACTTTAGATGCGTGCTGTTTTTATGATCTTCTCTTAGTTCTGTTTTAAAACTGTTTGAATTATAAAATGAGATGGAGCTTCCGCTTGCAGACAAAAGCACAGCGAAATTTAGACGTTCTGACTCGACTGACAGGCAATTTAAAAGTAAAAAGCCAGAGAGGAGCAGAACACTGGTGCTCATGGTCAGAGTCTCCTTTTAATAAAGTGGCTTGGGAGCTGGGCAAACCACAAGAGGATGTGCATTGAATCTCTAGTCCCGCATCTGCACCATCGTGAATACACAAGTACCACTGAAGCGGTACGCACGGCCCTCTGTCGTGAGGGAGCAGAAATTGCTCCCAAATGCTTCCGCCGACTGTTGTCAGCCAAGATTGCCCCAGATGAGATCTCTCGCTCTTTCTTTTATCTCTCTCCTCTGCCTGGAGTCCCTTGTGTTTTGTCAGACACAACACAGAGCCTTTAAATACGTGCGCAGATAAGTGGGACTAAGCCACCGAAATGCCTGCTTGCATCGTGCTGTCAACACTACTTCCACTAAAAACGTAAAGCTTTCCGAATCCTTTGTGTTTGGCTTTTATCGAGATAAGAACTTTTTAGTATATTTTAAAAAAATGAAAAGAGAACAAAGGAAGCTCGATGTGTGCATTGTGTCTTTAATGTATAACACTACAAAGGCATCCACACACGAAGCGCACAGTCCTGCTTTTCATAAGTCTTCTGGACAGAGGGCTTCGCAGGGTCAGGGCTGTCTTACACAAGAGACCCCGAGAAAGTGCCTCACTTCACCCCCCGATTAACCTCGGATTTCAAGCTTCATAAAACTAGTTCAGCTGAAAGCCATAAAGGAAAACAGTGTCTTGACCTTTCCTTAACACCAGCATATAAATCTTTCACGGTGCGATTACTGTAAAGAGTGCAAATGGCTGGCATTCCTTGTTTTAGCATTTCAGCACATGCTTCGCACTCGAGCATTTATGTGTGGCGAGCTTAAATTTATCGCATCGCATTTAAAGGCCAGCCATAACAGCGATGAAGGAATTACGTCACCAACATCGTAGTGTATAGAACAGAAGAAGCAAAGTCACAGTTAGCCAAGGGTCATCTAGCTACCTAGGACCAAAACCATGATATTCAAACAATATTAGGCTTTTATGTGCATTTTTAGACATTTTTTAAACATCACATGACATATTGTCACTTTTAAGATGTGTAAGTGTTTACAAATGTAACTACACGTGCACTCTTACTTTACTTCTAACACTAGCTTTCCTTGTGGTTTCCATTAAGTCTTGAATAAACTTGAGTAAAAACTAAACTAAGTATAAACTAAGTAAAAACGTGCTTTCAGTATTTCTCTTGCTATTTTTGCATTGCTGTATGTGTTTTTAATTGAAACGTGCTTAGTAAATGGGATTTACTTGTTAATACCCTTTAACATTACAGTGCGATAATGTTAGCAGCAGATCACATGGTCTGTGGTGACACGGGGAGTTGTCATAAACCCAGAAACCCACTGCACTGATGTCGCAGCTTCAAACAAGAACAAAGCACAAATTGAGCAATGTCCAAAAGCTTTTTCCCCCGACTGTAAACACAGAGCAGTTTCTGTAATGTGTATTTCTCCAGGAGACCATCATGATTCTGCGCTAACACTGTGTCTATTCTTAAAAAGTGAAACTAAATAAACTGGATGAAATATATTCTGTCACGCAGCCTACGTGAATCAATGAATCAGCTAGCTGTGTGTACATTTACAGAAAGATATATTCATGTAAACACAGAAACTCTATTTGTTATTGTCATTATCGCTGATTTAGGTTACGTTTACTTTCAGCTTTGTGCTTAGATCCACGCTGACATTTGATTTGTAAGCGGAAGAAAAATGAACGGAAAAAAGTTGCTGGCTTTGACTTTCTGCCACCTGTTATTATTAATCCCTCCTCTTTTCTATAGTGTGTCTTTTGTCCTGTCCCCCTCCTCTCAACCCCAACTAGTTGTGGTGGACTCCTTATTGGTTTGTGCCACAGGTTTCTTCCTGTTAAAAGGGAGTTTCTCCTTTCCACTGTTGCCAGTTACTTGCATGTAGAGGGTCATTTGATTGTTTTCTCTCTATTAATGTAAGGTTGTTGTTTTTTTTACAATATAATGGACCTTGAGGTGACTGTTGTTGTGATTCAGTGCTATATAAGTAAAAACTGAATTGAACTGAACTTGTCAGCTGAGTTAAACAGTGAGTTAAGACTCACCATAAGCTCTGCAAAGACAAGCAGAGCTGGATATTCCCCCCTTTTACCTTGTTTTAAAGTTTGATACAGCTTGGCCTGAAGGATGCCCCAAGGAGAGAGAGTCCGCTTTAAACTTCAGTAATATCAGCTCTCAGTGAAGCCATCCTTGAGATGTTAATATTAATCAATAACATAGATAACGCTTACGGAATGTAATTTTTTGAGCACCTAAAATCAGACTTGGCTGGTTTAAATGGATCTCATTCCTTGTTTTGTGGTCACGCAGACAATGAGCCTGAGAAATGATAGATGACGAACTCCATTAATCTGGACTTGTTTTATACATACCATCAGGCGCCTATTTGCCAAAAGACTCCAGGGATTAATGGGCATTTGAAAGGTACGCCATCAATCACCTGGTGGGGTTTGCAAGAAGGGCGATAAACTCTAAACGCCAACATTTCTATGCGTCGTCTGCAGCCCCGCGTTTGTGTGTGACCTTGAATAAATGCGGGCGCGTGCGTGTGTGACTGCAAGCGCGTGTCAGACAGTGTGAGAGAGAAGAGAGTCTTGAACTTCAATACTGCGCCCAGATCATCTCTGATTATTCCCATGTGTGTGACCCAGCTGGGACTTTTAAATTAAAACGAGCCAGAAAGCTGAATCTCCCGAGCCGAAGTAATCAAGCAGATCCGGCTAGATGGATATCAAAATCAGGATGTCTTTACTTCAGCGGAAAGATGGTGGGATTTAATACTCAAACTTTTGTCTACTTTTATTATTTTTTTTCTTATCTTTGCCTGCTTCCTGTCAGAAACACACGCCCCCAGCCCAAATAAAAGCATTTGACTGCCCCATATCTTCTACAACTGACAGGGATATTTAGCATTTTATTCGCACCTCAGTGAGTATCACACACATTGTCTGATCTTTTTGTGTTTGGGCCTGAATATCATATTCTCTTTCACAGTGTCTGCTTCATCCATAATGCATTAAAACTCATACATAAGTGTGTTAAAATACTGAGTGGTGGAGCCATTAAATCTTTTTTGACAGCTAATGAAAATGGAAGATTACATTGCAGGCAGGGTGTCAGAAATAAAAAAGAAATAAAAGAAACCTCAAAGACATCATTCCTTATGTGTGTTTGTGTAAACCTAAAAAAAAAGATGTTTTTCCACTTCTTGATTTTTTATCATCCCAAGCAGCAACCAAATAATCCAAATTAAAAAAAAAATGCAGTGACATTTAAATAACTGGCATGAAAAGCGACTTAAAACACAAAAAAAGAAAAAAAAGACACTCACCCAAAGCCTGTGCTTCCACGTGTAAGCACATTTTTAATAGCAGCTGCAAGGCCAGTATGAGGGCCATCCACACGCTCATTTTGTCCTTCCAACTGGTCCCAGATCTGCAGTTTTCTTTGTAGCTACTTATCTGTGTCTGAAACACCAGCAGTTTCCCCCGTTGAGGCGTGTCTGTGTACTTGTCTTCCTTTCTGAATCAAAAATGAGGCAAAACTGTCATGTTAAGCCTAATAGAGGGTGCTGACTGCTTTTATGTGTGTGTGTGTGTGTGTGTGTGAGAGAGAGAGAGAGAGAGTGTGAAGAGGGATTGTAGGAGTCTTATTGAGGGAGGAGCAACAGGGCCAGAACCTGCTTTTAAAACCTTCCTCAGGCGGCCCCATGCAGAGAAGGAGTGACCTGGGAAAACTCTTTGCATTGGCTCCTGCTGGCTGCTACCAATTCCCACAGGCGCTTTCACAAATCTGCTGTACACGGTTTGCTCCCTTTAGAGTCTAGGAACCCACGTTTGGCCACCAAAAACACGTTTCAAACCAGACCGAAGTCAGAATATTTTTAGACTCTTGAGTTCAAGCTTGGGGTGAAGTGAATTTCTGAAAATGTGTTTCCTACTTCCAGCAAACAGACTTCTAGTATTTATTAACCCTCTGCCTGAAAAAAATAAAAGACATATATATATTTTTTTACTTTCCTTGCAGGGATCAGATGTAACACCTTTCCCATCTGCCCCTTGTTGCCACTTCCATCCCTTGGCAAGGTCAGGAAACAAGCGCTCTGTTGCTTGTGCCTTAACAAGCTGCGTTAAGCGGCCAGTAGAGCTTCAGACAGGCTGCTGGCTCACATGGCCTCCGGGTCGTCAGCATGTCTGGCACCGCGTGACCGGCCACAGTTGGTAGAGGTGAGGAAGCTCAGGTCAGACTGATGCTTTGTTTGTTTTTCCCTCTTTCCTTCCCTCTTCCATTTTATGTTTTTAAGTCAGTTCCTCCAGCCTAATTCCATGTTACCACAGAACCTGTATTAATGTTGTTGTACTCTTTCAAGTCTTAGTGGCTACAAGATGGTGTTCCCACTTAAAAGCATAAACACGAGTACCTATAGCAACAAACAGCACCAAATGAGTCACAGTTTCCATACGCCAATACAGGTGCTCCTTGTGGTTAGCCAGAATACAGCCGCACTGTTTTTTGGGTTTTTTTCCTGCTTGTGAACTGTTACAGATTCCATTCAGTCAGCAACAGGGCGCTCAGAGTTTTATCTGTCCTCTGATTGGTTTTTAGAATGATGCTTTACAGGCGTTCTAGATGACAGAAAGCCCCACAGACCTCCATGCGTGGTCGGCAGCCCAAGCCAGGAGCCCAACAGACCACATCAGTTTGCTGGAGGCCCTGGACTGACTCACATCATGGTGCGGTTGATGAGGTCAGACAGTGAGCGCTGCAGTTGGCTCAGAGATAAAACTAAAGCCCAAATGTGTCTGACACCATCGCCTGACTATTTTTATTTGTGATATCGATACAACCAAATCCTGAGACCCTCATACCCACACTCATAACTCAACTTACATGGCGTGTAACAGACACTAAAGATTACAACACTGCTGTAACTCCAAAAACAACAAAACGTACTGTGTTACCAATAAGTACCACGTAGCCGACTTGAAGTTACGGCTTTACGGAACATAAAACGACACTGAGAGCTGTTCCCTCGCTCAGAGGAGGTCTGACAATTCACATTTTTAAAAACCTTTTAACTGAAAACAAAAACAAGACAATAAGGTCAGAAACAAGAGTGATTAAATGTACATAATAGGAGTCAGGCGAGGCATTAATAGCAAAGCAAAAGAAGATGTTTTATTGTAGGCCAAAGAGGAAAAATGAAGGAACTTGCATAGCCTGCAGATATTTTATGATCAGAATTAATTTTAATCAGATTCACCTTTTATGTTTTTTATTAAGGTTCTTTTTTTTTTTTTTTTTTTTTATTAAACTCAACATTTTTCTTAACTCATAATGAACTGGTTTGTTGTTCTGTCACACTAGAGTAAAAACTGGATGCCTGCCCCTTCCTGAGCCTGGTTCTGTCACAGGTTTCTTCCTGTTAAAAGGTAGTTTTTCCTTCCCACTGTCACCAAGTGTTGCTCCTAGGGGCTCATCTGTGTGACTGCAGGGTCTTTGTATTACAATATAAAGCACCTTGACATAATTGTTGTTGTATTTGGTGCTATATAAATAAAATAAAGTTGAAATGAATCAACTACATTGATTTTTTTCGATCTTGATGACTGATTGCAAATATCTGCAGCGAGAGGTATTCAACAGCCTCAAACTTCGGGCAGATACTTTTATTCATATGCTGGTTGTACAGATCACCTGGTGGGAGGTAACCTGTCTCCAAACAATGGCAGTCTGACGCTGACTTAATGCAATCATTCTCGGAGAGATTGCCAACACGTTGCAATTGATCTGAGTCAGTTTGGAGCTTGTCTGCAATGTAACTCTTTGCAATAGCAGAACTGAACAAGTGGTTGCCAGCTGGTTGTATTCTGATGTAGTGTTATATGTTTTTCTGTAGTTGAACTGTTGTTCTGGAGCAACTACATCGCTCCTTTTGTGGAAGATGTAGAAAAATGCACTTATTTCACATTTCTATTTAAGGTGAATTTCTGTATATGTACATGGCAACAGATTTGTGATTTTTCACTGATTTCACGGTTAATCGCTGTATTATCACAAACATTGCCACCTTAACCCCATTCATTTGTAGGCTGACAGCAGGCTGACTTTGTTTTGTTGACATCCTGACGCACAAAAGTCGCTTTGAACATGGCAGCTGACTGCTAAAGGTCACACACCTGGTCCCTGTTTTCGAAGGAACCATTTCAAAGCCATCGTGTATCCGAATAATCCGAATAATATTGGTCGTGTCGCAGTATCCAACCACTGGTTCCCCCATTGTGTCTATAGCATTATTTTTGTAAACAGGAGACGTAATTGCTGTTTTCCTTCCTCTGGTGTGAGATCAAGCCGTTTGGATTGTGCAGAAGTTTGTGTGTGTGTGTGTGTGCGTGTGTGTGTGTGTGTGTGTTTGTAACTTTTCACTGCAGTTTTGAATCATATTATTCACACAGCACACACAAGAAAATCCTGTACATTTACTAAGTTTATCTGGTCAATGTGACATTTTCTGGCATAACTGAAATGATTTACAGGTACGGACTTTGGGGGAAGTGTTTTTTTTATGTCAGGGAAACTACACTATTAAAGAAAATAATAATTACACACATCCTCACAAGAAACTCTTTCATAAAACGACTTACATCAGGAGGTCTGAAGAACGGACAGACTTTTACAGACACAGCTGGAGGTGACCATAAGTCTCCTTGCTACTGCGCTGAGTGGTTAAGGGCTCATTACGCTGTAGGATGCAGAGCCTTACAAGCACTGCACTGTCTTACCTGATGAAGTTATGTAACAGCAGCCAGTCAGCAAGTCACAGGGGTCTGAGCCAACACCTCATTAAATCGGCCGCTTCTATCGAAACCTCACTCCAGTCTGGTGGAGAGGACTCACTCCAAACCCGAAATTACAGCATTAAATTGCCTGAATTTTTGGTGTTAGGCAGACTGTAGCTCTGAACTCAAGGCAGAGGCCTAATAAATGGACCCACATCCTGCAGCGTATTTAGTCTGCAAATTCTTGAGCCAAATTGGTGTGTCATGGTGGATAACGCCGCCGAGTTTCCTGGAATCGTCTAACACAACGCAGAGGGCATGAATACAAATTATACATCAACTGTTGTAGAGGTAATATGGGACAAAAAAATGTGTAGAAATGAGGCAAAGCTTATTACTGTTGTAGATCCAATTAGTACCTGGCCTTGAGGTATTCGAGCTGAAGTTGGACTTGTCTAAAACTTAGAAATAACAGAATACCGATTAAACTGTTGCTGTATTTTTCCTCTTTACTTTTATTTACCTGACCAAATTGCTCAACTTCATATCCCTGTAAAATCGCTCAAGGCAGCATCAGTTACGGACACTGTAACATGAACCTGCCCTTGTTGGAAAAACATAGCTATTATGATAGAAGATTGATGAAAGGTGCACAAAGATATTCTCCGTGCAGTGAGGGAACATACCGTTTTTAAAACAACAATGTGGCTCCAGTGCCTCGCTAGATTACTCAGTATTATGCAAGGGTATTAATGAAAGCCCCCGCAAAGTCAGCGTTAGAAGTTATGGTTGATGGTTTTGCCATGTGTAAACTGTGAGTTCATTCTCGGATCATTTCAGACTATACAGCTGCTCTTTCAGTCACTCGCACCAGCTGGATGCGTTCAGACTCATTCACTCCAACTGAGTGGATGTTTCGCCTACACCTACACACCTCACTCTGTAGATGGAGACTGCTGTAAATCACTGCTTTAGTTTCTCGACACCCAGCCAGCTAGGCAGTGCATTTTCCTTTCTTTCTGTTTTTCACACAAACAACCCTGATGCAACCTTTTTCTGTTTTTCTGACAGTTTTTGACTGTTTATTTTTAGCCATGCTAGCAGCACAACTTTAAAAAGCATTACCTTTGCCTCGGTTCAGACATCTCACTGAGTACCGGATGGACTGCCATGAAAACTGGTACAGACATTTATGTTCGCCAGAGGAGGAATTTTACAGACTTTGATGAGCCTCTAACTTTTTGTCCTGTGCTACCAAGTTTTACATCGATTGGACGAGGGCACACTTTTCAAAGTGTGCTCATTTGGAGTAGCTCATTACAGACTGAGTGGTGTCATCTAATGCAAAAGCAAAGGAGTGTTTTGTGAAAATACTGGGACTACAAA
Source organism: Oreochromis niloticus (assembly GCF_001858045.2). Lineage (NCBI taxonomy): Eukaryota > Metazoa > Chordata > Actinopteri > Cichliformes > Cichlidae > Oreochromis > Oreochromis niloticus. The sequence goes on from NC_031972.2 coordinate 16,865,210, forward strand.
ACACATGTATGGTATTATCAATGGTATTTCCCTGTTTATCTATCTATACATAAAGTCTCATTTTAGCTAGCTAAGCAGAGTTAGCTTAGCTGACATAACCCCATAACCTCACTACAAGACTGACTATTGTTAACCGAAACCTTAGGCGCTATTTTATTGCTAATGAAATCCTTTCTATTCCAATTTTTAATACACTTAAAGTGTTTTAGTCTTTTGAACACCAAGTGAACCAACACTGAAAAAAAAATTGTTCAAATTACCCAACAAATCACCGAATGAATGAAAGAAACGTTTTTAGTCCCCTGTACTTTATATTAGTACAGTAATACTAAATAAAAATTAGGAAATGCAAATGGATTAAAGATTAATAGGCAAGTTTTCTTACTTGGTATGCATTAATTGCCAGAAGGACTATTCTAAATATTTCAGACACTGTGGATCCACACAACCATCTCATGAGTTCACAGAGAATGGTCAGAGAAAGAGAAAATATCCAGTGAGTGGAGTCTCCACTTAACTTGGGAGAAAATGACTTTTTGATGACAGAGGTCAGAGGACGAGATGATAGGAAGGCAACTCAAATTTATACTTCTTACTGTTAAGGTATACAGAAAAGCATCTCTGAAGGCAGAACACAATAAACCTTGAAGCAGATGGGCTACAGAGGCAGAAAATTACACCAGGTGCCATTCCTGTCAGCTAAATCAAGAAACCGAGGCTGAAATTTGCACAGGCTCACCAAAACTGAACAAGAGAAGAATTTTAAAATGTTGGCCAATAACTTCAGATTGCTGTTGGTGGTGTAATGATGTGGGGGCCTGTTAGTACCACCTATTATTTAAACACCACAGCCTACCTGAATATTGTTGTTGACCGTGTCATCAGTGCATTCGTCTTCTGATGGCTCCTTCCAGCAGGACAACCAGCTATGTCACAAAGTAGAAATTATTTCTTTGGGATGTGGTGGAACGGGTGAGTGGCATAATAGGTGTGCAACTGTTTCCAGCACCTTCTCTGTGCCAGGAAGATTTAAGGCAGTTCTGAAGGCAAACGGGGTCGGACCCCATATTAGTAAGGTGTAACTAATAAAGTGTCCTATGAGTGCACTTTACAGTTACATCAGTGGCTGTCAATTATTAAATTATGTATAAATTATGTATTTGTTCCACTACATGGGAGATAAAGCTACCCTCTTACTGGTGCAACAAGTCATTTTAGCATCACTGCCATTACACACAGTACCCCCTCACTTTCATGTGTCCATATTCAAAAACAATGTTCTGCTAACAGTTTTGTTCCTAATTTACTACCTTAAAAAATTACAAATAATACTTAAGCTTGTAATGGAAACAGTATCTTAGCCCACTCTGCATCTACCCTTAGCTAGCTAAAGAGAAACTTTTAAAACATGTAGCTTGCTGCTAGAATGAATAGTTTTGCAATTGTAACACATGAAAAAATGAAATGAAATGAAAAGACCCAAAGAGACATGGCAATGAACTTATGCTTACTTACCAAATTCAGAAACATTTGAAAAGCTTTCAGTAAAGAGCACTTGTCAGATCCTCCAGAGTGAAAAAATGCTGCTTTTGTGTAAATGAAACCAGCAGAGCCCTATTTGGCTTTACAAATCTTTATCTTAGTACATTTGACTGAGTGAAAGTGAACTTGTTATAGACTGGGGCAGTACACTGATTAATATGTGTAGACTTAACACAAGAAATAAGGATGATTAAATATTTACCATCTAAAAGGAGCCAGAATTTTTTTTCTTTTTCTTTTTTTCGAGTGTGTGATCTCAGACAGGGGCACTCTGTGTGAAGTAAAGCCTTATTTATTTTGCATTCAGTATTATTTTCCAAAGCTTAAGTTGTCACTAATGTTCCTCAGCTTTGTGTGTAAGGATGCACTCGATGAACCGAGTATGTGTGTGTGTGTTTTGTCTGCTATTTTACAAAGTCAGAGCAAAGCCAACCATTGCCAAATACATAAAAAAAGACACTCTGCCTTTAACAATATTTGCTTTGTTCACAATATAGACAGCAGGACAACAGACACCAGTCACTAGTGTCCAACGTAACTTCACATACTTAACTTAAAATCTGAGATTGCAGTAAATAAGTTGTTTTAGCCGAAATATGAGAACTGCATGTCCAGACAAACTGAGTCCTGCACTAGAGCAATACAGCAGCAACACATGGGCCGAGGGTGAGGTAGAAACAACACTAGCAGGACAGACAACCAAAGAATTCTTCTCCTTTAAATCAAAAATCTGAATCAAGCTGTAGCTCTCGTGCAGAGGATTATGCTTTAAATATCAAGATAAGAACATGTTTTTGGAGAGTTTGTCCTGCAAGGCAATCACTGGTGGAGGATTGCGGTCAGGAGAAGGTTCCATTTTCACCTCCGAACAGCTGGTGAATCTCAGCAAATTAAAGGCTAACGGTCAACACAGACCCATTTGATGTCAGCAAGATTTATGGGAAAGGGAATTTTTAAAGATATTTGATCATCCAGCAAGCTGTTCTGAGGAAGCTTATACTGGAGGCACACATCTTAATCCACCTATCCTAATCTTCTACTCAACTCAGCAGTTCTTCATAGCAAAACACGAACAGGACGGTTCTCTTGGCATGTCAGGACAACGCACGTGTACACTTAAAAATTGAGTTGGTTTGTTTACACAGCATGAACAGTGACACATTGTGCTTCACTTAGTCTTATTCCGGGTGCTCTCATCTAATCCTTCACACATCTGGTGCACGGAGACCAAGCGTGTCTGGGCTAGAAAGGTCCATCTTGCTGTGGGAAAGAAAAAAAGCACTTGAGTGGAGAGCACACTGGGTTCAGTTCATGTCCACACCCGGGCCGCGCTCACCTGGTTTGATTGAGCGCTGCACGGAGGAAAGAAGGGTGCACACATGAGGTGGAGAGGGAAGCCAGCACATGGAAGCAATTACTGCCTCTTCCTGGTGTGCAATCTGGCCCAGCAGATACGAGCACAAGGCAAACACGTGTGTTTGGGCACATGACAGGTAGAAAGAAAACAAATTCTTCTCGCACACAAAAGAGCTTCTTTCACTCACCCTGTTCCACCTCGAACGCTTGTCACATTTCAGGCTTATTAGACAAATTGCTTCTATTTGCTCAAGAGTGACAGGAAGAATGGAAAAATGCATAAAACCCAAAACAAAAACGTCAATGCATTCATCGTGCCTACTGAATGCCAAATTACATCTGAAGAGAGACGCAGCGACCCCCCCCCTACAAACACTCAGTGAAGCAAATATCAAATATTGGAGATGAATGTGTTTATTCCACATGAGTGTAACTATTTAAGCCCACACAATGCAAACAGAGAAAAAGGTTTTTCATTCCTGTGTGGGAGTGTTCGCGGGTCCGGTGAGCTGTGTGCGGTTATGTGTCTGCTATTTGACTACGTCATTGTGTTTTGTGGAATTATAACCTACTGTCCCTCATTATGAGTGGCGCACGAGGGGGAAGTGGGCCACATGTGGTAAAGCGATGTTACTTGAGATGGAGGCTCAAATTAGTGACCTTGTTTTAAAGTTAAGGCGCAGACGCCGTGCCAGTTCAACTGGATTCTTTTGTTGTGTCCAAACTCTTCGAAACTGGACTCTCTATTTCCTGTCTAGCTGTATAGGAGCGGGGATATAATGGATTTCCCAGAAAGACAGATGTCTGATCTCTGAAGTGTGGTCCAGGAAATGAACAGATTTCTCCCACATTCTGTCTGGGCCTCAGTCTCCTTTCACTTCAAGAACAGGATTTGGATTTTCTTTCGTAACACCAAAAGCTCAAAGTCATATCTATCACCTTATTCAACATAAATCTCATTGTCTATTAATATCTTTAAGGAAACGATGTGGGGGGAAATGGTGATTTTTATTTTACTTTTTTGATAGTAGTTGTAATTGTTACCATCTTGAGGGAGGATATTACAGGGCTGACAGATCTTAACGCAGTCCTCTCCTATAAAGAAGCCATGGAGGATCACATGGAGGATGAAGCTGTGTGGGAACACGGTGATTTACAACAGCCAGTGCCACCTGTGGCTGCTTGTTTGTCCAAAGCACAAGATAAACGGCTTAGGGGGTTGAACCAGGGACAATCCACAGGACTAAATTAACAGTCCAAAGAACAGTTCAGGTCTGCCACTTCTCTGATTTTCTTCTTTTCACAGAGTTTTGTATCGTTTGATGTCATCTGACAAGGCAAGAAACAATTATGTGGGTTGCAAAGGAGCCAATAGTTTAGAAGCATTATCTAAATCTCTCCCACCCTGAGGGACATGCTCTTGGTCAGTCACCCACATAGGTTCATACTGACATATACACATAATAAGATTTTGTGCAGACATGGATGTATTTTGTGTTACTTTGTGTTAAAGTATTTCGCCTTTTTACTCTACTGCATTTTGTTTACTTTAATTTCAGATTAAAATATAGACCTCTTGGTTTCTGAGCTCACAGGCCAGGAGGTTATTGGAGAGAATCTGCCATGTGTTTTCCCCATCTTCTCTCCAGCGTCCTGTCTCAAAAAAGACCCCCCCAAAACAGAAACCTACCAATAAAATACACCAAACTGTGTTATCTGTTTAAGATTTTACTGATCTTATGGGTAGAAGAGATAAAGAAGGCACCGTGATGGAAGAACAGGAAGAAACAGAGATTCTGGATTCATCCAATCTTCAGAAGAAGACCTCAGCAGGGAGAATCTGATTGTGTGATCCAGCAGTCGGAGCTGTATCACGGACGCTTTATATATATTTTCGGATGTCAGTGGGGGCAGTTTGAGTTCTTGTTAGCAGAGTTGGGACCACATCTGAGGAAGCAGTGAAATCATTTCAGAGAGTCAATTGACCCGGAGCAGCGTCTAGCTGTTTGTCTGAGGTATTGTACCAGTTCCACTAGTATTTCACTTGTTGCCAAATCCAGTGATTGGGCTCTTAGATCTGGTTATTTGGATCCAAAAGATAGGAAAACTTGAGCTTGGTTTTAAAAAAAAAAAAGTAACAAATTCGTCAGATGAAATTACGTGGTCACTGTTAAAAGCTGCAATTAGAATACGTTAAAAAATATTTTTGACCCAAGTAATATTAGCCGATTTTACGTGTCTGGTGTGTAAAGGCCTTTAGGGTTAGCACCTATGATCATTTAGACCTCAGATGGTGACACAGCTATGGCAGCATAGTGACCACGCCCCTAATGATGCTAAATTTAGACCTTAATACAATTTAGAGAATTGTAATAGGAACAATCGGACCCTTCTACAGTTGTCATGAATGAAAGTATCAGCTCTACAGACTGAACAGTTTTGGTGCACATCTGACTTACCTTTTGAGGTTGTTGCTTGAGCGGTAATTTGGTTACATTCACAATACACGTGGCAGTAAGCAATAGCCTTCAACCACTGGGAGCCTTTGCAAGCTCTATTGTAATGTTTTTTTGCATGAATAATTTCAGCCCAAATTATAATTTGCTGTTGTGAAATGAGCTCTTTTCATAGTAAATATTATTACTTGCTGCTAATGTATTAAGTACAGCTATATTCATTTACCACGATGGATAGAACAAAAAATTCAGCTTGCTTTTCTATTTATACAAGCCCCAACACACTTGAATTACTATGTTGTGTGACAAATTCATTTATGTCAAAGATGATGAATGGGCATTTCCCGAGCACGTGCATCCACCTCGTTCATGAACTAAGTGTTTCCTTTTGCGCTGTTGAGTAAAACTGGTGCCAAAACATGCACCAGTAACTACCCATAGATTGCTTGGGCGTGTTATGTGTTGGGGTCTGTGAATGGAAACCAGGTGCTCTTGTGCTCTGCCAAAGCGGGCCTGTTGATGCATCGTCAGCTTGGTGTGTCTAGAAGTCGCTTGCTGTGCTCATTAGCTCAGCAGGACCCCTCACATCAAACGTTCCGCTAATGGCTGATAAAGTCATTGGGCTTGGTCATGCAGGACAGACAACAAATGGGGCACGTTTATGTCCAAGGCAACCGTGCAAAACCCCGGTGGCTTCTCAGTCACAGCCCCACCCCGCCATTCAAAATCCAAGCCAGCTATTTTCACGACATGTTAAGAGGAAACGGCGTTTTAGTTTACGGGAAGGCAATAAAATGTCAAATCCTAGACGGGTCAAAGCAGCAACTTGTTAAAAAAAAATAGGGAAGAGGGTGACTTATGTGAGGTAAGAATGACAAAGGCAGATGTCATAAGGCTTCTGGAAGCTTTCGGTTAGACAAGAGAAAGAGTGCTCACTGGGGAACAATGTGCTTAAGGAGCACCGGTGACATACACACCAAAGAGCTCATCAGGACAAACAAACAAAGTCATTAGCAGTGATTTACCTCATATGGAAACAGGAATCAATTTTAAACAGATGCTGCGGTTCATTTGCAGGTTGTTAACATCACAGTAGGTTTTAAAAGTCTTTTTTCTGTTGTTGTTGTTGCTGCTGTTGTCTCTGCATGCCTGCAAATAATCTCCAGACTACCAAAGCGTAGAAACGTACACATACAGTGGCCAACGCTTACTTCAGCACATCTCTGTGCTTTGCTGGCTGAAAATTCTTCACTTTCCCCACATGTATTAAAAAAGACGATTATGTGTACAATACATGCTGTCAGGGTGAGCACGGAGGAGAGGAATAAAAGACCCGAGAGACACATTAAGGTTTGGAGGAGTGAAGTTTAATGGGATCGTGATTGCCTTTGTCGGAGGTCAAATATTTAATGGGTTTACGGGACAAAAAGCACAACCAGAGCCTCTCCTACATTCACTCAGCCAACTAGAAGTCCCTACATTAGATTCACCATCAGGGCAGACCAAAAAAACAAAAAAGAACCGCTTTAAGCAGCTCAGTCTTACAGAGGATCATTACTTCTGACAAATGACAGACATTTTACTTTTTCAAAGGTTGGGTGAATGGGTATCGCACATTATCCTTTTCATTTTGTCGGAACACACCGTTCCCAACAAACCGTTTTCATCTCCTCCCATCAAAGGGATTTATTATTCTAGCTGAGTAGAATTCTCTTTCCTTCTCCTCTTTTGTGTCAGGAAAACTACCCCCCCCCCTCTGATTACACTCCCGATTAGCTGGTTGAGATCAGTGTTACTTTGCGGGAAAGTAAAAGTGACCTCAGTCTGACTCACTGGTCGGCAGCCATCTGCTCCCAGGGCCCTATGAAATGCACAGACAACAAAGAGGCTGACAGAAAAGACAGAGTACTGCTGGATAGATAGAGAGACAGGTACAGACAGGCAAGGTCCTATTTTAGCCCCATGACAAAGGAAGGAGGCAAATTAGTGCATTAGAGGGGGTGGACTTTGACCTTATTGGCCAGACTGTTAGCAAATAGGGGCACTGGCGTATAGTTGCTGTCACAGCGTACTGGTGGTGGATGCAGCCAATCGCTTTCCTATGTAGATCCTAAAAAGGAAAAAAGAACAGGAATTAATGATTGATCCTTTGCTATAGCCCTTGGACCCCAGTCACAGAGGCGGAGAGACTGGTTAGCAAGCACTTCGCAACTGCTGACCATGAGGATAAAATATGTATTCCCCAACATGTTGGAAAGTGATTGGGGGAAATTGCAGAATACTGCTAGGTAAATTTGGTTGCAAAGAAAAAACCTCCCTGTGATTGCTTTGGTTGCTAACATATTGTATTTTGCATGTAAGATGCCGACTTGTCTGCAAACATTTGCTAACTAACCAATCAGCAACAGTGGAACTGCAAAAACTGTGACAGAAAGGGACAGAGACCTTTAAAAAAAAAAAAAAAATGTGCCTTTTGAAACATTTTGGTTTCAGCAAAAGAGAAAAATGGTTCTTTGAAAGTTATTTGTTTCCAGTTTGCGTCACATTGTTTCAGTGTGTGCAGACAAATCAGCATCTTCCATGCAAACTACAGGAGACCACAGTAATCTGCTAGCAACCAAAGCAATCACAGAGAGGTTTTGGTGCAGCATCCTCTTTGTGACTAAATTTACCTAGTAACCCACAAACCAACCAGCTGTAGTATACATATTTTACCCTCCCGAACAGAGGTTGGCAGGGGGTTGCTGACGGGGCTCTATGCCTGCGTGACTGAAGCCTTACTTCAAATCTTAACAGCCATAATTAGTGCTTGTAGACCTTTCAAGTTTGAGATTTTCATAGTTTATGCATTCTGTGTTTTTTTTTCTCATTTTGATTTTAGCATACTAGCTGTCGCCATCTTCGTTTTTTGACACCAGATGTAATGAATATAAAATGAGTGAAGGCTATAAGAAACTAAGGACACTGCATTATCATAAGGTAGCGACTTGTCAGTGAAAAGGTAGACCCTCCCTACCGTTAACTTGCAGCTAAGTCTCAAGCTAGTTTTTCTTACATCTTCAGCCTCAGCTGCACATCAGCAACCTCATTTTAAAACCACTTAGGTGGGCACACAGGGGTCAACTCTTGGATCACTTTCTTAATTTGCACACTTTCCAAACTCTGCCAGCATGAGAAGCATCCAGTTATTTTTTCCCCAAGTATTACCAAGAATGTCAAGTTTATGTGAATGAATCTCACCCGACTCCAAGCGTGAGAAGGTGTGAAGCCAGCAGCGAGGGAACAAGAATGAGGAGAACATCGGAGGAGAAGATGCCTCTCTTCATCACCTCTGTCTTTCTGACACTGAGGGAGCTCTGCTGCTTCGGGTGCTGAAACACAAACTCTCTGCAGAGAAGGAAGAGAGAGGCGTCGGAGATAAGAGATGCGGGAGCACGGAGATTGAAAGGCGAGGGGAAAAAAAATAAAAATAAACAGAGATAATGAGAGCACAAGAGAGAAGCCTGAGAATACAAGAAAGAAACCGAGAGCCTGAGAACTGCTACCTGTCAAACAGGCTTATTTTATTGCAGGAGATTAAATGTCAAGTGCGGCAGCATAAATAAAAATGAAAGCGATTCATGTGCTTCAAAGGTATAATCCAACTGAATTAAAAAAACAAAAAAACAAAACAATGTGCTATTGAAATGTTTTGTGAGTAAAACAGGCTTTTTATAAACACACAAACGAACCAAAACAAACAAAAAAAGCTTATTTTTGTTTACTATACCGCTTCTTATACTTGTATGCATATTTAGAGGGCATGCTGCCAGGTTGACATCATGAATCTTGGCTGGTTCGTGTTACAATTCATTTTTTATAAAATGTATTATTTTTTTTAAACTAGAAAGAATCTTTTAATTATGTACCTCTGGAGGCGCGGGCCTCGAGTCACCTGCTGTCAGTCTTTAAGCCAAACTAAGCTACTTGCCTCCTGGAGTAAATCATCACAGCAGGAATAAATAACAGTAACATTCAAAGGAGCTGGGCTTACTTCGGTGGCATGTTTTCAGGTCTACTGGACCAATCCCACACCCAGTCAGTGTCCACCCGTCGCTCGCCTTCCTCCTGAACGCAACAAGAATCAGATCATGTTGAATAATTTAAAAAAATGACGTGACTTCTAGAAAAAATTGCTTTATTTTATTTCATATATTTTTTTTATGTCTTTATCTGATAAATATTAACCATGTCTCTCTGTTAAAATGAAAACCAGCACCTGTATAGTGACACAGTCACTGTCGTGCTCGCTGGTGGGTCTTGGTGAGCCGGTGGACTGTGGAGTCGCTGCCTGTGGAGGACTGTGGATTAAAAAAAACAAAAAACAAGTGAACTTGTACGAGGTGGGTGCGGTCTGGAGAAACAATCGAGCTGCAGCGTGATAATTTTACAGCCCAACAAACAAGAACAGAAAAAGTAAACACGCTGTGGAAAACAAGCAAAGTTCCTCTGAGCACAAAACAAACCTCATTACTGTGCAAATCACTTCTACACCTCACTGTGCAGCTCGCCCGCCCCAAACTCCCCAAACAAAACAAGTTCGTGCTAACAAACTGCATCATTACCTGTCTCTACTCCGCTCGCACTCTAGCTGTGCCTCTAGGAGGATCCTCTCCAGCTCCCCCTGCAGGGCGGTGGAAACGCTGTCCTGCGGCCCTGTCAGGCTCTCTCTGTGGCTCACGGCTGCAATCAGCTCCTCCAGCTCGACCCAGGAGCCTGACGAGGAAAGAGGAGGGCAAGCTGAGAGTTTGTGCTGACGTTCAGGTGTCGGTAAGACGGGGAAAAAAAACAATGCTTCTCAGTACGCCTATACTAGATTTCTAATAAGCCTAGAAGGAGTCATGATGTGGAAAGTAAACAAACAGAAGCCCTTTGAAAACTGACGCTTTCATTTTATGGAGCTTTTAACATTTATGGGCATTTTGCTGTCTTGTTTAGAATCTTACTATAATTACAACTGTACATATTTCATTCTGAAGTCTGTGTGATCCCAGAAAGGTCCAAAGTAACTGTGTTGTGCATAGTTTTACATGTGAAAAACTAATTTTTAATGTTATATGAAATGATGCAGTTACCTTTCTTTTATTTATACTTTCCATTAACATGACTTAAGTCATTTGATTACCCAACTATATTATGCAGATTACTTCAGTTTTACTGTCATAATGACATATTCAAATTATTTTTACTGCCCGTTACCCAAGTAACTGATCCTAACCTGGTTCCGAAGCATTGTCAGAGCAAATTTCACACTGCATTACTGATGCACGTTTTTAGGTCCTTCCTAGAACTCTAATCTCTTTAGCGCCGAGTGGGCAGTGAATGGACAGGTGTGTGTTGTTGTCCACTGACATGTGGAGATTTAGAAGCTGCCCCACTGATGTCCTGACATGACACCCGATGACCTCAGAATCACAGAGCTCGCGGTTGGATGGACACACGCTGAGCCCCATCCAAAAAACACACATATTATCATATGGCGTATATAAACAGTGAGAGCGAGACAGAGTGCTGAAAACATAAACTGCATATGAATGAACGGACACGGGGGCGGGGTTTGGTGATCGGGCACAGGAGCAGAAAGGGATTTACACATGCACACGCATATACACACATGCATGCTGGCGTGTTGTACGGTGTGCGCGCTCCCACAGCTAAACAGTGGGGCAGGGCTAACTCAGCCTGACAGCATGCTTGCTTACGCAAGAACTTATTTCTGTGAGAGATTAGCCATTCACCCTCTCCCTTCCTCTAGCTGTTTCTCCCTTGTCATGCTGCCCCGCATCTCTCGGACAGAGGCAGCATTTACGAAACAGCTCCCCTCATCTACCTACCAAAGTATCCTTCCTCATCTGACCTCTCTGATTGTCACTTTACCTGGTTTATGACACTTTATAACAAGAGGGGGTGGAGGCATGAGTGGGCACAGTGCTGAAGGCGATGGAAGCAAGGGATGGGGGGAAGGGAGGGCAGAGGAAACTGTGCCATTGCCCTAGTTATTTTCCTACAGAGGGGAGTTATGACGTAACAGCTGCCTTGTTGGCTGCCTTATCTATGTGATGCCACTCTGCAGCACTAAATCAGTTTCTATGGCGCAGTCCTGTACACATTCATCTGTGCCGCTGTCAAATCAGCTTTATGTAATGTGGAGCCAGGATGTGAAAAGACTCAATGAACTGCAGCACAACAGATTAATTTGTGCTCTGCTAGGATGAGAATGACTGTTTCCATTTTAGGGCCAAGAAAAAGAAACAAAAATTAGGGTGTGAGGTGCAGTTTGAAAGAGTGGCTGCAGGGCAATCAGATTATTTTTGGACAGCACGGGAGATTCAGATTTTGTTTGTCTTTCTAGAAATGAATAAAAAGTTACCATTAAAGCAGCTGCATCCTATTAATGTGGATGTAAAAATTTAAAAAAGATAAATAAAATATGAACATATTGTCACATTTATAGTTTTTAATGTATTGATACAGACAATAATTGTGATTCTTTTTACATTTAAAAATGCTGTGATAGTAACAGTCATGTAGACCCTGAAATAAAGTGGGAAAAAGAAGATCAATACCTAGCTAGCTAACTATTAATAAAATGTGAAGACATGGACTGGTACTTATATAACACCTTTCTACCCTAATCGAGTACTCAAAATGCTTTTTTACTACAACCAATCACACACAAATTCATACAAGTACTTTTACATATCTAAGCACCTTGTTTAAAATTGACACACTCACAGTCCAATGGCTTCATTGTGGACAACTCATCAACATGCGGGCTCGAGTAGTCAGGGATCGAACCACCAACCTTCCAGTTGGTAGACAACCCGCTCTACCTCCTGCCACCCCACTTTGGAGAGGACAGATACACCTTCCCTGTTAGCAACAAATGCGAGGGAAATCTGTTTATGTTTTGTGTGTGTGAAGGTAAAAAAAATGCTGGTGGATATATCGGACTATTAGATTTTGAAATTACCATCTGATTGTTTCTTGCTAAACAGGAAACTATCAGATGACATATCAGCGATGGATTTCAGTTTTTCCCTGAAATCAAATATTTGTCAAACTGATCTTTATTTATTTAGTAAACAACCGCTTGGTCCAACCTGCACATCAGTGATTTCCATACGTCACTCACTGTACAGCTCCCAATTACAGTGATCCACATGTTTTACCCAGCATCCTCTGTTCCAAGCAATGTGCAGCCAGCTAAGTGGAGCTATAAGTATCAGAAAATCTCCGCAGCTTAATTGGCTTACAGAGATACAAACAGGTGAGTCAGGGAATCCATTTACACAATGACAGTAGCAACGACAATGACAACTATAAAACTGCCTGTGCCTTGTTTCCGTCTGTGGCCTCCTCTCACACCTGCTCTCTGAGTCTGACAGGCTGTTAGTATCTTGTCTCCATTGATAAGCAGCCACGGCTGGCTAGCTCTTCATTCAAACACACTGAGGGAATGAATGTGCTCATTGCCTGAAATGTTTTGCCCACACATTGTTGACATTTGCATCGTGAAATTGGAATATAAATCGACCCGTGCGCACGCAAAATTAATTTACAGCCTGTTTAAGGTATGCAAAAAATCGGCTACAGATACGCTATTAAAAGGCAAACAGTTAACAGTGATGACGTAACAAAGAAACAACGGCCTGGTCCATGTGCCACCATCACTCACCGTAGAGTCCGTCCTCTGGCGTCTGCGAGCCGGACAGAGACATGTTTGAACGCTGGGGAGAGGCTGGAGAAAGAGCTCGGAGAGATGCTGACACTGACCCAGGAGGACAAGCAGGTGCAAAACCGGTCTCTACCCTGTACACGTTACCCCTCAGTCACTCTGCGTTGTTGTGTTGTTGTGTAGTCTAAAAATGACACCGGGCACCGACGCAGCGCTAATCCGTTCCCCGTGCCCTCCCTTCCCCGCGCGCACCCCCTCCCTCTCCGCTCTCCCACGTGTCAAGAAGGAAGAGGTAAACAAACAGACTGACTGTGCAGCTTAACATCACACATAGATGGATAGATAGTCCTGAGCACCTATTCAAACTGCACACACCATTAATGATCTGTTAGGAGCAGTTACTAGGTAATTAGTATCTATACCAACGTTGGTGTGGGTACTGGATCGATACTACAAGATAAGATTGATACTTTGTTTCTATCCTCTATGTTCAGTATGTAGCCCACTGAATTGGATTAAATTAATTCTTTTTTGGGGAAATGAAAAAAATATACCTCAAACATGCGCTATAAAAAATGTCTGAAACTTTTTGTGTACATCTATTTGATGTATTGCCAACAGAAGTATCTAAACAACAGAAGTTGACCCACAGTCCTAATATATAAAATAATAATAATCTTCTCATAAGTTGTGCCCCATTACTCTGCTCTGCATAAGTTGCCCTATTGTTAGCATTGACATGGCTATTGTTATCAGCAATTCTTGCCGTGTATTTATTGGTATCTGATTGATACCAACATTTGCAATATCGTACAGCACTAGCAATTATTTACAGGGAAAATGAACAAAAGTAAAACATTTTACGTGTTAATGACTTTAAAACAACAAATATGACATTGGCCTTGAGCACAGTTTGGGTAATGGTAAAGACCCACTGGGTGATCATTTTGTGCAAGATTCACTAAACTCTGATCGATACTGTAGGAGGAGAGCCAGTCTTGTGAACTGTGGACAGATGGACGTGGATGCAACATTGTATCAACTCAATGGGCCACAATGAGCTGAATACCCAGGACCACAGTCTGTTATGTTAACACAAAGCAAGTAGTGATTGACCTCTGGACTCAAAGTGCTTGAATAAATACTTAAACTGATGGCGATGCCAATCAGCCAGCCAACACTTGATTGTAAATGGGCAGAGGTCAACAGTCTAGTATCGTTATAAGTGGAAGTTCTACCCATGTTGGCTTTGTTGTAAATTTTTAAGATTAATGCAGCAAATTACTTTCTAGAGGGACTAAATACTGAAAGTAATGCATTACATTTTCTAAAAGTACTTTGTAGCAGATTTTTTATCAACACTTAGATACAGAAATACAGTGAAAAAGTATTCACTGTATTTTAACTAGCAATGTCTCCATTAGCAGTGAATTTAGAGTTAGACAGTACTTGACAGCATCTTGGATGCCACGGTTCTTCTGTGGATTACTTCTGCCTCTTCATGTAAGCCCACAGTGACTCCACGATGCCCAAAACGGACTCCGTGGGGATGATGCCATCTGTTGCAAAACTCCTTGCTCATCTTGTGGCTTAAATTCAGTCTCTGTCTGTATATTTGCACTCATTTATGGGACACTTTAGCTACTGTGATGGATAAACGTCTAAACTTTTGCACAGCACCTCATTTCAGTAAGCTGAATTGTAGGCCTGTTCTTCATGTCAGCGTGTCATGCTTTGAGACTCTTTCAAAGCAAATACTTTTAATTATTGTTTTACTTTGTAAAAGATGATTAAGTATAATTTTCTTGGTTCTGGGAACAGGCTCTTACATTCCTCTGGAATTTTCTATTTATATCACCTTAATTCTGCATGAGAGCAGTTTATTTGGTGGATTCATGGATGGATTATAGGACAATGGGCCAATTGGCACAGACAGGCAAAAGGCTTTTCCTTTCTTCCTTCCCACGCGTACTGATTTGTATCATTTGTAGGCATTTTGTATATCTTTCAGTATCTTGCATTAAGTGCTGCTGTTGGTTTAAAAAAATCTGCTTACTCAGCCATTATAATAATGCAGATTTTTAATGAGAGTGTACTGCATTGTAGGAAATGGACTGGAATTTATATAGTGCTTTTATATTCTTACTGACCACTCTAAGTGGTTTAGACTACAAGTCACAATGCTTTCTTCTATATGCTGTAAGCACTTTATTTACATTGCATCCACACTCAATATAGAATCAACAATTACTGTGTGTAGAAACTGTACAAAGGCCCCAGCCAGGGTTGGAACCAGGAGCTTTCTTGCTGTTTGGCAGATGTGAATGACAAACAGCATGAAGAGTGAGTGGACATCCTTAATTTTCACAGCGCTCTTTGAGTTTACAATGGGTTATAGGTTATAGGTCATTTCATTTTAAGGAGACACTATCCTTCTTATTTATTCTCTCTTTTATTTTTTTCATAATTTCTTCCTTTCTATTAAAATAATCCAGGGTACTGATATGTTTTATCCATTTGTTTGTTTGTTTTTTTCTTGCACCCACACTTAGTGGTAGGGAAGACCTCAGGGCTTTGAAATGTGTGATAGATGTGATGGTGTCTGAGTTGTAGTTATTTGCTCCTCTGACTCTTCATTGTAGTTTTCTATAAACTAATTTGCCCAGTGTGTGTAGCTGAAGTCAGCTTCTGATTAGTTTACCTCTGTGGTTGCTACAGATACTTTAGATCTTTAGCAACTTCAAATAATTCAACCAAAAGGCCTAAACAGTGTTAAATTACCATATGCAATCATGCGATTCTGTTCATTACCATAAAAAACTACATACATTTTTACTGCTACCACAGGAATTAAGAGCGTGCTGCAAATCAAATGCAGTTGCTTAACTGATCATCATCATGTGTGAGGACCTCTATAAAAACAGACGCTTTGGCAGTTTGCCACTCTGTAGTGTTCAGGTGTGTGTTGACAAAATGCCACAGTCTTCCCCGGAGTGAACATCGCAGCAAATTCATCCCAAGGTTAGACTGAAATGCTCAGAGACTCTACAAAAAACCCAAGAGCTACATCTCAAACTCTACAGGCCCCAGTTAGAAAAAGACTGAACAAGTACGGCTTGTTTGGAGGGGTTATCAGGAGAAAACCTCTTTTAAAAAACAAAACAAAACATGGCGGCACAGCTCAGATTTGAAAAGCTGCATCTGAACAAACCACAAGACTTCTGGAAAAATGTCCTTTGGACAGATGAGACCAAACTGGAGATGTTTAGCCATAATGCACAGTGCCAAACCAGACACAGCATTTTAGCACAAACACGTCATAATACATGTCAAGCACAGTGGTGGAGAAATGATGATTGGGGATTGTTTCTCAACAAAGTATTCAAGAGTCAAAGAATGTCTGAAAAAGAACAGAATCAAAGTCCAGACCTCTTTCTGACTGAAATGCTGTGGTGGGACCTTAAGAGAGCTGTGCATAAAGGAATGACCTACAAAATTCAATGAACAGAAGCAAAGAAAGCACTGCAGCTGAAATTCCTCCACAATGATGTGACGGACTAACAAAGTCATACAGAAAACAATTGCTTCAAGTTGAACTTGCTAAGGGTTTGTCTACAAGCTGCTGAATCATGTGGTATACTTACTTTTTACAGAACTGTAGTATACAATAAAGCATTAAATGACTCTTTGTCTCCTCTAAATCCCAGAGCCGTCATAGCAACATAGGCTTTACAACCCAAAAGTGTATCTTGGCTATTTAGTCAGACTACTCTGAAGCAGGCAGTCCCCTCCACTGCACTGAATGAACTCACACTGCGCAAACAGTCTAAATATGCCCCCACTGCTTGTGAAAAATGACACACAAACCTGTTTTGGTTTGAGTCTGGAACGATACAAGTCAGTGGTCTTAGGTTTTATGGATTATGCTTATTTTTTTTTGTCTGGATTGTGTGCGAAAAACACGAGGAGGAGGACATGACAGCATCTGCCATCAAACCAGCATCTTTCAGACAACTAGTCCACTTTTATAATCTCCAAGCTACAACAACAGCAAGCCCATAAAGTGCCCACCTGTTATTTCCACAAGCCCAAAATAATACTGCAGGCTAAATGCAACAGAGAGAATGCTGGGAAACAATAAGATCTGCCTTTGTTTCTAACTAATGATAGAGTACATGAAAGTAATAGCACACGCACACACTTTTAAAATATGTATGTAGTTAATCTTTGATTTGTGTTACAGCTTTCACATTTCAGCCTAAGGAGGCTCATGCAGAATGTCTGCTGTTTGATATTATCTATAACCAAACTAAAATATTTTTACATACTGGCACATCTGTTATAATTATTGCATTTTTTTTTTCTATGATAAAATCACAGCTTCATAGGTCTCTAAGATAAGGTCATTGCTCAACTCTAAAAAAAACACTTCTAACGTCCTCCCTTTTTAATCTTTGGCAAGCTGCACATCCTGGAGAGTCGTCTTTGATGTGCGCCTTAAAAACATCAAATGAAACGGACCAAAGCAGATCAGGGCGTTCATGGTTGCTGCATCATCATTTTATCAGCTACATGTACCTGGAACATGAGCGAAAGGGGAAAAAAGTTTGAATGGATTAAATCAGGAACGTGTGTCAGATTTTTCTGTTTTCTGCTCTGCATCAAATAAACCCCATGGCCAGTGATTCATCTGTTTCTGCGACATTTCTTTAAGACGCTTGGCGGTACAGAGGCTCTGCTGGATTTCATTCATCACAGGAGGATGCACACAGTCGTGCAAGAAAAGGAAAAAATAATCATGATCATCACATTTATTCTGATAGTTGCTAGTAGTTTCTAATTTAGCAAACATAAAGCCCTTGAGTGTCCAATGAGTTAAAAGAGCATTTTGGTGAAATAGATTTGCTTTTCTTTCCTGAATCATTTGGAAAAGTGTATTGTGACGCAACACTGCCCAACACTTTATGAACAACATCCCCACCTGGTGGAAAGAGGCCTTAAAAAGCACCACGTCCCGAGGCAATTTTATTTACCTCTATTAAAGCTAGAGCCGCCACATGCTGCGTAGCATTTCATTGATCCAAGTAAAACTGGTTTAGAGCCTCTAAACTGTTTTGTAAATCACTTTCCAAGACTTATTATTTGAGGGTGGACGTGAGGCCCCAGCATTAGGGATGATGCAATGTTTTATTAGGGCAACAGCAGTAGCCAGAAACCTCTCTACTTTCACAGTCCATCTTCTCACCCATTTATTATGTTGCCAAGCAGCATTTTCTCTTCTGACCTCCAGCCTTGTTTCGAGACGAGGGGACAGACACGGAAAGTCGTTATTCAGCCCAGAAACAAAGCGGGAAAAGTTCTCCTCATCCATCAAAGCAACTAAAGATCTCTGACACTGTCCTGGGCTCGGCTCAGATCAAAGAGGGAGATGCCAGCTGTACTCAGGTCCGGCAAATGACTCGCCACCTCGTTCATCCATCATGTTTGAAACTGAGATAGCAAAAATAATAAAACCTTTTCAGGTAATGGCTACAGTTAGATATCACCATTAGACATGCCCCCTTGCCTCAAACCTTGTATTAGGCTGTGATTGATGGCTTGATCTGAGTGTACATTATAGGATCTGCTTAAAAGTCTTTTTTTTTTGTCTGCAGAGACACAAAGGCTGATTAATGAGTGCCACGGGAAACTAGTGGTGTTCTTTTGGTGCCTCTGTAGGTGCTCTCTGAAAACAAGATCTGACTGAGTACAAGCAGGCCGCCGCTGGATTAGTTTGATAAATAATAATTACAATCCCCCGTCTCACCCAAGTGCATGGTAACCGTGGGCAGCACAAAGCCAGAGAAAGCCAAGCAAAGGGTTTAAAATGACAGCTCTGTGCAGAATATAAACTTTAGATTAAAATGTAGCTTTGTAGCTTTGTGCGGCTGCTTAGTAGTAGTATTAGAATAAAGTGAAATTTTGCTTCATATTAGCACTAGATGGAAAAAGTCAAAGGACCACCAGAGTGGAATTTGAAGTTGTGGACTAGCACCAACAAAAATCTAGCTCTTCATAAAGCAGTGTGCGCACAGCCTCCATATCTGAAAGTCTCTGAAGCTATAAAGAACTGCTTTTAAGATCTCCTAAAAATGGCTTGACCCTCACGCAACTCATAATCCACAGTGAAGCGTGTGAGACTGTAGAGAGCCTCAAACGTCATCAAAATTTAATGGACAGTACACGAAACACCACCTGAAGCTCCACCAGCAGAAGCTCTTTGTTGTCTGTAAACTCAAGGTCCTCGCTTTAATCAGCAGCCTGCTCTGTCTGTTTAGATGCCTCACTGAGTCTGTCCTCCTGTCATCATCCTCGACTGCTCCATCTGCCGTTCCACCACGCTGACAGCCGCGGACATTGATTCTAACATTACGAGCTCTTTTAACTCTCGAAGGCGTCAAAGTGGCTTCGGTCGTGCAAATTGAAGCTCTCAATCCAGCGTGCGACCCTGGGTGATCCTTTCAAACACTGTGTCACTCTGCTTAAGTACTGGGATGCAGATGTTGAGTGGCAATTTCCAGGGAAAGCAAAAAAAAAAAAGCAGTGTTTTGCTATATATACTTTTTATATATTAGTCTGTCTGCCAGGAGGTTAAACGCAGTATCTGTAGTAGTGCTTGTAGCAGCAAGCCTTAATATTCGCATGTATCCATGTATTATAGTATATTATATCCTGTTCTGTATGTATGTTGCAGGGGAGTGCCTGTCCATTCAGCTCCACTTGCTCTAAAATCACTGGGAGTCATTATGCATTTTATGCATGTGATTGCACTTTAAATCCATACAGTTCTAGAAAAACAAAAAACAGAACATCTTAGACATTAGAAGAAAAAAAACCCCAACGAGATTTGCTGGGATGTTAATGTAAGTCTGATCGAGACGGAGGAGATGGGACAAGATAAGTGATCAGAGCTGATAAAATGGGATGAGGTGTCTTAGCCCTGAAGGCATTTAGGTGTAGGCTTTATCTCTCTATCTCTGCAGAGTACAGTGGTTTCTGCTGCCTAGCCTCAGGTAATAACAGCCAGTATAGCGATGATAGTTTCGATGTACATCAGTTGGTCAGCCCCCCCCCTCGCCCCACCGAAAAAACAAAAAGTGAGCTTGGAACTTTAGACAGGAAAGTAGATGAGGTGAAAAGAAAAAATCTGCGATTGATGTAATACAGATCGGTGTTTTTTCCTTTTTAATTTGCATGCATGGCACTTATGCATGTTAATCCAGAGGCCTAAAACTACGGGAGCAGTTTAACCTTCATTGACTACGGAGCTTCCTCTGCCTTTGAGGGCCATTGTCCATGTGTCTCTATTATCCTGCTGGTCACGGTTCCCCCCTGCTCTGCTGCCCCCGCTCATATGGGAGATATCTGTAGAATAATTCTACCTGTCTGTTCCTATCGCCTTCTCCCTGCTTCTCTCCCCCTCCTTCCTCCCCCTCTCCATGCCTGACCTTTCTGCGTTCCTCTCCAGCTGACCTTGGTGTCCTGTCAGCTCGTTCCTTTCCTCCACCTCACACTACTAGCCGCTACGTACCACCGCCCCCTTAAACAACCCCATGCTCTTCATTTCTACCCCCCGCTGACTGCTTCTTTTGCTTCTTTCGCTTCTTTCCTCCATGTCCCTTAGATCCGCCCCCTAGATCACTTTCCTTCCCTCTCTCCTCCCCTCTCCTCCCCTCGCTGTCTCCCTCTTCGCTCTCTGCAGCTGTACATACTCTGCTTTTTAATTAGACCGACTCACTAGCTCCACCTCCCCCTACCTCCTACTCTCCATCCCACACTCCTTCTCCCCCAGCCTCTCTTCGCCCCCCTCCCTCCTTTTGCTTACAAGGAGACAGGGGGCTTGCATGGCGACACGGAGAGGAGGTCATGATGAAGAGATGCAGAGAGAAAAGGCGAGAGAGCAAAAAAGGAGCAGGACGGGGAGAACTGAGAGGAGCATCTGAGACGATAACTGCCTGTTTGCTCACTCTTGCCTTCTTACTCCCCCTCCTGTCCTTTCACTTCCACTCACAGAACAAACGCTCAGACAACTAGGTAGGCACAGCGGAGCTGAGAGCTGTGAGGGATGGATAAAAGGGTTCCCACGTGAAAGGCATGAATCTACGAGAAAAGAGGAGGGTGAAATAGAGGAAGACACAACCAGAGAGGAGGAGGAGGAGAGAGAGAGAGAGAGAGAGAGAAAGAGGTGAGCTGGAGAGGAAAGGGAGACAAGAGAGGAGCAGATGGACTCTGCACAGAGGAAGGGGAACGGTGCGAAGCTCACTGAGCAGCAGTGACAGAGAGGTGGGAATTAAAAAAGAAAAAGCAAACATGAATGCCAGAGGGATGGAAGAATGGGAGGAAGCGACGTGAAGGAATAGCTTGGGAAGAGGGAGCGAGCACTTGTGGGAAGACAACACAGAAGGAAAGCAGGAAGAGAGAGAGAGAGATGAGGTATGTGTGACTCAGTTCTGTGTCCTGATGGAAGATAGTACAGCAATCTCATCAGCAGCCTTCTCGCAGCATCACCATAGAGATGGAGAGTGAGGCAAATCAGAGATGAGGCGAGATTTAAAAAGCAGTGTACAAGTGTCTGCGTTGATTGCGTGCAGTGGACGTTGGCAGCGAGGACATATTTGACTTATTGTTTTGTTTTGGCTCCCAACAGCCCACTGAATGGTCCTCGCATGCGTGCACACACGTGCCTGCATACATTTTGTTTACATACTCGGCAGATGTGTGTGTGTGTGCACATATTCAGCAGTGGGGGTGTGCCCGTGTTGATTTGTGTGTGTGTGTGTGTGTGTGTGAGAAATCTAGTGGTTTCGGGATTTTTGCTTTACTGCAGGTGTGGGAGTCATTTTCTGATATTGGGCAGCTTTATGAGAAGCTTTACAGAGTGAGAAGCTCAGATTGGTTTGTCGGTGGTGTGGCGTTGCAGATTCCAGCAGCGTGCTTTCATTGCACATTTGTCATGAGCAGGATTGTGTGTGTGTGTTTGTGTGTGTGCATGTGTGAGTGTTTGGAGCTATACACAGAAAGTTTAAAGAGGAAGCACTGAAAGAGGGAATTCCATTTGTATGGATCTGTGTGTGTGTTTATTTATGCGTGTGTGTGTGCTGCTCTGGCAACATGAGCATTTCATTCTGCAGAGTCCTCCCAGGAAAAGTGTGAAATTATTAATGCATTTCAATCATATTAACATGCTTCAGTAATCTTCTCACACATGTGAGAGTAGTTGTTTCTCATAGTTTGCACATGTGTTTGCATCCATCAGTGAAGCAATCTTGTCACTGGTGCGCATGAAACAATCCCAGCCGCACACGTACTCTTTCGCGCGGGCGCACACACACACACACACACCTCCACGTGCACACACACGTGCACGCGCCACGCGCAGGTGCAGATTCGTGCGCTCGCTTTTTCCTGTGTGAAGAAACGCTGTGCTGTTAATCCTGACTGTTGTCGCGCAAGTCTTCCCCCCTTGTTCTCTCCCTCCTTCTGCGCTGCACCACCGTATCGCTCCCTTTCATCTCATCTCTCATCTTTAAAGAGGTCAGATATTGCCGTCTCTCGGCTCTTCCGTCTAGCACTTTTTTTTTCTTTTAGCACACTGCTTTAAAAAAAAAGAGAATCTGTCATCTATCTGCGCCACTTCATTTTCTGTCTTTGCCCAGCAGAAGTTAACGTGTCCTTTTCTTTTATTCTTAATTTCATTTACGCACTTGGAGAATATGCCTATCTGCTGGCCAGGTGTTTCCACTGGACTGACAGCATGCTGGCTTCATAGGTAACACACTATGATGTACTCTTGGAACATTAGTTTGGACAGCGACGTTGCAGCCTGGCAGAGAGTAACCCCCCGAGGGGAGTGGACTGTGCTGCATACGTGTAGCATGCTGCTGTGCACTGGACATGTCCGTCTGACCACGAGTTATGTGGTGTTGCTGAATTCCCACAGAGACCTTGGGAACCTTGGAAATCTGTGGCACTGAGTGGCGAGGAGACGTGAACAGTAGGAGAAACAAACTGAAGCAGCCAGCGAAGCAAGACAATTGGGCTCGCAGAATGAGCACAAGGAAGAACAATGTTTACTCTGGCTTTCTTTCACAGACACCCAAACATTCTCAAATTTGCTCACAGTCGGCTAAGTATGCTTATCACCATCCACTGGCCTACATATAGGGATTTCATATTAGGCAGAGGATTTTGGTTAAAAGAGGACAGATGGAACAAATCATTTCTGGCACTCGCGCTCGGAAAGATAGAGGTAATCCAGCCATCCTTGAAGAAAGCTGGAACGAGTAGAGTGTCCTCTTTAGTAAGAAGCTGGTGAGAAACTTTGCGAGATAACATATCATGCATGTTTGAATGACTTTTTAAAGTCATGATAGCGGCAGGAGAAGCAAAAGTATTTGCCACCTGAGCTGTGCAGAGCATCACAGTAAAGCACTTAAAATCACCGTGGTACAGATCTGTCATTAAATACAATTTATATAATACACTATATTAAGAGTGTTCTGCACTGTAAGTCAAAATTTTTCCATTTCTGACACAAATTCAAAGACTTAGTGCTTCAAAACAAACCTGCTTTTCCAAATTAAGACATGAGGTGTGTGTGTGTGGTGGTATTATCAGGCCAGAATCTCATGGTTATGCCAAACAGTGTGAGGTGAATAATGATTGTTTTCTTGTCGCTTGGGAACAGCAGAAGCATGTAGTAAGCACAGCTTGGCCTTCGGGTCTGAAAAGCAAAGGCGATGCAAAAAGTGGCTTTAATTTTTTATAATGACCAGCAGGGGGAGACTCCTCTGGTTACAAAAAGCAGTGAGATTGTATAGAAATCTATATGAAAATAACTACAGTACGTTTCATCTGATTTGTGACTTTCATTAAACACTTTGTAACAAGAACGATCAAAGACTGCATACTCCTGATGAAGTGGAAAATCTCCAGTCTCTGCATCCAGAAGGCAAGCTCCATCTAGGCTAGTTTTTAAGTATTGTCTCGAAGATCAAGACAGCATTACCCATTTTCTCTTCCATCAGTCTAATATTTTTTGTGACGATATAGAGGGAACTTTTTGCCCAGAGATAAATAATTGTTTGTGCAAATCTGTCCATAACTCTTTTTAGACTGATCATTCTGAAAACAAACCAAACCAAGCACAAAACCTCCTTGATGGAGTTGCTTAGTTTAAGCCTTCTTCAGTACAGTAAAGAATGCTCACAATTAGAATAAACTGGAGGAAAAAGAAGGGTGTGTTTGTTGGACTGAAATGCTAGTGACCAGGTTTTCGTACTAACATTCTGAAACTTAAAATTTGACATTTTAACCATGGTCATCCAGGTTTTGGGGTTAGATATCGTGAGTAGGAGGTCAATTCGGACCAGCAAACCGAAAAGCACCATTAGCTCATATGGTAGTGATCATATGGTAAATAGATGATATAACAGGGTCTGCTTTCTCATTTAACTTTAAATTTCACCGTAGTTTATCAAATGAGCACCTTACTATATTAAGAAAGCTTTTACACTAGTCATTTAAACTGTAAACTATTTAGGAAAGTGTCTGCTGAGTTCGTAAATCAGATTGCAGCTGGAGGAGTCTCCCCCTGCAGGTCATTAGAAATAATGTAATTTTATGATAGAGTTTCGTTTGAGATTCGTAGAACAAGACACATGCAGCCATCAGCACCAGTAAACTGCGCAAGACCATCTTATTCATGCGTGGCGGTTAACATCCAGAGGCTAAAACTTCATTCTCAGCCACGGTGGATACCACTTGGGCAATAGCTTTATTTTATACAGCTTGATTATATAAAACTTCCTTTGCAGCTAGAGCTTGCTGAAACACAGCTTGCCAAGATTGAAGCTGGCCAAATTGGAATGCCAGTAGCCTACATAGTCATAATCAAACAAACCGGCATTTACATTTAGACCCTATTACATAAGTGTCTGACAGGAATGACAATGGCTGTGTTCACCGTGTTGCGTTGGATATCTAATGAATTAAGAATCATAATTTAATTTGTGTTTGTTTAATTTAATTTGCTGTTAAGCATGATCAGGCTCAAGACTTTCAGCGGTGAGAGGTAGCAGTAGTACCGTTTTCTGCTTTAAGTACCAGCACCGAGGACAATACTTTTACTTGCTTTACTTCACATACTCCCTTGCTTCTAATAATAATAATATGTTAAACCTATATATTCTACGCTGTTGATTTGCACATGCATGCACAAGTCTTTTTTTTTGCATTTGTAAACGCACTTGCTGGTTTTATTGTATTAGATAAAACTGAACATCCCTTTGTTTGTGAGATTGCTGAGCTGTACTACACTCAGTGCTTACCTAACAAAGTAGTCATCTGCAGGCAACTCCCAAGGAGCTGCTCTTGAATTGGAAATCTCTTTGGACAAGAACACAAACACCAAAACGGCTTATGCATTTTGCATCTCTTCTCTGAGCCGACCGTGGTGTAAATTTCTGTGACAAAGCACAGGTGTAACTCTTAACCTCCGTGTGCTTACAGGACCGATAGCTGATCATATAGCTTTTCTTAGTTCCTCTCCACTTCTCCCTTAAATGCCCTGACACGCTGATGCTCCTGATTTACCACTTCACTGAACCCTAACCATGACATTTCCTCTGCTGCCAGGGGTTGCTTCCTCCTGCTTTTGCCCCCCCCGCCTGTCTGTCTCCCTCCGCCTCTTCCTCCCTCCTACTTATTCCGATTCCTACTCCTCTTGCTTTGCTATGTGTCTCATAGCATCTCTAAATATATCCCAGCATGTCTACCTCCTCTCCTTCCTCTTCCTCTTTCTGCCTCCTCTTCATCGCAGTCCTCTCTGACAAATTTTAAGCGTGCCTAGACAATCTGATCTGACATGTCTTTACATAACAATCCAATCCATGACACCTCCCATCCCCTCTGCATACTTAGACCCAAAAGTGTGCTACTGGCATGGATACAGTTCTCAGTATCCTTGAAATCGTCAGAATGTTATTATATCTGTGGAACCAGTCTTGACTTCTTCTATTTTGAATGTTCAGATGCGTTTCTAAGAGTCACAACAGCTTAGCACGGGATGATCAGATGTGACCTTAGCATTTTCATGATGCACACACACACACACACACACACACACACACAGGAAAGAGAATAGGAGGTAATATAAACAGCAAAACCTTCTTGGAGACGTAAGCAGATAGCAAAGAGACTATAGTACATCCTAAACAATAACTGCTAAGAGTTATGACCCTTGCTAGCATTATGCCACTGCACACCTTCCACCTCTTCCCTGGTGATTTATCTCTTGTCTGCCAATAAAGCTCAACATGGAAATGTCACATGTGCAAAAGGGCTGCCCTCAGCCCTAGCAGTAAGCCCATGCAGCATTAAGAGGGGGCCTGGATTCATTAAACTGTCAGCGTAAATTTTGATCCGAGGGTAGTTTGCAGAGTGAGGGGGATGAACTGTGGAAAGCACTAGACAAAAAGAGGCAGCAGAAGAGATTGCTGCAAAGCATTCGGTAGACTGGGAAATAAAGATAGAAAGATAGAGCTGAGAGTAGGTAAAAAAAAAAAGAAGGGCCAGATGGGAGAAAGATGAAAGAAAGGTGTGCTCAGGGTGACACGTCTAGAATGAGTAAGGGTAATGGCCCTATGATACGTAGAGGGAAATCTGTCAGGGTGAAGGTTGAAAGGCTGCTTCGTGCAAGAAATGGGTAGACCAACGACCAGAGTGAAATTGGATATTAATGAAAAACACAGGAAGGGTGGAACCACAAATTTATCCAGGGAGAAGTGAGGAAAGGAGAAATCACCATCAAGGTCAAATGAACAGAAGCTTCTATGCTATAGATGAACCATAGCTTGTGTTTTTGAGCCTCCGTAGTGCACCGTCACCCACGCCCGCATCTGAAAAAATGTGTACCTCAACTCAGAGTCATTTGCTTTTTCCGGATGATTCACAGTTAAGCGGCTCATCTGTATACATGGCGGCGATAAGAAAGTAAAATGAGAAGGAATCCCGCGGTTTGTTTCTAAATCCATTAATATATCACAGTGCGCATGGTTGATATTTCCCCTCAAGGCTCTATCTGCTGTGACTTTAATCATAATTAATCCAAATAACCATGTTTTTAAAGGGGTTGACGGGAGGGGGGAGGGGGGACAGTTGTGACAAAGATCCTCCTCTTCAGTGGAAAGAAAAGAGAGGAAAGCGAGGAAAACAGTGGATGTAAATAAAAGTGGCAGCCCCTCGGGTATCTCTCCCTAAATAACCTGGGAGCTGTGAAGGAGTCACTAATTACCCCTCCCACAGAAGATGGGAGGGTGGGTGGGGTGAGGGGAACAGAGTAACAGCCAGTCACACTCGCACAACAGAATTAGCCCGAGCCTGTCAGTGTCAGAGGCTATCACGAGGAGATAACGAGGAACAGATCCATAGATCGTGTAAGGCAAATGACAGCATCACGCCCGGCTGCCTGTTTCGCAGACAGGAAATGAAGTGATATATACTGCATGTATCAAGGCCATAGATCGTCAAAAACAGAGCACGGAATCGGGGTGACGAGAACATACTACTAACTGCAGCATGGCGGACAGACTGTCACAAAATGACCAGATGAATCAGAGAGGATGTCACCATGGCAGATCATCAAGAACTGATAACAGGGCAACAGACTGTAAAACATGGAGGAAAAAGAGAAATCCAAGGAATATGACAACAGTCATACTGTGTGCCCATGAGCAGGAGTGATACTCAATGCAAAAATTATTGCTGCCACTAAAACACGGCTACTTTTAACAATACTGAGAGGAAAGAGCATAAAAAAGGAATAAAACATTATACACCCCCCTTGGCCAGTGTGAATAGGCCTTAATTACAATCTCTTTTCACTTGTTTTCAGTTTATATTTCTCCACTGCTGATGATACACCGAACCTGTTTTTCTCTCTCTTTTCCAACCTCCATCCTTTCAGCACTTTTTCTGAATTCATGTCTCCGTTTCCCATTCTGTGTTGACCCCCGCTCTCATGCATTTCAAAATAGCTGCCTATCTTACATCTTCTTCATTATCCGGAGGAACGAGCACATTGTGTTTCGATGGAAACTGAAGCACAATAATATGGAAACAATTACAGTCTCTTATTCGTCTCTCTCTTTATCTTTCTCCTCTCTTTAGGAACTCATGCTGCCTTCGACCATGAGAGAATGAGTCACGGAGAGAAGAGCTGAGAAAAGAAAGAAGCAGAGAGAGAAAAAGAAAGAGAGAAAAAAAAAAATTAAAAAAGGAAGCAGAAGAGACCAAAAAAAAAAGTTAAAAAAGACCAGATCATTATGGGAACGCAGTCAAGCCAATCCCGTACTTTGGCCATCCAATCTCCTGAGGGCCCAGGGGACAAAGCAGGTGGAGAAGGAGAGGCTGCCAAGTAGACCAGCCAATGTGATGGACAGACAAAGGATAGGCTGCATTCCCTTCCTCTCCACTTATCTGCAGGTAACCTCCCTGGCCTCTGCAAGAGTTCTTCTTGCTGGAATGTTAAAGAGAAATGTGAATAAGAGGCAAAAAATAAGTGTACAACTTCAGAAGACATGAAACAGCATGGACATTTTAAAGAATATTTGATGCTGCATATATTTATTTTTATATAAGATTTTAAAGGGAAGTTTAAGACAAGTTTTCTCACAGATATCTATACTATACCTTGAATTGGGAAAATGGTAATCGATCTTTTCTTGAGGACAATCTTATTTGCAAAGGAAGTCCTTGGTGTACAGATGAGCTGAGCAGCTAAATGCAATACTGTATAGAGACTGCTACATCTACAGCATTTTCTGGGATGAAAGTGAAACGTAGTCAGTCAATCGTATAGATCTCTCACTGTTACACTGAATATATAGTAATGGAGAGATCGCTTTCCTTGTTGACACACTAACACAAGAGATTCTCCACAACAGCAACCTGCCTTCACAGTGTGTGGATGTTGTGGGAGCGAGAGAGGCTGGAGAAATGGTGAGCAAAGAGCCTGACCACTTGCTCACAGGCCAGACCAATGGCAAGAGCAGCTTGGCAGACAAGTTACCTGGGACAATGACCGTGCGCTCTGTGCTTCTCAATCGAGACTCCCCCGATATTGAAAGTCGCCTCAAGCGGCGCCGCAACCGCACCCACCAGGTCCGCTTCAAAGACCTGGAAGATGGTAGCAGCAGCAGTGGCAACAGTGGAACAGGGGAAAACAATAGCCATCAGAAGCCTGCCAAAGACTGTGACAGTCCACATCCTCTTCGCAAACACAGCAGCAGGTCCCCCCTGCCATGGACTGACAGGGATAGGCCACAGACCAAGGATCTACCTGGCCAAACCTCTGTGGTTGGGGCTGTGCGTGGTGACATGGCGAGCACTATAGAGGTGGTGGCTGCCTTTTTAGCTCGAGCGCCTCCTCATCCATTGACACCTGGTCCTACACGTCGAACCTGGGCACCACCACAGGCTAACTCTCTAACCTTGCCAATGACACGCAGGCCCAGCACAAGCACCAGCACAGCCATTCAGACCTCCCCATGCCTGAAAAAGCCCCAATCTCTCTCTTCCTCCCACACTCGTAGCCACAGCCTTGGGGACTCAGTTGGGGTGGATGGGGATGACGAACATGACTCTCAAGACGAGTTCCTTACTCACAACCATGTGTTGTTACCTGCGTCCAAAGATCAGAACGGTCCTCCTGGCCCAGGGGAGCGAACTGTGGTGGAACGAAGGTCTAAAGTATCAAGGACAGAAATGAAGTCTGCTGTAAAAACCTCAAGGCACAGCTGCCCTCCTTCAGTCCTTCAAAATGCTGAGCCATACCACTGTTCCTCTGTATCCTGCCGAGATGGACCCAAACGTCAGGGAAGCAGTACTCCCTCAGCGGTCAGGAGGAGAAAGCGTCTAAACAGGACAACGAGTGATCCCGGAAAGGAAGTGCACTACTGCACCACTCCCACACAGACTGAAAGTCCCAGTCCATCCCCACCCCCTTCAAATGCCAAACTCTGTACCACTCAAGTTCAGACTGAGAGCCCATCCCCTCCTTTAAGTTCAAAGTACTGCACCGCCCAGAGTCAAACTGAAAATCACCATTCTCCACCTTCAAGTGAGGAACAACGCACAACCCAAATTCAGACCACCAGTACCAATCCAACCCTACCTCTGAATGCTGAACAGTGTACCGCTCAAATACAAACAAGCTCTCCCAGTCACTCTTCTCCTGATTGTAAACTTTCCACTACACAGACACAAACTAAAAGCCCGTTTGCTTCCCCACCTTTAATACCATCACCCAGCTCAGTGCAAACTCTGTGCAAGCCTATATCCCCAACAGTGACTCCAGACCCTCCTACTACCCAAACAACTACTGTGCCTTATTGTACATCTCCCCCACCTACAAGTGCACCAATACAAACCCCTGAGCACTGCACAAAGCTACTTTGTACTTCTCCAGCCAAGTTAGTTTCCACGACCCCACCTCCTCCCAAAGCACTTTCCATTCCTTACTCCACTTCTGTACCTACTGTTACCCAACTCCCAGTCCCCTATTACACTGTTGTGTCCCCACCAACAACACCCAGCACAGCCGCGGTCTGCTCCAGTGCTTCTTCAGCTGCATCGCCATGCCCCACCCAAAACTGCACCCCCCTTATGTCAAACATGGTGACATCCCCTCAGTTAACCCGCTCCACCCCTTCCCCAACTATAACACCCATTATAACTCCTGCTGATCTCACCAAACATCCAACCCCTGCCCCAAATGTAATACATCAACCACCATCAGCAGCATCAAATACTACATCTTCATCAAATGTAACTCCCTGTACATTTGTTACTCAAACTGCCATATCTTGCACATCCATATCATATTACACAACTACACATGCAGTTGGTCCCCATGCACCTCACTTGAATCCAACTGCACCTTCTTATGCCACAGTCATTCAAACTGTCTCTCATTGCAACATCCCATGTCAAACTTTGCAAAATACCTCTTCTGCTTGCACAGGCATAACCCCTTATTCCTCCCCCGTCCCAAAACTGAAATCTTGCACTTCCCCGCCTCCGCTTGTGAAAACCTATGCGTCCACTCTTGCAAATGTTCAACAATGTGCAACACCAACTAAAGCCATTCCTCTGTACTCTTCCACATTTCGTGCTGCACCACCATACACCCCCCCTTCTCAGACCCCGTACAATGCTCAGGATAAGAGGGGCATTCGACTTCCACCTCCTCCTCCACCGCCTCCACCATACACACCACGAAAAAAGGGAAATGATCCGCCAGGTCCTGCAGTCCGAACACCCATGCTCAGGGCAGACAGCAAGGTCAGCAACAAAGATAAAGATAGAGAGAAGGAAAAAAAGGAGGATATAAAAGACTCACCAAAGCTCTGTGAGAGAGCCAGCTCTCTGAAGCACAGAGCTCAAACTCCGCCAGTTGCTGTGATGAAGGGAGAGAAGCAGTCCTCCTCCTCCTCCTCCTCTCCTGCCAAGGCCTGTTTTAAGCCCAGCTGTCTTAGCTCAGCCCAGGCTCAGCTTGGGGCGCTACACAAAATGCTCTGCTCAGGAGCCAACGTCAGGCCGAACACCCCCAACAGCCAACACGCTCTCCCTCCAAATCAGCAGGGATGCTCTGGATCCAGGGGCTGCTCTGCTTCTGGGGGGCGGCCTACAGCTGGGCCCCTGACTGCCACCCAGGCTGATACTCTGAGACAGGTCCAGGAAATTCTGGGAGGGTTGGTGTCTGGGGCCAGGTGTAAATTGGACCCATCCAGGGTCACAGAAAAGCTCTTGAGTCCCAATGGCCCCCTGCATGATATTCGTAGCTTGCAGACTCAACTTCACAGCCTGGAGGGGGTCCTGGAGACCAGCCAGAACACCATTAAGGTCCTGCTGGATGTCATTCAAGACCTTGAGAAGAAGGAAGCTGAGAGAGATGGGTGAGGCTATATTTAATTTCAGTGAGACAATTTACATAATGAAAAAGTGAACCTGTTTTGAATGTTATCAGACCATTAAATGACTGTTATCAGTTGTAATCACCCACAGACCACGCGTGCGCTGCTGTACCCACTAGTAAGCCAGGAGGTTCAGTATCATTCTTTCTGATCACTGGTTGACAGAAAGTGATTTAGTTTATGATAGCCATAATAACACATATAAACTCTCCAGTGTATGTTTCACCCTGGTAAGACAGAAAATTGAGACTTCTAAATTGTGATTATTATGAACAAGTCTGTTTAAAGTGAAACTATGATCTTTAAGTGCTTCACTTGAGACTTTAGTACCTTTGGGGCATTACTATAACATAACCAAACAACAAGTGAACAATAAACTTCGTATCAACAGAAATAGAAAACAAGGAGAAAACACAAGTCTCATATGCACCTGGGTTCATCTGATTTATAAAGCAATAATGTACTACTAAGCATATTTGTTGATGATCTACTGGCTGTATTTTTTGTCACAATAACAACTGATAATTGACATTTTACAGTTTCTCTCAAACATAGAAAAAACACTATAGTCAGCCTGCAAAAGACTATAACTTGACCGTAACCTTTCAGAATAGGCTTTTGTCTCAATGAATAAGTTACTCCTGCCAAAAAATGACAAGCTCATTTGACACCGTGTAAACCAGAGTCATTAGAATGTTTCTGTATTTGGTCGAAATAACTCTACAAGTGAATTACTCATCTTCCAATATCCCTAAAAAGTTTTGTTCTACATGTTTCTATTGACAGTGAATAACTATATTGCACTCGGCTTATTTTCCTGATGATAACTGAGTGCTGTTGTGTATCAAAGTGAATTCAGATGATTTATCATGCAGTGTTTATTGCATACTTTGTAGAGCAAAAGTACACATACATTAGCATGTAATGTGATGAATAAAAATTTCCTGCAATTATCATACAACATAGTAAATTACAGTAAACAGACCGTAAAATGTAAACATAATTGCAAAGACGCCCCCCCCCCCCCCCCCCCCCCCCCCCCACCACCACATAGATTATCATCAGCACATAGCGTGGAAACAAGACACAGTTTTCTAGTATTCTACATCAATAAACAGAGCTGGAATCACTGGACATCCTGTTACTCTGTTGGCCACAGATTCTCAGCCACCTCACACCTAATGTGCTCGCTTTCAGTGTAATAGAGAAAGAACCACTGTATGCTGCATCCGTCCTCTGCACTCTCCCGCATCTTCTTATATTCATGGCAGGCTGCCTACCCTATAAAATGAGGTAGTTCTTCAGTGTTAACAAACTGTTGTAACTCTGTTGCACTCAAGCTCTATAAAATATGTACATACACCTGGATCACCAGATTTTGGTTTTCTGGGTGACTATTCTTCATTTAATGACATACATAATAAAGTGCAAAACTATTTAAACAACATAAACAAGTCCTCTTTTAATTACAAAGACATGCCAAGGTTGTTAGTTTTTTTGCTTAAATGTCCTAAAAGAAAATTAGCAAATGCTAAATGACAGACGATAACTCTCTTTGATGTGCATACATTTAAAGCTGAAGGTTTTCAGATATTGTTTTTGACAGTTTTGACTGTTATTGAACAATTGAGCCAAAGTAACTGGGAACAACCGTACTCTAAAAATATGCAATACACATGCATGCGCAGATCTTACATGACAGCAGGGTCAGCACATTTTGATGGTTTGATGGACTGTTCCGCAAGTAGAGACATTATCTATTTTAACAACAAATGAACTGTAGACCATTATGCTTAGTCATTTGCCTAAATGTGCCCAAATATTTGCAAATGGTATAAAGACTTAGCAATGTTCTTTCTGTAGTGCAGAAGAACAGAAAAGTTCTCAAGTGAAAGCTAATTCCTGCATACTGACTCCAGACCTTTGTAATCAGCAATGTTTTTAATGATTGTCACCCTTTTGACAATTGCAAATGACATAATAACATTCTTACTGCTGCTGCCTTCTGAACAAGTGCTTGAAGGCTTCTGGTTAGCCCTGGGCTAACCTAAATGTGGGATTTTGCAAAGGCTAGCTTAGACTCATGAGTCATGGCCTTTGGTCTAAGCTAGCTCATTTCCTGAGCTTGCTTTGGCTGTTGGCCTTTTTAAAAAATCACACAGTCTGGAATTTAATTCTAGAAATTTCACACACTAGGGAAGATGGCCCCGGATCACACTATTGTTCTTTGGCACCACATGCCCAAGGTGGTTTCCAAAGGTAGTGTTAACAGTAGTGTGAAAGGTGCTGCTGCCTGGGGTTAAATCAAGAGCCTCAAAAGGGCTTGTTTGGTTTTAAAAAATAGTGTGAAAGCCCTGGGCTAAAAGAGGAGCTATCCCACAACTGAAGCTGTAAATGTGAAATGACTGCAACCCTTGGGCTAGTGGAACTGTAAACCCAAGGCTACCAGAGCCTTGCAGCACATTTCCAAGCACAGTGTGAGAAGCCATCTGTTAATTTTTAACAGTCAATCGCTCAGCCTTTATTAAATTTAGAAAGATGGATAGATGGATAGATATCAAAGCCAGACATAACAGCGCTTTGCACTAATAGACTGTCTCTTCTCTCATGGAACGGAGCAGACAAGTGGGTTGTTGTAGGCAGATTATTCTTCACCAAAAAGGGAATATCCACAGCCCAGCAGTAATAACTTTCCAGCATCGTGTGCTCTGAATATTACAGATAGATGGTTGTTGTGCCTAAGCTTTGCTGTGATGAAGCTCCTCTATTTATAGCCAATCCCCCTACTGCACACAGTGTCAATACAAAGCTCTGTGGACAGAACACAATATAAATTTGGTTAGAGTGAAAAAGGCAAAAGCTAAAACAGCAGGTTGAGCGACAGAAAGAGGAAAACGCAACACCAGATTGAGCACAGCAGACAAGAAAGCATGGGAGCATCTGTAGTTATTTTTACGACGTCTCATGTCAGTCAGGCAAGTGTCAGCTCTCAATATGCTGAGGAACTGATCTCATGTCAGACCACGGGGAGGCTTATGGGAGTTTCGGCGCACCTATTCCGCAACGGCTTGTTCCTCATGCATGTATGCAGCAGGCAGGAGAGATTGTCATCAAGTGGTTTCAGATGCTCCATGCCTCTTTAGTGTAAACCCGTTTGCCATTCTCATCAAGTCTTTAATTAATCTGCTTCCTACATTATAAGCTGCTTAGTAATTTCTTCTGCCTTATCATTCCAAAATAGTACGTTTGCGGGGGGGACGCGGAAAAAAAAAATCATGGATACACAGGAATGGATGCGTGTCTGTGAATCCATGGAAAGACTTGACTGACGTCTGAGCAGCGTAATCCAAATCACAGTGTTAACACTAATGCCAGCCCTTTGAAGACATCTGAACATGTGACCGAACAGCCTACTGTCTCATAAAGTGACACATCTCGCATGTTCCAGTATTTAAATTCAGTCTCGGCCTTGTGCACGCAGACTTGACTTCTACCTCATAAGCATTATTTTATGCCTGGAGTGATATAGTGACTCATGGTTTACGTAACCGACCGAGCCCGTTAGAAGGGGTATCGTTCATTAAAAAATGATCAGGGGTGATTTCAGGGAGGAGATTGGTTTATATTCAGGACTTCGTGTGCCAAAGATTTGACTCAGCGAGGGAAAACCGATAACCTCAATATGTCTTTGTGGGCTCGCACAAACACACAAACACAAAAGCATTCCTCTTTTCTTTTTTTCCCCTGATATGTCATCTCTGTGCTTCTCAACAGAAGACATTCCTACAGAACCGGACAGGACATTGAGAACTGTGGGACCTGCAGGGACTGCGCGTGCATCATCTACAGGTACGTGGATGTACGCATGTGTGAAATCTGACTGTTTATTGCTTGCATCACACGTGAGCACCGAGCGCACAGAGCTTGTGTCGGTGCACAGTTATGTGCATCACGCTGTCACTTTGAGTCACGTCAGATTTTGGAAGTTCAGTTTTATGGCTTGGTAGGATTGCCATTCTGCTCTGTGTGACAGCACGGCCGGATATAAAGCACTCTGAGTATGGCCACTCATTGCATAGACACCGCTGCCGGTTTTGATCACTGAACGCATTTACAAGAGCTGCATTAATCGCAATCATTCTCCTGCTCCTCCTCTAATTTAATAGGCTAAACAAGAAACACAGACTTAAGTCATGCACCCGTGTTCAAACTCTTTTTTTCTCCCACTTCCCGTTTTGCTCCTCTCATTTTTCAACTCTCATCATCTCTCTTTTAGACACTCAGACACTCACACACACATAGAGTGACTCCAGAATCATTCTGCTCTGAGATTTGAATTAAAATCAGTCAATTAACAAACAGGATTTCACACTTTGTGAGAGGGTGAAAAAAAGAAAAGTGGGGATTGTGACAAAATTGAAATCCATGTCTCCTGCTTGTACATGTCAAAAACTGTGGGGGAGGGGAGGGGGTCCTTCAGAGAGGAGACAAGAAGAGAAATGAAACCCGTGATAGGATAGGAGGGGTGACAAGAGTGCTTGCATGCTTGGATGTAATTTGATTATAGCGGGATTAAAGCAGTACTCTGATTATTAAAACTTTCATTTAAACACCTCGGAAGGGGGCTAGGAAATTATTTCATAAATCTGTGAACGGATAACTCAATTAAGGAGACAAGATTCATCATCAGTCTTTTTAATTGTGGTCTGGAGCCGTGAAAAGTGACATGCGTTCACCTCAGACTGATTACTTCCAGTGATTCGATTCCGTGCCCACTCGCTCGTTTGTTATTTATTATTTTTGCACCACTAATAAGGTGTTTCCTGTAGCTGCGACGTATCCTCGACCTTAACTCCATTATCAAGCAAATGGCATTATAACTGAAGCTTAGTTACTGTAAACCACATAAATGATTCAATCAAACTATTATCCTAATCTGATTGTGTTCAGTAATTTATTTATACTGTGTGTGGAGAGCCCCACCGTCAAAACACATGGAAAAGACAGTGGGGGCAACACTTGAGGACGAGAAAGCAAAAAAGAAAAGAAAAAACAGAGAGATCTAAGAGAAAAGATCTGAGATTTAAAAATGAAAGAAGAAAAGAGGGAGAAGAGGCCCATAAGAAAAGTGATTGAGTTGGAACCTAAACTGGGGTTCATCTTGAAATATTGCCACATTACTCCTCAGGAACGTCTGAAGCAGCGACGCTTCCTAATGTTAAAGCAAAAAAAAAGAAAGAAGAGAGATTCTAAAGTTATCACTCTGGGATGTTCTTCGCAGTTTTTTTTTTTCTCTCGGGTTGCAGTTCTGAAATATTTGACTTAATACTGCGACCTGCCGATGACATCGCAAGCCTCGGTTTTATGGTCAGATGAGGACTTATCAGTCAATCTGCGAGTCGACATGTTTCTCTCATGTGTGACAAGAGGATTTTCCTGCCTTGAAAGGGGGGGAGGAGATTCTCTTTTCTCCGCGGCTCAAGTAGAGCCGAGTTTAGAAAAAGAGAACTTGGCAGCAATAAAGAAGAAGGTGAAGATAAAGCATAGCCTGAAAAAGTGAGTGATGGAAAAGCCCTGAAATCTGACAAGGCAGATTTCATCAATTAAGAAGCTTCTTGGAATCTTAGTCTTCGAAGAAAAGCCCAGCTCAGCACGCCGCACTCTGTCAATCTAGTTGAAAAGCTGAGACGGGAGTTTATTCAGAAAAATAAATTCCATTTCAGAATTTTCGTGCAAGACTATTTGTCATTGACAAGTCAGCCACAACAAATTTTAGCCGAGTAACGTGACCGAGATTCATTTCATAGCGAAATATATTTTCAAAGCGAAATAAAGAGTATTTATTTTCACGGATCAGATAAGTACTTGTATAAAAAGGGTCGCAATAAGCTCACAAGTCAATACCGTTCAAATCAAACCATTGTTTTGGTTTGTTGGCCGGCAGCTCGTACATGTTCCTCAGGCATGTGGTGCTGGTGCTTAGCCTTTGATAAAAGTGGCTGCATGCTTGCCACATCAAAAAGGAGCCAGCTGAGGTGGTTTGGGATGGATGGATGGATGGATGGATGGATGGCTGGATGGCTGGATGGACAGGCCACACGTTTGGGTCCAAAGTTCAAACTACTGACCTCAGTGGCTCTGCAAGGGTCTAAGGCAAGAAACTACACAAATCCAGATTTTTCCCCTGATGATTTTCTTCCTCCAGTAATGACCCCCAGCCTCCACTGCATAATGCAGTGTAATGTTCAGGTTTCAAACCTGCTAAAATGCGACTAGATTATTAAAAGGCAGAGAGGCAGAGCTGGTGCCAGCGCTGGCAGGGCAGCGGCAGAAAAGAGGAATTTTCTGCATTTTTGATTCACTGCACTCTGTGCTGTTTTTAGTTTTTTTGGCTGTATCACACAGCTGTTTCTGGTAGGGACACAAGCTGAAACCATAGTATTTTTTTGTGTTAATGCACATAGATTTCATCTACATTTAATCTGATTTTTCTTCCATTGCAGTTTTAAGGAAAGGTTTTGAGTTAAATCGTATACCTGGCGCTCGCTGAGCAAAACTGAGTTGAAAGATACAGTTCTTTATTTGTCCTGAGTGATCCTGATATCCCATTAACAATAATCATCAGTGTTTGGCTTACAGCTTGCAGGTGGAAAGAGTTAATGCAACGATACATTCTAGTAGAGAGTCTGCAGTTTTCAAACACAGCAATTACGCTTTTGATCCTGTGTAGTAAGTGTTTTTTCTCCTGATTGCCTCAAAGGTCGAGAAAATCCATATTATTCTTTTCAGACTTTGCTTTTGTGACCAGGACAATGACATTTTTAAATTTAATTACTGGTTACCAAAGGGCAGTTTGAGGCGTAATCAATCAGAAATAACAAAGAACAAAAAAACCCCAAAACACCCAACTTATTGTCTAGGAAAAAGTTATGTTACGTAATGATATGTGTGAGAGTGGGATTGTAAAATTTGGAAAAACAAAGGACAAAATCTAACCCTCACTTTAATGCAGGCACCAAGCTGGATATGATAAGCATCTCTTTAAAAAAAAAAATAAACACCTAACAACATCATGAATATGTTAAGCACAAAGTTGTTATGATACATGTGTA
Source organism: Oreochromis niloticus (assembly GCF_001858045.2). Lineage (NCBI taxonomy): Eukaryota > Metazoa > Chordata > Actinopteri > Cichliformes > Cichlidae > Oreochromis > Oreochromis niloticus. The sequence goes on from NC_031972.2 coordinate 16,904,406, forward strand.
TTTGAGCATGCCTTTGTGTGTTTGCGCACAGGGCTTTGTTCTCTAGTTTCTCAGGACATCTTTCGGGGCAGAGCTTATATAAAAATGCTAATGACACTTTAAGCATGCAAATGTAGATACTAGTGGCTACAGAGAGTAACACTCTGAGCATTTTGTACCCAAACATGGTTCATAAACAAGCACTTCATTTGTTCTGCCTTTTTTTTTTAAGGTCTCATTTTACAGGACGAATAATGCATGATGTATCTGATGCTATTTATCCAGCACCAGTGGCACATTAACTGCATATTAAAATGTGAATTCGATTGTGTGGCCACGCAGGAGTGTTAATTAGTGAGTGCGTTTGTGATTTTTTTCCCCCCTTCTCTCCCTGTTATTCCTTTTGCTAATGGCGAATGTGCTGTATGAAATGAAGTAGGGAGGTCTAACAAGGAGCTGTTGTGCTTAATCCCCGTGGAGTGTACGGAGACAGCAGCCTAATCAGATCTGTACTCTGCTGCTTTATCTCTGCAACTGCTCTGTCTATTGCTCGATCACGCGTTTCGCTGGAGGAGCTTGATGGGCCGCGACTCTGAGACGGATTAATGACTCCGTGGACGATATGTTTTCATCTGAACTATGAGTCTACTAAAGTTTGTTCTTTTTTTCCCCTTTCTTTAAAACAAAGCCGTCGTCGCCTTCAGTGAACACCAGATAATTGAGGAAAAAAGGAGTGCTGAGGAAGCATTTGTGCCTTTCTCGCTTTCCTTTCCGCTGACTTTTATCCACGGAGATGTCACTCGTGTTTGTTGCCAGTCTTGTGCTGTGGCCTCGTTCCACGCTCATATTGTTTTCTCTCCATTGCTCTCATTTACAGCCTAGTCAGACTCTTTAAACATTTGTCAATGAGTCGCTGTTCACATCAGTGATATGCATATGCATGCCCAGGCGCAGTGGTGACAGAGGATTTCTTTTGCGTGTCTCGTAAGAATCGGGCTGTAGACTGATCCATCGGGATGATTTGAGATGAACATTTTGTGACAGCGCCTACAGTAAGAGTTCTTCGCTCCCCAATCCCACCACACACCGACCGTGAATCAGCGCTTCCTGACGCACAGCTCCACTGGCACAACATTGCACGACAGATATTCGCACGCTGTCCCTCGATTGTGATAGACCCCAGAGAGAGCCGGCTGAGAATAAGAGAGTCTGGAGACTGGGCGTGGGAGATGAATTGTGGATGACTCTTGATGCATCTCAATTTCTCCTTTTTTTTTAAATTTTGGCAAGTGTCCCATTCCTTCTTCTTTTACTTCTTCTTCTTTTTTTCCCCTGCACAAATGCCTAACTCTTGTGTGCAGTGAAAATATTAATCCACATCAAGAATTCATCACAACGGCTTTAAAAGATTTTAAAAAGTAATAATAGTGCCGGGGGAGACTCGGAGTCATCTCTTTGTTGGCTCGATATGGGTGGAAGATGATTGCCAGAGACGCTTGTCCAGTGGATTTCTGTGATGGAGCAGCTCTGCATGCCTTGCATGATTAAACATGCAGCACAATGCAAGCTGAGTTTCAGACAGAATTAATTGATTGAGAGAACAAATTGATTGGGTTTAAAAAAATATATAAACAGCATGTGGCTTTTTTGTGATTCTGTCAAGCTGTGCAGGCCTGAACAAGGGAATAAAGAGAAGTACACTAAAGTGAAGAACCTAGTAAGAAAATTCATATTGTCTTTGCAGTAACTCAAGAGAGTGTTAAGAGTTGTGGGCTGTGTTGCATAGAGGCCTCATTCATACTACTCTTGGCCTCTGTAATATGCTTCTGTCTCCTTCCCTATCGCCAGAGTGCCACTTCACAGCTCGGCTTCACGTTTCTTTCCACCGCCTTTGAATCACCTTCTCATCTGGCCCAGAAGGGCGTAGCAGTCCAATTCAAATATTCTCCACATGTTCCTAACTGTGGCCCATAGCTACCGACAGCTTCCCATTGTCCTGCTTTTATCCAGAGGAATATGCTATTTTACAGGCATCAGAAAGAGGCGCCTTTTCCCGCAGATTGGTTGTGTCACTTCCTCTGCTCTGCCCCCACTTCTCCGTTTTTTTCCCCCTCTGCCTTGAATATAAATACATTTCACACCTAAATGGGGATGAGGTGAAGTGGTGCAAACTGGCAACTCTGGATTGGGCATAGCAGCAGCAGGAAGGAAGGATGAGAGGAACGTCAGAGAGGTGTTTAGTGGGAACAATTGCTACTTACAGCACTGGATTCCCTTCAATAGATAAATGAACCATGACCCCAACATGTTTCTATGCACACTTTACTGAGGCAAATCAACAATTGCACTATACATGCGGTATGCAAATCAGTGGACACTTGTCCGAAAAAATCTGCACCCCGATGTGCACATATTTAACAGAGCTCTCCTTGAAACACAGTGATGTGTGAACTAATTATAGATGAACTTCTTATGTTCACGTACACAAGGATATGTCTGAACCTGTATGTAGCCTCCAGCCTTTCATTAAACATTGACAATTCTCTTCCATTATCATAACAGGGAGTGAGAAGACCTGACTGAATAGAATATAAAATGAATTCTCGGGGGGGAAAAATACAGAGGTGAAGAAAGAGGAGGAGGAGAAGAGTGCATCTGTATTTGAAGAAGCAATGAAGCAAAGCGGGGAGGAAGATGAAACACAAAACCTACTTTTACGTTTTATGAAACATAAACCATACAAAGTATAAATTATTGACAGAGGGACCTGAGTGTGTTTGTGTAAAAGAGAGTGAGCAGACGTCGTCCAGACTTGACTGTCACATACAGCGTCAGTCTCACAAATCAAGCAAACTCCATCTGTTCCACCATTAATCTGATTTGCTTCTACATTGCAAGACCGAGTCTGCAATCATTTAAGTGAATGGTCCTTATTTTGAGGGGTTCCTCCACATCATCTGTGAGGCAGCAGTGACAGTTTCGAGAGCAATGTAGTACTAGTACTGTGATTTGTGACCTCAAAGACGGTGTAAAGAACCCTCCACTGAGACTGAGCTTCCTCTGCTGATGCTAACATGCCTGTGATAGTAGGCTCTGCAATACTGTCCTAAATGTAAAAAACTGTAAAGCTTCGTAGCAGGTTTCTGCTTGTTTTTTCTTCTTTACTGTTTATTTTGTTTTATGGCCCACAATTTTAACATTCTGGTGTAATGTCAAAGCATTGTCTACAACTGCAGCACACACCTTTTTTTTCATTTTTCAGAAAAAAAGCTCTACGACCCAGTGAATACCTGCTTATTCATCACCAAACAGCAGGCAGATGTAATTAAGGTCCATCCACTTATCTAGCAATTTGCTTGTCACCCCTGGGCACTAGTTGATATTTCAGATTCCACTTGCGTAGCTCACCCTCTAATATATTTTATATCCCATCATATGTGAGTCAGTGACATCCTTTGACCCTATATGTGTCACTTCCATCACACTAAATAAAATTTCCTTTATTACCAACTAATTTTGCAGCGTCAGATGTTATTCTACCTTTCATTATTTCAAGAAGATGAATCACATTCAGTGTAATTTTGCGTGTAAAAGACCATTTAGCTGATAGACATAGACAAGTAGTAAACAGCTTCTGAACCAGTGAGTGTGAATATTGCCCAGTCATGTCTTAGAAAACAGGATTTATCGGGACCAGTGAAAATTATGAAACACTATCGATGCAAGCCTTGCATGTCAAACGGTGTTCTGTTTCTCTCATTGCGTGTTTTCCACCATCTTTTAAATTACTGCCATCTTGTGGCCACAGTTGGCTATTGTCTCTGGAAGCAGGCTTAACTCTGCTTTAATGCAATTCCTCTGGAATCTAGAATTTGCCAGTTTTATGGATATGTCCATGTCCTTTTAAAAAAGGCTGGAGTTGGGCGAGCCGGAAGGCCAGCAGCTTTTTATTCTGATTATTTACGCATGAACATTGTAGTTAACTTGAGAATCTGATGTGATACTTTTATGCTACACAAACTGCCGCTGACTCTACTTTCACTCGTCTGTTACCATATCTGTGTTGTATGGAAACAATAGCAAGTAAAGTAGGAGGATCAATCAGACACATTTTCTCTCACTAACCATGTTTCTGCTTAGGCCTGATATGGCATTCAAACTTTATGTTGCAAATACAAAAATAAACAGAATAGCTCTTAGACATGATATATTCAAAAATAATTTAGTTACCAGTCAAAACGATTTTAACTGAATCCTGAGGCTAAAGCTGTCAATATCCAGTATCCAGATATATCCAGATCTAAACTGCCTATCACTGAGCTTGGATTTGCTTTTATGGATATCTTTTACATCCAGATTATGGGCACTCCATGGGAAATTGATCCAAACATACAAGCATGAATTCTTTACTCTACAACCTAAGCAAATGGGGGGAAAAACTAGAGAGAGAAACAGAGAGAGACATGTAAATGGAAAGTGATAGAAAGACAACAAAAATCTGATACCTGGTGTACTGCGAATGTAACTGGATATGAGAGGTTTTTGTCTCTCTAAAGAAAGATTTGTCAGAGTCTTGACAGTGACCTTTTGCTAACAACCCCATCAGAGCTTTAAGACCTGTGTTGATGTAGGGGCATGTGTGTGCACATGCGCACCTCTTCCCCCCGTGGATGAGCCTGATAATGGAGAAGTGGTGTGTGTGAAATGTGTAAAGGGCAAGGCAGGCAGTTCTTCTGCAGTAATCCATCTTTACTTCAGGGCTGAGCCGTGGATCAACAGGCATCTCGCGGGGGAGAGGGAGAAAACACACTGTAGGCATCAATCTCATTCATATGAATCTACACAGTCGAAATGTTCAGCCAGCTGGAGTACGAGATTTTCACAGTGAGAAAACAAGAAAATAGATATGAAGAGCATTATTGTCTCTACATACTTATTTTTTATCTTGAACTGCTGACAGCACTACAGCTAGGTCAGAAAAGGCACCGTGGTATGTGACGTGTTCATAGTGCATACATTGAAAACATGTTTGTCCCAGACCATTCAGAGGAGATGTGAAACCATAAAATTGTTTTATGTCCTTACAAATGTGTATCCATCCACTCATGAGTTTGTTTGTGTGTGGAAATGACAAATATAAACCTGGGTGTGAAACAGAAGAGTGAGAGACACACCAAGAAAAGCAGGAGAGCGAGAACCCTTGTTCATGCTGTTTGGCAATAATCACATACCGAACTTGTGCCAACAGTGAGTGCCAGATGGTGCCCATCACCATTGTGCCATGTCTTTGAAACAGGGAGGAGAGAGGAAGATCAAGAGTGGCATGTGGAACAGGGAAGCTCTGCCTAATGTGGATGATGTGTCATATAAATAATAATCAGGCTAGAATCTCACCCACAGCTAAATTAGATCCCTAAAGCTCATCCACTAGCGCCCACTCTCAATCTTCTCCCTGCTTTGGCACTGTGCCTCTGTCATTATCAGAGATGATCAATAGATGCGATATTAAATGCTAAACGCCAACTCTGGAATTATTTTTTCCATTGCTCTAATAGTATTCATGGGGACCACTTTATTTTGGGTGATATAAGTGGTAACTGTCTGCTTGATTTAGGATAATAAATCAGTGTATAATGCTTTATAGGCCCATTATAGTGTTGTTTTTGAGTTGGCAATTTGTATGAAATCCCTTTGGTTGGTGTTTCACTTCCAACATAAACTCTGGGGGATGATAGAAATTAAACATCAGTAGATCGTGATCTCCATTCTCATTACAGACAAATATGTTTATACTTCTCCTAAACATCCACTCTGGAAGACAAGATGAAAAAAAAATGCTATAGAGCCGATTTTTATTAAAGTAACACTACAGCTTCACCATTTTGATCAGCCTTACTTCATGCAAAATCAACTGGCATATTCTACCAGCCAATTCTGTTAGTGCAACAATCCTTCAACCCAGTATCACAACAAAACGTGTAATAGACACGCTGGTTCATTTCACACTTTGCCTCTCTAAAACATGAAATGGATACACATGCAGAAGTTGCATTAGTGCATGCAATTGGTGCAATGCCAGCAGGGTAAATCTCTTGCTGGTAATCTCCCTGCATTACCAGCAGAGGGAGATGATATATTTAAAGCCACAAAGTCGGTAGTGAGCAAAAAACGTATTAAGTATATTCCAGGGTCCTTAATCGTCAGAATCGATTGACTTGAAATAAAAAATCTCCTTCTGCTATTAATGCAGCTTACTGCAACTTAAAGCAACTTTTGCAACTTTACATTTTGGAGAGGCAAAGCCTGAAAGGGACACAGTGGACCAGCGTGTCTACAAAACACGTTGTTGGGGTTGGAGCCTTCCAACCTGAATGTCCACTAAGGTTGCTTTTCACAAATCTTCACTATTTAGTGAAGACTGGATTTAGAACCAAGTGAAGGTTTTCTTATAAATAAATGACTTCTAGCATCATGGTTGCAAAGTTAAACATGCTAAAGTTATATAACAGTAACAGTATAAAAAAATCTTGTATTTGGAGCAGGAAACAAAGCATTATCTTCCATGATAAAATCCAGTGTTGGCTTATCCAACCAACTTCCCCAACATATAGTATAACATAACCCTGACCTTAAATATCACAATCTATCAGAATTGCGTCCAACCTTAAAATAACTGAATTGGTCATAAAACACACACCCTGAGTTTTTGGTTGGGTTTAGTCTGTTTCTGAAAAAAAGGATCTACCTACTACCTTTTTTCACAGTCTTCACTATGAAAGGACTAATTCAGTGTATTTAAAACAGGAATGCTTTAAAATACTCATCAAATCTAATATCTGATATTTTTTTTTATCTTTTAAAAGAAATAAAACTTTATTATGCATGTCAAATATGGTTGAGATTTTTGTTTTTTCCAAAATAAAAATCCTCTTTGTCTAAAAGGGAAGTAAACATTGCTAATAATCCATATTAGCCGCATCTGTGCACATATCTTCCAGCTCATCTCAGCCGCAATCTTTCAATACCTTGAATTGTTGATGCAACAAAACCACACCCCTTTATGCAGAGCAAGCTACTAAAATAGTATGTGTTTATGAATGGCCATGACAGATATAAAGATGGATTGATCCTAACTGCTAGTTGTTGTTTTTTTTACAAGTGGCAAGCTGCCACCATGCCATCACACCTCTATCTTTCAGATCTCCTCAATCACCATTCATCCATCAGAGCCTTCCGCTCCAGCAGCTATCACTCAATACCTCAGCGGTGCTGAAGACAAACTGGCACTGTGTGCAACCAGCCATCACTTTATGCCTTTGAATTCCCCCTCAGCTGACTTACTGTACAGTTGCTGTGCTGTGGTAATGTCCAAGTAAATTATGGACAAACCTTTGGAGCAACGAGAGAACTTTGCAGTTCTTTTATGTGCAACATTGCTGAGTTCTGGATAAGTATTGATTGTAGGCGGGTGCTGAAGAAAAATCCTGGCTGGAGTGTTAGGACAGACTGGGTAAGCACGCCTCATCACATATGCTGCACTAAATTTGGCCCACAACAGCTCAGAGAAGCTGAGCAGTAAATTTTGGTCCAATTTTCTCAATACCAGCACTCAGCTCATATCAACACAAATCTACACTGATTTGTGTTTAACCACTCTTACACACTGAAGCTGTGCTTATACTCAGAATTACAGCTCAACTGAATTGAAATGACATGTTCAGCAGTTCATGACTCAACAGGGGTGGTTAACCATCCAGCTTTCCTGCTCAGTGGTCCAGAAACGGTGCTGTATAGGCAAAGTGCAGACATGTGAAAGATTTACCATTAAAGCCCCCCCCCACTCCCAGTATCCATTTATTCTGATGTCTGTGATGGAATTCAGGGGTTTTTTGTTTCTTCCAGCTTTTAAGGAATAATACACTTGAAAAGTGCTGTACTCAGTCTTTCTTTCCTTATATTCAGCGGCATATGGTGACTTTTACACTGCTCAAGCACCTAGCCATAAGAAGCTGCATGGCTAGGTGCTTAATTTTGGTAGTGGGACTGAAAACAACTGAGTTCAAAGGTCCAATACTTTTGTCCATATAGTGTATGTGACATTGCTGACTGTCAATATCTATGGGGGGTTAAAAATATAAATGAAAACTTAAGGTGGCAATGTAACTGGTGTGTTGACACAGTAGCAAAACAACCGGTTAAATTTGGTACCTTTGGTGAATCAAGTGATATCTCATACATGTAAGAAGCCTGCACCTGTTCAACTTTTTATCAAACTCTATGTGTCCCTTCTACATCATTTGAATCTAATGATAACAGTCTACTAATAACAGTCAGCTATGTCACACACTGTGGTCAAGGTGATCAGCGTGAGAAATCTTGCTTGTTAAGATGCTCAATCACAGATTAATTTGCTTGGTTACTTCGTTTTTTGCTAACTATCATTCCACACATATCTTCACATGTGTATAATAACACACAGATCATAACTAATCTCAGAGCAGTGAAAGCAGAGACAGAAGTAGCTTGTTTAATATGCTGGTCAACTGTCTGTGTGTATTAAAAGAGCAGAGAACAGAGGTTTATCCACAATATGCATGACAGGTAATTCCATTTGTCTCTCAGCTTACAAAACACAAGTCTGTGTTAATGGGACACAGATACGCCCATGAAAATGACAGAAACTATAGATTCCAATAACTCAAAGTCAAGCTAACTTCTAAAGACAATAGCCAACTGCAGCCATAAGATGGCAGTAATTTAAAGGACAGATGCAAACTGAGACAAGACACTGGGCGAAATGAAAGGAAAGAGATTGTTTTCACTTTGTGTGTTTTTAGAGTTCAGTGGGCAAGCAGTGCTTGACTTGCTTGCCAATAATGACAATAAGATCACTTGTTAACTAACCCTGCACAATTACCCTCAGTTTTACATGGCTTATTACTTTTGTTTTTCTTATACGTTTATTATTTTTGTCTCTCTGTTGTTATCAGGGTCATTTGTAAACATGACTTTTCAGTAAAATTGCTTAGTATAATTATACCTGCTCAGAACCAAAATGAATTGAATAGGCTGCTAGCACAACTTCAGTGGAAGAATAGAAAGCATAAAAGATTGATACAGCTGCTGTGACATCACTCATTGGTTTCTGAAGTGTAGCTTTGTAACCTCAAGAACTGAGATGAGACAAATGGGTGTGATTGTTACAGACAAGTCATTAGTCAATGAATGTGTGCACACATACAACGAAGCATGGTATGACTAAGATTTATAAAATCTGTGCTGAAAGATCTTCTGCCCTGACCTCTGTAAAGACCTTCCTGATGAGTTTGGTCAGTCAGTTTCACATCATAGTGAATAAAACATTAATTCAATTTTGTTAGCCAATAATTAATTGGTTTCAAAACACCAGTGTTGATGTCGAAAACACGCATCTCAAACCTTGAAAACAGGCCTTCACAAACCATTGGGTAACATAGCCATAGCTACGTTATAACATCTATAGGGATGATGGATCAGTTAGCATAACTTAATTTCATTTTCTATAAAGAGCAAATTCTGGTGTCATTTCATTTTGCCTGTAAGGTGGCTGTGTTGCCAAAGGTTTACAGTTCACCTCCTCTGTTATGCTACATTTAATAATCGGGTTGCTCAAAACAGCTCCTGACAGAGGCAGTTAGGTGATAGCAGCATGCATGCACAGTGACCTCCCAAAGTAATTCAGTAATGAATGTGAATTCACAGCAAGCAGCTCTTTTCCCACAGAGCAGACCATGAATGCAAAGGACAGCCAGCCTCACTCTTGGCTGCTGGTTTAGTGTATGTAAAGCTTTGTCTCATTTATACACTTTGTACACCATCATCCCATGGTACAATGAGCTCTACAGAGTAAACAAAGCACTAAGACTTAGACTACAGTAGCGGGTCAAGTCTTAAGCTGATAGAGGCTAACTCTGTAAGCTCCTGGGCAGCATCTGCTTTCATTTCTTCATCCCTAGCTTATGCTTCCTGACCAATCACTCTTAACCTGACTTGGTCTTTATTTAAAACACCATGCAGATGAAGTGGATTTACAAAAAAACCCAACAACTTAAACATTTTAGATTCTTTATCTGGTCTTTCTAATAAACAACAGTTTATGTTACTTATTCATGCACATGAAGCGAAATACAAACAAGGTGAGATGGGTCCCCTTTTTCTCACTGGGATTGGCTGTGTGTTGATTTTTGAAAAACAAAGCACTTTTGAAAGTGCCAGCGGTCTCTAATAAGGTCACATTAGTCAAATCTGTGTGGGTAATTGCTATAAAAATGTAAATATTGGGTATTCATTATTTGAGCTGTGAAAGAAAAGCTATAGAGAGGATAGAGAATTATGTTAAAGTTGCACAAGGTTAAAACATCCACAACAGGTTTGCCTTTGTTTATTCTGAATTGCTGCCAAGAACTTCAGCACTTAGTTATGCAGCCAAATGTGCCGACCTTGAAAAAAGTCACATTCATATCCAAATACAAATAGCTTCAATACATCATATTGTTCTGTCATTTGCAAAGACGTTTTTTGCTGTAAAGTGATCTCAGTGCTGATGCCGTGCATTTAGACATTTAGCATCCTATGATTGGCATAATTATAGAGTCAAACCCTATCACGGACAGCATAAATCTGTGATGATGTGTCCCTGAGGTATTATTCATGTATCCAGTGTCTTTCATTTCTTGTTCAGTCACACAGTCTCCTTTCAGTGAGCCAGTCTCAGTCTGCTGTAGGCATCCGTCTCAGCTGGTTCTTGCCCGAGTCGGCTATCTTGTTAGTGAAGCCTGCTGTATCTTCAGATTTTTAATTAGATTTCTTCCAGACCTCTTTGAGTTTGATAAATTAAGGTCTGGAACTTACTGGTGTCACTGTGTTTCTGTCCAATACAAAAACTCCTCGGATAGCTTTGTGATTACACTGGGATCGACCCCAGTTCAGGCCTTCAGAGGAAACATGTTTCATCCAGCTGTCAATAAAGTGAATCTGACGACAACAACAAAACTTGGTTGTAACCTGGCTGACTGCTTGTCATGCTTGAGCTCTCATCTTAATTGTCTCATTATCTTTAGATGTAAAACAATTTCTCATGATCATTACTTAATTATGTGAAGCTCTTATTTAGTTTCAAAGCCCGCCATCCCAAGATACTTATTTGAAGATGTCGTTTTCAAATGCCAGACATTTCTTTAATTCTTCCTATTACATATCTTGAGATGCAGAGGGTAACTTTAGAGGAGCTATGGATTGAAATGCCACACTCTTTAAGCCAAACCAATGCCTGTATATGTACTATGTTCAATTCATATTAATGTCATTAACTGCTACTTACCAAATGAGCACTTGTGAGAAAGGTGTGAATGCAGATACATGGTTCAAATTATTGTGTGTACCAATTATAGACAAATAAAGCATAAATTTAATGATAGTTTTTTGGAACTATAGTACTTTTCTCACAGCCAGTTTTGAACATTACAGTGCAATTAGTCTACTAATGTAGGCTAACTCTTCAATAATACTAATGATACTACTAATAAACCATAATAATAATTTTTTAAAAATGATACTGATTACAACATGATATACTTTCTTGGTGGGAACCAAAGTTACACTACAACACACTGCGCTACAAGTCAAGAGAAGTTTAGTAATTCAACTAAAGCATCACCAAATCAGTGTTATGCAAATATCCTAAGAGAGTGATGTGGTTGCCTTCGTAGTTCAGCATCAAAATGTCAAAGAAGTCGATCATTGCAGTGAATAATCAGCTTGTTCTATAGGAACAAACACACAGCTAGCTAGCCAAGACGTCGCCTTCACAAGCAGTCGGCAACCGGATTTGTTGTTTAAAGAGTACTAATGCACTACTTCCTTTATTTTGCAATAATCTGATCTATATTTCTCACTTTATAAGAGACAGTCTGACACAACTTGTATTTTCCCTACACCTGTCCATCTATAGTGCAGTTTTTTTATTGCTTTGTGTCCAGTTTTGATGAAGGACATGATTGGGATTTTACCCATGTTTGCTGGGAAAACATCCATGTGAATCCTGCCTGATGTCTGTCTTTTGGCTGTCGCTGAATTAATGTGTAAAATCAAAATGACAAATGCGCATCATGGTGCATAATGTCATTATTACTTACAACAAAGGTATTTCAGTACAATTAAAACCCCATCGAGATGAATAAAAATCTACAGCGGTCCCTCGTTCATCGCGGTAGTTACGTTCTAAAAATAACCCGCGATAGGTGAAATCCGCGAAGTAGCGGACTTTATTTTTTACAGTTATTATAGATGTTTTATGGCTGTAAAACCCCTCACTACACACTTTATACACTTTTCCCCGACAGGCTTGGACATTTCCACACTTTTCTCGATGGTTTAAACACTCTAAAAGTTCAAACCTTGGTAGAAAAATGAGTCCAGTATTATAGAATGACACCTAAGGCACCCGTGGTTGCCTTTGACGGTGCAAAACGTTTCATCGACATTTTTGTGTTTGTTGGAGAAAACTTACAAACATACAGTACAGCACTTCAGAGTCACACTGCTAGCGATCAAAGATTTAGATAAATTTGACAAGCTGAATACATTCTGTACTGTACAGGAGACATGGCACAAGATTGATTGACAATGGTCTACAGCCAATCAGAATGCGGAACACAATGCGCTGTTTCAAAAAAGAAAGAAAGAAAAGAAAAGCATGCAATATTGCACCAAAAAAAGCCGCGAAACAGCGAGGCCACGAAAGGTGAACCGTGTTATAGTGAGGGACCACTGTACACCTAATGTCTCTTGAACGCCCCCTACAAAAAAAAAAGTTATTTCAAAAGTAAGACTTCAGATTAATAAACTTTATTTACTTTGTTTTTTTCTATAATAGCTTTCTAAACTCAAAATACAAAGGTCTTCACAGAAACAGTAGCATTTAAAAACAATCCATAAATACAATAAAAATGATGCTATCGTGTGCATAAACTAACCTTTCCTCCTACATTACAATTCAGTATCCATCAGCTTCAGCTCTAATTTGTGTTCAGTGCTACTAAAAAGATTTTAGCATGGCCACATCCAAAATTAAAACAGGGTTATCATTATAGCAAGCTGATCATACCATTTGGCTCAAATTTTCTGTTGTCCAAAAGATAGTGCGGCCTTTCGTTGTGGATAGCGTGACTGTAGAGTCCTGGTGCTATCACCAGCTGCGTTCATGTAGTTGTGTATTGTTTTCAGCTTACAAACCGGCTTCTCTCTCTCTCTCTCTCCCTCTCTCTCTCTCTCTCTGTCTCTCTCTCTCTGTGGTGGTGGTTGGGGGGGGTCATGTGGTCACGGAGACACCTGCTGTGGTGAGAAATGGTTTGCAGTATTTTGGCAGGTGTTTATGTGTTTGTCTATCTGCCTGTGCACAGACTGCGATATCAGATTTTCACATCACGATGATCTTGGTCAAAATACTCCACTGTAATATCTCTAGAGAATATGAAAACAATAGAAACAATGCTGTTATGCTGTATTTGTTTATGTCTGTTTTCTTTCTGGCAAATTAGACTCAAAATCCAAATGCGTGGAGGTGATGAGCATCTGTGATGATAACTAATCAAGCTTTTGTTTTTAAACATGAGTTATCGCCACACCCTTGCTCACAACTGGGCTGTAGATTATCCTGCCTGTTAAGGGGCCAGAGGCATGGTTTATCCTGGAAAGGACAAAAATTCAAAGAGAGAAAACCACACAGTTAACTTATATTCATATATTAGTGGAAGAAATCCAGTACCAAGAGGACATTTGAGCATGGAAACTCCTATACTCCTAGAATACTGGTCAGATGCCCTCATATACTGGTGAACTGCTGCATGTGTATGTAGCCATGAGTTCTGAAAGGTCAGCTGATCAGAGCTTGTTAGGCATATTTTTACACTTTTATTTGTTGCATCTTATTTTATATTCTAAAGTACTATTTAAGTAAACTTCACTACTGACGTCCTACTGAGTGGTCTCAAATAGTCTTCATCATACTTGTGGGACACATCCGTCATCCTCATCTGCTGTCCTCACTAGAGTTCAATTCTGTTTTATTTACATATGTTACCCTTGGGCCACTTATGAAATAGATTTGAAGGAGTCGCCTACTATTTCCATGCCTACTATTTCTATGCAGTGTCCACAGTTATGCTTTTCTGTTTAGCCCAACAACATCAACAGCCTCTCCTGCTTCAATAAATGCTTCTCTGCCATTGCTAATTGGCTGTACTCAAATTTCATCCACCTCAGTTAGGATCTAGTGACAGGAGGTCGGTGACTACATCGGCCCCATCGCCAGTAAACTTAGATCATCTGCTAGAAAACTTGGTATCATCATATCGTAATTATTACTTCTTTACTTACTTACTTATTACAGCTTTGCAAAATTCAATTGCACTTTCTATGCAGTATTTCTAGGTGATGATCCTAGATACTTGTGCTTGTTGTTCATTTGACTCAAAGATCTTGAATGACTTGTACAGTATTGCTCAGTGCTGTATGTTCCCATTTTAATACACCTCTAGTTCCTATATTAACACAATATTGTAAAAGTACATACATCCACAAGCAGTACATAGGTCAGTGTCTGGGGAAGATTGAATTCAAGATCCCTCATCGTAGTTCATGGTTTACTGAAATAGACGTGCTCAACAAATCACACCAGGCTGGTTAAATTACCACCTTAAGGGAGAATGAAATGCTAGATTCAAACAACTGCCTTGGACACTCCTAACACTCTGTGTCTGTTTATATCCCATTTCTAAGTCAGTTCAATCTGAATGTTAATGCATAAGGAAAAGAGGGGCCTTTAAAAGTAAAGGACCACAGTTTGGGACACTCTGTGACAGCAAAGCAGATGATGAGGCCATCTCAGAACAATATTACCTCGTGGTGCAGCCTGTTCTCCTGAGTACTAATATGAAAGATGTGTGTGTGCATATACGTTTATCTTTTGTTTTGCATCTGTGGGTGTGGTGGCTCAACACTTGGCTCTCACACAGAGACTGCCTGCTCATCAAACCCTGTCGTAAGGAAATGTTCGGGGCTTCTTCTTTTTTTTTTTCTTGAGGGATATTCAGTACATAGGAGAGAAAATTGCAAAGATATTTCGAGTTGATTGCCTTTACACTGCTATATTTCTGCCCAATGTCTCTCCACCACTACTCAGCAAAACCACAGAGGAGAGATAGAGGAGGAATGCTGATCTCCTGCTGGTGCACTTGAATGAATGTTTTATAGATGGAAGGATGAAAAAGAGATGAAGCAGTGTCCAATCTCTATGCTTATATATATATATTTTTAAAATGTGGTTATAAAATATTATTTTTACCTTGTCAGTTTTTTTTAATCATATTCAACCTGACTCCGTAACACACTCATTTACAGAAAGTGTCAAACACGCAGCCAAGTATTGTCTTCTTTTTCGACTGGAATTTCATCGGACTGATAGTCTGACAGTGTTAATAAAAGAACATTTCAATCATTCTACTTAATTTGCTGCTAATTTTTCAAGTAGTTGATGGAAACAACCTTGAATTCTGTTTCGTGTTAACTACAAATCTGCTGATTCAATCCCCTGTAGAGATGCGCTGTGGTAGTGCTCTTTGGCAAGGTCACCGTCTCCCAAACTGAATGATTATAAAAGGCAGTTTCTACAATAAATCTCTTAGGATTGGACTAACATGTGCAAAGTAAGGTCACTCAGTGGGATTGAACAGTATACTTACACTTTAACAATGTGAAATATCAAGTTTTTCATGTGATCTTAGTTGACTTTCGATGGGCTTTGATGTTGACACAGAAACTCTGATGTCTGTTGTTTCGGTCACTAATAAATGTCATTACTGTCACTCATGCAATGCTGCTGGAGTAGCTTTGCATTCAGACAGTTCAGACTTTATTCATCAATTCCTCCTTTTAGCTCATCTCCTTTTAAGCCAATCTTCTTTTCATAGGCTCGTAAACAAAATGATTGAACAGCAGGTGGGCCATCACTTGGAAATATAATGACTTAATGACTTTCGAGATCCCTTCCCAGACGCCTTAACGCCCACTCACATCCTGGGCCATTTGACCTTAGTAAATCACATGATAGGGTGGAGCTAAGTTTCACAATGGGTTGTCTCTCAACCAATTGCTCTTAGAACTGAAGAAGCTTCTCGGATGAGAGGTGAAATGTCTTCAAGGAAACTTAGAAAAGCGTCTGGACTTCTTTTTCTTTAGCTGCTCCTTAGACAATGACTTAACTCCATATCCAGTTCAGGGTTTCCATGAATGCAGGAGTCTAACCCAGCTGCCAAAAGATGAGTGGTTGGGTACACCTCTAGGTTATCAGTCTGTCACAGGTGCTAAGACATAGAGACAAAAAAAACCCTCACACTCACATTCACACCTACACTCTAAAAACTAAAACTGACATTTACTTAAAATTTTTGAGGCAACACTTTTACACTTAAAAATATTGAGTAGATTGGAAACCAGTCAAATCTGTTCAGTATACTTGATCCATTGAATAACTAAAGCTTAAACATATTAAGCTGAAATGAATAATTGTAGTTGTTACACAAACATGAAAAAATTGAGTAAATAACACTGACATGCTTGGTCAATGTAACTGAATTATAGATGATCAGTTAATCCAAAATTTTGTTCGATTTACTTAATATTGTAAACTGAACGTAATCAAAATTGTACTTAATATTAAATATGGTAAATGGCCTGTATTTGTATAGCGCTTTACTTAGTCCCTATGGACCCCAAAGTGCTTTACACTACATTCAGTCATCCACCCATTCACACACTAGTGATGGCAAACTACATTGTAGCCACAGCTTCCCTGGGGCCCACTGACAGAGGCGAGGCCACCGGGCCCTCTGACCACCACCAGTAAGCATTAGGTAACCAGTAGGCAACAGTGACTGTCGGCGCCAGGGCTCGAACCAGCAACCTTCCGATTACAAGACAAACTGCCAACTCTTGAGCCACAATCGCCCCCTAGCATTCAAATATGAATGTTATTGTATTTCACTGGTAGTCTAAGTCTAAAAAACCAAACTAATATGTAGTTGTGTGTTTCATAATACATGTAGGAAAAATGACCACATGTTAAACATTTTTCCAAACGAAAATTTAATTTTCATAAACATGGCAATAACTCGATATAAACAAGCACCAAAAAGACAAGAGCCTTTTCCCTTTTAGCTCAAAGCCTTACATACCTGAATAATAAATGGTAAACCAGGAGAGCAAACACAAAAGCTAAGAGTATTTAAAAAACAAAATTAACAAAACAATGAAAAAGGCTCATGGTACTTAATTACTCTAGGTTATCGTGTTTTACTTACACTTTTCAGTTGTAGTTGCTGACAATAAATAATATTGATTTGAATAATTAATGATTTTAGTACAAGATACTGATGAGTATAGATACCGATTTCTCAAATATTTTGATTCAATTTTAAACAAAAATATTAAGTACATGCAAAGAAGGTATTCTGTGAACCACATACTGAATTTTTTTGTCTGAGATAAATGTAAATGAATACCTTAATTTAACACAAACACATACGTTAACATTTTAGACATTTATATCAATTTATCAAACTCAAATAATTACTAAAAGGATATTCATATATTTTATCTAACTTATATTTATAGTGATATTTACTAAGCCATATAGAATATATATATATACATATTGTGCAGCAATTCTGCAGGTTTTCTAAAGGTCTTTCAAAGGTTTTTTTTTTTTTTTACACTTGCTGCTTTTTCATTCCTTTCCAGTCCTGTCCTAGTACCCGTCCATTTTCAGAGGAATGTTTTTTTTGTTTTGTTTTGTTTTGTTAAGCCGCTTAACACTGACCTATGTATTTATACTCATAAAAAGGTACCAGGGCATGGTGTTCAACGGATGAACCAGTGTTGTGTCTCCACATAACAGGCAAAGAACATATTTTAAAATGGTATCTTTAGGCACAGGTAGATTCCCAAAGAGCTATCATCCAAAAACGTGGCATAGGGTCCAGTTTGTCCTTAAACTTTGCCCTGAAGTGGACGGCAAAAGAAGCCATGTCTTTAAGAAATTGGAAAAAAAATCCAGCAAAGACCTGATCTGAAGAGATGCATCGGGCCCTTTAGTTGATCCTCTGCTGAAGCCTCAGCAGAAATTGTTTCAGCAGTAAGGTGGCTTTCAGGAAGCCATTCTTAAGGAAGGGGAAAGGCTGAGGTATGTCAAATTACACAAGAACTGGGCTGAAAAAAAGTGGCAATGGGTCTCAGAGTCAAGAATCAGATCTAGATGAATCTAATCAACATGTACAGAAAGGTATAACAGTGAGTTTCTATTGCTATCTGCAAAACACGGTGGAGGCTATGTAATGGTTTGGGCTTCCACTTCAGCTAGTTGCATTGGGGATCCTGTCAAAATTTATGGAATTATTAATGCAATATGGTTTTTGATCCAACATGCATTACATCATGCATCATGCAAGTGTCTGATTAGCAACATCTTCAACTTTCAGTATGATAATGATTCCAAACACAATGCCAAAGTGATAAAAGAATAAAGAAAACACACAAAAATTCCCTGCACTGTAGATCTCACATAGTGAGAGCTGCTATGATATATGGTTTGGAGATGTTGGCCCTGACAAAAGAGACAGAAGGCAGAGCTTGAGGTGCCAGAGCTCAAGATGTTAAGATTTTTTTGTTGGGAATGACCAAGAGGGACAGAATTAGAAATGAGTACATCAGAGGGACAGCTCAGGTTGAGCGGTTTGGAGACAAAGTTAGAGGCAAGGCTATGAATTGTTATTGTATAAGAAGTACTCAACTGACCATGCAAGTAAAAATAAAAACTTTAAAACATCAAAAAAACCCACAAAAAGCAAAAACAAAGAATCATTAGCACAGCAAAGAACAAGCCCTTTATGACTGCACAGTGAGTCAAGCATTATCTGGAAATGATCAAAAGAAGACAGTCTAAGAGGTTTCACAACAAACATGCACACCTCTGGTCAACAAAAAGGTCAGGATGGAAAAAAGAAAGAAAGAGCCCCGGAACAAAGACTGTCTGATGTGAACCTTCACAAATTAAAGCTGAAACACGGCACTTATGATGTTGTATTATTGTATTTCAGAGGGAATGTGCAGAGAACAGAGCCCAAAGAACAAAAACCGCTCTACTTAACTCGAGTATATGTATATTAAAGAAGACTTTCCTTTATTCATTACTGAATAACACACTTTTTATGTGTATCTATGTAATACAATTATACCAAACAGTGCTATGTACTACTTTTATATGCCTTGTAAAATGACTCCATCCATATATAAATCTGCTTCTTCTCTCATCTTTTTGTAAATGTCCAGAGATTGTGGCGAGCTCAGATGTGGGTGATTACCACCATAAAGCTGATCAGATCATCGCCATCTGATCATCGCCATCATTCCTGACCCTTTAAATTCAAGTGTGGCTGCGCACGCACATTATCTCTTGCAGTTCCACGACTATAAAAACACGCTCAGCTCTGCTCACAGTGGCACAGTCTACCGCTCTGCTTCAAAAGCGTGGCCATCATCGTACGGTGTGTAAAACACACCTAATTTGCCCACGGGCTGGAGGTGTGGCGGGGTGCAGCCTCCAGCTAAAAATTTGCAAAGACGTGAGCGGAGGACAGAAGAGGAGCAGCGGGAAGGAGCTGTTAGGTTCACAGCTTCCTGCCTGCCACAGTTTGTGGGCTCAGTGTGCAGATACAGTAATTAAGGTTGAGGGTGGACAGTTCCCTACAGCGCCGATGCGCCTTGATCACGCAGAACTGTGGACCGAGGCTATTCATTTAAACAAGAAGGGAACACAGCAGAAGCAAGACAAGAGCCACCGGGGAGCTCTATAGGGGAGCCGAGCTGTATGTTGGTACAAACAGGGAGACTGCGAAGATGGTGCACTTTATTTACTCTGTTCATTTTAGGGCAATAAAAGCTGGGAGAGACAGATAGAGACGTAGTCTCCATCTCGTACTTTTCTACTGACTAGTGGCTCATTTTACACAGCTCTGGAGGTTTGTTTCCAGCTGTGAAGCAGTCCCAGCTGTCACAAAGGGGTTTAGTTGAAGCGACTTTTTTTTTTTTACCCGCTGTAAATATCGACGAGGGAAGAAATCCTCTTCACTGCTCTTTTTACACACTCACACCCGTTACCTGCGCTGTGCTCCTGTCTGGAGTTTGATGTTTCATTCGTATTTTGGGGGTTTTTTGTTTTGTTTTGTTTCCTTTTTTGTGTCTGTGCATTAGAATACCAGTGGGCATACAGAGTGGAGTGGTTGAGTGACTGAGGTAGTGGGAGTTACAAAGCCAGATGGATATGAATGCAATAGCCCTCTTTGTTCTTGCCTGGAAACTCCAGACCTTGCTGGTGCTGTTCCTGCCTCTGCTGCTGCTGCTGCTGAGCTCAGTGCTCCTCACTTCCTCTGCAGCACTTCTCTCATCGTATCCACATGTATGAGGGAGTCCTCTTTATTTCCAGCATCTGTGCTGTGATGAGAAACACCATCTAACTAGGCCACTGCATAATAAGCAAGAATAGCAGCAAAGTGAAATGGGGGAAAAAAAGAAAAGAGAAGAGAAGAGAGAGGGGGGAAAGAATCAGTTCATTGGGGAAATGCTTACCCAACATGTAACTGCTGACAAAAGTAATTCAGTAAGCAAATATTGTCCTTATTCCTTTATTGCGCATGCATTCATTTATTATTGCTTACCTTTACCTTTATAGTTCTGCAGAGGTGCATCAGAGTTCACGTCTCATTCCCGCGGTCAAGCCCCTGAGCTGCGCTGTCATGTGACCTGAATGTGACTGACAATGCACCTTTGCTGACTTTTCCTTTGGAGCGCGTGTCAACTGCAGTCCTGGGGATCAGTGCTGGTGCTGCGACATTTCTGCCATCCTCAGCATTTTAGCGCTTAATTCACTTTGTCAACAGATTCATTATTGTCTGCGAGGAAGTTGTAGATGTGGGTCTCATTATCTCCTTCTTGCTTCAGTTTGATGCTTTGTCGTACGCGTTCTTTCCGGTAAAACACGCTGTTTAAAGCAGGTTTAAGTACCAGTTGTGTAATTTAGCACAAAACATTTGGACGAGCCCATGGGGGGGGGCGGGGGAAGCTCCTCTCTGCTTTATGAAACCTCAGCAAGTGAGTTTCAGCTCGTTGTATTGTTTCCAAATAACTGCCATCAAGGTCGTGCAGCCAACTTTAGAGGTCATATGTTGCATTCACTGGTTGTTTTTGCTGCCCCCACATGGCCATCAAATCAGTTATTGCAGGTCTAAATGTGAATTACGGACACTTTTCTGAACTGCCTCTGTTTCCCTTTCTATCTCCAGTGTAGAGCATGACTTTCGCCTGCAGGAAGGGCAGGTTGTACGCACGTGGAAGGTGGGCGACCCTCCAGAAGGCTCGCCACAGACACCCACACCCCAGCCCACGGCACCTCACCAACAGGACTCCCCACAACCAGTGCGACCCCCTGCCACCACCAAGAAGAACCGGAAGAAGTGCTTCTGGTTCCTCTGAACACCGAGAGGATGGAGACATTTTTATACTATAATGCACTGAGTAATGGTCTTTAAAAAAAACAAAAACAAAGAAAAAAAAGAAAGAAAAGAAAGAAAAGATTACCTGCAGAGATTTGTTTAAAGGAACAAATGTTAAATGAACGAGTGGATTAAAATGCAAACGTACAACTGTGGGTGGAGAAAGAGCTACAAAGGTTACAATTTAAGCTGTTTCTGCTGGAGTCTAAAATAATGGTTTGACTGGGAGGCACATGTTGTTACTGCTCTTAAAATGCCTCTTCAACGCTCACAGGTCTGACACCGGTGCAGGGAAGTAAAAAGTGCTGAAGTCAAATAAAAGTAAAAGTTCAGTCCACAATATGACTCACGGTTAGGAAGCAATTAGGAGATATAAAAAGAATATATAGCGGCTAAGGGGCACAGCACGAGCGGCAGTATAGCAGATACCATGGAGCATATTTATAAATGATGTAATGAACAGAGTTTTATGGGCAAAGAGATAAAGAGAAATAGGACTTATCTTCATTACTGGACTAATGAGGGTCAGAACACCAGCTTTTATATCCAGAGACATTTAAAAAAAAAAAAGAAAGAGAGAGAGAGAATTATTATGACCTGTATTTAAAAGTTTTATTATAATGTAATTGATGAAAATTAAAAAAAAACATTTCATGTGTCTACATGCACATACAGCACACACGCCAACACACAGGAGAGCAAATAAATCGACATATTTACATAAATAAAGGCATATATGACTTGAGAGAATGGTGAGTTGAGTTCTGTATATGTCAGAGCTGTTTTGCTTGGATGCTATATTTCAGATATGGATTACTGCTAAATAAAAGTATTTTACCACAGCTCATTGGTATCTCTTGTCATTCAGACTTCAGTGTGCTTTTTGCCCATCACAGTGCACAGTGGAATTATTGTGACTGATGTAATTAATTAATAAATAATGGTGTAAGAATGTGAGCATGGAAACATGGCACTGTTGTATCTGGTGTTGGTGCTGCTTCGTGTATGGTTTTCACTTTAGCGTAAGTAGCAGTGTCCGGTTTGGGAGTTGAGTCATAGACTGTGTATAAATGATAGTCACTGTGACATCCCCTGTATGTTTGAAGTTTCAAAATGATACTCTACAGAGATTACAGTTTATGGTTGTTGCTATCTTTTTGGAGTCTGAAGCAACTGCACTGCCCAAAAAGTGAAAGAACACTTTTTAGTGAGAGTAAAGTATCAAGTCAGATAAATTACTGGGATATTGATCTCATCAGTTAAGTAGCAGAAGGGGTAGTTGGTCAGTTTCAGTTTTGCATTTGGCGAGTCAGTGCCACTACTGGTAGCATGAGACTATACCTGGACAGAGGGTGAAGTACGATCACATAATCCAACACGTAACATTGCCAGAACGTTTGCTGTGTCTCCCAGTACAGTCTCAAGAGCATGGATTTCTGGAGATTCCAGGAGACAGGCTGTTACTATATGGCCTTAACCCATTAACAGACTGGAGAGGGAGAGGATGAGCAATGGCAGAGATACAAAATGACCTCCAGCAGGCTACAGGTGTGAATGTCTCTGACCAAACAAACAGAAACAGACTGTTGTCCTCTGTGTTAGCTGCCCAGTACAATGGAGCCCGATTGGCATTTGCCATAGAATACCAAAATTAGCAGGTCCACCACTTCCACCAAATCAATTCCATCTGGCATCCTTTCATTCCAAACACATTACCCAGTCCATATTTGTGTAAATATCAAGCATGATTTTTCCCCCCATTGAGATCTGATGTGTTCCTTCAATTTTTTCAGCAGTTTATATTTGAATGAGCGGTGCCTTATCAGCAAGATGCATCACTCAGACACAGAATTACCCGATCAGTGCTAACATGTACTGTAACTAAAATAAAAACGGACTTTTACTCCATGAAGGGGAAAAAAATCCATCACAAAGTTTATGGACTTTTGTTATTGCAAATTTAACATGGATCCATATTGACTCTCAAACAAATGTAGCTCCAAAAGGCACAAAAAAACACGTGGACAGTGGAGAGGTCCAGTTTAGTGAGTCAAAAAAAGTGGCAGCATTGACACAATCCCCTTAGAATACTGCATTCGCACCAGTCTGTCACACCAAGGCGCCACTCCCCTAATAATGCATAGCTTTAAGCCATAACATAATTTAAATGGAGGTAAAAAAAAATAAAAGAAATCATGGCCGGTACATTTGTCTAAAGAGGAGAAAGTAAGCTCCAGAGACCAAATAAATGTTTTTGCATGGTATGTGCTGCGTCAGTGGTTGTCATGAAGTTGGGCATTTTAATGGGGATGGACTTGCTTTGAAGCTGGCCTCAAGTGGCCGTTAGAGGAACTGCAGTTTGGCTTTCCTTACTGATGTAGAATTCCTCTTGAGGTTAAGTCCCCAGAGCCTGAGGAGTTCTAATATGAATAATGGTGCAAATAAATGCATAAAAATAAAAATCAATATTTATTTTTAAAATTTTCTATAAATACTAGATACCTTTGGATACTATTTGGGGATGTAAGTTTAAAACTAATAAACCCACTAAAGAAATGTAGTGAAATCAAGGCAACAACATGAGCCCCATATTTATTTTATTATTATTTTTTACATTTTATTGTAAAACAACAAACTTACAACAGGATGGTGTGTGGAGACAAAGCACTGCCAACAACAAAAACCCAACAATAAATAAGTAATAATTATGATAAAAAGAGGAATAAGAGGAGAAAAAATACATATTTGGTTCTAGTGTCAGGGTTACGATTGAGTTATGATTATATGTCCTCACTAAGATATGAAAATGTGTGTATGTGTGTGTGTATGTTGCAAATATACGGATGTGCTGTGTAGCTGCATGAAAGTGCTATATGTGGATGTGTGAGGCTCTGTTCAGTCTAGAAAATCATATTTTTGAGAGGAAATATAAATAAATATATGTCCAGACAAATAAATGACTACACACACACACACACACACACACACACACTCACACACATACACACACACACACACACACACAGAATAATAACAATAACAAACATAATTAGAACAGAAGGTAGAAACAGAGAGAATAATAATCCTCATAAAAGGTAGCCATGATGATTTAGAGGGTGTTAATATTAGCTAAGTCAGTTATTGTTTGATGTTCATTAGATCGCTTTTGAGTGATTACATATGATGCACATTGATACCTCCCACTTAACAAGACCAACATTAACTTAACAACTATCTGTTGTGCTTTAGAAATGTGTTGTATCTTTTACATGCAACATCTCACTAATTTAGTTACCCCCAGTTTTCAAATAATTTCGATGAAATTGTAATAGTTACTCTTTGAAATGTGTTAGCCGAGCAGAGAAAATGAATGAAGTCATTTAAAAATGGAGCATGGGTGTCGCTGATTATTATTAGGCATTTATCACTTCTAAGAAATAATCACTGTTGACTTCTAGGAACATTTCTAAGACATCAAAAAGAGAATGCGGGCAAAGACGAGTCTTCAGTCCTCAGACGGCAGCTCCGACAGCCCACTTTTGTGGACACTCCAGGGCAAGTCTCGGGAAATTAAGCCTCAGCTGTTTGATGGCTGTGAGAAGCCCCAAATATTACTACTTAGTAATTCATGACACACATAAGCTGCTTCTGCGAGGCTCTGAGGTGGCATGAGATCCTGGCCTAATTTATTCCAAACTTCGGTTATAGCGTTAGCTCTCGGTTTTGTTTGCCTGCTTGTTTGGATTTGCACAACAACTGGCAGTTTCCACTTTGCCTCAAACAAAGCAGTTAGACACAGACTGTGCTTTGTTTCTGCAGGGGAGAGTTATTGGAGGGGAAAGATGTTTGGGGATATTTCAGGAAGTCCACAGCTCTTTATGTACTGGACACGTATCTGCTACATCCCCCCCCCACTCGCTCGAGACAAGAGTATATATGTACATATGCACAGATAAGCGCAGACACACACTGTTTTAAGCAGTTTTAAACTCACAGTAGAGGTGGGCAGAGTGATCCAAATCAATAGTAGCAATGCCAGTGCTGGTATTGGTATTGGATCGATACTAATGCGATAGAAAAAAATATACTTAAAACATGCACTATGAAAAATGCCTAAATAATGTTTTATTTATATAAAACATTTTAACCAGAAGTGCTTCAGAGACAGCCACATTTGCAGATCTCCAAAAGATACAGTTTCAAAATACCTGAAAAGCTGAAAGGTGTGTTTTGTTGTGTCAGCTAAGTTGGTTGAAAGAAAAAATCAGAGTTTCAAGGATTTTTATTTTTTGTTTTGGTTTTTTTTTTTGTCATATGTTTCCCTGTTCATTGGAATTCTTCCTTTACTGTGAAGAACAGATGCCAGACATTGTATTAATACCATTTAAAATGTTACATCAGTAGTTTAGTGGTCATTAAAGTGTGTTCAGAGTTTACAAACTGATGATGATTCATCTCATAAGTCGTGACACACTGCTCTGCCCATAAGCTTATTAAGTTAAAAGTATTGGTACTGGTGTCGCCAGTACTGGCCCTGTATATACTTATTGGATCAACACCAAAATCTGCAGTATCGCACATCACTTCCCTGACATGACTGCACTGCCGTGTAGAAGTCGAAAAGCTCGCTCTGCACGTGAGCATGCATATAAGCAACAAATTCACAAACACAAACTCGGCCGCATACGCAACTGCACACATTCTCGCGACTACACACACACACACACAAGCACTCACATCCAATCTCACAGCTAACATATTGTTCTCAGACCAACACAATGCATTATCTCCCCCGCAGTTGTTCCTCTCTCCCTCACAACCGGGCACACGCTCCATCCTGGTAGCTCTGTGTGTGCCGTGCAATGCTGAGAGGAGTGTAGCGTTGTCAGTCATTAATCTGCTACAGCACAGCCTGTAATCCTGATGACAGAGCGGAGCGGGCTTACAGAGAGCAGAGAGGATCTGAGCCCAGCCTGGAGTGGGGAACAAAGGAGCCAGAGAAGACTGGCTTTGAATCTATAAAGAGAAAGGAAGTGTGTGTGAGTGTGTGTGTGTGTGTGTGTGTGTGTAAGGATTCTGAGGTGAGGTCGGTAACTATTTTGTCAGCACTGCTGCAGTGTTATTCAAGAATGCTGGCACACACAAAAGCTACACATGGAAAGCTACCCTGGCTGCCGGTGTGTCACACTGACATATAAGATAAAGCGCCTCTGGTCCAGGCTTGTCTGCAGAGAAATGCGAGAGAACAAGCTTATTTCAACGGCCTCTTCAAAGAAACATCAAGGGTCAAAGTTGGCTCACGCAATTCGGTGCAACATCAAGGAGGCTGAAAACGAAGAAGGGGGGGGGGTTAAAAAAAAGCATGTCTGGAGGCATCAACAAGCATGCATAATGGGCATGTGAAAACAACCGGCCCTACACGCTGAGAGGAAGCGGTAAAGCTATTACTGCATGAGTCATTGAGCTTCGGCTGCTATTGAGGTATTATGTTTCAGTTTGCCACATTACAACTAAAGAGGTCATTTCACAGTCACTCAGAGTGAGAAGTCAAGAGGTGCAGCAGCCATAACCTGTCCGCCGGTCCAGCAGCGAAATAATATTGTTTGGAGGCTAATGCAATAAATGATGCAACATAAACTGTCTTCTCTCAATGACTTAATAATGATGCTGATAAACAAGCCCCAGAGTTGCAATGATACTTGAAAGTACTTTCTTTTCTTTGAACTGAGAAAGAAGCCTCATTAGTGACCAAATAAAAGAAAAATATGGATTGAATGCGGACCTGGGGATCCAAATTAAAACACACACACACACACCGACTGACACAATGCCTGGGCACATCCTCTGGCTTATCTCTGTAGATTTTAGAGGCACTACGCACAAACACACAGTTATATTTATGAGCGCATGCGTCAGTTGGAAATGGTAAATAATGAATTAAAAAGTACCCATTTCAAGACGACCTGCCAAGTTTCTGAGTCAACTGCGATGGCTGCAGATTGGTTTAATAAAATATGAGCTAAATTCTCCCCTGCCACTGCTGGTGCTGATACAAAAAAAAAGGCAGGGTGGGGGCAATATAATGTAAACACACCGTGGCTGGGGCTGAGAAAGGACTCATAGTGGTTCTGTGACACGAAGGGTTTTTCCAGCTGTGGAGAGAAATGTGATTGGGTGTCCTCGGCACACGCTGAGGTAACAGGAAAACAAAAAAGGATGGAAAATTCCAACCGGCTGAATTCGTTAATAATCTATTTGGCTGCGTTCTGGACATCTTCCATTCAGAGGAAAACCTCAGAGAAGGCACACACAGCAGAGATCTTAAGAAAGAGTGGGATGATATGTGACAAGGGGGCCCTGACTGAATTCATGCTGGAGGAGGTTCAGAAGAGCCAGACCAACTTCCCAATAGTATACAATATTAGCTTTGGAGGAACACCTACGTAGGAGCTGTTCTCATTAAAATAGTTTTAATTCCTTTCACTTCTAATGACTTTCTCTATAGTTTGTGTTGCCACAATACAGTTTAGCTCACTGCACGTGTGTTAAAAGTGCATTTTTAATCAGGCAAAAACAAACTAAAGTATTTCTTCTTATTTAAAGCTCTTTGCATTTTTGAACCCCCTCCCTTAAGACTGAGCATATTTATGCCACAAATCAAACACACTGGAATTCTACTTTCAGCTGCTTCCTTAATCACAATGGGGTGCCACAGCAAGAAGCTCCACATCTCTTTTGACAGTTTTTTTTGTAAACCAGACACAATCCGCAAATGATTTGTGCCTCCTGCTGGAATCGAACTGGCAATCATTCATTTGATAGGAAAACATGTAAACCAATTCACTGTGGAGCCTCCGTGCTAGGGTTTTAGTAGTTGTAGTAAAACTAATATCAGGTGTTTAGGGCCGAAACTTGTTTTTCCGTCTCTTTGAGATGCCACGGCGTGGGGTCATTTGAGATTTGCTTGCCTTTTTTATTTTATATTCGCGTACGTGACACTTCATGTTCAAGCCAATAACCAGTCTTGTGTGAAGAAGCTTTCTCCACATCTAAAAGGAGTCACTCTGCCCACACGCCGTGGCAAAAAATAAATAAATAAATATTTTTTTAAATGTGCAGGGGTATCCTGCAAAAAGGTTGAAGGCTGTCTTCGACAGTTCCCCCTTAAGTGCTATTTCTTACATGACATTTTGGACAGTGGAAATTGCAGGCTAGAAGTGCTTTTCCTATCTTTTTAAAGGCTCCCACTGCCATTGATTAGCCTTATTTTAGAGCCCCTTAGGCATTTGGCTAGAGAAGTCCATTGTAGCAAAGCATTTCCGTGAGGTTTGAAGAGAGAATTTTTTAAACTATTTCCAATCACGCTTCTTTATAATGTGAGACATTTGCTTGTGCAGGAAGGACATACAAGAGACAGGGATGTCTTTCACAGAGATGTTTATTGAGGAGAATAGAGTGCAGGAGAACAAGTTAACACGTGTCAAGCCACTGTCAATCTGGAAGCCTTCCTGACAACAGGGTTCACATTTCACAAAGTGTATCCGTTTCTGTGTATTCCGCATTCCTCACTGTCTGGATCCAAGATGTTACATATGTGGCGAGCCCGGTGAGACAGAGAATGTGAAACTATGCAAGGTCTTCTCCCCAGCATAGAAGCGAGTAGCTTTGAAGGTACCAGATGCTGAATCATTACATTCCTCCACGTCTGGCTGTTTCACTGAACGGCTCTGGTGCAATAATTGGCCTCTGAGAGACTCCTCGTCAGAGTGACCCCTTGTGCTTTTTGACCTCTCTTACAAGTCTTTAGGAGTAAAAGTGTAATGAAATGTTGAGGCTTTGAGTGCATCACCAACCTAATATTAATTTGAATAAAATGCAACATTAATGTATAACCGCATGAAGAATTTCTAGAAGGTTGGTTTAAAGTCGAGAATACAAACAATCAGAATTGTTGACGAAAAATCGTGATAAAAACTGTCTGCCCATTTCAATCTTTGAACATAAGACATCAACAATGTAGATTTATGATTTATGTAATGGTTTCATTAAACCATACAAACATATACACCAAACACAATGCCAGAGAAAAGGATTTTTCTCATGTTGATCACTCAGCTGATTTCCTGTTTTGCATTTTTTTCCATTGGCTCTCATGCAGTCTTGGTAGTTTTACTTTGTTTCTTTTCCACACAAGTTCCATTCACCACCTCTTCACCAGCTCCTTTTCTAAGCTCTTCCTTATAGCTACTGTGCGCAGCCTCCCCCTACTTGTCAGACTGTCTTTGAAGCCATTGTTGTCCAGCTATTCGACCATTTCCGTGAGCAGTTCCTGTCTATTTTTTCCTTGTGCATGCCTGTTGTCTGCTCTTTGAGTTATCATCTTTTTTTTCTTCCTTTTTTTAGTCTCTCTCGTTTGATTTCTGCTTTTGCTTCCTCCCTCGCTGGATCTGTTTGCTTCTCTCGATCACCTTTCTTGCCATTAAAAATTTGGATTTTGGACTTTTGCATTTGCGTTCTTCCATTTCAAGTCACACGCATCCTCTTGGAGGCTAACGCCACAAAACTTGTCCTCTCGATGTTACTGATGTGCTTGTTCCCTGTGAGAGTTGTCATTGCGAGACTAACGCAAATAGCAAAGCTGTTACATCCACACTATTAGCGGCAAACACTCCCATCTTCAAAATGGCATGTCATGCAGCAAAACCCATGATGCCACACAACAGAGCATACAAAACAGCAAGAACAGTTGAACAAAGAAGAAGAGTTCACGCCTGTGCTGCCTGCAGGGCAGTCAGTGTGCTCAGGAACACGTTTGACAATTATTTTCAGGGGAATATGTCACTGTTTGAGAAGACTTCTGAACATCAAAGTCAGTCTCTCTGAAGACATGTTAGATAACTTCAAAGTCTTGTGACTACTTTGCCAAGAGGTGCTTTCCCTTTGTTTTGCTCAGCTAGTTTTGTTTTCCATTTCATTGTGCAGCAGATGATAAAGACTGTGAGTCCACGTTGCATCATGGACCTGCTCTCTGTAATTTACCGCTCAAGGTCTGAACAGGCATCGGGCGAGACTTTAACCACCAAAATATTCTGACAGGTAGGTACGCGAGGAAGAAGCTCCGAGAAGGTCTTTTGAAGCTGTGCCATTTCTTTCTCTCTCTTTTTTTCTTACTTTGAAAGCATCATGAATCGAGATGCCATGATGAAATTACATTATAATTTTGTAATTTCCAAATTTTTGTCTGATTGCACATCAAATCTATCATTCTAACTATTATTTTTTTCTCCCTAAGGTTGTTATTTTGCAGGCAGCAGAGATATTGTCCGAGAATTACTCAGACCTTCAGGTTACACGGCACACATACAAAAAGAAAACGGCTGCTCCAGACAATATTTTTCTTTATCTAACAAGATTTTTTTTTTTTGTGAGACCTTCCTTTCATTCCTCAAAGAAAAATCAGAACAAGTAAATGTCGCCAAAGTCTCTGGATGATAAAGGTTTTTAAATGGGAGATGTATATAAGTATGTATGACTACAAAGTGCAGTATGGCAGAAGGGAACAGCTGCTCCCTTTTCAGAAATGATCAGCTGTTGTGCTGCCTTTATTTCCCATGGCATCAAAACAGCAACTAAAGGCTGAGGCCTACACGTCTTCTTAATTAGTAAGTCATCCTCCAACAATATCCTGCATACATCCTGTTATGGACCTCATCTACCTGCTGCACATATACTAGGTCTCTAGTGACATAATTATATGACTGATGCCGAGGCATTAGTTGGAATTACTATGAGTGTCGGTGGATGTTATAGAAACATCTCTGCATATTGGCCTCGAGCCCATTCAGGCAAAATAAAATCACAGTATGAAATACATAGCGTGAAGTGGAAAATGAAGCACGCGATCGTCCAATCTTTGCCTGTCGAGCACACTAAGCACGGTCTGAAATTTGTGTTGAGTATTTATGTGATTTGTGAAGCTTTGGTTTAAGTTTTCATGAGTAAAACAAAGCAGTGTTGTGCACATTTGACTTACGCTATGTAGTTAGAAATGAACAGCGGGACTGTGGGAAACAAAAGAATGGCAGGACGGCTGTTTTTAGCAGCTTTTTGTCTGATGTAAGTCAAGAAAAGGCGCCGTCTCTTCTAAAATAAAGCATAATGATTCGACTAACAGGAACACACTCAGACACGCTGTGTCGCATATTCTGTTAATCATCCTCTGGTTCCTATCATCCCCTGCCATTTGCATTTTTTTCATGTAATAAAGTATTATAGAAGTATAAAACATGGAATAATCGCTTACTTTGGCTTTGGATGAGAGGATTTGTTTTCTCTGAAGTATGCTGCAATGTAACTAAGGCAACTGAGCTATCCAACTTTGCAGATCACAAAGATTGTTTCAGTTAATTCATCTCCTCCATATTCTTCTTCACTTTAATCTCAATACTAAACAAGTTAAAAAATATGTTTTGTATGGTGGTGAGAAAAAGCTTCTGCTTGGACTTGATCTTTGATGTCAGCTGCCACAATTAACCCTCTCAGGCTCAAATTAAGTTTTAGTTACAGGAAAAATCTGGTATTTGGGGAAAATTATCATATGGGGTAGTACAATAGAATCCTGACTTTTTTTTTAGTGAGACCTTCACATGCAAGGAGTTCTGGGATGTTGCGGATTTACAACATTGGCCCGGTGTGGTAAATTGACACTGAAGACTGAATATGATATGAACATTAACTTTATTTGTATACAACTTTTCAAAACAATGTAACAAAGTGCTTTTCAGTAACAGAACAACAACAAAAACAATATGGGATCCAAATCCAAAATCTCAAATCCTCATTGAGTAGGCCATGTTGGCATGTCACTTTGTGGTGTGGTACTCCAAGAAACAGTTTTTGTCTTTCGTAAAGCACAGAAGTACTTTGCACTTCAGGCAGGCCATTTGCGTGTAGCCATTCTTGCACAGTCTGCAACGTCCACGTTTCTCAGCATGAATGGGAAAATGATCGCATCGGTCGAGTCTGACGTCAACCGATGGTGCAACGATCCGCTGAAGTGGAGGTGGAGGGTTGCTAATGCACAACCAAGTCCTGCAGTGGTACTTCTGAGTAAAAAAAACTCATAAAATATGTATGTGGGGTAATCAGGTTGTTAGTTTTTAACTGTTGCAAATCGGCAACGCCTGCCTCAAGAGGGTTAAGCAGCTAGCCATGCAACTGTAGCATTCCCAACCTCCTCTGGCATTAACATCAGCATAAACAGTGTGCACTGGGAGCTTCACTGCATGGGTTTCCATGGCCATCAGTTCCAGTAGGTGTAATGTGCCACACTGACTTTGATAAAGCAAGAAAAGGACTACATGGTGGAAAATGACTCAAACCATGATTCCAAAAATATATCACCTAAATGCTTTAAGAACATTTAGCCTACATCATTTCAGATGTCTCACATTCACCACTGTATAGGTCACTGTTGAAACACATTGGACTGGAATAGAGTTAAACAGCAGAGCAGACTTGTTGCAGTTATTTGTTTCAATATTCTTCTGTATGCTGCTCTTTCTTATTGATTTTTTTGAGGGGGGCTGTTTTGTTTTGTGGGCCGGATTGAGATAGTTGGCTGGGTGGTTCCTGTCCTCAGGCCATATTTTGCCCATGTGTGGTTTAGATGGTCAGCCCACAACAAACTGCTGATAAATGAAAACAGCTTATATCTATGGCTACTCCTCTCAAGCTGGCTAACGTATGTAACCTATCATGATGTACCTTTCACTGAGCATGGCGTCCATGGGAAGAAAATATAAGGGAGCCCTCTCCTCTTCAACCAAATATCAACCCGTAAACAAAATACCTACCAACATATTTTTTGGAAGGACTAGTCACGATCAGGGTGGTCGGTTTGTAAGCTATAGGGTTGTGGTTGTCTGGTTTTGTCCGCTAACCCTGTAACAGACTGGTAAATGATGGTAAGTGGACTGGATCTTATATAGGGCTTTTCTACTCAATTGACAACTGACCTACTGTATGCTAATGTGAGCCACCCCCCTCCTCCCACTAGGGAAGTCAGACCACAACCTGGTTTACCTACAGCCACAATACACACCCCTCGTCCAAAGGCAGCCTGTCACAACACGCTCCATTAGGAGATGGACCCCAGAAAAGGAAGATGCTCTGAGGGACTGCTATGACACCACAGACTGGGATGTGCTTCTGAGCCCATATGGTGAGGACATAGAGGGGGCGACACACTGTCTGACGGACTACCTCAACTTTTGTGTGGACACAGTCGGCCCTGCTAAGACGGTACGGTGTTATCCTAATAACAAACCGTGGGTAACACAGGAAGTCAAAGCTGTCCTCAACATGAAGAAGAAGGCCTTCAGGAGCAAAGTGAAGGAGGACATGAAAGCAGCACAGCGGGAGGTGAAACGCTGCTTGAAGGAAGCAAAGGACGCCTACAGGAGGAAGGTGGAGCAGAAGTTGGAGAGGAACAATATGAGGGAGGTCTGGAATGGTCTGAAAACCATCACAGGCCACAACATCAAGAACAGCACAGTGGGGGGGGGGGGGGGGGCTGTGGAGAAGGCAAACGAACTCAACTACTTCTTCAACAGGTTCGACCGGCACACAACCCCCCCCACCATCACCCTCACCTTTACTACAGAGCCCTCTCCCTACTCTCCTACCTCCCTCGCTTTCCCCCCTCCCTGACACTATGACATCCCCCTCCTCCTTCTCCAACCCCTCTCTAAACAGCACGACAGCCTCCCTCCCCCCCTTCCAATCATCTCCCAGTGTCACAGTTGGACAGGTCAGGAGACAACTGAGGAAGCTTCGCCCCAGGAAGGCAGCAGGCCCAGACAAGGTGTGTCCTAGGATGCTAAAGGTGTGTGCTGCTGAACTTGGGGAGCCGCTACAACGAGTCTTCAATCTCAGCCTGCGACTGGGGAGAGTGCCCGCCCTCTGGAAGACATCCTGCATCGTCCCGGTCCCCAAAAAGAACCGGCCCAATGAGCTGAATGACTTCTGACCGGTGGCACTGACGTCACATCTTATGAAGACTCTAGAGCGGCTCTTCCTCAACCTCCTCCGACCACAGGTACAACATGCCCAGGACCCACTACAGTTCGCCTACAAGGCGGATGTCGGAGTGGAGGATGCCATCCTGTACCTCCTACACAGAGCCCACTCACACCTGGACAAGGGAAAAGGCACGGTCAGGATCCTGTTTCTTGACTTTTCCAGTGCCTTCAATACAATCCGGCCCTGTCTGCTCCAGGAGAAACTAAACAGGATCCAGGTGGACCCCTGCCTGGTTGCTTGGATCTCCGACTACCTCACCGACAGACCACAGTACGTCAGGCTGAAGGACATCACGTCTGACACTGTGGTCAGCAGCACAGGAGCACCACAGGGAACTATGCTGTCTCCTCTTCTCTTCACCCTGTACACCTCTGACTTTTGCTATAACTCTGAATTATGCCATATTCAGAAGTTTGCAGACGACACGGCCATCATGGGGTGTATCTGGGATGACCAGGAAGAGGAGTACAGGAGCCTGGTGAGGAACTTTGTCACATGGAGTCACACAAACCACCTGCAACTCAACTCCTCAAAGACCAAGGAACTGGTTGTGGACTTCGGGAGGTCCAGACCAGGTCCACTGCCAGTTCAGATAGAGGGAGAGGAGGTGGAGGTGGTCAACACATACAAGTACCTCGGGCTGTGGGTGGACAACAAACTGGACTGGACATGCAACACGCAGCACCTGTATAAAAATGGCCAAAGCCGACTGTACTTCCTCAGGAGGCTGAGGTCTTTCAACATCTGCAGGAAGCTCCTGAGGATGTTTTACCAGTCGGTGGTTGCTGGAGTACTTTTCTATGGCGTGGTGTGCTGGGGGAGCAGCACAGCAAAGAAGGACTCATCCAGGCTGGAGAAACTAATCAGGAAGGCGGGCTCTGTGGTCAGCATGAAGCTGGACACTCTGGTGACAGTGGCAGAGAAGAGGACATTAAAGAAACTGATGGACATTATGAACAATGCTGGGCATCCTCTGCACACGGTCGTAAACAATCAGAGGAGCCTATTCAGCGACAGGTTGCTTCTCCCAAAGTCAAAAACCAACAGACTTAAAAACTCCTTTGTCCCACAGGCCATCAGACTGTTTAACTCCTCACTGGAGGGGAGAGGGAGGGGAAACAGAGGGACAAGGGAGGGCGGGAACAACTGAGCTGTAGGTGCTTTTTTACACTGTGCAATATTTGCAATATTTGTTTGGGTTTTTTTGTTGTTTTGTTTTTTTCTTATATTCGACTGTGCAATAATCACTGTGAAATATACTCACTCAAATGAGCAATCCTATTTATCCATATTGTATATTCTGTATCTATATATGTGTATATGTGTATATATGGTGTATTTATGCTTATATCCTTACTCTCATTCCCCTTATTGTATCTGTAACATGCAACTTCTTTCGGTGCTTTGCTACTGGAAACTGAATTTCCCGGAGAAACCCACCCAAGGGATTAATAAAGTTTCATCTAATCGAATCTAATCTACTCTACCTGACCACTAAGAACTTTATACAACATGCCTCACTCCCCCATTCGTACAGCCACTGCTTCTATGGTGAAGTGCTTTCTAACTAACGTTCACACACATTCACTCTCTGATGGATGCATCGGAGAGTAACTTGAGGTTAATATCTTGCCAAAGGAGCAGCCAGAGATCAAACGACCAGCCTTCCAATTAGTAGATGACCTGGTCTCCTGAGCTAAAGCCAGCCCTCAGCCACTTTTGATGACCTCTCGCCCATTGAAGGCTGGGATAAGCACCAGCCACCATAAACAAAGTGGTTGGCTGGGTCGATGGACTGGAAGTTTGTTATTGGTGGTAGCTGGAATGTTTTTTTTTCCTTGCTGACTGCTTTTCTGTATTAAATATTTAGAACACACGAGTGGTAAACTTATACTGAATTTTAGGTAGAATAAATAACTTATATATTATATTCTGTATATTGTGATAGTCTGCATGCCCTTCTAATCCTTGTATTTCTATGCTGCAGCAGGTAGATGGAGACACCTGCTCCAGTACTTCCTGTATAAAGCCCATCCTTCCTATTCTTCAGCATGCATCTTTTGTTTCTCAGCCATAGACAGTATACAATATGTACATAGCCACTCTGACATCACCTATTAGTTTTGGACTTTTTGTTTTGCACCCTCAACACTAACATTTTGGCTGTTGTTAATGCTAATTCTTCAGGTAATGCTAATTAGCTTGGTTAGCAAGCTATCTCCACAAATTGTATGCATGCAACACACAGACCTAATAATTTGGCTAATAAAATATAAACAAATAATCAACAATTTATAATATTAGTAAGATAATTCAGTAAAAAGTCTCACAATGGCACAAACACAGCAGAGAGGTCCACTTCAGTTGCTCGGATTAATGGAGTTGAGGCCTAGCAGCACCTGCTGGCTAGAGCTGCCTATGCCTTGATACCTGCTCTCTAACTCAATCATCCAAACAGGTGAGTCACAAAAGAATTCAACTTAAATATACAATACAATTACAATACAATACAATTTTATTTATATAGCACATTTAAAAACCCGAAGGCACACCAAAGTGCTTCACAGTAACATGTAGAGTCAACATAAATCAATAACAGGGTACAAATCAGGCACTAGCACAGACAGGATAGAGGCACTAACAGACCAGGAGATTTAGGTAAATACAAAATCTGATGAGACAAAAACAGCAGTAAAATTAATAAAAAATAATAATAAATTTAATAAAATCTAATAAAAGATTTAACAGATTAAAATTTAAAAGATTAAAAGGGTGTTAACTGGTCAGGAAAGCCAAGTCAAACAGATATGCTTTTAATCTTGATTTAAAGGATTGGACAGAATCCAAGGCTCGAATAGAAGCAGGGAGGCTATTCCAAAGTTTGGGTGCAGCTGAAGCAAAGGCACGATCGCCTCTGGTCTTCAGTCTAAGCTTAGGTTGGGCCAGAAGTAATTGATCTGATGATCTTAATGCACGACAAGGGGTGTGCAAATTAAGGAGATCAGTGAGGTAGCTGGGTGCAGTGTTATTCAGGATTTTAAACGTGAGTAACAAGATTTTAAACTCAATACGATATTTGATTGGTAACCAGTGTAGATCGACAAGAGCTGGGGTAATGGGGTCAAACTTCCTAGTTCCAGTAAGAAGGCGAGCCGCAGCATTCTGAACGAGTTGCAGCCTTCGAAGAGAGAAGGCTGGGAGACCACAGTAGAGGGAATTACAATAATCTAACCTGGAGGTCACAAAAGCGTGGATAAGTTTTTCCAGGTCCCTATGTGGTATATAATGCTTAGCTTTAGAAATCTGGCGCAGTTGAAAAAAACCAGATTTAACTACAGATGATACTTGCTTATCGAGCTTAAAGGAGCTGTCCAAATAAACACCCAGGTTACGCATAGAGTCAGAGAGAGAGTTAGCTAGGGGCCCCAGCAGGGCAACAAGCTGGTCTCGAGGAATATGGCTGTCGAACACCATAACTTCAGTTTTTTTCTCATTTAAAACAAGAGAATTTTCTGACAGCCAATCTTTAACCTCACTCAGGCAATCATACAGAGAGTTCAGTGATGCTGACAAATCATCAGTCAGTTGACAGTAGATTTGAATGTCATCAGCGTAAAAGTGATAGGAAATATTGTATTTTTCAAATATGGAGCCCAAGGGTAGCATATACAACCTAGAGCAGGGAGGATGCAGGGAGCAGGGAGGATGTCATTTTACATCACTGGCCACCTGTCAGGAGTCTTCGGGCTTAAATTGTAAGGCATAAATGTGTAAAATTACAGAAAAAACTTCCAGTAGTTCATTGTTCATTGCCCAGATGGTCCTGCAATTATAAAGTGGAAATGTTGATGTTGTTGTTTCTATGTGGTTCTATCTATTGCTTTATGAGTATGAATAGGGGAAGTCTTTATCAGTAGGAAAACATCTAAAAAAATAAATAAATAATGAAAGTACAGGTAAAACTTATGCCAACGGGGTGTTTTCCCTCTAATATTTATCACATGTCTGATTCCTTGAGCTTTCTAAAAAAAAATTTTTTTAAATACAGGCAGCTCATTCATTTTACAGTATTTGCAAAGAGTAAAGTAAAGAAAAGATCTATATAAGTAAAGTGTAACCCACAGATCAGATCCCAATAAAGGACAGACTGTAGCTGATCCCCCGGCCTCCATATTGAAGTAATTTGATAGAAGCTTGTAGTCAGTGAAGGAGTCAAGTCTTCACAACTTCAGCCGGCAGAACATCGGGTGCATCCTGCGTCTTTGAGACAGCGGATTTCCCGCAATGACAAGCATCTGCAGCAGAACAGAGTGCGGGGACAGCTCGTGAAACACCTGGGCACCGGCTATTTACCGAGAGAAATAAGCAGCAATGGCGCGTTTTATCGCGCTGTGGATAGGAACTCTCATCCAGCTTTGCCACGCAACGATTTATACAAACGACTGGGCGATAAAAAATAAGAGGGGACCTCGAATCTGTGAACAGGATAGCAGAGAAATATGGATTTACCAACATGGGACAGGTGAGTGCCCTCAAACATGAAGAGGGCAGTTATTTACACAATTACCAGACTTGCATTTGGCGCAGTGTCATTTATTGGAAAACTGAAAATATTGGACAAATCTAACTGTGGAGACTCTTATGGCTTTACTAATATTTTTTTTAGGATTGCATCAAAAGCTGTTGATGTCTGTCTGTACTTTATGGTCAGCCGTCCAGGTAGAAACTGCTCAAGATTTAAAGAAGCAGCAAATGAACAGATACATTCATAAATAAATAAATCATGACCACCAGCATGTTTTTCAACAAGAATTTGACCTCTGCATTTAGCCCAGAAATGAGCAGTGAGCACACACACACTCAAAGACACACTACAGGCAGTGCTAGTGCTGGGAACTTAACCAGCAACCATAATCCAAAGTTGCTTCTCTATGAGCCACTGCTGCATTAGTTGCACTCATTTTGCACTCATTTTAGACTCATTTCATAAAGTAACAGTTAAACATCAAAGAAATAGCATGCTGTACTTTATTGCACATGGGATAGATGTTCAGTTTTCACAGCAGGTGATAGGAACCAGAGAGACCCATTCAAACTAAAAAGACTGCTATACAGTAATCTTATATTGCTGAGGTTGAAAATCAAAAGGTAATTATTTCACTGAAAAGATATTAATTAAATATTTAAGGGCATAATAGTGCAATAGTGTGAGCTGTCATGTGTTTTATTAACTAGTCATTACTCAGTGGTCTGCGCTTGTATAAAAATATTAGCTGACATACATTATAGAATGCACACAGTGACGTGGTATGTGCAACTACACGAGTACACAGATGAGCAGCAGTGTGGCTGAAACCTTTTGGCTCAGGTTGCCCTCGGCTGTAAAACTATCAGAGGTATAAGGTAGCCGTGTTAATAAAAGACACCATGAGCAGTTTAATAATTAAAAAGCTGCTTTGCACAGTAGCAGAGCAGAACGAGCAGCACGCCTCCACCTGAAAACAAAATCATTTTGAGGATTTGATGTGTGTTTTCACCAGATTGGAGACCTGAAGAGGCATTACAGTTTTCGCCATCACGAGACGGCGAATCAATCCAAAGTAGGCAACAAAGAAGTGACTGATCGCGTCGCCAAGGAGACCAAGGTATAGTAATGAGATATGAGTAGGACTGGGAGGCTACTGGATTATTAATCACCAGCATCATGTCCCCTCCGTACACTCCACATACACATAGGGACACATGTTCATTGTCCTGGTCCCTCCCCTCACATTACAGCTTTGTGTGCACGAACACTAACAGCACCTAAAGATGCTAGAAGTCCTTAAAGATCAACAAGGTGTTCAGGGTTGCATCAAATTCTTATAGTATCAATAAGCAGCTTGGGCATATAGTACATATAGTACAGGTTCTAAGCAACTCCCAGTGTTATCTGGTTACACACAAAATCCCACTTTCTTTGTCTTCCACCTTCAGAAGTTAAAGAACATAGTCGATAGTAGTGTCAGTGTTAGCCAGGAGGACTTTTTTCCAACTAGGGAAAGGGAACCATCCAAGGAGCTTTTGATTTTACATTTAGTAAACAGCTAGGGATTTATCTTTTTCCCAGCATTTAGCGTACGTCAGACTTTTTTGCATTAATGTCACTTTGTACCAACATTTTTGTTCATGTATAATTGAGTAGTGTCTGAAATCACAACACACTAACATAATATAATTCAGATTGTATGACCTATGGACTGTATATTGAAGATCGATGTTGCTACTATGACATAGCCCATTAGCCAGTCAAGTCCTTAGTGAAGCCTCGAGCTGAGTTTTTTTTAAATGGAGGATGAATCTGACTAAGAATTCAAGGGACCACTCACTTCTCCTATATCAACGTGGCACGCTGAGGAAAGGCCCACAATCATAACCTTCTGTGTTTGTTATCTGTTTTGATTCCAATGGAGATCACAATATACAAGGGAACATCATCTTGTATTCAGTGAAACTTCATAAAACAAAAAGCACAACACAGAAACTCAACTGCAAGAGTGTATGAGACATAGGGTAATTTTTATGTTGACTTCTATACAACTGGACTATTGCAAAACAGAGGAGGCTCCCCCTGCTGGCCAACAAAAGTAAAGCTAAATTCAGCCTTTAACCGTAACATGATTTGCTACATAACAGTGAAAATTCCTAAGAAAAAGTCACAGAAGTTAAAAAAAAAGTGTCCAACACTAACACTATTATTGTGAATTTTCAGGAATTTCAATAAGTGCCCTGTAACGGCTTCAGGAACAGGAAACTACTTCTTTGGTGGAGCCATGTTTGCAGCTTTACTAAGCACAGTAATTTTTTTTAAACTGAATTCTAACGTCAATGCACTAACAGGACTATAATGGCAGCTGTAACATGGAGCTGTTCAGGAGTTTTAACATTGGTCATGTTTGCTATTGCAGATGAGCACATTAGCATGTATTTGATAAATGAACTCAGAGACGCTAACAGCCATTAACAGAACCAAGAAATGTGATTAGTTTTGCAGGAATAAAAACAATTAAAAACTTAATGGGGAAGTGCATTTTTTCAAATAAATAATTCTGAATTTGCACCAAATTTAAAACCTTTTAACAACTAAGAGCAGATATTAGCCTCATAAAGGCACTAGCGGAAAAGTTTAGTGTCCATATTTTGTGATACTTCACTGATCAAAGTTACCATTTTGACCTTAAAACAGTGTTATATGAGCAATCTACAGAATGATCAGCATGTCTTTATATTTCAGTGAGACAGCCATGTGTTGCAGCAATTTGGGATTGCGTTTTTTGTTGTTGTTGTTGAACGAAGAGGGTGCAAGTCATTAGCTTGCACTGATTACGTTCGTGCCCTTTGTCTGTGGTAAGTCAGAGTATCAACCAGAGGTACAGTGTCAGGGCCCCTCCTCTTGAGAACATAATTGTTTTTTGCCAGCGCAGTAAATGCGTTATAGCTGCTGAAATATTTCACAGTGGATCCAAACGTTCCAGTGGAATGTCTAAAAGTAGACATAAACATCTGTACAAATGTTCCATTTAAGGTGGAATGGCTCCAGCAGCAGGTGCTCCAGAGAAGAGTGAAGAGGATCTCCAGAGCTGGTCATATCTCTCCCATCCCCATGAGGAGAAAGCTCCTCCCTGCTACGCACCATCAGTCCAGCAACCACACGCAGGACTTCAGCAACCCAGTGTGGAACCGCCTGTGGTATATTGTGAGTCAGATTGTTTTGTTTTTTTTTCCTTTGCCATGCTCAAGTCTGAAACACAGACACACAAGCACACACAAACCCAGACAGACAGACAGAGCCTAAAATAGACCCACATTTATTCTTTACTCCTGAGGGTGAAGCTGAATGTCCCACTATTTCGCTCCACAGCAGTGCAGTGACTCCAAAGCCTGCCAGTCTCACATGAACATTGCAGCGGCCTGGAGGAGAGGGTACACTGGGAAGGGTGTGGTGGTGTCTGTCCTAGATGATGGCATCGAGAGAGAGCATCCGGATCTGAAGCCAAATTATGTAAGTGCCCTGGGATGGGACACTCTTCTTGGGAAGGGGACATTAATCATAAGCAGTTTGGCAGAGCTCTTAGTGTAAGAGCTCAGGCAGATATTGCAAGCAGGGTTTTTGGGCCAAAGGTTTGGAAAGGCCAGCTAAGAGTATTGGAATGAACATTAAACGTCTGATCCACTTAGCTGTTGAGTGGGCTGGTGAATAATGCTCTTTGTGATTTGTCTGATGAAATACAGTCAGATAGCTGCTGGCATGGTGTTATGTGCCCGCTACTTAGTATCTATCTGATTTAGGATCCTTTTGCCAGCTTTGATGTGAACGGACAAGACCAAGATCGTTCTTCTAACAGTGCTGTTAACTAGTGAGTACTTTGTATCTCTGGAATTTTCTTTGCACCTGCTTTGCAGCTTCCCCGTCATAATCCAGAACTCTAATTAATGCATGCTTTTCCTTTCCGTTTTCCCGTAATTACATGCATGTATGGATATGCAAAGTCCCCAGTCTAAATTCTGTCTTCGCATAGCTTGATGTAACGGAAATAGCCCGTCTTCTCCTCATGCATATGCATTTAACCTCGTGTTCTGATGTTCTCCTCCTTTCTTCGAAGCCATGGGACTCAGTGCGCAGGGGTGGTTGCTGCGGCTGCAAATAGCTCTCGGTGCACGGTCGGAGTTTCTTTCCACGCACGCATAGGCGGTGAGTCCGTGTGACGCCATGAAACTCGCACGCCGAAGGACTTCTTGAAAGGCAAAGTTTTGTAGATACAGTAGGGGATTCAAACTTTATCATGGCTTTGGTGCTATCCTTTTCCCTCAGGCATCCGAATGCTGGATGGAGATGTAACAGACATCGTGGAGGCCCAGTCGCTGAGCTACAGTCCACGGTATATTGATGTTTACTTAGCCGGCTGGGGCCCAAAAGATGACGGGGCCACTTTAGATGGACCTGGACCTCTGACTCGTCTTGTTTTACAGAACGGCGTTCAAACAGTGAGGAAAA
Organism: Oreochromis niloticus; assembly: GCF_001858045.2. NCBI lineage: Eukaryota > Metazoa > Chordata > Actinopteri > Cichliformes > Cichlidae > Oreochromis > Oreochromis niloticus. The sequence goes on from NC_031972.2 coordinate 16,948,143, forward strand.
AAAGTGTGGCTGTGTTTGTTTATGTCTGTGTCCCACCTGCGGCTGTATATTTACTGCAAGGGCTGTTCTGTTTTTTCCCTCAACATCAATATGTAAATATCATAAATAAATTAATCGCCTCTGTCTGCTTTACCCAATTAATCTCAGGGCCGGCAAGGGAGGGGCTCCATCTTTGTTTGGCCGTCAGGAAACGGAGGGGAAAGAGGTGACTACTGCTCCTGCGACGGCTACAGCAACAGTATCTACACTGTCTCTATCAGCAGCAGCACTCAGCGTGGAAGCCAGCCAGATTACCTGGAGCCGTGCCCCTCCACTCTGGCAACGGCGTACGGCGGATGGGAAAGAGAGGAGATGGTGAGTGTTGCTAACAGAGAACTTAATTAAGATGCGCATGATTCACAAAATAGCTTCTTTTCTTCCACCGTAGTGAGCAGCCACGCTCTCCTGCCATCAGTCTGTTGAAGATAGCTTTACCCAAATGCTGGAAAAACATTTTCTCGCCTCAATCCAAAGCAACATTGCAAAAAGACTTTATATAGACACAAACACAAGTTGCTGAATCTCAAAAATATCTTGCGAATGGCAACATTTCTGTTAACTATTAGTAGTTTAATAGTGATAGAAAACAAATCTACATTTCAGGTTGTGGGACTTGCACTGTGGAATCTGAGGCTGAAGTTTGCAAAAGTTGCAACTCACTGAACCACAAGACCTCTGGGCACCTTGCTGTCCTTGAGCCAACCGTGAACTCTCCTTTATTACGAAGTATTCTAGAGTCCAGTCTGTTGGCCTCCTGGGTCAGGACAATGATCCTAAGCACAGCAGCAAATCTACAATAGAAAGGCTCAGAGAGAAAAGAATGGCGGTGTTGCAGTGGCCCAGTCGAAGTCCAGACCTTAACCGGATTGAAAAGCTGTGGTGGGACTTCAAAAGAGCTGTGCATGAACAAATGCCTCAAAAATGAAATGAAACAATGTTGTGGGCCAGAATTCCTTCACAGAAACATGAGCTACTGGTAACGTGTCTCACAGTGTTGTGGAGACAACTTGATAACTTGTGATCTACAAGCTACTAAATCATGCAACATATGCAGTTTTTTACAGACAAGAAAGAAAACAAGAAAAACAATGGTCTACTATCTGTAGCAAGTTACATAATTTCTTTAAATATTTAATATTTTAAACATAAATGTCCAAAAGCAATTATTTTTTTACAATAAAAGGAAGAAGTGAAGCGATGCAAGGCAGATTACGAGACATTTGTCGTGTTATGACATTCATGTTTGCACTGCATGAGGGCATGAAGTTATTTAGATAATAAAATTATATTAACTGCTAATTTAAAAGTCATTTTTGCACTATTTCTAATGATGACACTGGATGTCTTAGAGTCTGTAGTTAGATTTAACATTCACCGGCATCTTGCCAGCTGCTCAAAGCCAGAAAATACACATTTGGGATATTAAACATTGGCTTTGGGCAGTTTTGTTGGGGGGGAGGGGGAGCATGCAACGTCTGCTGAGTGTGATAGTCTGAGACACCTGTCAATCAACTAAATATGCCCAAGATGGAGGCTCTGTGAACTTTTGTCTCTTCAGAACAAAACTGAACTTGTGAAGTCACAGGAAGGAGCAGCTCGTTCAAACCCGCAGCAACAAATGATTTTGTTTTCATGTTTATTTCAGCACATTTAGGATATTCTTAGAGCTTTAATTTTCATTAATTAAAAGCCATTACAAGAACTGCGGTGTATGTCGTCAGAACTCAGTCAGCAGTATAATATTAACATACTAGAACGGCCCGAGGAAAATTTCCTAATGTTGTGTGAAATATGTTTTGTGAAATACCAGATTTCACTCCTTTGTTTTGTCTGTCTTACTGGAAGGGTTCCCCCCCCCCCTGTTTATGGCACATCACCAGGGACAAAGGATAGTAGTTACTCTATACTATCACAAATCAGAGTAAGTGAAAATTATTAGGAAAACATACAGATTTTGCACGTAAAGGTAGTAAAGGAAAATCCAGAAGGCATTAAATTGGAATAAAATTAGAATGAAATCACTGTCTGAGTGTAGAAAGTGCCAAATACTTCTATCATGTCATGTGATTTTCAGACACTGTGGGTAAACAGAGTTGGGTAGCTGATTAGAGTAATTTGACTGAGAGCTGCTTCTCTGGCCTCAGGCTTACATGTTTTCCATTTTTGTTTTCTCAACCGACACACAAAACATTAAGAAAATGTGTACTATGTTTGCCAGTATTTCTATTTTTTTTCTACAAAATACATTATCTTGATTGATTTTTGTCACTCTGGCAATTTTGTTATATTGTTGCATTTGTCTCTGTGAGTGATCTTGTGTGTGCAAACTTAAAAATTAAGCTAGTTTATGACAAAAGTTACCTAACTGGTCTTTGGAAAAGGTGAGTGTGTTCCAGTTGCTGGTTAACCAGTCCCATATTCTACAATATACAGCACTGTGTAAGTCCTGAGCTGCTATTCATTTCCAAGGAGCACAATTTTTTTTTGAATTTTTGAATATTTTTCAAGTAGTCTTTATATAACAGGCAACTTAGCAAAAACCAAATTTAAGCTTACGTCTTTAAGCACATAATTTGTTGCCATTTCTTTAATTGAGTACAAAAAATCCAAAGATAATAGAGTTTCAAATAAAAATATAATAAAAGATATGAATATATGCACCAGTGAAGTGATTCTCAGAGCGCTATTATGGGAAAACATGTCATATGACAGCATGGTTTGCAGCATGTCCTTAAAAAAGTTGAGGAAACTGTCCAAATGGACAGTTCAGGCTTGTATGTTTTGCACGTTTCAATAAATCACTATTTCCCATTTTCCCAAGAAAATATAAAGAAATGAAGGGTGACTGAAGACTTTTGCACAGTACCTTAATGGTATTCTTCTAAAAAACAAATGTGGGTACGGATACAATTCCATAACAACAGGGATCAAAATTATGAACGGGAAAACCAAGTTAAGCTCTTTAAAGAAATTTTGTGTCTAGATGACTCGCTCTCTCCCTTCTAGAAGTAAGCAGAGTAAGAAACCAGACAGGATTAATTATCTAATTAATAGCAAATCCATAACCTAAATCCTAAATATTGATGACATAAATCCTCCTAGTTAATTTTTGCAAGTGGTTTGAATGCTTTGCCAAAATGATTTGATGCACAAAAATACACATACAGTCAAGCAGAGTCCTCAAAAAAGAGCAGTTCTGTGCAAAAACATGTGAATAGTGGGTGAATATTAAAAAAATAAATATATAAATATATGTGGGTTTTCTCCACAGGTGACCGTGGGTCCACAGCAGAGCTGTAGCACGGCCCAGTCAGGGACTTCCCTCGCCGCCTCTGTAGCTGCCGGTGTCATTGCTCTCACCTTGGAAGCCAAGTAAGCAGCCCTCTAATAACAGCATCCATACATGCAGCTCACGTTCAGATCAATTTGTGCAATCGGGTGACGAGAACATGTGGTTTCCTTCTCTTGAACGTTCAGCCCCTCGCTAACCTGGAGGGATTTGCAGCACATTATTGTCCGAACATCAAAAGCTCATCACCTCAGTGCTCCTGACTGGCGTGTAAATGGAGCCGGATACAAAGGTACTCCCATCGGATCTCTGCTGATTTTCTAATTCCACATTGTTTATTTTAATATTTGCCAGCCAAAAATAAAAAATAAATAAAAAAGAAAAATCCCCTGACATTTTCCCAAAACTTATAATAAAGTCATGGCTAACAATAAGTTAAGCTTGATAAGCATATTTTAGTAAATGTTCCTCTCAGCTCTTTTTTGGGGAACTATAAAGCAGCGAGCATACAAACTAATGAGGTACTGTGAGCAGAAGAGCGATAAACGCCTACAAAGTCTCAGGAGTGTGTGAAGTCATTTATAAGCTACAGTGCCTTCTCTATGCCCCAGCTAATGTGCAGTGTGTGTGTTTGGGGATGTGCTGGTGTCTGTTAGTGAGCCACCTGTACGGCTTTGGCCTGCTGGATGCTGAGAGCATGGTGAAGGAGGCAGAGCGCTGGAAACAAGTCCCCTCACAGCATGAATGTGCGGAGGAGGCTGCCATCCAGCTGAGCAGGTATCAGAGATCTCTGCTTTGACTCAGGGCTTCCCTTGATTCCTCCCCTTTTATCGCACGTTATCTATTTCTGTCTCTCTTCTCGAATTGATTTCTCTCACACTGATTCGCGGTCGTACTTTAATGGGTGTCATTTTCCTTACCGCGGCTCTCCTCGTAACTTTCTCTTGCGCTTCTTGTTTTCCCGTCTGTTCTTTTATCTCCACTACTCCCTGCGTCTCTTTTTTCTCTTTTCTCTCATGACAGACTTATTCATCTGGGCTCGGCGCTAACGTCTGTGCATGAGGCTACAGGCTGCTCCGGCAAGGCCCTGCAGCACGTCGCTTATGTGGAGCACGTCGTGGTCCGGGTTACCATAAGCCACGGTCGCCGTGGTGATCTCTCCATCACCCTCACGTCACCTTCGGGCACCACGTCGCAGCTGCTGGCAAACAGGTAACTGAGAGCAATGGTTTCTGCAGATAGTAACTGATAAACATCAAATCCAACAATAGCCAAATGTTTGAGTTTGACACATTTGTTAAATTAAGGGAATAACGGTACTTTTTGAAATACATAACACCGAAATGTAAAACATGCCTGTTAAAAGTATCAACTTCACCTTTGCTGAGATACTATTTAAAGCTGCTGTAATCAGTACTTGAGTGGTCACTTCCCTGTATCTACAGCCCCTTGATCATTTTGATGTCTTTGAGCTCATCCTTTTGGTTTCCACTTGCAACCTTACTGTTTTGGTTTCCTATTAACTGCTCTCACCAGCAAAGTTACAAGCAGGAGTGGGCTGTTGTTTTCAGTGAAAAGGTTAAAAAACAAAAAAACTGAAGTACACCGCCTGTGAAGCACCAAACAACAGACAGAGAGAGTTCGTGACTGGATGGTAAGGAGACTGGCATATTTAGCCAGTTGCTGTGCAACCACTAGAGGTGTTAAGCTATAAGTCTTCACCGACCAGTTAAAAAAATACAAAAAAAGGGATGATTTTTAAACGCTCACAGCTCTGCCATAAGTTCTACTTTCATGACGCTTTTGATCTTTGTTTTCTAAAAGGTAATAATTAGTGCGGCATCAAGGTATTGGCTGATATCGACCAATCAGCATATAAGATGGCATTTAATGATCACAGTAGCCATGTTTTAGACACTCAGTTAGTGGGGTTAAGTTAAAGGGTCATTCTAAATTGAATGTGAGTGTGAATGGTTGTCTGTCTCTATGTGTTAGCCCTGCGACAGACTGGCGACCTGTCCAGGGTGTACCCTGCCTCCCGCCCTATGGTAGCTGGGATAGGCTTCAACGGTTTTTTTCCTCCAAGTGTTAAAGAACAGTTTTAGAGCTTGGCGTATACCAGACCATTGGTATCTATTAAGGTTTAAGAAGAAATCTCTAATGCAGATGAAGTAACAGCAAGTTGTACTAAAAACAGCTAATTAGGTTAAATGGTCAGTAACATGATTGAGTATAAAAAGGTCATTTTAGAGTGGCAGAGGCAGTCTCTCAGAAGTAAAGATGAGTGGTTTAGTAGGCAAATTGTGGAACAATTGGATAATAAACATAACATTTTCAACATAAAATTATGAAGACATCATCAAAAGTTCCCAGGGATCTGGAGAAGGACCAAAATCCATATTGGATGCCTGCACGGCATTAAAAACAGGCATCATTCTGTCATGGAAATGTCTGCATGGGCTCAGGAAGACTTGGAGAAATTGATGTCTGTGAACACAGTTTGCTGTGCCATCCACAAATGCCCGTTAAAGAAGCCATATGTGAAGATGATCCAGAAATGCTGCCCGTCTTCTCTGAGCCAAAGCTCATTTAAAATGGACTGAGGCAAAGTGGAAAACTGCTCTGTGGTCAGATGAATTGAAATTCCTTTTGAAAAACATGAACACGGCGTCCCCTGGACTAAAGAGGCGAGAGACCGTCCGGCTTGTTATCAGCGCTCAGTTCAAAAGCCTGCATCTCTGATGTTTAGGGGATGAGCATCAGCGCCTATGGAATTGGCAGGTTGCACATCTGGATAGGTAGCATCAGTGCTGAGAGGTATATACAGGTTTTTAGAGCAACATATGCTCTGAAAGTCTTTTTCAGGCAAGGCCACACTCATACACAGAGAGAGGGAGGAGAGATTAAAAAAAACACACAGGAAGCAGAAAAGATAGATTACAGGTCAGCACAGGAGGACAAAACGGACTGTGACGATTAGATTTTTTTCCATGTGATTGATTGACTGATTTTTTTAAAATATGAAAATGACTAGAAAACAGGACTGCATCTTTCATATTTGCCCTTTCATATAGGACTGTATGTTTATCGCTTCTATTTTACTCTATAACATTTTCTAGGGGACGAGCTTGCTTTTTCATACGAATGTACAAAAAGCTGAAGCTGTAATGTATTTATGAGCCATGAATAAGAACACAAAGGGATTTGTCACGTACCCGGTTTGCCCTCCTGAAACGACCCACGTTTCTTATCTTTGATTCCGATAAAGCTGAAAAAAATCAAGGTCATTTTGCTTTTGTGTCTTTAGCAAACACATCCCTTAAATCGTCATATAACGAGTAGTAGACGAAGCAGCAGCATGAGCACGATTATGTAATGTTTTCGTTTAGGCCTCTTGACAACTCCACCGAGGGATTTCAGAACTGGGAATTCATGACAGCTCACTGCTGGGGGGAGCAGGCAGCGGGGGAATGGACTTTGAAAATCCAGGATACTCCCTCTCAGAAGAGAGACGGCTCCAAACTAGGTCTGCTTTTCCTCTTTGTAACGTCTCAATATTATGAAACATGCACTGAACCTCGGCTCGCTGCAGTTAAAATACAGCGCTGGGCCTCGCGGGACAAAGCCTCTTATCTCTCTGCTGTTTCACAGGGGTGCTGGAGAAGTGGTCCCTGGTGATTTATGGCACAGCGGAGCGCCCGTATCCTGCGCACCGCGAGCGAGCCAGATCAGCTGAGATTCCGACGGATAGCGATCTCAGCGAAGAATACAACGGTGAGTCATACACCCTGCATCTTGATAGTACTAAGCTTTCCCTTGTTCTGTCTCCGGCCTCTCAGTCAGCAGCTTAACGAACTGGAATGCAGATTTACGGTGTATGCTTAATGTGGCAGGCTCTTACATAAATACAGAATAAAATCAGCGGTCCGAATAACTTCTCTCTTGTGATGTGACGTGATGCTGCTGTGACTTTGCGAGTGTTCACCCTTGCAGGACCCTGCGACCCAGAATGCGGTGATGACGGCTGTGAGGGGCCAGGCCCGCAGCAGTGTGTCACATGCTTGCACTTTTTTCTCAAGTTCAAGAACAACACAAGGTTAGCATGACTACACAGCACAGAGCTATTGGCAGATCCACAGTATGTGGCTCACACAATATGCTTATAATTTACACATGAGGACCAAATTATTATTAGCCCCTCCCCCGTATGAAAGTTTTTGTCAAAATTTTCTCAGCTTTTTTTAAACAGAGCATTTTCTAAACATACTGGTTTTCTTTAAAAGCATAAATTCTTTCTACTTGCTTATTATTAGCACAAACCACTGCTGTGCAATGATGTGGTTTAACTTTATAGTGCTCAGAGTTTGTAAAATCAAGTTGAAACGGGGGGTTATCTTTCAATTTACACACAATATAAAAACTTCAGCAATGGTTAAAGCTGTAACTTGAGAAAGCAGCGTGACAAAAACAAATGAAATCTGTTTAGTTTTGAGAAAAAGAATCGCTGATCCTCACAAAGCAGGAGATGGATATACAAAGTTATCACAGAGTTTCTAGAGTGTCAAGGAGTGAGTGGAGTGAGAAGCATCATCAAGACATTCAAAGAGAGCCACACATCTGGCAGATGTAGGAAACAAAATATTTCAAAGATCCTGGAAAGAAAGAGAAAACTAGTGAGAGATGTTTAAAGCCTTCAGAATAACTGCAAAGACACTAATGAATAACTAATAGCAGAATTGGAAACTATAATCTCAAAAGAAATAATCACTAGAACTAGGCACAGGAATCGGCCATGAGGTTGCAGACCAAGAATAACTTCACTGCTGCAGTAGAGAAACCTTCGAGACTGAAGTATGCTAAGGACAACCTGGAGAAAGACTATGCATACTGGAAGGGCATCCTTTGGTCAGATAAGTTGACACTTGAGCTCTTTGGCCACATAGATGTTGCTTATGTTTGGAGAAAGACAAGAGAGGCAAACAACCCAAAGAATACCATCCCGACAGTTAAAACACGGTGGTGGGAGTATTAAGCTGTGGGGATGCTACCGTGTGTCTGGAACTGGGAATCTCATCAAGGTGGAAGAAATCAAAAAGAGAGAAGGATGTTTAAACATCTTGAAAGAAAACCTCAAGTAGTCAGCAGCAAAACTGGGTCTGGGTCATTGCTTTGTTTTTAACATGACAATGACTCAAAATGGAATCTGGTCAAATTAAGATAACTCCATTTGTATACATTCAGTTTATAGAAGGCACATTTCATACATATTTCAGTTTCATTTCAGTCAAATTTACTGCTTCATGCTTATTGAGGGTGAAAAATAGTTTTTTTATTTGAGTGTGTCCTCATCTTTATGGTAGCAAAAATTGACCCACAATGTAATTTTTTCCATAGCAACACCTCTCATCCTCTGTGTCCTCTGGTTCATGGCTGTCTGATAGGTTGTGTGTATCAGGATGTCCCACGGGATTCTGGGGTGACCGTCGGCGTTGTAAGAGGTGCTACGCCTCCTGTGAGAGCTGCACTGGAAGTCGAAATGACCAGTGCACTTCCTGTCAGCCTGGCCATCACCTGACTGAGGGGACCAATACCTGCACAGCGATCTGTGGGGAAAACTTCTACCTCGACCACGGTTGGTTCTGTTTTGTGACATTTTTTGTGATTAAATTAATGCGACAGAAGGAAAAATCCTTGACTGGGTTACAGAGGAGCGGTTTGAATGCAGCTGCACTAATGAATAGTCAGTTGACGTAACTGCAGTTGAAGGTATGTGAGTAAGATTGATTAATGGCTCTGATGTGTATACTCCATGCGTATTGTTTGATTTCCCCACAGATGCAAACATGTGCAGAAAGTGCAGCGAAAACTGCTTGAAGTGCACCTCCTACAGCATCTGCACAGAATGCAAACCACACACAAGGTGAAACAAACTCTCTGATGATGCTCGAATTAACTGCTCGGTAAACACCACTCCTTCTCCCCTAAGCCTCTGAGAATACTGATCCTCCCCACACACGCGAGCAAACACACACACACAAACCCTCAGCAGAATCATAACATTTCGAGAAAGACAAGTTTGTCTTAATCGACACTTTGCTGTATCGCTACGTGAAAGGACAAAACATCTCAGACAAAGAGTTCGAAGTTTCCGGAATAAAGCGTTCACTGACTCAGTTCACTGAGTGTTTGTGGTGGTGTTGCTGTGGGATGAAAGCAGTGACTCATCCGTTTTGGTGTCACATGATTGACTGTGTGTGTCACGGTGCCACATGCTCGCTCCATCCTCTCTAGTCTACAGGGGAACCGGTGCCAGCGAAGCTGCGCGGCCGGATTCTACCACGACCCGCAGGAAGTCGCGTGCAGGCCTTGTCACCAGGCCTGCGCTACCTGTGCAGGTGAGAGCGGGGGTCAAAAGTCACATTTTGGTTTTGGTTTTTACTGCTGCTGTTTGCATTGCTCCTTTATGTCCTTTATCCAGTAATCCAGTTAAGTGTGTGTGTGTCTGCCTCATGCTGCACCAGGTGCAGGTGTTGAGGCGTGCAACACTTGTGCAGAAGGCTACTTGATGGAGGAGTGGAGGTGCGTGTCCTCCTGCAGTGCTGGCTTCTACGCCACAGAACCAAACCCAGAGATAGCTGATGGGCACAGGATATGTAGGAGGTGAGCTCACTGGTGTGTGTTCAGGTGTGGGAGGTTTGTTTATCTGCTGGTGGCAGGCCTTATTCTGGTGGTTGGCTTCCATGTGTGTTTGTGCTTGTTTTGGCACTCGTGTTTGTTGTTGCTGTGCGCCTGTATGGAGTGGGGTTTAGTTATTTTTTCTGTGTGTGTGTTTTGAGTGTGTGTGGTCAGGATTTTTGTGTGAAGGGTTCACTTGTTCACTCTCTGTGCTCCTCTCTTCAGGTGTGACGCCAGCTGTCTCACCTGTGTGGGGCCGAGCCGATGGAACTGCAGCAGCTGTTCCAGCGGTCACAGCCTGCAGAGGGGAGCGTGTGTTGTTAACACCGAGTGCACGGACGGTCGGTCGGCCGTCATCCACGTTTTATTCTTGACACGTTTGGTTCATAAATTTAAATGATATTTAACGCAGAAGCAAAATCCATTAATATGTGTCAGTTTAGCATGAAATATGCATTCTCATCTCTGAGTCATTCAGATTTTTTTTAACCAGAAGTCATTCAGCTGTGGCACGTGAAAGCCACCTCTGCACCTCAGATGGTTATTCATTTCTGAGTCAGTGTGCTTCTCCTGCTCTCTGTCTAACAGGAGAGTACCAGGACAGTAACGGGGAGTGCCACGCGTGCCACGCAACGTGCCTGAAGTGCACAGGGCCGCAAAGTGAAGACTGCATCAGCTGTATTTCTTCACAGTGAGCTGGACTTGACTGTTTTAGATTGAGTGCATGCCACTGTTTCTCTATAATACGAGATATTTCGCTGTGTGTGAGCCTGAAATAATATTTCCCAGATGAATTGTTATTGCTATTTTTTGCAAGCTAGTAAGACATCGATCCTTTCTATGTAATATGATGAAATAAGCCTTGGTATACAGCTGAAACAATTACGACAAGGTGATTTAAAAATATATATATACCCATCAAACCTCTGGATAAATAATTATTTCTTTTATTTTACATAAAAATGGCACAAAAAAGAATGTCTGTTTCAAAGCTTCGACCTGAGAGGATTATCTGCTGCTTTTCTTTGTCATGTGCCACTGCAAACTGACTAACTCTGGGTTCAGGCAGCCCTCACAAACTACAGATGTACTCCACCCAAGCTGCCCACTTGGAGCAAAATATAAATAAAGCACAAAATGTGCCATTTATGGTCTGTTAGTTTTTTACAAGTTGCCTCAAGGAAACTGTACCTAAACATTTAATTAGGATGATAAGCGTCATCCTATCGCCCTTTCTGTTCCTGTAATCCAAGTTCTGACTCCATGATTGGAGAGAGCTCTGTGAGGGAGATAGCATCTGTGACAGGACTCCACTTCTTGTCATGAATGAAGCATACAGCTCATGGCTATTGTTGTCATCCTGCTGACCAGATGTCTCCCTGATACTCCTCATGGATAAAATGTAAAAAAAAAAAGACTCCCACATTACCCACATTTCAGCCAACATTCCCACCCTTTCTTCTCCTCCTCCCTTTGTCGGCACATCCAGCTACATCTGTGTAAATGCGCCATATGGTACACGCTGGGATTTAAATGAGTTCAGCTCATTTACATACTTATAATTCATATGTGTTGATTTTGTGATGTTGATGTTGCCTGCTACAGGGCTCTGGATGAGGGCCGCTGTGTGGTGGGATGCGCCAGTGGGAAGTACCAGTCGGGTGGCCGGTGTCACCTGTGCGACCACACCTGCGCCGCGTGTGTGGACGCGGGGCCTGCCAACTGTACTAGCTGTGACACCGGTGAGTACGAAATGAGTAGGTCGCGCTCGGTAAGTGTGACGTGGTGTGTGCAGTATGTGAATGGAAACCTGGCTGAGACATTAAAAAGAAGAAAAGGAAGGAAAAATGATATTTAGTCAAAATAAAGCCACAAATTCCCCAAGGGCTACACTAAAACTTTGACATTTAGGCTGGAGCCTATCCCAGCTGTGATAAAATGAGAGGCATGGTGCACACCATGTACAGGTGTACAAACGGGTTCGTCCTCATTTTCATGCCCCACCCTCCCTGACTGTGTCTTTATTGTTTCTCACACTCTTCATGAATCCATGTGGAGGCCCCGTGAGCCGCAGGCAGTCCTCACTGAGGCCTTCCCCAAACCCCAGCCACCGATTAACGCTTAGTTCATTCACCATTCTCTTAAAGAAATGGCCTCAAATCTAACTACAGACGTGGTTTTCTAGTGAAATTGCTGTTTATTCTCCAGATAAGTTTAAGGTGGAGCGTTACCTCTATAAAGGCGTGTGTCTGGACGCCTGTCCTGAGGCTTTCTACCACACCAAGCAGAGGACCTGCGAGCCCTGTGTAGACCACTGCCGACTCTGCACAGGCCCCAACCACTGCCTGAAGTGTAACTCCTCCTACTATGTCTCTGATGGACGCTGTGTTAAGCTGGAGTGTGGGGAAGGTAAGCAAGGTAGCACGTTGATGTAGCGTTGTTTCACACCTGTCCACACTGACCTCGTGCTCTCACCCGCCGCCCTCTATCTCCTTTCTCAGGTGAGGTGGAAGACCCAGATTATGACGACTGCATGACCTGCGAGGAAGGCTGCAAGAAGTGTGTCCTGTGTAAGTCACGACCCAGTAGCCGTAAAGTTTTCCCAAATGAATGCCGCCCACAGTAGAACAAATTTTCCTCCCAGACCACGTTGAAGGTGTCCCCGCCCCTGTAGGTCCTCTTAAAAAAACAAAGGCAGCTGAATTTTTTTTTTTTTTGGTCTGCTTTCGACAGATAACCCCAGGCATTGTCTGTCCTGCATTGAGGGCTTTTACAAGTAAGGCTGTGTGCCTCGCTCTCGCCGTGTGTGATCTCGCCACTCTGGGCTCACTTTTCTCTTTCATTTAATCTCTGAGCTAATGCAAAAGACCTCCGCTTGCAGTGAGAGTAGAGCTCATGCTTGTGTGTGATGGAAACATCAACCGCTGCTTTTTGTCGTCAGTTTCCAGGATGGCTGCTACAAAAACTGCCCGGCTAAGACGTACAGCGTAGAAGAAGAAATGACCTGCGTTCCGTGTGACGACAACTGCGTGAGCTGCGATGAACACGAGTGCTACTGGTGTGAGAGCGACCTCTTCTTATTAGGTAATTTGCCCCCGTCGGGTAAGACGTGAAGCTACACTCAAAGAATATTTTCCGCCCATATACACACTGAAACAATCATTTTGCACAAAATGCAACTAAAATCTATAAAATCAAATTCATTATTCATTCAAATAATTAATCATACAGGAAAATATGCTCAGTATAAACTGAATGCATACAAATCAATTTACATTTACATTTCATTAGACCAGATTCCATTAAATTTAACATTTTTACATTGTAAGTATGTAACAGAATTATATGGAAAATCTTCATGTAATGAAATTACTTACATCAGCATTTTGGGGATAAATATTTTTGAAGTTTATAAAGGATTATTTACATCTTGTTATTGAAGTGCTATAAGTTATCAGCATGGATAGAGGCCCTGCCATCATTTTATTTGCAATGACACATGAAATCATTTTTTAAGAGTAAAGCATGAGAGTAGATGGATTTTTGTGATGCGTGCCATTAAATACATTATAACTGAAAATAAATGCAGATGTAGATAGAAAATACAATAGGCAAGTAACTGAATAGGTCAGTTAGTGCATAAGCAAACAAAAACTGAAATATTATTTTATAAAAGTGGCATATCCATCCATTTCATAGATATAGTGATGGAGGATATGCAGATGGTTGGTCTGACAGAGAGAGTGTAACATGGAGGCAGATGATCTGCTGTGACTCCTAAAGGGAGCAGCTGGAAGATGAAGAAGATCCATTTTCTTCCACTTATCCAGCTCAGGCCCATGAAGGGTGTGATGGAGGGTGACTATCCCAGCTGACATAGGGCAAGGATCAGGGTGCACCCTGGACAAGTCACCAATCTGTTGCAGGGCTGACAAAGAAACACACACAACCATTCTCACCTATGGCCAGATTTTTTTGGAAGCTAGAAAAGAAAGAAAAGCTTTGAGACAACATGTAAAATCCAGGACCAGTTGGACCTCACCAGTCCTCCCAGTCCTCCCAGTCTTCAGTAAAAATATATTTTCTCTCTCGTACTTAGAAAAAACACTCACAGATGGTTAGTATGGTTAGTCATTTATTAGAGCAATCATTAAAAACCAATGCAAATGACTTATTTTTTCATATGTTAATAGACAGTAATACTGTGTTTGGGTAATTTAGTATTTTAGTAATTCTAAACGTTTTAAACTGATGTGTGAAACTGGTGAAGGCTGCTTTAATGTAAAGTGGAGCCTGCCCACCTGGATCACATGAAGCACTTATCAGAGGCTACGTTTTTTTTTTCCTCAGAGGGGAAGTGCGTTTCAGAATGTCCGGATGGTTTCTACGGCGATGAAGACTCCAATAACTGCGAGGAGTGTCACTCGGACTGTGTGACATGTAGCGGCCCCGAGGACGAGGACTGTCTGTCGTGTGAGGAGGGAAAGGCGCTAGAAAACGGAGAGTGTGTGTCTGACCATGAGGTCTGTCCCATTAAGACCTTTCTCAGCGGTGAGACTAATACTTGTATTCCACTAATCCATCTGTCTGCCCATAATGAATCGGGGATTTGGGCACTTTCACAGGAGCAGAAAAGAAATCTTGGAGGGTAATTGGTCTGTGTGCCACTGTCCCTGAACTCTGTGCCAACTTAAGTACCCAAAACAGAATGCATGTCAGCCAGACACAGAATTAGAAATAATTGATTGTGTGCGTTGAACATTTTGTTCCCTACGCAAATTAGTTTGACAGACCTTAAACAATGTATGGTAATTAGTTTGAGGCAAGACATCTTAATTATTAGAAACTTAAATAACTCTGAGAAAAGTGCATAGGTTAATACAAAGATTGAAAACGAGCACGGGGAATAAAGTTATTCTGAAACTTTAAATCTGAGCAGTGACAAAGCTCAATTTAAGTTTCAAATGAGTACTCGTTTTAGGTACAAGTCTTCCATAGCTTAGATAAGTTAGACAGATGAGTAATGTATCATCTGTTGAATCTGTTTTGCCATGATTATGTTGGAATTAGTTTTTTCCCACTTTGTGTGAACTGTAGCTGCATGTTTTGCAAACAAACCTCACTGTTATCACCTCAGCGTGTTTCAGTATTCATGTCGTGATCGAGCCATTTCAGTCAAAAGTAGAAGCTATGAAAGATTACTAAACATACAAACTGACCACAGAACACAGATTTGCTGGCTCGGTCAAAAGGTACAAAAGTTTCCGTCAAATGTGGTGAGGAGAATCGTAGAAGTCACTGACTGTAAATGGTAATATTTTGACATTTTTAGTGTTCAGACATTACAAAAAAATCAGTTGAATTGAATAAAAACTTCTTTGTAGATGTTTTAAGAGTTTGGACAGTGTTAGCCTCACCAGCCTCAAGACTGGTAGCTGTACACATATGTGCATGTTTAGATATCTGTAACTGCTTATTAAAGCAGATATCAAATCTGCAACTTGGTGGATTTAGGCATATATAGACGGTCAAGATGACCTGCTTAAGGTCAAACTGAGCATCAGAATGGGGAAGAAAGCTGATTTAAGTCACTTTGAATGTGTCATGCTTGTTGGTCCCAGACTGAGTTCACCTTCATTACTGAGAAATGCTATAGCCTGCTTGAGCATTGTTGCTGGTCAAGGGTCCAGCCCAGTACTAGCGAGTGTCCCTAATAAATAATAAAGTGTCCGGTATAAGAAGATTGGCAACGATTCTCTGAGGTTTCAAATGATTAAAACGTAATTTTTTTAACAAATGCTTTCAGTACATGAATGAAGTTTATCAGTCACAATAGCAAAATACACCTGGTTCTGGGTCAGTTTGCGTCTGTTATGTGTTGTGTTGTTACATGACACTTTATGATGATCGTAGTGTTGTCGCCCTCCAGATGGGGAGTGCGAGGACTGCCACCCTTCCTGTGAGTCCTGCTCTGGACCGGAGAAGAACCAGTGTACAAAATGTGCAAAAGGTTTGTCACTGGTTTAGTGTTTGTATGCTGTTTCAGACCTCAGCAGCTTGCTGTCTGAGCTCTGAGCTAACAATGATGACGTTCATCTTTTGTCATCTGTCCTTCAGGGCGATTTTTGACCACGCAGCAAACATGTGTGTTAAAGTGTCCGGGGGGCTTCGTTGCCAGTCAGCTGAGCGGTGTGTGCGAGGCGTGCCCTGCAGGTTGTTTGCAGTGTGTGGACGCTCAGCACTGCATCCGCTGCCAGAGCGCTCGCAAAGCTCAGTTGTTCCTGCAGGATGGGCAGTGTGTTCAAGAGTGTGTGAGGTCAGGAGGTCGATCCTATTGCTGCTATCTTCTAAATGTCACACAAGATGTTTGAGGCACGTCTTCTGGCGAGCCAAAAATAAATGTCAGAAGATGCCTGTGATTCTGACATTTCATACTTGATGTTCTATTAATTTTTTTATGTCCTTAAAGCCAGAAGCATATATTGATCTTGCTGAAGCTCCAAGCTATCGAGCTTCATTTAAACTTTCTGACCATGTGACCTTTTTTTACTATTTGCTAAGTGGCCTCCTTTACCAGTATATGTTATTCATACATGGTTTGCAGCAAGAACAAAGAATAACAGAATAAATACAAACCTAAAGGAAAGTATATTTTAAGTGTGCTGCCCTGCGTTTTCTACCTGTCCATCAAGCTCTTTGTTGCTTCCAATAGGGGCTTTCCTGCAGGCCAGGTTTGTCATAGCTGTGCACCTGGCTGTGCATCCTGTGCGAGGAATGCTACCCACTGCCTCAGCTGTGAAGAACCTCTTCTCCTACACAAGCACCAATGTGTAGACAAGTGTCCTCCAGCACACACTGTCCAGGAAAGAGAATGCCAACCCTGCCCCTCAGCCTGCCAGGAGTGCGACCCACTCGGCGTTTGCACAGGTACAGAAATGCAATGCAAACTATGACAAATTCAGCTGTAAGAGCTTTTTCAGTCTTCCACTTTTAGCTCTTTCTGTGCTTTTAGTATTCTTTAGTCTGCATGCATGACTGACTCCATATGATTACCAGCAGCATTACAACACAGCAAGCATTATGCATGCTTCCTGTACAGCATATTCTTTATAACTATAAGCATTTATTTTTTCCTAAAGCATTACTGTGGGGTTGCCATTTCGGATTTTTAGTTAAATACTTAAAATAACTATTGGACAGCAGTACAATTTCAAACACATCGTCATGTTTCCCCCAGGTTGAGTTGTACAATCACATGAAAAAGAAAGTGCACCACCTTTAAGTTTTAATGCTTTATTTATCGGGGCATAATTTTTAAAAACTTCATAATAAACAGTAAATAATTTTCCGTATAACTGTATCAGTCTCTCACATTGTTGTGGAGAAATTTACATTACATTGTTGCTTTCATTCATTACGGTTTGTTTATGTTTCTGTCTCACAATTTCAGTTGAGATGTGGTTTTTGGCTGAACTATTGCAACGCCGGGATCCAATTCAGTTTTACTTATATAGCTCAAGGTGCTTTATATTCTCATCCTTTTCAGTCACTTTTTGTAGATGTGACGCTGTGCTTGGGATCATTGTCCTGTTGCATGGCCTATCAAGTTCTTTTGTATTTTGTCTGAGTGTTGCACAGTCTGACCTTGGGGTGAATTTGCTGCAGCATCCACTCCTGGGAGGATTGGCAACTGTGTTGAATGTTTTTTTTTCCATTTGTGAATGATCCTTCTCGCTGCAGAGTGATGCACTTGAAGTTATTTGGAAAGGGCTTTACAACCCTTCCCTGAATGATGGGCAGCAACAATTGCTTCTCTAAGGTCATTTTTGTTGCTGTAGACTTTCCTGCTTGTCATGTGTTAACACACATCTGAGTGCTCCAGACCAACTGCCAAAACCTTTGATTTTATAGAAGATAGAAGGTAGTTTTTGTGTCACCTCTCAGACAAACAATCATTACTTAATTCAATTCCTTCATTAAATACATCAACATTGTCTTTTTTTCAAATGCAACTTTATAGAGTTTTATAGCTGTTGTTCAGCTGTTTCGATTTCACCAAGTCCCCCCAAAGTTGACTAAATAACAAAGTAGCTTAGTTATCTGTTCAGAACTGAACTCAGTAGATGGTGGAGACCAAAAACAGAGGTAAAAATGTGGGTACATTGCACTTTTAATCAGCTGATGATCAGAAATATGACTCCAAATGAATAATGGTTTGTATCAAAAAAATTAGCAAACTCAGAGTGTCACTTACCCTAACACCAGCAATCCAGCTCAGCCATTGCACCAGTCTGGCTGTGAGCTCATGCACAGCTCGTGCGCATGAAGAAGGCAGTGTCGCTAGCACGACCAGTCGCAAACCACGGACAAAGTCTGTTGGCAGTAAGCAAAAGACCTAAATTAAAAGCCACACACTGGCTGCAGCCAAAGCAGCAGTATGTGAGTGAGGAATAGCACTGTACGGTATGTTTGATTTTTTTTTCTCTCTCTTTTTTTAAGAGCTCTATGAATGTGTGTCTTTTTCGTGTGCTGCTGTCAGTAAGCGAGGCAGGAATCTCGCTCTATAATGCCAATTAAATGCCAGGAAAGAAAGGTGGCAAACAATGCCGACTGTGTCACTTAAAAGCTGTAACCCCATCAGCGGCAACCCTGACAGAATAAGGCTGATAGAATTAGACTTGCTCCCAGATGTGTTAAACTCGTGTCAGAAATAAATATGAAAATAATAATTCAAGCACACAATAAGCTTACTTGAACCCTTTCAAACAAATTTTCTAAGGCCAACGTGTACAAGGTTTAGGCTCTGTGTGTTTGTGGATGCCTTCTTCTCGTTTCTCAGTTTCCTCACCTCCTCTCCTCGTGCTCCTCACAGAGATTTGGGAGGAGAGGAAGAGACACGAGGAGAGACATCCTTGCGTCAGAGCCATCATTTTAAAGTGATCAATTAATCTTGACACGTGACACAGCTGCATCATCTTTCTATTGTTTTGTTAAAGCCTCCTGCTTAATGAACAGGGTTCATGACAACACAGTTCTACTTTAAATGGAATTTACAGCACAGCACAATGTCACAAGATGTACCTTTTTAAAATTATTTCATCATAAAACACTCAAATGTTGAAGGGCAGACATTGGATCGCACATTTGATCACCCTGAAAGGCTAAAACGAGTTGTGAACACAAAGGACTAGTGGGTGCAGTGTCCTCATCAGACCCTGGTTTGTGTATTCCAGCTGTGCCACGCCTCATGTGCAAAAATAGAAGCAGCCAACAGACTGATGAGACCGAGGGAGAGGCGGGGCTATAAATACCCAGAGAATAGGTACAAATAATGAACACAGGTGTAACCAACCTGAGCCTTGATACACAAAACGCACATAAACAAAGCTAAACTAGACAAAGATAAGGAAACACGGGCAAAACATGAACACTTAGAAACGGGAGAATCAGTTGAATACGGACCAAACCTCAACAAATAAGCCAAAGAAGTCAAAACCATGGCTGATAACACTGATCTTTGTCTGATGAATAACAGCCGCCGATTTGCTTGTCTTCACGTTGGAAAAAAAATCTGTTAAATTTTAACTTGAAGTACATCCAGCACTGACGACAAGGCTCTGATTCTTATACATGCAGTAAATCCTTCCTGCATTTATGAGGTGTTCTTGGCACAGGCTGTGAGGAGTATCACTTTCTCCACGAGGGCCTGTGCGTGCTAGACTGTCCGGAGAGGTTCTTTGAGGACAAAGAGCAAGGCAGGTGTTTGCAGTGCCACCCGGACTGCGCTTTGTGCGACGGTCCAAACAGCAACGACTGTGACGCCTGCACGGACGCAGAGGCCACCCTGCACAACGGGGCGTGTCTTGGAGCGTGTCCCTCCCATACCTATTTGGATGGTATAACAGGAGACTGTAAAGGTACGACATTTATCACACAGCAGAAAACACAAATCATCTGTCTTGTTTTTTGTGAGCAGGACTGATTTGATTTGATCGACTCCCCTCAGCAGCATAAAGTCGTGCCCCTTTATGTATTTATTTCTTCTTGTACACTGTGACTGTCAGTCGTTCACAGCATGACAAAGACAGCCCCATCGCTCCTGAAGTTGATGCTGTGTTTTCTGTCCTGTAGAGCGCCCTTCATACATTTTCTCAATTATATTCTCTACTATGCCTGAGCGTGTTTCCCGACTGAAATAGCAGCGCTTCTGAGATGGTTAACAGGCAGCTGTCAAACCTTGAAAACAGCAGAGAGATGCCAAAGACAGTTCCCTCGAGAAAGACACACCGCTCTGATTTTGCTATTCAAAAACACAGAAGTGCAAAAATGTTGTAGGCGATGCCCTCTTTTGTTGCTACTTAAAGTAGCTGCCAACGGAAATGCATCCACTTGCATGTACCTATGTCTGCTGTGTAGTGAAATGGACAGAGTTTAATTTTGTTGCAGAAAATGTTTTCAAGGGTCATCCTGTAGCTTGAGAAGCAAATCGGTGGAAACCATTCAATTTAATTAAATGTACAGAGCACCAGATCAGCTTAAATGACATTAGTCATCTGAAGGCACTCTGTATTTTAAGTATAGAGATAACAACGTTATAGATAGAAACCCAATGATCCAATAATCCCCCCTTCAGCAAGCAATTGGTGGCAGACGGGCGAAAAACAAA
Organism: Oreochromis niloticus; assembly: GCF_001858045.2. Classification (NCBI taxonomy): domain Eukaryota; kingdom Metazoa; phylum Chordata; class Actinopteri; order Cichliformes; family Cichlidae; genus Oreochromis; species Oreochromis niloticus. Next base: position 16,968,812 of record NC_031972.2, read on the forward strand.
ACCAAAAAAAAAGTCCCTTTAAAGGGAAGAAACCTCCAGCAGAACCAGGCTCAGGGTGGGAGGGTGGCCATCTGCTGTGACCGGCTGGAGGGGGAGGGGGGTAAGGGGAAAGGGAAGAGAGGAGAGAAAAGCACAGAGAGATGATAAACAACAAACAGACTGAAGCAGAACTTCACAAGAGATAAAAACAAAGAACAGTGGCATGCAAATAGATGAGGAGAGAAGACTCAAGGATGGTTCAGGGTCACCTGATCTATAACTATAAGCTTTATCAAAAGATAAATAACCAAAAAAGCAACGTTTTAGTCATAATTTAAAAAGAGAGAGAGCGTATTTGTCTCCCAAACCCAAGCTTCAAGCTTCTTCTGCCTCTGCAGATGGCTGCCCCTCCCTGAGCCTGGTTCTGAGGTTTCTTCCTGTTAAAAGGGAGTTTATCTTTCCCACTGTCACCACTAACTCCTTGTTCATAGGAGGTCATCTGATTGTTGGGGTTTTCTCTCTGTTATTATAAGGTCTTTACCTCATAACATAAAGCTCCTGGAGGTGATTGCTGTTGTGATTTAGTGATTTGCAGAAGGGTTTGAGAGCTGATGGCTCTTGTTTTTTTGGAGACTCCATGACCCCAAGTAAGACTGCACTTTGAGAGCAAACTGCTCCGCTGGGAAAATTTGAGGTGTTTAATATGAAAGAAATATTCTAGTTCCTGTTAGCACTCTCAGTGTAGCCTTTTTTAATCAACTCAAGGCTTCTTAGAGAGGTATTAAAACAACCTAATAGAACAACATAGTAATAAGGAAATTACAAAATTTCATATTGCTGTCTCTTGTGCTTAAGATGTTATGAGGTCTCAGAAGTATTGAAAAAAAGACATAAAAATCCACATATTCCGTCCCAGCCTCAGTTCCTAAGGTCTTGTATTTTAGAAAATATTTACAGTATTGTGTATATGTATATATATGTACATATATACAGTATATATATGTGTGTGTGTGTGTGTGTATATATGTATATAGCACTATACATGGCCTAATGTATGTATGATATAATTTTAAATAAGGTTAAAATAAGGTTATTGTACAAAAAAATAATCTGATTCTGAGGTGGGGAACCTTTTCAGATTTGTCTCAGTCTGGAAAGACACGCTTAAGTAAAACATTATATAACATTGTCACTGCAGGACTTTTACTCGTAAAACGTATGTTGGCACTTAGTCCAGGCATGTTTTTTTTTTAAACTATATTAAATATTATATAGATATCAAGTCGAGATGAAACGTTGATACTATCCTACTGAATTACTTCCTAATTCTGTTTCCAGACTGCGATGCGTCATGTCTCACGTGCTTTGGACCTCATGCTAGCTCCTGCACCAGCTGTAGAGAGGGTCAGATGCTGGATGGCAACAGCCAGTGCGTTCCATCAGCCAATAAGTGCTCGCCTCACCAGTACATAGACCAGCACGGGGAATGCCATCCGTGTCACAAATACTGCTACAGGTGTTCAGGTCCTGGCAAAACCCACTGCCTGAGCTGCAACCCAAGACATCTCCTGCTCAGTGAGTCAAGCTCTTTTTTTTTTCCGTCTTTTTTCGGTAGAGCTAGGGACTTCTCTCAAGGCTGTGTGTCCTGGAAAGCTTGTCAGGCATCTGTGATGTTTGCTTAGCCCCCGTGATCATGTGTGTTTGTTGGTACAGATGGCACCTGTGTGGATCAATGCCCAACAGGCTACTACGAGCAGCAGTCTGGGCAGAAATGCGAACCCTGCCACGCTTCCTGTCAGTCCTGTGTTGGAAAGCACAACCACGAGTGCCTCACATGCAAAGCCCACCTATTTCGGGAGGGCAAAGAATGCGTGGAGACCTGCCAGCACAGGTAGTTTAACCTGCCCCCCGTCCTTCTGCTGCTCATCCATCATATTATCACATTAAATGCGGTTAGACAGTGTAGCCGTTAACGAAAAGATCAGCATATTCGCACAAATAGGTTATAGACACTGAACCGTTGCTCTTTAATTACATGGACAGGGTGCAATATGGAGGTACAAGCTAATTTGGTCAGACATTTAAATAGCCTATAAAAGGCTAATAATACTTTATTTTTGAGGGGGTAGGCGGTGATTAGGAGTCAAATTAATGTACCGTTAAACTGATATGCAGCTAAATACTCACTCAGAAAACACAAACAGGATATAAAGACTGTACAGACCAGCATACAGACAACGCAGCATTGCCTAGCAATACAAGAGTAATATTTGTTTTCTTTTTCTTCTCTATTACGTTAGTATTTATAGATGTCTATGGCTAAATGTGAATCTGAGTAAAGATATTTCCTTTGAGGAATAACAAAGCTCTAATCTCATTTCTTTTAATTGAATGCAGTCTGTGATAACTTTTGACCATCTGTCCATCTGCTAGTCACTATGGAAACACTGCCTCAAGAATGTGTGAAAAGTGTGACCCCAGTTGTGGTGAGTGTATTAGCGATGAGGAGAACGGCTGCCTGAGCTGCGCTCCGGGCCTCATTTACTTGCGGAAAGAAGGCCGTTGTCTCCCCTCATGCCCTCAAGGATACTACCACGACACTGTGCACAGGACCTGCGAGCACTGCCACGCCAGCTGCAGAACCTGCTCAGGTACAAGAGTCAGGAAAAGCTTCATGTATTGCATACACACTCACACACATTATAATATTTTGATTATACTATTTTTTTCTCCATGTCTATAGCTGTATAATCATTGGAGACCTTGAGCTCTGATGACAGTAACATTAAAAATGTTACAGACAGATGTATAGTACTGTAGATCACAGACTGTACATTAAAGATGTAAAGCCACCACAGACACAGACACCTGCTTTTTAATCTGACTACAAATAAAATGTTAGAATTTCCTTCACCACAACTAAAGTACAGACTTCCTGTTAATAGTACAATTAACTACACAGGAAGTGATGGTATTTGTCACTTAATTTCATTAAAATGCAACAGAGGACACCAGCCCCAGGAAAAAAAAAGTTGAGAGCTCTACTTCAATAAGCAAAGGTGAGGAGTAATTAGCGGTCTAAAAATGTTAGATATCATATATCACTTTTAATGAGTGAGATGTGAAAAAATAAAGTAAAAAGATGTAAAGAAACCAGTGTTGCCATATATACTATGAAGCCTGTTAAACTATGAATTATTTACTACTGCAGTTAGTGTACGTGTGTCAAAAATAAGGCCCAGGTGGCAGAATCAGCCAGGCAAAGACTCTAATCCAGCCACTGACTGGCTTTGGAAAATGTAACGGAAGGTATAAATTTTGGACTTTTAACTGTATTGTCATAGGCTTAGCAGCTTTGATTGCAATTAAATGACTACACAGTTTAAATGATGCTCTCTCAGGGATTAAATATATACTTCTTCTTTACACTGACAGAAAGGAGAGCTTCACTGGTCCAGTCTCCTTAACATCAGAGTGGGCTGTATGTGGCCGACAATGAAAAACTATTTTGACATCCCTGTTATAAACAGTTTAAAGTGCCATAATTAACCCTCGTGAGTTTGAGGGTGAAAAATTCTCACAACGTCATGGACCAAAGTTTTAACTTTTAATGAATGAATCATCCAGCCTTGGTGCATAGCTGCAGTGTAGCATTTTCAATAAGAAGCTGTAGTAGGGTTTTTTTTTCTTTGGGGGGGGGTGAGTCTCCTGTAAAACATGACACTCCGAATCATTTCTTTTTTATTTTGTTAATGGTAGTTTTCACTCAGTGCTTGGCAGCTTACTGAAAAGTTGCTTGGCTCAGAAATGGCTCCAATCGTTCCCCCTACGCTGTGTCATCTTTTCTGTCACAGGAACACGACTGCTGAGAGTGAAAGTCAGTTTCTGATTTGATTGTTTTTTGCGCTGTAGGCAGTTTCAAGATGCAGCACTAAAATCAGAAGGGGGGGGAGGAATTTTTATATTTTTTTTATACTCCCACCATGCAAATCACACTCTGCTCACACACCTCACAGCTGTGAAAGACAGAGGCCAAAAACATTTTTGTACCAATTTGTAAACATGCTTTTTAACACTGTAAAGTACTAAAAGGGCTTCTTAACAGGAGCGTCCATGAGAATCTCTCTCATTTTTGAAGAAGCCAGCCATCAGCAGCCATTCAGTTACAGTGGTGTGAAAAAGTGTCTGCCCCCTTCCTGATTGTTTTAATGTTTGTTAAGATCAAAAAAATGTAAATATTAGACAAAGACACACAAAATGCAGTTAACAAATAAGGTGTTTATTATTAAGGGAAACATTCCAAACCTACATAGACCTGTGAGAAAAGTGACTAACCTTAAACCTAATAACTCCTAATAACTGGTTGCGCCACCCTTAGCAGCAACAACTACAATCAAGCGTTTGCAATAACTGAGTGTTTTACAGCAATGTGCGGGCATTTTTGTGCACTCATCTTTGCAGAATTGTCGTAATTCAGCCACACTGGAGGGTTTTCGAGCAGGGTTTTTTAAAGTCATGCCATAGCAAGTCCCCACTTGAATGGGACACACACCTTCCAAAAAGTTCAACTTTTATCTTGTCGGTCCACAGAGTATTTTCCCAAAAGTCTTGGGGATCATCAAGATGTTTTCTGGCACAACAGAGACAATCCCTTATATTCCTTTTGCTCAGTAGTGGTTTTTGTCTATGAACTGTGCAGTGCACGCCATTTTTGCCCAGTCTCTTTCTAATGATGGAGCCATGAACCCTGATCTTAGTCATGTGAGGCCTGCAGTTCTGTAGATGTTGTTCTGGGATCTTTTGTGACCTCTTGAATGACTTGTTGCTGTGCTCTTGGAGTGATTTTGGTGGGCCAGCCAAACATCATCCCCCTTGGATCGCAGCATGATGTCTGGCTTTTGAGAATCTTTTGAGCTACTCCACTTTGTCAGGCAGGTCCTATTTTAGTGATTTCTTGATGAAAACAGGTGTGGCAGTAATCAGGCCTGGGTGTGGCTAGAGAAATTGAAATTGAACTCCTTGTTTGGTTGGGTCTGGATTTTCTTTCCCCTTCCTGGGGGAAGGGGGCAAACCCTTTTTACACCACTGTGAGTGCAGTTTCTGCTGCTTCAACCTTAAATACCTTGATTAAATTGTCTTTAAAAGAATAATGCAAACATTTGAACTGTTTGTCTTTAAGTGAAATTAAAGAAGGTGGCTGGTGATATTAAAAGTTTGCATTTTGACACAGCATTTACAGCATTTTAAGGATTTTTTGACAGTAATAAAAACACAGAAAATCATCAGACTAACCCTTTACATTGTCATGTACCTACAGGAAAACTTCCCGAGTCCTGTGACTCATGCTACCCTGGTTACCTGCTGTCATATGGCAGGTGTGAGTCCATATGCGATAAAGGCCAGCATCCCATAATAAAGGTACCAGCATTTTTAATTTCACAAATATTAACTTTTCATTAAAAAATTAAAAAATACGAGTACATGTCGTTCAGCAAAATAATTACTTTGAATGTTTTGGCCCCAGGTATCACATAATGTAATTCAGACTGGTTTATTACTGCACCAGGAGAAATCTCAAACATCACAGCGAAAATTATTACTGTGTCACAATTTCTAAATAAACCTCGCAGCTCGTGCTGTGAGGCTGCTGATTGAAATTGTTGGACAGGTAGATGAATGTTAATTGACTGTGCTGAGAGGCTGGTTGCACTTTTATTCAGCATTTTAAAAAAACTTTTGGAAGCAAAGAATCAGTAGTTATGATGCAAAAATGCTGTAGCTCTGAGTCACCCCTGTCCTTCATCAGGGTTCAAGCCACTCGTGTGAAGACTGCGATAGTTCCTGTCTGGAGTGTCGGGGACCCGGTCCGTCCAACTGCACCGTGTGTCCTGCTCAGGCTATTTTAGAGGCTGGAGGGCGCTGTCTACTTTGTTGCCACCACGAAGATGAGGAGGAAGACACCAAAACACAGCAGCAAGACTGTTGTAACTGCACAGAGACACGGGGTAAGCTGAACTTCTGTCTTAATGCTGAAAAGACGTGGCAGAGAATCTTGAGAGTTATTATTGTTTCCAGGTTGTAAGTTTCTTCCGTAACTCTTTCCTCCCTTGCAAGTTAGTGAGGATGATCTCTTCCTACACAGCCTACTGAGGAAAAACCCTATTCTACTATTCTAATGGTCATTATTGATATATATTTGGGGGTCATCTTGAGGGAAAGAGTTAAACTAATAAAGTCTTACAGGTAGGGAGGGATGATCTTTAGATTAAACTTATCACATCACTTGTCGAGTAAAGGTTGTGGTTAATTATATTTTTCATTAGTGATCAATCTTTTAATTATTTTTTTTGAAATTACAGCAGTTGATTGATGTCTCGGTCTAAAAAATGTCCCCCAAGAAAAGAGAGATCCTAAAATAACAACCTCAGATCCTCAGGTTTGAAATGATCAGTTAAAGGTTGGACACCTTTCCCATAATGCAACTGAGTTGCTATTTTATTTAGTTGGGAAGTAAGAGGAGCTGTTGGTTGTAGAGTTGTTTTTTCCTCTGCTTATATTCCTATTAGGTCAATAAAAGACACATTTATTTGTAATTTCACAAAAAAAGCTCAGTGTGGTCAGAGTTCAGACTTTCAGCTGCTTTTTTAGCTTTAATTCAAGGTTAAAAAGAAAAAGTTTGCACTAACTGTGTAATTTTTGTACAAAGTCTTTGTGTTCAGATTTTAAGAGGTTCAAAATTACTTAAATGAGAGAATATAATTTTACATTTTATTTTTAATACTTGGATGGAAATCCTTCATAGTTGCTGGCTACCTGAAGTCTAGAACCTGTGGACGTCACCAAATACTGCATTTCCTCCCTTGAAATGCTCTACCAGACCTTCACTGCATTTGCTTCTTAATTGTGTGTCTCTCTGCCTTCAGTTGTGTGTTTAATAACTGAAAAGCTTGGACTGAGATCAGATCAGTGTTTTGCTCATTGAAGAATATCCCATTTTGTTGCTTTGAGAAACTCTTGGGTTGCTTTTGCAATATGCTTTGGTTCATTATCTAGTTGCGCTGAGAAGCACTGCCCGATCAGTTTTGTAGCACTTGCCTGAATCAGAGACTACAGCCCTGTACACTTCACAATTCATCCTGATTGCCTGATCACTTATAAACACTAGTGGCCCGTTCCCACTGGCAGCCAAACATGCCCATGCCATAATTTTTCCGTTGACAGGTAATGTCATATGCTTTGGATCATAAGCTGTTTCTCTCCTTCTCCAGATTTTGTTGCCTCTTTTAGATGTCTAAACTGGCCTTTTTGTTCTTGAGTGTAACCAGTTGTTTCCACCTTGTTGTAAAACCTCTGTTATGCCTACCTCCCAGAGTGTTCTTGATTAGCTTAGATGTTGTGAACATGATTTTCTTGGAAATAATTGTGGATTTAACTGTAAAACCTGCATTTAATTGAACCATTACCTTTAACCCTGCTGAAACAGAAATAGTATTTTCTGCTGATAATTTAGTAGACCAGCTATGACTATGAGTCTTATGAAGTTATTTCAGTAACATTATATTTTCTGTAATTCTGGCATGGCAGGTAGCTCCAAATATGAATGTAGCCAAGACTCTGAGTGAGACAGATTGGTAGTAAATTCAATCCTTTGTTGCTGCAGTTATAAGCAAAAGAGTGGGGCATAATTTACTCCAAATGTGGCCTAAAATATTATTTAACTCACTTAAAACTGCATTTTTTCCCCTCTAGTATTGTTTTTTCTTCCCATGAAACCAAGTTTTACAAATACAAGCTTCTCCCTTGGCTTTTCTTTACAGAGAAGGGTATTTTCTGATGGGCTTGTTAACCTTTTTCCACCAGTGTTGTCAACCAACAGAGCTTCACTTTGATTCAAACTGTAGAAAAGTTCATAGTGAATATCACATTTTTTAACTTTTGGAAACCAGGAGCACCTTCAAAAGCTTTCATACTTCACATTTTGTTTCAGATTTTGAAAAGCCACTAAAGACATTCATGGTACTTTTCATTCCAAGGAAATTTCACTTCCTGCACAAAATCTGTTGACTGCCCTTTCAGTTTTATTATCATTAAAGCTCCTGTTCAGGCACCACAGTTACTTTTTGCATCAGTGTCTAAGCTTCTGCTTTCTTTCCAGGTGAGTGCATTCTCAGCACCAACTTGGCATTCAGGAATGAGGAGGAAGAGGATGCCAGAGGTAACCTGACAGTCTTCATTATAGCCTGCGTCCTGCTGGTGCTGGTTCTGGTCGCCGTCGTCATCCTCATCAGACGTTCCCGCTCGAAAAACGTGCGCTCAGACATCCCTCCCCGCGGCTATGAAAAGCTGGGCTCCGGTGGGGATACGGAGGCGGCTACAGCTCTGCTTCTTCTTACGGCGGCAGAGCCGGCTCCTCTGGCGGCCGATTTCAGGAGTCCCAGCTGGTCGACCTCAGTGAACGTCGCTCAGGGAACAAGGATGATGACAATGATGACGACGATGATGAAGATGAGGACATTGTTTACATGGGCCAGGACGGCACAGTGTACAGGAAGTTCCGATACGGACAGCTGGGAGAGGACAACGAGGACGAGCTGGAGTACGACGATGAAAGCTACACGTTCCGGTGAACGTGATGCTTTCCATCTCATAATATTTCTTTTGCAATTCTTTCCTTCTTCGTTTCTTCCCCAGTGCTGTTTGTCTCCCCCTTCCCCCAAGGGACAGAGTCATTTATCCTTTACTGAATGAGCCTGACCAAATGAAACATGAGATGTGTTCATAATGAGCTCTGTTTTTAGAACTGCATTCACACAATGAAATGTGCTGCGTTTAAAAACAGTAAAAGGTATTTAACACTCCCAAACTTCCTTTTTTTAAAAATAAAATTAACAAAATTAAGCTTTATTCACTACACTCTGTTTGTAGCACGATGATTTCTGCGTATCTTTAACATTTCATCGTGGCAGTTTACTTGTTGTGATGGTTTCATTAATCATATTACCATGTGTAATTGTGTTGGATTGGGGTTTAAAATGTGATTAATCACCCTGTTTATTTTTGTTTTTCTCTTTTTCCCATGTGCTTATTGTTGTTGATATTTAATTTGAGTATGTGTTATCCTGGTTATTCTGTTCAAATAAAGTTTTGCAAACAAATCCATTAGGAAAAAAGAGCAACTCGTGACTTCACCAGGTTGAAAGTGGCTGATTTGTAATTTGGCAGCAAATTCCAGCCAACAGAGAAATGATTAAATACATTCAGACTTGAATCGATTTATTTTTATTGAATTACTAGCCAGTGATCAACAATTTCTTTGCACCCCCTCAGTACACCATTAAAGACTTACGTGCAAGAGGACCATCGGTTATCTAATGAGGGGGACATGCACTGATGCACAGATACGCACACACACACGCATGCGTGTGGACACACACAGATAAAGATGTGCTTATCAAAGATCCCATCGCTACTCTCACCCGAGATTCTTCCTGGTCGTCAAGCAGAAACTGAGGATGAGTTTCGAGGTGTATAGACAGAAAGACGCATGCGCGCGCACACACACGCACGCACACACGACTAAAAAGACATGCTGTCACATAGCACTGACAGCTTCATATAATAATTTAAGTTATTCCTTCTTAGGTTTAGATTAACTCTATAAATGTAAAATATCTAGTTTTATGCTTCATTTTCCAGAAAGAGGTTTGGATTGGTCAAAAGCCAGTTGGTCATCTTCCATGGCACAAGGCACCCTGCGCTTTTACTGCGTACACACAAGTCGTCTCTTTATCAGAAATACTGAGACTGAGTAACCAGTAAAGGGTGATATTATTGCTTCACTGCTTCTCATGCACACAACTACAACATCATAGACTCTACAAATGGATTTGCGCAGTGCGCTGTCTAGTGTCCCTACCCTAAAGTGAGCGATGGCACTAGTCTGCTGATGCTCCCAAAACAAAAAATCACACTTAAGACTACATGTATGTCAGGACTGCAGGTGTAAGGTACAGCAGGTGCTACAGCAGTCGTTAAAGATCTTATCGTGATCAGGTGCTATTGTAAGTTGTATTCTCGTATTAAACTCCAGTGTGTAATTGACAAAACACTGACACACGCACACACAGTAGCTACACAATTTCCAGATTCGCCCATTCAATACAACAGTGACTTCTGAGCATCGAGGTGACCCATCTATTCAGGATGTTTGGATTTAAGAGCCGCTGGCACCAGCTGCGTCTGGTCTGCTGGGAAGATGAAAGTACAAAGCAGAGACATTAGAGATGGGTGTGTTTATGTAGTGGTGACAGACTGCTGACACAAGGCCGTTTGTCTTCTATGTGTGAACTTAAACATCTTCGAGGACTTACTCTGTTCTGCTTGCTGCAGTTGGCTCGGATCCCTGCAGAAAACTGTTCACTCTTGATCGGGCCGGGGGAGGGCGGGGATTGAAAGGTTGTTAAAGCAGAATTTACTGTTGTAATACACGAGCATGCGCTGAATTTGCAGGTGCATGCAACTTACGCTTCAGAGCACAGTTAGTCAGCCGGTGATTAGTGTGGGAATTCTACTGCTTCTTTTCTACATTTATTATCAGTGCAATAGATCACTGTGCTATAAGGACTGGCTCATTTATTTTTGCTGTAATGATAAATGAGATGAAAGCAATGCATTTAGCCTCTTTAGCAAATTCTTTCTCGTCTCTCTCCTGTAATTGCAACTATAGCCAAATCCAATTGGGCCCTGATCCAGCAGAAGAATCCCTGTGATCTAAAAAGTGAGTTGCCTGATAAGAGAGCGCTTCAACTGCGGATGGGAAAAAAAAGAGAGAGATCCGAGAGAGAAGGAAAAAAGCAGAGTAAGTAATGACAGGCAGGAGGGTCGATGCTTACCTCGAGTTCTCTGCCGCTTCCTTCAGCTGCTTGTCAAGTCTAGAGGTTAGAGTTTAAATGACAAGATGAAAATAGACTTATTTAAAAGACCATCCGGGCTCAGAGGAGGTGGAGGCAGTGTTGTGTTTAAAGGTTTAAAGGGACTCACCTAATGATGCACTCTGGGATCTGGATGCAGTCCATCGGGATGAGTTCCTGCAGCTCGTCCAGACTGTTTACATACTTTATCTTACTGCTGAACTTGGTGCTGAGGCATCACAAGCATGTGCACAAAATGACCATTTTTGCATAGGCGCACACACAATTAAAGATCTACATCACAGAAACACGATAAAAGCAATAAACGTGCATTACTCCGTTACACTACATTAAAAGGTCTGGAGTCACGTTAGCAGCTAATTCTCAATGTGTTAATTTTAAGCAGCCTTAATTGTTTTCCTTCATACATGTCAAGATCCAGCAGCAATCTTTAGAACAAGACAGTGGACCAACCACCAGACCACAACAAATACTGATAGCGTGCCAGTTAAAAGTGAAGTATTCTTTACCTGATGAATGGTTTGGTAATAGCTAGAATGGTCCTGATAAACCACGATGGATGGAGAATAATGAAGGATTTCAAGTTCTTCCTGAGCCTGAGGACAACATCACATGCCAAAGTATTATGCAAATGTTGGTGCGTCAGTTTTCACTTTCATTCTGCAAAGCTGCAAATGTTCTTAGTCATTCAGTGCTTCTCTCGCAAAACCAATGTCGTATCGCATAGCAGTGATCCCACTGAACAGGACAGACCTTCTGTCAATCATCTGATAGCACTTCTTTAGCCAACCAAGTCCAGGCATTCTTCTGTGGGGTGTGGCTCCATTCAGGTATACAATCATGTAGTCCTCTGCCACCATCAGCTCCAGTGTGCTGATCACATAACTGGAAACACGCACACATGAACACACACAAATTAATTTTCTGAAGCCTCACCCTTCCTGTAAGTTCTGCTTACATAACCATGACCCGTATTCTGACTTTAAGCCAAGGGTTCATACCATTTTTGTTTCTGGAATACCATATAGGGTTATAGAAAAGAGTAAAACGTTGTATTTGGACCCACTGCTGATTTCTACACTCCCTAAAGAACAGTGCTTTTAGCTAAGCACCAGCATGCCAACCTGCGCACACTTTTAAACAGCAGCTCAAGACGTATTTGTATAGGCTTGGTTTTGACTAGTAGATATTATTACTGTGTTAATATTTGAATTGACTGCTATTGTGAAGCACTTTGCGATCCTTATTTAGAACAAATAAACAAATAAACAAATTTCCCACGTGTGGGACTAATAAAGGTTATCTTATCTTATCTTAGAAAGGTGCTACAGTATATAAATACATTTTATGTACTTACAAATCTTACTGTAAGACGAAAACTCTATTTCTGTCTATCCTCAAACCCCGCCCACACCATGAGGAGTGGAGCAACCAAGCTTGGCATACAGGTACATCTAAGACCCCTAAAGGCTCTTATATATATATATATGGCATATTATAATATCATTATCAATATTGCTGAGAACCCACCAAACAATGACCCATTTGTAGCATTTATGCATCTATAGTATTAGCAGTATTATCTTAATGACAATAACATCTAATATATCAAGTGGAATTGAATATAGAAGGATATCCTCCTGAAAATCAACCAATTCATTCATGTCCTCTGTAATGAACATTTGTTTTTGGTCTATATCTTTTGACCTATTTGAGCTACCTTACTAAGTCCCGATGTACTAAATAGAGGACATCCTGGGCTTTCCACTGATATCTCATGTGTTTGGGTGGACTCCTGTAGAACCGTAAAGGCAGGAGGCAGGAAATCACAAAAAAAGTTCAATTGGAAGATTCTTTTTTCCTAGGTTCTCAGGAGGATATAAGTCATATTGTCGCCTACCAACCACCTAACAACAGGCTAAAATCACAGACCAAACAATACCGGAGCATGTACTAGTAATATTTAACATGTTCGCCATGTTGTAGTTTAGCCTACTTGCCATTTAGCTAGAAATACTAAATGCAGGCTGTGTAGACTGTATAACAAGGAAGGGTATACTTCCTTGTTATACAGCTAGGGTGGCTGTGGCTACATCGTAGCTTGCCATCACCAGTGTGTGAATGTGTGCGTGAATGGGTGAATGACTGGATATGTAAAGCGCTTTGGGGTCCTTAGGGACCAGAAAGGCGCTATATAAATACAGGCCATTTACCATTTACCATATACTGAGTGTGTTTTGAGCCATGTTGGTTTTTGAAGCTTTAAGTTGGATGAGAGCGAGAAGCGCTAAGCTTTCAGCTAATGCTAACAAACTTCATTAGTTGCAAGCCTTTACAGACTAAAAGAGCAGCACAGTTTTTTTGAGGGACTGTACCCCAAGCAATATTAGCCATCAGGCATCAAAACTTTATCAAGAGGTTAATTTCAATTAGTGGAAATAAAGTGCATGTTGGGATACACGCCTCAAAATTTAAGTCTACACAAAGACCAAACAAATGAGTTCTGAAAATCATCGACCAAGGGGGAATTTGCTATGAGAAGCAAAACTGTGTTTTGTACCTGGCATTAAACATGTTGGTTACACCCCTGAAGTTAGCGTGGACTTGCTTTTTCAGCCTGCCACTGCAGAAACTACCCTTTTTACACCTTGACACTGGTGTCATTGTTGCCCCCCACAGGTTACTTCGTGGTTTGTGCCCCTGACAGTTTAAGAATTTTAACTCTCAATAAATGCAGATCAGTGAGTCCCAAAGTGTAAGCTGGGGCCCCCTGGTGTGCTGCTGCGAAGGTCTTGCAGATGAGACACAATAATAACAGAAATTCAAATTGAGATTACTCAAAAGTATGTTAAGCTGCATATTTAGCTATAAATGTATTTATTTTAGGTTAGATTGTGATATTACTCATTACTCTGACTCTATATTGAAGTTTCTTTTTCTCTTGTATTATGGTTGTCCTCATGAGTTTTTGGTTTTTCAGGGGATCTCAGCACTCTTGACTTTGGGAATGGCTGACTTAGACAAACAGAACTGTAATGACATTAATGTGAAACAGCATCATGCCTTGCAGAAACTCACCTGGGCTAAACTGTAATTCAATCAAAAACTTCAAAATATCAAAAGCAAGCTGAGTTTGAAAGTCTAGCATTATGTGTGTTAAAATGGTGAAATACAGGAGCAACTTTTATTTGAAAGCTCAATGCAAAAGATATGAGGAAATAGGACACAAGTCTTACCCTCAATTTGAAAAACCTAACTAACAGCATTTTAAACATTTCTCCCCTCTGAAGTCAGCGATGAGAAATTGGCAAAAATGTTGCTTCCTCTTTCCTTCTTTGCATCAATCTCACAAGCTCGATCAGACTTCTACTTTTCCCAAAATCCAATTCTCTAATTCAAACCATAAGAAACTGTTATCGCTTTCTCGTTTTTTTCCGCAGTCCCTCCACCACCTCCTCTCTGTCTTCGCAGTCAGCAGGGAACTTTGTCGCCTCCTTTGAAAATAACTTGACAATCTCCTCAGCTAGTTTCCTCAATAACTCCTCTAACTTCACTGGCTCTCCTCTCCTCCTGATCAAATGTCATTCCCCAGCTTGCTTACAGACCAGCACTGCTGATCCACTCTGTTTCCTGAATATTCTGATCATCTCCCACTGACATCAAACTGAATACCGTTCAGCACCCAGCTACAGTTACTCCTCCTCGCACAGATTCAGACCTCAAGCCATCTGGCATCAGAAACTGCAGACAGTACGGTTTACCTCCTTTCAGTTCTTTCCAAAACTCTCGGATATGCCAGCTCACTCAATATCTTCCACAGAACAGCCTGTGGGATCCCAAGCACACTGTCCAAGCACGAGACACAACAGTGGAGATATCGACACGGGAGGTCCTAGCAAACAAGCTAGACTCACACTGAATTTTAATCACTTCATTTAGAAAGTTGTGTTTGTGCAGGAGTGTCATGGCTGATTGAAACAGCAACAGCGTCCTTAATTTGATAATTACATGCACACACACATTGCTTTTGTTTCAGTTTGCTTTTGCCATGTGCATTTCGATGCTCCATTGCCATGAACCACTCTTGACTGGAAGAGCACAAACGCAGCTGTGTGTTTCCCACAGGCTGGCGTGACACTATGACTACTGTGGGTTGGACGTTACATGTTACAGCCGTTCCATTGACTGTCAATCACAAGAATCCTTCAAATTAACTCTCAGTTCATCATCCAAGCAAGACAAGAGTTTAATGATCCTGTTCCACTGTGATGCATTTAATGTTTTGCAATTTTTTGGACTTTAAATACATCATCCGTTTTTGTGGACCCCCGTCTTGAAGCCTCGAGGTCAGTAATAGGTTGTTATCCTACTGTTTTTTGGAAACCGGCTTGTGACAGAGAAGCTGAAAGCTCTGCACACTCATGCGTTTTTATTGATTTCTCGATAAGACAGTAGACCATCCCTAAGTGCTTTATTGCACATTTTACTATAAAATTAATAGTACAGTTAACATCCTTATATAATAAAGAAGACTCCAAACTATTAATTCAACCATATTACATTAGAACTGAGGTCATAAATGAATGATCACATGAGAAGAAGGTTCATTTTCTAATAGCATTCTGTTCAGTTGGACTTCTTGTTGCAATCAGAGTGCCCCCCTCTGCTGACTGTTAGAAAAGGCGCAGGTCTATGCTTGTAACATAACACTAAAATCTACAAGAACTTGTTTACAAAATGTGTACTGTAAATGTTGCCACTGATGCCTGTACTGAGTGCTGAGTCAGTCTATCCAAACGTATTTACACATGCAGTATTAGACTGTAAGGAACAATCCGTGATTTCGACTCTTTGTCCAGTGCCACTCCTGTATCTGAATGCCAACTGCACAAATTAGTACATATTAGTACTTTAATATGGACAAGGCTGTGTGATCGTTTGACTTTTTGTATAGCCACAATGAGGTACATACTTGTGGTTTTTACACATTTAGTTGTTTGAGAAATACTGGATAATTTTCCATTGAGATTCATTGTGCAAAATGAATCTAATGTGAGCAACAGTTCAGTCACAATAGAATAAAAAAAGGATAGCAACCTCGTTGCAACTCAGAAAATTCAGTGGTTGCGCAGTGATTACATTCAGTTTTTTTCTGCAAGTAGAGACGACCAATGCCTTTAATCTCAGGGCGAGATTAAATTGCAAGGCAATTGCACAGGTCACCTGGTAGGAGGCAATCTGTCTTCAAAAAAAAGCTCTGACTTAGAATGACTGCAATCACTCTTAGGGAGATAGACCAAGGTTTGCAAATTGTTTTTTATCTGGTTGCCAACTAGTTTTATGCTGATTATATTCTTGTATAAAAGGAAGGTTTGCCAAGCACCTCTCATTTTGCAGTTAAATCACCTTCCTGCAGCAATTTGTGAAGGAATTTATGAACTTCTGCATCAAATCGAGGAGGTTTCAGCAGGAAGACGTTTTACGTCTCATCCAAGAGGCTTCTTCAGTTCTAATGAAGTTTTAAGGTTCATGTAATTCCCAACTTGACCCTGTTTACTTGATAGCAAACTGATTCCCTCTTATTGCTGTTTTATTGCCATCTTGATACATCACTTTGAAGATGGCAAGTGACGACAAGTGGCTGGAGAGTTCAAATGCAATCACATCATAAGATCACTGCAAACATTCGCTTTAATTTTAAGTGTCAAACCACTTTTTCCTGAGTGTGACTGTAGCGTTATCTGACCTTCAGGATGTTAAAATTATCACTGCAAGTATGTTGATATTAGTGACAATCTAAAACCCCACTTAAGGTGAAAAATACATTAAACAAATTTTTTTAATTGCAGTTTTTTTGCTCATGTTGTTGCCAGTGCCAGCTGGCTGACTCCAAAACCAAGTTAATATCCTTGCTCTCCCAAAGTAAAACTAATTTACACCACAAATTAACACAATCCTGGCTTCATTCATCAACTAATGATTGATTAGTGCCTTTGGAAACATTTTTAATAAAAGTAACTGAAAAAATATGGCTTGTTTTGTAGGTAAAAAGTAAACAAGAAGTCCTGAACTCCAGTGTCAGGGAATTGGTAAACCGTTACTTTGTACTAATTAAAAGAAATCAGTATATTTGGGATGCGCACATAAAATCAATAGATCCAGTTTGCTAATCAAGCATAATAGCAAACTTACACCCAAATATGGTAATGCGATAGCAAAGACCTAAATGTTTAAATGAATAACAAACCAATGAGTGATGTCATAGTGGCTATGCCCAATGTTAATATACAGCCTCTGTGGTACAGCCTTATCCATCTTGGTGACATCAAGGATGGTAGTTTATTCCCACATTTTTTAAGTTTTACCCATAAACTAATATGTTTATATTTTTATGTTTTTATACATGTATGTATAGCTCAGTCATGATCCGATGGCAGATCATTGCTTGCAAAAATGAAAAGGAAAATGAATAACACTACTACATAAACAAGATATGCACCGAATGATGTGGCTGAAATATACGGGCCAAAGCAAAACACTGGAAAAAATTTAAAGTGCGTGTTAGTCACCGCTTTTTGATACTCACAGGAAGAGGTTCTCCATTATTTCATGGTAGTCCTCTCGGTCGCTGTCTGGCAGAAAACAAGCAGCAAACACGATGATGGCGTTCACTCCGTTGCCATAGTAGCCTTGATAAAAAAGCACACACAAAAATAAAAGTAGTAAGAGTTCCTTTGGCGAGAACTTGATTGCTCTTTTATTTTTTGTTCTATTTATCTTTTGTCCATCTGTCTCTCTGCCCTGTTTCCTCTCACTACTTTTCTGATTAATGTAATTTCCGTCTATTCACAAAGCCATTCATTACCAGATTTGGTGTCACTCAGACAGCAGGTCTTTTATCAAAATGACAGAGCTGGTGAGATTGAATTTTCAGTGACAGACGTCTCTGTTTCCATGAGACAGCTGCGTTTCACTAAACCTGCAACGTAGAGCACAGTGGGATATGCATGACCTGCATATTTCCACCCTCATGGTCAATCCACCCACAGACTAACCAGAGCTCGTGGCTATGAAAGGCACCACAGAGGGGGAAGAGATAGACATGGGGCCCCTGCCTGTGAAACCAATAATGTGTGACTTAGTGACTGGTCTCAATTTAAGATCCAGGTCCCCCTGCAGTTTTCATACATTATACTCACACACGGTTTGTGTACAAGTATACGATTACACAGCACTGCACAGTTCACATCATTTTTATTTTTGAACCATTCACTGACCCCTTATGCCCACTGAAAGAGCAGTTGTTACTTTGATTTATCATGCATGTATGCTCATAGTGAGTCGATCTGGAGCACAGCAGTCAAATAGCCACTTTGCCCACATGAATCACGTTACTGTAACATGCAGGTGACACAGGGAAACATGACTTAAAAATTCGTGCTAAAAAGGTCATCAGTTGTCTTCATCTACAGCCTGCATTTCCTCATTTGTACTTGGTCTACTGCCAAGATGGGATGAGGTATTTCCAAAATGCTACGTCCTTCCATGGTCTAGTTAGATGAGAACTGGCAGCTCATTAACATGACAAGGTTGTAATGCAGTAAGCCTAATATAAATACTTTTTAAACCTGACTTTCTTCTGTAATCCAAAAGCAAAGCATACTTAAAATTGAAAAATACTGTGTGTTAGATGATTATAAATTTGTTGATTTATTTCTGTTTTTCTGTGTGGCGGGAGGCTTGTGGTCACACTTTCCCATTATTTTTGTTCATCTCATCTATTCACAATGGCCCTCAAGAGGGCTATTCATCTTAAAAAGCCATACTCTTCACATAGTTACCTCTAGGGTTCATGAAACTAAGGTTCCTCAATCTAATTCTTTCTTTTCTTTCTTCTAACACCATGAGGAGTCCTGGAGTCATTTTTTATTAGAATGTTCTTCAATTTGCATATTATATAAATATGTAGGACTGTTGTGCATTTGTGCAACATCTTTCCAAGTTCCTTAAATCCTGTCTCAGACTGATACTGAAAAACTAGTTCAATTAGTTGATCAAAAATGCTGCAGCAAGAGTACTCACAGGGACTCTTTTAAATCTATGGGGGGTTTTTTTAGATCCAACTTTGCATTTAATCATTAGTTATTATCAACCTTTGGGTCTCTTCTACTCTCCTCTGCTCTGTCTCCCTCCCCTCACTCCTAACCGATCACATTAGATGGCTGCCCTTACCTAAATCTTGTTCTGCCAGAAGTTTCTTCCTGTTAAAAGGGAGATTTTCCTTCCCAATATCACCAAGAGTTTGTGCACAGGGGATCGTTTGATTGTTGGGGTTTTCTCTGTGCCTTAAGTGCCTTAAGGTGACTGTTCTGACTGTATGCTATATGAATAAATAAATATATTGAATTGAATCAAACTGAATTCTGTTCAAGTGTCACGTGTTAGCAAGATGCCGATGAGATGAATTTTGAACACTGACCACTGAATATGGATTTTGTCTTCCTCTTCTTATGTTACATTAACTAAAGCGTCATAATGGATGAGAAGAAACCATGGCATGTAAATGAAATCTGCAAGCAAAACACCCAGAGGGAAAGGCAGATAGTACAGAATTTAACTAATCTCGACAATGAGGCGAGTGTCTGAAGTGACAACCAATGGGAGCAAAGATAACTGTTGACTAACATATGATGGGATGATGCAAGACACAAGAGGTCTGCTTACGCAAAAAGGTGCCAAGAGCGTCAAGTGACAACAAACCTTTCAGGTACAAAGTGACTGGGGACACTTTGTACCTGCTTTGTGTGCAGACTCAGCTTGTATTTTAATCTTCGCTATAAAAAGCAATGGCTTTTACCTGATTGGCTTGGACTGGTATTCAGTTCTAGTGGTTGGGGGTTGGGGGAGTGTGCACCATTTGATGAATCCTAATGGTAACACCTTTACTATACTTTACTCTAAATGTGGTAACTACTTTGCACCAAAAAAGAAAAACTACACTTGTAAATTGATTTTAAAAAGTGAAATGAGTTGAGAGTAGTGTCTGCAGGGCTCAAATGACCCCAGCAGCCTGAGCTAAGGAGGAGGATCTGCTCAGACTGTGAGACAAAACTTGAGTCACCTCCATGAGAGATGACTTTCATGTAGGGCTCAATGAGTTTCATGTTGATACGGTGTTCCTGCTCCCCAATGATGACGGTCCTCCACAGTTTTCCATCTTGGCGTTCCTCCTCAGCACTGTATGTTGGGATTGTATTGTAGACTTCACTGGTAGCACTCCTGTTGGCAGCATTGGGATCTGATAAGAAAAAGACCAAATGATGCATTGTGGGTAATTTGTAGACTAATTTTAAAAGGATCAATAGATCAGTAACTGTGGTTTTCCACTTTAACACGTCAATTAAATTCTCGGTAAAGTAATGAAGCACATTAACATCAGCTGTTAGTGTTACAAAATAAAAGTCTTGCTCTGATTGTCCAGAAGGAGGAGAATAAAATGCTTGTATCACTTTGTAATTCTGCGTGTCGCGCCTTCATTGCGATCTTTCAGGTCATCAAACTCACAGTGTTAGCATTCTAGCATTCACAGTCACCCACCTTCCCAGTCCATTTCATGGTCTGTGTAGTCGAGGTAATCCCCCTCATCTGGAGTGTCGAGGTCGTCGACATTAATGTCTAGATCATCTGGCGTCTCCCCGAAGTCATCCTCGCTCTGGTCTAGTGACAGGCTGATACGAGGCGCAGATAGTTTTTTTCTCTGTGAGCCTCCTCCTTGCAGAGGTAGAGAGGTAGGAGGGACTAAGAAAAGAAAAACAGAAACAGTTATGCAATGCCACAGTGTTCTTTTAGCTATTAAGGGTATTTGTTGATTCGCGCTCACCTGGTCTGCCATCACCCCCCTCAGAGTTCATTTTACTCTCTGATGCCAGGTCCATCCCCAGGAGGACCTGCGAGAAGGTAATTACAGTTATTAAATGGACTCTTATGATAGAAAAACACACCTGGAGAGCACCCAGACTACTGTGTGTGCTATCTCCTGCCTGTGATACCTCTTTATGTAATGACTGAGTTAGACAGACCGGTTGTTAGAGTCTTGGTAATGCTGAGATAAATGGCAAGTTTAAAAGCTACCAGTGAGTGGAAAGTTGAGTTTTTTCATTTCATGCTCTGTTATACGTCTAATCCACTAAAGTTCAGGGTGAAATGTTTACTTTTTCTTTAAACTTAATTTTACACCACATTGACAGCTTTGGTTGCATAACATATGCAAAATACACTCAGTGACCACTTTGTGAGTGGTCAAATGCCTATTTACATAAATATCTAATCAGCCAATCACATAGCAGCAACTCAGTCCATTTAGGCATGTAGACATGGTCAAGATGACCTGCTTTAGTTCAAACCAAGCATCAGAATAGGCAAGAAAAATTATTTAAGTGACATGGTGTGCTCGTCTTCTGATGATGGTACCAGCAGGATGACATACAATCTCACAAAATTATAATAATCTCAAACTCATTTCCTGAACATAACTGTGAATTCGCTGTACTCAAATGGCCTCCACAGTCAGCAGATCTCTATCCAATAGAGCACCTTTGAGATTTGGTGGAACAGGGGATTCACAGCATGGACGCGCAGCTAACAAATCTGCAACAACTTTGTGATGCTGTCATTTCAACATGTAGTAAAATCACTTTTTCGAATCAGCGAAGGATTTCGGCAGCTCTGAAGGCAAAAAGAATCCAACCTGGTGCTAGCAATGTTTAACCACTAATGTTACCAGAGAGTGGATATGGTAAAATGCAATGGATTATTTTAAACTGATAAAATTGTTCACATTGGATCAACAATTAGTACCAACAGTAACAACAGCAAAGTGCTACTTACATATTACAAATCACCTTTAGATGATCGGACATATTTGAGCAGTATTTTTACATATATTTGTTTCATAAATATTTTTTAAGTTCAATCTGTTGGTTAACCTGGTAGTTTTGTTTTTAAGTCTATGCTTTTATTTTGAAAGAAAGATAAAACAGGAAAGCGGTTCACTAAGAAGGCGTGATTAACGACAGAGTTGAAGTGTGGTTTAAGCAGAGAGACAATGAGCGTTACCTGTGTTAATAAGCACCTGGCTGACAGTGACACAAGGTTTGACCCTATTTCTTTTTATGTAATAAGTTATGTCTAACCATAATGTCGTTTGATAAGTGTAGCTATAAGCTATCAATCTAATGTAGTGAATCAGTGAAAAGATTTGTAGCCTCGTTTTGATGTGTTATATAGAAGTTTAGATGCAAAATGAGACATCCACCAGATATGTGAGATAAAGCTCAAATTCGATGTTGTGCAGTTTATCAAGTTTAGGGTGTCAATATTTTGTTTTTTCTTCCTAGCTCTTACCATGTCTTCGCTGAAAATTTGAGTGAACTACATCTTTAATAAAGTTTCTTTGAAGCATCAGAAGTCCAGCATTCAGCCAAAGATGCTGCACACATTAACGCATCAATAATACAATTCTAATATTATAATTCTTCTATAATTCAATATAAATTGCAATAGCGTACTTACTTTTGATGTTTAATCAGATCAAACTATTTTGCAAGCGTTTTTCCTAAAAAGAGGATTTCTGGCAGCCTCTCATGCGGATTTTATCCAGATCCAAATTAAGCATTTTTTCAAGTTAATTGGGGTAAATTTACTAAAGAATAAAAAGTATTTTGGGGGTGCTGAGGGGGTGGGATAGTCAGATATAACAGGAAAATACACTCATTTCTGCCAAATATTATAATGCAGACTCAGTGCCTTTACTGTACTTGGACTGAACCCCAGAAGGGCTCATTCTGAGCCAGCAAAGTTAGTTTTTGCTGATAATACTCCCCCACGTCTCCTCAAGAGGCATCTTAATAAAATGTTTTCATTATAATAGAGATTACGTATAGTCCAGTATTACTCATTAAATAGTAAATATGAATATATATATGTTTTTACATATGAATCTGATTGTTGCACTCCATAAGAAATCTTATGTTTAATAGACATAATCTTATAATTCTCTACTGAGCTAACCGCTCTCTGTGGATTGACAAAAACTAAAGTGTGATCCATTTTAATGGAAGCATTCCAGTTACATCTCAGAAATCCCCAAGCACTTTTCAATATAGGGCTGCAGAGCAGAAAATCCAATTTGATTTGAGTGATAAAATTTAACCAACAACATTCTTGATCAATATCATGTCTTTATCTATGTTTGTCAGCCAGAGGACACAACAAAAAATCTTATCTCTGGGATCTATATCAACGCTGTTTTATAGAGTGAAAAATTACAGTTTGGCTTTATCAATATCAGTGCGAGCGTAAGAAAAAAAAAACAATCCAAGCACATCCATAAGTGTACTAACACCCTCATATCTAAAAAAGTGTATTGATTACACTTTTCTGATCAATAGTTCTCCAAAGCTATAAGGGAATGGAGAGGGGGGTTTAAGAGGAGTGGTAAGACGGGAGAGGGAGAAAGTGGGGCAAGGGATGGGGTGGGGGCATCCTGAGGTTAAAGGTCTTCTCCCTCTGTGATTAAAGTGGAGGGAGGCAGGGTGACAAGTGGAAGGTGGAGTCGAGGAAACGGCGACGCTCGTTACATCACAACTTCATTCCTCTCCTTTTTTTCCTCCTCCTAGTGCTCATTCAAATCAAACGACGGCACGCTTGCCTGAGCACAGATTGGGCACGGATGCAAATTCACCGAGAGTCACGTGCGCTCTTTCGCATGAAAAGGGAAAGTCCTTGTTCCTCCTCGGCAGGATTTTATCTGGAGCAAGAAAAATACGATTGCATTAGCAGCTGCAACAGAAAAATGCTGAATGGTTTGTTCCTGTACAGTGGAGATGAGTGCCATGCTGATGATTCACTGTTTGTACACTGTATCTGTGCCCACAAGGAAATAAATACACATTGATACACAGCCCTATAATGCAGAATAACAAAACCCAGCATCATATATCTTCCGCTGAGGATGCTGATTTGCTTAAGATCCACTTCCCCAGCACATCGTAGGACCACAGTGCTGATGCCAGCAGCCCCTCCCTCTCCCTCGCTTCCTGTCTGCTGGCTGTGAAAAAAAAAAATAGAGCATATCCCTTCTTTCTCTTCTTTTTATCACCCCCCTCCCCCAAATAAAAGCCATCTACTCACCGCTTCTGGGGCTCGGGAATCTCTGTCCTCCTGCGTCTCAGAGCATGAATGTACTTCCAAGTTCCCTGCCTGCTTCCTGCTTCCAGCCTCTCGATGGAGATGCTCAGCTTACAAACAGCTCACAGCTTCCACCATTTTGTGGTCACATGATCTGGGCCACTACCAAATAAGGGCGATCACCTGCTGCAACAGCTCTTTGCACACCAGCTTATACAGACATATAGGAGGAGTGTATTTGCCTGTCATTATGAAGGGGGTGCGCTCTGAGGTTGCTGAACTACTACTAACCACGACATGTGCGGGACTGCGTTTAATGTCTGACAGTTGATTTGTGAGCCCCAGAGAGCCGTTTGCCTTTAGGGTGACAAAAGGAGCTGTTGTTGCCATCTCTGTGTGCAGATAATATTCATAAGCTTCACCACATGCTTGAAAATATTGTCTAACCAGAAGCAAACAGCTGATGCTTGACAATCCACTGATTTTTAGGCTACTTCTAATGTTTCCTTCTACGTTAGCTATGAACCGTTCAACCCTTAAAACACAACACAGGTAAAATCAACCGGTTCCTACATATCCATGCCCAAACACGCATTTCTCTAAACCCCGTTGAAAGCCTGTTTCACTTACCAAAGTTTAATCCCAAGTAATTAGGACAGGAAGACGGAGATCAGCCTGTCAGACCTCATTGTTGACCATTGTTTGGTACAAAGGTTATGATCACACTCAGTGTAACCACGCCTGACGTGAAGGTGTCTGGGAAAACTGCCTTTAGTTAATCACTGCCGGCAGCTGCTATCCTATACGGCGAGATCAGTCATAGATTTCTGAACAGACACTTTGTTCTTTATATATATTTTTAATTACTTTTGTCAAAATAAAATTCTCTGTAAAGTGACAAAAATGGGGGAGCAGCATGAATCAGTTTATAGAAATACATATTACATGATTGTGGTTTTAACATCTATATTTTGTGGAAATTAGCTGGGGGAAAAATCATTTTAGAGGCAAAGCGTTTGTTAAAAGTATCCAAATACAATGATGAAAAAACAAATTAAAG
The DNA here is from genome assembly GCF_001858045.2 of Oreochromis niloticus. NCBI lineage: Eukaryota > Metazoa > Chordata > Actinopteri > Cichliformes > Cichlidae > Oreochromis > Oreochromis niloticus. Next base: position 16,993,970 of record NC_031972.2, read on the forward strand.
CCATTGTAGTTTCCCCCCACAGTGAGGAGCTACAATGTGGCCCATCCTGCCTTACAGCTCTGAGGAGCTGTAAGGCAGGATGGGCCACATTCCTGCCAGACTTTGTAAAACTAATCTGATGCCATGTGCTGATTCTCCATCAAACAGTAACAGAATAAAAGGAACCCTGTGTAACAATTCAAGATAACATTTCTCTCCTATAGCAGAAGGAAATGGGCTTACTTTACCAGTTATAATAAAGTGGTGTCGCAAAGAACGACAATTGCTCCCCGTTATAGTCATGAAATAAATGCACCTTACCTGACACTGCTGCCTAAATGCCTCTCTTTGATGTTTTTGAACAAGCAGCTGACAGCACATTAAAGATTTTTTTTTTTTTTGTCTTTTTAAAAGTGTTACAACATGATTACGACCAGTGTTCTTGCTCTCCACAGTGAAGCCATCACTTGGTCCAATAGCCTCTGTCATTCGAGGTTGAACTGTTCCAGGTTTTCTTGGAGGAGTGTGTCTTTGACTGATTTGAAGACAATCCTGATGTTCTCCGTGTCTGTAGCGCAGGTGTAGTGCGTGTAAAGGGCTTTATGACGACCAACATGCCGCTCCACATACATATTTAAGATGAACTTCTTAGCTGTTTCAGCATCCTGTCGAGGCCCTGCGTGGGAGAAAGTGGTCAAAATAAGAAAAGTCTCCTGAGAAAAACACGGACTTGCTCACTCTTTCACAGTTACTGTTTAATACAGTTTTATACTTAGTTTGTCTTAGTTGAGACTTAAGAACTAACTCATTCTTAGTAATTGTGCTTATCATTAACATCAGTCACAATACCCACAGTGCTCTATTGTGGACTTTCAGAAATCGATCACTTGTCATCGTCACAAATCTTTAATGTCTTTAATTATCAAATATTTGACAGGGTGTTTAACACAGCTTGTCATTGTTTCTGTAGTCTAACAGTTTAAATACATAAATATTGAATGCAATTTTACTTTATGCAAATAAATCAGAATAAAAGTCGCCTCAATCACTTGATATTGTAAGGTAAAGACCCTACAATAATATAGAGAAAACCTCAGCAATCAGAAAACCCCCTATGAGTAAGCACTTGGTGAAAGTGGGAAGGAAAAACTCCCTTTTAACAGGAAGAAACCTCTGGCAGAACCAGGCTCAGGAAGGGTCAGCTATCTTCTTGTCCCTGAGCCTGGTTGTGTTACCAATTGTGGCTGAGGGGTGGGAGCCACGACAGGATATTCAGTTTACAATCGTGTACACCTTACAGATGCAGTAAAGCATCTAATGGCACGAGCAAGTGAAAGTTGGCCTTAAAACACTTGTAAATGATATGATTCATGGCTGATTCACTTCATGCCAGTTAAACTCAAATATAGTTTTGAACACAGTTATGGTTGTTCTGAAGAAATGCAGAGCAAACTGGGGGCATGCTTTACCTGTGTATTCTGGAAAGTAGGTAGCTAAATGCGAATGCTGGATTTTCTCCTCTAGCAGGTCTGTTTTGTTCAGAAAGAGGATGATGGAGGACTCTTGAAACCACTGCCACGAGGTGATGGTCCTAAACAAGGCGAGGCTCTCGCAGAGTCGATTCTGAAAGAGGGGTGACAGTCTTAGACGATGAACTGTATTTGGACAGGGTTGGACAAGAATTAAAGAAAGGATCAAACAAGGTATCTATAATGACCGTACATCGTTTTCACTCTCGTAGAGGACCTGATCGTACTCGTTGAGGGCTGCAAGGAATATGATAGAGGTGACATTCTCAAAACAGTGGATCCATTTCTTCCTCTCACAACGCTGCCCACCAACATCAACCATCCTACAGAAAGACAATGAAAGCACTAAAGGTTCATTCATTACTGAAGACTGAAGAATTACTGAAGAAGGAACTATATTTCTCTACTTTCTCGCAGAGAGTTTTCTAAGGGGACTGACACTGCTAAGTTCACTCTCTATATAAATGGTCTTTAGCCAATACAGGTTTCAACAGTCAGCAGTTCCACATAGCGACACAGATGATTGAATTTCACATGTGCACTGGGACCTGCAGAAGCTGTGAATGCAGCTCTTTTGTTGTCTGCAGCTTATTCTAAACACGACTTGAAGGCAAACTTATTACCGCCCACTTAGTTCAAATTAACTATCTTTAGTCACTTCAGTAATTAGTCTGTTTTGTCACCGCAGTAATAATGTGTGTGTGTGGACTGTGAGTACACCGTAACTGTTTCCATACACATTAAGAAGGCTCAGTTTTTCACTGGACTGTGATTCATGCGAGAACTTTCTTTTTCACAGGGCTTTATATCTGTCTAGATGATGTGTTAATAAAGTATGATATCAAACCTGAAGATGTTTTTGGAAAATTCAAAGGGATACTCTATGATGCCTGTGGTGGGCACCCTGACCCTCAAGATGTCCTGCAGGGTGGGGATGTACGACGGGGCTGTGATTCTGTCCAAGTCAGTGAGGTAACTGAAATGTTTACAACAACACATTAAGGTTAATATTCTGAAATATTAAACAGAAATCTATGCTTTTTACATGCATTTATTTTAGCAGAATGAATCCACGCTATTACAGGAATACAATAAACTGAGAAAATTAATGCAAGATAAAGATGTGAAATATAAAAGTCTCACTATTTCGCAGAGTCTGATATCTGGAATTCCCTTCTGCGCTCATAGCATCTTTGAACACCGTGATCATTCCACACTCTCTTAATGGCGTCCACTTGCCAGGACTCCAAACTTGACAAATAGGTCAAGTCCACTTGGCTCAGCTTCTCTGCATACCCCTGACAGACAGATACATTCCACAGGTCATTTTACTTCTTCAGTACACGTTCAATACAATGACCACTGTAAAAGAAATCCCACTAGATGGGTTTTGTGATTTGCAAGAGATCGTTTTTAGGCAATGTTTCCTTTTTTTTACCATAGTTCTCAAGAAGAACCAGATCTACTGCAATGACATGATGTAGAAAGATTAATTGTCTGTAGAAGTTTTTGAATACTAAAAAGTAACAAGCTTGAATTAGCTTTTGTTAAATTAAATTTGGTGCACACTTTCATGTCCCCTAAAGTTTAAACTGTAATAACTTCTGTGACCCCTTAACATTTTTCCAATTATTTTGCAGGATAAAAGATTGCACCATCTTAATATCCCTTAGTTATGCCTTTATAGCTCCAGGTTTCAAATGTATATGGTATACTGAGCACCTCTCCTGTCTTATTCTCTCCTTTTCCCCCCTTTTTGGATCCATATATTTACTGGTATCTGGTCCTCCAGATGTTTCTATTATGGGCCACACAGTCACTGAGTGTTTTTGTTCTTCATTGCTCATATCTTGTTTTGTTTTTTTTCACACCAGACGGCCACCCACCCTGAGTCTGATTCTTGAGGTTTAACAGAAGACCCCCACCTCGCCCTCCCCAAAAAACTCCCACGTGTTGTGATGTGCCACTGAACAAACACAATTTAATATCGAAAATAGCTCAGCGGGTCAGAATTTGTTGTCTGTCCACTGCGGCAAATCGGGCACATTTACAGAAACAACCCCCCAGATCAGTCCATTTAGTCATTATGTTTCCACTGCAGTGTAGGATCCAATGAACACATGAAGTCATATAAGGTTTGATTTCAATGTCTGAAACTAGGGCTCCAAAAGCCAATGTAACAGATTGCTCAATAGGGCTAAATGTTACAATCCCTAAAATAATTAGCACAGTTCTTGAGTGGGTTGGAGGTGGGGGAAGCACTCAAACTAATAACGTAATATAACTGTGGATTTATGAGACTAAAACAAAGTCAACAGTGACATAGCTGGTGCACTGCTGTTTGCTGTGTGGATTTTAAATCACTTATAGTGACATTTAGTTTTTCAAAAATAACACAATCAGAAATTTTTTTGGACCACTTTGAAGGACCTATCCTAGAGTGGCCGCTTACAACCCCGAATGAGGCCTTACAGGAGGTTCGTCCTGTGGTCAGAATGCACACACAAAGGCGCAGGCCCCAAAAGCAACTCACAAGTTCCTGCAGTGGAAAACTGCCTATTTATATAGCCTGCATGTTACAATGCTAGTATTATTTCTAATTTGTTTCGCTCAATGTTACTGGTACGGTGAGCTTTCTCAAACACCACATAAAATTTTAAATGCATGGTTTCTCACAATGTTCTGATCATCAACGTAGTCAATGTGAAGAGTCTCCATGGCCTTGATCATCGTCTGGATGCCCGCTATGATGTTCTGATACACCACACGAGTGAAGCCTTTCCTGTCAGTGTCATTGTATCCTTTGCCATGGATGATCCTCATCTGTTTGATGAAAGTACTCTTCCCACTTTCACCAGTCCCTAGGCAAATGAGATGAATGAAACCGAAGGATGAAAAATGGAATAAGATCAAAGCAATGCCAGAAATAGGACATCTGTGGCATGCGCTCAAAAAAAAAATCATCTCAACATCAATCAGCTGCAGCTCAACAGGATTTTGGCAACAAAACAACAACAAAAAATTGCAATCTCTGAAGCGTTATAATATTTCCAGAAGGTGAGGTTTCCAGGTTAGAATACCTTTAAAAAAAAAATCAAACCAGGGTGTCTGTGTTTGGGTGTATTGTGCGTTTCTTCATTCATTTGTATCCCCCCATCACCAATATGATTACTCTGATTTAGCACAGCATATAGGAGTTGAACATTATGGCCATATGCTCGGTTTTATTTTCATCTCAGTGCTTTTGCACTACAAAAAAGCATGGCACCAGATGGAGAATTTAAAAAAAAACTAAATTGAAAAGAAAACAAAAAGGCTATAAACATTATGAATTAAATATGCACTTACTTTTTATTCTGCACATAACAATGTGCTGAATACTATTTTGGGACTGAGAAAGTTTGTGCCAGATTCCTGCAACTCAACGTGCCTATCAACAGTGATGTGTCCTTGACTGAAACAGTGATCTGCTTCCTGCATTCTAGTTGTAAATTACTCTTGATAAGGGTGTCAGCTTAGGGCCCAAAACGCCTAGAAATGTTAACCATTAGTCTGACCTTTACAGGGGGATATTGTTCTCCAAACAACTCAAGTTGAAGTTTAAAGTAGCGCTGACCTTTAAACAAGTCCCTAATGTCTAATGTATTGTTTCCAACATAATCAACAGTCAAGCTTTAAAAAGTGGCCTGCTTGGCCATTTTGGTTCTGGAGAAAACAGACCACATGTCATTTAATGAGATCACCGTGGCTGTGAAAATATGAAACCTGAATACTTTGTACTAATGAAGCAACAGTATGGTTTCATTTTTAAGAGGAGACCGCAAATGATTGAGGCTATCTGAGAGATTCATCAGAACATTACTATGTGAAGAATGCAAGGAGTAAGCTGTAACTGGGCTGAGGTGACAGCACAGCGTAAAACACATACCAAAGCCTTGTTATCTATTGATCCAGATCATTTTGGTATTTGCACATGATTCAGCTACTTCCATACCTCAGCTGTCAGTTTCCCGTCGATTTACGAGGGCAAAACTACACTACAAGCCAAGCTTTTGGTTTTTGTGGTGATTTCCACAATAATCAGATGGAATGACATGGAATATGATCCAAACATTCCTGCTCCATAGTGGAGGAATTCTGTGACTTTGGTCATTTTGTTTCTGATGTTTTCAGGGAAGTGCTTTGACAGACATGTAATATAATTTATATAATTATTTTATAATCATATTCAGATCATTTTAAATCGTTTTCATTTCCACTGTATTTATTTTTAACTTCTATTTTTTATTTGTTGGTTTTATTAATATTCAGCACTTTGAAACTTTACTTTGAAAAGTGCTTTATAAATACAGATACTGTAAATATAGAGGATCGTCATCAGATAACATTTTATTCTCTATTATAGGCTGTATTATTCTCAGCCTAAGGACTTTGTTTTACTAACTATCACATGCTAGCATAGTAGCCTACTACGATAAACTAAGATAGTTTACAGTTCAAATACTTGCCCATCACATGATGCGAATCAAATAAGGCTTTGAAACGATCCTACACACAAAATTCACACTGTTTCAAACTACATCTGAGGATATCCACGCCAGAACATGAGCAGAAACCAAACTCTACTCACTGTGGAGCTGTAAATGGAAGGCTATTTTCCTGTACATTATTATTATTGTGAAATTCTTTATTTAAACAGGTCTCATTGAGCTCGAGATCTCTAGTTTCAAGAGAGACCTTAAAAGTGTTTTTTTTAAAAAGAAGGAAAAACGAGATACATATAGTTACACTCCACATTAAGAAAAACCGGTTCTGGTTAGTCTAATTCAGCATTTCACTCCCTTCTATACAGATATAAACAGTTAAACTGGAATGTGAACGTTATTATTGTTTTATATAGCACACAATGTCCTTGCGTAATCTCAGCAGGTTGTATGAGAGTTTCTGGGTGGATGAATGAATCATCACAGGGAATTCCTTTGACGCTAAAGGTTGTTTCTGTTGAGCTGTTAAATCGCATAAGCCTCAGAAATATAACTTAAACGTTCACTGCTATGATCAGCAGCCCCAATTCCAGTTAGCCACAAATGTAACAAGTGTACACCGTAAAAAACACAATCAAACTAACTAAACTTATTTAAAGTTTCTTTGTTATTGAAGGCGTATCTGTTCATTATGTTCCAAGACGTTCCACTGCGTGGACGTGTGTTAGTTAAACACTGAGCTCTCACCTAAAAGCAGCAGCTTCAGCTCCCGTTTAGACGCTAACTTGTCCCGTCGAAGCTGTCTCTCTATTTCTTTGTGTATCCTCAGTTTCTCCTCTTCCTCTGGAGACAGGCAGCACTCACCCATTGTTATCATAGTTTACCTGCTGCTCCCGGTTCAGCTACAGACAGCGACTTTGTGAAATTATACTGATTTTTCTTTCTTTCTTTCTTTCTTGTTCTTGTCAGGCTTGCCAAGGAAAGCTACGTCTCGGAACAGGTGAAATGACGACTTTCTGCTGTCATTCGTCCTACTGGGGGATCCAGTTCAGGTGCATTTCACATTCCTGCCGTGCAGGAGAGGCGGGCACTGACTGAAAGGCAAGTTTATCCACTCTGCCCCTGTGCACCTACTTACAGTACACGTCCATACTCTCAGGAGCCCGCTGAAAAGTTGGAAAGTCCAACTGGGAGGCAAGAGAGGAAAATACGGCAACTTTGTGCCAGAGTGACGGTAAAGTACATGAAGGCATTAAATCCAACAAGATCAAGGGTCACAGGTAAACTTTGTGATGCTTTGTCTCACACACACGTTAAAGTGTTTATCATAACAATGATTTAACCCGTTAAAGCCTGGAATATGAAATACTTGCCAGGAAATTCTAGTTTTTTGAGCCACATTGAGCCATCTGACAAATTTGTTCAAAAAACAGTTCATAACTATAAAAGATTAGTTCTATATTTTTTAATTGCTTATAAATATATTGTGCATTTTGATGAAATGATGATAAGTCTCAAAAACTCCCAAAATACTGTAAGTATCAAATATGATACTGTAGGTTTAACGGTGTTGAGGCTGATTCATGCTGTGCTTTCAATGAGATCACCAAACTTGCTTACTGACCAAGTCAAAGGGTTCACCAGCCAGGGGCCACTGGGTGACAGGAGCGAGGCCCTCGACCTTTAAGGGCCAGGTCACAAAACAAATACACGTGTAAGCTCAGTGCCTTATGGCTGGCGTGGGCTTCACTTGGACCTCGCAGCATACAGGGACCACAATGAGATAAAAATGTGAAAAAGACTTTTTTTTTTCCATGGATGAGACTAAAAAAAGCACAGGTCTGCGTAAGACAATGAGTAAACACAAGGCAGTGAACCTGCACATACAATAGCAGGACTTTCCCAAAGTGGAATCAGACAATCAGACCTTTTCTCTTTTTTTTCTTTTTGGCTTTCCTCCTAAAACATGACTGCGATATGAAAAAGGGACCGTAGGAGCCATTTTTTGAGTTGTTACCTTATGTGTGCCGCTAGGGGTCACCTTTTGTGCTTTACGGTATGGTGTGTTTATGTGAATGTAGTTAAGGTAGACACACGTAATCAGCACCAGGTGTTGTTGTTCGGGAGGCGCAAACAATTTGTGACCGGCTGGATAAAGAGAACTGTGGAATAACAAATACAACTGAAGGAGGAAGAATAAATATGTTAAATGGACAAGATAAGTACGGCTGGAGTTATTGGACTGTAACAGATTTCATTCATAACCGTGGCATCGCATCACCCCCGTCAACCAACACCTCAGTGGGTTAAAGTGTAGGCTTAGCTTCTGCAGGGACTATCCACAACACATGGTTGTAGGATATTTGGAGTGAGTGATTTTATTTCATAATAAAATATTTAAAGTTTGGGGATTGGCATTACTTTATTCAACATGATAAATAATGAAACTATTATTAATGAATAGTTTACTTCTGAGAACTAGTGCTTCATGTTGAGGCTTAATGCAATTTGATTAATTTACAAAAGGCAGAATTTCATGAAACTTGCTGCGGAGCATGAGCCAAGAAGAACAGGTCAAAATGTTCACATTAATCTGAGCTCAGCATTGGTGGAGGATACACTAAAGTAGTGCCTTTCTACAATGGCCTTCTCTTTATTTCTCTATTTGGCCTTAAATAAATAAATAAATGAACTTGTCTCTTGGTGCTGTAATGATTCATAAAATTATCCCATTTCTTTACCTTGAGAAACTCATGGGTTCCTTTTCGCTCATTATCCATTTGCACTGTGAAGGTTCTTTTAAACGTTTTCTGCCGAAGTCTAATCTGGCTTTTCCTTTTACTCAGTGTAAAAGGGTAATCTGCACCATCTCGTAAACCCTGTTCATTTACATTCATGAAGGCATCTTTCGGTTGCTGACAACAGGGGTGACCTATGAACTGGACGTTCAGTGGCTGAATCCCTGGCTTCTCTAGTCTGTATGGTGAAGCATGCTTGGCAAGATACTGAACCCCGAGTTGCATACAGAGTGTTAGTGAGTTTTCAAATGTTAGACAAAGTGCTCAGGCATAGATAAAAGCACTGTATAAATAACTAGGTGAATGACATTTACAGTAAAAAGTGCACTCAGTGCTCAACTTGAGTGGAAGGGTGCTATGTAAGTACCAGTCTATTTACCAACGATACACCTACCTCCTTCTCTTACCTTGGCTAGATATTATGAAGTTGTTTTTTCCATAACTATGGAAATAATGCTGTTATTATGCGCTTCAGTGGTCTTCCATCATCTTCCAACTTTTTGGTGTTGCTGAGCCAGTGCATTCCTTCATTTTATGTAGTTGATTGTGGATTTGGCCATAGATTTTGCCATTTTGTCAGTTGTTTTTATTTTTTACTTCCACCCTAACAAATCTTTTCACATCTCTCTGAATCCCATATTGCAAGCCCAACAAAGGAAATCAGCTCTTGATATTTCATCTGCTTAATTTGTCATGAAATAGCAAGGACACAGGCCTCCACGATTATGAAGCTGTAGATGTTATCTCGTTATAGAATAATATAATATTTGAAAAAATATATTATATTTGGGGTGACTGTGGCTCAGGGAGTAATCAGTTGCTGATATGAGGCCTGGCTGCTCCTTTCTGCACGCCAAAGTATCCTTCGGTATATGAATGTTAGATAGAAAGCACTTGCTTGCATGAATGGGTGATTGACATGTATAAAGTGCTTTGAATGCTCAACTAGAGTAGAAAAGCTCTATATTATTAAATATATTATCAGCCAATTGGCTAAATCCTTTTGACCCTCTGAAAATGGGGAAACAGTGTAAAAATGGCTTTAATTCCTAAACAGACAAGCCCCTTAAATTATAGCTGGAAGTCTGCGCCCCAGTCACATCTTCACTGTTTGGTTTCAAATCTAAAGTGGTGGTTGAAATATTGCCTGGCGATAATAAATAAATAAATACAACTGTCAATTTCTACCTCAGCATAATATACAATGGACACCTAACTCTACATGTATGTCTTTTATTAAGGTCACACAGCCATGATTGGCTTAATGATGCTGTGACTTATTTATTATTAATGTTAAAACAGGTAAACAAAAAAGTAAAATTAGTGGAAATCAGCTGTGAATCATTCACATTTTTAAATGTGGAGATTTTTACTTGGAAATCTTTCAAATCTTTACTTAGCTACAGCCCTTGGGCTCATTATTTTGACTGGATGATGTTTTTAGGTGAAATGTAGGATAACGGTTTTTAATTCAGGGTCGATGTGGGGTTGAATTGACTGCATGTAGAACAGACCACTAAGGATTCGGTGCCCAGCAGCCACCTCCACTTTTAATCTATCCTTGTGTCACGTACAACTGCCACATTACTTTCAGTGTCCTCCAAAAATAATGGTTCTTTGCCACACTCTATATCCCTGCATACAAGACTAAAAATATGGACCTAATACTGTAGCTTCCAGCCAGATGGATGTATCACAGAGGAGGATTTTAGGACTTAGACTGCTCCAGATGAGCTCTTCAAGCAGCCAAGAAGACAAACACTTGAATGGCAAACCATCAGTGTGCCGGAGCTGATTTGCAAACACAGACAAACACTGAAAACCTGAAATGAACAGATTGATTATTTATCCAATCGCATTTAAAAAGATTGCATTCACATATTACAGTCATAGTGAAATATACCAATAAATAAAATGGTACACATTAGCCTGTGAAGAGGGTTCTGTGAACAATAGTGCTATGGATACACTCTCATGAGCTTTTTCTTCATGCCTGCGAATAGACCATCTCTAAAGCGTCAGAGATGATTTAACATTTAAAAGTTTACCCTTTAGCAGTTTCAACACTGACCGTGATGTGAGTAAAAAGACAGAAAAATAACCACAGTGGGAGATTACCCAACCATGCAATATGTACACTATGCCTTTAGATAAATAAAAGGGGAAGTTGTAAAGCCTTTTGAGCAAAAGCAAGAAATATACTTAAAAATCCAATGAAACAGTCTTTGAACTGAAGAAACGCGCTATTCAAGCGTACAACTGACACAAGAAATAAATGTGAATATCCCTTTGAAATGTTTAGAATTATAAAACAAAAAGTATGCCGTGCTCAAAAAAAGTGGCTTAATATGGTCAATGGAGACAATTGTACGGTGGCCCTGAGAGGTCAAAGGAACTGCAACCAAAAGAAATACCAGCAATACCAGCAAACCAATGTTGAAGAAGCACACAAAGCACAACAGAACTGAAATAAAACACAATGGTAGTAGAAAAACACAAACACTAAAAAAAAAAACCAAAACAGAGTGTTATTGGTGAGGTATGTGACCAAACACCTGAAGAAGTGGCAACGATCTAGTGCTAAATGGCTAACAGCAAACATCTATCTGCAGTATTACACGAATCATATGAAAACATTGCATGTTTTTCTCCCTCACAACATGGATGAGTCGTATGCTCCTTTTAAGAGTGTCTCAGTGCAGTGTTTCGCAGCTGGTCCGTCGAATTAATGTCTCCCCCAAAAACACTTGTTTTTTTTGCTTTGATTTAACTTCCACTGTGTTTTATTCGGCTTCTGTGTTTTGCTTTGTTTTTTCATTTCCAATGTGTTTTGTATGCATTTGGAGAAATTATCTGTTTGTTGGTGTTTTTAAGTCGCAGCGCACTTCTGAAGTTGCGTTTGACCTCTCTGGGACACCGTACAAATGTGAGGCGCATTGAGTGAATTGAAATTTGAAAACTGGAGCAAGTAAGACACAACCACTGCTACAAAATATACAATGTGCAAGTAACAGTCGTAATAAGGTCAGTGTGTCATTAGTGTTGATTACGACTCCTTCCCTTTAAGTCAAGACACAACCTCGGCATTCAGATGCTTCGAACACTTTTTAGCTTGAAAAACAAACCATGACAACCTTGGATTAGTGATGTGAGGTGCTGCATTGCAGTTAGTCTGCATTCACTTCCACAGATTCCCTGAAGCAGAGACCCAGTACATTACAAGTCCTCTGAGGCTCTTGAGGCCGCTGAAATATTTTACACTGCTACACAAAGCACTCCATAAAATTCAGTGCATACTATAATAGACTCCTTGCTAAGGCAGAGCTTTAATTGTCACGTCACACTTCATAATAAGAGTGTAACTAGAAAATTTGAAATACATAAGTAGTGGAGCCATTTGACGACAAGCCGCGTTACTTCTCCGTTTCCTGTTTTGGGATTTAAGAGTTCAACAGCAGCGTGAAGCAAACAGAACCACAGAGGAGCTCTCCCGACTGCCAGCTGTACAGAGCCGATTGAATTACAGCAAAAAGAAGAAGAAGAAGAAAAAGACCGTCACACTTTTAGACCAAGTTGTAGGCATCCAGGTGGCCCTGCAAGATGTGGTCCTTCACCGCGCAGAAGACAAACCGGACGTTGTCTGTGTCTGTGGCGCACGTGAAATGGGAGTAGATGATTTTTTTCTCATCTGGGTTAAGACTGACAAACATGTCTAATATGAATGCTTTTCCTGCGTTGACGTCCTGTGGAGGACCTAGAAGAAGGAAACAGCACAGGAATATTTTAGTAGTTGTGTAAAAGTGAAAAATTGTAAGTTAGAATCATGCATTTGCATGCACTGTAAAAAGGAGTGAGTGTGTTGTTGGTGATTGTAAGAGAAAGACTGTGCTATTTGACAGACACGGTGAATCAGCATAAATGAATGGACCAAGATGCTCATATTATCATGTTCTATTCAAATGTTCTTTGCAGTGAGTGCGCTAGTTCCCCTTACCGTCGTACTCCGGGAAGTAGTCAACCAAATGTGAATACATGATTTTTTCCTCGAGTAAATCTATCTTGTTGAGGAACAAGATGATCGAGGATTCTTCGAACCACTTGTAGCTTATGATTGTCTTGAACAAGGCCATGCTTTCTTCCATTCGGTTCTGTGAAATATAAAGAAAGAAAGAATGAACGGGAGCAAGCACAACAGACGTGAATCACTGCTGAAGAACAGCAGTACTTCACCAGTGATTGTCTGTGTGAGCAAATTCAATTGGCTGTAATCTCATCAAGTGAACAGGCCTCACTAAAAGGTGCCCTTTGTTGGACTAAAGTGACTTTAGAGCTCCCCCTGCAGTTGAACTATGAGCACTGCCACAAAAAAGGGCTGAGATGAGGTTTATCAATGTGGCCAGAAAGTGAGAGAGAGAGAAACAGACAGACAAAGAGAGAGAGTGAGAGAGAGAGAGAGAGAGAGAGAGGAGCTGGACTCTGCAGAAATCTAGGTCATCATTTCCACCTAACAGGTTTGGCCTTAAACAAAGGAAACAAAGTCCCTTTGTGTCCTACCCAGTGAGTTGATTTTTTTTATCCCAAAGTAAGATCCTTTCTTTTCCCATGTAAGAAACACTCATATGTATATATATATATATACACATTAGATTATTATTTTTAAGTCTGATTTTTACCTCATTGGAAGACTCAGCGAGGACCTGATCATACTCGCTAAGTGCCACCAGGAACATGATGGAAGTGACATTTTCAAAACAGTGGATCCATTTCCTCCTCTCTGAACGCTGGCCACCCACATCCACCATCCTACAGTCGCAGGTTTGAACCGGTGAAAAATATTAACGTAACATGAATGATGTTTCTTAAAAATGACAACAGGACCGCAGACAGCAATGTAAAGTACATAAACTGTTATATTAATGTGGTAAAAGCAGAGTTTGGAGGGAACCAATCAAACAACAGCTAATATAATCAGTGGCCAGCTGTCACAGTGACATAGTCAAAGGCTACGTTCACACTGCAGACGAAAGCGCATCAAATCCAATTTTTTTGACCCTATGCGACCCATATCCGATCATGGTATGACAGTGTGAACGGCACAAATCCGATCTGGGTCACTTTCGTATGTGGTACTGAATCCGATACATATCCGATGTTTTAGAAAGCGACTGCTGTTTGAACGGCCAGGTCGCATTAAATCCGTCTTTTACGTCACTGACACAAGACAGACGCCAATTATCAGCACTCGAGAAGACATCGCAAACGCTTCCTGGCCATCCAGTGTAGATGTTAGTGAAACTGTTGGGAAGACAACGTGAACATTTTAATTGTACTGTATAATCTGCAGATTCTGACAGAAATCTGCAACTATCCTTTGAAGCACCGCTCCTCTCTAAAACAGCAATAAGGATCATTATTAGGTTATTTACATTATTATGTAAATAACAAAATAACTTAAAGAAAAAATTGGGAAACGTAAAGTCCGAAGTCTTTATATTAAGGGCCATCAGTCAAACAATACTGTTTGCTCTGGGTCTAAACAGAGCGAGTTGTGTGTGACGTCTTCTTTTGCGCATGCGGGCCGCTTTGAGCGTTCACACTAGAGCGCGTTTGCTGTCGCATTTTACTTGTAGTGCGAACAAGCAGACAAAAAAATCGGATTTGATCAAAAAATCGGAATTGAGCATTAAGACCTGCAGTGTGAACGTAGCCTAAGACTGGTCAGTTCAAACAGGACGTTTCTTTCTAATTCTAGTGTGAACTCTAATGTGCGTTACATTTTAATGGGCTTCCTGAAAATTAACATCTCAGTGTCCAGTTACCTAACATGAAGTTGGACTGGGCTTCTCACAAAGTTTGACTAATTATCGACACAGTTAAACGTCACTATTTTCAGCATTAAAATTATATTTATTTTTCTAATTAACAAACATTTTCTTTTAGGGAAATTCACTTACTTGTTTGCTATATAACTATGAAATCAATTTAACAGACTTTTACTATGAAATAAGGACACTGGGGGCACTCTTCATGCAGAACTGCTCTGTGTGATCTGTCTGCTCTTGCGTAGCCGCCCAGGATGGCAGACTTGATGAACAAATTATATTTAGGGACGCAATGATAACTGGAGTCCAAGGGGTGAAAGTGTTACTAATGTGAGGAGAAACATCCTGCTTTAACATGTTACCTGATAACACTAGGTATCATCAGGGACAGTGTCATTGTTTTTGCAGGTATCTGGTTACCAATGAGGTTACAATTAAAAAGAAAAAAAAAGCAGGATGGCCATTCGCTAGCAGTGAATGCACCATAATGATGTATACACACAATAGACATTGTACTAGGGAGGTAGAAGGGTAGAAGATTTTAAAACAGGTTACTGGATCTTTATATATATATAAGATATATATGTATCAATCCCTATAATACCTCGAATTATGTTACCTGCTTGTAAGGAATGTTGCATTATTTTAATAGTATTTGTGGGTGACACCAACAGAAGAAAGGAAAAAAAACACTCACCTGAATACCACGCCCTCCAGGTCAAAAGGGTACTCTATGATACCGGTTGTGGGCACCCTCACCCTCAGCACATCTTGCTGAGTTGGCAGATACCCAGTATCGGAGATTCGATCCAAGTCATCCAGATAGCTAATAGCACAGGAGGAGGATAATGCAGCGTTAAGAAATGAAAATGAAAGCTGCTGACAGAAAGACTGATGAAGAAGCAGAACAGAGAGGGAGAGAAGGAAGACATTTATTTTGAATTATTTAAGTCATGGCTGTATCTGTTTCAGCCACGTAGCTGTAATGAATTATTTAGAATTTAAATGTGTTTCTTTTTTAACAACCTTAAATGGAAAAACTACTAAGCCTCTGTGTCCTTGGTGCATTAAAAAGACGGCTGGCAGATGAAACACAGGAAATTATTAGACAGTGTCTGAGGAGTTATTCTTCTGTGTACACTCACTATTTGGCTGAGTCTGAGAGCTGGTATTCCCGCTTCCGATTGTAACATTCCTGAATTCCCGGGTCGCTCCACAAGCTCTTCAAGGCATCAATGTATGGGTTGGTTAATGTTACCACCTTTTCCACATCAACCTTATTGACAGTTGTGGCGTTGGCCTGAGCATCACAATAACACATTGAAATTAACAACAACTTCAGAAAGAATAATTATTTTAATATCGTGTTATTTATAGGAAGCATCTCTTGCGCAACTGTCACCGCAGCATTATAGGTGACGAATCAGTCCGAGTGCTGGAAGGAAGGAGTGATGTCATCCGGTTTACCAAGATAACAGCTATGTGTTTTTTTCAAATACCAAACAAGATGGAATTAAGATTCTGATTCATGCTACCAATCATTTACTGAAACTAACTGTTCAACATATAAGCACATCATTTCGATACAGTAGGGGAAATCATTGTTCGAAAGAAACGAACGGTTTATATTTTTATGGTAATTTAATTTTAATAGAGGCAGAATATCAACCAAACCATATTACATAAAAGCTATACGTTGATTTTCTTGTCATTGAGTGAAATAAGTATTTGATCCCCTACAACGCAGCAGGAATGTGTGCCACGTACGGTCAATCAATCGATTGCGGATCGTCCTTTTTGAACTCGTTATGTGTATAAAGCACAACTTTCCAGAGAATCAGTTCCCTCCATTTTACGACTTTGGGCAAAATCAAAGAGCCAAGAATAAAAATAAGAAACCTAAAGGGTTTAGAGAGTTTCGGCAAAGAGGAGTGGGCCAAACTCCCCCCTGAGGTGTGTACATGCCTGGTGATGTGAGCAAACTTTCAAATTCAGCAGGCAGTCAAATAATTATTTCCCCCACTGTAAAAGAGAACTTTTTGATAGTCTGCAACAGACATGATGAAATTAGGCCCTGTTTAAACTACTGTCACAGGGGGTCTTTAAAAACCAATAAGTCCTATCTCTGAGCTTCCAAACATAAAACAATAAATCTGATTTAAAGGTATCTGTGTAGTGGTTTTTCCTGAGTATGTTATCAACAGCTGTTGTTTATAAATCGTGATTCTCAACCTAGCAGTCAAGCGTGTTAACCCCATCTGCGGGAATTTCGTGCATTGGTTTGCATGGCATTGTTGTGGGAGAGCAGCGGTACGAGTATGTTATACGGCAGCCATAAGTGAAAACGACACTGAAGAAATCAGACACAACGTGAAAGGAGCTGGGTTGCAAAGCAGCTTGCAGAGGCAGTACTAGCCACGGGAAGGCTAAAGCAGCTGAATTTGCATGCCCCCATATCAGATTTTTCCAACAGGAAGCACAGAAGGGCAGCAGTTCAGCAATCGGCTAATGAGAGCTGGCTTCAAGATCACATGGCCCACCTACAATGATGCTAAAGCTAAATTAGTTGTAGCTTCCATTTCATTTATAACTGGATAAATACACAGTTAAGTTAATTATACAACAAGCTAAATGGTGCAAAAGATAGTGTGGGACTACCAGCTATGTTACTAAAACTAAAGTCATGTCATCATTCAAACTTAGCACTTTTGTCGAATGCTTTTATATCATGCTGATTCCTGGGTTTGAAACTGAATGACTCATGTCTTCTCAGAATTCTTAATCTCTAATTGCTCTTACCGTCCTAATTTGTTTCAGATTACACATAAACATTTCCCACAATGCATACACTCCATCCCTCCACTGGGAATTCACATGCACCCATTTAACTATAAGACACTTATCCTCAACCTGGAGTCCTAATGATAACTGATGGGTGAACTTGTATATCCTGTTTAGTTTACCCTCAGTGACTGCATCTCTGCCTCGAAGCCTTACTATACAAGGCGCTCTTTCAGACATTTTTGCTTACGGGCAGCTGTGTTTGATGATCTGTCGTTTTTTTCCTACACTGGTAAACATGAGAATCAAAACCCATCATTAATGAAATTCCAGTGTTATGAAATATATGAATCGAACCGGCTGATTACACTTCAAGGTAACACTCAAGAACAGATATCTGTTTGTTGAGTCATATATTTTTCATAACGCAGAAGTTTTTGGAAGGGATTTTCCAGTTTGTTTGACTTTTTGTTTTTTCATGCTAATTAAAATGCTCCTGCTTCAAAATACACTCTCATTCTTCTCTTTGATGGTCCTGTTTGTCTTTTTTTTTTACATTTTCTTCCCCCTGCAGTCACTGACCAACTGACAGCTATCAAAAAATCTTAGTATTTTACTAAAAGATTGTTCCTGCTTTTAATTCCACACCACTAATACAATGTAACTTACTCGCCTCCATCACTCAACAGCTGCCACTGTTTTATGCCTCAAATAATCACTTCCAGTGTCTACTTCATTTTTTATAGAGTTACTCAGTTTCTTATTTAAGACTCAAAAACACCATAGAAATACCACTGAGTATTCTTCTTACAGTATATTCCAGTATAGAGCTAGCTAACTGCAGTTATGAAAGTATCATTAAGGCAGTCATATGACTCTAGAGAGAAGTTGGCAACTGCCTTGTGTCCACCTTACTGATTGCCAGCAAAAAATGAGTATTCCTAGACTGGTTACAAGTAGTCGATGGAGGTCACTGGCATTTACTGTGAAACTGCTTAAGCTCCACATAAACCTAAAGAACAGTCAGTGACGCCATGCTGACCGCCGATCAGTAAGAATTACTCCATTGGTTGGCACTGGTTGCTTGTTTTTCATTGGCTGAAACAGGTTACAGAGAAATCATTCCTGTGGTTGCTTTGCTCACTGGCAGATTGGCACCCACAAAATAAAGCTGTGTCTTTTGAAACAAGCTACTTTCTACTGTATTGTAAAACCTTTAGTTTAAAGGAAAACGGCTTTGCGGTTTGTGTCTCACTTTTTCAAGTTTCGCTACAGTTCAGTGTTTAATTAGCAAGTGTTTGCAGACAAGTCAGTGTCATCCATAACAGCCACAAGCAACCATTACACCGTGCTAGTGACCACAGTAAACACAAGGAGGTGTGACTTTTTGTGTAAACCTCTTACATAAAAAGTAAGCTGACACTATCACTTTGGACTTTATATGAGAAAATGCTTTCACAATAAAAGTCTAACCTGTGCGTTTAGTGAACCAAACAGTGGGAGCAAGCTTCACTAAGTTAAGATGTTCTCCTTCAGGTGAAAGCAAGCAAAAAGCTAGTTACCGAGGCAGGCTTTTATGTGAGCATATACATTTAATCCAACTCGTTCCATTGTTCTTTTGGTTTTGTTTTTGGTTTGTTTTCTTTTTGTTTCAGAGAGGTTATACAAGGACTCAAATCTTTGGATGGGCCTTCTGTGCATTACTATAGATTCTAAGCTACCATTTCACCATTCAGGGAAGAGGTTTAGTGAACTGATATACTGAGTGCCTGATATCACCGCTCGCTAAATTATTCAAACAGACAGTCAATAGTTTATTCAATAATGAGCGATAAATTTGGTTTCCAGACAGGAGTCCAATGCACTTTTTTGTGTTCGGCATAGTTTGTGAACAGTGTAGTTGATTTGATAAATGCACGCACTTATTGCAGACACAGCGACTGATGTCCTGACCTCACTGACCTGCAGTCTCTCTGTGTTTCACTGCTGATTTATGCAAACTCACTGCATACAAACAGTGCCATCCTGTGAGCTTTTACAGAACACCACCAACACTACAGGAAAGAAAAAATATAACGCACATGCTGACTCAGATGATCACTGACATAGGCTCTCCTGGATTGCATCCTAACCTGGAGCTTTACCTAATGTAGTCTCTGTGTGTGAGCTAGCAAGTTTTTGTGATTAATACGCACCTGGTGTTTGTAAGACAGGAACAGATTCCTGTATGAATAATGGGGAATTCCTGATCTCTTACTTGTTTTTGGCTCAGGACTACCAGTTTTTACATGCTTGCAGTGTGACACTCTGTATACTTCAAAACGACAGCTCACTCCGTAAGTAGACAAAACTCTCTGGCAGCAGGATTGCAAAACTAAACACTGTTGCAAATTACCAGAAGTGCTTCACCCTAAATACACAGTAATACACACTGCAGGCTCTGTCAGTAAACCTTCCGCATGCTTCTGTGGGACTGTGTCTGATAAAAACCGCTTTCTCAATTTGTCTGAGCAAAGCAGCGAAGAAAGGACACAGGCCTACCTTGTTGTGCTCATTCTTGTAGGGGATCTGCAGTGTGTTCATGGCCTGGATCATGGCCTGCATGGCTGTGAAGATGTTCTGGTACACCAGCTGTTTGAAGCCTCTCTTGTCTTCATCAGAGTATCCACGGCCATGGATGATCCTCATCTGTTTAATGAACGTGCTCTTGCCACTTTCACCAGTTCCTAGCCAACAGGAGACATAAATGTAGTTTTATTCTTTATTCCCATCAAAATACCATCAATACAATGCACCTGTCCTCCCCTCTATACCTTATCACATCCAGATACTGTGTAAATCCAAGGGTCATTTTCATCCCCTCAAGTGATTCTTGATCCAATAAGAACACATGGAAAATCAGATTTTTAAAAATATATATATATATATATATGAAATATTTATTACAGAAAAAATCTATTACAGACATTTTTTGTTTTGGTTTTTTTTGTTGTTGTTTCTGTTTTTACAAAAAGATTTTTTATAATTACAGGACGATCAATAAGCTACCTGAGCATTTCCTGTAATTTTACTTTTTTTATTTCTTACAATTTAAGCACAAAGAGACACAATTATGTTATTTACCACAACAGCAGGTAGAAAAAACTTAAAGTTTGAGATTTCTGGTCTAACTTGTTTTTATAGTGGTAGAAGAAGCATCTAGATTATTTACTTAAATAAAAACATCTTTAAACATATATAAGGAAAATGCTTTTAATTAAAGTCCTACTAAACTAAAAGTGCCTCAACTATAACTATTCATTATACAGAATTCCCCTTTTAAGTATATTATAGGATCCAGGTGATTATAGTTAACTAAAGCTAAAAACTAAAGCAGATTTGAAGAAAACATTTTAGTTAAATTAAAACTAGACTTGTGCAAAAATGTAAACTATATAAAATAAGATTTAGTAAAAAGTATAGTGTCTGTGCTATTTCAGCTTGGCTGATGAGGCATCGATGTACGTGCTTATTGAGACTCTGGATGTCCACAAGATTGTGAGTCAACTGCTTTCAAAATATTCTGTGTTTTTATTTAGTTTTCCTAAATCATGCCTCCGACATATGCCCTCCATACAATAATAATTAAAAAGCCTAAATCTAACACTGAAACTAACAAAAACTAAACCGAAACTAAACCGTTTGAAACAGTAGAAAGTAAGTGAAACTAAACTGGACTGAAAACAAAAAGTCAAAATGAATTAAAATGAAAAACAAATTAGAAATCACAAAAACTCTGAAAGGAAATAATTAAAAAAAATGTTCAGTTTTTAATGAGTACATTACTTGTAATTATAATTCATGCACTGACCTTTGGCTTAATGTAAAATAATAATGTATAATTTATTGATCGATTTAAGGCTATAAAACAAATATATATATATAGATAAAATAACATTTGTCACAAAAAAATAATGACAGAAATATTTAACTAATACAGGTCCGTCAGAACTTGTTTTACATTTTCCTGCTGATCCTGCTGACACATCCATCCATTTCACAATTATATTGTTTCTCTAAAACGTTCAACTGAAACAGTCGAGGATCACATATTTTATATATATTCGTGCGGTGTGTAAGCGATCAGCTGGTTTTTACTGTAAAACCCCCACTCTATCTGTCTGTTGACATTGAAATTCCTTTCTGGCTCACTTTGCGTCACACTGATAAGCTCTTGACTTTTTGACACCAGATCAAAATGTCAACACTTTCAGTCTTTTCTTTAAGGTCCTAACATCAGGTGTTCATTCCCCAGTATTCTGAGTTTAGTGTTAGCATGCTAACGCAGTCAGCATAATAATCATTACATCACCTAATGGACTGCAAACTTTATAGCTGTGAGCATCAAAGCATGCTGATGTTAGCATTTAGCTTAAGGAGCAACTATGCCTGAGGTCTCACCAGCAGCACGAATGCAGACTGTCCTGTTTAGCAACATTGGATGGGGTTTTATAGCTCAGAGAAATAAACTATGTCAGGTTATCACTAAACAGATGGTATACAGAGGATTGATTTTATTGCTTCATTTATTTATTTAGTTATGATCATGTAATATATTAACCTGATGTCCTCTTATGTAAACTTGGACATAACTTGCGTCAAATGTTACGTTTTGTCATCTCATGGGTGGCTGGTAGATTTATTAGAAGTTGCGACATTTCCCCGTGTAGCTGACAATGCAGAAATGACAGCGCTCTTTGGCCCCAGTGAGACAACCCCGTGCACAAATGAAAGCAACAGTATTTCTTTTAAAATGTTATTAGAGAGTACTTAAAGCGAT
Source organism: Oreochromis niloticus (assembly GCF_001858045.2). Classification (NCBI taxonomy): domain Eukaryota; kingdom Metazoa; phylum Chordata; class Actinopteri; order Cichliformes; family Cichlidae; genus Oreochromis; species Oreochromis niloticus. The sequence continues at coordinate 17,016,182 of NC_031972.2, forward strand.
GTGCACTGTTCTAATCTCAGGCTGAAACTGGTTGTGGGCAAAAATACAGAGTGCTCTCTACTGAAGCTAAAAGGTTGGTGACACGTTCAACATGACTCAGCTGCTTTTTAAAAACAGATTACACATGCTTGACTGCTTTAGACCTTCAACTTAATCACTGATGACGCATCCTTTGCCAAATAGTCAAATTAAATGTGGCACCTTATTAGGTACACCTGTTCAACTACTTATTTATGCAAACATCTGATCAGCCAATCATGTTGCAGGAACAGCATTTAGAACATAGTCAAGAGAAAATAGTTAAGTTTAAACTGAGCAGCCGACTGGGGAAGAAGGGTTATTGAAGTGACTTTGAATGTAGCGTGGTTGTTGGTGACAAACGGGCTAAGTATTTCAGAAACTGTTGATCTGCTGGGATTTTCCCACACTGCCATCTCAAAGGTTTACAGAGGATGGCCCAAACAAGAGAAAATATCCAGTGTGCGGCAGTCGTCTGGAAGAAAATATTTTGATGACGTCAGACGCCAGAGAAAAATGGCCACACCGCTTCGAGCTGTTACAAAGGCAAGTCGAAGAACCACTTGGCACGCAGAAGAGCGCACAAAGACCACACCCAGAACTGCTTCGGTCAGCTAAGAACAGGCAACCGAGGATATCATTTCCACGAACTTACCAAAATTAGACAGAAAATCCGAAAAATGTTTCCCACATTTACGAGTCTCAATTCCTGCCGCAACATTCGGATGGTAGGTGGACACAACATGAAGCCATATTGTTGCTGACCATGTCCATCCTTTCATGACCACAGTGTAACCATCTTCTGATGCCTGCTTCCAGAACAGTAACACACTGTGTCACAAAGCTCTGGTTTCCTGAACATGACACCTCACAGTCACCAGATGTCAATCCAACACGGCCCTTTGGGATATGGTGAAACAGGAGGATTTGCATTTGGGACGCGCAGCCAACAAATCTTCAGCAGCTGTGTGATGCTGACACGTCAATACGGAACAAATCTCTGCTGTTAAATGTTGAATTTTTCCAGCACCTCAATGAATCTGTGACACAACGAATTAAAGCAGCTCTGAAAGTAGAAAGGAGTCCAACCCAGTAGTAGCAAGGAGTAACTAATGAAGCACCCAGTGCCTTGTAGTATACAGATGAGGACTGCAACTAGTATTTCTTTTCTGTACAGATTAAATGATGGCAGTGTTTTCTCATTTCATGTTTTGTGCATAAAATTACCAAAACACAAAGAGACACACTGGGTTGGTTTGCTAGGCCAAAACCAGAAGTCATCACAAGTCACAGTGGAGCCCAGGCCATACTGGATTTTATGGGGCCAATTCTAAAGGAAGTTGAAAAAAAATGTATACCATCAACTAAAGTGAGGTTGATGAGGGAGGACTCATCACACTTCCAGGTATAACTGTTAGTAATAACGTTACTAACACATGTAGATTTGTCATATCTTTATACCTCATAAAGTCTCCAAATCATGCAGAGATTATAAATGCAAACTAGGGTCAGGAAGCTACAGTCTAACATGCTCGTGGCTTACCACAAAAATGCTACAAAAGTAGCTGACCCAAGGCTAGTCGCATATTATTTCTTAAAAGGAAAAAAACCTAATGAGTGAGTATTCGAGCTTCTTTGTGTCATCTATGCCTGTCTGAACCAGCAATGCATACCAGAGGACTGCTTACTGTTGTGTAGAAGAAAAATGCTGTTATCAGATACACTGCACAGGTCTGTTGACGGGCAGTTCTGAAGAACTGGAGGCAGTTGGCTCTGTTAACAGTCAACTGTTTTCTCTTGTCTCGCTGCTCTCCTTGAAGTTCTACGTAAGATGCCAAATAAAGATTAAACTGTGATGAGTTTTGTTGTAATACCAGTTCTTTTTTTTAAATACAAGAATGTTATCGTCTCATGAGACACGTACAGCAACCACTGATCAATGTCACCACAAACCACTAATGTACATAGACTTTGGTCCATGAAAAACTACTACAGTCAGGCCATATGTTGATGTCTTATCAACATATGGCCAAATGAAGTATATACACTTCATTTGGTACACATATTTCAATCCTACAAATCTGTGTAGTTAATCCCTTTTTTTCCCCATTTAAGACACAGTAGTAGCTAAAAGTAGTTAAAACTCTCTCACTGTGAGTACGTTTTGCATGGTTGCCCGTACTGTAACCACATTTTGCATTGTCTTTACACTGTAACTCACCTCACACAGCAAACTATGCACACGCCCTATGACAGGAACAGTGTTCACTAGTAAATGACGTGCATGTAAACTTTTGAACATGTAAATTGTGTGGTATAAGGAACTATTCATGTCACCTCCGTGCTTTTTTATTTTACTTTGGGGTTTTTTCTGTTTACATTGTATTTTTATATATATCGTATATTTTACAGGCTTGAATGTCTACATTCCTTCAGGATCAATAAAGCACCTGTAAATTATTTTAAATAAATAAATAATAGTGAGAAAAGTCTAAATATATATATATATATAAGTCTAACATTGTAACACGCGGTGAAGTCAATTCTTTACCGTAACTCAAGATTACTTTTTGAATATATATATTTTTTACATGCTTGCACTGTACACCTCTTACTCCACTGTTTATAATCTGCTTCCGCTCAGCCACAAAGGCATCATAACACACTCAAGTGCACTGAATCATGTTTACATCTATGTTTTGAGAGGCCCGATTCAAAGAGCAGACAGATGCTAAGTAGGCTGCGTTTATTCAAGTAGTCTTCTGAGACACAGTTTTTTTTCTCCACTGCACTGCATGAATATAAGAGCTGCACTTGCTGCCTCATATGTCAAAACCGTAAATACAAATAATCAACATATAAGGCTGTTATATTTATGCAAGATTTTTTTTTTGAATCGTTAAAACATTTGATGCATCAAATTTAATAATCAATTTGATATAACAGGCGAGATGCAAAGACCCTCTTGAGGAGGCCACCTAACGTTTTTTGGGATGCTGCTTCTTAAGTGGAAGACCTGAAAACTTGTTCCACCTCTGACCTCTCATAGACGTGTCACAGAGACCGTTTGATCCGTCTCTTACCCAGCAAAAGGAGCTTATATTCCCGTCGGGATTCCCTCTTGTCCCGGCGGAGCTGCCTCTCAATCTCATCGTTGATCCTCCGAGCCTCTTTGGCCTCCGGGCTGAGGCAGCATGCCCCCACGGAGCTCAAAATCATTCCTGGTTACAACTTCACCTTCCAAGGTAAACACACATACATACTGTTTGTTCATATAGCGAGCACTCCCCCCTTCCCTTCCTCAGTGTATCCTCGGGTCACAACACACAGTGATTATAGCCCACGGTAACTCTTTACTACAAGCTCCAGCAACTACTCCTCCCCCCCTCCCGGAGCTGGAAACAGAAGCTTTAGCAAATTTAAGGAAGTAAAGCAGCTGTTCTCGAGGCTGTTACCTTCTTCCTCTCCAGTAAAAGGGGAAATTAACTTTGTGCAATAAGTTGAGCAGACTGTAACGGCGACTGTGATAGCTGACGCTCCGGGCGTGGTGGACTGAATATGGCGGAGTTTTGACTTCAAAGCGCAACAAAATGACACAAAGATTATATCAATTTTTTTTTTTTTTTTAAAGTGGTTAAAAAGATCTACTCGGTAAATAAGATCCTGCAACCTTCTATCGCGTTATCCTCCTCTGCCTGCAGACTCCTTTATCCCGTCTCCCACCCCCCCACCAACTCTATCCACAGTGAAAACCAACAGTGCGCCATGTGACAGAGGGCTGTGCTGTGATGGGAAGCCGTGTGGGCTTTCACTATTACATTATAGGAGCAGATTTCCGGTGTTAACCAGCAAACTACGGATGCATGTGATAGAGCAACTGGCTGACACACTTCACCATGTCCGTAAACCAATTACATGTACTACAAAGACAGCAGCGCAGTATAGCTCCGCTGAAATAAAAACAAATAGACACACACTTGTGGGCTGTGACACAGACTTTATTTACTAAACACCTGCAAGTACTACACAGAAAAATCACCACTCGTGGACTCACAAATCTCTTGACATCAAACTGCAAAGAAAAGAGAGAGAAAAAAAAAGAAGTATCTTAAGAGATCAATTCACAGAACTCTAAAAATCCTTCTCCAAAAATTAAAATAATTAAAAAAAAAAATGCAAGAATAAAATGGATCCAACTGATCAGCTCTTAAGGTTGGAAGATTTCAGCGAGTCCATCCCTGTGAGTGGTAGAAAAGAAATAATGGAAAGACAACTAAAGATTACCAAATCTGTCTTTTTTTGTTGTTCTTGTTGTTTTTTGGCCCCATCTTCTTGCAAGAAAGTATTAAGTAATCTGGGCCGTTCTAAACACTCATAAAATTACTGCTTTTTTATGTAAATATATACACACTTTATACAGCTTTTTGCCTTTCAAAGAAAGACAATTACACACACACACAAAAAAAAATCTTAAAACTTTCTTTATGCATACCGCACTGGCACAAGTATCCCGACTTAAAGCAAAAAAAAAAAAAAAAAAAAAAAAAAAAAAAAGATATTTGGAGAAATAGGTTTATTCATTTCCTGCCTGTGATGCCTGTTAAAATATGAAGCTAGCACCATCACGGTTAAGAAAGTACACCCACAGTACAAACACCTCAAAAGTTCATAATTTTCACAAATCTTCTGTTTGATCCATTTAAAAAAACAAAAACAACAACAAAAAAAAAAAAAACTGTTTTATGAGAGAATTATAAACTGAAAGGTTTCTGAAATAGGCACCGATGGGTTACAAGCAGATATTATTTGTGCTGAGAGGAAGGCCAAAAGTACATTTTAGCTTCTTTCTGTACAAAATAAACAACAACAACAACATACAGCATGTTCATCTGTGGACTGATGGGTGGAATTTCTGCTGCATGCATTCACTTTTGTGCTAGAGTAAGCCAACAGGCTGTGGTGCTAGCTTCATACTGACCCTCCAGACATGAGGCTGGCATCTCAATTCTTCTCTGCTTTCTAGTTTAGCGTAATAGACATAAATAAATTCATTTCCCAAACAATCTCACTGAACCCCATCATTCAAAAAAGAAAAAGAAAGAAAGCACTTCATTACTTCATTTAACAGTGAGAAAAAAGGTGTTGGAGGTCGTGTAAAAACAAGTTTATTCAAAAGGCTTTGAACCATTCCAACACCATGCATCTTCATTTGGAAAGTGTGCTTAAAACTTTAAGGGAAAGATAAAAAAATCAAACAAACATAATGATTCAAACAAAACCATTACATTCTGCATGCTGTACTGAAATCAAAGAAATAAGGGCCAGAGGTTGGCTCTCACAACACCGAAAGTCATCACACAGATGGGTTTACTCCAGTGACGGCACAAGAATCTCTTAAAAGTAATCACACTAGCACAGAAAAACTTGTTGACTGCTGTTTGACAGCTTAAGATTTGTCAAAATAAAAACTGCAACACAGCTAGGCGGTGTAGTGTGTGTGTGTGTGTGTGTGTGTGTGAGTGTGTGTGTGTGTGTGTGTGTGTGTGTGTGTGGGGCATGTCTACCCAAAGCAGAGGAATGTAGGCTCTGAATAGCAGGAACAAACAGTATGGCAGCATGGCTTCACTCTTCTGCTTCTTCTCTTTTCTTCCTAGAAGAACCGACCTGAGTACTGCCTCACGCTGAAATAAGAGACAGATAAAAGGTAAGGACGAAACATTAGGAATATTTATGTTAACAGAAACATGGCACGGGTTAAGAAGTTGTAAATCCAGATGTGGAAAAATTGTTAAGCATTTTCCACATGAAGCACATTTGTAAGTTAAAAAAAAAGTAACACAAGGTCAAGGCTGGAAATAAATTCTGTCTGCAAGAAGCGACCCGACCAACTGCTGAGACCAGCTTAGCCATTTAGTGGTGAGAGGGAGCACAGTGAAATTAAAAGCTCCACAAGATCAAACACTATTTTCATCGTTGATTAATCTGCCAGACGATCTTAACGCTGACTGTAAAAAGTTACAAAATAGTGTAAAATAGTCCAGATCCAAGGTCGTCTTTAAAGCTTCCCCCCACCCAAAGCCAGTTTCCATCGAAATTACACTGCAAAATTATTTCATCATCAATTACCCAAAACAGTTGCACAATTTCCGTTAATAAACTGCTTAATCTAGTGATCTTACTAGCTTTCATTTCAGATTTTCCTGGACAAACTGTGAGTCAAAGTTAACAGATTAAAAGTAAAAAAATAAATAAATAAAATTATTTCCATTTGGATGTGGGTGAGCATGAGCACACAGGCCAGCACAGAAAGGCCTCACTGCTCTGTGGTGTGGATACTGTCTTGGGGAAAATCAGAGGAGTGCGTGCCTGTTCTGCAGCAAGTACTGGGCATTCTGGATCTGGTCCTGTGTCCCTGTGATGGTGATGATGCGGTCCTCAGAGCCCTCTAGTGGTTCATCAATCTTGATGGATGCCCCAGACTCGTGGCGGATCTGCTTGATCCTCTGACCGCCTTTACCGATGATGGAGCCTGCCAGCTGCACAACAACCGTAAAGGAGAGTTAAAAAACACACATGAAGGAGTGACATCTCTTTTCTTGTCATTGCTCACTTTAGCTTACATCTTTTGGGATGGTAACTTGTGTTGTGATGACTGGACCTCCGATATCACTGTACGAGCCTCTGCCACCTAGGAGGAGTTAAAACCACATATAAGGTGGAAGAGGGAAAAATCCATCTTTAACTAAAGCATGCCAGAAGATGCAGCAATCCCTATAGGTTAGGAAACAAAACGCTGGGACAGTAACAATCAATCCCAACTCACCAGACTGAAAGTGATCCCAGGAAGAACTGTTGTCTTTGAAAACATCAGAAAGAAAACAAAGAAAGGAAAAAAATGAAAACGCACCCCAGAACAAAGAAAAGAGAAAAGTGATAGTAAAGAATGTAGCCAGAATGTTCGAGACTTGAGCTGCAGTTCAATTATTTAATCAACGGATTCATTTTTCAGTAAAAATAAATGAATCATTTAAATGAAACTCACTGTTTTTAAACTGGTAAGCATTGCATGGTTTCATCTTTTCCTTACATAGTAGTACATTCAATAAATAATGAACTTAACTGTTAAACACATTAAGTCAAAGCTGAACTGATAATAGCAGTGTGTTAGAAAACCTGTGACCTAGTCTATACTCACTGATCAGGCATAACATTATGGCCACTGGGGTGGCGTAGATAACACTGATCATCTTTTCACCATGGCACCTGTTAGTGGATGGGATCTCTTAGGGAGTAAGTGAAGATTTTATCCTCAAAGTTGATGAGATAAAAGTCATGGACAAGCACAAGGATTTGAGCAAGTTTTACAAATGCTAAACTGTGAATGCAAGACAACTGGGTCAGAGCATCTCCAAAACTGCAGCTCTTGTGGGGTGTTCCCGGTCTGCAGCGGTCAGTATCTGCCAAAAGTGGTCCAAGGAAAGAACAGCAGTGAACCAGTGACAGGGTCATGGGAGGCCAAGGCTCACTGATGCACGTGAGGAGCGAAGGCTGACACGTGTAGTCTGATTTAACAGACGAGCTACTGTAGCTCAAATTGACAACAAGGTCAATGCTGGTTCTGATAGAAAGGTGTCAGAATACACAGTGCATGCAGTTTGTTGCATATGGGGCTGCATAGCTACAGACCAGTCAGGGTGAACGGAGCAATGGAAGAAGGTGACCTGGTCTAACCAATGTCACTTTGACACGTATCACCTACCTCAGCATTGTTTCCTCCCAATTACCCACATCTCAACCCACTTGAGCATCTGTGGGATGTGTTGGACAAACAGGCCCGATCCATGGAGGCCACACCCCACAACTTACAGGACCTAAAGGATCTTTTGCTGACATCTTGGTGCCAGATACCACAGCACATGGGTTTAGTGGAGTCCATGCCTTGACGGGTCAGAGATGTTTTGACAGCAAAAGGTGGCGGGTGGTCATAATGTTATGCCTGATCGGTGTAGTTGCCCCATGCCTAGCAGCATTGTGGTGTTCCTATAAAACCTCTCAAAAATAAAAGATGAAATTATGAGAATAAAGTCCAAGAAGCCCTGATTTTCCTTTGCTGAACTTGAATTTTTCCAGGAGATTAATAAAGAAAAACACTCACCATATCCACCTCCACTCTGCATTTCAGGATCAATTGATGGGAAAAAAAATATGATATAAGTTTGAATGTCACAGTACAGACGAAGCTTTCAGAACCTGGAGTAAACTAAGTGCTCACTATCCATTCTACATTAAACTACAAACAACTCGTGTACACTCATGCAGACTAAGAACAATCTGATGTTCACCAAGGTGGAGGGGAGTACTCATCCCACAGTATTAAGCACATCCATTTCAAAGCTTTAAAAAAAAAAAAAAAAAAAATCACACTGAACTTTATAAGAACACCATGTTGTTGGCTAGAAATTTGATCTGAGTGTGAAATAACTCTGGGACCCTTCATGTGATGATTTGTCTTTCTGAAATTATTCATTTGAATAAAGTTGACCAACAGAAAGGCACATGTTGAAGACCTTTAAAGTCATCAATAAAAAAACAAACAAACAAACAAACAAAAAAACCCACTCAGCTTTACCTTCCTAGATCACCACAGAGTTTTTCATTTGTTCATATATTTGAAGCACATAAAGCATCATCAGTTTGAGTTCACAATACTGCCAAGAACAGCTACAGCTTTTATGGGGAAGTTCAAGAAAAACTCAATTTTGACTATGCTGCCTCTTACACAGGAGGCGTTTCAGCTGCTCAGCTCACACACGTCTGATAGAACAGATATGCTTCTATTTTAATCAGCCTGTATGAGTCCTCGTAGACTCTATACGTGCCCCAAAACACATTTACACTTTCCAGGATTCTGTTCTGCTGGTTTGTGCAGTGACTCGGCTGGAAGTTGTCAGTGACTTGTGCTGCTAAACACAAATGTTGCATTGCTGATCACGCTACAACTTCCCTGTAGACAATTTAGGCCTTTTCTGTATTAATTTATTTATTTTAAATAAACCATTTAAATGGCTCAGAAACAAGGAAACCAATTCAATTTAAGGTGGGAGCACATCTGTGAATATATAGTTGAGGCAATAATTATTTCATCCTCCATTTACTTCTTCCAAAGAAATGAGCATTACCATTAACATTCAAAATTAGTTGTACCGATCCTTTTAAAGGAAAATGTAAATATAGCTCATATACAGTGATGCACTGTGAGGGATAATCAGCTGCCTCTCCAGTAAGTTCCAGTAAAGCCTATTTTACAGTAATATGGCTGTCTTCAAGAAGTACACAAACTATCTGCTTGCATACAGCCCTAAAAAAAGGGAGGAAAAAAAGCCTTTTGAACATCTGAACACTTCAATGTCAACTGGAAGCTGTCACTGTAGTTTTGATGACTTTTTCCAGCATTTGTCTGTAGCTCTTTTACTGTAAACCTCTTTCTTTGTATTAAAGTGCACCTTAAAAGCTTAGCTATGGGTAAGATCTGTCAAGTAGCAAATTGGCTGCAAGTCCCACATCTATTACACTGATTGCATTTAATTTATATGTGACGATGTTTACTTGTTAACTCAGATGAGTAGAGCAGTGATAAGCTTTGATGAAAAAAAATAATCAGTTGATGCTTTCACTCCTGAAATTCTTGTGTTTCGCAAAGAAAAATAAATTATATTATACTTTACATGATAAACGTCAGTTTTTGCTCTTTTCTTAGACACTTTAAAATCACTTTAAATGATTAACTGACATCTCTTGATGCCTATGTGATGAAATTAATGCTTCTGTATTACTATTAAAACATTTTTTTGCAGCTTTAAACCTATAGGGAAACGGTTCAGGACTCGCTTTGGCTTCTGCTCATTTGCTAGCCTGGCGGATCTCCGGACTACGTACTCAGCTGCTCTGTGGTAACCACGGAGACAACAGTTGCCTGGCAACAACAGGCCTACATCAGTGTGCATACATAGTGGGGGGAGAAAAAAAAAAGCAGCTTGGTGTTGAAGCCACTGCGCTTGTACGAAAGTGAGAAAAAGAAATTCCAATCATATGATCTAAAGCAGGATTCACAAACACAAACTACACAGAAGCAGGAAGCGACACATACGGATTAGTATTACAGAAGCATTAGTAAACACACTCACCATGCTGTCATAACGGTCTCCTCTGCCTCTTCTGTCACTACAGACAAAAAAGGTAAATGTTAACATAGTTCCTCCAACATAGGGGACACGTGTGACAGGGCAAGCAGACTCCACTGATGACCTCTGATCAGGTCTGAACTATGGCTTCACCTCCTGATGAACTTTCAGTGTCTTCTGCTTTTAAGACAAATTATTTTGTATTGACAATCCTACTCACCTTGGTCTGTCATCCATGCTACCATGATAGCTGCCATGCGAAAACCTGTCACCTCTGTGGATAATAACAGACAAGGAAAAAGAGGTTGGGGAAACATATATGCCTATACACAAACATACACATAATACGCATAAATTAACAGGAATCTAATAATGCTTTTTTGATCCAAACTTTAATGGAGAAATAAGATCGTTTTACAAAGAGTACAAAAAAATGCCTATAGCTAATTTTCACCTTCATGACTGTGGATTCATTTTAATAACACTTAGGGTGGGTGAATGCTGACTAGGCTCATCACCTCTGCTAATTTGAATTTGGACTGAACTTTGGCTGCATTTGTGGTGTTGGAGCCATTTGCAGCACTGACATAATATGGGCTGCTGTGCAAGTAGTGCAAGAAGTGAGTGCTCCAGTTTTTATAGTTTTTAAGTTTTATGTATGTGCACCCAGATGGATGGATGCAACCTATCAACAATAGCCCTACCTGACAATTTAGCACACCTCCCTCTAGTCCAAATACATTCACTTTTGGCTTGGTTATGCTAACCATATGGCAACGGCCAACCAGAGGCTTTAAAATGGGAGTTAAAACACCAATGGGTAATGGGCATTATCTATCCCCATCTTTTATATAAAGTATAAAAATAGTTCAGATGTGAAAGCACTGCAATTACCCTCCTCTTGGTGGTGGTGGCGGGGGCAGAGGCAGATTACGAGCACGACTTCCCCCTCGTCCTCTGCTCAGTGGTGGCGGAGGCCCTCGTCTGGGACTCATGTCATCATAATCCCTTCTGGAGGGAGGCATGGGCCTGCTGCCACGAACGGGAGGCATGCGCTCAAAACCGCCACGAACACGAATGGGGAAGCCACCAATGGGTCGTCTGCCCCTCTCTTCAAATAACATAGTAAAGCCACCGTAGTCGTACGTCTCATCATAGAAGTTAGGGTCATAAGGCTGGGCGCGACCTTTGATCGGTGCCTGCAAGGGGAAGGAAAAGAAAATTAAATGGATAATTTATTATTCTTACTGTGAGACATGAACAGCATAATTATAAAGCATGTTAACCCCTTTAACAGATCTCAATGATGTAATCGCACCTCTGACACCAGCTCCAATATAACTTTTATACATTCAACGACGCGCTCTGGCTTTCCTCCAACTAAGACGACTCTGTCTGTCGAGTGTGGACAGCACTCCTGGAACAACTTGATGGTGGTCTGGGTGTTCTGATCCACAAGAGCAAAAAGTGTTAGTCTTTTTTCCAGTCTATCAATTTCATCTGTGACCAATTTGCCATTAAAGCTGGTCTATGACACTAGCAAAACTGGTCCTTAAATACACATATGAGCTGCGTATCTGGGCTCAGATAATTGCCCATCTCAATCAAAACGTGTACACTGACAGCTGTTCGGACATATGCAAGATGATGATCTCGATGGGCAGATCAGGTGAATTTAATTGAGGTATGATTTTTTTTTTTAAGAGCCAAATTTTGATCACATATTCCACATTATCTGATTACAGCTGCAAATAGATTATATCTGTAATACTCAAAGTATAAACAAGTTATAGAACATTTGGGAACTACAGATAACACAATAAGGTGGCACAAATAAGTCCTAATAAATCCTAATATATTTCAGATACAATATGCATTAACAATTACAACCTTAATAATTATTCTACAGTCCAACTTTTGAGGCAGAGCATCATGGTGAGGATCCTGCTAATCTGGACTCTCTTACCTCTCTTAGCTCCTTTATCTTGGCACCTTTCACTCCGATGATGCCCCCTGCCAAGCTCTGATGGATCAGCAGCCGAAGCTCACAGTCAAAATCAATCCCACTGTAATGTTGGTACTAAAGAAACACAGCACAAGATCAACAATGTCAGCAGGGTCAGAATATCTGCCTATAGTTTATTATTAAACTCTTTGAGCAGTTACTTATATGCTGCCAATGTGGCAAAAAACTGCTAAACCTGCTAATAACTGCTAAACATGCAGTTACTAGCAGCTTTAAATGATCCATGCACACATCTGCATGGGTCACAATCTGGCATTTGGCAAGTCATTTCAAGATTAGAAAATGTCATGTTAAATTTCCATTTCATTGTGGAACATTATTGAACAAACCAATGATTAATATGTTTAATGGATTTCAAAATTCACATCAGTGCAGTGTACATTCATATCTTTTTCATCGTTTTTGTCCCTCTATGCTACCACATCAGTCTGAAATGGCACATACAGTTGCAGTGGAGACTAGGGCTGGGCTATGTCATACCGTTCACGGTAATACCGGTGTAATTTTGGGCAATGATAGAAAAATGAAATATCGCGATAGAATATGGGTAAAACGCGCATGCGCAGTGCCTATGTTTACATACGCACATGGCGGCGACGCAGAATGAGAAGAGCGAAAGTGGATCGTTAAATGAAACGGATGAACCAGAACTGGTTTGTAAAAATGCTGCAACTTCAGTGGTGTGGAACTGGTTTAGCTTTCGTCCGTCAGATACACAACAAAGCACTATTTTTGGTAGCGCATGCTAGCGGGCCGTCGTTATTACCGTGTTGTTTGGAAAATACGGCACACTTAAAATCAATCCTTTGATTTTTCTGAAAATCGACAGTGCCCCTTATAATCCTGTGTGCCTTATGTATGAATTCTGGTTGTGTTTACTGACCTCGAAACGATTTAATGTGGTACATGGCGCTCGAAAATCTGTCAGATGTTTCAGTACGACTTTGCTAGGCTACGAACTCGCACCGCTTGATGGATTGTCGGAGCATTACGGTTAAGGCAGGAGCCTCGCGGAGTGATACGTACTGTGCTTCAACATAATATTACCGTATTGTGTGTGTATAACCTATTTTTAAGTTTTGTGGATATTATACATGGTTATGCTGAGGATATGTCGGCCAATTTCCACTGGAAATGCCTTTTGGTTAAACTGTCAGCAAGGAATTTCCATTTGCACTGTTAAATTTTTATATAACTTTAATGCACATAAAAAACAGCTGCTTGTTTAAGTGAAAATACATTATTAGTGCAAAAAACCTCATCAAAGTTGTGGAGTTGTAAAGTATTTTGTCTAGTGTCAATTATATCGTCAGTGATATCGTTATCGCAAATTTTCAAATGTATATCGTGATAAATATTTTTGGTCATATCGCCCTGCTCTAGTGGAGACTTTCAGCTTTTTTAACAAAAATAACTTAAGGAGTCAAAGAAAATTATTTTAAGGGGTTAATTATCTGTTAAGCAATAGCAACCACTTCTACGCACAGCATTTTATAATCCCAAATATAATGATAATTTTTTTTATTGTCAAAAATGATTTGAAAGCAACGACTGGCTAGAACGATGCCTCGTTTGTGATGTTTGCCTTTACAGCAGCTCAGTCGGTGAAATCAGGTGAGCGTTTTAGTCACTGCAGCAGATTCTTCTTCCTGATCTTCAAACTGTTCAGAGTGCTCATACATTAAGCTTTGGGTCATTGTCCACTTGTACTGCAACGTACTGTCTTGTCAACTTTGTTGCATTTCGCTGAATCTTAGTATTGCTCTGTAGACTTTCAGAGAAATATAGTATTGTTCTGAAACTGAATATGCCTTTCATCAGTTTTGGTACATTCATTAGAATGTACACAAACAATCAGTCTACCCCTAATCTTCCTGTTTTTCTGATGTATTTGCTTTGTTTGGGTGCAAAGCAAACCCGTGGCCTGTATTTGTATTAACTTCTCCTTTGACCGTCTGCTTTAGGCTCACAAAGCTTTCAAATGCGATCACCTCCAGACTTTTTAACCTGCTTAATTTATAAAGAAATATAAGCGTGCACTTCAATTGCATCGTGATTGTTTCATTTTAAACCGACTATCTGTTACTTATGCATAAACAGTCATTTGAATCAATCCAATTTGGTTTTGTAAATTCTCTCCCCGTCAGTATTAACAAGTATGATAATAACTGTTACCAACTGCTTTTAGAGAAGATATTTAGAGAAGATTTAAAGCAGCTCACATAAAGACTTAAAGACAGGGCAAGAGGAACTCTCAATAAATCATGATAACATTTACCAAAGACAAAAAACTACAGTGACACAGACTAAAATCATTAATAAGCATAATTCAACAAAAAAGAAACTAGAACCATTATATCTGTGAGTAGTCTAGCAATAAGCTAATTAAGCATGGTCAAATGACTGGAATGACAACCAGGAAGTGGTTATGACAAAGACCCAGTGAGTCTCAGTAAAGCTAATGAAAATTTTGTTGTTTAAGCACATAACTGCTGCTATTGCACAGCATCACCGGTGGGACATATGGCTGCGTGTAGGACACAAATCCCTTTAGGGCTGCAAAAATTAAATATCAGGAGCTACCTGCTGTGGCGACCCCTTGTGAATATGGAAGCAGCTAAAAGTAGCTTACTATTATTATTATCATTTTATCAATGCATGCTGGGTGCAGCTGGATACAATGTACCAGCTCTGTGTTATATTAACTTAAAGCACGAAAGGTCAGTAATAAAAGAAATAGAGATCTTCCAGTCAGATTCAGTTGTGATTTTTCTTTTTTTGCAACATATAAACATATTTCATAAACAGATACCATCGACTTTTCTGGACTGCTCTTTGTTTATACGCACAATTATTATGACAGCTCACCTCTTCAAGAGTCGGTATGATTTTCAACAGAATCTCTCCAATAGTGTCGATACTGGCATTCACACTCAGGATCCTGTCAGGAACCATTTTAGCCAAAAGGAAGCAAGGCGTTACAAGAAGGACAAAAGAGAAGGACAGAAAGCAAAACCTGATAAAAAAAATAAATAAATAAATAAACAAATAAAGAAGAAGCAGTCCAGCAAACATTTATGAACACACGAAAGGTTTAAAAACTAAAAAAGGAAAAATTAAGACTGCTAAATGCTACACAAAAAAAATAAATAATAATAATAATAATTCTTCATAACTTTTCCCCAACACTACACTGACTAAATAAGCAGCTGACATGCACTGATTATAATATTATTTTTAAAGACAAGCTTGGGGAGGATGGGCGGTTTCAGAGCGGCTCAAATTAATGTGATTGCGGCCACACAGAGTTGGGAGAGAGGGGTGTAAAAAGAGAGAGAGAGATCTTCTATAACCATCCCACCACCAAGTTGGGGAAAAGGAAGGTAATAACTTAACACATTATCTTGTCATGACAACTGCGCCACCAGCACACCTTCTCTTTGTGACCAGGGGTTAGGAAAGAGGGTGGGGAACAGGTGGGGAGGAGAGGGGCTTGGGGCTGAGGTGAGGAGGAGACGAGGTGGGTAGTAGAGAACAGCAACAGAGCAGAGGGGTTTAGACTGGGAAAAGAAATGTGAGTGGTTGCCAACTACTCTGTGGCACAGAACAGGAACAGGAACGGGGGTGGGAGGGTTATGAAAGGTTTGGGCAGGCAGCGCTGATCTGATGTGGCCTGAGAGGAATTTAACACAAGGGGATGCAGCACCATGAAATAAAAAGAAACAACATTAATGAGTGACAGACACGAAGACGGAGCCTCCGGACAAGAGCCAGTGCGCTCTCTCATGGACAGTGATGCTGAGAGTGGGGGTGGGAAGCGAGAGGGCCAGGTGAGCCACAGAGGAGGAGGACAGAGTGAGATAAAGATGTCTGGTTTCCACAAGATTTATGGTAAAATTAAACATCACAACAAGGAAATTTAAAAAAAAAAACAAACATAAATAAACAGCATCTGACCACTGCGTTGCTAACTATGTAAAACACCAACTACTTGGTAGTGGGCTGTCAGTGATTCTCTGCATGGACAATAAACTGTAATGACAAAAAGTCCAACTCAATGGAGAGGCTGAAAATGGACAGGAAAAAAAGGAGGAAAAAAAGGAACAAACACGTCTCTTACAAGTGGAGGGGGGTGGGGTGTTTGGGGGAGGGGGAGGGGGAGTATACTGTCATGTATATCAAAATGTTAAAAGTCAAACAGAAGGCAGATTATCAAAGACATGTGTTTCACTGTTCTAATCAGGCAGTGAGGCAATAACTGGTGGGACATACCGCTCTGGGCCACTGCTGTCTGGGACTGATACACTGGCATTGTACTGCATGGGCCGAGGAGGTGGTGGTGGTGGTGGTTGTGGTGGTGGTTGTGGTGGAGGAGGTTGGCATTGGGCGGGGGCATTCAATCACAAGATGTCAAGTTAGGTGCCCGATTAAGGAGGGGCACAGTTTATGGGCAGGGCCAACCGGGAGTGTCAGGTGGGCGGGCGGGCGGGCGTTCGGGGCGGGCGGAGGTTGGGCCAACGTCAAGGTGGGCAACGCAGGAGGGGCATGTCGATCCAGTACATGGGCAACGGAGGAAGGTGGCCAAAAGTAAAGACAAAAAAATAAATAAAAGGAGAAGGGAAGAGGGGGAGAAGGAATACATTTTTAATTGAATACACGCTACACGTTGTCCCAAAAGTGAAACTGTGGTGAGTGAAGAAGAACAGGAAGTGTGACCTGGACAAAGATATGTTTAATAAGCAGTTTGGAGCACTAGACAGATTTATGTCCCTGAAAAGACTTTCCAGTCAAGGCTTTCAGGCACCTGTTGTCACTTCAAGGTCAAACATAGCTTCAACACTGTTTGGGGAAATGTAATTAGGTTGAAACTCACAAAAACAGGGCTGGGGAAAAAAAAGGGGGTGGGGGGACAAAAAAAACCTAACAAACAAAAACCCCCAAAACACAGCTGTCTAACAG
Organism: Oreochromis niloticus; assembly: GCF_001858045.2. Lineage (NCBI taxonomy): Eukaryota > Metazoa > Chordata > Actinopteri > Cichliformes > Cichlidae > Oreochromis > Oreochromis niloticus. The sequence goes on from NC_031972.2 coordinate 17,033,366, forward strand.
GACCTTCCTGGTCTGTCCACACGAGCCAAGGTGGTTTCATCATAGTAACAGTGCATGTCAATTCTGGATACAATACTAAAAGCATGCCGCCAAAAAATCTGGGATTAATTCTGTGGAAATCCAATTCTGCAGGAATGCAGAAATCATTTGGTAATTTGTTTTGACACTTTGAGTTTTTTAGGGTTTTTTTTTAACAAATTATTCCTCCTCTTGTGTCAGGAAAACCTTCAATCCTTCATCATCTTCATGTTTAAAGAGCACAAATGTAATCATAGAACTTCATTAGACTGAATCCCAGATATAAGGACAACACAAGTGATGGGACACAATAGCTAAACATTGGCGCAAGGCGTTGGTGAGCAGGCCAGTGGCAGTCAACAAGGCAGATAAATTTAAAAGAAAAGAGCTATGCAGGTTCTGCAAAAGAGGGGGCAGGCATTAGCTGACAAAACTGTTGCCTCAATCGCAGACATATTTGCAGATTTTTATCCGTGTACTCACATCTGTGCGCAGGGCTTTTATGTTCTTGCCACCCTTTCCAATAACAGCACCGGCATTCTGTGAAGAAAAAAAAAAGGTTTGATGAAAAGGTGAAGAAAACAGCAATGCAGTCCCAACAGCTGATGTGTGAACTGAGTCTTTTTACTTTGCTCTGAAGCAGCACTCGCAGCTCCACCATCTCATCTGTGTTGCGTGAACGTTTGAAGGCCTGCTCCTCATCCATGTCCTCAGCTGGGCGCTTACCTAAAGAGACAGGTGATTTGGTCAAACGGAGACTGGCAGTAACTCTGAACGCAGTACTCAAACAAGTTCTGGGTAATTGTAATAATATATATATAAACATAAAAAACACACTGTTGTCGTTCTTCAAAGACGTTGTTACCATAGTATTCTATAACACCAAACAACACAAACAATTTAGGACTGAGTTGCCTTACCGTTAGGGAAACAACCAAATTAACATTACCGACTAAAGCCACTGAAAGCTTAGAAAAAGTGATAAAAATATAACTACACGTCAGGAGCTAGGTCTACGCCATGTTCCACCAAAAGAACAGGTTTCATTTAGCGGCCAACTGTATCCTGGAAGAAGTCCAGCACCACCGTGTACCCTTCCTGGATTAAAACATGGGACAGATCTGCTCAGGGCCCACAGAACAGCAGTATGCTGGACAGGAGAATCCCTCAACCATCTGACATGTGCACATGCTATGAAGCATAAGCCAGTTTTTCTTCCTTTCCTTTCCTTAAACAAACTAATTACCATTTGTATCTGCAGACTGTACTTCATGCCGGATGACATGACAGACAGGCTTAGCTTATTTTTAAAATCAGGACCTCATTTACATCTTTACATTACTCTAATGAATTGCTTAACTCATCAATAAAAACCTGTGTGGGACCTTACCATTAGTGTCAGTGTTGCTGAATGAGATGTCTTCGTCCTGCTGTTTGCCTTTCACCTCCATTGTCTTTCACCTGCAGCGGGAAAAACAAACAGGTTCCTCTCCCTGGATCTGCTAAACGGAGGGGATCAAATGATACAATCAGTCAAACGACATACAGTACATGCAGGGACACACCTGATCAAATAATCTGAAGGAGTTGGCCAATATTATCAGCAGACATTGACCTATCACAGCTAAATCTGAATTTGTTGTCTGCATCAATTTTTTTGTTGTTGTTTTAAAGACTATACTGATGATCCTGACTGATTTTTTTTTACTACAATCACTGCTGTCTATGGCATCTGTATCTCATTGTACAACTGTATAGTGACAATAAAAGGCATTCTATTCTATTCTATTCACATGCAGCAAAGGAGCATCACAGCTGATCTATATGTAAACATAACTAGTTATTGCTTAAAAAGTATCAGTCAGCCACTACAACTATAGCATGTATTTTTCTAAGTACGTGAATTAGCCAATTGCAGATACGATTAATTAACTGTGTAGCCTGCAATATAAAGTGACCACTGAATGTACCCACAGCCCAGTGTGCCTACAAACTGAGCTGTGGAATTATACTACCACAATCAAAAGATGAGATGACGCAAAAAATCCTCGCAAAATAGATGCTGCCACCAAAGAATTGGGGGAATTTATTCTTAATAGTTGTCTGCAACAAGACATGACTAAGCTACGTGCAGCACACGAAATGTATTTGCTCAGGCAGCATCCCGCACTACTTCATCACAGAGATAATAATCTAGGATTGGACATGTTAAAGTGTCGTAGCTCCTGAGTGTTGCTGGCCTGCATGCACTGTACTGTACAAACGCAGCCCACCTACATGCGCTGCCTACTGTTGCTAGCCAAGTACTGTACATGCTGTCTGGACCTCCGCAGGCATCAACGGAGGCCTTGCTAAACTTAAAAGGAGTGCCAGTCAACGCCCACATAGCTCAGGAATTAACAGCACCCGTTTTAACCACCAAGAGCCGCCACAGACACCTAACGGTTAAAGAGGGGAGTCCAGAAAACACAAATACGTATGTGCGCTAATGTCATCCAGAGCACATTAGCCGTTTGAGAAAGGTCCAACAAATGGCTAATATCGAGTCTTTCTTTTCTCCCCTTTGTTTTCATAAAAAATAAAATTCAAAACAGCTACCCGAGGTGACTGGACATCAGGGAAACTGCTCCCGAAGGAAAATGTGTTTATCACCTGATGCCTGCGAATAAGTTAGCTATCTGTTAACGGTACTGACATTGCGCTCCCAAGCTAACAGCGCTGCAAAGCTAGCCAGTTGGTGTGTTTTACGAGGCGTGCCTATCAGCTCCACTGTCCACGTTGCGACTGTACAAAACCGCAAATAAAAGCAGAGCTACGCGGATATCCTGCTAATGTCAGCCGTCAAGTCTTGTTTAATCGCCGACAGCTTGCGAACAGGTCGAATGACGCCACGTTACAAGCCGAGCTATGAAATGTACAACAAACACAAAAACAAACCTGGGGCTAAAAAACTACGTTCACTGCGGTCCTCGGCGTTCAGCGGTCGCCTCGCCTTGAAACGTTTTCAGCACGGAAACACACGCTGTGGATGAGCTCGATTCGTCGACCCTCTCCCGGTGGGTCCAAGTCAACACCGGCGGGCGGGGCTAAGGCACGTTAGATTCGCCGAAAGGAAACTTTGTACCCGTAATGGGACAATGTATCAGACACCCTCCTCTAAATATTTTGGGAATTTCTGGTCCTGAATTCAGACTGCCTGGCTAATTAAACTTGCTTCATATGAACTTTAATAAGAAACAAGATTGGAAAGGTGGAAATTTAGTGCGATTAAACATTTACATATTTATTTTAAACAGTGTGAGTAGCTTAACCATTCTTTAAAAAGGTCGGACAAACAGCACATGCTGTGTGGTTAATTCAAAAAAAAAAAAAAGAAAAGAAATTTGAAAACATCATGTTAGTAACCACTCCTTAAAAAACATTTGTTTTGCATTTCCTTTGCTCTGCTGTATCTACATTTATGTTGCATGTTAAACTACACCTTGAATTTAGAAGATGTAATTACACGTTACAATGCTGGCAAAGAAACATAAGTGAGAGGGAGTATTATGGACTGTAAAAATATTTGTTAGCATTTTCTGGTGGAAGATGTAAGAAGCCACCTGAAAGAAATCCCATTTGTTGTGTTTGAAATCAAACGATTGTGCGAGTGAGGCCTATATACTGAGAGCAAGTGGATATTCCAGGATTTATATCAGCAGTGCCACAGCTGCATTAGTGCAACAGGCTTCGAACAGAGGCACTATTAGAGAGAGAGTGACACATGTCACTCAGAGGTTCCTGAATTTAAACCTATGGGAACATTATTCAACGGCAAAGCTGGGGGTAGCAGTAAAAACTCCAAGAGGAAAAAGTTTTGGTTTTGGATTGGGGTTTTTTTGGTATCATATTTTAGGGCAAACTTTTTAAGTGGTTTTGACTAGTGATTATGTACATGACGTGAATGAAAGATGGGTTGGAGATTGATTCTAATTATTGGTTCAAAGTGACTTGCTCTTATCGTGGACTTGGATATTTCAGAACTGACACCATATGAACAAGGACTCGTTTGCGGATGAGCTTCTCCTTTTCTGCTTGTTCACGCTCATATTCCAGAAGGGATACTTCCAGCTAAGAACACCAACAAGCAGAGTTGGGGAAACTGATATAATAATAAAAGAAATGGCACATTCCACAATCTGTATTCTATTGCATGTTAAAGTGATCCACCCCCCCCCGACAAGATCACGATCAGATATTATTAATCCAGAGCCACCAGCTGGCTTCCCATGTATTGCAAATCAGAAGCCCTGAATCATGCCCATATTTCCTCCATCAATCACCCCCCACACCTTTTCTCAGTGTTGTTATGCTTCTTCAGATATATATGCAAGGATCTATTGCAAAATAAAGAGCTCTCTCTTCTCTCTCCTATACTCTGAGGTTGCCATGGAGACAGATATAATTCAGTTCTTGATGTTTCTCTTAAAAAAAAAAAAAGCCTGCGTACATATTTTCATCTGCAACCATAGCGACACTTGACATTGTCCGCGCTATTTGTAAAGAGCAAGTCACCATAGCGACACTAACCATCCAGGCTGTGTCACAGATCATGTGTCCTGGCTGCCTCCTCGTCGTGAGTGGAAATACAGGAATCCGGTGGTAAACAGGATCTATTTGTTCATTTTGAAAACATATGACCAGCTTGATGTTTTGGCACTGCACAGCAATGACCGAAAAACCAAACAATAAATAAATAAATATTGAACAGAGACCACATCTGGCAAGGAACTGGCGCACTTTGGGACAACGGGGGAAAAGCAATATGTTATAATTAATCTGTAAAGAAAAATGATCACACATTCGTGCATCAGCGTCAGAGCAACATATTTGCAGCCCTGAAATGCCTATTGACAAATACTTTAACACCCACCCACAAAATGTCTTAAACTCCTACTAAAACATGCAACAGTCTGCTGAAAGTTTGTTGTATCATTATTATTATTATTATTATCATTACTACTATTATTGTTATTTAGTTTATTTATTGCCAAACAAAGTTTACTGGGCAAGAAATAAATAGATGGAGTTCTAGACGCCTATATCGTGCACTGATCAGTGATTGGAGTGAGACCTATTTGAAGCTTGCGGACATAGTATAGGTAATTATTTTTCATAGATGCACCCCGTCTTGTGCGTCAACCTTACGTCACACCAGGCCTAATGGCCAACCGTAGCCTACAACAGTGTTGGTGTGAAAAAAAAAAAGCTTTCATCCAATGCATGGCTTCAGAGTAACCACAACACAAGAGTTTACATCCATATTGTTGTTGTGGCCATCGCAGACGGGGTGATTTGCCCCACAGCTGGGCACTTGACTCGAAATGAGCAGAAGCTGACGTTTCAGGTGTTTGTTGCACCATTTAAATACGAATTCCTCACGATCCTATTTTTTAAAAAATGACAAAAATAACATTTTCAGGGCACAATCGCAATCACGTTTCCCACCCCCCCACTCCTATAAGTCCCGTCCCAGTGATGGCAGGGTGAGATGCGCTCGTCCTCGGCGATAATCGATAGACGGATGCAGGTAGCCTTCCTCCCTACACACGCAGCATCACCACGCATCCTTACTCCACTGTGCAGTCTCCCCCACCCCCCACCCCCCCACATCACCACACACACATACACACACACACATACATACACACACGACAAACCGCTCGTGGGGGCCCTGCCTATTGATCTCTAAACATCTGGAACACCTCATATTTGTTTTACAAGGCAGTGGCGAGCAGTCCTGTGGCCCCCGATAGGGGAGTGAGGCAGCAGCGGCAGCAGCACCAGGACGGACCACTTGACACCTTGCTTCACGGCATCGATATGCAGTAGTGTGATACCAGCTCTGCGGAGACGAGAAGGCCAGTCCATGGCATCTTGATATTAAACCGTGAGCTCTGCGCATTCCTCGCCGACAGCGTAGTCTTTTTTTTCTCTCCCTGCGGAGTCGAAAGGATTAACTTGGCCGAAAAAAAAGGCGGCGAGGGAGGAAATCTTAATAATTCAATTTGAGCTGATTCTGTTTGGGGGATTCGTGGGATACCATTGGACCTGCGATGGACTCCAGCGCGGGGGAATATGGCATGGCTCGTGTCGGATTGTTTTTGGTTTTGATGGGGCTGTGGAGATTTAGCGATGCTTGCCCCGCATCCTGCACTTGCAGCATCTCAAGAATTGTTTGTATTGATTCTGCACCAGGGATCGAGGATTTCCCTGTCCTCACGTTAGATGACATGGAAAACATCACTGAGATGTAAGTGTATGAAAACGATCGCACCGACAGCTTATTAACTCATTAGGAAGCAATGCGTAAAGAGCTCCCCTGGAATCTGTAGGTCGCTGGAATATCAAATAGTTGGGGCTGGTATTTTAATAATAATATTACTAATAATAACAATAATTATAATAACAATAAGGGTGAGAATAAGATCAGCAGCCTTATTAATGGAGGTCTGGAATCTCCTTGTGGATTAAACATCAGTAGAGATCCATGTTTAGCGCTTTTCCCGACACAGAATTTATTTTATTCTTATAACCAATGTCAGATCATGTAGCCTCGTATATGTGTGCGTGCGTGTGCTTTTACGCGCGCGCATGTGTGTGTGTGAGACAGAGGCAGTTGCTCGCGTGCGCGAGCGCGTTATGGTGGCGAGGTTGTGCGTCAGGCTTATTTGGATTAGTCGGTGTTTTCCTTTACAAAACAGCTCCAATGGTAGTGATGGAGTAAATTTTCAGGCCTAACGGAGCCTCCGAGGTGCTCACTCGGTTTTTGGGCGGCGGTGTGAAGCAGCCTGAATACTTCATGTTGTTGGCACATTACACATGAGATCGCATCAGTTGTATACAGCTGCCAATAGGCTACCCACAGTTGTGTAGAGCCTCATCTGCGTCAGTGTGTAGGTCTGTGTTGAAGCTTACCTGCTACAACCCCGCACAAGTACACCACTGCATGGCACCCAGCGGAGCAAAGGGGAGACTGAGTGAGTTTTCGGAGGCAGGCAGGCTGAATAGGCGTCACATCAGCTCACCGTGAATGTAGTTTACTTGGGGTCAACGTGTTTATTTTTACTTTGCAAATAAAAATAAAAGTCTTTCAGGTGCCTATATGTTTTTTTTTTATGTTCTTCACTTTGTAAATAATGCAGTTGTTCCAGATTTTTTTAAGGCAGTGTGTACAACATCAGTGAAGGACATCAGGCCGGGCACCTTCTGAAAATCAACCATGAATTTAAAAATTCCTGTTAGTGATACTATAAGGCGTCACTTCAAAGGCAGCACTGGCTCTTTAGATTCATTTTGTAGTTTTAGGGCATCCTCCAATCTTCAGGACGTAAACATCTACATGAGGAGCAGTCAGTCTCAAACCCATCAGTAGTTAGCAACACTCACAAGTTGTTGATGTTGTTTATTTGTTTTTTCAGATCATTTGAAGCTTTAATGAAATACCAGTTAAAACAGGACAATCATTCCACCTCAAAATAATTCATAAATGTTTTTCATTCTACAATCAAGCCTTTAAAAACTCTATAAAATATGTAGTTACTTGCTACAAATTCAGAAAAGCTATTTCAAGTTTTGACTGTGTTCTCCAAAAGTCTCATTTGTTAGATATTTTAAATCTCGCGTTAGTGCTGTGTAGGAATTCACAAGCAGCGTCCTGAAGAAAATCTATAAAACAAAAATACCACCACTTTCTCAGTCTCCCCAAATTACGCTGTTGAAGCAGAGCACAAAACGCAGAAGACATGAAAGTAGGCATTTTATCACCATAGAGAGACAAGAGGTGGACCGTAGTAGTGCCTCTTACCAGAAGCAGATTTAGGAACAGTGAGATGGGTAAAGCTTCATCTGTGTCAAGTTCACGGTTTCACCACTGGGACCTACAGTTCCCAACATGGACCTTAGTTAAAAAAAAAAAAAAAATTACCAAAAATTTAGATATGGAAAAAAATCCCACTCCTAAGGATATCAATGTCTGAAAGCACCTTCTCACCTAAACTGAAACCTCTCAGCATAGGCACTGTCCGGATAACTAAACCTCCCAAACGCTGGAAAAAAGCCATCTTCTGGCATGATAATTAATTTAACAGCATGTTCATGTGATGAAGCTTTACGTTCGCAAAGGACTAGACAAAGGAAAAAACACAAACCTTTAAAAAAAACTTTCCTCAAATCACAAAACTTAGTTAAATCTCGCTGCAGAGCAAAGAAACATAATAGTGTTTCTCTTTCTCGGCACTAACTATCTCACAGACATGCCTCCTTTCCAAACAGAAACCTCCTTAGTCCAAAATACAATTACATGCTTCAGCATAAATAAAAATAACTTTTCATTGTGCACGTAGACACATCTGCGATTGCTCAGTTGCAACTTTGAATTTGATTCCAAAACTTCACATATAAAGGCACCATCGTTCTGTCTGCAACTTTGAGTTTCCTTATATATCAGCAGCTGAAAGGTCTCCTGCTTATCAACCTCCAGCCAAATACTGACACACCCAGTCTGATCATGGCTCAGGACCCAGATTAAGCTGTTAGACTGTCCCTGGACAGTGTTTTACCTGGTTAGAGTTAATAACTCCAATTCATTCATTCTGATCGAGCTAATTTCCCTACAAATTAGTATTATTATTATTATTATTATTATTATCATTATTATCATTATTATTGGTGGCATACCCAGCCATATCCCCCACGTTAAGTTTTATGAAAACAAAAACAGTTTATTACAGTTATTAGTCCACAAAGTTGTTTAAAAAAACAAAAGAAAAACATTGTTTTTGGTAAACAAGGTAAACATGTCACTTCACATCGTCAGTACATGCTGTTGTAGTAATGTTATACTCACAAATGCACTAGAGACAAGACTCCTTGAGTAAAATAGCTAGCCTAACTTGGGAGCCGTACAATTTTACATTGCTGACTTGCAAAACAACAAAATGAGTTTTATTCAAAAAAAGTTATTAGTTTTATAAAATACACATATTTCCCATTCAACACTTGAGTTTTTTGAGAGTTTATTAGGACCTGTATCTCAATTCCAGTTTAAATCACACTTTCGACTCAATATTTGACATTTTTTGTGTGAATAGTTTGACTAAAACCCTGCACCATACCAAGCTTTCCCTTTTACCTTGTTTTTCCACAGATACATTGCTAATCAAAACAGGCTGTTTGACTTGAGTGACAGCAGTCTGAGGCACTACATAAACCTAAGAAACCTGTAAGTAGAACATTCAGTGTTGTGTTTTTTTATGGTTGAAAGTGGAGTTAAAGTTCAAGTAACTACAATTTAACTTCCAACAGAACGGTCACAAAGACAAGACTGACATCTATATCACCGGACGCGTTTTTTAACAATACAAGACTTCAATATGTGTAAGAAGAATTTTACACAGCCTCTCCAGTTATTTCATTATTAAACATGTAAGAATGCGTAGTTGAATATTTTCTGTTTGTTTGTTTTTTTCCTCTCCTTTCAGAAATCTCAGAGACAATAACTTGTCAACACTGTCATGGAGAACATTTCAGAACTTTAACATTACATTTCCGTAAGTGACGCATACGCACAAACCTATCAGTGTATCTACGTCTTTTCTATGTAGTGTCTCATGTACTCTATTGTCTTTCTAGGCTTCTTCTGTTTGGGAATCCTCTGGATTGTGTTTGTGAGAACTTGTGGATCAAGCTAAGACTCCAGGAAGAAACAGACAGTCCAGAGCTGACATGCACAGATGACAGAGGAGTGGCGCAGGACTTTGCTACCTTCCAGCCGCCAGACTGTGGTAAAGTGAAACCATCCCACAATAAGCAAATCTGAGTAGACTGACTGATATCGAATGTTTGAATGAGTGGATGCACAGTAAGGGACTGAAACAAAGAAAGAAAGTTTAAAGGGAAACAATCTGATCGAGTTTCCTTTTACTTTTATGGTTTGCATGTTTTCTCACAGTGGTTCCCACGGTAGAGGTCACCCCCAGAAATGTGACTCAGATGGAGGGGAGTAATGTCAAAGCTATTTGCACTGCCTCAGGCTCCCCTGCTCCCGAGATTGTGTGGAACACTGAAGAGCTCTCGACCCACAAAGAGGTAAGGTGATCTACCTTTCTGTTTTCATTTTTAAACCTTTGGCATGGCTCCACCTTTACGAAGTCTCGAAGAGCTTTACCTTGGTGATATTTTATACTTTTAAAAAGTTATTTAAAATAACATGTAAATTGTTATTGTTATCATTATTATTATTATTAAAATTAATATAAAAGAATCACATTTAATTTAGTTGTTTTCATGGGAAAATCAAATATATAGATAAGAAGAAGAAATAATTTAATTGTCCCTAATTTGGGAAATTCTTTTATTTATTTATTTATTAAAACAAGTTAATTAAATGCCACTTTCTAACTAACTAAAAAGCCTCTGTTGCCAAACTTAATTAGCTTATGTTCTTTAGTGCTTCAGTGTTTCAAAACACATCGTATTCCTTGATTATTACAAACATGGGCACTGAAAATTTTAAGTGACCTGCTGTTTTTAAATGTATATATTTAATTTATCTTTATCCTCGTGAATAGTATTTCCAACAGACGGGACGATTTTAACAACTAGTATTTTTAAACGACTATGAGGACATGGACTAGACTGGTCTGAGACTAGTTTCTAATTTGAAACAGCTTACTGTAAGCAATGCGAAACATATCACTAATGTTGGAAAAAAAATACATATATGTATATACATATATATATATATATATATATATTCTGGGTGATTTACAAGCATTCAGGGGTTTCAAACGCTGAAATTTACTTTTAAGTGCTTAAAAGTTTGTGACTGTGTTTGTAGACCTTTAAAGGGCATCTTTAGATAAATTCTGAGTTGTGAAGTTGTCAACATAAGATTTCAAGCTTTGAATTAATAATTTTAAATATATAAAATTGGACATTAATACTGTTGAACTGGCTTGTTTCTGGTTAAGTCTGTACTGAGTACTTGTAACTATTTTAGCTGATGCTTTTAGCTAATTGTTTTGCTATTCTTATGTCAGCTTTTTCTAATAACAATTAGAAAAGTTGTCTTTTTTATTTGAATTTATTAGCCACTTTTAGCTCATTTACACTGCTTTTCTACCTTGTGCTATTTAAAATGTGTATCAACTGCTTTTACTTTCTTTGCCGTTCATATGTTCTCTGTGCTTCTTTTAGCTAGCTGTTAGCCACTTCTAGCTACTAGTTCAATTATCATCTCACATTGATTTTAGTTTGCTAAGTACTGGTCCATAATATTTTTCAGCATTTGTTTATAGAATTTCAAATGTTTATCTTTAGCCAGTATAAGTGTCTTCATTCCTTTTAGGTACTTGAACTTTTAAGTAACTCTTTAAAACTCCCTGGCTACTTTGCTAACTACTCTGGTGTCTGTGTGTCATAGCCGTTTGAGCCTGTATTGTACAGTCAGCTAATAGTAGTCGGTTTCATAAGATCAAGACAATTTTCTGTATACAGGAAACATAATGAAAAAAATAATAATGTGTTTACAGGTTAAATCTGTGGATACAGAGAGCATCCTCACCCTGTCAGGCCTGTCTCCTGATGATAATGGCAGGGCGATCGTATGCAGTGCCGAGAACATGGTCGGTCAGACCGAGGCCAGCCTTCAGCTCAATATTCTTTGTAAGGACTTTAACCATGGCGCACATCTCTAGAAATTATATTTGCGTTGCTAAGTTTAATTTGTGTAATTTAATGTGATGAACTTTTAAATGCCTTCTTCGAGACGTTGTTTTTCCACTGGAAGCAGAAGGCTCCTCATTTTGTTATCATTAGTGTCTCTTGGCAAACCTTATTGACTCTCCATGTTTCCTGTCCATAACTCTTCCTCCTGTGAAGCTCCTCATGCCTTGCCATACACTTCTGCTTGTTTAGTTCCACCCTCCTCCTCTTTCTCCGTGTTTTCATCTTGTCAGTGGTCAGATGTTGTGTGATCAGTCCCCCTTCCCTTCCCATACTTTTTGTCACTTACTCAAAATCCCTCAGATGTTGTTTTACCTATTGGCTTCCCTCCTTGTGTTTATTTCCTATCATCTTGTGATTACTCTTCCTCTACTGTTGCCTCTGTGTCAGTTGCCCCCACCATCCTGACACTCCTGTCTCCAGAGCGGGACCACCACTGGTGCATCCCCTTCACAGTAACGGGGAACCCCAAGCCGGAGCTAAGGTGGTACCACAATAACAAGCCTCTCCAGGAGCAGGACTACATCCGCACCATGATCCACGTGACCACAGAGAACCAGCAACACGGCTGCCTGCAGCTGGTCAACCCCACCCACATTCACAACGGAGAGTACAAGCTGGTCGCAGAGAATAAGTATGGCAGGGATGAGAAGAACATCTCTGCCCAGTTTCTCCACCCGCCTAACATCAACCATACGGGTCAGTATTCTGTCTTTTCACACGAGTCCGTTTATTGAAGTCAGCTGCTGGCTGCTGACATGCTTTTTTTTTTTTCATTTCTTTTCCTTTCTACAGATGACATCGAGTATTGTAAGTACTGATTTGGCTTATCCGGACAAATGTTGTACTTGTTAGCATGATGATGATTGAGTGCAAATTTAAAATGAACTCTGATAATGTCCCCGTCTCTTTCCTGCCGTTGCCTGTGCCTTCGTCTTCTGCCCAGACGGTGGGTGTTTCAACTCTCAAGTTTGCATGAACCTAACAGTCAGCATTTTGGCATGCTTTCACTCACCTCACTAGATGTTATTGGTTTAAAATGTTCAGACCCATTTTTTTTTCAGATCCTACAGACACTCCACCGGATGACAGTGTTGCTGTAAGTGACCCTAATCAGCCCGCTCCATCTAAAGCAGTGGTACCTACCTCTTGTTGTAAACCCTTAAAATACACAATATATATTTTCTTGTTTATTTCAATTCTTTTTTTTAAAAAAGCAGCTCCTGTTATCGCCTCATGACTCCATCTTAGTTTTTTCCTTCCTAGGTGTATGTAGTTGTGGGAATTGCTGGCGTTGCCCTGATCGGTTGTGTTCTGATGGTGATCATACTGAAATACGGAAGAAACTCCAAGTTTGGCATTAAAGGTGCAAACATTTTCTAAAAAAAACAACTAAGCTGATAATTCAAGATATACATTTGTGCTTCCTTACCCTGAGTTAAACAATATCACATGTGTTTGCTAGAAGTGAGGCTACAACCGGCAGTTTATCCTGGAAACTCTGGCCATCACTGCAAATAAATATCACGCAAACGTTATCCTCAGCTCCAGGTCGCAGACAGTCCACTCCAGGCTGCTTGGAGTTGAACTATCCCTGAAATACAAGAAACCCCATATTGGTCACCCTGACATTTGCTAAAACACAGAAACAACTTTTCAATATGTCAGTGGCACAATACATCTTTTATCCGAATATATGTGTATAGAAAGATGCCTTAAAGGTCCCTTTAAAACATATAATAGATACTAGAACACAAGTTTTAACATCACGTGCTTTCCTCTGAAATGCAGTTAGGTCCATAACTACTTGGACAATGGTAGTTTTTTTCAGTTGCTGCTTGTTTGAGGGTCTCTCTGCGTTCAGATTTGTCTTCAGTAACTAGAAAGCGTGCTCTATTGGGTTGAGATCAGATGACTCACTCAGCCATTATAGGATATCTGATTTCTTTGCCTTGAGAAACTCTTAGGTTTCTTTCGCGCTATCCTTTAGGTCATTATCCATTTGCACTTTGCACTTTATCAGTTTTGCAGCATTTGTCTGAATCTGAGCAGAGAGTGCAGCCCTGTAAACATCACAATTCATCCTGCTGCCTCTATCAGCAGTCTCATCATGACTAAACACCAGTGAGTTAGTTGTACTGGTGGTCATACTTGCCATGCTATAGCATTATCTGTACTACGTTTGATAGAAAAAGCAGTACGCTTTGACTCATAATTCTGGTATAATTCTGTATCCAAAACTTTTTTTCCAGAAGTTTTTATTTTAGATGTTTTCTGGCAAAGTTTAATTTGCCCTTCCTGTTCTTGAATGTAACCAGTGGTTTGCACCGTGTTGTGAAACCATCGCATTTCCATTCATGAAGCCTTCTCTTGATGGTAATTTTTTTCCAAACCTCCCCAAGAGTGTTTTTGACTTGTTAGATATTGCGAAGGAGTTTTTTAACAAAGGAAATAACTTTGAAACAATCCACTTTAGTCATCTTCTGTGGTCTTCAGGGCTTTTTGGTGTTGCTGGCCAGTCAATTCCTTCCTTTTAAGAAGCACCAGATTGTTGAGATGGCTAATGATAGCCTCTTGCGCTTGAATAGACATCTCTTGGGACTTCATATTCAGAGTTCTAGTGAACAGCTACTAAATGCATCCACTCCAGATGTGTTATCTCCTTCATTTATCACAAAATAATAATAAGGGAACAGACATCAAATGCCTATGAAACTGCTTATAACTCAATTGTCCAATTTCTTTTGAGCCACTGAAACTGGGAGGACTATCTGTAATTCTGTAATTCCTGAAATAGACTTTAGCTAAACAGTTAAAGCGATGCTTTTTTTTAAAAACCCATCGAATTAAAGCTGAAAGTCTGCACTTTAATCACTTAGCAATTATTTGATTTCCACTTTGGTGCTGTACAGAGGCAAGATTATTTTAAAAAGTGTCATCATCCGACTACTTGTGGACCAAATGACATAACCAAATAAACGATTATGCAGGCAAGAAAAACATTTTAATTCAATTCTGTCACCTAATGCCAGTTAAGACATGCAATAAAAAGCTTGCATGTCTTAACTGTAATCATCCTAACCCTCCCAGGCTCCCTCCATATACTGACTGCAAGCTCTTTTTTCATGTATGTATTTATTTATATCATTTTCTTACTACCATTGGCTCTGATCATCTCATGATAATATTCTTTCATGTATTCAGTTTTCTCTCATCATAATCAAACAGATTTGCTATACCAGATTTCAGATTTGAATAATTTATCAGATTTCATGTGTTTGTTCTAGTACACTTTGTTTTGTTTTTTTGCTTTTACATTTGTTGAATTTCCTTTTCCTTGTTTATTATTTTTTGTGCTTATCACCACTAAAATGATGTTACAGCTGGCAGCTAACTATCCAGTAAAATCTGGTGTCATGCAGCCACAGTTTCCAGTCTTTGTCCTCAGCTAAAACACTTTAAAAAAATTCTAACTATTTAGTATGACTTTTTTCAGCAATTTCAACATCTTGTTAATATTCATAACTGACGCATAAACAGCTCGTGAACCTTCAATAACAGTGTATAACACATACACAGAAACCATTCAGTGTGTTATTAAGCATTTGTTCTCACTTAATGTTAATGAAACATTAGAATGTCCTAATATCTCTAGTTATTATGTACCTTTTATAAATGGCATCTCAGGGGTTTGAAAGTAAGCAGTAGTGTTGGCCCTGTGCTGTTCCTACTGTGTGAATATGGAAATTACTACAGGAATTAGTGAGCTCTGCTTTGGCCTGAGCTCATCCTTTTACATTGTTCAGTAAACCTGCCTATAATCTGTAATCTGACATACTTCATGTAACCTGTAGTCCCTCTGTCAATCTCTTTTCACTCTGCTTTTACTCCCCTTCCTTTATGACTAACAGCTTTACACTTCTTCGTCTTCTTCTCTGCGCTGTCTTTCTCTTCTCCTCCTTCTCCACCTCCTCTGTGGCTCTCTAGGCTCCTCCTCAGTTATCAGTAATGACGATGATTCTGCCAGCCCTCTCCATCACGTCTCCAATGGCAACAACACCCCGTCATCCTCAGAGATGGGTCCAGACGCAGTGATCATTGGAATGACAAAGATTCCTGTCATCGAGAACCCCCAGTACTTCCGTAACTCCGGCAGCATGCTGAAATCCAACACGTGTGAGTTACTGCCTCGTTCGACAAACGCCGGGTAACCTGGGCCTTTTCTGATAAATCCATGCAGGGATCGCTGCTAGGCGCCATATTTATTTTTGGCATCCTGCTGCACTGTGATAGTGACTCCAGTTCCTTAGACCGGCTGGATAGTTGGACCACAGGAGATGTGCAGGAACACCAGCTCGGACAAAGGGCTTAACTCAGCAGTTTTTTATTTTATACTTTATGAATCTACACAAAGTATTGAATTGTAAAAACAGATAGTTTAGATAAGTATTTAAGTCCTTTTGTAAATTATGCAATTTGCTAAATATATATATTTTCTGTCATATTAATTTAAATATCTTTCAGTTTTTGAATTGTCATCACATAAATTATGCAATCTAGAAGACACGTGCTTGTCTGTTGTGAGATTAGTGAAGACAAATGTTCTGTATGCACCAAAAATGCCCACTTAAAATCCCAATGTACACATAACCTTGAGGGTGATTTGACTTCTTCTGCATTAAAGTTGTCCAGCACATCAAGCGACACAACATTGTGCTGAAGCGGGAGCTGGGAGAAGGAGCCTTTGGGAAGGTCTTTCTCGCTGAATGCTACAACCTGACACCAGACCAGGAGAAGATCCACGTGGCAGTCAAGGTACAGATCAAACGATCAATGAGCTTGACAGTCACTCAGTAAATCCTAGTCATTAGATGTACGTTCCTGCAGATAATGCTTCTCACCGTTTGCCTCTCATCTTTGACCCTGTCTTGTTTCAGACACTGAAAGAGGCCAGCGAGAGCGGCAGAGCAGACTTCTACAGAGAGGCTGAGCTCCTCACCAACCTGCAGCACGAGCACATCGTCACCTTCTATGGAGTGTGCGTAGAGAGCGACCCGCTAATCATGGTGTTTGAATATATGAAACACGGGGACCTCAACAAGTTCCTCAGGTAAGCTTCTTTAGATCTTCTACTGGTATCTGTTACTAATCAGTTACTTGTTGTACCTCTGATGCAGATCAGTGAATGTCAAATGGTTTGTGTAAGGACTGGCAGGCGATAACAACATAAAATACATTTTGTGAAAAGAAATAACTAAAAATAACAAGTGTGCTAAAAAAATAATAATCCAAAATGTTGTATAAAACAAAAAGAATAAAAGCAAATCAATAAAGTGCACATTGCTAGGACTGGGTTAGATCCCCTTTCTGTTGTTTCGCACCGTTGAGTGTCAGCCTTGGCTATGGAGGAGGTAGAGCCGGGTATATACCAATGTGAAAGTCACAGGTTTAATCCCCAGCTACTCCAATCTGCATCTGAAAATTTCCTTGGGCAAGATAGTGGTCCCCGAGTTTTCCTCTATGCATTTGTGTATGAAAATGTCAGACAAGGTGCTTGTTTGAATGTGTGTGATTGGGTGAATGAAGCTTGTAGCAACAATTGCTTTGAGTGCTGAGTTAGAGTAGAAAGTGCTGTGTAAGAACAGGTCATTTACCTTCACAACTGCCTTAATCCTTCATGGCACAGGTTCAACAAGGTGCTGGAAACATTTCTCAGGGATTTCTGTCCATATTGACATGATAGCATCACACAGTTGCTGTGTGATGCATGACGGAATCAGTGACTGTGACTGTGAAGGCCATTTGAGTAGGCTTACATGAACTCTTTGTTCTGTACAAGAAGTCAGTTTGAGATGATTTGAGCTTTATGATATGGCACATTAACCTGCTAAATGCAGCCAACAGAAGATGGGTACACTGTGGTCATAAAGGGATGGAGGTAGGCTGTGGCATTTAAATTATAAATAAATTGATACCGAAGAGTCCATGTGTGTCTAGAAAACATTCACGACAGCACTCCATCGCCATCGGTGGCTGGAACTGCTGGTATAAAAGCAGGATGAATCCATGCTTTACATGTTGTTTACACCAAATTCAGACCCTACCATTTGGAATTGGATTCATCAGACCAGGCAACGCTTTTCCAATTTTCTATTATCCAATTTTGGGTGAGCCCACATGAAGCATTAGTTTCCTGTTCTTATCTGACAGGAGTGGCACCCAGTGTGGTCTTCTGCTGCTGCAGTCCATCTACTTCAGAATTACACTTATTGAGATGCTCTTCTGTGTACTTTGGTTATAACATCTACGTCTCTATGCCTAAATGTAAAGTAAAGTTATTGCCATGTGATTGGCTGATTAAGTATTTACATTAACAAGCGGCTGTATATGCTGTATGGAAATAATAAAGTGATGGTGACTAGAAATCAAAAGGAATAAAGTAACATGAAAACGAAGGGAAGAGTTTGTAACAAGAAACAATCCAATTAAAATGTATTTATATAGCACCAAATCACAACAGGAGTCGCTTCAAGGCACTTTATATTGTAATTCTGAGACCATAAAATAATACAGAAAAAATCCCCAACAATTAATTGACCCCCTTTGAGGAAGCACTTGGCGACAGTGGGAAGGAAAAACTCCCTTTTAACAGGTTCCGCCAGAACCAGGCTCAGGGAAAGGCAGCCATCTGCTGTGACCGGTTGGGGGTGAGGGGATGAAGACAGGATAAAAAATGACATTGAGTCAGACAGAGAGTCAGAGATTGATAAAAACTAATGGTCAAATCCAAATTGGCGTATAGTGCATCATGGGATGCCATCAGCAGCCTAGGCTTATTGTAACAGTTTCAAATAATTCTCTCTTACCTGTATGTTTATTTTGTAGCTTCTAACTTTGATAAATATGTTTTTTTTTTAAATCAAATGTAACAAAAAAAGCTCAACATGTTAAAGTCAATTTTACATCTTCATTATCTAGTCTGGTCAATATTATAACACACTCTGTGTGATTGTACTGAATATACTGAGTACGAGTATGAGACTAATCACCATATCAGTAATCAATAAAAAAATCACTTTCTTGATTATTTTTTTCCCAAAATGCAAGAAAATACTGAGACTCTCTATTACAGTATATTTTCAAAGATCAAATTAATGCACTACTTGTGCTATTTGCAGTCTACAGTCTAGAACCCAAAGAAAAATACAGCTAATAGAAACATCACATTATGATCAAGACTGGGAGGCTAGAACAAATTTTTTTGTATTCTTTTACTTGGTGAGAAAAATGTTAAATAATTTCAGGTTAATGTTTCGTTAATTAGTTAGTTGATTGCTAATATCACATTCATGTATTACAGTAGTGACAGAATGGTTCATGCTGCTGCATTATTTTCTAAACTATGCAACGGTTTCTGGGTGCAGGTCCCACGGTCCCGATGCAGTGCTCATGGCAGACGGTCAACACAGCATCCTGGTGGAGCTCACTCAGTCCCAGATGCTGCACATTGCCCAACAGATTGCTGCTGGCATGGTCTACCTGGCCTCCCAGCACTTTGTCCACAGAGACTTGGCAACAAGGAACTGCCTGGTAGGAGAAAACCTGCTGGTCAAGATAGGAGACTTTGGCATGTCCAGAGATGTTTACAGCTCAGACTACTACAGAGTAAGTATTTTAGATATTTTCCCCTTTCTTCCCTTACTTCACTTCACCTCATTATACACAAAAAATATGGAACTGATCAAATTTAATTCCAGGCTTAAACAACTGTGCAGCTGCAAGAATGATGATCATTGTTTCTTTTTTTTTATTGCAGTTTAAATGCAAATTCTCTAATCTGTATAAAAAACAATGCAGGTCAAAGAAACAAAACTATCATGTTAATAGTAACACTGAGTTGATACATATATTTCATTCCTTCATTGTGTCTCACATGCCAGCGTGAATCCCACAGTGCCCTCTGCTGCCCAAAGTGAAGTCAGAAATGTGAAGACTCTTACTGTAAATCAATTCCAAGATGCATTTTCCTGCATCTAATAAGATCACCTTTAAGAGGGGTTCCCACCAAATCCCGTTATCAAACACATTAGCAAAGCGAACGGCACCAGGATCCTGTTTCACTTGCTTACTTTGGAAGTCAGAAGTCAGTCCACACATGCACTTAGAGCAAGTGTTACCTTCAATCACACGAATTATTTTCACATGAGTGAAGACAAAGACATGAGTAAAACCTTTGATAGTTTACTAGAATTTTATATTTGTGCCCCATAGTTGGATTGGTGGTTGACAGACTGCATTAAAACAGATTAAAAACAATGGAAGAGGATGTCTGCGTGGTTGACCAAATTCATCTCCCAATGCCACATAAATGAGCCAAATAAGCTAACAGAAACAGGTCATCAAATTGTCACATGTAACCAGACACTTAACCCAGCAATACATATTTCTAGTACTGGGTAGTATGTCCTTTTACCTTTAGAACTGCCGTCCTTCTTCTATGAATTTAGTATTATTTCTAGTACTACTACCATTATTATTACTTATTGTGTTTAGTGCTAATCAGTAAGCTTATTATATGCAACACTAAATTATGAATATAGTGGTTCTCCATTTGTTTTCACTTGAGCAAGCTAGACCTGGATGTGCACCAGAAAATGGGTGAATGAACGGCATGTCTTGAAAGTGGTGCTGTTTAATTTAGGGTTCAAATATTTATTTTGGGTTATTTAAGGTTTGTGTAAATTAATATTGCAGTTAGGATTTGCTGGATAATCTTTGTTAATTTGACACAAAGAATTGTTTTCATCGTCATAAATAGCATACAAGAAAAAAATCATACACATTAACCTTAACCCCGTGATGTCTAGTGCATCATATGTGATGCATGAGTTTTGGGGAGCTTTTCAGACTTGTATATCATCAGTGTGATGATTAAAAATTAAACTCATATATGTAGATTAGTATTTAATTCATTTTCTAATAAAGTTGTTAGAAGGTTCAATAAACATTAAACATGTTCTGGTTTCATGGTTCAGGCTTTAAAGGGGTTTAAGACCAGTGTTGTCTTTTTAAGCTATCAGACATCAGTGTTATTAAGCACTTTTTATGATTTGCATATATATTGTGAACATTTTAACCTTCCTGAATTTAGCATTTATTGCAGGGCTGTTCTTGCAGACTGATTGGTTGCAGCTTGGTGTTTCTATTAAACATGATAATGTATTATAAATGGATTACAACAAACTATTGTACCATAGCAAGACTACAAAGTCTACAATGATGTATTTTTTTCACGATCACTGACATCTATTGACAGTCCCCCATTATAATAACAACAGTAAACAACAATAAAGTCAGTATATTCAGCAGCTTTGAACTCTTTAGCAGATCTTGCAGTGTTGGTTTCTCATGAATGCTGTTGTGTCGTTCTTTCTGCAGGTGGGCGGTCATACGATGCTGCCCATCCGCTGGATGCCCCCGGAGAGCATCATGTACCGGCGGTTCACCACAGAGAGTGACGTGTGGAGCCTCGGCGTGGTGCTGTGGGAGATCTTCACCTACGGCAAGCAGCCATGGTACCAGCTCTCTAACAATGAGGTCAGACAGCGTTTCAACCTAACCCTACACTTCACATACATTGGCCTCCATATAAGCACTGCGGCAGAAAAAGTCAGAGACTGTGAATAAATCTTAGTGTCAGCATATTTTTTATTCCTATTCTAGCACAATGCCTACTTAATCTATTATTTCAATACTTGTAATGTAAGAATTCATTCATAGCATGCTTCTCATAAGTTTTGATGGCAGAGTGCCAGTGCGGAGCCTGTATAGTGGTGAAGACCAATAAACAAAATCATTCCAAAACTAGTAATTTATTTATTAAACAGTAAGCTGACTGAAAGCGTCTTTAGCACCACAAGCAAAGCATTAAATTCCTGACCCACACGTCTTAGAAGCCCAGACTGACATTATGGTCTAGTAATTTAATGAATGTAGGCTGTAGTCGTGCACCTTAATTCCCATCATCCCTCTGGTGGACTAAATGGTCTGTCTGGAGTTTGCTTGCTTTTGCTGCTGGCAGGCAGGGTGTGGAACCAGAATGCAGGACTCAGCAGACAGATATAAAACTCAATATCACAGCTTTATTGCTGGTAAAAAAGGCAACGAAAAACAGAGGCCATATACAAAAACTAAGCTGACCAGGAACACACAGACAGAGGCTGCAAACACCATGAGAGAGGACATGATGAAGAACAGAGGGAGAGGGTAGACAATATATACACAGGAGGGTGATTAAAGGAAGTAGAGTAGAGGGAGTAGATAGAACACAGTTTAACATAATCAAAATAAACAAGACAAAGGTAGCAAAATTTAACATCAGGCACATGAGATAGTGGATTCAAAATAAAACAGGAAGTAACACATACACTGAGACTTGACACTGGGATAAACAGACAAGGAGACATGACAGACGTGCGAGACAAAAGGACAAAAAACACAGAGAGATGGACACGAGAACAGAAAGGGGAAAAACAGAGGGACCAGGACAACAAATGTATTAACTAGACAAGACAGGGAACACAGACAGCCATGAAGACGGAACACAGAGAGACCAAAAAGACATGAGGACGTGACTGGGGAGAGCGAAGGTAAACAAACAACGAGACAAGAGACACAGACTGGACACAAAAGGGTAATTAACATCCTAAAACTAGATTTTAAAACTCAGAGGCACTAGAAAATAACATACTCGGGAACTAGAACATAAATTATCTTATACTTTAAAAGAAATAAATATGGAGTCCAGAACAAAAGTCAAAATATTGGGACAAAGAGACAGATTGATATAAGTGCGTTTAAGCGATGGTGGTTTATTTTGAATCATCAGTGAGGCGCAAATAACAACTCTGCACAGCTGTAATTTAGCATGATTTGAACTGTGTTTGACTGAAATATACAGCACAGTTTCTTTTACTTTATTCAGTCGGGCTGCACATTGCTAAAAACATTGCTGAGGGCCACAGTGGCCCTTGGGGCACACTTTGATAACCCTTAACTGATATAACCTTGCTTTAACACAGTTTACAGGTCATGATGAATAACACTGATGACAGTATGACTGAAAACAGTCCTGCCTCTAGAGGAGTTGTATCAAAGCATGTGATGTGAGAACCAAATTCAAAATTCAGAGCTCTTCTTTGGATGTTGGCTACCTTTTGTTCTGTTCTCTGTCAAGCTGACCCCACACTGCTTAAATAACGTTGAGGTCCGGCACTGTGGAGGCCAATCCATGACTGATAGTGCTCCATTGTGTGCTTTTCTATCCAAGTATGGCAACCCTTTACTGTTGAACATTTTGGTTTTAAAATCCTCAGAACTTCATGGAAGTGCAGAACAAAGATGCTTAAGATACTGTGCGCTATTCCGGTAAACAGAATAGTTTCCTTTCAGATGGGGGAAATTAATATCATGTGTTAAGAAATAAAACCAAAGAAAAATCTTGATGAATGGCCTGCCCTTGAGATGACATACACTACACTGAATGAGAAAATGTAAAAGCATCTTCCTTTTCCGGCACATATTGTGGGAGCTCTCCTAAAATGTAAGTCTTTGGAATTACAAAGACTATTTGCTCATGAACAGCATTCTTTTTTTAAACCTAAATCTTTTTGAAAATGTTCCTGGAAAGGGTGAGCTTAGGGCTTAAACCTCTGTGTGCACTCTGTGCTATCCAAATGTCAAGGCCGTCCTTTAATAAACTGGACGTGCAATTTGGTTCCTGCACGCTTCCCAGCTGCAGAGATTTTTTGCTATCAAACCACATTATTATGTGACAGTAGATAAATCAGCTTCTTTTTGACAAACCAACCAATGTTTTCCCCCAGGTGATCGAGTGCATCACTCAGGGCCGAGTGCTGCAGCGGCCCCGCACCTGTCCTAAGGAGGTATACGACCTGATGCTGGGCTGCTGGCAGAGGGAGCCCTACATGAGGCTGAACATCAAGGAGATCCACAGCACGCTCCAGAGCCTGGCCAAAGCCTCGCCCGTATACCTGGACATACTGGGCTGACGCGCCACTGCGTCCGTGTGATGTACTGCGTGTGCATGTGTGCTTCATAATGTGGACAAGTGTTTGTGTGTTTGCACACGACGGGAACTGGGGGGAAGGGGAGGAGGAAGCGGAGGCTGCGCGAGCGCATCTTTGTACAGAAACCCCGGCTGTAAATGTAACTGTAAATGCTCCTGTCCGCGTCTTCATCACACGGAGAAAAAAGCCTTACGGTTTTTGAGTGATTTTTGGGTTGTTGTTTTTTTCTTTGTTTTTTTTTTTAGCTGTTTTTTGCTTTTCTTTTAAATTTGCAGATGTTGTTGAGGCATGCTTCACAAAGTGGAAACCAAAATGCAGAGAGGATCCCGTATTATTAGTGCTCCAAAACATGTGGCGTAGTGTATGTAAAAGGCATAAAAAGAGACCAATAGACAGCTCACCCTGTCTGCACTCACCGCATCAAATCACTTCCCTCTTGTATTCCATAAGCTGGAAATGAACAAAGGGACGTGCAATGTGTCTCTTTGTGATGGACAGTTTATGGATACATGCCTGTAGATAGATCATTTTCTTCTCTCAGCAGTGTCTCACCTATTCCGCTATAACACAAAATAACCTGTTAGTTCACAGCTGAAGCTAAATGTGTCGTACGCCACAGACTATTTTAATATGTCGAGAATTTGCAAGCTGACTGAAATCCATGGCTCACGGATTTCAATCCTGGTCCTCTGAGGCGCTTCCCGACTTCACGTCTTTTCTGTAAATACCTTTTCCTCTTGAAAGAAGGCCATCAGTGTTCAGTGGGACATTTTAAAGGGTGAAGCTCTGTTTGCCAAATATTCCTTTTCGTTCATTCATTTACCTAAATCACAGAGGATGGGGGACCCAGCGGCATAGGTTGTTTTTTCGTCAACCAGCAATGCCATTTCTGAAATCTCTGGTGCGTGACGTGGTTTGGTTTCCATCATGGGAGGTTTTCAGATGTCAGGGGTGCTCTTTTTTTTATTTAGGTTATGTACCGGGGCTTTGTATGGATTAAGAGTGCACTTTGAAGATCGTCATTTTCAATTCCATGTAGTCGGCTATGAGACTGCAGTAAAAGCATTAATTAGGAGTCTGATTGCCCTTAAAATGTCCCAGGGGTGCTTTCATCTCTCCTCATGGCCCCAGCCAGCCATGTGGTGACTGGCTGACAGCTCTTCATCCAGGACGGTGGTGATTTGTACAGGCAGCAAATGGTTTCAGATTGCACTCTTGTATTATATTCAATTGTTTTGTTGTCCTGATATTAAAAAAGAGGCTAAAAGAGCAACCATGGTGCAAGTGTCCAGTGCAAGTTTCATCCTAATATTTGCAAAAAACCTAAAAAAAAATCAACAAAAAATCAGCAGGAATCTTTCATGCAGAGGTATAAAGGCAGTGAGACAATAAGTTCTTTTTGTTAAGTGCAATTTGTAGCATTACTTAAACACTCCAATGCACAACCTTAGCACTGAGCTCCCTCCTCAGTCTCAGCTGTCAGCTGTAGGAGAAAGAAAAGAAAATCCATGATTGCACAGAAAAACCCCAGTTTGTGTGTGTGTGTGTGTGTGTCCCTATGTTTTTTCTCACAGCGTTCTTCAATAATAAGTCACCTGTCCGCTGTACATAAGCAGCTCTCCATTCTGTACAGTTCTGATATTTGTCTATATGAATAGTAGGCTATGTTTAATAGTATAATCCGTTTTAAGCAGGTATCATGTCAAAACTGTGTGACAGCTATTGAAGACAACGTGTTATGGGCCACTGGCAATACATACTATATGTAAATACAATTTGATTTGTGCTACATTGTATAATTTCTTTGTGCTTGTTCATAATACCGGTGAGAATACAATCTTCTCCTTTTTTTTCCTTTGTTTTTCTTTTGTTTTGTGTTTTCTTTTTTGGCAATTTTTGATCTACAGAGGACTTTAATTGAAAAAAGAAATTGAAAAAAAAAGTTTTTCTCTGAAGAAGAAGAAAAAAAAAAGAAGGAAGATGATCTCCTGTTTCCTCTCCACTGTGATGGGGAGCTCACACAGAGGCTGTCTGAGACGCTGCCTGTCTCGCAGGAGCGACCACAGACTCTAAACATCAGGAACTCTCCTGGCCCGACAGGTGTCCCAGCAGATGTGTGGCCAGTGGCGAGGAGGTCAGAGTTACCTCCTGGCTAACCCCACCACTCTCCCTCTGACTGACTGTAGCCTATTTTGATCCTCTTTCAGATGAATAACTGTGACTTTGCATCATGAATAGTATATTATTTTGAATGTAATCTAGAAGGGTGGGGACCTTTTTTGAATGTAATCTATATCGAGGGGGGTGTTAATGATTTTTTTGTAAATATACAGTAAAAGAAGAAAAAAAAATGACAGTTTTCATTCCTGTGCAGATAACAAAATTTTACTTACTGTGTGAACTTAAGAGAGTGTATATGTATTTGTGTGTGTGTGTGTGTGCGTATTTGCACATGCATCAGATTGCTAGAGGATGTATGCCTGTGTGGGTGTGCGTGTGTGTATGCATCTAAGCTTGTATGGATCTGAGTGTGTGTGTGTGTGCGTGCGTATTCTCCTAGCAGATTTAATCCTGCTTTAATCAGACAGTTCTATGAATCAATCCAATGCTTTGTGCATCATGTGAGTAGCTTATCCACAATTAATGGAAATGTTCCTTGTGATACTGTGCATTTAATAAAGGTGGTATGTCTTACAGTACAGTCTCTGCCCTTCAGGGTTCTTATAAAGTCTGGAAATGTTTTTAAGGCACTATGGATGTACACAGTTACACATTAATACACATTTTGGGAAAACAAGATCACATCTGTGTGCTACTTATGAGACATCTGTCAGCACCCAGCTAGCTTATCTTTCAGTGATTAGAAGTGAGAACAGTTACTCTTCTGCTTTTCTTTGTATTCTGTCAGAAATATACTGTTGTTAGTGGATACTCATATTTACTGGCAACCTTGTTATGTATATCTGTTTAACTCAAATATCTAATCACCCAATCACAAGGCAGCAACTCAACGTATTTAGGTATGTAAACATAGTGGAAATGAATTGTTGAATGAATGAAAGTTCAAAATGAGCATCAGAAAGAGTAAGAAATACAGCTGAAGGTGGTGCGGTTGGCATGGTTCAGAAACTGCTGATCTGCTTGGTTTTTCCACACAAACATTTCTATGGTTTACACAGAAAATGTGTAGTGAGCAGCAGGGAGAAAAATAACTTGCTATGTCAGAGGTCTG
The DNA here is from genome assembly GCF_001858045.2 of Oreochromis niloticus. Lineage (NCBI taxonomy): Eukaryota > Metazoa > Chordata > Actinopteri > Cichliformes > Cichlidae > Oreochromis > Oreochromis niloticus. The sequence goes on from NC_031972.2 coordinate 17,060,471, forward strand.
AGGTGAATGCTTTGAGCTGATAGGAAGGCAGAAGTAACACAAATGAGCACTTGTTATAACCAAGGTTTGCAGAAGAGCATGTGTGAAAACACAACACGTCAACCCTTGAAGGTGATAGACTACAGCAACAGAAGATCACACCGAGTGCTACTCCTGTCACCTATCAACAGGAAAACAAGTTTAAATTAAGACAGACTCACCAAAATTGGACAATAAGAGAAAAACGTTGATCTGATGAGTCTCGATTTCTGCTGTAACATTTGGGTGGTAGGGCCAGAAGCTGGTGTAAACAAAATGAAAGCTTGGTTTTATGTTGACTTGTATCAATATTTGACAGTTGGTGGCAGTGGTGTAATATTTTCTTGGGAGACTTTGGGACTCTTAGTACCAACTGAGCATTGTTTAAATGTCACAGCCTACCTGTTGCTGACCACGTCCATCCCTTTATGACCACAGAAGATGCTGATGTACACTCTGATGCACAATAACAAAACAGAGGTTATCATCAGAAAATAACAGTCAGTGAGCGCTGAAAAGTAAAAAAAAATTGAAAATCTTTCTCTTTTTTGACCACCTTTGTTTACGCAACGAAACGGGAACTTCATATTTTTATTCTAAAAGATTCATTCATTCCTTTTGAAACATGAATTAAAGGCTGTGAGCGAGTTACAGCCTTTTGCTGCATGCATAAGCCGTTTTGGGAAATGCATCTCCGGTGGTAATAACTTCAAAAAATGTTGCAAGTAATGTGCCAGAGCATTGGAGAAAAACTGCAAACCTCCAAGCTCTGCCAGGGATCTTTGATCAAGAAGTGGAGTGATGGAGATCTGCATCATATGACCTAAACCCCATAGTTAGTTTGGGATGCAGAATGAAGGAAAAGCAGCAAATAAGCGCACAGCGGACGTAGGAACTGTCACCACCTGACTGAGAGACTAAAGAGTGTGCAAAGCTGTTTAGATTGGTTTAGACGTCTGTATTTTTGTAGGTGAGTGGAGGCTTCTTTGGACTCAGGCCGTACTTATGTAACTCCCACAGCACCGTTTGGCAGAACATCCAACTAAAGAGCCGACTTCAAAGAGATTCATCATGCCCTTCAAGGCACCTCCCCAGTCAGTCACTACTTAATATTCCAGGTATCTTCCCTAATCGCTGACCCATCAGGATAAACCTAACACTGCCTCCCGAAGTGTGACATTTAACCTGTCGCTTTTGGTGGCGTGATACTTTAAAAAGAAGCAGCAGTGCAACATGTGTCGTGAAAAGTATCCCATGGGCACCATTTGTTTCTAACAATAACTGCCGAGGAGTGACGAGGACAGCTGGCCGTGAAGGGCCTCACACACATGCACAAGAACAGCACTGTTTTTTTTTATAATGTCATGTGGTTGTATTAGAAGCCTACCTTGGCACACTGTGGATGTGGTCCACACCTTTAGGTCCCTACATCCATCAAATCCAATGACACCCTCTTCAAGGAAGACTATATATAAAATTCCTCAATCACCTGATTAACAGAATTAAGCGAAGTGCTAATCAGCTGATTAAAACTTTTTATAGCTTAATGAATTATGGACAAGCTCTGCTTTAGCTTTCATACCACATTTTTGTATTGTATATTAATGGTAGCCCCTTTTTAGAAAACTTGCACTGTCAATACACATAATTTTAGTCAAATAGAACTTTTCCTAATCAAAAACTATTAATTTCATTACAACGGCGTTATACACATTACACACTTACAGTTGGCAGATACATCCAGACTAATTTTAGGGTTAAATAAGTGGTTATTTAGGATTTATTAAAGCTCAATCAGACGGGTATCTCATTAGTAAAAAGTGACTGGAGAGCTGCTAACGTTCCCATCCCGGGACTTTAGGTTTTTTCTGAAATAATAAGACAAGCTGCAAAAGGCATAGTGTCTCTTGCTTTCATTAAAAGCTGTGCGCAGTTATTTATTGTATTCTAAATTTACATCTTTAAAAAAAAAAATCTGCCCATGTCTTAGAACCGTTATGAAAGTTAACAAAATTTCATATACATCTCATTGCATTTTTACATAGAGGATGAAAGTAAAGGCATGAAGGTGGCATGATCCACATCAAGGCTCCAGAATCAGGAAACAAACATGAATAAATAGAAGGTGCTAGTTTAGAGAGAAAGGGTGTTAAATTAAAACAAAAACCAAACCAAAAAAAAACCTGCGTGAAAAGTCTCCAGGTCCTGATATTCAGCATCAAAAGCATGTGGAACGGTGTGAAGCCTGTACAGGAATGATGGAGAAAGTCGGGACTTTGCACTCATCGATAAATTCAGAAGTATACTGTGACTTTAGTTTATAGCTGAACAATACCAGCTAGGAAAAAAAAAAGCAAAATCAGAGAGGAGCTTCTTTCTTCCGTCTCTAGTTTCCCTCTGATGCACCAAAAAAGGCGAGAGCGGGGCTGAGAAACACACTGCAGCAGAATCGAATAGTTTCTCCTTTTTAAATACTTCAAAGAAAACCTGACGAAATACACTTTCAGATTTCACCGTCTTTGTCAAACTTCTACACTTTCAATACTTAACCACGTCTGAAATAACCAGGGATGCACCGACGTATCTGGACTACTATCTCTAAATAAGACAGCAGTGACCTTTGTTCGCCTGTCATGTGACATTATGCATTTCAAACTGGAGAGTTCCTATTTTATGTAGCACGAAAGCAAAAACAAACTAAACAACAAAACGATCAGTGCATCCCTAGAAATGATCATTTAACAATTGTGAGCTTTGGGATTTTGAAAAGGTTTTAATGACAGGGTCATTAAGTCATGCACGCTGCAAATAACTGCATGCGGTAGTTAATGGTAACCCATCCAAGCACTTTATTTATTAATAGTCATAAACACACACAGCAGCTTCATCAGAGGAGCCTGTGCCCTCTTCACTTTTTGAATGTGGAGTATTTATACGGAGAGCCGTTTGCATGTCACAGGAAGCAAAGGTCTGCCACAGCTGCCTGTAACATTTACCTGATAAAAGAAAAGTAATGTGGATTGATTATCGACTTCATATATATTTTATATAGATTTATATAGTTCTCTTCTCTCGCTCACTTGCTCGCGTCGCGCACTCACACATTTATCCCACTTGCTCTCATTTATTTTTGTTTACAATATAACAAATGTGGTGACAGGCCTGAAATTACAATCACCAAAAACAAACTCAGAAAATCAGGGGGCAGGGAGAAAGGGTGAGGCTGGGGGTGGGGTAGGCTGGGGTATGGGGGACTGCTGCTGCTGCTGTTTGCTGCCCATCACTGACAGTTGCAGCACGGAGGACACAGTCTGCTTGATGCTCGGACATCAAAGAGGCGGCGGCGGAGGCTCCTTCCCCGTAGAGCTGCTCTCTTTAAGCTGGAGGTTCTCCAACGCCACATCTAAAGGCATGATATCCACGCAGCCCATCGCTCCGAAGTCGCCGAAGTCTCGGCGGTCATCCTCATCTGAAGAGGAGCTCTCTTCGTGCATCAGCGTGGACAAAAGCAGCTCCTGGACAAACAGGCTGCGGTCCGCTCGCTCGCCTTCTAGGAACTGCCGCTCTGCTTCGGACATCTTGGGTTCATTCAACCTAAAGAACAGTTATATTCATTAACACTCACACAGGTAAGAAACGTATTACTGTACTAGGAGGTACTTTAACTAAAAGCAGTAAGAAGGACTCCGCTGAGGTTACAGTTTGCATGTTTAAGCTTGGTGACAATTTTTGTTTCTTAATGCCTAAAAAGTTCATGAAATGAAAAAAATGATCAACAATCTACTGAAGTATTATTTCCGATACTATCTCGTGCACCAAGTCAGAGAACTATTTTCTACTAGAATTTATTTTGGTTTGTTTATCACAAGCCAGAACAGCAAAGGGGGATGGTTACTTCTCAAATCCTGTGACTCTTCTCCATACTTTTCTGACAAATATTTTGAACTGGGCGATAAAGCTGTACATTCATAAATACATATATAGCCAACTCAATGGGCAATGAGCAAAATCCACATGCAAATTTAGTCTATAAGTGTTTAAACATAAATAACATGTGAGGCGTGAGGACTTTTGGACTGACGTTTCCTCAGAGTATCAAATCTGAGAAACACACTGTGACATGAAAGCAGCCCGTCTAGACAGAGACGGTTCCTTTCCATCCAGCCCCTGATGGTGCTGCACTCAATTTGTGTCAAGAGCTTTGCTGACCTGCTTTTCTGGAAATAGGCCAAAAAAAGTATCCAGCTGTAACCTTTTATAGTTACATCGTAAATAATTCAGTTACATATTTTTCCTCAGTCACTGCACCTTACTAAACTATAAAATGAATGTGGTTGTAATATAAATCGTTACTTCCCAACATCAGTTATCACCAAACTTACTATTTACCATCAAAATACTTTATTATAGCAGTCATGTGTTGTTGCTGGATATCTGTGTTCTGACAGTCTGTTAGCAGAAACACATGGATTTATAGGCAAACTCTAAAGTCCACCTCCTGCTCCACTCACCGTGCTAATAGGAACTGGGAGCTGTGGGACGAGGATGCAGGATTGCTTTCACCCACAGTGGTGGTGTTGGCAGTTGCTGTGCTGGGCTGGGGGACGGCGGTGCCGGTGTTGCCCGGGTTGTTGCCGCGTCGCGTCGCGTGCCGGCTCGTCTCAACTTGCTGTCGTGCCGCCTGAGCTTGCTGCCGCTCCAACTGCAGCTGCATCTGGAGCTGCTGGAGCTGAGAGGCTGAAGGTCCCGACGAGTTTATTTGCCCTCCTGCAGCACGCCGCACACCTGACAGCTGAGACAACAACTCTGCAGGAGACGGAGACGTGCACACACACACACAAACACAAAGAGGAAGAAGAAAAAAGGCTGTTTGTTTCTAAATAAAACAGACTTTTAAAAGACAGCATAAAAAGAAGAAGAAAGATTCGGTCATGTGCATTTTTTGCAAGCAACACAGTATGATGATTAAAAACAAAATATGGTACTTCAAAATGTGACTGTCTAAACTGTTTCTTGACAACCATCTATAAATTAGGCACACCCTTTACTTTTGCTTCTTCTTGCTAATGTCTGACTTTAAATTAAAAAAAAAAAAATACTGTAATCTTGATGCTATAATGATCATAGCAGATATATTTCTGCATGTACTCTTCTCCTCTTTCACATCTGGGCCAACCTGATTGAAACTTTGTATTATCTTCATTTCATCATCCCCCTGTGAATGTGATGTTACATTCTCTGTTTGCGCATCCTTCACACGTCACATTCAATGACTGGTCACTTGTACACAACGATTGCCAAAATTTGTATCTGTGATTGAATTTAGCTTGAGTCAGCTTTGAATACAGAATGAAGAGTTTTGGTTTCGGTGTGTTGTGTTTCTTCAGGGCCCGAGATAGCAACACAAAATTAAAAGTTATTTGAAAAAGTTGAAGATCTCACTAACTTTGGATGCAAATTCTCACCAAGCCTAAAAAAAAATGCTCCTGTTAACCACCAGGACTGGATTGTGATCTACTGGGTTTTGAACCACAATCATCCTGAGTGGACACTTTTTTCCCCCACGTCACAAAACTATGACACCATAACAATGTCACTGATCACTTGCAATGACAACATTAATTACAATGATCCAGGAACACCACCAACATCAGGATATCACTTAGACTGTATAATTAATGTTGCTGCATTTTTGGGGAACATTTCTGCATTTTGCAAACAGTGTGGGTAAACTCCTGACGCTCACCTGCGATTGGGTCCATTGCCTCTCTGTTACTGGGGGTGTAAGTGGAGCTCTGTGATGAGGAGGATGAAAGTCCCCCTGTGGAGCCGCTAGTAAAGTGCATATTTGTCCGTCGTGCTCTGGGGCCGCCCAGTCCTCGCCCGGGGTGGAACATCCTGCGTACATGCCGCACACTGCTGGACTCATCGTAAAGGAGGACTGTTAAGGTTAAATTCGGTAACAATGTGTACACACACAGAAGAATCTTGCTATTTAAAACAATTCATGTAGAAAAAAAAAGGCTTATTTTGACACTATTGTGTGGTTGAATGAAAAGGATATTAAATCTCTTGGTGCTCTGTGTTCGAGAGTGAGGTGAGCTGTGAAGTCATCTGTCACATGGTTGGGATCCCCTCCGGGCAAGGCAGCGCATATTGGACAGATCTGAAAAAGATAGATAAAGATCATCATACAAACTGGCATGTCTGCAGCCAGGCAGCAACTCTTCTACCTCACAAAAGGTTTAGGGTATTTTATATATTTTAAATATACATACATACATACATATAAGTAAAAGCTGTAACTGTTAGGCTAAAGAATATACTTTATTAAACTACTATTGCCGTTAACCTTTTTTGACCAGTCAGGGCCAATGAGTAGAAAATTGACCAGTTCTGGTCACTGGTCAATCACTTTGTATGAATCTAAAAAAAAAAAACCCTTATGCTACAGAAAATGAATCTGTACAGGATAAATTAAACAATCAAAAAGTGGAAAATGCTGACTTCATTTTATTTCCATTTCATCTGGCAGTAATAGTCATCAGGAACACAAATACTAAGTTAAATAATAAGTTAGCTCTAGTCATGCGCTTCAATGGCATCTTTTCACCCCCGCTCTCAAGTAGCTGTTGGTCAGACAACCTACTAGGCAGCCAGGTGTCAGCAGTATGAGCAGCCTGAGCCTTTGTCTTGCTTTGCTCAGCAGTGGAGAATGCTCATAAAATGTCACTGATAGCTGAAGTGTAGTAACTGAGAATTACAATGACGACTAAATTCAGAGCATGCCAGTGGATAGCAGAGGTAAACTAGGATGCTTAGAGAAATGAGGACATTTCTAAGCTTATAATAGTACACAAAAGTCTACTGAGCAGTTCTGTTTGTGCAGTCAGTGCACTCACCACCTCCGTGGAAGTCTCTGAATGCTCCGAGGTGACATGCTCCTGTAGGGATGTCTCCGTGAAGCCCATCTTGCCACAGTAAGGACATGTGAATGACTGTGGCTGCTCTACTGAAAAAGTGTCTCCTCCATAGTACAAATCTGCAAGGAGATGGTCAAACACAACAGCTCTTATTGATGTTCATGATTATTGATGATTACTTTCAATAATCAACAATATTTATCGCTGAAAATGTGACGAATGGCTTGTAATCACACTTTGGAGTCCTTAGCAGTATCAGCATCCTGTACAACAGGCATGGCGATTATGCATATAGTCAGAAACCCACAGAGTTAAGTCTTTACCATAGTCTACCCTGGTTAATATACACTGCATGGGGTGCTCTGTGGTGTGCCTTGTTGTCGTGGCTCCGCTCTCGTAGCACGACGCGCACAGGTCGTAGTCGTAGCAAATTAAACACTTGAACCGTCTTCCTCTAAAGTTGCCCTTTAAACACGCATCGCAGCTCACACCTGCAAAACAGAAATGGAGAATAGGAAATAAAACACGTGGACCTGACAATACTTTCACAAATTCCTTATAAAGGCGTCTCAGAGGCTGACTTTGAGAAGGCGATCCCATATCTGCAGGCCAGTCTCACTTACACAAGCATGTGTTTTGGAGTGGCACCAACCAACAAGTGCCAGCAATGAAGAACGCTGACATTCCAGCAGACTTCACAACCAACTCAGATTTATCTGAAAGCGGCTTTCATTGCTCACTTTTAACACAGTTCACTCTTTTTCAGGCAGCAGGCTGCTCCTTGTTTTTTGCCCCCCCCCCGATCGACAACACCTAAATTGGTTGGGGGGGGAGGGAATGGGCATAGGCAGAAAGGAGAAAAAAAAAGCTGTTTTCAATGAGACATCATGCTGACATTTCCTGACATTAAAGACTGCCTTATTTGGCAAGTATTAGTAAATATATAAACAAGTATATTACAGAGGGAGTTTTCTCTGACTCATCCCACATTTAACAACAGAGACCTGAAGGAACAATATGCACAAAAGATATCTGTTATTAAACAGATGCTGACATAAAGAAACCAATCAAACTGCAACAGGCCGCTTTGGGAGTTACTTAGAGGCTTGGTTATACAGAAGCAAGCTCAACAGGATAAGTAACTGAGTACCTTGCTTAAAAGGAATTTTAACCACCTGCATAATCCTAGTCTCAGCTGAAAAACTAACTGGTCCAGCAGAGGACCACTAAGCAGATTAATTGACACCTCTGTTGTACCTTGAACATATAACCTCAGATAATTCACCCTCGGTCCAAGAATGGTCAACAAAGCTCCTGCGATCATGTCTGTATTATAGTGCTTCTTTTAAAACTTCTGAGGCAATTTGACGGGACAACACCTGGCAGGTCTTGAAATGTTTGAATGAAATTAACCAAAACTGAAGTTTTCGGTTACACTCATCGTAACTTAAACCCTGCTTAAGAGCAGGCTGCCAGTTAGCCAACTTAGTTACTGGTTATACAGTCAGAGGCCTCAGACTTTCAGTCTACTTGATGACAGTGCATTCGCTAACAGCAGTGTGTGACCAGACGGGACAGTATGGCGCAAATTCAATACCTCCAAGCTCTTAATGAACAAATACTCTGAATATGAGCAAAATGTTGTGACAGCAATATCAGGATGTAACACGCTGTACAACTAATCAGTGCCGGTATAAGTAACGAAAAAGTCACAGGTAAACCAACGACTCCTTGAATTAGCATACATTAGCTTGCTCGCTAGCCCGGCTAATGTAAGGTAACGCAGTACCTAGCAACGGCTAACTGCTGCTCTGCTGCCGTATCATTGCGAACAGGTTGAGTGAAGTAAAAACGCTCCAGCCTCGATTTAGAAAACACGAGACAGGTGTGTAAAGCAGAAATGCTGACAGTAAACACACACGACAAGGGACAAGCCTAGTAACACACGGCGAAAAGCGCAACAACCCTCTCAGACATGAGCAAGCAGTTAGCAAAGCTAGCCCCAGAAGCTAGCTGCTCAGGTAATGTAGCCTTCAACCGGGGCGCCGTGGACCTGTTTATCAACTCACCCTCATGTCGGGACATCCTACAAACAGCGACACAGCCCCCTCCTCGGGCTCCCCAACACGTCTAATGGGGAACGATGCAGTTTTTGAGTCAATAAACTGAAAAATCCTTCACCCTGGTCTGTTTTTTCAGGCAAGATGGATCCCCCAGCAGCTTACAGTTTGTACTGCTTCCCCTCCCAGTGTCACTTATGGCTGAGTGCTGTGAATGAGCACTAGGCGGCGCTGTCTGCTATAAAATCACTCGACCCGGACTGTGTTGCTGTGATGCACCAATTCTTTAACCACATTTTGCCTGAAACATAGCACAAGTTATATGTGTAAACAAAAGAGTTTCTCTCAGCATAAAAAACAAATACATTTTTAAGGGCCTGTGTCCCAGATAAATCCTTTTGTTCGTGACATATGGCTGAGGTTATTAGCATATTAGATTGCTTGCATTGCATTTTATTTGTCCATTACTTTTAGATGAACTGCTTCAGTGCATACTCCTTATTTTGTCATTATAAAGAAAACAACAATATATAGCTACACTACAGGACAAAAGTTTTGGAACATCCCAGTTTTTTCTCAGTTATTTATTGCAATTCAAGTTGTTAAAGTCCAATGAATAGCTTAAATGGTACAAAGGTAAGTGGTGAACAAAATGCTAAGGTTACCCAAAAGTGAAAAATAATGTACATTTCAGAATCATAAAAAAGGCCTTTTTCAGGGAACGCAAAATGGGTTAACAATTTAAAGCTGCTCTGCAGCAATGGAGGTTGATCAAGCTTCGAAAGCTGATGCTACTAATTCCTACAGGTGTTCCAACTTTTCCAGGTTACTTACAACTCCCTTTGTCTGCATAAAATCAGTGTTGAAACACACTGTGGTACTATACCCTCGTGAGCATCAGTTGAACAGTATTGTACTGCAGAAAGTAGTGTGTTGCTACAAAAATGGCTAGAAAAAGGCAATTAACAATGGAAGAGAGACGGACCATCATAACACTTAAAAATGTAGGTCTTTCCCACAGAGAACTTGCAAAAAAGTGTAAGTGAGCACAGTTTCCTTTACCATCAAAAGGCACTCAGAAACTGGCGCAAACTGTCACAGGAAGCGGTCTGGCAGACCTAAAGCCACAACTGAATCAGAGGACAAGTTTCTGAGAATTAACAGCTTGTGTGATAGGCAGCTCACAGGACAACAGCTTCAAGCACAGCTTAATAGTGGTCATAGTAAGCAAGCCTGAGTTCCACCTGTGAAGACAAGACTTCAAGCTGCAGGTTTGACAGGACGAGTTGCAGCAAGAAAGCCATTGCTAACACGTCAGAATAAGACAAAGAGGCTTGGGCCATGAAACACCGCCACTGGACTACTGAAGACTTCATCCAGTCAAAGGGTACGAACTAAAATTAACCCACAGGTTATGTATTTATGCATGAAGACATGGTTAAAATCACCTGAAGTTCATGGTTGGCATAGTTGATGGTGTTGGAGGATATTTTCTTGGCACACTTTGGGACCTTCAGTACCAACTAATCATCATTAATACACCACAGCTACCTGAGTATTGTTGCTACCCATCTTCTGATGGCTACTTCCAACAGGATAACACCACATCTTGAAAATGATAGTGAGTTCACAGTGCTCAAATCGGATCCATACTCTCCAGATCTCAATCAGTTGAGCACCTTTGGGATGTGGTTAATGACAGATTGGGAGCAGTGTATTAAACAGATCACAGTTCTGCTGTGTGTTTTGTCTGAACAAAATGCAAGAGAAATGGTGATGTTCTTTATAAAAATTATTTATTTTTTTGTACATCAGATTTAGTTCATATATCTGTGCTAATGAGGACACATACACTCTGACAAACCAGTGCATTACAATGAAGATTTCACAGCAGTGTAGAAGGCTGGGCTGGAGCTCACTTTGCTTCCTACAGTTCCTCTGAGTTGTTATCTGTAAGTAAGCTCTGACCGAACAAAGAGAGGTGAACTCCACCCTCGTGCGTGAACCCAACGTGGCCACACAATCCAAAAATTGACTAACAGCTACACATTCTCTATATACAATTTATTACATGTGCTTTAATGTCAACAGTGGAGTGAGAGCTGAGGAGTATTAAGAAACAGAAGAACTACCTCTTATTCTTGCTTATCTCCCTCAGCATTAAGACATAATTATGAGGGGGAAAAGCTACAAAAAGAGGCTAGAATATGTTTCTCCTCAATTCAGATTATAATCTCTTCTAAAATATCGGACAGCTGTGCAAACTTTGGAAACAAAAAGGTACAAATAAGGTACTTTAAAGCAAGAGAAAGCCTAGAGTGTGCTATGCTTTGTGCACACTACAGCCACCAGAGAATCCCTTTACAACATAGAGGAAACTAGTGAACAGCTGGACATATATTTCTAAACTGGATGATTATTAAGTTCCTATTTTGCAAGTTAAAAGGAAATCAAAGTATCTGCTGTGATATCTCAGCCTCGGCATTCAGAACACAGTCATTCAACAGGTTCGAAATATCATTGTCAATCAAATGAAACCGAAATAGTGGATACAAACCCTCGTCTTTATATATATATTTCACTACGGAGTAATTATACTTTCAATACTTTTCATCAAAATATACCATTATTTACATATCTGCATACATCTTAGCACTGAAAATGTGACAAAACCATACAATTTTCTCGAGTGTAAATTGTGTATATTTATGTCATTATTCATGATATTTGTAGCACCTGAGCGAAATCATTTCTCTGACCACCGATCTGAAAACCCCCCAAAAAACAAACAAACATTAAATTAAATCCAAACACGATCCTGTACATGTTAAGCTTTACATTTGTGACCAGATATATTTACAGTACAATCAAAGATTTGGATTTTGAAGACGCGGCAGTCTGTATCTCCATGGTAACCGAGGTGATGACAGGTTGATTACAGACTGAAACTTTTCTTAAGTACAAAAACAAAAATTGCATTCAGGTTTTGGTCTTTAACAAACATTTTGACATTAAAAATGTGCCATTTTATACTGTTTAAATTCAGCAAGAACAACAACTATTTAATACCTAATACAGTGTTTCATAAACCTAATCAAGCAGAAGAGTTTCACACAAGGGTGTAAGCTATCAGACAGACTGGTCCAACACATGGAAAGTTCACATATTGTCTCAGAAGCGTGCTTAAAAGTAGCTTAGGCAACTTTGGATCCTCATTGTGAAAAAACCTGAGTATTTTTTTTGCCTCTAAAGCTGGAGTGCAACTGCAGGAGCTCTGAAGCCTTTGGGTTTCTGCTGTATGTCACAGAGTTAGTTGGTTAAATGGTGCTTTTTTTGGCCAACTTGGTGCCTTGCAAGTGATGGTCTCCTCCGTCCCGCCTCTGGCTCCTCTTCTTGAACTGCTTGATGGGACTTGATGCGTACTGTTACTGTTTGTTGGTCATGTCGAACAAATAGCATGTGCAAATACTTCTGTACAGTCAGTGTGTTCGTCTCCACGTGTGAGCCAGTTTCATTTCGGCTCCAGTGTTGTAATCTAGCGCTTGGAAAATCAAAGAGTTGAGAAGTATTTGCAAGCTTTACCTGATAAATGCCAGTGCAGAAAACAGTGAAGATAATGCTGTTTGTTTTGTTTTGTTTTCCAGGCAGTCATTGTGTCACAGCACTAATATCAGTGGGTCTTATGGCGTTTCCTATGTCTGTCTGTTAGTTTGTAGGTCCTGGTGGTGGGTGGCTGTCTAGATACTTCACTCTGCCTCTTCCTCCTTTGGGTAGTCCCTGGATTTTCTCTTGAAAAAGCCAAGCTGGAGGAGCAGAAAAGGGAGTCACAAAACTATTTAAAACAGAAAAGGATACTTTGACATTTTTGGACATATGCTTATTAGCTTTCTTGCTGAGAGTTTCTGTCATCATCTGTCTTAAAATCAGGATTACAGCATAAACTTTACAGAAAACATCTTGCGGTTACCACGATTTTCCCTGCTAGCGCTATGGCCGTAGATGTTTTGGCTTTTTGGAGCCAGAAGTGATGATCTTGAGACAAAAGTTTTATCAGCCAACAATATAAAGCCCAAACACACATAATATAGCCATGTTAATTGTTAGTTGACCATTTGAAACACTTAAGTTTTTTAGGCATCCATCCATTCTCTTTCACTTATCCAATTCAGGGTCATGGGGGGGACAGGAGCCTATCCCAGGTTGAGAGTCGGGGTACATCCGACGGTACAGGGCTAACACAGAGAACCATTCACACAGATATTGGCAATTTATAATCCTCAATTAACCTAATCCTACTAATTGCATGTTTTCGGACTTTGCAGGTACTCTGGAGAGAAGCCACCACTGTGACGTAGCAATGCTAACCACTATTCCACCACAATTTGTTTGAGTGTGCTCTGCAGTGACAAGATATCACATGGTCACAATGATTTGAAATAGTTTGCAGAATATTACCTTCCACAGAATGAAGATAACGAGTGCTAAGATGAGCAGTCCTATCAGGATACTGATGATAATGATCCAGAACGGGATTCCTCTGACAGTATCTTTGGAAACCTGGATACTGACCTGTTTAGAGGAATAATACAGTACATACTCTAAATATACACATATATGTAAACATACATAAGCATTTAATGATAATGAGATGTTACAAGCTTACTATACCAGAACTTTCTGACTTACACTTCTGGTCATGTCGTTGCTGTTCACTTCAAACACGTCCTTCAGCTTCCTGATGTCCAAAGTCCCGTTCACCACCAAGTATAGACCGGAAAACTCGCTCTGTAAAGATAAATATTTAAATATTTTCCTTCCTTTCTGTCCATCAATCAGACCGCTGTCAGCCTGCTTTTTTTTCCAATACTATATTGTATTTATTATTTATCCCAACCCATGAGAAAGAGCTGGTCAGAGACAGCCAGACAAACCAAAAGCACCCAGCGACGTCGCATCTCAAAACGTACCTCGATAAACGTAGGCTTCCACAATCTGAACGCCATGTTGAGCTGAGCGATCTTTTTGCCTTCAGAGATCAAGCAGCTAAACGATTCAAACTTTGTGTGGCTGTCTTGCTGCAGAGCAAATTAAACACGTAAGATGGGTGCAGGAAGAGTTCAGCGATCTGTAGAACACGAATGTCATCACTCACCAGCAGGTAGTTACTGAGCGTCTCTTTTTTCGGTTTCACAACTTTAACCTCTGGGTTAATGTTAAAAGGATTGATCTGTCCTTTTGACATGTCACACATCATCTGCAGAGTAGGGAGAAAACGACATGAACGTCGGTCTGTTTCTTCGCATACGCTTGCATATCCATGGAAGCATACTTACATTTGAGGAGGTGACATTCGTCAGGTACAGTAACGTGTTCTTCCTCGGAGACTCAAAAGGATATTTCACTTCAAGGCCAAGGGTTGGAGTCACCCCGTCACGTAACCTTTCCACCTGAGGACATGTGAGACGCAGAAAAGGAGTGGAATTCATATTACCGACACCCTGCGCCACATATGAGCTATAAGTTCTCTGCTTGTATTAATAAATCATCCAATATGATCACTGCGTGCAGATGTTACCGTGTAGGTGATGTTGACCTCTTTTCCAATCATACTGAAGTTACTGAATTTCGAGGGATACTCATCGTCCTGTGTTATTTCAATGTGGTTGTTCAAAGGTGACCTGAAAGAAACATCCTTTTTACATTCTTCACTTCTCAATCAGAGCTTTAGATGCAAAATGATGTGTCTAATAAAGTTATAGGAAATAGAACCAAAAGTCTTGCTGCCACTAAAAAAAGGACACTCTTGAGCTCTTCCTAATTCCTTACAGGGCCAGTCGAACTTCACTAATGATGAATAAGCCATCAGTCTATGTGCATTAACTTTACCTGCATTAACATATTTAGGCCACTCGCTGGCAGCACAAGATGCAAACAAATGCTGACATAATATCACCTTCCAAACATTTTGAAAGAATGTTAATACAACATTCATTCTTCTTTTAACCCCGTTTTACAGCCTGACATTTCTCAAAGGTACGTCTAAATGCTCCACTGATGCATCTGTAGATACCCACTGAGTGAAAGCGTGGCACACTACAAAAAGCCATCACAGCAACTCTAGGTGTTATAATGTGAATATTTATTAGAAGAAAGTTATTGGACTGCAAGACATCAAAAGGTCAAGGGTCAAACTATGTGTGAGAAATCCTAAATAACCTTAAAGTAAAAGCAAATAATGAAGTCCACTGACTTTATTAATCAACAAATCAATACATGTTTTGTTTTTTTGTTTATTCTTCTTATTACTTAGTAAATAAAAGCTACTATATTAGACCACGATTCTGCCACACCTGTCCTAAATTACCAGCAGTGGTAATGACCAAAATCATGTTTCTATAGTGGTTAATCCAGCAGTATGGATCAGCTTTTAAAGCAAAATGGCATTTTTAATACTAAAATATAATAATTGTTGTCGTTCATGAATTGAAAACTAGTTTGAGTGGTTGAATGTTATGTGTTTATACAATTCCATATTGAATCACATCATTCACAATCCCCAGACTACAAATCCAGATGACGGTGACGTTATCATTACAAGCATGTTAGCAGCATCGTAAGCTCCTGGCTTGGTTAACAAGGAGGAAAACACAGCACAATGACTGACTCTGATGTGGTACTAACACCTTTTTATTCCAATATAAAAGGAAATGCTAATATTCTTTTTCTTCTTATTATTATTATCATCATCATCATCAGTAATAGTGGAAACTTTTACTTGTCTGGCTAAAAAAAAAGAAAAGTAAATAATGTATCTTTAATGCAAAGGTGTCAGTTCACAGCTACTCACTTTACATCTACTTTGAACGTGAGTCCAAGTTCATACTTGACAGGGATGAAGATATACAAACTGTTGTCACCCATGGTAGAGAAATCTTCTTCATTGTCACTACAAAAATACAATTTACATGCATATGTAACATTAACGTCCATCCACCATTTTGGACAATTAATCACAGAAACAAGCAGAAACAAAACATTTTCATCTTTTTTTCCAGAATTATTATTATCCCGATGATGTGCAGAAAAAATGGAGGGATCCTCTCACCTTGTAGCTGTCACATTAAACTGAATTTTCTTCTGAAAATATTTGAGATTCACCTCAAATTTCACTGTTATTGTTTCCTGTGGATTTGACATCAAACCATAGGTTTAGTGAGCAGAGGTAAAGAAAATATATTGTACAGGTAAGATGTTTTACGGATCCTGCACATGGCAGCTGAAACTAACCTCTTCATTGTTTCCCAAGAAGGGGTACCCCACTTCAATGCTCACTTCGGTGTCATTTACAGTGGTCGTCTTTGTATCTGGCTGAAGAATTGTAGTCACAGAATCACACGCATTGCTTCAGTCCGTAAAGTCAAATAGCGCAGAGAGAGGAGGGAAAGGGTTCTTACCTCTACGTTCACAAAGTTGATGTTTTGTGTAAAGCTGATTTTCACGTTGGTGTTATAAGCTTTGTCTTTGAGGTTTTTGACGGTGATATTCAAATAAATGATTTCCTTTTCTTTGATCAATTTACTGGAGAAGTACATAAAAAATAAAAAGTCAGAACGGCTGGATGCGATGCACACACATCAACACAAGGGTGCAGTCATACTCTGGAACAGTCTGACTCGGCTGAATGACTCCAAAACTACGACTTACAACACATCAAGTAACAACTCTGATGTGAGAAAGAAATAGTACAGAATAACATTCAAGAAAAAATAGATATGTGTATAAATATACACAAACCCATTTCTGAAAAAGCTGCAATTCATTTAAATTCCTGTATCTAACTGAAAACAGTGCAAACACGGAAACAAATGCTCAAAATAAGATCTGTCATGCTTGTTTTTGGTTTTATAACAACAATATAATAATAATAATTCCACTAACCTTTGCTTATCATAATCAGCCTTCAGGGAGAGGTCAGGAACGCACGTCTGAGTTTTGTTTCCACAGTCCATTAAAGTAATCTACAAGACATTTTCAAGAAAATAACAAATTAAACATTTCAAAAAGCTGCATTTTTACTTGGGCTTGCAGAATGATGCTTGTACGAGTTTAAGGCCGATTGAAATCCGAGTTTAAGATCTGTACATGCAAGATGACTGCGTGACTTCACAACTACTTTGCAAGCCAATCATGGTAAAGACTCAAACTGTCATAGCCTCATATTGAAGTATGAATATACTGAGTCCAGTAGATAACTTGTGAAATTAGCAATAAGAATGAAAATGAGCCGCTGCATGTTTGCACCCCTGAGAAGAAGTGTTCCTTTAGATGACCTTCATTTCCTTTGCTTTTCCCCCCTGAGAGTGTTTCAGGCTCACAGTTGCATTTGTTCCCATTCCTAATAGTCTCCCACTGGACTGATAAGATCAACAGTATCTTATCTCCCAAAAAGGATGGGATTGGAATATCATTTGGAGTGCAATGTCAAAAGAAAAACACTTCCGTTTGATAACTTCCTCTTCTCTGGGTGTTTGTCCTCTTCTCTTCCTGTCAATAACAATAACAGGAGAGGTCCCCGTGACGCAGCATGAGGGGAGACGGGATCTGCCGACGCTTTTAAACATAACACATGTGGTCGTGCGTTTAGGTGTGAGCAAAGGTAACGATGCGACTAATGCGTACGGGCTTTACATGCATTTTCTAGTACATGCTGAAGCTGAATCCTCCTGTGATGTTTCCCAGCTTTATCGGGAAACATCACGCACTCCAACAATTATCTGGGAACACTCTTGTTAGAGGAAATATGCATGTGGGGGTGTGGGAAGATGGTCCTGGCTGCTGGTGCTGAAACACTAATGCGGGCTGAAACTGAAGGATGGTAGTCAGCTGTTGCAGAAGCTAATGTACTGTATCAGCAGCCAGAAAAGAAAACCCGTCTCCTTGCTACGGGATTATAAAGACAGACTGGGGTCAAATTCTTCCTGTCTGTGACTTTTAATGTTCTGCTTAGTGTAACTAGTCGATTATTTTACTAAAAGAAACCATAAGTGATATAAGTGGTCTTACATTGGCATTGATGGATTTGGGAAGACTTTCATCCAGCACAGGACCTTCTTCATCAGCTTTTCCGAACTCCACAGACACAGTCAGAGGTCCTCGGAAGTCTAGCCGTTCCTGGGATAGAGGATGATGACGCAAAGCAGGGAGGAAAATAAAAGGCATAGGGAGAAAAAAAAGTTAAGAACAATGGAGGACTTTAAGGTCAAAATTAACTGGCTGCTTTCTGACGCTGAAGCTTCGCTGCATCAACTGCAAACTGATTCTTTCAAAACAAACGTGGTAAAATGGTCAGTTGAACACTCAGCTGTGTTATGATATGAGGAATGCTTTCTTGGCACAGTTCACTCCCTTCAAGTCAATCACAGCTTAGATAGCACAGCATATCTGAGTACTGCACCTGACCTTTGTCACCCCCTTTTAGCCGCTATTTAAGGTCATCTACTCCCAGCAAGATAATGCCCCTGTTTTGATCCTCTGGATGAATTGAAGGCGTTTTCAGAGCAAATGAAGTCTCCAGTGTTGCTGTGCAGTCCCTGATAAAGTGTTTGCCGACTGCCGAGTCTATTTGCAACACATTGCTGGAAAACCATTCAGCATTTAACTTTAAGCCAGGGGTGGGCCACTCCAGGCCTCGAGGGCCGGTGTCCTTCCTGAAGGTTTTAGATTTCACCCTGGGTCAACACACCTGAATCACATGATTAGTCCATTACCAGGCCTCTGGAGAACTTCAGGACATGTTGAGGAGGTCATTTAGCCATTTGAATCAGCTGTGTGGGATCAAGGACACATCTAAAACCTGCAGGACACCGGGCCTTGAGGCCTGGAGTCGCTCACCCCTGCTTTAAGCTAAAAGAAATGTCAAACGGATGGTAGAGCAAAGGTCAGAGAACCATCAGGCATTTGGATTGGTCCTCTGGGGCTTATAAGAGTTGGTGTAAACTTTTGCTCCTGTCCATTTAGCAGATGTTGAGACAGTGTTTTCACTGGTTAAAAGAAAGCATCATCATGGTGGCAGCAAAGTCATTCATCAAATCCACCTCACTGAAAACCGCCAAAAAAGCAACACTCGCTAGTGCCACGGGCGTCAGGACAGACACAGGTTTGTGATCAGTCTCTGCTACTGAGGAAAAAAGCAATCTACTAAAGTAACTGAGATTTATTTGTGTTTGTGTGATTGTGCAAAGCCTTCATATGATGGACACACGCAGATCCAGTTTGAAAGAGATGCGTCACATTGAGGCGCCGCCTATGATGAAGTCCTTCTTGAGACCGTTCCAAATGCTGATTAAAACTCAAAGGACGCTGATGAAGAGCTTTTAACATGAAAGCGCCGCGTTTACAATCAGCCACACTGAACTGCACAGACCGTGCCTGTTGCTTAAACAATTATAAACCACACTGTTTATAATAGTATTTCAGTCACTGATAATATAACTTTGGATTTTAACTGATGCTTTAGCAGAGAGAAATTTTCTGTCAGACGGGTTCAGATTTGGATCCGTCTCGGATTCAGGGGATATAGACGCGGCGCTTCTTCCGTGCTTGTTAAATTCTCGACCCCGAAAGACCTCTGCCTGAGGACAAGTGGGAAGTCTCTGGTCTGACTTGCCCACTTGAACAGAGCAGGTATTCATACTCAACACACATAATAACAACAGCTGTTTCCAACGATTAGCTCCTCTTTCCTTCACTAAAGGGTTAGCCAGTCAGAGAAATCCATGGCTGGCACGAATGCCCGGAAGCAGAAGCTGCCCACGAAGACGCTTGGTTTTAAAGTAGGTGGTACAGCAAAGGTTTAAAAGCTTTTAGCAGTTACAGGTAAAAGTAGTCAATGCATCACTACCTAATTCACCTTCTACTTCACTCTAATCACTGTTTCATCCTCACTCCTTTCCTCCAAGTGTCTCCAGATAATTTATCGGCCAGTGCAGCACGAAGCATGCTTTGATCGGGACGGGGTCTGTTTCATGTTAGGTCTTCCTGCTCTGCATAGGACAGCTTTACCCTCCCTCCTCTCTGGCTAACAGCCCTAAAACACCATTAACATTTCCAGGAAGCCCTGAATATAACTTTCACTAATGAGCAGCGCAGCAACGGAAGGAATCCACTTGAATGTTGTGTTTAGTAGATGCAGACTGAAAATAAAGTCAGACTATGTACAGGTAAGAAAACACAACTGAAGACTTGCCGACATCATGAAGGTTTTCTGCATGCATTCTTTCGTTCCGTCCATGATGGTGAACTTCTCTGTAGTCCTGCGATCATTTTTTAAATCTTTGCTAATAAATGAGGCCCTGGATGTGGCACGCAGACTGTCCAGTGTTATAGTATAGGTCATATCTACAAGACACACGAAGTTTAAAAAAAAAAAAAGTGGTTATAAAGAAGAAAAATAAGCGAGAAAAATTGCAGAATCAAGTTGGTTTGTTACATGACTCACTTGCAGTTGTGTCTACAGTCGGCTGGTCGGACTTGACTCTGTAGGTAAAGCACAACTTGGTCTTCACACAAATAGATTTCCTATTGCCGTGTTCACACTGGTGCTCAGTCTGCTGGAGGTTGACTTTAGAGGGGTTAAAAGTCATGTTGGCATACAGCTCTGCAACATCTCTGGACCTGGTAACACAAATGAAACGCATCAACTACTAGAAAACAAAGCACGCAGGAACAGTGCGTGTGCAGTTCGAGTACTGCATATCCTGCACGCAGTACTGCAACGAACCACAAAGTAGTAAAACTAGCTCTTTACCAACTAGCTACAGCAGCATGTTAAATAGATGATGTCACTGATGCAGAGTGAAATAAATACTTTTACTAAATGCATCCGCTTTCACAAAGGAAGGAACTAATGCATCTTGAGGATAAAACTTGGCTTCAGTTCTCGGCATCCAAATGTTAAGCTTTCTAAAACAGAGCCAGCAGTCCAGGGAGAAGAGCCTGCCTGCTGCCAAATCCTTTTGAAACTCTAAGTCACTTGGGAAATGGAGTTTTCACACAGCCTAGTTGAAGCTCTGTCAGTAGAAGCTGTGGGAGAAAGTCTGCCTTGGAAGTTAAATCATGCTGTTGGCTTCAAAACTTTGTGGGCTGAGGATGTATGCTGCTCTCCAACTGTGAAGTATGTTGCGGGGGTTTTTAAAAGAGAAATCACAAGGAGGTTGATGGTCACCAGCCTACAACCCCAGTGGGACGTGCACAGCTGTCTAAACCCTGATTAATGCAATGGAAAGTGGACATGTATGCTGTTTCTGGGCTGCAGCACTGCTGCTGCTGTTAACGATTGAAGTGGAATGTGTGGTTTTTGCAGTGAATGTTTGTATGTGAGGATGGGCCACGACTCACCAGAACAGCGAGGCCCCTCCCAGACCTCCTATAGTGATATCAGTGATTCCATCTCCATTTAGATCCATGACTCCATGTATGGACTGACCAAAGAATTTCACCTTTTCGCCATCGCCACCTGCAGGAATATGCTGAGGACACACCAACAAACAAAGCAGAGGATATTGAGGCAAAATTGCAGTTAATTTAAATCCATAGTGACGCTAACTTAGGTAAACAGTATTTGCACAGAGTGGAAGCGTCTGTAGCCTTATCTAAACTATACTGTAATGAAAACAACAACAACAGATCTTTTAGTATTATAAATTCCATCTTCTCACCTGTACAAATTTCTCTTTGAGTGATTTCTGGTCTCCGTGATAGATGTAGACAGCCCCTCTGTGGTCATTTTCAAAAGGCGCACCAATCGCCACATCATTATACCCATCAAGGTTAAGATCTGTCACTGCTGCAATGGCTGTACCAAACCGGGCACCGCACGGCTCATTTTTATTGGTGCAGCCGGCTGATTGGAGCGTACAGCAGGACTGATTGATAGGCTTTAAAGTATACTCATGCTCAAATTTGTTATTCTGTAACGGAGGAAAGACAAAAACAAGCTGTTTTGTTTCGTGACTTTTAGCAGACGTCTGACAAAAGTTATCCGACTGATCTGATTTTCTGTACCTTGAGCCTGTAGACGTAGACTCGTCCCTGCTCATCTTTTTCTGGGCCCATGTACATTGGAGCTCCGACCAACAGCAGGTCAGTCAAGGAATCCTTATTCACGTCAACAGTCTGAAGGACGCTGCCGAAGTAGGAACCAATCTGCGCAAAGCCCCAAACCATCTTTCAGTGTTTACTCCACTGAACGTTACATTCAACTTGCACATTATATGCAGTAAGCAGTGAACCCAGAGCCCACATTAAGCCACTGACTAATATAATATAAACTAATATAGCTGAATGCTCACAAAGAATTTGGTGCATCTTGACCAAAATAATGATGAATTACACCAGCATCTTGTCCTGAATATATAAGACATAAATATGCACACATTTACAGTCATAGTCATCAATATTTATATTATTGTGCTTTTCTGTATTAATTTACTATTTATTGATATATTGTAAGCTATCTAAGGAGCTTGGAAAGAAAAGCGTCTGGACTTCTTTAAGTTGCTTGAAGACGTTTCACCTCTAATCCGAGAAGCTTCTTCAGTTCAGAACTGAAGAAGCTTCTCGGATGAGAGGTTGTTATATTACTGTTTAGTGTGTCTATGTTAAATATGTTGCACATCACTTGTTTTTTTGGAAATTATTTTATTTCTGTTTGAATCAGGCTGATGACTTGTCATACATGCACATTTTGTAGCCATATTTTAAAAACTGCTCCTTTATAGCGCACTATGGACTAAACATAGTGTCGCTTGTGTTATTGGGCACTTCCTTTTGCCAGGAATGAATGGCCTGGAGCCACTTACTGACCATCTGCCCAACCAGTCCTTGGAGTTCTCTCATTGGCTGACATCCATGTGGATGTGTTGCTGGATTTTTAAAAAAACTTTTTCAGACTTTTTCCTCTACTGCGAGCACCACAGACGTAAATGAAGCTATTGTTTCTATAAATAATGGCTTATGTGAATGATGTGTTTTTACAGTGGCTCTGAGGTGTAAAACACAACAGCGGACAAAGCGTGTTTTCTATTAATTACTGTGTTTTGCATCTTTCCCTTTCTTTTATTATTTTCCTTAAAGGCACATGTGTAATTAGCTTAAGATAGAAACAGCATCGTGAGTTACCATCTTTAAGCTTCTCACATCTCCAGTGCAAAAGCGCCCTGAGGAACCGAGGCTAGCCAAACCTGCCAAAGACTCACCTGTTCTCCTTTCAGTATCTGCGAGATGACGATTCTGTTATTTGCATCGAGTCGGTAGATAACGACGCGGCCGGTGTGGTTGTACCGCGGCGCACCTGTGATGTACAGCTCTCCCTCAGACGTGGATGCTGACTGAACATCATACCCTGCAGAGAGTGCATTTACAAGCACGTTTTTTCAATCCAAACAGTACGAACCTTCAGGAGTGTGTCACAAAAGTATCTGCGATTTACGATTCCTCTAGAAAAGAAATGCACCCTCGCTCTGTTTATGGGATATTTTTAATGCCTCCTCTGGCAGCTGTTTACTTCTGCGTGTGAGAAGGAAACTGTAAAACACTGGAAAGGAACACACACCCACTAAGAAAAGCGCACCGTGGCTCTGCATGTTGTAGCCTGAGCATTCGGAACGAGCATGTGCCAACAGCTGAGTTTATAGTATGCGAGCTACCAGCGCTCCATCTAATGACATGTTGATTAAATAACTTGATATTAAGATACCACGGCTGCTTTACGAGCCATAAAAGGCATCAGCATGGAGCGACGAGCCTGTGTATTATTATTTATGTGACACAGAGAACAGAATCTGCTTTCAAAGTCAGACAAATGACGTACCTTTTTTCCGCCTCGCAGCAGAAACTTCCATATTTATTCTGCAGCTTTCTTTTTTAAAAAACTTTATTTTACGTCAGAAACACTTAGATCAGATCTATGTAGGTGGAACAAAAAAAAAGGGTGTGTATTCCATGTATTTTAATTCAACGTGCTAATTTTTTTTAGCTTTAACTTGCTTTCGATTGATATATTTTAAGAAATTATTAACATAAGTAATCTAAATAAATAAAGCATCAGTCAAAGAAGAGGAGAAAACAGGAAGACTGTTAATCAGGCACTTATAAACATGAAGCAAAAATATTTTTGTAAACTGAAATACATGAAACCAAAGTTTATTCATTAAATTAAATAACTGCTAAAATCATTTTTTAAATTTTATTTATTTATCATGACTTTATGTAATTCTTTAGACTCCCCAAATGCAATAAATGGATGTATACACACGGCTAGTCCTGATTCTCCATATTAAGGGAAAACAGAGAATGTAAGGCTTTTTACTTTTAGGCTGCTTTAAATTAGATTATATCCAACAAACACAGCTAGTACTTAAAGTGGCCTGTAGTGCTTTATAGCAAAGTAGGCCTGGATATTTAGACGGTAATAAAAGCATCATTAAAAGCAGTAGCAGTAGCATTAAAACTATCCATAATTTTGATTCCATAATTGACATAAATGCATATGAGAAGGCAAAGGTACATATTATAAATAGCCTCCTGAGTAGATTTTAATTTTTTGCACTGTATTAGTAATGTTGTTAGAATATTTTATACCTAACAAACTCTGACTCCTTCATTTTAAAGGCTAAATACGTATAATATGTTAAACACGTTTCACCAAAAAACATTTAAACATTGTCTCTTTTATAGTAAAGGCTGCTATTATGCATCTAACAGCACTAACGGGTGATGTAAGTAAATAACTACAAGAGCAAGCGTTGTGCTGAGGAACTCACTTTAAGGTCAGTTATTATATATTTATTACTTTTTAATACTACTTTAAATTTATATATCAGTGACATTTAAAGGAACTATAAATTTTATTAAGTTTCCACTCACCGAGGTACGCGGCCAGCCTTTCATTCCTAGCCTCTTTCATTGGGTCAAAGAAAGCATCTTTCCCTGGAACCACGCCTCCTCCAGCAGTGTACATTACCACTGTCCCGTTCCATTCATAAGCTCCCACTGCTCCCAGTAACACACCTTCCTAAGGGAGACAACAGACAAATATGCGGTGGAAAAAACCCAATCCTTTATTTAAGCAAAACAGTGGCTCCATAGTGTAGTGGTTTACACATCTACACTAACAAGCAAATTATCCCTAAAAAAATTTTTCTAATAAATACAAACACAAAAATATGCCAAATTGATGAGGTAGACTTACTTTGAGGTAGTCTCTGCATTTCATATACACTACTTACCCCCTCAAACGTAGTGGGGTTAAGCAGCAGCAGAGTACAAGCGTCACAAAGTTGTATTTAAGTTCTGCACTTGTGTAAACGCCCTTCGTCAGAGACCTTCAAGATCCCAAACAATCAAAGTTGCACCGCTGATGGGTGCTTTTCATAACTTTCTGTTATTATAGTTATTTGGAATTTGTTTAGTAGCAATATTATGCAAAAGTAATAATAAAAAAATGAAAAAATAAAATAAAAAAATGATACTATGGCACAAATCCAGATTACTTTATTTTTAAATGTAAGAAAGAGCACTGACTTTGGCATAGGACTGTGGCCTTTAAGTGCACATTAAGTGCAGCTTAAAAGTACAGCTATTGATCCCATAATAAAATAATAAGCATATACGGTATATTATTTCAGTTGAATATATCTATCGCTCTTTTTTGGAAGGGGTTGCAACAGGACATGACATCTTTCATTAGCCACAACAAAATGCGTCGAGTGGCTCTTTCCCACTAATGACTGCTAAAGTGTGGCGTCACATGTTTAGGATTCAGTAGTATGACTCAGCTTAGGAGCCACTTCAGAGGAAGAGCGAGTCAGAGGAGATAAGAGCAGGAGGAGGAACTTAAAAAAGGCGCGTTTTTTTGATTATATGCAGGAAATAGATACTGAATTTATCCAATCAGCCTTCTGACTCAACATCCCTTACAGACTTTTCTGCTTCTTTCAGTTGCTTTCTGACTCGCATACAATCAGACAAGACAGCATCAGGATATCACAGTGAGCAAGTCTCAAGTTTCCCAAAATAAACCCACAGAGCTGAATCACCAAACGGCTGTAGATGGACCAGAGATAACAATGCGGTATTGTGTCGGGATGAGTTAAGCAGTTAACTTCCTTGCTGATGAATCCATGTCCGTGCAAACGGTTCACTTTGAATCCACAGATAGAGCAACTTATCACTGCTGTGATCTCAAAATACGATTCATCCTTCAGCCATTTGGTGCGGTCTGGTTACAGTAAGTGATTTAGCAGGACCCAACTATTACTCTGTAAACAATCTATTTGGTAGCAGTTTGGTGTGTGCGTATTAACCACACATAAACAGTTGGACTGAAACTTACGTTTGAAGTGTGAGCACTAAACCCAGTTTGGGACATCTCCATCTGAATGGGGGAAGTGGAATTTCCACTTGTAGCTGAAGAAAGGGAAATTTCAGTTTAGCTACATGTACATAAACCACAGATAATCACATGTTGTCAAATCTGTTTTTACTTAGAAAAAAATAAAGAATATGGGCCTGAAACTTAAATATGGGTATAGTTTGAAATTTAGGGAAATATTTGTCTGTGACAGAACTGAGGTAATATCTTAGGTTAGCTTAACATGAAGAGGAAGATAATAAAAACGATGGGCATTAATACCATTTCCATGTGTGCCATTTTATTATTTCTAAAATGAATGTGACCAGTGAGGGGTGGACTGTGAAATGCTAACGACTTATCAATCAGAAGTCGTTAGCCAGGAAACATACCTTTTTCAACACACCCTGAAATGATGAACTGAGCCCACAAAGTCATTTATAGAGGTCTGTGTCAACAAGTGCTTGCTCATAGAGGGGTCATATGATTGTTGGAGTTTCCTCTATTATTGTGGGCTTTCCTATTACAATATAAAACACTCACTTTTGTTGTGAATTGGCGCTATATAAATAAAGCTGATTGAATTGATCATTTTGCCTTAAATGTCTTAATTGTCAAACATGTTCAGCATGTAATTTTTATTCATACCTACTAGATCTATTTACGGTGCAAGGCTAGCTCCTTCCTGCTGAAATTGCTAAAGTAGCTTTGAGAGCATGCATATTGTGTGTCTATGCGTTTACCTTCCAAGGCCAAAATCCTGCTTCCCAGTGTATCCACAATGTTCACTAAAGCAGCCTCATCAGACACATTGAAGAAGTGGTCTTGGATAGGTTCACTGGAGATATTCTGGATCTCTTTGATAAACTTTTGCACCTCTGATAGAGATTTGTTCTGGCGACCGTAGTCCCCCAAAACCTGTAAACAAGAAAGTACTTAACATTAACGGATAAATTATTCTGACCAAAAACTGAAACATCACAAAATATTTTGTACTCACAGCGATGCCAAATCTCTCAATGTCATCATCCTCACAAGCTTTGATGACCTTTTGTAGATTATAGTAGTCATGTGATTCTCCATCAGTCACAATCACCATGACTTTCTTAACTCCAGGTCGTGCACCACGCTCTGGCATGAAGGCTTCCTCTCTGAAATGCAATCAGCTTCAAAGTTACTCAGACAAACCTGACTTATGCTAGTTTTTTTTTCTGACGACACATCAATTGCAACACTATTTTTTAATTTCCTCACAAGATTTGAATTCCATCATGTCTGAAAATGTATCTGCAAGGCCAATTGGAAGGCTTGTGCTATTTTTTTTTCTAACAATCTGCCCATGACAATTGTCAAGCAGACTTGAAATGACAGTTTCCTATTCAAATATCCATTAAACCTTGCCAAACCACAAAGACTCAATTATTAACTGCGGTCAACCGTTGCCGGGTTTGCCCAAATGAGACAGCTAATGTTAGGTACCTGGCAGTATCAATGCCCAGGAAAGTCATCGTCTTGGTGCCAGTGTGCTGAGGAACGTCTTGGACAAAATCCCGCAAAGCAGGCATGTTGTCAAACTGGCTCAGGTTGACCTGATGACTCACGGTCTCGCCATAAGACACAATGCCCACCTAGAAAACACGCATACATTCACACATTTAACATGTAAACTTTCTCCTACATTAAATTTCTCTCTATGTTCTTCTCTCCTCAGCTTCTCCTCCCAGACAGTCTGCAGAGGATGTGGCTGAGGTCTGGTGAGCTTGATATGACACAATGTTCTTTATACAGACTGCAGAGGACTTCAGCAGCCATGGAAGATTTGACTTCCAACCACTAGACTCCACAGAAGGAAGACTTTCCAGTGCCTCCCTGTGGAAAAGTCCACAAGCTGTGAGCCAGATCAATGTAACCATAAGAAAAACCCATTCACAGAGCGATCCAATTCAAGTGGACAGAAATACACTCAGGTTCAAACTTAGTGAGCAAGAGGCTGAAATTACTTTAAAGTGCTCAGTTTATGAACTCTGCTTTATAAAGGGGATCTAACACGTGTGGAAAAATTCCATAATGGAGCAAAGTAAAGTCATTAAACATAATTACTAACTAATATAATCCTCCATTCATTCCTTTTCTATATCTGATTGATGTTACATAACTATTCCATTTATTCATTCATGTATGACTGTACAGCCTGCACTGGACGCACCCCTAAACCCCTCTGCAAATGTCTATAGCCACTCTTCATTTCTTTATATTTTAAAAAGATGGATGGAGTGGGTAAAGGCTTTTAAAAAGTACTCTATATGCAAAGAAAATTGGCTTTTTTAGTTGTTCTTTAAATAGTGCAACTGACTTGTGTCTGTTTAGGTCCGATCTCAAGTCTCCCAATGAACTTATAGAGAAACTCCTGAATACTCGACCAGGGGTAGATACTGTTAGATCCATCCAGCACGATCACAAGGTCCATCTCCTTCCCGCACTCTGGAACAGAGCCAAAAATGACATTTAATTAAAGGGTACGTCTAGTTTTCAGTTTCTCTCTGTAAGCACTAACAGGGGTGCTGAAAGCTGAGAGTGGACTTTTTTCTTTTGCTTTTTTTTTTACTTTTGGCTAGTCTACACAAGCATATTTGATTGGTGATTTTTGTCCTAAGTAAGACATCAGGTTATGTAACATATTCAGACTCTTTCCTGTTTGCTTGCGCCCACGGTAAACACACAAGCTCCAAATCAAAATGTAATAACGTAGATCAGTGTGTGTGTGTGTGTGTGTGTGTGTGTGTGTGCATTCGTGCATGCGTGCGTTGGTTTGTGTACGTATAAGTTGGGGCGGGGGGTTTATAGAGGGTAGCACAATGGGAGAACAAATTGAATATTTCTGTTACAAAATATGGACTTTTGGGTTTTTTTAAGGCTTCTACTATTGTTTCACTAGATTGTTACATTACAAACATTATTATTATACAAGAAGAGAATCTGCTAGCACAATAGGAATAGTGAATACAGGAGAAGAAGGTGGAGTTGAATGTTGTAAATTGACTTCATTCATAAAAATGTGAAGTTATACTGATCGTGTTGGAGAACCATGTTATTGTTGCCCATTCGAAACGGCTGCCGCGCCTACCATACACTCCTAGTTTTTCACTGACTATGACTCACTTCACTATGTCATAAACAAACCTATGCATCCAGACCAATACTCTTAAGAGTGGAAATTTGTGTGAAAATGTGTCCATAAAATCAAAAGTATGACTTTGATCTTGAGTAAAATTTGGGTGACGAATTATTGGGTGACTATTGTGTAATTTTGAATAACTTGTAACGAAACAGTAGGAGGAGTGAATTGTGGAGGGACAAATGGACCCATCGCATGTGCCCACTGGTCTTTCAGCTCAGTGAACTAGAAATCAGTTTTACTTCAAAAGGTGGCAGACCTGTGTAGTCAATTCACTGCTGTGCATTGGTGGGTGGTAAAGGCTGACAACAATTACAATTACCATTATGTACGTAGCAGAGATAATACAAACAAAAAGGTACAAAAAATTTGTGTAAAAGCCGTGGAAGGCAGTCATCCTGGTTTTATTATTTACCTGTGGAGGAAATCTGTTGTAAATATTCATTTTAAACTGTCAAACTTAATTTATAAACCTAATAACTATGATTATATTAATTATAACAATTACTTGAGGCAAGACGTCTGTGTAGGAACAATGTAGGAAAAGTATTTCTAAAGTCTTTTTTTTCATTCAAAACTTTTTTTTTACCCTCATTCATTATTTAGTGGATTAAATGAGTATGAGCAGTATACGATAAGTCTGTGTATATGATTATTTGTGGTAAAGTAACAGTGATTCAGAAAAACTGAGGGAATGAAAGAGAAAATGACTGTACACTGTTTACTCTAGGGTTCTTTCAAAGCTGTTTCCATCCAGGGAAACGCCATGCAAGCCCAATAAACTGTCTCCTAACTTGGGCATACAATGCAGCAGATGGGCTGGGCTGGACATGAGAGGGATGGGGGGGGGGGTCGTCACAGACAAGTTTACATTAAGAAGAATGCTCTAATCTCTCTGTTCGCTGAGGGAGTGTGAGTTTAAAGTCAGGGTCCTGGGTGGTACTAGTATGACGAGGAGATTGCTATCTCTCAACCCAGACAGACAACTTGTACAGACAGCGTCCTGTCTTGAGCAGATTTTCTGTACTGTACCTTGATATTTTGTAAAAGAGTTGAGGATCTGGAAGGAAGAGCTGACATTCGCACAAACTCCTGAGATGAAATGTTGCAGGCCGCACTTGTAGCCATACTGAGGACCACACGCCTGTGGAAACAGGACACACATGCATACAAACAAACAGAGACTCAAAGGCTGTGACTAGTTAGTTTTCCACTACTATGAGGTCATGGATGAGAGGAGAGCTACTGAAGACAGAAACAAAGAGGAAAGAGCGACTCAAACTGAGGATGACATAGAGAGACTATCAAAACCCACAAGAGGTTGATTCAGACTGTTTCTCTTAAATGAGAAAAGGAGACAGAACAGAGGAAAACTGCTATAAGGGAGCAGGCCTTTACTTAGAGGGAGGGGTTAAAGTGGATAGAAACAGTCTGGGCACCTTTAATTTACAAGTAATTAAATCTGCTAAGTAACTGACTACATATTATTTTTGCTTCCAGATGATACCCCCACTTACATCATCAACACATTTCCTTCTCATTCATAGAGAACAACTACTTCTCCAAAGAAAGGCTTATTGGCTACATCATTTACAAACTTGTGTCCTGGTGGATTAAATGAAGAACACTCGTTATCTTGTTTTTTTAGCATTAATAAATGGGGTGCATAGACTTATTCAGCCTGTATTTTTCATGTATTGATTCTAAGATGTCTATATTATTGATTTATGTAATGTTTTCATGGTCAATTAATATTTAGATACAGATTTGAGTTGTGTATTATGTGATATAGTTTGTTCATTTTTCGTCTTTGAATGTGTTCCATTTAGTGTTAATGGCGTGTGATCTATGTATGTGGTTGGAGCAGACCGTCACTTTTGTATGTTGATGAATTGCTTACCTGTGCTACCTGTGCTCAGTCCTGGTGGTGTTGTATGGCTAGCTGTGCCTACGTGTGTATTAGAAACTCTGAGGAAAGCCATGTGCTGAAACACTTCTGTTTTTTTCTTGTTGTTGTGATAATAAAGACTTTATACAAGTAGTTGTGAGTACTGACGTTCTTATTCAAAGATAATGCGAGTAATCCCAGAAACAAAGGCCTACTTAGCATTATTAGTATGTTATTATTGCTAACATGCTAACATTTGCTAATTAGCAAAAAGTGAAATTAGCAAACTGATAGAAAACCTGAGGCTAAAAAACGTATTAGTTGGAGCAGTATACTTATTAGGACTCATCCAATGATTGATCCCCAGGGAACCATTCAGGTTTGTAGAAAATTCCACAACAGTGCATGTAATAGTTGAGGAAAATCAGTGCACCACTGTCATGGCTCAACAGGCAGGCATAATGAGTGGCACGGCTATAAATTAGTATTGTAAATGTTCAGTAAATGACTAAACACACATGCAGTCCAGCTGGTGATTAGATTGTGTTGAAATGTGTTACTAAACTCATTATTTGCTCATTATCATGTCATATGTTTCCTCTGGCAGCCTGATTTATATCAAATGTTTTGGTTGTTTGATTCCACCTTATAAATACAGACATGGTGTTGACATGTTGTGTAAATTACATTGAGAGTTTAAACTGTAGCTCCACCTCACATTTCTACATTAGATTTTCATACACGAACCATTCAAGAAGTTGCAAAAACATGCATTTACTGGCGCTGTAGTTTTGACACATTGGTGATCTGATCCTCAGGTTTAAATAAAGTTTTACTCGAGTTCTTAAGTACAACCCTACATGTTTAAACACTTCAACATTACCACAACTGATTCACAGCATCCTGTTACATTCCCAGGACACGGAGCCTGACTTTTCCATGGAGGCCAAAGGTTTAGTGAGCGTTCTGTAAATTCACTGCTAAGTAGTCTTGCAGCAAATATGCAAAGATCAGACCTTCTTCTTCTTGTCTATAGAAAATGTAGAGGACTTCCTGCTTACCAGAAATCCTCCTTTGGGATTCGTTACCAGTGTGCTTCCCATGGTCATGTTTTCCTTCACTTCACGCAAGTTGGGAATGGTTGTGTTTTCTAAAAAAAAGAAGAAAAAACTAGATGAATAACAGAGTGAGACAAACAGAGAGCAGCACAGCTGGGTAAATTTCTCGTTTTCATTTTCCCACAAGAAAAGTGCTGCCTATCCCAAAGAATGACATGAGACTAAATATAGTCTGCTATATTACTTTACCATGTGGCCCCTCTGTGTGTAGCTTATGGCTATTAACTAAGAATACGGAGCACAACACAAATATTTTGTTGGTAAACAACCTGTTTGTTGTGAAGGGGAAAGAATTAGGGGAATCATTAAACCAACCCAACATGTGTCTAAAATTAGCAGCTTGGGAATGTTTTGGATAGGAATTAGTTTTTCCTTCTGAGAATCCACATATTCTCTGAAACATGCCTTTTCAATTTTGAATGTTGCTCCCTGAGAAGTGATTTTGATGTGAAACAATTTCTGATTGCCATTAGCACATGTGCAACAGATCTGTTAGCAGTTAGTACGTTAGATTTTTGCCCTATACGTCCTTTCCGGGTGGGTTTTTCCCCTCTATTTTCTTCCCACACACTCACTAAAGTATACTAATAAAGGCAGCACAATGGGGCTCCCTGCTGACCTCAGGATGAAAAAAATCCTTGTCTTTCACAAACAAACTTGAATTTAAAACAACATTAAACTGTGACGTGGGACTGAATTGATTTGTAAAGTGACCCATCCTTATTCCTTAACTCCAATGACACAGTTCAGGACCCTGCAGCTTATGATGCACACGTGGGACTGGAACGAGCAACAGACACCGAAATACAAGCTTGTTCCTCAGTAATGCTTGATAACAATCAGAACAAATCGGACCTATCAGAGCCCTGCTCCTGCTCTGGTGCTCTGCCTGTGATTTCCTAGATTGTGGATCTAAACTGCAGTGAGTTTTCACAACACTGAAAAACAGTAAACTAATTATTACTATGGCAAATCAGCTTCATAATCAGTCTTTGTTTTAAATCCATTTCCCAATTTCCTAGAATACCCAAACATTTCACATGAGTAGTTTTCAGTCATGGCTGATTGATTTAGTCAAAAGCAGGACTGGTATTTTGTTTACTGAACACAAGTGAACTCACTTATACACCTCAGAATTGGTTTATGTAGTTTATCTACAACATTTTTATCAGTGCAGTGGCTGCCGCGACTGACTGAAGCTAACCGAGTTCAGTGTGTGTCTGGTGCTGCAGCCCTGCATGCCCACTTCTGATCAGATTGTTTTCAGTGGAAATCCTGGTGACAGACGTACCAAGATGAGGTGCTCCAACCTGTATGTGTGCCACTCTTGCAGCAGTACTCCACCCTGCGGCTGTTTCAGGGCGACAATGCCCACCCCCACACTGCTAGAGCAGTGGATAAGAAGCACATCCGGACACTTCCTTGGCCAGCATTTAGTCCTGATATGTCTCCTATTGAACAAACCTGGCACATGCTGAGTCAACGTGTTCATCAGAGACAGCCACAGCCACTGACCACTGCACAGCTGCAGCCTGCACTCATCCAGGAAGGGAGAGCAATTCCTCAACAACAGATCCGGACACTTGTATTGTCTGTTTACAGATGGGTGACTGCTTGTATCATTTCAAATGTCTTCTGCATACATATATATAATATACAACGATGGTCTACAAAATCTATTTGAAACCCCAAACTTATGTTTTGTTTTTGGATTAGTATATGTGAGAGAAGGCAGACTGACACATCGTGTTTGTCATTTGGTTTCAATCTTCTAAACAGAATGCAAATATACAGCCGAGGTGTTTAGTAACCAGCCCCCCCAAAATTGTGGGTGCAGTTCTTCCTCATCAGTATTTCATAATGGCCATGGCATGACCACCTCCCAGTTTTACTGGTCAGACTGAAGAGTGATTAAAAATTACAACACAACAGCCACTAACTTTGCTCATTATGGTTTGGCTTCGCTCGTCTGTGCTGGGAAAATGTAAATCCATTATGGAGGCAGATGTGGCAATGAGAGATTGCGAGGAGTCGTCAGTGGGCATAGACTGAAATGATTAAGAGTGACAGATGACTGACAAGCCCTTTACTTATTTAAAACATTTACATGAACACATCCTGCTGAGCTGCACGAGGTTTTTCTACTGTTATAGAAAAATATCCAAGAATACTTCATATATCCATCAACTGATCCTAAAGAAACAAACAGGTCATGCAGTTGCTTATCGTGTCTAGTTTCTGTTAAAAAAGTAAAATAAACCAGCACTGTTGTCATCATTTAAACTCCTCCTAGTTTGTTGCTGAGTTGTCTGGCTCCAGATTCCCATTGGATCCTTTCCAGACAAAACTTCTGTCTGTGAGATTTTTTTTTTAAATTCGCCCAAGATAAAGCAACTACAGCACTCTCCACCTCACAGAAGGGAATTCCAACTGATCAGCACTTAAAACCAATAATTTACCAACAGCAGCCAAGCTGTTAAATTTTAAGGTGTCCGAGGCAGCTGTGCTAAAGCGGTGACGTATCAGTCTCGAAAAGTTGCAGATCTGCTGCACACACAAGCTCTCGGTTATTGCGTACACACAGGCAGGCACTAATAGAGGCTTTGCAGACTACTGACCGGCAGCTAAGTTGTGTTTATCTGTTTAATTTAGATAAATTGGAAGGCTGAAACATTAAAACCTTGTTTATTTGCTGTCTTCCTGTTCCGATGGTTCCAGCTTCCTCCCCAGAAGACCGAGTCAGATATAAAAGTTAACTTGCACACACATCAGACGCACATGCCCAGAAGCGCTTGGATTTAGAGTATTTGTGCAGACAGTTAATTGAGACCTTTTCCCATGCACACCGGCAATTAAAATCCCCCTCATGCACATGTTCATGCGCATATATAAACCAATCGGCCACTGAAAGATGAAGCGAATAACATGGATTATCTGTTACAATGACAACAGATATAATATGCAGCAACTGAATGATGATTGATCCCCATGTTATTATTGCTTCCTTTTATCGAGTAACAAAGTGTGTCTAGAGAAGAGGTTGTAGTGGATGGTTGGGTCAAACACACAGCTTTCATACAGGAGACTGTGATTCACTAATTAAATATCCACGTCTTAATTACTTAATTGATTGAGTTTTTAGTTCTTTGAGGTCCGGCTTAGACACCTTGTCGAGTCCAGGAATAACTGTTTAACTTTTTCACAGCATTAATCATATCAGTATAATTAATCATGTTAAAAGGCCCTGAAGCAATGATGCTCCTGGGGCAACATTAAAATGTAGGGTTGTGGTAATGATGATATCAGATTGCGTGTGTTGGACGCAGGAATAACTGTGAGTGCTGTACTTTCTTGCCAGGATTTCACTATGGTCATGGCATAACCACCTCTTAATTTTACTAGTCGGGTGGAAGTGTGATTAAAATTTACAACACAGGAACCACCGAATTTGATCATTACAGTTCAGCCTCCCCCATCTGTGCTGGAAAACATTAAATCTATTATGGAGTTAGATGTGGAAATAAGGAATGGGTCACCTGCATATTACACCTACAGGAGTTGCTCGGCCATGGAAAGCCATGCCGTGAAGCTCCTGTTTTTATGCTGATGTTAATGGCAGAGGAGGTTTGAAACGGTGCAGTTACTGAATCAGCAGAGCGTTGGCGACTTTGATCTGTTAGGAAAAGGTGCCAGCATTGGTTTCTATCCTTTAGGCTTAATTTATCCTATAGTGCATTCCTCTGCGTCAATATGAAAGTATTAACACAACAGGAGAGAAGGTAAAACATAACAGCCAAAATGTAAGGACGTCCTTGGAAAACATTGTTTTTAGTTTTCTACTTCATCACATGCATGACAAATTAGTCTTGTTCACCGCTAAATGAAAGTGTCTGAGTTCAGAAGCATTATGACTACATGATCAGTTGTAAACCTGTGATCAGTATGTCATAGCACTGAGCGTATTACTGATGATAATGGTGGTAGGTAGGCCACAAATATGCTCTCAAATGTGCTATTTGGGAGTCAATCAACAGAACCTCTTACTCCATGATAATAATCAGTAATATGATCACATGATTGTCATAATCTATCAGGAAATAAGTGGCCTTTTGCATGTCTAACAAGGTGATTTTTAATTTTGTGCATGCAAAATGTATCAACAATGAGAATCTTTTGTTATTAACTTCACTAAACAGTTTGAATTTGTTATTTTTCAGTACATTAGGAGCAAGAATTTGGTACAATTATAAGTAGTGTGCATGAAGGTCATAACTGTGAAAAGGGAAAAGTGCCCATAAAACAACAAATGTGACACTGACCACTGAGTGATCACTGTGTGTAAGTTTGATTAAAATCTGGCCAATACTGCAGGAGGAGCTGCATTTCTTGTGAGCTGTAGCTGGACAGAGGGACAGGTGGTTGTCTTGGCATGGCATGAACTCTTTGCCCCCTTCAGCCAGATCAGCTAAAACTGTACACATGCGCACACAAATGGTTTTCTTACTGGGCAGCTCCAGTTTGATGCAGTTGTTGTTATCTCTCCCCACGGGACATTTGTAGACGTCTCCGGTTCTTTTACTCGGCTGTCCTGACAGCGGAGATCCAATCAGAACCCTGAAAAAAATAAGGACGAGTTGGGAATGGTTACATGGAAAGCCAGCCAACATCCACACTACAGCATGACCGCTTTACAATTGTGATAACAACCGCAGATATTATTGCAGCGATTAGAAGCAGCGACTCTGAGATCCACTTCTGAGGTCCACAGCTATTTAGACATGGCTTAATTATACTTGTATAGTAATTGAACGTAAACCATGGTTCACACTGCCTGGTAAAGATGTTATAGTTTGTTGTGATTGGCTTACGAGTTTGTGGCTGTAGTTTTATTATATAATCACTCTGACACAATAACAAAGAAATAGCTGGAAATAAAAAACAACAGTTAATCTCATTTAGCTCTCACCAACACCACATAGCAATGGAAGATAACTCCCAGCTGTTTTTATAGTCTTTCAGTGTTACGTTTAATGTACTGGACAAGTTCAATATGCGTCTTGTGTGGGTTTATTACACCGTGTCACTCCATCAGTGCACTGATGCTAAAAAAAAAGTTTGGTCATCTGCCTTCCTCTAAACGCTCAAGCTTATTAACATTCCTAACTCTAATGGACCCTGTGTCATTTGAAGCAAGACCCAGAGAGGAACAACAACACACTCGACTCTTTCTGCTGCCAGCTGCCTGTGAGAAACATTGTAATTATTTACAGCATTGAATGAGCACTCTTTTCACTCAGAAATGAAAAAATAAACACTTCATAATTACTTCATTAATGATAAGTTAAGTGTTCTTCCTGCTCGTGTCACTGCAAAAAAGAGCAGCTTTAACAAGGGGATGACTGACAGCCACTTAAATATTTCAACAGCGGTTCAAAGCACTGGTATGCAACTTTGTCCAAATATTCATGTTGCACAGAGGATGAATGACTTTCCCGATCCAACGGATTTTCAAAACTGTTCTTAACATGAAAACCAGGCTCGTACAGGCTGTTGTTATTACATAAAGTTAAGTTTTAAAGGAACAGCCGTGTGAATAACTGTATGTAAAATGTGTGCTGGTGTCTTCAACTCTAGATGACTCAGAAGTTTCTCCAACAGGGTGTATTTGAAGTCAAACCATGGTCTTTTTCCCCCAACAGTAACCGAGTCATTTTGGCTCACAGACCTAACCAAAGCAGAAAAGTGAAAATAAGCAGCTACGAGAGGGAAAATTGAAACGGTGTCCAGATTCCACTGTTTAGCTGAAGGGCAATTAAATGGGTTGTTTTCAGATTGAATGAACAAAGATTGATTCTATCATACTATTTGCTTGTTGGGATTTGCATTTACTTCAAAATCAGCTTAACATCTACGTTTTTGTGACAAGGAAAAAAAAACACCTGTAAAAAAAACCTCCCACTTATTAAAATTCTCATTGGTTTGTTGTTAGTATGATAAAAAGGTAAAAATGGCAGTATGGTAACAGGTTGCACGGTAAATGTGAACATGTTAGAATGCTGAATATAGAATTAAGCAACTGAAAATGAAGCTGCTAGCTCGGCTTACAACTCTGAATCCCGGTTTATTTGATAATTACTCTTTTTCACTAAGTAGTTTTTTCCGAAAGAAAAAGATCAGGGATGCAAGAGGCAGGAAATGAGCTTCCTCCAAAGCATGTCTGGGATCTGCTTTGGAGATAGAGCAACAACCTCAAAGAGCTGCTAAACCTCCACAACAAAAAGAGAAAGCTGTGACAGTTTTGGGCTGGCACCTGGAAACCTTGTAGGTGAGATGTTTGGGACATGTCCCATCAGGAGGAGACTTAAGTTCTTAAACCTTAAAACTCTTTAAATGTTGAATTTCTACCATAATAGCAAATCATTTTCACATGATTTAAACATGAAAACATTGCACTTTTCTGAAACCTTTCTCAGCAATGTTGCAGAGAGAAGACAAATCTTGGGGTTAGCCAAGGTTACAAGAGGCTCCAGCGAAAAGCTGAACCGCCTGTGCCACATGTAGCAGCTTTTCTCTCCCCACCCTCGCTGACGGTTAAGGCATCTGTAACTAATCAGTCACCTCCCACTTATAGCAAC
Organism: Oreochromis niloticus; assembly: GCF_001858045.2. NCBI lineage: Eukaryota > Metazoa > Chordata > Actinopteri > Cichliformes > Cichlidae > Oreochromis > Oreochromis niloticus. The sequence continues at coordinate 17,099,698 of NC_031972.2, forward strand.
CTGCGTGTTACATCACCATGTGATTGCTATATTTTCTCATTAAAATATTTTCCCAAGCGTAACACTGAGAGCTACAGGTCGTCTCTAATTTTTCCCCTCTGTAAATCATCCAGCCTCTGTCATGTCCTCCCTCCGCTCGCAGCGTGCTTTGCTCTTATCTTCTGTGTGAAACAGAACAAAATCAAGCTTTTTGGATGATATGTAGCGCACATGTTTGACTGCACTGAGGAGTTTCAATTGCAAATGGCTCCACTGATTAGCAGTAAGTGAATTACTACAAGTGATCATCATATGATCTTGATAAGTTAATTAGTACAAAGCACAATCAGGTATAGCTATGCAGGACAGGATCAGCGATTACAGTGCAACAGGTCCGACTAAACCTAAAGAAGTTTGCAGAAAGCAGAAGAGATAAAAGATTTTAAAAACATGTTTCCATGTTTATTTTAGCAAGAAGCCATGGATGCTTGGTTTCATTGTATTAACAGGCTGGGTATGGGAATACTCTGGCGGGCAGTTTAAGGTTAACAACTAGTCGTAAAAACAAGGACCTTCATTACAGCCGCAGCTGGTGTGCTCGCCTCAGCTTAATTTTACAAGCGAATCAGTGTTTTTTTCCTTTTTTTATTATTTTCTGGAGTAGAATTTAACCGAATGAACACTTGTCTTGATACATGTGCACATTTTTGGCCAGAATTCTCTGAAAAAAAAAAATTCATTGGGAAAAAAAGGGCACAGGGACACTCATAAGGTGGTAAATATGATTAGTCTGTTTGGAAATCTTGAGTTTTTGAGTTGAGGGTTCATTCTAGTTTTGAATTTTAGGTTCTTTGGTTTAGGTTTCTGTTGTGTTAGTGTTTAGTTTTCTATTCACAAGGTTGTTTTTAATACATCTTGTTAATTTTCTGATGCTCTGTATAAGTTCTTTATGGTTTACTTTCTAGCCTTTTTTGTGCCTTCAGTTTCTGTTGACTTTAGTGATTCATTTAGTGAGTCTCCCTTTGTGTCTCTGTTCTGTCCCTCCTTCTGTCTCGTCTGTTTGTCTTTATCTTTCAATGTTTCTTCATCTCTGTCTGAATGTCTCACGTTCAGTCTGTCTTCTTGTCTGTTTTCTTTACTTACTTCCCGTCTTTAATTTGAAATGTTCAGTTTCCCTTCATGTCTTGCGCAGCATTTCTTCCTGTCCTGGGCCCTCACTGGTTCCCTCATTGTCTTCTTTTCCTCTACCTTCATTATCTCTTGTGTATGTACTATCTCAGTCTTCCTTTGTCATTTGTCGTGTTGTCCATGACCATATCTGTGTGCCATGTAGCTCTTCTTCCACGTGCTGTCTGAATAAGTAATCCTAGTGTTTCTTGGATACTTGTATTCCCCGGCTTTTCTGAGAACTTTGTTATTTTAATTTATTTAGCATTAAATACACACCGTATGTTCGACTTTTGTCTTCTGAGTATTGCATTTAGATATGAAACCTTTTAGACACAGTGATCCATTAAACTGTTGGTTAATTAGTCCAACGTTCTAATACGCGGATTTGTGACAAACCAAAACTGTATGAAAACAGTCATCTCACCACCAAAGCTATCAATTTGATGTGAGAAAGTCTCGTTACGACAAAAGACGTGGGACGAGATATGCCAACTAGATAAGCAGTTAGGAACAGATCCATGAATGGATGCAATTTACTGAACATATTCATACAATGACACTGAGTGTGGTGTGAAGTTACTGCATGAGATGAGCATTTTTCTTTCTGTGTATTTAACCTTATGCTGCTGCAGACCTGTATCACATGTAAAGTGTTGCAAAAATGTTCCAGATAAGACGCCTCGTCTGACTTTTAGGTAAAATATTAACACATGAAGTCACCTTTATTTTATACAACAAGCTTCGTGCTGGAACAGGCTTTACTTTTAGCGAGCATCTGTGAGATGCAGGGATCACATACATCCGGCCTCCTGATGACTTTAGATCCTCAAAACGCACTGCTGATGACACTCACCATTTTCCCTCGCTGTTCTCAAACTGCTGGACAGTGTAGCCGAACATGTCTTCCAGCGGTCCGGAGAAGGACAAACTGTTCTTCTGGTCCACGTTGAAGGAGAACACGCAGGTCAGCAGCACTGCAAAGATAATAATAGAGAAAAGGTTACGCATGATAAGACTGTTGAGTTCGGCGCCGCTTTACTTGCTGTTTGAGTCTGCTGTGCTGCTCTTCAGAGTGCGTTTACATAAACTGATGGACAAATACTGAAACAAAAGATGTGCGTATGCAATTATTTCTAAGTGCAGAAGCCATAAACACTCAGTAAATATTTCCGAAACCCTCAAGATGCCTCTTGGAAATGAAAAAAAAAAGAGATCTACTAAAAAACTTTGTAAATGTAATAAATAAAAGTTAGCATTTAGGTATTTTAGCTACAGCAAATATAAATAATTCTATTTATGTCAATATTATTTACGAGTGCATGAAAATGATGTACCCAGATGAGGCCCGAACTTTGTGAACCACAGACACGCACACAGACACACACAGTCTTTCTGGAAGAGGAATTTCGAACATCAATGTGAGCCATTTTGGTCAGGGTTCAATCTGACCTGCAGGACAATGGCTTCTTCTCTGCACTCTGCCCAGTCTGGGTCTGTCTGTCACTGAGATGAGTATATCACAGAGCCTCTATATAAATCCATCCATGTCTCATTGTGCCTGCACCACAATGACACTCTTTATATCTACTGTGCCAGGAAATTCCTTCAATATAATTTATTCAATTCCCGGACCTTTGAGGGAGTGTAGAGGAGTAGAAGAACAGTGGGATTAAAAACAGAATGTGCAAAGGCAGACCGCATACATAGACACACAAGGATAAAGCAGCTATTTATCCTTTGATGGTAATGCTTTGTAGCTAATGTGTCTGAGAACTACATTAAAAGGTCTAGACTGAAGTAATTTTACATCTTTTAGCAACACCCGGGGTGAAGCTCAAGAATTGATGATGTTGTTTGGTTTATCCACCAGATATTTCAGTGTGGTCCACAGAAACATCCCAGACGGATTGCTTTGATATTTAGAAGAGACATTCACGAGCTCCAGAAAATGAATGAATGTTCTTACTCAGTCAATAAAACATCCCTGAATCTACACAATTAATCCTTCTGATTAAAAGCTTAAAATGATTACAGTAGCGTCTAAAAGAGAGTCCTGTGAAAGTACACCCCGTGATTTAGCAGCTCGTATGATTTTATCAGGACCTTTCTGTGGTTGTAGATGAATTTTGGCCCACTATTCTTTACAGCGCTGCTTCAGTTCAGTGACGTTTGCAGGGATTCGTTTATGCACAACTATCTTAAGGTCCTGCCACGGCATTTCAGTCAGGTTGAGGTCTGGACTTGGACTGAACCACTGCAACATCATGATTCTTTTCTTTTTCAGTCATTCTGCTGTAAATCTTTTGCTATGGATGGGATCATTGTCCTGTGGCACGACCCAGTTTTGGTCAAGCTTTATCTGTCGGACAGATGTCCTCATTGTTGACTCTAGAATACTTCAGAGAAGATCATGGTTGACTCAAAGACTGCAAGGTTCCCGTCCTATGGCCACAAAACAAGCACAAATCATCACCCTTCCACCACCGTGCCAGACAGTTGGTTTGTGCTGCTATGCTGAGTTTGGTTTTTGCATTGTCCATTATGGCCAAACATCTTCACTTTGGTCTTGTCTGTCCAAAGCACATTGTTCCAGACGTCTTATTCTTTGTTCAGATGTAGCTTTACTGCCATGTTCTTTTTAGAGAGACAGAAGCTAAACTTTTTCACACAGGGGCATATAGGTTTGGCTTTTTTCCTCATTAACAATAAACACCTTCATTTAAAAACTACATTTTGCGTTTACTTGTGTTATCTTTGTCTAATATTTAAATTTGTTTGATGATCTGATGAAAATGTGAAATCAGAAAGGGAGCAAACACTTTTTCACACCACTATAAAGACACATTGGAATATCCAATATATAAAAATAATTCCCCATACAGTTGGGTCAAAGTAGCTACAGAGCCCACTCCAAGAGACCATTTAATTGTAGTGTAAAGTAAAGAGTTTTTATATACTGCGCTGGGAAGCTGGTTTATTTTGGGAGCCAGCCTCTAGTGGTCACTCAAGGAACTTTTTTTCTTCAGCACTGGCTTAATTTTTCAGCCGAGGTTGTCTCTTGGCTCCATACATTCAAATGTGCTTACTGGCTTACTAAAATCACAAACTGCTGAAAATGCAGAGTGGTCTCTTGTGCATATTAACAACACAAGAAAGCCACAGAGAGCAATACATGCAGGGATTAGCGTATGTAAGCATCCCTCTCTGTAAACAGGGCAGTTATAAAAACACACTGCTGCTAGTCACGTTTAAATGTAGATCATTTAGATTTCATATAAGATTACACTTTTTAAATTCCCAGAGACCACGAAGGAGGCCTGCTGAGTCATATACAGGAATCCCAGCCGAGAAGTATTATCCCCTCTGTTTCTCCCTCAGTCATTTCTGTACTTCCTCTGTGACCCCCTCTCCATCTCTCAGAGAAGCTCAATTTCCTTTTCCTATTAACCTGATTATACACATCCCCACAAATCCAAAGGTACACACGCACACACGGACACACAGCTAATTTAGCTGATTTAAGATGGCTTCAGGCCAACCAGGCCTTTTCATTCATCACAGACTGAGCTCAAGTACAGTTCAGAGTCAAACCGGCCTGAGTTGTAAATCACTTAGGAACATCATTTGTCCACTGGCAGGCACATACTTTGTGTATACCAATCTCATTTTGCTGTATTGGGTGTCTCCTGGCTCTGCTCTCTTCAAATCAGAACCAGTGAAGTTATATAACTGTCTATTTTTGTGAGATGGGCTAACATCTGCCCTGGAAAACCAATAAGCAGTCTTGTCCCTCTGTGGATGGAAATGGCCACATGAGTGTCTGAGGTATCAGCATATATATCTGTCCATCACTGCTGGAAGGTTCATAATGTGCTCAGTCACACATGAGCGTGTATAGCATATAAACCCCTGTGTGGGTTAATCCTGACTGAAATATCTCAACAACTCCTCGATGGACTCCCATGAAATTTTGTGCAGACAGTCATGATCCCCAGGGGAAATAAAATACTTGCTAAGGTCAAGCTGTGACTTTTCTTTAAGCATGACACTGTTCATTGTGGTTTAAGTGAAATGTGTCAAAAATTACTCATTTAGACCCCGTTCAGGATGAAATGTTCTGACTGCAAAAAAGGACAGAATGAAGCAAGATGCAGGTTTGAGTTGTAAAAGTAAAGCCAATGCAGAAGTGCACTGACTCTTCTTTCCTTTTCATGGGATTACGGGTGACTCCGGTTGCAAACTGACTTCTGGATGTGGGTCTATTAGTCTATGGGAAAATGGCCCTTGGCTTCCTTGCTCTGTGACCTCAGCAAACACTTTCTTGACTACTTTATGAGCCCAGTCGCTATTTTCAAGTCATACTGAATAAAACATGAAGTTCATTTTGTAAATTATGGTCATTATCCAGAAATGGGAATTATCAAGGGTTTAATGAGCCAATAAGCAAGCAGTGTCACTATCAAGCTCAACCTTACCTCATCAGATATGGTTTCAAAAAACTTGGCAATGCCAAAAACAGTAAGCTCAAGCAAACTTTGCTTGAGCCTTTCTCCAACAGTAACCTACATATATATATATCCAACTAGCAGATCATCTTTACAGCGTAGATGGTATGAAATACAGGCTTAGCTTCCTGGTACATTTAAAGGGAAAGAAAAATAAAGTCACTACAGATGTGTCTTTGACTTGTATTCTATTCTGAAGGCCACCATATGGTGACAGCAAAAAGCAAAACCATCTTTAAAATAGTTTATAGGTTGGTTTAAAAAATGGTGACAAGCTAATTTCTCCTTGGCATTTTTGTACAACTTACCAGTTTCAAGGCAGTAACATTTAAAGTGGCCACTTCAAGTGATGGATGCTTGCTTTTACATCTTGTTGAACATTCAACCCCTTTAAAAGAGCAGTCAGCTGGGCATTGCTTTCTGGCAAGTACATTCATTTTAAGCCCATTTGTCAATGGCTAAATTTAGCATCCCATTAAGTATCACAAGAGAACAATGGAAGCACCTTGCTAATTAAGCTAGCTAGCCAACTAGCTACTTTTTTGTCCAAATATGGTCTTCCATCCAACCTTTCCTCTATTTTCTGTCATTTATCCTGGTCCAGGCCTAATGTACATACAAATATATGATGTGATAGTGGTTACAAAACATCTTTTACTGTATATAGATAGATAGTACTGAGCTTAAAGCAGCACGCTGTCCTTCCATAGACGAAACTCAAAGTGTGTTTTAACTTTAAGTCCATTTCTCTTTGTTTTGTGTTCATAATCATTCTGACTGTTGGGCTCTCCACACTACAAAAACAGCAGAGGCCCACAGCGTCTCTGAACACATCCAAAAAAGCCAAGAAATCTGCATGTCATTTATCAAAATGGAAATCATGCTGACCAGAAATGTCTAATCTAAGTTGGTTTAAATATTGCAGAAGTGATATCACAGTGGGTCTGTTTTCAGTCATGCACCACGTGGTCCTGATTGATCCCAGCAGTCTGTCAGCCACACAATAAAACCCCACTGCTCTCTCTGCCACAGTTATCAAAACCAAAGGAAAACCAAAAGACTTTGCTGCTGATACAGCGAGTGCAGAAAGCAGTACCCGCTGACCTGTGAGACATCACTCAACTTAGCACCTGTAGGCTTCAAAGCTTGGCTCAGCTATGGTTAAAAATCTGCATCCCACTGCCACCTGCTCATCTGTAACATATCTAACCATCTATAAAGAGCTTTAAAGCTTAATGCAAATCACCAGCTCTGGGAAACAAAATCATGAAGTGGGCCTGACATTCGACCTTAATTAGATGCGGTGAGAAATACGTTGTTAAGCTGATCCAAGACAGACAGTCAAAACAAACCTCCTAAAAAGAAAGCAAGCAAACATCTGCAGATACTAGAAAAAAGTTCATGTCATGCTGAAGACTGAACTGGTGCATTTATCATTTATGGCGTTGACCCTTCAAAGGAATAATGTCAAAAGGGGCTTTGGGTGGGACTCAGACCTTTTCTAAAACCACATGCTGGCATTTAACAAGAGACAACACTGGCAAGAGAAAAGCTTCAAATAATTCTGGCATGTCTGTGGGCAGCCTAGAGCCATGAAGAAGTTATAAAACTGAAATATTTCCAGATTTCCTCCTTTGTTCTTTTATCTTTGTCCATTTTTCTTCTTCACTGCACATTTTTCCCATTTTTTCCCCCATCTATTTTTTCTATGAATTCATCTTCTTTGCCACTCCAGCAGTAACCACGCTACCCTCTCTAATCGCTCTAGGAATGGTTATCACGAGCTGAACTTCTGACAGCTTTTAGCTCCGCTTACTTTGACTAAAATCTTCTCATTTGGCTGCCCGCTCAGTCGCTGCTTTGGTTTGGCAAATGTGCGGCATGTGGGCTTGCAGTGGACATAAAGGTTATAGATGTAGGCGTGTTTGTGGCTTTACATGCAGAAGAGAACACAAGCGGCCGCTTTTCTTTGAGTTTTAGTGACTGTAGGCAGGGGCGGACTGGATAAATAACACAAGCTAAAAGAGACACACGAATCCGCTGCTGATATGTCAGCAGCTGTGGAAGGCTAAAGGGAAAAGGTAGTGTGAGCAGTGCATAAACAGAGCAACAGCAGCTCAGGTGCCCTCTCTGTGTTTACACAGGCTGGCCTTCAGGAAGCATACTGGACATGCTCAGTTACCATAATTAAAAATATAGTTAAAAACACAAAACCCACACCACTGACAGATATATTAAACAGGAGATAAAGCTCACAGCAAGTGATTCACTGGCTGCAGACGGTTGGTCACTAGTGGACATTCCAGGTTCCGGTTCCAGTAAATTCAACCCTCTAATGTACTTACCATCCTACCATTATTCCCTGTCACAGGTGATCACTTCAATTGCTTACCCCTGATATATTTTCTCACACAGATAAAAGAGAAATGAAAAACAGATACTATGGATGTGATGAAAGCCTATAATTTGTTACCAAGGTTTATGCCAAAAAAATGTGTAAAAATATGACAGCACCTTTGGAAATGTTTGCTTATTAAGCTTAACAAACAAGTGCACCAAGAATCAAGCGTTTAGACAGAAGATGGCTGATCATGGACAAATTATAACCAGACAACCAAACCATTTAGGAAGCTTATCCAGAAAGGCATTGAGTTTGGGAGGGTTAGCACTCACTAGGACAGTTGGGATAGGCTCCAGACTCACCGTTACCCTGAACTGCATAAGCAAAAGAAGATGGCTCAAATGTATCTAATCTATGAAACTCAGAGAGAGGTACCTTGAGCTGCATGTAGATTACAACGTGAGCAAGTTTCTGCCATTAATTTTGTATTAACAAACTGCCAAAATGTACATATCCTTAGGTATTACTGTTATTGTTCACAGACTTGGTCAGGATCAGGTGAAGCAATGTTTAAAGGTGCAGTGTGTAAAATCTCACCACTAGATGTCAGTAGATTGAAGAATCTAGCTACGGTGGGCACTGTAGGACAAACAACTTTGGCTGTCATTCATTTTTAGTGAGTGTAGGCTGTCAGTCCACTCCTAACCTCAGCTGTCTATCACTACTATTTACTATGGAAGAGCTGTAAAACTTTGTGAAAGGAGATCGATACGGGGCAGTGAGTGAGAGAAGCTCACTTCTGTCCAATTACAATGATAGCGAGTGCCGCTGTTAGCTGCTGTTAGTCGATGTTAGTGAAACTTCCTTCAAAGTGGATCTAACGTTGCTGGGCAGAAATTTAATTCTCATACAATGTGAGAAGGTAACCAAAGTGTTTATCAGAGCGTGATTTTTAGAACACTCGAGCCCAACATTGTGTTGCTGGCATTATGTTAGCTTATAACCAACAGTTGCTGTTTAGTCTTGCAACACTGCATGAAATTGGTTCTGAGAATACTGCACTTTTAAGGTTAACACTACCTTCACATAGTTATACTTCTTGCCAAATCCTCAAAATCGCAGATATTTAGCAAACTTTCCAAATATGCCGGCCACTCACAAATAGCAGACATAGTTGGCAGTCCTAATGTACATAAATAAGGTGTTTCCTTTGACAGGCTAATATGCCAAAGGTAACACAGCTGGAATGTTAGAAATTTGTGAATTGTGCTCCAGACGTTTGCGCTGTTACCTAAATTAAATCTGAGGACAAAGTGAAGTCTTTAGCTTTGTAAGTGTTAGGTTATAATAAAAGTACTGGGCAAATTTCATATCACTAAAACCACAAAGACAACCCTACTGGTGGAAGAAGTGGCAGTCCTGACATCAGTGAAGTCACAGGGATTCATCTTCTCTCTACAATATTATGACAATTCAACCAGTACTTGTTGAAATATTCCAGTCTGGACCAAAGTGACAAACCATATGTCATTCCTCGAGTCACTCGTGGCTAAATCACCTCCCTCGACCCTGGCTGCTATTTAATCTGCTTCCTCTTCTCCCTCAATTCATTCATTCTGCTGTGTTTTGCCCCTCAAAAACATCATCCATTCCTCTACTGTTTCTTCAATCCATTTATCTCTGTCTGCCCCTCCCATTTCCCATCTAAGCATCTCTCTGTTTACACCCCTTAAAACACTGACTGAACCTGTCAGCTCAACGGTGTCAGCTTTCACTTTGTGAGACTTCCAGATGTACTCCCAGGAGCTAGTGTTTTTTTCACCGGTGCGGAAAACATCCAGGCTTACAAGCTGAGACCCACACATGACATCATCCCCCCTGACAGTTGTCAAAGCTTTCATCCCCTCCCCAAATTTCTCTCTCAGTAATGCAGGGGTGGTTGACACTCTCCTAACCATATCCCCTGCCCTCCGACCACATAAGCATACAATGTCTGCAAAATCTGCTGATCACAACAGTTTTCCCATATAGGGAGCATCTGGACAGAGAGTGCTCCTTGGCTACATCAAACTAAAAATACACACACCCGTAGGTCAAAGAACAACCTCTCCCCAGAATCAGTAAGAGACATGCAAAAACAATCATGCATGTTATGAAGGAAACGGTGAGAGAAAATAATAACCCCCCCTGAGCTTGGGGGTAAATTGCATATCACCCACTGCTACAACATCACAGCAGATTTATTTGGCAAAGTCAGTAAAAACAAATGAAACTCTGAAAAACGAAAAGGGAGCGTCACTTATGGTAGTAAAGCAGGAACCAATTTCCTTAAAAGTGCTTTGAGTTTATGCACTGATTAATTCATAATAATAACTACACAGAGACTCATTTTAAATAGCATGCATGGTATTTTAAACAACATACAGATGTAATTATAATATTTCAGTGCTCTTTGTTTGTACTATAATTAGTGTGTTTTAAATAATTAATTCATCCTAAAGTTCCACTTACCCACAAACCAACACAATGATCTCCATTAGCCACTTATGATGTTTAATTTTTTATCAGTAGTACAGGAATATCAAGTGCCCTTAGCTCTCGCCTTGCTATTTCAGTGGGCTGATGCATTTCATTTATAGGTGAAAAAGTAAGAATCTATTCAGTGGTAGTTTCAAGCTTGCTGTTTTATCACATTTTCAGAAAACAAGTTCTCTTGGGGAATATCAGTCATATTCACCATGCTGTCATATGTGAGCTGACATCCTTCCCACTCACTGGAAGTCCCTTCAATTGCTCACCTCAAAGTCGAGAATAGTTTAATCTTGGACCAACCCACTTTGCTTCACCAGCAGTAACTGTGCAACTCATTTCTTTAATTTGATGAATTTCATTGAGATTGTTTGCAATTTTTGGTGTTAATCGCTCCCCTATATAAAGCCCAACAGATTCAGAATTTTTAAGACCAATACAGATATTTGACAATTTAGAAATCTGATATTCTGATACATTGGCCGATACTGTTTTCACTTTTAGACACACAACACAAACAGATTTCTCTAACCTTTGTTTTGTATGGTTATTTACTCGTTCCTTTGACTCTGTTTGGATCAGCTATTGTGCAGTTGTTGTAACTAAAGGAGCTAACTTCATCAGGCTAGGAGCACTGAATCACAGATTGTTGTATTTTTGAAGGAGCATGAGACTGAACATGGTGACATAGGCTACCACACAGCTGTCAGGTGCCTCAGCCTGGGCAAAGTGTTACAAAGAGTAAAGAACCTGAGAACAGAAATTTGAGAATTTTGAGGAGAGCTCTCAGATGCAGAATGGAAGACAGGTCTTGTATTTGCTGGGGATGTAACTGCACTAATGAATGAACTAAACTGCAATGCAAGGGCCTATTTGCAACATGATGAAGGCTTTTATGAGAAAGTTGGAGTTTTTCAAACCAACATTATTATAGCTTGGTGGTCCTCTTTGGATCCAACTTCACATGAACAAACATGATGAAGATTACAAATCCAGATATAAATCATCTCAGAGATGATTACATCGCATTTCTACTCTCCTTTGCATTTTCACCTTTCTCGCAAACCTGAGACGGAGGAGATTTCTCTTCTATTATGCCTGCTGGACATTGCCATAGCCTAATTGTAACATCTACTCCTATTAGCTGCAGTTTATAAAGTGACAATTAATATTGTGCAGAACTGAGTTCAGGTTATTGGCACGACCCATTTGGGAAAATGAATTGCCCACCCTTGGCCTACATGCTCAGAACAAGGTTACAAGTCGCTTATTTGTGATGAACTAGCTAGTACTTTGTTTGGGAGGATTGAAAGGAAGTAATGACGGAAAAGACCCAAGTAGGAAGTGACCATGGATGTCTGTGTCATTGTTCACAAAAGTCTCCCACTGCTGGCAGCAGCAATATCAAAACTATTTTGTCAGCTGATCCACTATGTGCACTGGAAGATTTTCTTTTTATGAGCTACTGGAACATTTCCCTGAAAATGGCTACATTTTCCATTTTCAGAATTGGGATGAGCCAATGCACACCCTGCACTAGCTGCATATTTACATCAGAGCAGTGTAATTTTCATGAAAAGCGTAGAGTGGTTTTAAATGTGAACCACTAACATACTGTTTGTGTGATTCTCAAGGCAGCACTGAAATTCAGAAACACGTCCTTTAAAAATATGCTGACACGCTGGTTTATTGTGAATCACAACAGAAGATAGACGTAATCGTTAGTTTAAGTTTGTTTTTGTATTACATAAAGGCTCACTGAATGAAGATTGAAAGAAAAAGTACACATTATAAAAAATAAATATGGCATAAACATACAAATTAAACAGCACTGCAACTTTGTTATTGTGTTTTAAATTACTTGATTTTTATTATTGCTCAGGATAATTATTTTGAAATTAGCGTTTACTCTAATTAGCACATCTAAGTAGTGCCGCCATGGTCTTAGCTGAGCGTCCCAGTCCTATCAACACACTCTGTCTTTCTGACACACACACACACACACACACACACACACACACACACACACACAGATGTGTTTATGGAGGGTCACACATCTCCCCTTGATCTTTTCTTTCTTCATGGTCAGGGCTGCTCAACAGCAAAGACAAATACCTCCCAAGACATACACACAAACTATGAATACTAATACATGAACCCGAAACTGATGAAATGTAAAAAAATAAAATATCACACATAAAAACATAAAGTCAAACAAAAATTACTCAAATTAATTATGACCAGCTTTGCTAATAAGTTTCATTTGTAGTGCTGAAAACTACAGATTTCTTACTGAAAGGCAAACTAAATTGAAGGATACCTCAGAATTGCTCCAGTATTACCAGAATTATTGTTTTCCCCAATAAATACATGAAGATTCTGAGTAACAAGCAGGAAATCAGCATAGATGTGGTTTGAAGGCTCACAAAAAAAAAGAACTTCAAAGACGATGTCAGCAAAAAGAAATTTGTGAAATCTTGGTTTTGATAATAATCTTTTAGTTGCTGCTGCTGCTTGCTGAGAAATCCACAAAATACACCCCAAAACAGACAACGTGACGCTGAGTCAAAAAACTTTCAGCATACCAGCGCCAGTTTTTAAAAGGTCTATGTTTGCTGAATCATGTTTTGAGTCAAAAGAGCTTTTAATTGAAAGTTATGTTGACTGACAGGGTTACTATGAAATGCTGTTTTGCTGTGATGTTGATAACCTCGGTGGAGAGTGTGCACAGATGGGAGGGGGGTACCGGCAGATAAGATAAGGAAGGGAAGAGGAGGAGAATTGTGAGTTTTACTGTAATGTAATTATATTAGTAGTGATCCAGAAGTGACAGTATCATTCACTGCAAGTATGTACAAAATGTACACATGTATATTTACACCTATATATGTGTGTGCGTGTGTGCGCATATGATCATTGTTCATCTCTGTTTAACTTGATGTAACTACAAAGAAAACAAAAGTCACAAAACGTCTCCCCATCAGTGATTTCTCACAAAAAGTCTGGTGATAATACGGACAGATAGGAAGTATACAGGAGAGAACTTTACTTCATTTTAAATTATATTAGCCTTCCATTTGATTATTTCATTACTTCTGGATGAATGTTGATATATATCCATTTCACACTATGATTGGTCAAACGTGTGTGGAACTTTCTCAAGTGCTTTTTAAATTTTTTTCTTTTTTGTCAGATACTTAAGTTATCTTTAGAATTGAATGCAACAGTATGAATGTGAAACCTAATGAAAATTAGTTATTACATTTACACTACAGTACTATGCAAAAGTCTTGAGCCTCCTGTCATTTCTTTGTATTTTGCCAGGATAGCGAACAGTAGATAGATCATCTGAAGTTCTTCTTCTTTTTTTTTTAAGGATATGACTTTCAGATACAGTTTATCTGCTGTTGTTTTTTTTGTCTTCCACTTGCAGTGTCCTCAGATTTCTTGAAGACAAACTGCACATCATGCTGAGTTTTTGGCTAATACCTCTTTGGGAATCACTTTGTTGGTGCAAAAATACTACTTTATGTACTTTAAATACTACTCTATCAGACTGTGTTATTTTTGTAAATTCAACCAAAGAAATGGGAACACATTACGTGTAGTTCTAGTAAAAAAGTACCCAAATATACCATTTAAAATTGGTTCTTCGATAGGTTGTCTATTATGTGAAGACACAACACTAGTTCATCACTTAAGTTATGTTCCTTCTTATGCTTGAATGATTCACAGGTCAGTGTTAAGTGGCTTAATAAATGTATCTGAGAATGCTCAGAAGAAAAATATAAAGAAATGGAGTGACTTAAGACTTTTTGCACATATATACTGTATCTGAGAGGAGCCTCACAAACTTCTGATATGGTACCAATCTGTTCTAAAGAAGAGATGTGATTAGTCAGATCCCATTAAACATTTGTGTGTGTGATGAGCATCATGATAGCATGACTATTTGTTTTGGCCTCTTATTGCAGAGGTTAACATGAAACATTGCTGCAAGCAGACACCATCTCCATCTCCCCATCTGTATGATGGATAGCTCTAACCTGCTGCTGGCAGAGACACAAGAGGGTGAAGGGCTGAACAGGCCTGGTGCACAGATGCAAACACACACACACATATAGAGGCTGAGATCTGAGGCTATCAGCACTTAGCAGGTACTAAGAAACTCGGGGCACAACAAGTATGCGTGTGTGTGTGTGTGTGTGTGTGTGTGTGTGTGTGTGTGTGTGTGTTTGTGGGCACTCCTTATGTGTTTCTTCTGGCAAGAAGTTAAGGGCCCCTGATTAGTTCACATGGGCAAAAACAAGGAAATGACTACAGGCAGACCAAAATCCTGTTTAACAAAAAAAAAAAGAAAACTATATCACAAACTACACCCAAAACAACATGGGTTTAACAAGCAACTGACAGGTTGGCGCCGTCAGGGAACCGTGTAAGAAAAGAATGCAGTGGGGAAAAGCCTGTATGTATGGTGATTGACAGAAGTTTCTGTAACAGAGTCCAAGTGTAAGAGTGTCACATGTGGCACAACACAGAGAGAAAAAGTCATGGAAAAGACTAAAAAAAAGAGAAGAAAAAAAATGCTGACAGCCAACATTTTGTGCTTTTGAGCTGAATCACTAACACATTTGTAGTGGTCACTCAGTGCCAAAAGATAATGCTGACAGAGGAAAATAAGCAGAGGGTACCACACCACCTATCTCACACTATCTCCAGATGCATGATCCTCCCTAAATGAATGCTGTATGTGTTTTCACTTGCACAACATACAGCCAGGAGCCCCACTCCTGGAAGATGTTTGTGCAACATAATGAGGACAAAAAGGAAATATGGCAAAAATAAAAGACTAAATGATTAAATCACAGCCATTCTGACTTACTACCCCCTGCTTATCACAGTGCAGTAAGGCAAAACTCACTTCATATGTGACTGAAATAACACACGAAGAAAAAAAACAAGGTGTTAACATTTTTCATTCACTTCCACAAAACATTACGTTTACATTTAAGCCTCTAAAGAGTTCTTCTTTACTGTCGGTTAGAGTTCACATTTCAAGAAAACCACGCATGACTGCATTTTTCAGACAAACTCATACAGCTTATTTTCTCAAGAAAAAGAAAGGAGAAGTGAAATTGATGATGCAACTTGATTTAGCATTTTTTAGCAAAAGTTATCGAGTTTTTAACTGTAATGACTGATTCTGGTGTAGGTAGGTGTCCACTGAAATCCGATAGCACCTAATATGAAGCTAAAGACAGTTAGCGTAACATAAAGAGTGGGAAACAGGGGGAATCGTTTAGCCTTGGCTCCAACTTAAACTTTCTAACTTGTCTGCTTGTTTTCACTCAAACTGAAGATAAGGTGCTGTCCTCCTTCAGCACATGCTCGGAGACGGGACCTCCCGTCTGACCCCGCATTGTCTCACCAACAGCTTTCCCCTTTGCCTCCCAATCCGCCCCGTTGCCTCTGCCCCTGTCCACTTTGCTCCTAATGCCTCACAACAACTGTGCAGTGCCAAAGGTCGCATGACTGAAAATACCTCGGCGTGCACAAGCTGTCTGCAGGTAGATAGGTATAAATTCCTGGGAATAATGAATGGCTCACAAAAATGTTGGAAAGAAGTTGTTTTTTTTATGAATGTATTTTTATGTAAGTACAACCCCAACCACTCAAAGGGGTTAAAAGCAAGCTCCTGGGAATGCTAAAATTGTAACAGCCTGAGGAAAAGTGTGGACCGATGATGAAGTGTGAAAAAACATGCGTAATGCTTCTAGCCGCTGATGCATGTGTGTGGCTTGACCTCCTGTGGGGGTTAAGACCTTGGTAAACTGACACGATTTGTGATGTAGCACCTTCACGGGTATCTCGTTCATTTATGAACCCAAAAGACATGACGCGTGTGTCTTTGGGGCATTTTTCAGCTCTTATCTCTGGGCTTTTAGGACACTCATAGGAAAACAAGCCTTTTAAAACACTTCACAGAGATAACCCCTACAATCTGTCAGTCATCTCACAGAAAACTGTAACTGTTAAGCAAAAAAAATTAAACACAGACACAATATGTATCCAGCTTTCAGGAGCGAGACAGGAAATACCAATTTGACTTCTGGAGATGACTTCATACGACAGAAAAGGTTTAGCACAAGCACTGCCATGGCGACACCAAGCTTTTTTTAATTTCCCTCCTCACTTCTCCGTCTGCAGCTCTGGCAGACACAGCACCTCAGACAGAAATGAGTCATTTTCTGTGGTAAAACCCAGCCCTGGTGGGTTTTACCACAAGTCACCATTAACACACACGTAGCAGGGATTCAGTTTTAGGGTGCTCAATCCCTTCTACACTGCACTTGAGTATATTTGGACCCCGAGGACAGTTAAAATAACACCTGCTATTGTCAATATTAGGTGTGAAATCTACTGTATCTGTCCAATATGCCATTGACAAAGATACTGACAATAAAATGTCTGCAAGTTAGACAAAAGCGTCGCACATCAGCAAGAAAAAAGGAAAAACAATATGAAAGTCTGTCGAATGTCACAGCGTGAAGTAATACTTAAACTTTAAAAAGCTTTAGCAATCAGGTTGATGCGTTTACAGTGAAAAGTGTGTCTCATGCTGTGCTTCAGGCATGGCCCACATCAGAATGAAATAGAGTTCATACCCTACATACCACAATTATTATCTTTCATTTAATCATTAACAATAAACCAGAACATCAGGGATGGGCTAGCTCATCTGGCCCACGTTAAATCACAAATCACAGGTTATTGTGAAGCACACAAAGAAAGTGCTACGTTTTGCTGTCACAGGTTTGCTGTATAAACAATTGAGATTACTATCACGTAGTCATAGTATTAAGACTATGTGTTAAAGGCATGAAAATATATGAACGCAACAGTATGTCACAACACGGACGCTGCTACATGCTTCAGTTTCAGCCCAGTCTTCCTCCGTCTCCAAGAAGTTCACTGCGGGCATGGTGATGGTGATGGGAAAGCCCCAACCATGCTTTCCAGTGTATGATTATGATGAGTACGATCATGATGATATCCATCTAATAAAAAACAAAACGATGCTTATTTCGAGCTATCCCATCACCGGGTGTTTCATCAAGTTCTTTCATTATCGTTTTGTGCGAAGTTTATCAGCATCGAGAATCTAGTGTTAACAAATTCGCAAATCTGCTTGAACTGAGTGATTATGAGTCATTGTTCGCGTTTGTTCACTTTAAATGCTCTCACACTCCTGTTCCTGGACATAACAGGGAGGTTCCTGCAGTGAAAAAGCATTAAAATCCTACTGCATAGTCCCTGTGCAGAACCACGAACCAGGGCTGTGGTTAGTATTAGCAGCTAGCTGGTAAAGACAGTGGAGCATATATGAGTCAAATATTCTTCATAAATGTTATTTCAGCTTATTTCTGTAATGAGAAAAATGCTAAAAATATTTCGGTTTTGCACATTTTGGTAAAATTGGGACTTCACTGGCCTTCAGTGTCAGCAATGACTAGTCCAGCTTTAAACATGTCCCCCTTGCTATGAATGTCCTTTTCTGTGTGAAGCAGAAAGTGGGTGGCTTCAACGTGGTCAGACAGTGTTTGTTAGGGGAAATGGACTGTTGCTAGTTTACTGTGAATCATTGAAGGTAAAAATAGTTCTTTTTTTTTATTTCTTCCAATTTCATTTTTCATATTTCATGTTTCTACCCACCGGCTCTGTGAATGCCTGTTATCCACGATGTGCCCACACCATGCATCTTTCAGCAGCTGATATGCTTCTTTGATTAGTAACCAGTAACGCCATTACTGCTTTTAGAAGACACACCAGCTTTACCTGACTCTGTGCATCTTCCACCTCCACCTCACATGCGTGCCATATGCTGCACAGACAGCAGTCAGTTCCAGGAAAAACTGTTACACATCTGTCGCTTGTTCAGGCAACAGTATATGAAACTAAGACATGTGGGTGGGCTTTGTGCTTTTGCAGGCTCGGGGCAGCATCTTTGAACTTTTCTTTGACATCACAGTGTTTCAAGAAATATGCTTCTTTGTCTTGTTTATCCAGTAACTGCAGCATCCTGCCAGCTTCGCTTTTTTTTTTTTTTTTTTTTTGTGACATCAGCAAACTCTGCGCGCACTCCGGATGCATGAGTTTGTCATCATCTAAATGAACTTCATGTGACACTGTGGTAGAGTTACTGACAATAAATGCCAGAAGAAGGCTTCTGAATTAAATGATGACCTTTAATCATTTACAGTTTACTCTAAGTAATTGCAGTTAATCACTAAAAGTTAATCTTCCTTAGTTTTTAATGTGGACTTGGTTACGGAGCATTTGGAGGGGATACAGTAGTTGCTTTGCATTGTCAGAAAATAGTGGATAATATCAAGGAGATGGCAATAAAAAAATTTTTTTTTCCACAGTCAATCCAAAAAAATCTGCTTAAAAGGTGAGAACCTGAGGCATTTGTTTGAACAATAACTTACATGATCCATTACCAAAATTATCAAAGTTTTTTGTTCTAGGACTAACGTCAGATTTTGCTTTCTTTTCCTACATTTTTAGCTTCTTATGCTCAAGCCTAAAAAGGTAAACCCTCCAAGCAAAACACATGTCACCCATCACTGCAGCTGGCTTTCCTGCAAGAAGTGAGGCAAATGAAAGAGAAGACTATCATACATCAGGAAAACAGATACCGTATGCATGACACTATTGATCCAAGCTTGCGTAGGTTCATCTGATCTTTGATGCAGTAGTTGGTGTTGACTATTTTTTTCCCACATGCACATATTTGTGTTGTTCTGAAGGTCAAATGCGCACAGATCTTGCACCTTTATGAAACAGACGCAGAGCGAGGTACAAGATTTAAACCTCCTCCTCCTTTTTATTCTTTTTTTTCCATTCTCTGTATGATTACTTCCATTAAATTTAAGAAGAACTAAGCAGCTTAACACTATGAATGCCTGAGTGGATCATCTGTATCAAAAGCTGTATATATGATTCATAGATCACTACTACAAAGACCTGCAAGACATATATATTATGTGGGAGATGAAGGAGACACAGAGGAGGGACTGTGCTGCATATAGGCCTTTTTGAGTTCAGATGTGGTTACCCTGCAGTCTAGTGATGCACCAATCTGTTATTAGGATAAGACAGTACTACAGAATGCTATACTATCAATATCAGCGACAGTGACACCATCTATTAAATTCAGTTCTTTGTTGTTCTTTGTTTACAATACCACACATCAACAGCTGTGCAGCACCAGGTTTTAGCTGGAGAGCTAACATGGTGTGGAGGAGGCGAGTTGATAGTACTTTCATTGCACTCACAGTAGCAAAACTTCTTGGAACTCAAGTTATTCTTTCACCAGTTTCTTGTCAGCACCACTCCACACTAGATGTTTGCATGCATGCACATTTATTTCACCCTACTGTCATTTTGCGAGTGAGACTCAAAACAGGAAGAAAATGTATTGACGATAAATGACATCAGCGGTGCGGTAACTACACTCACACTGAGTTGTTTTACAACAAATACCAATTTAGCAAATATATACTCTTGGATGTATTGATTTAATATATTTGACTTTATTTTATTTAAATGGGTTACTGCAAACATGCAAAAATCTGATTGTGCCAGACTCATTTTTTCTGTAGCGTAGGGCATGGAAATAGCTCCTGTCACTGCAGTCCCTGACAAACTGATATAAAAAGCCTGAACACATACATAATATATAAATCAATCTTTCTATTATAAATCAGTCTTACGTAACACTTTCAAATCACGTGAAAAAAGACAAAGGTCCATGAAGAGTATTCCAAAAACAAAAGCAATTAATATGGGGTGGCTGTAGCTCAGGTGGTAGAGCAGGTCATCCACTGATCGGAAGGTTGGTGGTTCGATTCCTGGCTTCCCCTAGTCTATATGCCAAATATCCTTGGGCAAGATACTAACCCCAAATTGCTCTCCGATGCATCCGTCGGAGTATGAATGTGTGTGAATGTTAGCTATGAAGCACTTAGAAAGATGTGCTTGTGCGAATGGGTGAATGCACAAGTTGTGTAAAGCGCTTTGAGTGCTCAGATGAGTAGAAAAGCGCTATATAAGAACCAGACCATTTAATAAATCATTGTTTTAGACTTTACTTCAGATTATGATGGCATACTTAATTATCAAATATCTACTGTTCTATGCATTTGGAGAATTAATGGCAATGTCAGTTTAGTTCATATAGGATTATACGGAAACTCAACGTGCTTAACACAGAGTAGGTTTCACGATGTCTTAAGCAGTGAAAAACATAAAATAAGACTTAAAACACACACACAGAGCTATTGAGTGGAATCTGAAATGTGGTATATTCCTTAGGTCTGTGGGTATATGCTTCTTGATAAGAAAGTAATAAATGCCCAAAACGTTACTTCAGAATTTTCTCTGGAAAATGTTCTGGTGGATGCAGATCTGTTGTAATTTTGTTTGATTCCAAGCGAGAGGAAGACAGTTTATTCATTAGTAAATTGACACAGACATCATGTCAGTTCTCTGTGTGCCTCAGTGATGAAATGGTTAACAGATTTAAAAGATCTCTGTGTCCTTGGTTTGAGACCAATAGAGACATAAGTCCAGCCTCAGGGGGTCATAAGCTAGTGTACTCGCAATGCTGGTCCCAGGACAAACAGGAGGATTGTGTCAGCGAGGGCAAAAACTGTGCTAAGAAGAACATTCACCATGGCAACCACTTGAGAAATAAGGGAGCAACCAAAAGTACCACATCACATCAGCATTGTGTGTAACGGAATACTCAAGGATAAGGTATCAGGACGTATATCAGAATCGGATAAGAAGTTGGATCGGTGTGTCTTTCTCTACTCATATGATGGATCTTCCATGCTTCCAAGCATTTCTTGCATGCTACGTTTGGCATTACATCCACCAAATTTCCAGCAAGAGTATCAACTGAAAGCTGTGCAAATGAAAGAGAACTTGTTTAGCAGTTCACCCAAGTTTAAGTAGTGGTTGTCACAGCAACAATTACATCTTTTTTTCTAAATGTTTGCAGTAAACAGCTGAAATACTACAGCACAGTTGCAACAGTACTTTGAGCTAAAGGCTACCTTAACTAACAATTTCCTCTTCTCTAAATATAGCCATGTTGTGCCGTATGCATCATTCTCATTTGAGTTTTCAGCACACAAATCAGCTTTCACACTGTGAATCTGACTGTTGAACATGAGATACGCCACATACATTTTCTGTTGGCAAACCACACGTTTTCACTTCCTCTATGGTGGCTGCTGCAGTGGCATGTGAGGTCACTCGCACCAATGTCACTGTGTGAAGGTTTGCAAAAAAATGTTAGCATCTCATGAGAAAACTAATTTCAATGCAAGTTGCACGAAAACATTTCAGCTGTTGCACACACTGTTGCACCAGCTCCGAAGGCAACTGATTTACATTCAGGCTAGTTGCATGGGATTTGTGTATTGTAGTTCTGAAGATGGGCCCCTTTGTTTAACGACCAAGGCAAGAAACGCGAGACAAGAAAAAGGAGCACTACAACAAACGGCTGCGATCAAAGAGGCTTCATTTGAGCTATACATGACATGTGTTAAAACACTTATTCAGTGGCTGCTACTTAGACATAATTCGACTTAACTGCAAGTGTAAATACACACAACACTGTCACTTTGGAGACACACAGCTGTATCGTGTGAAGCTGCAGGTAACTAACAATCTCAAACCACTGGGAAGAATAAACATAACTTCAGCTCCAGCTAGAGTTTCACCATATCTGTGTTTTCTGTTAGACGTCTTTAATAACAACTAACAGAAAACAAAAATCTATCAAATTTAAGCTATCGTTCCAATACAGAAAAAGCCGCTTTGTGTCATAAAAACTGGCTCTGAGGCGTCCCCTTATTTGGCATGAGATTTGTTTTCACAGAACAGGAAACAAAGGCCTGCATGTGGTGGTTTCATCACAAAGGTCAGAATTATCAAGAAATCGTCAGATGAGAAAGAAAACTATTCTTGAGCTGAGACTGGTTTACAGCCTCCACCTCGCCCCCTTACCAAACTGCAAGCGTTGATGAAGGCTGTGAAATCCAGCTGAAAGCACTGGAAAATATCCAGAAAGCGAACACTGATTTGAGGCTATTTTATCCCACGATTACAAGTGCTTTGTGTCATTGGTATAAACTAGAAAATATAAATGAAGCCATCCATCCTCTTCCACTTATCCTTACTTATCAGAGTGAAGTGGCTGGAGTCTATCCCAGTTACCAGAGGGCGAGAGGAAAGATCACCAGTCTGTCACAGGGCTAACAACGTATCTTAGCCAATGCAGAAAACAATGCATTCAATTTAACTTCTGTTTATTCACAGTTTTATTTTATAGTCAACGAATTTGGGTCATATTGAATAAATATAAGTAGTAAGTATTTTTTGTAAATTATGGTCATGCAGTGTAAAGGATTATCTGGGGTACAAAACCACATGCTCATCGGCATCTTGCAAAAATTCCCCCCCCCCCAAAAAAACCTACGCATCTGTCAAGAAAAAGCAAGTTTGACTAATAAACCACATGATAATTGGATAATGACTTGTGACTGAGAACTCGTTAGCCAATGGCAGAATCTCTGAACTTGAGGCTTCAGTGCAGGACTTGATGTCACAGTAGCTATGTCCATTTTTTTACTACCTGTCGGTATAAGTCACCTTTCAGTGGCAGTCTAATCTTGCCTATATGTTATGCAGTGTTGGGTGTAACACATTACAATGTAACAACATTGCAAAGTAACAAAAATACTGTAATCACATTTCATTTTTCAGTAATACAGTAATGTAATGCATGACTGTGCTGAATGGAGTAATCACATCAGAGTTACAATTTTGCCGTTACTTGCGTTACAAAGTTTCTTCGGTTATTTGCAGGACAGGTAGACAAAAAGAGAAAAAAACATGCTTTTTTCTTCCAGTGCACTGATCTTACGATCATCTACTTTCAGTTTGTGTGCAGGAGGAGGAGGAAATGGTCGAGCGATGTAAAGTGGAGATATGGATATTGCTTTCACTTTTCTGGCGCAAAAGGACAAGAGCAAGATGATAAAGCACAAACTGTGTCCATATTGATAGCACGACTTAAGCTCTTTGCAAGCAACTTCACAGACAGCATGCTAGCACAAAGCTAGCCAAGAACCCAGAGCTGAGTGTATGCTGACCCCAGCCCAGCAGCCAGAGCCTGCACTTCGACAAAGGCCGTGATGAGCAGTCAGGCTTGCAGAAAATACTGAAAGAAAGATCATATGTATGTCCTCATCAGGATAAAGTTATGTGTTGTGGGATTGTAGCCTAAGGTTTATATTTTTAACTTTTAACTCTGAGAAAGTACATGTCAGGTAATTTAATATAGTGATGAGAACGAGTAGTGTATTAGTGTACTTACTTTCTCCAGCAAGTAGTTAAATAAAGAACATTATAAATTAATGAGTAATGTATATTAAATAACTTGTCTTGAATAATGACCACAACAAATTTTTTTTGGTCACCAAATACCACCAAGACTGCCCTTTAGTCTGAGAACACAGTGCTCAGAGAGTAGCAGAATAGCAGAATAGCAGGCACACTGTCACAAGGTCAGAGGTGGAAGCCATGAGGTAGGTGTTAGTATGCTGTCATCTTCGTGTGAAATCCTCCACATGTGGGCTATAGCAGTGTAACCACAACCTAGCAGAAAAACATGTGAGTAAATAGACCATTTCTCAAAGACTTCTCCTTTGACATATTTCTGTAACTACAAAGGAAGCTGCTGTTTTCATGCAAGAAAGCACATGAACTTTGTGATATAACTTCATCTTCTTCTGCTGCACTGATTAAACCATTTTTTAGCATCAAGGGTGGATTCGATAGATTTTGATTCTAATTTAGTAAAAAGCTATAAAAATATTGATTTTCTTCCTTTAATTATGTTGTAATCAGTGTTGGTCAAGTTACTTGAAAAAAGTAATCAGTTACTAATTACTGATTACTTCCCCCAAAAAGTGATCCCGTTACTTTACTGATTACTTATTTTCAAAAGTAATTAATTACTTAGTTACTTAGTTACTTTTTAAAAACACAATTTACAACCTGAATAGGTGATAAAGCGATAGACCTTTCAGCCCAATTCTACTTTTTCTGCATAATCCATCATACAAAATGTAATCAAATGGAAACGTCTCTTTTTAAAACTTTAAATCTTTTAACTTTATGCATCAAGCAAAAACTTAATTATATGCAACATTCTCTGACTGTTTTTGATACCAAAATAAACTTTTTTTAAAAGGCACCTTTGCACTGGCTTCTTCCATCTTTTATATATAGTCTTTATATTGCCAAAATGCAACCGTTAAGTTCAAAAAAGAGAGTCTTATATTGTCATTGCTGGCATCCATGAATTTCTGAAAAAAAACCAAATGAAGTAAAACCTATATATGCATAGGACGCTGCCAGAGGTTTTAGATTGGCCCTATTTAAGGAAGGCATTAGGGGCGCAGGTGTAGGGAATTAGAGCCAGAAGGAGGCCACACAGTTTTTCAACCAGGTGGGGTTGTTGGTTCTGATGGTCATGTCATGTGTTTTTTATCCTATATTTGCACTGAAGATATGGTTAATAAATAAAGTACTGGCCATGGTGAACCTCAGTTTCTTGAACGCCTCAAGTGGCGTTTTGGTGGTTGGATTGCCAAGAAAATGATGACAGCAAATTCACCAGACTACATAGTTTCTGCTTTCTCACTGGAAGAGGACATTTTTATCATGACAGCCTGATTATGACATTGCCACAATAAAATCACCAGACGTGAAAAGTGAAAACTGTCATTTTCTGCTGCACGTCCAACATGTTCAGCAGAGGCATTCCCACAGTCTATAGATATATTCATGTGTGTGAAAACAACAAATAAGGATGCTCAAACTGGGTCTAAGAAGAGACAAGTAGACGATAAGCTAACATAATCACTCACCACTCCAGGAAATCTGTCTGCCCATGCCAGCAGACAGTTTATGTCAGATTAGTGCTGATTGCTGCAGACTCCAGGGAGCACACTAATTCAGATTCAAATATTACAGTCAGTATTGGGGGGGGGGAATATACTGCTAATGACGGAGATGGCCGGGTTCACCGCTATGGCTCGCCAAGCTAATAAATTCACTGCAGAGTTGTAATGTCTTAAGACTTTACAGTATATCCTCTGACAATCCAGCCATCAATGAATTAACTGCCCTCTCTGTTCTACTGCGGCATTCCATGTGCTCAGGAAAAGAAAAATTTCCTTGAAAGAGTTGTGAAGCACGAAAACCAGTTTGTGTTTGACTCGTCCTTCAGCTCCTCCTTCCATCTCTGCAGCACACATACTGTAAAAAGACACTGAAATGTGATAAACTCGTACAGAAAACACCTTGTAATCTCTGCGGGGCAGCGAAACAGAGGTCTCGAAACAGCGTTCATCTAATTTACTACTTTGTAATCAAATAACAGGCCATAAAAGGCAACTTTGTTTAGCACAACCATATGAACTCCAAAATACCCTCTGGCTATTTCTCTCAGCTCACAAGCACCCTATCATGTGTGAGCGCCGTGATGCTGCCGCAGTCCCTGCATTAAAGGAGCAGTTCAAAGAAGAAAAAAAAGAAGAGCTTTGGCTTGAGTCACAAGGTCAACAGACAAAAAAGAGGAAAGAGAAAAAGCCTCAAGAAGAGGTCAAATGTTTAGATCGTGAATATTATTGCAAAACCAAAAACTATTTCTATGGTAACTGATGATTAAAGTCATTGATTCAGATGAAACCATAAACACGATGTGGTTCCAGTGTGAGAATTTGTTACTTTTTGGGCTACAGTAAGAAGGCCAGACAAACAATGTGTGTGATGTGTTAATGTCACCCTGGAGATTGTGGCATTGCCTAAACTGTACTTTGTGTAAATGGCAGCCCATTTGCTAAAGACTAAATTATTAAGTACAAAGAATTAAAATGAACAACGTAAATGATAATTAGTCGCAGCCCAGTAGGTGACTGTGTTCCTGCTGTTTGTGTCACTCCAGTCAACTCATACTGATGGAAGCCAGATGCCCCACTTCTCTGAAATACCAAACTCAAACCACCTGCAGCTCCATCGCCGTTAGGAATTTACATAGATTAAATGCTGCCAGTACAACAAGCACATGTGGGCCTCTGAAGCAGGCAGTGGTAGCTACCATAACCCAACACTATGGACTCAAACCAGCTTTTACCCCTGTGTGAACCGCATGCCGCTCACACTACAGTGCTGGGCCAGCAGGGCTGAGCGTGATGGAACAAGATCAGTTAAGCAACAGCGTCCAGCCTCATTCACAATAACCCTGAATTTGCACATGTAGAAATAAAAGCACTGTTTGACAAACTGCAGGAATCCGATTAAAGACACTAAAGAGAGACAGAGAGGGCTGGATTAAAAAGAAAAAAACGACTTCAGTCTTGATGATGGGATGGTTATGGGATGGGCTTATGAGCTTCAACTGAACTGACCCCTTGACACTCACACAGCCACACACATTTCTCTCCACCTCTAACTCAATTCTCTAATGACCATCACAAGCCAGCATCACATGTAAGCGTAGAAATCTGAGAATTAATCAGATACATGCACTGTTGTCTCTATTCCACTTTCTCCCACTTATCCTCCCCTCCTCCAAACTCTGATACATCACCGGTACTTTCCGTCATATTCAAACTTCTTGGACGTGACCTAGAAGTTTATTCACTTCTGCTGCTCTTGAGGTGAACTTGAGAGCGCAGCATCACCAGAGGAACCAAAAGCGACCCCACAACCTCCTAGCTCCGTTACTAAGCCAGCAGCAATTTCACTTAAGCAAGAACTTCAGACCTAATCACTGCCTATGAGGGTTTGTTCTAAAACAGGGTGAGACACAATTTCACAAGATCTGCACCAGAAACAGCAGAAACACATGGCACTGCAGAAACACAGCCTACTTCTGATAGCGTAAACTCTGGCATGGCCAGCATCTAATTAGAGCGCCCTGCAGTAATTTGACTGACCGTTCAACGTCTCTGTTATATAAGCTCATGGGTGGCGTGCCTCTGAGACCAGGCTGTCTATGAAGCACCCTTGTTCCTTCAGAATAAATCTCACCTGGGCACATACAGAAAGTTCGTATTAGGACAGGACGCCGACTTTTTAATGGGCGTGTTGGCAAGGTGAGTGACACTTCTAATGGATGCGTTTAGTCGCTCGGTCGTCAATTACGCATACTGCGAGGATCCAAGCGTGTGCCGCCTGGCGTGCGCGCAAGGATGCGCCGAGGGAGCTTCGGTACTGTAGAAGAAGTGCTTGTTATTTGATCCAATAATCATTACTTTTATCTGCGGTCATTACTTACCAATAATTGCCTCTGTTGTCAAAATAAAATGTTGCCACATCCTGAGCGCCATTAGTGTGAAGCTGTGTCCTTGTAGCTTCACTCAGTCTCAGTCCACGGACTTTTAAACAGAAGATTTATCAGAGAATTTTTTTAAAAAATCGCTAACAGCCTTGTACTGTACTGTAACAGACTTGTAAGAGTCCTCGAAGCATTTCCTGTGCATCAGCAGCTTAAAAGTCCTGAATCAAACTAGACTTCTGAGTTGGGCGGGACGAACAGGGAGGAAAAGTGGGCAGTGTAGCGGAGTGAGGG
The DNA here is from genome assembly GCF_001858045.2 of Oreochromis niloticus. Lineage (NCBI taxonomy): Eukaryota > Metazoa > Chordata > Actinopteri > Cichliformes > Cichlidae > Oreochromis > Oreochromis niloticus. The sequence continues at coordinate 17,127,941 of NC_031972.2, forward strand.
TTCCTGAGGTCTGAGGGTCGCTCGGCCGTTAACGTGAGCAGCGACACCATAAAAAGCAGGGATGGGATGAAGGCATCTGCAAAAATCCGCACATCAGTCGCAAGTCTGTCAGTGTGGCGTGCACAGAGCCTCCACGGCAAACGGGTGCGCTCCCCAGAGACGCGCACAACAAGCAGCGCAACTGTGTGTGTTTCATTCCCTCTCTGCCCCTCCCTCCATCTGTAAGACACGCTGTTACACACAACCATGGAGGAGAATAATGGACAGGTAGAGGAGAGAAGGATGAGGGATAGACATGCCAGGCAGGCAGCAGGTCAGTCACAAGCAGAGCTAAAACAAAGCCATCCTGCATTTAGCCTAAGAGCTTTTAGATGAATATGTGTGAAGTCTTTTAGTGCTTCAGCTTGGTGCTTCAACATTTGAAGCTCCTTCTCTACTTCACTGTGCTTTTAAAAAGTGTAGACTACCTTTTTTGTGATTCTTTGTCTTAGTACAGCTGTTATAGAACCTCCACCAGCCCGTACCAAAAAACAAGCAAAACATACGAATTTCCTCTTCAACATGACACATCATAATTAAAACCTTAAATAACGCACATGGGAAGCTTAAGTTACTGGGACTAAAGTCAAAGCCTGAATTATTGTTTCAGTCCCTGAAAGTGGGTGTGGGAGTTTAATCATGCACAAGACTTTATAACCTATGTGGAGCCCATGGGAAAATCTTAGCAGTCAAAGCGGCACAGTGGTGTCTGGAGACTACAGCTCAACAGTAAGACTAAAATAGACTCAGTTTAACATACAGGGTTCGGTCGGTGTGGCAGCTCGACCTTCTGATTTCAACAGCAAAGTCATATTAAAATGTGAAAAAATTGAAAAAGATTTACAAAAATGAAGCTGTGCCAGTCTGTCTGTGGAGGAAGGAACGTTTTACAGGTTTCACTAAATCAGGGGTTGTCAAACTGTGGGTGGGGAGCCATTGGTGGGGTATAGAGCTAGTCTAGATGGAAACGAAGTTGAATGAATATGATTTATGAAGAGGAAATAAACAAGAGTTCACTGATGCCATGGCGCGGTATCCTGTTTACACGGCTCTAAATATTTTAAACAAAAAAGTTTTTTAGGTTTTAGGGTTAAAGTGCACTTGTGAGTAACTGTCTGTGAACACATTCAAAATTGTGAAAAGTAGCAAACATGAACACTAATTTATTGCAGAGTGAAAACTTTTACTACACAACCACACAGCCCTTTGTGAACTGTGCCGGTGTCCTAGATGACTTAGAAGCTTTGGTTATTGTATTGAAGATATGAAAATAGGGCTTAAAAACGATCATCCAATATCTGTGTTAGTCATACCCAAAGATGTCAGTAAAACAAAATTTTAGCATATGCAAAAAGCACATTATATGGAATTGTAAATATTATTTTAGGCCTGTATTACACAACATCATATTGACAGAACGTTAATCAGTGACAACCCACATGTTAGATTTGTTTATGTAAAATAAAAAGTTGTCTCTAAACGGCTCAACTTTTGTTTTTATGTACATAACAGCAGCATCTAAGGGGATTTTAATCTAATGTGTCAGCATGATGGGGCTGTGGTTAGCACTGTGCTCACCTGTCCTCGACATGGGTTCTCTCTGGGTACTCTGGTTTCCTCCAAAAGCAGGCATGCTAGGTTGATTTGTGTCTTGACAGGCTACTCGTGTATTCAGCTCTCAACCTAGAACAGCTGGGATAGGCTCCAAACCCCCCTGCAAACCTGAAATGGAGCCAAATAAAAAGCATAGATGGACTGCTTTTATCTGAGGCCTGCGATTGTTCCGATATCTTGCAGCTATAAGATATGAACTAATCAATATATAGTTGACCTCAGTGCTGAGAGGCAAAATGCCTCAGAAAGCATGTCACGATAAACCAACTGACACTATAGAGATAGATAGATAGATAGATAGATAGATAGATAGATAGATAGATAGATAGATAGATAGATAGATAGATAGATAGATAGAACTTGGCACAAAAAAAAGCATTTTCCCATTGCCTTGGCTCGCATGTGAGTGCTTGGATAGTTTAGTTGACAAAGAAAAAACAAACAAAGAACACAGATTTGTTTGGTCTAGATCTCAGTTCCTCAGCACTCATATCTCAGTACTGATTGTCACTGATTTTGTTACAACAACAGAAGTGTCACACACAGTCTTAAAGTGGTGCCAATTCCAGCAGTCAACAGCTGGAGAGAGAGAAAAAATCCCCATGTTACGGAAGGATTATTATAATGAGGGGGCAGTTGGTGAAGAGTGTTAGAGCCTGGACTACAACCAACCACACAAGTGTACAGTTACCATGTTACCATATAATGCAAAATTCCTCTGTCAACACAGTATCTTACAGAGCCATAAGTCTGAAATAATAGCCGCCCTACTGTGATGGACAATCTCTGAATCAATTCCTGACAACTGCGCTCTAATTTTACGTGTTACTCTACACTTCTTAAATTCTACATCATTATTCCTCATAAGCCACAGTTATTTCCCTTTCAACTGCTGCTGACACATAAGTACCTGTTCATCAACAGCCAACCATTCGAGGATAATTTAGCAAACGGCAGGATCACTTCAGCAGCTGTCATCATGGTATCCTAACAACTGACATGGTGATAAAGTACATACCGTTCCAAAGGTGGCTCACGTGGGTGTTCCTATATTTCCTTTGATTATTTTGTAATAAGTGTGTGCGAACTGCAGTTTTACTTAACCCCCAAGTCAGCCACATTTAATATAATTATCTACTATAACACCTTCTACAAACTACAGTTTAAGAGACTTAAACATTTCACCATGAAGCAGAGAGTATAATGACCACGGCACAGGCATCTATTTGACAGACGATCTGGTATGCCTCCGATCACGAGCTGCTTCTCTGCTTCTCCAGTCTGCCGAGTTAATCTCGGTTTCATCTGCCCAGAGAAACATGCAAGCTCTTTGAGATGTTTTCTAGCAAAGTCTAATCTGACCTTACTGTTCTTAAGTGTAACCAGTAGTTTGCAACTTGCTGTAAACCCTCTGTATTTACATTCAAGAAAGTCTCTTGATTGTAGACCTGAAAACTTCCAGCTGTTTTTGACTTGGTTAGGCAAGAAATTTAGAGATTTTTTTTTCCTAACCAGAAAAAAATATTCCGCGATCATGCACTTCAGTTGTCTCGTGTGGTTCTCCTTTGTGCGTTTCTGAGCTGACAGAGTGGTTTCTTTCTTTTTCAGAATGAACCAGACTGTTGATTTTAATCAATCTGATAGGTTTATTTTTCAATTTTCAACCTAATGATGACCTCCTTCTCTTGCATCAACATCTTCAAGTTAAACACTTGGAATCAACTCCAGATCTTTTATCTGCTTATTTTTCATGAAACAACAAGAGATCGGGCTCCATCTGGCCATAAAACAGCGTATCAGTTATTATCCAACTATTTTTAAGTCTCTGAAAATGAGGGACTGTGTATAAAAAATGTAATTCCTTAAAAATTAGTGAATTATCCTTTGAATTGAATTCAAAATCCACTGCAGTGCTGTACAGACTGTGTACACTTTAACACTTCTGTCAGTTTCTTCAGTAGCTGAACCGCGGTTATCTTTCTCAATTTCACTGTGTAAATATTTTGAATCTTTTCATACACAAACAGCATACAGGATGAGTTATTCAACATAAAGTACATCCTTCCATACACAATCTAGGTGGAGAATAATGTGGGATTACATGGCGCGTGTGAGCATCAAATGTAGCGCAAACACACTTCAGCTATTCTCATAGAAAGACATCAAACAGGATCTCAGCAGCTCCCAGTCAATGAGAGAGTTTACAGAAGTCCTTCCTGTCTTCAGCCATCGCACTGAGATCCAGGAAGACTCTGATTAGTTTTCATGCACTTCCTCACCACAGCAGACCCTTCCCCACCCATCTCCTCTCTTCCTCATCCTCTTTCATGCCTTGTTCTGGTCACATGCCTTTCTTTCTCCTTGTAGCAATGTATAGACTGCATGTATGTTTTCATTTCTGACCTCTGCGCGGTTTCCTCCCCCCTCCTCCATCGCCTGCCTTTCGTTCTGACATACTATATTCTCCTATTAGCCGTGGAAGTCTATTCTAATGTGTTTTGCTTCTCTCGCTCCCTCCTTAACTGCCTGTATACATAAAGACAGGAAGAGAGCATTAGCGTGTATGAGATATAAGGCTGTCTGCCTCTCTAATAAATTGAAGGCATTTTTTTATTCACTTCCGAGAAATACTTTCTTTGAACTGAAAACTCTGAAATTCATTCATATTCTCCAACGACAGTCGTCCGAGATGCTTTTTGTGGCGAAGGCAATGAAGACAAACTGTGTATTTCAGACAGTAATTCCCGGCTACTGAAGCTGAAAAACTATCAAACTTTGACTTGGTTCATAAAGTGTGACAGGCGATATTTCTCTGCAGCCCCTCATCCCAACTGCAAGAACCTGCAATACTACATCGAGTGAAAGCCATTTAAAGTGAGGATCTAAGGAATCTTTAATGTATACAAAGAAAATGGCTTGTGTGTAACAGCAGATGATAGCTCACAGTAAACATAAGCTATGTATGGTAATGTTGTGTATTTGTATTCATATTTATTAAACTTTAAAATAAGTCAGTGTTCTTTTTTTGTTGGGTCTAATAAACCCAACAAGAAACAGCGCACAGATACAGGAGCAGACTTTCCCCTGAACCGCTCGTGCATGCAACCACATTTGATTTTCCTTGCTGCATGTGCTTTCATGCCGAGCTAGTGCAGCTGATCAACAAGGAAAATTAGTGCAATAAATCCTTTTTTGATTGAAAACATCAACAAATATCAAACATTAACTAGATTTGTGGTATAAGAAACCATGATTTGGCCCTTTAGCATAAAGAAATCTAAAACTGATAACAACTTTGCCTTTGAAAAAGGCTTACTTAAAATCTAGCCACAGTTCAGTTCAGATTTTTATGGTGTTTCTGTCCATGTACTGCCTGCTTCTAATTCTCCACCACCAATAACAGTTAAATGGATTACGACTAAACGTGCTTCTTCTTCTTCTCTTTCTTTCGACTGCTTCCTTTAGGCCTCGCCACAGCATCTCATCTGCCTCCATGTCATACTACCTTGAGCATCCTGTCACACCGTCTCCCTGTATGTCCTTCATACACCTCAGAGGTGGGACAGCTCCATACTCAGCATCCTTTCGCTCCATTTCACAACATATCCACTTACTCTGCTCTGCACATGTCCAGATCATCTCAATCTTCTCTGACTTCGTCTCCAAAGTGCTCAACCTGAGCCGTCTTTCAGATCTTTTCATTTCTAATCTTGTCCATCTTCATCACTCCCAATGAAAGCATCTTAACATCTGCTTTCCCATCTCAGCCGTGTGTCTTTTGGTCAGTATCACCATCTCCAAACCATAGATCACAGCAGGTCTCTCTACCATCTTGTAAACCATCCCTTTCACTCTTGCTGCTATCCTTCTGTCACAAATCAGCCCTGACACCGCTCCGCCTCCTCTCCTTCTGTCCGTTGCTTTGAATGGTTGGCTCCAGGTATTTAAACTCATCCACCTTCACCATCTCTACTCCTTGCATCTTCACCGTTACCCCATCTCCCTCTCTCATTCACATTCCCTTTGCTGCTTTCATTCCTCGTGGTCAGCAGCAGCAAGACAGAATGCTGGATCGATATCAGCAACAACAAACTCATCTGTGACTGATCGATGTGCACCTGTTGTTAGCTGGAAAGCTAACATAGCAGCAAAGGTATCTCACTCTATCTACACTACTGAGTTATATTTGTATGTTGGCGGGACTTTTTAATTTAACTGAAAAATGTACTCTCTCTCAAGCTGTCATCGTGTTTAGTGTAAGAACTGCGGAAAAGGTTTTACTAATACGGACCAGTGCGGTAACTTTCTTCACTTTCTTGTATTCATGCAGTGTGTAAGTCCAACCTGAACCTGCATAAAACATAAAAGAAAGCTGCAGTTCACCAAAGGTGGGAAGTAACAAAGTAAAAAGACTTTGTTATTGCATTTAAGTAGAATTTTCAGGTATCTGTACTTTACTCGGATCCTTATTTTTCTGACATTTTTTTACTTTTACTCCCTACTTAACAGAGCAAAAATGAAAACACATTTTTCAACGAAACAGATTTAAAGCTTGCATGTAAAGTCATCATTTTAATCACATATTGGATCGTTATATGATCTGATTTGATAAATTGGGTATTTTCATTTTGTGAAACATCCTGCAAACCAAACTAAGCTACACTAACTTTGTGTTATTCAAATGTTGCATGAAATTACAAGGCAGCCTTGGATTGAAGATAAACAGGTTAACTTGCATCACTGTGGTAAATTCACAGTAAAGCTCTGTGTTGGACTGCTGCACAGTGGCTGTGGTGCTCATGGTCACATTTAGGTTACATCTAGCGTAACAGAGATACTTTTGCATTAAAGCTGATGATGCTTAGATTCATTTGCTGAATTCCAACTTCATACCAACTGTATACTGTCTAGCATGAAGACAGTAAACAGTGTAGTGTCAGAGTAGGGGATGGATATCAGCCGAGAGAGCTTGTCAAACTGTGCACATCTTGTTGAATTCCACAGTCCACAAGCCCAGAAACAGCAGCAGGTCAGCTGATCACAGCCTGTACACTAAGCACACCTGCTGAAGCTCACATTAGAAAGTATTGTGAGCTATGATTCTTTTCCCCATGCTGAGCCACTTCACAGCGCTTAGGCTTCCCCCTCCTGCTGAATCTGTTTTACATAACAGATTCAAACTAAGCACATTCAGTAGAATTAAGAAGTTGCTTCACTACTTCAGCTTTTACTGGAGAGTTTTTAACACAAGTATCTGTACTTCTACTTAAGTAAAGACAGTCTGTAACTTTGCCACCTCTGCAGTTCATATAAAGCTCATTTTAGACACTTGTTGCAGGGTAAGTACAACATACATAAATGAAAGATACGAGAAGAAACATGTTAAAAATGAGCAAAACTCTATTATCTCAAAGTTTGCATCTGTGGCCACACACCGTATTCATCAGAAGCAGCCCCATCAGTCCACAGCTATATAAGGACATGCTGACTTCTGTAGACGATGACTTCTTGCTTGTAGTTTTTTTTAATCTTCCACAAACAGTGAAAGCACTGAACGTGGACGATAAGAGGAGTTTCTCATTGTTTTGCAATGTGACTTCACAGCTCCTTTGGCTCTGTTGCTCTTTAGCGTGACTTTGCACATAGCCAGTCTGGTTACAGTTCAGCGTGAAGGAAAGCAGATCCATCCTCACTGATTCCTTTGTAATGAGAGGAGCTTCTCACTCCTTTTTGAACTCTAACATTAACCAGACTAAGGAGAGCAAATAGAAATTTCTTGAGTTTAGAGGTTACCTCACCTCAGGAATTCTTGTTCACTATCATTTCTTTTGTTTTTTCTTACTGTGTTTGTGCTGCCTTTCTACTGTGACCAGCCAACATGAACTAGAGTAGTTAAAAGCTTATTGGACTTCACAACTTCACAAACGTTTAAATTAGCGTGTTAATTTGAAAGTAAACCTGCCATCCTTCCTGTGCATCGTTCCTGATAAGAATCAGACGTGTGTGTGTGCACCAATTAGATCTCTCTTAAGTCTGCGGCGTTGTGGGGCTTTATCTTCTCTCGCTGATTTTCTGAAGCTTCCTGTCACTCTTCAGAAGGTCCAGACAAGGTCAAAACCTTCTGACTCTGTCAACACTGAGCTGTGGAGTTTCAGTTACCGCCTGACTGCTGGTTTTGTCTCTCTCTTACACAAATAAACACACACACACGCTCAGTGGACACCCCTGCCGTCTTTACAATGACAGAGAATCCCTTAGCATATTTGTATGCAAAAAAATGTTAGGCTTTAGAAATCCATTTAAACTTGACTTCATGTAACTTTAATAAAGACATTTCTACTGGCAAAAAGTTTGTGATAAAACTCGCACTGTTAGCTAGCTGGGACCACATATGAAGAGCAACTGGATGGATTAAAAACCAAAATTGTGTGTAAACCGTTATGACTCGAAGATGATGCTTCCTTTGAGTATTCCCCCTCAGAGCTGAGAGGGTTAGCGGCAAAGTGATGTGTTATGTGTGGTTTACGCATCAGACACGTCTCAATACGCTACAGTTTTCAGACACAGGTTTGAGAGATATTTCAAGTCAGTCAAATGCTGGATTGTCCAGCTGTTCTTGAATGCATCACTGGCTGCGTCACGTCTGGTTCTTATCTATGCATTAGCATCCTTTTTTGGACTTGTGAACTGTGGTATCCCGTTTGTGGTTAGTGAGTGCAAACAAACAGAAAATAGTTCATGAAACGGGTCTGTCTTGTAAATGAGTCTCAGTGGTGTTACCTTTGAAAATGGTTAATTTAGGGGAAAAAGCATTTGTTTTTTAATCACATTAATTGTAAAAGCAAACAGACTCGTTACTTCCAAGGCAGAGGTGTGATAGTTTAGTTTCAATAGTTTATTAGTTAAAATGGCAGCCCAACTAAATTAACTAATCAGTACAAATAACTGGGGACTACTACACTGAGGAGTGCTCAGGGGTGCTACCCACTGCCTCTCAGATCAGACTCTAACACTAAATGTGTGCCAACAGTAATCTCAAAAAGCCCCGACGAACTTAAGGATGCCCCTTATAATCTAGCTCTGATTGGCAAACTAGTGTAGGAATTCCCCCACAGGCCTATAGTCACTATCACACCTAAAGCAAATTTAGAATCAACTAACTTAATGTGCAACACTGTGAACACGTTAAACAAGCTGAAGCTGAAGCTGCTGTTGTGATAGCACTTTGCTTTCGTTGGCATGCTATCATGCTGACGTTTGCTCAAAGCAGGAGGCCTCACAGAGCTGTTGGCCTGCTTGTGGGGTCAGCCTTGTTTTTTTGTCGTATCCTTGGAGTGTTGTTATAGAAGTAGAGGCAAAAGTAAGAAGTCATTGTGTGATATTGTTGTGTGTGTTTTTATTCCTGCAACTGCCCAACAATGACAGGAATGTGATTTCCGTCAAAGTTTGTCCCCAGACCTTAGTGTAAGTACACAGGAAATTTGAGGGAGCTTCGCTCACTGGAATGGATTGTTTATAGGATGATGAGCTCCAAGACAAAATAAAAAAATAAAAGGACTAAAGTCAGTCCCTGAAGACAGCTTCACACTGATGGCCCCTTAAAGAATCTGCAGCACACAGTGTTGCTGTGAGGATGTGCTGTTTAGGAATCCCCTTTGTTCCAGCAAACTGACCTGAATGCAAACAGGCTGCATTTACACATGTGTGCACGCACAGTTGCTTCAAGCATGTGACATCACATTCCTGGCATGTCGCACAGCTATTGTGATTTGGAGGATATCGTATTCTGCTTAGAGTGCCGTCACTTCTTGGCGTTACATCTGACATGACAGGATGGCAATCATGGGAGGAGACGGAGAAGACTAACCGGGGTGTGTGTGTGTGTGCAGGGTGGGGGGGTGGGGGCAAAACTTCTGTTCATAATTTAACACAAGACCATGTTGTGGAAGGGCTGTAATTCAAGCAGCATGTATCCAGTTGTGTTTTAGAGTTAAGACTGATCTATGAACTCCACATTTTTAAGGAGCAGAAAGCAGCTTTGTACATCAGCCCAGTGCAGCCCACCCACAAACAGACCTTCATGAACTTGAAATGATTAAAAAAGTTCCACAGAAGTTTTAGAGAAAAGACAAGAAGATAAAGGACATTTTGCAAAAATGGAAGATACTTGAGCTACTTCAGTTTCAGTCAACATGGTTTTTTAGGTGTTTAGGTGAGTTTGAATGTGGCATTTGTTGGTGCCAAATGGACCAGACTGAGTATTTCATCTCAAACTGGTTTCTCGAACATAACAGTGAGATCACTCTTCTCAAATGGCCTCCACAGTCAGCAGATCCCAATCCAATGAGCTCCCTTTGGGAGGCGGTGGAATGGGCTTCATGGATGTGCAGCTGACAAGTCTGCAGCAACTGCTAGCATGTGAATGTAGACCAAAACCTCTGACGAATGTTTTCAGCCCTGAGGGCAAAACCCGGTCCAACCCAGCAAAGTGTACCTAATGAAATGTCCAGTTAGTGTAAATTAGCTTTAGTTTTAGTTAAACTTTGAACACATTTCTTCAAAGAACCACTAATGTGTCTGTTATATTGACCCCAACCGTAGAAGATTTCTTTTCAACAACTAAAACCCTTTAAATGTAATGTGTAAGTTATAACTAAGTATAATGTAAGTTTCAATCATACTGCACCTACATAATAAACACATGGTGCAGACACCAGCTACTACACCTTCTACAACAAGAAGCTGTAAAGCCATCTCACTATATTCCTTTTTTTCTGTGTGCAATAAAAACAAGTGTAAATTTCAGGTTATTTACCCTGTTGACATAATTTTGTGTATATTTAATACATTTGTTTACATTTTTAGTAATAAATATCATTTAAAACTTTTGGAGCTATTGCATTTACAGATAGAATGACATGCATGCAAACAAATAAGGAAAAACTCTAGATAAAAAATGACCTTTTAACATGTTCATTTAGTTCCACGCTTACTGTTATTTACATAGAATAAATTTCACCCTCTATAAGGAAGATAAATATTTGAAACTGGTTGTTTGCAGTTGTTGCATTGATGTGTGTGTGGAGAGCAGAGTACGGTAAATGCAATAACGCTGTCGCTAGGTAACGTGCTCTTCTGTTGTAGCTGCTAAGCAGTAAGTTTATGGTATTTGCATTAGGTTTCAGTGTAATACTATAATGACTGTTATTATGGTTGGACTGAAACAGCAATTTAGTCTGAGACTTGATCCATCACAGGGCGCTGTACACAAACACACACACACAGACACACACACATGTCAACAGTCTGCTAATTATTCAGCCTAACCCCATGTGCTGATTACACCTGTCACAGTATAAAATTTTCTCTAAGTAATATTTGTCACAGAAGGAATTCACTTTAATTAAATGATTGCTCCTTCTATTACTAACCACAGTATTAGACTAATTCATTTTCAGTTTTATTCATTTTGTGTTTTTTTGCCTTTTTCAAAACACCAAAGAAACGAGGCAAAGGGGGAGTCTCTGTTCATCACTCTACAAACTCACTGTACAAGAACAGCCTCTCTACAACATATTATGTGTTATTAACATGACATAAATATGATATCAATTGTTGGTAAATAGCGATACCACTATGCTCATTTGGTATAAAAGATTACAAATGAAAACATTTGGCTCGAACATTGTTGCCAGAACATACATTACATATGAGAGCAAGTTAGTTTTGGCTTATGTGTAGTTTCTGAAAGGCCCATCACCTCGCTTCTGTTTACTGAAATATCTCTGCTCAGACTGCTCACAGCAGGCCAGAACGACCCTCAAGCCACCAGCCGGTCTACTGCCGCACCTCATGCTCCTCACTGTGACTGCATTGCTCTCAATGAAAACCAGAGGCTTTCCAGCTAGAGTCAGAGATTTCAATGCTCTGTCAGCAAAATATTCGTAACACACCCTCATTAGGAACATGATATCATAAGTACAAATAAAACACAGAAAAACAGTAAACAGATGTTCTGTTGCTCTCTGAGCAAGAGATCGACCGTAAGTGACAAGAGTCGTCGTCTTAGCCGTTTGGATTTAACTTTACCGGTAGTTGAACTTTTTGTTTGTGAATGCTCGTGTCATAACAACGAAAAAGTTTAACTTTGACAGATTCAGCTCTGGTCATGTTGACAGGCTTCCTGTGGTGGACATTGATTTAGAGGCTGAGAAGGGTGCAAATGCTTCAGTTCATGGCCTCAGGGAGCCACATCTTCTCAGGTTCAATCTGGGCGCCCAGAGGGAATCGAGTGTGTGTGTGTGTGTGTGTGTGTGTGTGTGTGTGTGTGTGTGTGTGTGTGTGTGTGTGTGCGAGCAGGCATGCTCATGTGTTTGACCCTGCTACACTCAGCCTCCCACTGTGCAACCAGATGATGATTAAGATCATAAGGTCTCCACGCCGCCTCATCATGTTCACTTTTGCTTGGCTTTTTCGTCCACAAATCTCATGTTTTGGGGGTTGGTCTCTGACCACAACTAGAAAACTGCATGAGGAGTCATCTGGTCAGGATTATCAGCTGGTACTGGCTGAAACTTCAGTCAACCAGCACATTTGAAACTCTTTAGACACTTCTAGGTTGTACTCATCAGTGCAAAAAGTAAAGCGGTATTTCATTTCATTTTCGTTTTCCACATTCTGTGATGTCTTCCAGGAAAAACATTGAAAGTTATGCTTTGTCCTTCTTCATAACCATTTTTAGAGGAATGATTTTTTTTCTGTTTGTTAATCAACTGAAACGGGCCTTTGAATCATTCAAGCGTACAAAACAAACCCATGGGACGAACCAGTGTAGTGTCTAAACATAATAGGCAGCTTAGCAAACGACCAATCTTACATATCTTTAGGCGCTCTGTCACTAGCAGCCTTCCAAAGCAACACAGAATTGTCTTGATGCATGCTCAATCATCCAGGTGAGTAATTCCCAAAAGGTTGATTCTGTTCATCTGGACGTAGCGTTTTCAGTGGGAGAAACGTGGAAAATAGTACTCGTGGCCATTGATCTCTTTGATCATTGAGCTCTGATCAGTGGTTGTTGATCAATGGCCATGACAATTTGCATAATAATGGTCAAGGAACTGGCCTCACAGCCCATTGTTCATTCAGTGGGCTAGTTTCAGTTATTGTGCAAAGGTACTGTTTATAAGGTTGGGGAAACCTGCAGTCAGCTCAGACTGAACAAGTCACTTGGATGGGTGACAAAACGTTTCTCCCAATGAAAACGCTACGTCCAGATTTGTTTTCGTTTTTTACTTTGATCTGTCACAGATCTTTCAAAGATAACTCTTTGACAGCCATAATTTTATTTTTTGCAACAACAAGGTGATTCCTAAAGAGCTATCAGTTGAAAATGTATCTGGGAATATCTGGGTCTGTAGTGTGTCATTAAAAAATTTGAGGAAACTAAACAAAGGGGGGGGGGATCTACAGCAGATGAACAGTATCTGAAAGTCTTGTCCTCCTTAATGGGTAAAAAAAATTGAGTAAAGACCTGAAACAGGACCTGAGAGATGCATCTGGCCCTAGTTGATCAGTCTACTCTTTGCCTCATCAAAAATGGTCTGAGTGGAAGTGTGGCTGCCATGAAGCCATTCTCGGGGAAGGGAAACAGAGAGAAAAGGCTGAAGTATGCAAAATTACACAAGAACTGGATTGAAAATCAGCAGCAACAGGTCTGATGGCGTGATGAGTCCACATTTGAAATTATTGGTTCAGGATTGGTACAGTGAGTTTCTACAGCCAAAACAGGGTGGAGACTGTCATAGTTTAGGGCTGCATTTCAGCTGGTGGTGTTGAGGATCTCATCAAAATTGGTGGAACACATTAAAATACAGTCAGATTTGCTGATCTTGTCAACACTGATGTAATTATGAACACAGAAATGTACCCTCACATTTTGGTCTACCAAATAAACCATCAGGAAAGCTTAATTTTCAGTGTGACAATGATCCCAAACCAGGTATGCTTTCACTGTGTCAAAAACACAGAGTGGAACACTGTCAGTCATTGACTGGCCTGACCAGAGCCTGGACCTCAGCATTACTGAAGCAGTGTGGGATCTTTTTGACAGAGATCGGAAAAAATCAGCCAATATATAAAGAGGAGCTTTAAATGTCCTTCAAGAACCTTGGAGAACTATTCCTGAAGACTACTTAGAGAAATTACACAAAAGCTTGCCAAAGAGGGCTCAGGCTGTGCTGAAGAATAAAGGTGGTCATGCTAAAATATGGACTTTTAAGCTTGTTAGTATAGAACAAACTTTGATTTTGCCTTATACATTATACTGTTGTTGTGATGATTTCTGATATGAGGTTCAGTTCTACGGTGGTGATCGCAGGGTGTGCACGGGTCAAGTGCCACTATGACCCTCCAGAAAATAACGAGGCCAGGGGATGATCTTCAGCTCTTTAATGGCAGATTTAGTGTGGGCGTGGGTATGTGTGTGTGTGTCTGTGGTTCTACAAACAGAATGGAACAAACAGAACACAAATTACAATCAAATATAGACAACAATACTCACTATATAACATATTACAGCCACATACTTGTCTTATAGGCCCTACTACTAAGCTGGCGGCCTTTTCTTATAGTCTGAACCATATTTGGCAACAAAGGAAATAAACATCTTTCCATCACTTAACTCTTGTGCCCCACTCACTTTGATGCTAAATAAAGAAGGCAAATACACATAATAAATCACCACTCAAACCGAACTCAGTTTGGCCTAGGCGAACTTAGCTTAGCTTAGCTTAGCTTAGCGATAACTTAGCTTAGAGAAAATAGACAAACAGAGGATGTCCAGAGCGATAAAACATACAGGCTATCCTTCTAGTGGCGAGGCAGAAAACTGTATCACAGTCCTGCCTTCAGAACAACTGTACTTCCATGTCTATCTGCAAATGTTCGCAGCACCTATTTTTCATTTTCTAGGAAAATATGAAGAACTGCAGCGTGCCTCAAGACTTCTACACAGCACTGTATGTAAAACATGAAAAATCTTAACCTTTAAAGCAATTTGGAGCTGTGAAAGTAAACATAACTGACCATAGTCAGGGCGATCGTGGCTCAAGAGTTGGCAGTTCGTCTTATAATTGGAAGGTTGCTGGTTCGAGCCCCGGCTCCGACAGTCTCGGTCGTTGTGTCCTTGGGCAAGACACTTCACCTGTTGCCTACTGGTGGTGGTCAGAGGGCCCGGTGGCGCCAGTGTCCTGCAACCTCGCCTCTGTCAGTGCCAGGGCAGCTGTGGCTGTAATGTAGCTTGCCATCACCAGTGTGTGAATGGGTGGATGACTGAATGTAGTGTAAAGCGCTTTGGGGTCCTTAGGGACTAAGTAAAGCGCTATACAAATACAGGCCATTTATAGTCCCTCTAAAATATAGTCAAGTACAGGACGATCTAAGTGATACAAAGTGGAAATGCTCCAATGGACCATAATTCCTTTAAAACTGAAACTGCCATTCATATTTACTTTCTGCCACTGGGTGAGGCAACCTTGACCCACTACTTAGCCCCACGTCTGCGGAGTAAATGAAAGTGTCAAGCATGAGGTCAGCTGTGCTGCTGATTCATCAGCTGTTCCTGCTAATTACGTGGGAGAGTGAGTCATGTGGATCTCCTGTCAAAGTCTGCTGTTTCGTCACACAAACAGCAGGAGCTCCTATTTAATGTTCAACTAAATGAGTGGTTGTGAGTTACTCTTTGTGTGTAAATGTGTGTATACGTGCAAACATAAAGGTAGTCACATGGGCCTCGTCACTGTGTGTATGTGTGCGTGGAGTTTCTTACAGCTGGGCTTCAGAATCTCTGGAGGGGTCCTATTGTTAAAGACTTCCTGCAGAAATCCAGCAGGGCGAGCAGAGGAAAGGGAGGATCACAAAAATATGGAGGTTAAATAGAAAAAGAACACTTTCAGACCACAATCCACAAGGACTTTTTTTTTACAGCTAGAAAATGTAAATTAGCAAGCAGTAAGATGCACCAAGATTTTTCTTCTTGATCTGGTGTAGTAGTTTTACAAGTATCTCTTAACTCCAGCTTTTGTCTAATTCAGCTAATCAAAAATTAACAAGATCCTTGTCTCTGCAGCTCAGTGCAGGAACAGGATCTAAATACAGAAACTACCCGAGAGATGAGAAAGTGAACTCAAACAGTAAATTTGTGGACTTTGAGGGTAAACAATGAGCTTACTGTCCATAAAGCTTCAGATCTGAGTAATCCTCCTCTGCAGGTTTCTCACTTTCGCCTTAAACACTTGTTTTTGCGTGACTTTAAAAATAGATGCTGTCATTTCTGTAGTTTCTTCCGTCCACTGCTACGCTTTCTGTATCTGGCTGATTCTGCAACAAATGACTTGATTCAGCTGAGTGGATGTGATAACACAGGCTTTCAGTACATGTATTCAAGCCTCTGTACTGGAGTAAAGTTGCTCTTTGGTCAACTGCATAATAAGTTGTAGATGGATTACCTCATTGTTATGTTTATTATTCGTGTCACTGTGAATGGGGCAAAAGCGTAGCGCTTCCTGTAATTGTGCGGAATTTGAACAGATGTTGAAACTGACATTGTTTTTGCTGCTTTCTTTCACGCGCCTCATTATTCTTTCATCTCATTATTTCTTTTTTGTTTTCTTTAGCCTTATTTCACTCACCTTAGCCTCCGAGCTAGGGATGTGCTGCGATTGCAATTGCAATGATTTGCAGCGAGCTTCTGTTTCACCCCCTGTTCAAGTTCACAGCAGACTCCCCCCCAAAAATGGGAAGAATTAGCAAGAAATTTGGTAATTGACCTTTTACCCTCCATTTACTTCCATACAGTGTGGCCTTCTTGTCTGATCTGGTTTCTTTTTTATGGAAACAAACTGTGAGAAAAATGATAGAAGCTTCATTTTCATGCCATTCGCGTCAGATCCCAAAATTGTGACTCTGTTTTATCTCAAGCCACTCTCAGGCTGGGTTCAGCATATCACAAGCCATTAAATATAATTATATTTTCTCTGGCATTGCTCTCCAGTGAGATGTATTTATTACAACAGGCAACTGAGATATTATATGAATCGCTTACTACACTGCAACAGTCTGTGGGGGTGCTGTTGTTAAAGAGTGCACGCATGTGTATATGTGAGAGCGCTCATGTGCATTTATATGGGGGAATGAGGGTCACTAAGGGTCACCCGTGTGCCCACTCCAGAGACAGGAAATGGCTCCAATATGGGCCCGAGTGTGGCTTCCTTGAGCGCTTTTGGGAGTGATTTAGGCTCCTTGTCAGGGCCAGAACTCCAAGATCAGGGAGCACAAATGTACAAAGTGAAAAATACAGATGTTTCATTTGGGCCATTTGAAACCGTCGATCTCTGGTGGGCTTCACCGAGAGCCAGAGGTTTATTAACAGTGTCAGTGGGGCAGCACGCAATGAGCTGATATGTCAAGAAAAACTTATGTCAAGTTTAATGTTAACATGTGTAAAAAATGCTGCTTTTTCTCCCTGGCAGATACACCTCTAACCTCTGCTAGCTTCTTGTCTTCTTGTCATCATGTAAGACCAGAATATTTTCCATTGGAGCCATCTTTTCTATCAGATTACACTCTGTTAGAGTCTTTTAACGTGTGTTTGTGCTGCTGGTGGATTTATGTGTAGCTTTCAATAGCAACACCTGTTCACAGACTTGAACATGAAGATATGTTCTACTTCAGACTTTTTCCAGACCTAATGCTAGATGTTTATCATGTCATCTTGGACTGTGTGCAAATATGCTACTAAGATGGTCAGAGTATCTGACGACTATCTCGGCCGTGATGGTTGAAGGGGTGGCTGTTTACACAGAGCATATTTCCAACCATCTGGGAAATCTAATTTAGGGCCATACTTAAGACTTCAGCGTCACGAAAGGGGGCAGAGTTTGTTACTTGCAGGCTGATTCTGGCATGTTATGATTCTCTTAGCAGACGCAATAAAATGTGAACAAAGCAGAGATGTTTTATTCAGGTTGGATGATGCAAACGCAGAGCTTATGCACTCCACTTAAGTATTTTGGCTGCTTGTGCCTGTATATTTTCATTTTGTTATATTTCTCCTCCACTACATTGTAGTTCAGAGAAGAATGCTCTAGTATTCATTTGACAAAAACTGTACGCTGCTTTTTAAAAAAAAATAAAATATATATTACTGAGGCACATATACCATTTATTTGAATCATGTTTGTTCACACAAGCCGTTCTGCTACAGGGGTTGATTTGAATATTTACATTGCCTGGCACTTTTACAGTGAGAGATCTGACTTCCTCCACTGCTATTGCTAATGTAAAATTCTTAATACTTAAATTAATTAATTGGCCTATAATATTCCTTTATTCAAAATATATTTATTAAAAAAAACAGAAATGGAACTCAAATATTGGAGGTAAACAAATGTAAAACCTGAATTTTTATCAGTTAATGTAAGCTGCACCCGTTTCACTCATTCCTTGTAATACTTTCTTTAAAAGAAGTTTAATTGCTTTGATGAGATAAATGAAGATAAATGATATAAATAAACATGAATAAAGGCTAACAATGTAAAAAAAGAAACAACACTCTAAAATAAAAATGTAAAAAAATGTAAAAATGCAAAGGTTAGCTTGCACATGTTAGCAAGATTTGCTAGCGGAGTTTACCTTTAACATCCTGCTATCTAGGTCCACAGCTGCTATATCCATGTCACATTCATACCACAACAACGAAACAAATGCTTTGGCTTACTTTAAAATAGAAATCTCGCACTGCACAGTTCAGCAGAGCATTAAAAATAGAGCAACCTACACACTACCTGACACACTACTACTTACACCTCACCTACTGGGTTTAGATTTGCTTTTGCTGTCAGATCCATGTTGTCATGTTGTTTGCATCAAATTCTCACCTTACCACAAAAATGTTGCAGCGTAAGTCGAAACTCGTCTGACCAGTCAACATTTTTCCAATCTTAAGTTGTCAAATTGTGGTTAGCTTGTGTGAACTGTAGCATCGGTTTGTTGTTGTTAGCTGACAGGAGTGGTCTTCTGCGTCAAGGCTTAAAGTATTCTGTGTTAAGGAATGCTTATAACTAATGGTTATTTGAGTTGTTGTTGCTTTCCTATCAGCTTGAAGCAATCTGGCCATTCTCCTCTAATCTCTGGCATCAACAAGACATTTTTGACCAGAGAAGATCTTGTTTGTAAAATCTAGACTTGGTTTTGTGGGGAAATCCCAGAAGATCAACAGCTTCTGAAATACTGAGACCAGCCAATTCGGTACTAACAACCATGCCACATTCAGAGTAACTTAAAATGTCTAAATTCCTAAATGTATTTAGCGGCTGCAATGTGATCGGCTGTTTCAATATTTGCCTTATTCGGCTTAATGAATAGCTGAACAGGTGTGAGTGCGTATACACCTGAACCTGACTTTCAATTTACTGTCAAACAGTTATTTTTTAGTGCTTTTACTGAAGCAGCTTTTCATGTCATTTTTTTTTATTGGTCGGAATTGATTCATTTTTGCTTTTATTAGATGTAAAAGTAGCTTATGTTAGATGCCCAGCTCTTCCTATCCACAAGCCAAGCAGTTCCTTTATTATTTGCATTACTCAGTAGTGTATTAATCATTTTTATATTTGAGTGTTTCCATTTCCAAACTATTCTTTAAAAATGTACCCCACGTTTTATCTCTACCACAGACTCCTTTTTTGGGGGGGATTTGTTTTATATTGCTTCTATTACTTATTTTAATTAATACATGTTTTTTCTATATGTTTGGTTTAACTTCCCTGACTCAGTGTTGTTTCCTCAGCGGCCTCATTTCCTCACAGTAATCAACAGCTGATAATTTTGTTCTTTGTCTCCTGTTGTTGTTGCTGAATGTGATTCACAAGTACTGTATTTACAAACCACTTCTTGATAACCCTGGGTGTCACTGATTGTAGGTGAGCTATCCAGAATTTGACGCAACATGGGCTGAATAAATCGTCTAACCTAATGAGATATGCAGCCCAGACAGTGAATTGCTTGCTTTCCTCATTACCTTTCAGGAACTCTTGCTGATAATAATCACGTTGCTTAATGAAATAAGAGCCAAGGGAGCCTTTTTAAGAGTGTTTTTTTAAATGACCTCATCTTAACCCAATCAGGCCCAATCAATTTTATAAAAATATTTACACCTTTCCTGTTTTCAGGAACTTGAATTATGTTTTCAGTCATGTTTTGTCCATCTTCTAAAGCTACTTTTTAAAAATACAAAATTACCCTTTTTGAACAACAAAGTATATGAAGGCATTTTTTAACTTAATATGCACTTGTACAAACAGTTTATAAAGCCTTTTAACTGAAACAGGGGATTTTAAGGAAAGTAATTAAAACCTTTTCCCAACATATAAAGCAGGTTTTCATTGGACTGTAACAAGTTCAGTGAAAAACTAAGTATACACTTAAACCTTCCATAGGAATAAAGAGGTTGGGAATCCAGTCCAGTGAACCTGATTAATTGATCACTGATGATTAATTGATCATCATTAGATAAGTATCATGTAAGTACCAGTCATGAATGAATGAATGCTGTGGCATTCAGGTATGCATTAACACAGTCCATCAATTATTGCAGTAGTTGATTTCCCTGTAAAATTCCCCCCAAGATCAGATCATACAGTGCTCAGAAATGCTGTAAAAAAACAAAAAAAACAAGAGCTACATCTCAGTTTCCGCAGGCCTCAGTTAGCATGTTAAATGCTACCAGTTGTGACAATGTAAAAAGAAAAAGACTAGCATGGATTATGTACAAGGGTTGCCAGGAAAAAGCCTCTCTAAAAAGAACCTGACAGCACAGCTGAGGTGTAAAGGCTGCTTCTGAACAACATCATTTCGACAGATTGGACCAAAATGGAGATGTTTGCTCATAATGTACAGCATCAGGCTTGGTCAAAACAAAACACAGCCTATCAGTATGAAGAACTCATCAAGCACTGTGGTTTGGTGGCGATGATTTGGGGTTGTTTTGCATCTAGAGGACTTGAGCCCCTTGCAGCCATTGAGTCAACCATGAACTCCACCAAGTACCAAAGCATTCTCGAGTCGAATATGAGGGCTTCTAAAGCTTGGCTGAAACTGGGTGATGCAACAGGACAGTGATCCCAAGCACAGCAACGAATGCACAACCAAAAAGGTTGGAAAAAAACATATCAAGATGTTGCAACGGTTCAGTCAATGCTCAGACCTCAGCCTGACTGAACTGTTGTGGTGGGATCTTAAAGAACTATCCATAAACAAATGATCACAAACATCAATGAACTGCAGCACGTTTGTAAAGAAAAGTCAGCCAAAATTCCTCCACAGTGATGTGAGAGACCGACAAAATCCTACAGAAAAGAGTAAGTTCAGGATATTGCTACTGAAGGTGAATTTAGTGGCATTAAGCTTACAGTATAAATCTTCACTGTGGATTTTTGACTTTTTTTAATACTTTTTGTGTTTCCATATAAAAAGTCCTCCAACTCACTTTTTTTTTTTACTGGATTCTGGAGGTAGAAAAATATACAAGAGTACATAAATGTGATGCTTTTATTTAATGGAGTTAGACTAGTAGATATGTCTGTTTGTTGTCATTTGTATGATATCTTCTTGACCTCATAGCTGAGAAGTCACATGTGTAACTAGCATGAATAAAGTCTGCATTCCATTTACATTTTGGGCATGTCGGCTCATTTATATTATTAGTTCCATATGTGGCTTTCCCACTATATGGCACAATACATGCCATAAAAAGCTGATAGTCCAGCCGCTCTTACATCACGGAGGGCGGTGATCTGCAGTAAATGGGAGTGTAGCAAGGTTATAATCCAAGATGCATCTCTCCCAGTGATGAGTAACAACAATAATAACCAACATACAGCTGCTGAGGGCAGCACTCAGCACCCTCATGCTTAAAGATGCCAACATAGGTAAGAAAATAGGAAATAACTTGACCTAGTTTATGGTATTTTTTTGGTATTTTTGGTATGGTATTTTTTTTAACATGCACATAGTCTAAATTTAGTATCAGTGCGTTTTCATGTGAAAGAAAAACAGTCAGTGTTCATCATCACACACAGAGAAGTTGAGGTCAGCAGAGGAAGGACATGATCAGTATTGTCACGTTTCCCACGCATAGCCTGCCACCTTGTGTTGAGAATCTATATTAAATCATATAGCGTTTGAGCAAAGTAAATTCTCCAATTCATAGTTTGCATTTTTTTCCTAAATATAATACTAATGTGTAGTGAAAATTGCAATACATGTTGCATATTAAAGTTTAAAAATCAGCGTGGGTCTTGCTACAATTAAAAGCTGCAGTAACCAACACTGCTTAATCAAATATTTAAATAATTTAACTCATCAAAGTACCTCAGCTGTGGTAATAAGTAAAGAAATAGATAAATTAATTAAGTATATAAAATTAAACTTTAATTTAAGCATATATAATTGTTCCCAGGTCAGAGCTTTTTTTTAAGTGATCTATTGAAGGTGCAATAATCAAGTGTACAGTGTGGTGTATAACAAGAGAATATATCGTAAATGCCAATTTTTTTATCATTATTTATTTATTTATTTTTAAACCTCACCAACAACACTAATATAGAAGTAGGCTAATTATTCATACAGTAAAAGTTCATTGATAACCAGCTCTGGCTATTTTTTTTACATTTTTTTCCTAGACTGAGCCCACCTTTATGATGTGTTATTTGGTTTCCTTTACTCGTCATTACAGAGATTAAATAATGTAATGATTAAGACAGCCATTTTTTTAAAAAATTTTATTTAATTGTTTGCATCTTTAAAGTATTTTGAGTTTCTCCCTAAAACGCTTTACTGAACATCCTTTCTTTTTGTTTAAATTAGGGCTGTATAAAACAGGATTTCCTTTGAATAATTCAAAGACTTTGTCGTTAAATGGAATCAGTTCATGGGGCAGCTCAGAGGTTATGTAGCACATACTTCCCGCTGCGCTCTGTTGAAAGCACGAGGCCGGAGGCGTCCGCGGATCACTTCAGGCCACGTTTTTACGTCACCTGCCACCATGTTGGATCCGGAAGTGGGCAGAGTCTGCAGGAATCTCGAGCCCAGCTGAACGTTAGCCGTCGGCTTCGCTCGATCGGTCCACCGCTTTCCGATTTTCACCTTTAACCTTCAGGTTACATGCTGCGTGGCTCTCTTGCTGGTCGAAGTCGGCGCCTTTCTTCGGATTTGATCGTTTTTCGGCATCAGCTATGACTACTCTCACGCAGAGAACATCGGGCCTCGTCCAGCGGCGGACCGAGGCCATTCGCAGCGCCGCCGCCGAGAAGGAGAAGGAGTCCGGCGGTGAGGAGGAAGAAGCGCGCCGCGGGGAGGAGGAAGATGAAGACAAAGGGGACTCAAAGGAAACCAGATTGACGCTAATGGAGGAAGTCTTGCTCTTGGGCCTCAAGGACCGAGAGGTGAGCGCTGTTTTGCAGTCCAGCTTAGCAGGCTGGCTAGTAACTTAGTCGCTACACTTGACATTAGCTAATGTAAGAGTTTACTGTGCGTCACCAGTCGTGGTTGTCAACAACACTAACTCGGGTTTATTAAAGCACTAGTTAAAAGTTTCCCGGAATGCTGTGTTCATGTAGCACATCTGGAAGTGTATTGATTCACAGTGTGTCGTTGCTAAGCTTGCTAGCAGATGTCATGTCGAAATGTTTTGCGCTGCGTTTTGTTGTTGGCTCGTAAGGTTACAGAAAAAATGGGGGGTGGTGGAGAGTGAAAACAATTATCCGGGTTTTTTTTTTTTAGCTTTTTAGCTCGGGTTTCTCCAACCGTTGACTTGACAACACGCCAGCGAGTCACCGCTTTCCTTTTCATCTCGCTGAGCTTCAGCTCCTTCCAACACGTCAGCTAAGTTAGCGAGTGTGTTTTTTTCTTCTCCACCCAGGGCTACACGTCTTTCTGGAACGACTGTATTTCTTCCGGCCTTCGAGGCTGTATGCTTGTAGAGTTGGCTCTCAGAGGGAGGTTACAGCTGGAGGCGTCCGGTGTGCGAAGGAAAAGCCTGCTGGCAAGAAAGGTGAGAACTATTATAGTGTAATCAGATGTTTGAGTGTGTGTAGTGGATAAAGGACCAGTTTGGCCTGTTAAATGCTTTGACGTAGTGGACACTTGACACTGTTTGCTTTTCTTCTGACGAAGAAGGAAGCATTCTTTTGTCGGGAGCTTTACACCTAGTTACCAATGTAATTCCTCCTCACACAGGATGTCTCTCTACATCACAGTTCCACAGACAGTAGCCCTCATTGTTAAAATGTGTTTCTCTTTCTCTGGCAAGGTGATCTGCAAGTCAGACGCTCCAACAGGAGACGTGCTGCTCGATGAGGCCTTGAAACACATTAAAGAAACTCAGCCTCCAGAGAATGTCCAGAGCTGGATAGAGCTACTGAGTGGTGAGATAAGGGCTGCCGAATTTGTTAGACAAACCTGGTGGTGATCTACTTATTGTTTCACCTTTTAGGTCACACAAGTTACTAAAAGGTTGGGGCGGGGGAGTACTGCTTGCTTTTGTGCAATGTCAGATTTGTCAGTAGCAGGATTAATTGATTTTTAAAATTGTTTTGAAAACACCTTGTAGTGCCCCAAATGGCAGTAGTTGGAAATACAGCAGATAATTAGGGATGCACCAGTTTGTCAGTAGGTGTCAGTCTTGGTGTTTGTTGTGTGAGATGACATTCACCAATGGCAGTAGCCAGTGTTTATCTGTAGTCCCAAATCAAAGCTGGATAAATATCAAAAGATTGTGTACTAATGAAGATTTATTACACTTTAAACACTTATTTTTAAAATACATTTACATTTTATGCACTGTCACAATCTGCAAAATGTAACAATGGGTGCATCCTTTTTTATAATACCTATAGTAAAAAAGCAGCACAGGAAGCACTTTTGGCTCCTGTTCTCAGCTAATAACCTTAAAGGGAAAAAATGACCTCGGCACGC
Organism: Oreochromis niloticus; assembly: GCF_001858045.2. Taxonomy (NCBI): domain Eukaryota; kingdom Metazoa; phylum Chordata; class Actinopteri; order Cichliformes; family Cichlidae; genus Oreochromis; species Oreochromis niloticus. Next base: position 17,152,622 of record NC_031972.2, read on the forward strand.
ACGTCATTTATTTTGTTGCGTCTGAAAGCCGATCTCAATATTTTCACCTAGGCGAGACCTGGAATCCGCTCAAGCTGCACTATCAGCTGCGAAATGTCAGAGAACGTCTGGCCAAAAACCTGGTGGAGAAAGGTGTCCTCACCACAGAGAAGCAGAACTTCTTGCTTTTTGATATGACCACACATCCGCTTACCAACAGTACCATTAAACAGGTATGCAAATGTTCACTTTGTTCTGCAATCATGATTAAAATTTTGATTCACGCATCCTTGCATATCATTAGTGGGGGGTTTTGTGTTTTTTAGTTTGCATGCAGGGACTGTCAGCTATTTATGAGCATGTTAGTCACACCCTCAACTTAATTTGATAGAGGTTTGACCTATATTTGCACTTTTTTTTTCTTCACTCAATTCAGTTGAAGTAGAGTTGACAAACTGTACAAGTATCAGTGCAAAAGGGGCAATATTCCCCTCTTATATCTTTCATACTTGAACTGGATGGCAAATCATTTTCACTTTATGGTTGTATAGTTAACAACCTTGCTTCTGGTCTAGCACTAAAACAAGCAGCTATAGGAGGACAAGAAACAAGAAGTCTTGCAGCGGTATATGCTTATTAGTTAGCTGTAGCATAACCTATGCAAAAAACCAACTGTGTTGTTTCCGGCCTCGAGAGGCTAAAGCAAACTTCCTGCCTGACTGCTGAAGGGGTTAAAGTATTGCTAAACATGTTTTTATTTTAGTTATTTAATTATTTATTTTGTTGTTGTTGTTTGTTTATGATATTTGTATATGTGCAGCACTGTGTGAACTCTGGTTTTATGTTAAAGTGCTGTATAATAAAGGTATGGTGTGGTACAGATTCTGAGTTAGAGCCTGAATAATGTAACGATCTAATTGAATCTGATTCACATTAATTCTACCTATAAAACTCTATAATATTTACTGTTACTACCTGCAGCGCCTTGTCAAGAAGGTTCAGGACTCTGTTTTGGAGAAGTGGGTCAACGATCCCCACCGCATGGACAAGCGGGTTCTGGCCCTGATTCTGCTGGCTCACTCGTCCGACGTTCTTGAGAATGCCTTCGCCCCGCTCCAAGACGAACAGTACGACCTCGCCATGAAGAGAGTTCACACTCTGCTAGAGCTGGAGCCCGAGAAAGAGAGCGCTAAGCCCAATGTCAATGAACTAATGTGGGCCGTGGTGGCCGCCTTTACTAAATGAAAGCACCTGAGTGGTTGGACTGAAAGGTGGTCTGTATTATTTAATTGGTTGAAGGACTTAATGAGACAGACTTCACTCTAATGAGACAATCTATTTTGGTTGGGGAGCTTGTTTAGACATCTCTTCTGGATGATATTTTGGTGGTAGTCCATATTAACACACAGTCTTGATTGGTGGTGGGCTTCACCAAGCTAACAGTGTGATGGGGCTAAGTCTCTAAAATGGAAAACGACTGGCTGCTTTCACACAAGTGAGGTACATCATCTGCCACTGCAAAGGATATACTTATACAAACATCAACACTACATACAGGTGGGTTTCTATTCGTTAGATGACATCGGAGAGCGCAGTAGCTGGCAACAGTAGTCATGGTGAATATGAAGATATTGACTGGGGCCGAGTTTCTCTTCAGCGCAGAGGAAACGTCATCTCTTCATCACTTCAAGATCTCCATACCCTGCCACATGCTAATGCGAGGACAAAGGATGAGCAACGCTCTTTCTGCTCTCGCAGGTCTCCCGCTTCCACCTGTTCGTTTCCACTTGAATTAAGAGCGCATCTCTGGGTTACCATTATTACAGACTACCTGACTGTGTCAGATTCATTTTGTCCTTGCTTTAATTTTTCTTTCCTCCTTTCCCCTCAATGCCTCTTGAGGGGGAAAGAGGGGCTAAACACAAGTTCAGTTCCTTCATCAGTGAGTGTGAGATCATTCGGCCCTCATAGAGATTTAAAATGTGCAATCTAACAAAGCTCTCATTAGTTTGCTGGTTTTTCAAGGGTCCATTCTGTGTCTAGAGAACGCAGCTAGTCTTCCGTTTCTGTTTATGTTGCTGGTTGATGCTTGGAGTAGCCTGCCATTAATTAACTATTTTGCACAGCTGCTAGGCCTGCAGGTAGGTTAGTATTTATAGGTATCTTCTCGGGTTGTGTAACCCACTTGTGACGAAGGGATTTGATCATTATAAACTTTAGAAACTATGGTAAAGGAGAAAAAAAACGACAACAAAAAATCTCAATCCAGCTCTATAAATATAAATTATATAAAAACAAAAAATAATTCCTTAGGTGATTAAAAAAATGCTCCTGCTACTTATATTTTTAAATGTGAATCAAGATGTAAAGACGCAGGGGGTAAAAAAGAGTAGTGATCGAATTTGGATATTTAAAAAAAACCCTCCATGACACTTACTGTGATCATTAGTGTTTACCTATACATATTAAGGAATTGTTAGTCAAAGTGGTTAGCTATTTTAGTTACTACAAAAACATATTTTCTCACTTAAAACTAGTGGTATGTAGACATAGAAGTACTATTTAGGTTTAACAATATTTTCATTTCCCTGAAAATTGACAAAGATGAATTTCCTTTCCTTTTGTCATCGTAGTTAGTATAAAAAACCAAAAACAAAACAGAGTCAGAGGCAAGTCTTGTGTAGGAGTTTCCACACATGACTAATCTACAGGCATAACCTGTTTGCATTTCCTCTGAAGAAATCGTCCTGACATGATCATGTGATTTATACTCCAGTTGTTACTTTTAGAGGTAAGTGAGAAAATGTGTTGTGCAGTTATGGAAAGTCAAGACTTTCCATGTATCTCAGCTTAAGTGTCATTTCATAATTACATGCTCTTTTTGTTCTGTTTAATCAGCCCCTGTGGGCATGTTGTATGGTTTGATACATGGAAATGATGGCCGAGGTTACATGGGGTCTTGATGAATCCCTGTTTATGACTGAAACATCTTAACGTCTAATGGAGAGGGAATGAACTCCAAACACGCTTTGGCGCGGGTCTGGGAAAAACTTGTTTCATTGTGAAATTATGATTATAAAAACACCATTCTGGTCTGATCAATGTGGTCTGTGTATGAAGTTACATCGCCTGTTTTATTTTGCCTTTTTTCTACCTGCACAGTACCAGTGGGTATGAAGAACTGTTGAGACACGTTTACAGCAACAAGACCATGCTTGTTATCGGTGGAGGGCTGGGATGTTTGTGGATGTAGCTACGGAGAAAATGGCTTCTATGTAATTATTAATCATTTTATGTGTACGGTCTAATTGAATTCAGTGAAAGGGATCTTCTCTCCTATCCTCTATAATTCTGTATGCTTTTTGTATTACCACAAAAAAATAAACTAAGGATCCTTTAAGTGCCTGAATTTATAATGTTTTGCTGCTGTTTTTCTTTCAGAATGTTTGGTTAAAAGCAGGCTTGCTCTTATCAAGATTTTGATCCTTTAGGTAGATCGTCTGATTCGCATTCTTCTAATACTAGTTGGTAGATGAATCTCTTCAGAGAAAATAAACCTTTTCAACTTGTTCAGTAATCAAAGAAAAAAAATTGGTACTTGTTTCCAGTGCTAGAAGTGTGCTTCTAATTATATTAGCCTAATCACTAGGTAACAGTTGATAATAGGTCATAGAAATTATATTTATGCCAAAAAAGTTGATCAGTTTCTTTCCTTTTTTAAACTTAAAACCTACACATCAGTCTCTGAAATTCATTAACCAACATGAACCAATTTGTTACCTTTGTGGAACAGTTTTTTTTTTTTTAGTGATCCCAACCAAGAAATAGGATGCTGCAGCATTTCCCATCAGACTAAACTTCTTTTACAACTTCCAGTTGCAATGATTACAGGGATATCATGTTACCTTATCATTCTTTGCGAACTCTTCGCTTCAGCTACACAGTTTCCATTACAAACATGGGAGTGGCTTCTTGCCTAACTCTTATCAGGAAGCAAATTATTTCTTGGATGTGCAGGTGAAAACATGAAATGAAACTAAGGTGAATCGTTTCGGGGGAAAGTAACAAAAAAATGAGTTCCCTGATGCTGTTTAACCTTTAAATACAATGAAACTTGGATGCGTTTTATATTTATGTTTTTAACAATAAATATAAATTTTTTAGTAAGTGGGTAGTCAACTTGCTTTGAGGCCAGAAGAAGTTTGTGAACCACTGCTTTAAACAGAAATTTCACCATTTCGTACTATATTGACAATGTGTATGTGAAATTTGTCAGATTGATGTATTTCGCAGTAAATGTGTTCTCAAAATAGGAAAAGCACCGGTGTTCCTAATAGTGTTACTAGGTGCTCAATCATCCAGGCAAGTAAATCCCAAAGTTGATTGTCTACATCCAGGTGGATCATCCAGGGAGGAAAATTCTACATCCTCCGTGGATGTAGCGTTTTTCTCACTCATCCAGGTGACTTCTTCAGTGTCAGCTGACTGCAGGTTTCCCCAGCCTTACAAACCGCACATTTGCATGATGACCGAAACTATCACCACTGCTTAACAATGGCCTGTGAGGTCAGTTTCATGATCGTTGGTATGCAAGTTGTCGTCACCATTGGTCACTGACCATCGATCAGTGGCTATGAGTACCATCCACAGAGAGTTGGGTAATGGCAGTGATGTAAGATGGTGAAAGATGTACCCTTGGTCCACTGGAAACACTACGTCCAGATGAACAGAATCCATTTTGGGGGGAATTCAGTTTAAAATGAGGTAGCAGCAAAGCAGAGCTGTATAATGTTAAAAATATAAATACAGCTAGTTCTTAGACATGAAAATAAATTGTTATAAGACAGATTTGAAGGCGGAAAGAATGCCAGCAGGAGGAATTTAAAAAAAAATGTCTGTAGTGAAGAACAGCCAAAGATCCATTACTCTTTGACTTAAACCTGGGCTGGATTGTGGAACAGCTGGAAGACAGCTGCATGCTGATGTACTCCAACACCTGTAAAGCCTTGTGAGCCATAACTACATGTTTGAAATCCAAAAGATTTTTAAACGCCTAATGTTTCCAGATTACTTTGGTTTGCAGCACTTGGTAAGCAGATAATCATGTCCAATTTGTTTTGTTTTTTCCCCTAAATCTTAGATCAGAACAGGTTCCTAGAGAGACACGTGATTGCTGCCTAACATTGAAATAAGATACTTGGTGTTACACTCGTTGTTTTCATGCCTCCTACCACAATTCAGAATCATGTCTGCTGTGGGCACAATAGCTGTGGATGTGAAGTTAGAAACCCTTTTCAATCTAGTCATAGGTTTGCTTGAGGTCAGCTGCTCTTATTAGACAGAACCTGACACCAGTTGTCTCGGATAACTAAAAACACAGCGCTTATACTATTTAATAACAAACCCAGCATCAGGAATCCTTCTAATTCAGTTTTAACCATTTTCTGATCATAGAAAATGCGCATTGTTTATATTCTTAACTACATTCACAAACCGCTTTCTGTCATACCCACGATACAAACAGATACTACACATGACCAAGTAATACAATTACTGCATGTATATCTTTTTATTAACTATTCATGACACACTTCCACTTATGCTGACATTTTTTTAAAATGCATTTTAAGTAGATTCACAGAATTTATAGATTCACAAGTGTCATTTCCTTTAGTCAGTTAATCTAAATGTTACAGCTTAACCTTTAACAGAGCTAACATGCATGAATGTCCACAGATAGTATACGGTATATATACATGTGACAATCAGCATCTTTAGCAGGTATCATCCATTCTGAAGCTCCTCTTCGGCCCAATTCGTCACCGATCTGTATCAGGCGGATCAACAGCATCCCACAAGTTTTCCTCTGGAGAGCTCCTGTCTTCCTTTGAGTCCACTGCCAGTCCAAATCCAGCGACTCCAGCAAGATGTGTCCACAAACATATGTACATCCCACTTACGGCTACCATATTGCCACCAGTTATGAATCTATATATGAGACTCCTCTTTAATGTTAGGCTCACGGCCAGTCAGATTTATAGTACACGCTTCCTCTTGATGAGCTCTCACATCATGTCTCACTTGACATTAGCGACAGTCTTGTAGTGCTTGATAAGTATTTCCAGCAGTTTGTATTTCCAGTAGAGTTCATCGCCGGCTTGACGAAGCTCGCGTGCGCAGAGTTCAACAGCGGCAGCAGCACCCACGGGTCTATCTGAGGGAAGAAGACATCGGTTAGATCATATCAGTCGATTACTCGCAATCTGTTAGTAAAATATCGGGCTTAACTAAAACTTCCTCAATCAGATCTGTTTATATATTCACCTTTGCTGGCCATTTTCTCAAAGATAATAGTCCGAAAACAAGAAGGATCGTCTTGCTTCTTACAAAACAGTGTTGAGACTTGATGTTAAGAAACAGGTTTGAGCTATTGATAGCACAGACCGGCTTTTAAACATGTTACATACGTCAGCCACATACTCAAAAAGAAATCCCCTGTTGGTCACGAGTCAACTTCCTCCTCCTCCTACTTTGTTTACGAGCGTCTAATCAGTAGTGTTAAAGGTTAAAATGGTTAAAACTTAGTATGTTTTCACTTTGCTAAAGATATATATCCTACACTATACTTTATTTCGAAAGTCACATTTAAGAATAACACGGACAATAGAAATTGACACGTACATATGTTTTTTAAAAAAGTTAGAAGTCTTAGAATGAGCTCATAACCAAATCAAAGAGAAAGCAAAACAATATGTGAACCAGTTCCACCGAAGCAACATTTCATCAGACCAGTTTGTTAACTGAAAAAAGCTCACAAACCAACCATAAAGAAAACAGTACAGAGTGAATGTACGGCAACAGTTCACAGCCACATTTTGTTTCCTGGCCGATAAGATTAGATATTTAGAAACACTGTTCACTGTTCACCATGTACAGGACAGATATCATTGGACGTATTATATAAACACAAACACAGAATATTTAAAACAACAAGCTGGAGAAAATGTTTCTTTACACCAAAACCTTGCATTAACCGGTGTCACGCAAGTTTCCGTGACTGAATTAATGCAAAAACAAACAAGGCCAACACCACTCTAATCACGTTACACACACTGGGCACGTGACCTGTTTACGCTAAAGGGTGATGAAAAACTTTGTGACGTGGAAGTCAAAGATATGTGCATTGCGCTTCTTCCTTAAAAGTGCATTATTTGCATTGTGCTTAGTACAAGCGCCATGAACTTGTTTTGGTATGCCTTCTCCTTTCGTACGAAATGGGAAGTACCTGTAAAATATACCGCTGTTTAAAATCAGGTGATACGACGGCTTAGAGAGTTGCAGTATTATTTCTTTATTTAAGGAAAAAGTATTTGCTTTTGAGAACTGAGTTAAAGTCCAAACTTTAGGATTAAGAAATCTAGATTATTGAAAGTACCACAATATAAATGTTTAATGTATGTGGCATCATGGGTCTGTTAATACCTATGCCACAATGTTTACTGTTATAGCTAGTCGGTCTGGTTTTAATATACATTCAACACCTCTTTATTAAACCTGTTCAGCTGCTCATCAATATCTCATCCAACCAATCACATGGCAGCACTCATTGCATTTACCATGCAGACAAGGTCAAGACTACCTGTGAAAGGTCAAAGCGAGTATCAGAATAAGGAAGAAAGTTAAAGTGACTTTAAAAGTCACGTGGTTGCTGGTGCCAGATGAGCTGGCCTGGAAGTTTCAAAGACTGCTGATCTATTTGAATTTCCCCACGCGTCACCATCTCTAGAGTTTTAGTAAGAGAAAGAGAAAATATCCACTCAGCTTAAAGCAAAAGAGGAAATTCCGGCCTCAACTCCCAGTGGCTTTTCATGGTTAGACAACAGAATATTCGAAAAGTGTTGCCTGGCCTGAGTCTTGATGACCAGAGTGTACCAATCTTTTAATCCTGCTTCCAGCCTCTATGCCACAAATAATTAATAAAGCCATACTGAAGGCTGAAGCTGGCCCAACCCTGTACTAACAGGGTGTAAACTAGTCAGCAGTTTAGCCTAGTGGCTGCTAAACACATGATGGGCCTCCTTTAAAGGGCCATGTAATTAAGAGCGAATTTAGATTGAGAGCAAATTTCAAATTACATTTCTGCATTTTTTTTTTTAAAAAAAAAACATATAGAAAGTGAAAAATTATGTACGATATATTTATGATCCCCTCATCTTGCCTGGTATCTGTCAGGGTACCTGGGTGTTGGACCCAACTTTTGTCATTGATTAGTTTCCCATGTATGTTTCCTGGTTAGTGTGATAGTCTTTTGTCTCGTCTGCATTATGTCTAGTTCTACTTCCCCTGTGACATTAGTTAGATTTATTCCAGCTGTGATCCCACCTGTTTCCTGTCCGTTATCCTGTCTGTTTAAGCCCTCGTTTCCTTGTCTCGTTGTCCTCAACTCCTCGTGTGTGTTTCCAATGTAGTTAAGTCATTCATGTTCAGTTCAGTCTCTGTAATAAATCCCTACTCCATTCCAAACCAGCCAGAGAGTCCTGCATTTGGGTCCTCTCTCTCTTCTCCACACACCTGAATGTGACAGTATCCACTTAGCAACAGGCTGAACAGATCCTGTCATTTTCCTTTCATAACAATAACACGAAACAGGCATTTATTAGTATACTAAATATGTATACAGTGGTATAATTCTATGTATATTTTTATGTCTCTCTATATATAGTACTTGTATGGCAATAAAACAATTTTAAAGGTTAGTGGGAAAATGTCTTTATATTTTAATTACTGTACTACTACTATTATTGTACTACAGTAAACGTACTTAAATGGGGCAAATCTAAGTGGCACCACTGCACATTTCACACAGCTGCTAGTTGTCCACAGAGCTCAGTGGTCACATGGTTACAGCAGGTGTGTCATTGCTGCTGATAACAGCATTGTAAAATGCATTGGCCTCTGAGGTTTTCTTTTATTGCCAGGTCCTTAAGGTACAAGTATATGTTTTGAATGTAAATCAACAGGCTTATCATGGTTTCTCTCTTGTGCAGTCTTGTGACCTTTTTTATGAAAGTTTGTGTTGTTTTGCAACGTCTCTGAGAGGAAATCACCCCATTAATCTTCCACTTCATGGTTGGGGTTTGTGTGAGTGACATTGCTTTGGTGGAAATAAATAAATAAATTGGAAAACACACTGACTTTTTTGGGGGGCTTTCAGGGGTAGGTTTGAAGTCGGTGCTTGTGTTATTTGTGATGGGAGCAGGTAGCTTGTGTGAACAAAAAAAAGTTGACAGGCTTTGACCTTTGTTTGTGTAAATAGTGACAAATGAAGAGTACACAGATGTGACATTAATAGTCAAGCTGTTCGTTAAATAAGCCGTTCATTCCATCTGGGTTGAAGTGAATTCAGATCATTTAATGTAAAAATTCTTAGGAAATGTAACTTTACCTAAAGGTATGCATATATTTATATGTAAATATTAAACACTTGTTCCCTATTATATATTATAAATTAGCAATAATATTATAACTGTCGTATTCATGTGGTTAAAGTGGAAAAAATTTTAAATTAAGAATTAAATTTTGATTTATTAGATTATTATTAAAATTTATTTTATTTGTATGGTCAATTTGTGAGACAGCAAAAACATGTAAATGGATTCTCTGTAAAGCTAAGGTCAGCTGGGTTTAAACTTACCCTGAGTTAAGTTTAACCTGTGTAGGACCCTAACCCACAGCAGCCCATGCCTGATTTTTAATGTGTTACAGGGCTCAAATCAAAAATCTGTGTGACACTGGTACTACTGGTGCTTATGGAATGCTGTTCCATAAGCACCCACACTGGAAATTCCTTTGCTGGTAAATCAGAACATCCAAAACATCAATTTATATTGGAATAATATAGAAACTTGAGTGAAGATACACCCCCTCCTTTTTTGTCTGTCTAATTACTTCCTGTCCGAGATCAACATGCTAGACATGCACATTAATACTTGTATGAATAAGTGACACAAATACTCAAACTATACTGACTGGCGTGTGATGGGGAAATTCTGAAGTGGCATGTTTTAAAATTTATGAGAAATAGGACATCATAGCTTGTTTTGAGTGTTCATGTTTGTTCTTTTGTATAATTCATCTATTTGTATGCTGTCTACTCGTTGTTTGTTCAGTAAAGTTCATTTATTTAAAAATAAAAAGTAACTGCAGCTGTGTAAAAGCGAAATGTTGCCCTCTGCTGTCGGGGACCTGAAGTACAACGTAGTTTAAAAAGAAAATGATAAACGAGAGTTGTGTGTCACTACAGTTAATATAATTACATATGACCGCTGCACCCTTACAACCTTTGAAAAGTAAAACTAAAGCCAACTCAGGTAACTGATTAACTTATTAACTGATATTAATTAATAACACATGTAGAATGATAAGAATTCTTGTGCCTTTAATGTGCACAAGAATCAAGACAGAATAAAGCCCAGCTACAAAAACCACGACACAGATAAAACCAATGAAATAAAATCCAAACATAAATATGAATCCTATCTGGTTTCTAGTTATTTAGGAGTTACACAGTGTAATAGCCACCGATAGAAAGGATCGAAAGGGATAGTTCAGTCCTGCACCTTGGGACAATGATGGATTGTCCCTGATGCTGAAGAGGTTGTTCATTAACATGGGCTATTTTGAATCTTCAGCAGTGAAAGGCTCAAGGGCAGTTAATCCATTACTGTGCTACTGCTGGTATTACAGCACTGTAAGGTTTTCCTATTTGTCTACACTGTGTTTATTTAACAGCACTATTTACCGATTACGTTACAAATTAGGATTTCATATGTTTTCTTACAGTGTACTACTTTAGTTTTATTTGTTGTTAGGGATCAACCCCCTCAAATGAACTACTTAAATCATGTTGTATTTTCTTCTTCTTGTTGTTCTTCTCAACATTATTATTAATATTAATATTATCATTATTATTATTATTATTATTATTATTGTTATTATTATCGGACCAGTTTATACCAACTGTAAACACTGTAAGTACGCCCATTAGCCATCAGATGGCGGCAAAACCAAGCTCAGCGCAAGAATCCGATGAAGTTTTTGGCGCTCCAGTTGTCACGTGACTGCGCTTGCGTCACTTTGACGGGCTTTGCCTGACAGACTCAGCTCTTGCCTGACAGTCGGCACTTTCTCTTACATGATCAGAGAGTGCTTGCGATAAAGCGCCTGTCTGCTGCCTGCTCCGTTTACATGATGAAGAACCTTCATTTTAAGGATTTCTTCTGGGTGAGGTTTTTTCTTGTCTTTTTTGTTTGTTTGTCTTTCTGTGAAGTTGTGATTGGAATTTGAAACATTTTATTTTTTGATTCAGCTTCAGATGGTTTAATAAAAAATTGTATTTTTGTATTGTATTAATTATTAGAAACGGGAATCCTGTTGAGGGATCTAACGTTCGTAAAATAGTATGGAAAGAGGAGCATCAAAACTAAGCTATTAAAAACACTTGATATGAACTGATGGGGAGTTTTTGGTAATGCAGTCATGTGTAACCTGACCAATGTTTTATCAGATCACGTTTCTCTCTCTGCAGTGTAAATAGTAAATGTCATTTCCTTTAGTGGTGTAAAGAGTAAACTGAATAATCCAGCAGATTAGAGTGGAAATACTGAGAGTACCAATAACTTCTACGCAACATAAGCAAATATGTGTAGTTAAATTTCACTGCAGGATTTTTGCATTGTCTAAGTATGGCCTCATATGGTGTATTTTAAACCAATAGAAAGTCTGGCAAGTTGATTATAAGCTGTTGCCCTCACCTTAACTAAATTACAGAGATGCCTAGTCCCAAACATTAATTACACTCAGAGTCAATTATTCTGAAGCTACAGTGCTCGTTTATGTCTGTAGGGATGTTTAAACAAGTTTAGCCAGAGCGTGGCTGTCCTACAGTTAACCTGGGTGTGGGAGTAGAGGTAGCAGAGGTACAGCTCTCTGTTTCTTTTAAGATATGTGCTTTGCTGTAAAACTGTCTGCTGTAATACTGTCTGTGCATCTTGCTGACAGAACTCGGACCTGACCTCCACTATCGGGTATGATGCCATCATTCAGTATCTCAATGATGGCAAGAGGACATGCAAGGAGGTGGAGGATTTCATGAAAGCCAGGTAATGCCGTCATCCTTATATATAATAATGCACAACTGATGGGATGTTTGGCTCTAACCAAAGTCTGGAAAACTGTGTTCAAGCTTTACATTTACAGGCCAGTTGTTGCTATCAATGTAACTGACTGCAAGATAGGTAGATGTAGTGCAGGTTTTGGCTGCAGGCATGCAATTAGGATGAAGAGAGTGAAAAGAAAATAAACTCTAAGAACGACAAGTGTAGTGGAGGAGGACAGCATTTAGAGCATTTTGAGATTAAGGACAGTACTGGAATACAACAAATAAAGTTGCCTAAAAAAGTAAATTTTAGTTGCTATAATCTAAAAAAAAAAATCAGATAAATACATATTTTGATTATTAATTATATAGTCAGTCAAACACAAACACGTCCTACCGTCTTGTAATTTGTGCAAAGCGCACTATCGCAGTTATATGATTAAATACCAGAAAAGTAGTAAAATTCTGCTTTCTAAAAATTCTCTAAGGTTAATTCTGCACACTGTTGATGAGATGAGAGATGATGAGATAGCCTTTATTTGTCAGTTGCAGGTCTTTTGCCCGCAACCGAGATGACAGACCTTGCCGACCGTACATACAATACACAAACATCACATTGGGGAGACAGGTCAGGCTAGGTAGCGAGGAAATAAACATCGAAATGTGTAACACAAAAGGATAATACAGGAATGCACAGATATCAACACACCATAGCACAATAAACACAGACAAGCAACATGGGAAAGTGTTCCAGTGTGTACATCTGATCTGGGACAGCTGCAATCTTTCGACTGCGCCTCCAACTGACCCGATGTCCACATCAGAGGGGAGGTAAGCGTTGGAGGTGGCGTTGGATCCGGGGTAGGGAGGGGTGATGCGTCGGTGGATCACAGTAGAGCAGAAATGAAGTCCCAGTCAAGCAGGAATGATGTGACGCATCAGGTTTTATAATAGAGACGTATAAACTTTCACATCTAATCATTAATTCATCTTCCTCTTATAATAATTAATCTGTCCGTGCTCTCCCACACACACATACGCATACCAAAAAAACAAAAACACTCCACACATATAAAAGTCCAGTGTGTAGTCAGAAACGTGACCTAGTGAGGTTAATGCTATGAAAAAAGGAGGATATTATGCCAAAACATAACTGTACGTTTCCTAATTTGGGACTCACCATTTTTAAACCGCAGTGGTTTTAACAGTAATTGTGGGAAGATTTACCAAAATAAAAGTAGAGTAAGGAAACATGGTCAGAATGAGGTGTTTTGTGGGAAACGGCGGCAACAGTCGAATTCTTTCAGCTTTCGGTTATGCAAAAACAAATTCTTCAGGACACCAAAGAGCAGCCACGACAGCCCGCCGGTGTGGAGGGAGGACTCAGGTCAAACTTAGTGTGAGAACTTCCTGGTTTAGGTTGTTTGAGTCGCATGTTTTATGATTTTTTGTAAATAGTGTTAACTATATCTTGATCTGTGGCTGTGTAATTATATTTGAGTCTGTTAGAGTTGCATTTTATTTTAAGTCTCCTATTAGCATTGATAAGCAAATTAAGCATATTTTAAGCGGTCAGCATTATAGCATGCTCATGCATTTGTATAGTAAAACTGTATTCAGTTGTATATTTATATGTATGTTTTTTTTAATATTTATCATTGTACAATGCATATTAGAATTGATAAATTATTTTCCATTTTCTTCTCCAACGTTGCATCAATGTTCCTGTCAAAACTCTTCAGAGAAAGAACAGACTCCAATTATAACACCACACATGTAAATGTTGTCCTGTCTTTTTTGTATCAGTTAATAATTTAATATGTAAATTTATAACTTCTAAAAAATACTGATAGTGAAGCCTAAGGGATGTATAAATGTAAATTTATGATAAAGCATTACCTTTCAGAGATGTCTAGTATGGGTTTTGCATGTAAATTCATATACAGTCTGTTGGCTGGCAGACTGTTCTGTTTGTTGGCCGAATCTTTGCATGTATGCTTTTACGCTGCCCTCACTCTCAATGGGTTGTTTCTTTCAGGGCATCAGTTGAAGAGAAGTATGCCAAAGAACTCCTTAGTTTGTCCAAGAAGGTGTGTGGACACAGTGAGATGAAGTAAGCGACCTCTGTGTTGATATGCTGTTATTATGTGCTTGGCCTGCTGTATTTACAGGAAGCCTCACCCCATCTAATGCATGAGTGTGTTTCTGCAGTACTGACACAGTACCTTGTAGTCTGGACTCAGGTGTAGTGCAGAAAGTAAGGTCAAAGAAAACAATGAGTCTATTCACCAAAGGTTCTTGTTGTTGTTCTCAGTCTGTTTCACAAGTTGAATTTCGAAATTAAGTTTGAACTTCTGTAAAATTGACGGTTTGGTTATTAATGTTGATGTAGTCAGATTTTATATGACACCGCTACCACGATCTTTTATTAGCAAGCCTAGTTCCTGTTTAATGAATGCTCGCACTAATTATAGAAAGGAACGACTTAGCTACATAATTTACTTTATGAAATCTTAGTGCATTATTGATAGACTCGTCTTTTAAAGATGTCCTATCAAAGGAGTTACTTGAACCGCAGTAAAGGCATTTTTCATCTATGTTTTTAAAGCAACCTTGAGATCAGTTAGAAGGAGACAGAATGGATGTGTTGTCAGGATGTCCTTTCATTGTTCTGATAGTTATTTACAGCATTTTAGTTGATCTATTCTAGACAAATGATTGGTGTTGTTTTTTTAGAGTTAGAGAAACTGTCAGAGATAACTGTCTTTCATTAGTAGTTCTATCTGACTGAACATTTTATTTAGAGTCAGACAGAACTGTCTGACTCATATTTCTATAATTCAAATAGTAAAGATGTCGCTGATTCAGAGGCCTGCCGGCCAGTTTCACTTTAGGGGGTGAAAAGGAGGAACTCTATGGAGAAAAATGTTATTCTTTTTTGGCAAGTGAAAAATAACAAATTATAACTTTTTAGACAGAATACACAATTCATAAGACCATTTTAAGACCAGTCATATCACAAACTACGACTGGTATCAAATTGGTATCAAATTACATGTATTATGCATTTAATTCATTTAACTTAGTAATTCTTTTAGAAAACCTCCACAAGACTTTTCCTTCCTCTTTTAAAATGTGAACATTTTATTTTTTCAGGTTTGCTTGCTTGTTTGCACCATAGATTGTGAAATTTTAAATCCTTGTGCTTAGCTTATTTAGTTCTTCTTCTTCTTTTTTGGAGCCAAAAGTAACTATATTTGGACAAGAAGATGCATGCTAAATTATCAGCTCAATGTTACATCTCTGCTAGCAAGATGCACCAATAGACTATGTGGGTGCATTGGACAGACATGCGTAAATTTAGATTAGCCACATCAAGTTTATTTTATTTGCATGGCATGTTTAAAACAAAAGTAATACTAGACAAGAGCAGGTTGTCTTTAGATCTAGAGGTATGAAGACATCTGTGATATACTGTGAAGCTGATCCACGGAGGGCTTTAAAAATGAATAAACGATATTTAAATAAATCCTGTATTTCAGAATCAATTCAGTTGTACTGTTAACTGAATTAAAACAGGACTGATGTTTTATCTTTATGTTAACTTGAGAAACTCATATAAAGAGAGTTGCAGTAGTCTACACAAGACATGATAGAGCTGTGGATGAGTGTTTCTAAGTACCGCCGAGGTTCTTCATTGGGCTGTAAAGTGTATCAGGGAGCTAGTATCATCTATGTAAAAGTGAATATTGTTTTTATCAAAGCTAGAGCCACGGGGTGACATGCATAATGAGAAAAGAAGAGGTCCTAAAATGGATCCTTGAGGAATGCCATATTAGATAAACCATTGATCATAGTCCAGGATGCATGATTTGTATTTGTAAGGTGCCAACACCAAAAATTCAATGTGCAGAATAATGTCTTCTTCTGCTTTTTCAGCACATTAAAGAGATCCTTGGACATGTTGAAATTACGTAAGCACTTTTTTTCTTACCTTAATCATGCTTGATTCCTTAATTACCCTAATCCTTGATTATAAATTCTATGATGACTGCAATTTGAAGTATACTTTCGCTCTGCAGAGACTGAACAAGTGAGTCTGTCACATTTACAACTGGCCCAAAACATGAGGGAGGAGGCCAAGAAACTGGAAGACTTCAAAGAAAAGCAGAAAGAAGCTAGGAAAAAGGTTATTATTCACATTGCAATGCACTGAGATGTCGAAGGCATTCAGGTAATACATTAATGATGACACTGAACTTTGTCATTTTAGATAGAACAACAAATGGATGCTCTCCACAAACAGAGGTCCTCACAGTACAAGAAGACAATGGATGTAAGTAAAAATTAAAATCTTCGAAGACCAACCAGAATTGATGACTTTTCTGCACAAACATTTTTGCTCCTTTTAGTTGTGATAACAAAAACAATAGTTTGATATAATTAGTTTGTGGATTCAGTCACATGAAGTAGCAGCGGCGATTGGTCTGCAAAACTAAAGTCAAACACTTCCTTATTCAAATTTTAAGGTTTGAAGTCCTGAACTCATGTTCTGTCCCGTGTTTAGTAAAATGAAAACCAGAAGTATTTAAACAATGTGGCCTCAAGCAGATCTCCCATTAGTGATTCACGTAAGACGGGTTTCAATTGTGTTGTGAAAATGCCGCTCTTATCCTTTTGCTGTTCTTCCTCTTTGGTGGGGGAAGTTGTGTTTACCAGTCTGGGAAGTGAAGAGCAGGGCAGCATTTAAAACCATTAAAATCTTTGCCAAAAGTAGAAGTACTTGTCATCTAAGGCTCGGTGACAATAAAAATCAGATGGTGGCACCAAAAGACATGGTCTCTGTAGACTGACTTTATTTATATATTTGGGGAACTTCTTTTTTTCACAAAAGTGTCAAAATGCATAATTAACATGCCGACTGTGCTTTTGTCTCAAGTCAAAAAAGACTTATGACCAGAAGTGTCGAGACAAAGAAGAAGCGGATCAGAACGTGAACCGAAACACCAACACCAACAACACCAAGCACATGGAAAAGGTACCGTGACAACGGCCGACACCCGCACTCATCAGTATTTAATGTGATATAAAAAGAATGAAAGGATAAATGCTAAAGGCATTATATCATTTATTGGCCCCAGTTTTGGACTTTGAACCTTGAAATCTCTTTGAACTCGTACACGTATATGTGTACTCGTATTTGCTGCTATGACTTTCACTTATCTAAATCACTGGTCACAATTTCAAGAGGCTTTATTATTTTTTGAGTCGCTGAGACATCGACTGGAGTAAAAGTCTGTGTGTGAAACAGAGTACAATAAAGCAATCCATGTGTGAGTGGGAGGGGGTAGTTGTGGCTTGTGGTAAATAATGCCTTGAGCCTTCAGGGTAGAAAAGAGCAGTGTAAGTCCCAACCACTTACCACTTGAGTGCTTATTTCCGTTTTAGAGGTGTTGTTGTTAATGCCCGTTTTTAAAGGTGTCAGCAAAACATACAACTCTACTTCAGAAAGCCTCAATACTTAACAAGGAAGATGCAGACTGATGAACACATGGTTGCAAATGAAACATTAGTGTTTAGTGAGAAAAAGATACCCCTACTGGTTTCTGACCCTCAGACTTCTTCTCTTTATTATATCAGCTCATTTGGTACAAAAAAGTGGCAGACTGAAACAGGAATAATGTCTGTATGACCTTCAGTAGAGGACTTTTCTCATTTTTAATATCTCATTCCTCCTTTTTTGTCATGTTTCAGCTCTACGCAAAAGCACAGCAAGCAAAACAGAACGCAGAAGAAGCAGGTAAGAAAGCAAACAACAGCAGGACGGTTTGACTGAGCCTTTCAGTAACCCATTCACACACACTGTGATGATGGTGGCATCTTGGTCACGTCACTCCATTGCCCCTGTGTGCTTAACTTCAACATGGCAACATCTTCATAGTGACCGTG
The DNA here is from genome assembly GCF_001858045.2 of Oreochromis niloticus. Lineage (NCBI taxonomy): Eukaryota > Metazoa > Chordata > Actinopteri > Cichliformes > Cichlidae > Oreochromis > Oreochromis niloticus. Next base: position 17,170,707 of record NC_031972.2, read on the forward strand.
CTGGCATGGAGAGATTAAGTTTAGCATTACGCCATAGTGCCAGCGTATAGCCTCACATAACTGGAAGCATAGCCGAACGTGGCTTAAATATTCTCAGTTGATGCGCTGAGTTTGCTCATTTATACTTTTTATACTCTCTCCATTTACAGACAAGTTATACCAGCAGAATGTCACTACACTGGGAAAGATTAGAGATGACTGGATAAAGGAGCATATCAAAGCCTGTGAGGTGAGGCAACAACCTTCAAGTTCTAACTAAAGCACGCATTATGGAAATGAGCCTAGTGATTTTGTTTTTGTTGTCCCCTTAGGTGTTTGAAAAGCAGTCAGTGGAGCGGATCAACTTTCTGAGAAACACGGTCTGGACTCACCTCAACCAGTTATCCCAGCAATGTGTGACCAGTGACGAGGTAAAGTTTCCAGTTGCCACGATCACTATAATCAGTATTTTTATATAAAGAGCAGGTCGAATGGTGGCAAATATCAGGGAGGTTGGTCATAAGGCCACTTTAGCATCTCATTGTTTTGATTCTACAGCTTGTGACTTCGCTGTCTCGGCTTTCGCCCACTGGTTTTATTAACCTCGAAGCCAACAAAAGTTTTCAGCTATACTACTTGGTCACACATTATAATATGACCCAAGAATAAGGGCGTAATTCCCTGAACCGTTGTGGGCCCGACACTCCTTTTCCTTCAAAAGGATTGTACAGGAAAGCAGCGTCTCCTTTTCTGTAAAATACCTGGAAGTTTGGGAAGATTAACCCACTGATGTATAATACAATATACAATTGTATGTCCAATGTCCAATGTAAGATGTAAAAATATTGATTGTATTTCTGCAAAATTAACAAGAAATTATGCAATACTAAATGACCTATCCATCCATCCATCCATCCATCCATCCATCCATCCATCCATCCATCCATCCATCCATCCATTCTCTTGCACTTATCCAATTCGATCACTGGAGCGTATTCCAGCTATTATAGGGCGAGAGACCGAATACCCTGAACAAGCCGCCAGTACTTAAGCAGTATGTAAAATACCCCAAATTTAGGCTGCACTTTAGTAAACACAGCTGCACTACTTAAATGTACCCATTAAAATGACTCATTATGTATTTATTTCTTCCTTGTTGTAAAAGACATGACATTATTCACTATCTGCTTATACGGATATGCTAATCTCAGTATCTGCATAAGCACAGACATTTGACATATTATATTTATACGTCAGTTTTGCATTTATATCATGTTCTGCTCTCTGTATGTGTGAAAAACACAGTTATTTGCGGTTTAAGGTTCTTGGGCAGCTTCATATATTTATATCTTTGTTGTAAGTTGCTTGGACTCTGATCTTGTTTTACTGTCTTTTTTTGCATGTTCGCATAGCTGTATGAGGAAGTGAGGAAGTCACTAGAGCAGTGTGACATCCAGGAAGATATTGAACATTTTGTAAACCTCAGACAGACTGGTGATAAACCACCAGGTATGACTCAACGACAGCACTGTACTTAAAGAGCTTCTTATCTAACAGCATGGTCTCATGAGTTACCAGTATGTCACCAATTTCCATCTTCCTCTCTAACAGTTCCAGTTGTGTATGAGAACTTCTATAGTGGTCAGAAATCACCAACTGGAGCACCATCCTTTCGAATGCCTCCACCAGTCAACAGGTATGAAAGAGAAGGATTCCAGCAAAGGGTGCAGCCTGCCTCCTAACAGCATGGGGAATAATTATGTGATCCTCTGCTCATTTTGTTTGCTCACTTGAAATCTGTGGTAGTAACTTTAATGGAGAGAGACACATTATCAACTAAAAATCCTGAAAAAACCCCACATTACATTAAAGTTATAAATTGATTTGTATGTCACTGAGTGAGCTAGGTATCTTATCCCCCAGGCAAACATGACAGAGATGTTTCTTGTAGTTGGTCGTCAGGTTTTCACACATCTCAGGAGGGATTTTGACCCACTTCTTTTTACAGAAACTCTCTAAATCTAAATCTAAAGCAGCTCAGAGCTTCAGCTTCCTCCAAAGATTTTCTGTAGGATTGAGGTGGTTACCTCTCTATGGAATGTGCTTGTTCTTTAGCCACTCCTGTGTTGCCTTGGCAGTAAGTTTAGGGTCACTGTCATGCTGGAAGATCCATCCACAACCTTCAGTGTTCTGGCTGAGGGAAGGAGGTTCTTGTCCAAGATTTTTGGTACATGGTCTCATCCATGTACAGATTCTGATCTGTAGTTGACTGATTAGTTGGTTGCTTGGTTGTAATCTGTATGCCACATTGACACACAGTGGGGGTGGGGGGCTTTTTGGTTGATATTCTGTATCTCTCCGTAAAAATGACAAACTTTTCATTTCTTTGGAAGTGAGCAAACTCTGCAAATTCAGCAGGGGATCAAATAATTATCTCTCCCACTCTAAAACTTGTTTTGCTACATGTGCAGAGCATTGTTGGGACACCTCTGATTCTTTGCTTTTTTTGCTCATATTGACTTTGCAGGAGGGGACCATTACCTGTGCCAGCACAGAACAGTAATGGTATGTTTGCTTTATTTGTATTTAAATACAGTGCACTATCAAAGTAGACTACCAGCCCTCAAAGTTATCTACTGTCCAGAGACCCCAAAGGTCCCAGGTTCACTCCTTATCATGTGAACCTATGTACATTGATTTGTTTCAGTTACTGAAAGTACTCCAAGTTCCAGTCAACAAATATTTAATATAAAATATTCAAATGTTGTTCTTTTTGTGTGATCACAGCCAAACTTAAATTCAGAGTATACCGTCACAGAAATTGTCCAAGCAAGCATTCAGAAATTTTGCCAAACTGTTGCCAATTGTACTGGTTGAGTTCCTGGGGAAATACTGAAAATTGCACCGTCAGTCATTTTTACAAGCATAATAATTTTTTTTTAAATAGTTAAAAGCCCAATGAAAGGTCTTGTTTCATAAAGCACACAGTCAGTTGTCTCGACCACATCCCTAAAAATCTGAGGCCTGCATAGTGAATTTTTAGGGCTTTTATTTTGGAATACCTAAATGTGGTCACATTTTAGGTACATTTTCAGTGCTGCTGTGTTCATCTGGCAGCACGACAGCTTCACAGGCCACAGCTTTTACATCAAGGTGCCAAACCTGCCAAGGCATCCACTTTAGTGTGGTGTAAATGTAGGGCCAAGCCTGCATTTCAAATCACATTTTACTCTGAGCAGAACATGCTTAGTCATCACTGAAATTAGAACTTTGACCCTGTGCTGTTGTGTAGCTTCCACACTGTAGAGAACTGTAGCTGATAATAACCAGGAAATCATACTGGTTATCAACCAGAACCAGTAATACATCCTGGTATCTTCCAGGCATGTTCTATTTGCATGTATTTGTGAATGTTTAACAAACCTGGTAAACTTTACTGAAAATGATCAGATTTACATATCAGTATCGTAACAACTGAATATTTGTGTATATCGTTTGTTCCATGCTTCTTCTTTTTACACTAAATGTTTTTTAATGTTTGCTTTTATTGCAGATGATTCGCACTACTCAACAGTGGAGGACGCAGGCTACAGTGTTATCCAGTACTAGCACACATATGTGCTGGAGGAATTACTGCACACACTGTGGACTGTTCTTTGTGTCAAACCTCAGGGTTACTTTGTACTTCTCCTCACTTCCTCTTTTATGATTTCCTGTAAAAGGAAGGTCAAACCAGAGAGGAAAATTTGTGTCATAAATGCACATAGAGTTTCAGGTTTAAGTGATAGTGAACATTTTATTTTGGAACGCTTGATTCGGTTTTTGAAATTAGAACAGACTTAAATGGTGATGCTTTTGCAGTAGGTTAGTGATAACATCTACATCTATAGCTGTATTGTTGAATTCCTGTATAAATGTAGGGGCTCATTGTGCCTTTTAATATGTCGGTGTCATGCAAGGTTCTTTCTTCTACATAACTCCATCACACTTTACTTTTAATTATTTAAAAAAATAGCCTATTCATATTTGAAACACAATAAGATACTGTGTAATCTAGGTTTCATTTCCCCTTAAGTATGAAAGTGTCACGTCAGCTGACAGGTATACGAGAAAGCCTCATGCACACTCTCAGTAGACACACCCTAGTCAAGTGCAACCTGCACCCAACACTTTTTCAGTCATTTTAAGGGTTTTATGCTCTGAACCGACGTTCCTGTAATTAAAATGTGTGTGATGATGATTTATAATATATTTCTGGGTATTGGAGGAGGATTTTAAGAGTTTCACTGTGTTTTTGTGTTTTTTTCTTCTGCCCATATTAACGACTTCTAATTTGTAGCAAAAAGTAAATAGATAGCATTTGATTCTGCGACCAATCTGCTGTTGGTTTTTGTTAAAAACATTGTTCTTCACTGCACTTCTTGAGACATTTTTATTCATTAAACAGTGTTTTTACAATGCTGTACCAAAATCTTTAGACACCCCTCATTCCTTTAAATGTAATAAGTGCAACAATTTATTTAAACGTGTGCAAACAAACATGGAAATAAAGTGTGCAATTCTAATGAGTTTGAAAGTCAATAGTACGATCACATTTATTCTTCAACAAGCCTGAACTCTTTTAGTCAAAAGTGCTTCTAATTTCTTTAAATAGTGTGCAGGAATAGTTCTCCAGGCTTCTTGACAGACATTCAAAGCTCTTCTTTAAATGTTCACTGCCTTTTGTTCTTTTCTCTCTCAAGATGATCCCACAGTGTTTCAGTAATGTTGAGATGCAGGCTCTGGGGAGGCCAATCCATGACTGTTAGTGGGCATTTTTATGTTCAGGCATGCCTTTACTTCAGTGGAAGTGTGTTTAGGATCACGTGTTTGTGTTTGTCATGCTAAGAGATGAAGCTATTGCCATCGCACTCTTTATGTAGTATTGCGTTATTTATTGAAATCTGGCTGTATTTTTCTACATTTTTAATCCTGTCAATATTTGCATTTTTTTAACCACGGTTAAAAGCCAAGATGCAGCTCCAAGGATGACAGACCCTCAACTGTGATATACAGGGTTGTAGGCACCTCTCTGATCTTGATCCCAGTTTTTGTGCAGTTTGGCAAACCTCTGCCTTTTCTCCCCATTCCCTTCCTTAAGAATGACTTCTTGACAGCCACCAAGACCATTTCTGATGGCGCTTTGGCTAACAGTAGATAAATCATCTGAAGATCCCTCGTCTCCTGTGTCAGCTCTTTGGATCTTGTCGTATTTTAAGGACATGACTGTCAGATACTGTTAATCTGCTGTAGATAGTTTTTATACCTGCAACCTCATTTGAACAGTTTTCTAGCTCTTTGGGTTCAAAAACACTATTTTATGCCTGTTAATCTGTTTTCATTGGCATTTTTTGTAGATTCAACTACAGAAATAAGAGGTGGCTCAAGGCTTTTCCACAGCACAGTAAATTGAGGCCCTTTCTGATCCCTGTGTTTTACAGGTTGTATTTTAGGTATAATATTTTCTCATGATCATCATCCATGACAAAATAACCATTTCAAATATAAAACAAATCAGCTTTATTTTATTTGTGGTCTTGTTTGCTTTTTTTCGTACATTTCAGCATGACTTTATGCATCTCAAATTGTACAGTCCTCCTCAATGTGAGTAAAGAGTTCCTGGGAAGGGTCACTTCCTCTGTCCACTGGCTGCTACGCATCGTAACGGTGTTTATTCTGCATACTGGAGTGGGGTTCAGATCCGCAGTTGGTTTGATGTTACGCAGCATACTCTGACTTGATCAGATCCAGAATTATCCGGATTGTCGCCTCACCTACATCAAGAACACAGAATTAGATCTGTCTGTATTTATCTCGGATAAGCGATTAAACAATTAAACGTTTCCAGAGCAGCTTGGGCACAATTTTAGTCACTGCTAGTTTAATTCCATTTCCACACAGCAATATGTGAAGAAAAATCAAATGAAAAGACAAAACTCAACAATACACTTGTCTGTATCTCAGGATAACAACTCATTTCCTATGTACTATGTACATTATGTGGTGACAAAGACATTTTTTGTTAGGATGTCGGTTTACCCTCCAAATTCATCCTTGGGTTCTCCAGCTTCCTTTCCAGCAAAGAGTCCATCAACCTTCTCAAGTGTTTGAAGATCACACCGATCCGCACAGGAGCCTTTTAACGAGAGCGACACAAGGAGAATTTAATTCTGCAGCACTTTTCAGTAACACAGTTTAGATCTGCTGATCTAAACTGCTGAAAACTGCTGGAAAACAACAAACTGAGGCTACAGTTCACACGATCTCACCAAAGTTAGACAAAAGCTTGCAACAGCAGAAATTGAGACTCAACGGACGGGCAGCATTTTTCTATTTCTACTTTTGCAGATGGGAGGGTCAAAATTTGGTGCGAACAACATCAAAGCATGGTGGTGATGTGATGATGGTGTGGAGGATGTTTGGTACCATCTTCTGTTGAACATACCATGTCACAAAACTCAAATCATCTCAAACTGGTTTCTTGAACATGACAATGAGTTCACTCTACTCAAATTGCCTCAAATGGAAGCTATAGTAAACTAATCCTAAAGTAATCCCCGTGACCTCTGACCTGGAAATGAATCCATCCATCCAAGGTGATGAGCCTCTCTCTGTGCTGAACATCAATGTCGCCTCCAAACAGCAGCATGGGGAAAGGAGAAATCAGAGTGGTATCTCGAAGGTAGATCTTAGTGTATTTCACCTGTGGATAAAAAAACAAACATGTTTTTAACACAAGTGTGAATTATCGATAGGGACTTCACACACGCGTGCACACACACACTCTTCTTCCACACCTTCTCCTGGTACAGCAGCCAGCCGTGCGTCTGCAGGTTGCGGTTAACAGAGGAAAAGTGGACCTGAGCCTTGCCCTGAGGCGTCTCCACTGTGCAGGCCACGCGCTCAAGCACGTCCACAGAAGGGGTACATAAAACCCGGGCCACGTTGTCATAGAGTCCAGCAGTCAGCACAGCATTCAGGACAGAGATCTGCTGCTTGGACACGGAGGCCGCCTGCGGCTTTAAGCTGGAGGAGGACGAGGAGCGAGACGACCAGAAACCCACCTGCTCCATCATCTTCATCAGCTCGTGCTTCACATCCTGCAGGGAAGATGGAGTCAGCGACATGGAATTAAACGGAAGAAGTAAAACTAGTCCTAGTTAAAAAATTAAGTAATGAACGTTCAGCGGACACGACTCTTTACCTCTATTGTAATGAGAGCCGTTCGATTAAGGAAATGTTTCCTACAGTAGGACATTTCTCCTCTCAGGCCGTCAGTCTGTGAGTTCTTCCAGCTGAAAGTATGATGATGGACACAAGTAAGTAACAAGTAGCCTCCCTGAATGTCCTGATTTTTATCATAATGGGCTTTCTAGCTTCTTTTCAGGCTGCTCTTTTAATAGATGTAGAATGTCTCACAACCACAAAGAAATAAAAAATAACACATATATAACGTTACTCTCAAAGGAAGGAAAGGGAAAAAAATTCCTGAACGTTTCCTCTAATGAATTATTCAACCCACGCCTTTTTAAAATCTCCAGACTGGTTCGTACCCCAGGTATGCGTTGTAGATGGTCAGATGATCAGAGTTGGCTATTGCCAGTGCAGCTTTGGCCAGGTTAGCTTCTTCTTTTCTATTCATTGGTGTGAAGAAAGGAGACTTCTCTGTGATGGCTGCCGCGATGGTTGCCTGAAACAAGCCTCTGGTTAATATTATTTGGAGGATATGAAATGAAACAGTTCAACAAAGGAAGATCTTAGCCTCACACGCTTGGAACCAACCACACAGCACAGTTAGACTTACTATGGGCTCCAGGCAGCCCAGGATGGCTCCGTAGATGAGCATCTTGCCGATCTTCACGTTGACCGGCAGGCTCGCCAAATGGTGTCCAAGAGGGGTGAGGATGTGATCATCAGGGTGACACGCTCCGATCTTCCTCAGCAGGTTTACAGCATTGCTGACCGACTGGGGCTGAGGAGCATCCAGGGCGCGGCTCAGAAAGTCCTCCGGGGAGCCGTACTGACATTTCTACCAGACAGGAGGAAGAGGAGTCAAGCATTTTCCCCGTGTGGGAATTTTTGTTTCTGTGTGAATCAGAACGGTGTAGATACCATGATATGGAGACAAAGCTCCTCAAGTGGGACCCGCAGAATCTCTGGAATGGAGTAATCCATGAAGACATCAAATCTGAATTCAGGAGGGTTTTTAAAAAAAGATAAAAAGAGCACATCAAATTAGCACATGACCTAAAACTGGAAAAGTGTCGCTTACTGTCTTTTCTGCTGACTGTATTTGATTTCTTGCTTTCTGGACTTGGTTCCATCCAGCTCTCTGCATTAGTGGACGATGAGCTCCATACCTGTATTTTGGATAGAGCCTGAAGCAGAAGCCATTTCTGACACGTCCTGCTCTTCCCTGCCTCTGGAGGGCGCTGGCTTTGGAAATAAATGTTTCCACCAGGGAACTCATTTGGCTGCTCTCGTGATACCTGAAAGACGACAGCAGAGTGGAGTTAGTTATGTCTATGCATGTAACACACAAGCAGGTACTTATTATTCATGTTTGTGTCATCTTTTCCTAGAAGTTCCTAAATGACACAATACAATAAAATCTGGTTGAGAGACTTTGGGTACATTTTTTTGTTTATTATCTAGTGCCATGTGGTCAAAAACTGTCCAATATCTTTATTAGTCTTCCCACTTATTGACAACTCTTTATGGACACAGACAAGTAGGAGATAATAAAAAGACAACCAAACTCCAAAAATGTTGGGACTCGGTGTAAAATTTAAATAAAAAACAGAATTCAAGGATCTGCAAATCTCATAAACGCATGTTTTATTCATAATTGACCAAGATTTCAAATGTTGGTACATTTCTCCACTTTAAACATTTGATTTGTTTTCTCCGTTCTGTTGTGAATAAAATGTGGCTTTATGGGATTTGCAGTTCATTACATTCTTTTGGGGTTTTTTTTTTAACATTTTGCACGACGTCCCAATTTTTGTGGATTTGGACATACTGGAAAAGATCCATTTCTGTTTCCCTTCTTGAGGTCTTACTTATTTTCTTTGGTCTTCCCAGTGTCGATGACGAACACCACATCAGGAATCGTCACACCTGTCTCAGCAATGTTAGTCGACAACACAATCTAAAAGTGATGCAAAGCAGAGACAGGATTTTTGTTCTGTTTAACACATGGAAGGATCAGTTGTGATGCGATATAGAAATCTCGTAATATTTCTTTGATTGTTTCTATGATTGTAGAACATTTTGAAGTACCTTTCTAACCCCACTAGGGGGCACTGTAAAGGCAGCGGCCTGATCCTTCGATGAGAGGGTCGAGTGTAGAGCAACAATCCGGTACCTTCAAGACAGACAAACGTGACAGTGAGACAGGGGGAAAAGTTGGCATCACCACTTCTTTTAGATTACTGATCAGTGCGTGCACGCCACCTGGTTTTATCCCGAAACCTCTTGTCTGAGGAGAGCAGGTCGAACAGCTGCTGGATATGAGCCAAACCTGGCAGGAACACGAGAATGGCTCCATCCACATCCACAAACTGTGGAGCTTTGTCTGGCAACAGCACCAACAGCGAAACAAGACAAATTAAAAAAAACAAAAATAACACAAAAAAAAAAGATATTTCATATTTAATATAGAGAACATGAATGAATCTGTGACAAATGCTGCCAGTTTGTGTACCTAGGTAGTCTATGAGGTCAACGAGCAAGTCCATGTTGATCTTATTAGGGTTCATATACTGCAGCACATGTCGGGTCCTGCTGCTGAAGTGGTCGAGGTCAGGACCCAGGTCCCAGCCCGAGGACGAGTCCCTCACTATCACTTCCTGGAACAACGAGGAGCACACTGATGAACTCATATTTAGGAATAATTTACAGGACAGTGACAGTCCACTCTGGTTTCAGAGTCCTGGTGAGGCATTAAAGGACAAGACAAAACGACAGACAGGAACTGGTAAGGACATTACCTGGTGCTGCAAAGTCTTGCCACCTTTTTGCGTGACAGAGATCGTCACTTCCTCTTCTTCTTCAAGAATTTTCTGGCTGTACTCTGAGTCCTTTTCTAAGACGTATCCCGTCTGCTCCACTATGTCCTCCAAATGAAACACCTGAACGAATAAACAAAGACACACACATTGTTGAAAATGTTTACGTTTCTTGGCCTTATCCTTGCTCCCTAGTTTAAACCGTAGTTTCCAGAAACAAATACAGGCCATCCCTGATATTCATATCCAAAACAACCAGAGCAGACTAAGCGATATTTGCAGTTCCATAATTTTGGGCTTTCTACGAAGGATGGTTGGCCTCTCCCTTAGCTTTAGGATGAAGAGTTCACTCATTCAAGAGGTGCTCAGTGTAGAACCGCTACTCATTAACACTGAAAGGAGCAAGTTGAGGTAATTCAGGCATCTGATTAGGATGAAATGTTCCAGGAATGTTCTAGCAGGAGGAGGCTCCCAGGTAGACCCGAGACATGTGACATGGGAATACTTCGGTGTTTATCTGGCGACCCTGCCACAGATAAGTGGAAGAAAATGGATGGATGGATAATTTTATTTAGAGTAGCCTTACGTCATTCCCAGTAACCCTGGATCTTGGAGCAGCGCCTCAATTAATCCTCAGTAAGAAGCTAATTTAGCTCCTCCTCCCTTAAGTTATCTTTCTTCCTACTGGCTCCCCCTTGTAAACAAAAGTTTTAGAGCAGCAGGTGGGTGGGACTAAAATGTTAAGGATATCCACTCTCGCTGACATTAAACGGAGACAAGAGTAGAAAAAAATCTTTGAAAACCTCAACATTTAGAGCAACTAAAAGTTTAGAGATACTCTGCTCATGCCTGAGGTCAGAAATGACAGACAACAGAATAACAGGAAGGACAGGCTAACAATACAACTTCATAACTTACTGTCTTAAAAAAAAAAAAAGTCCTCCAGTGCTTATACCCCTGGAGTCCACGGTTGGACGCTGAATGAAAACAAACTAGTAAAGCTTGTCTTACCTCCACTGGGAAAGTCCTGCCAGGAATGCTGATCACTGGGCAGCGGTTGAAGTAGTTGGAGAACTTGTCACAGTCCACCGTGGCACTCATGAGGATCAGCTGCAGATCAGATCTCTTCATCACAACATCCTTTAGGATGGTTAGCAGGAAGTCTGACTGGACACTGCGCTCATGGACCTGAGAGGATGGAGTTTAATATACTGAATGAGAAGAAGAAGAAGGATGAGAATGAGAAGAAATGCATCCATAGCTGTAAGTAAGTACTTCGTCTACGATGATGTGAGTGAGAGAGTTGAGGTGCCGGTCATGCTGTAGCTTCCTCAGCAGAACTCCAGTGGTACAGTACAGTAGGCGCGTCCAGTCTCCGGACTGATTCTCCATCCGGATCTGATACCCGCACAATGACGACTAAATTCAAGATGAGACAGGGTCAGTAAGGCAGGCTACGGTGAGATAAACATGTGGAAAAAAAAAAGAAGCATTTTCACCTTTGACCCTGGTCCATCCTCACAGCCCAGCTCCTGGCTGACTCTGCACGCCAGACTCATGGCAGATATTCTGCGTGGCTGAGTCACCACGATGTTGCAGGGCTGTGCCGCTGTTCCTCCGGTCAACAGGTCCTCCAGGAGGAACTGAGGAATCTGAGTGCTCTTCCCACTACCAGTCTCACCGGCCACTACCACCACAGGGTGGCGCTGCAAAGCCTCAAGGACTCGATGTCGGTGCTGAAAGACGGGAAGCTGCTCTCGCTCTGCCTTGAAGGTGGGACGCACGTTTAATAACACGGCTTCATTCAGTGCAAACATGGAGAAGTTCAAGCGTATTTACCTGCAGTTTGCGAGCGAGTGGTGACTTCTTCAGCTTTAATAAGTGCTCTCTGGCCGCCTCGAGATCAGCTATCTCTCTCCTCCCACCTCTTTTCTCACTCTTGTCCTCCTGCTCTTCTCTTCTCTCTCCGATATCGAGACCGGCCAAATTCTCCCATGTTTCTTCTGGGTCTTCATCACCATCTGCACTCGATGCACGCTTCCCTTGGGACTGAGACTCCTGCCGTTGGCTCTGGTTCTGCTGCTGTTTGAGTCTGGTCAGCAGGCGGGAGATGAACTGGTCTCGAGGTTTGTTGGCAGCGGTGCGGCTCTCCTCCTCTTGCTGCTGCTCGCTGTCTCTCCACTCCAGCCACACATCTCTGTAGGTTGGAGGAAGCAGCTGGTGCACCGACTTTGTGAGAGAATAACAGGGGAGAGAATTCACTGTGTGCACATAAGACGAATAAAACGAAGGCAAAATGTAGCAGGCCAAACCCCTAAAACCACTGCATCATGTGCGCTGTGACTGTTACCTGTCCTTTAACCAGGTTGTAGAGTGCCAGAGTGGCTCCCAGATGTTGAGCTTGCATGCTGTCCTCTGTCAGGATTGTGGGACAAACTTCCAGAACATCATCTGGCCTCTGAACACGCACTCTGAGACAAAGACATCACTTGGAATTTGTAAAACAGCCAAGTACATGAACCAAAGACCAGAAGCCCGGAGACACACTCACTTGCATCTCCAGTATCTGCCGCAAGCAACCTTATGAAAAGCAGGGGGCGGGCTTTTTGGCAGGTTCTTTCGGACCCAGTCGATAAGGAACTGTTTGGGAGACTTTCCGGTCCAACTGCGAGCCGTGTAGTCAAAGTTGCGGATGTCCTTGGGCTCATTCTTCTTCACAACTGCAAGAAAGAAAAGTAAGAAAAGGTCAGATCAGCTGATGGATGCTGATTAAACGTGGCAACAATGACTCCTTTCAGACTAAGGTCCAGTATAAGATAAAGAAGGATTATTATGAACCATCAATCCTGCAAAGCTACACTAGTACCATATAAATGAAAAATAGTGAACTGGGGATAATAGGTCCCCTTTGATAACGTGTAATAAGAATGTTTCCTCTTCTGTGCGCCTTTGTGATGAGTCTTTGTGAACAACATAACCATCCTACATGTTTCTACTTTACACAAATGAAGGACATTTTCCCTCAACGTCTTTGACCACCGCTGCAGATTATTACAACGTGAGCAGAGATCATCATTGAGGATAAACTCATATTTACATGTTATTCAGTTTTGTGAATGGATTTTTTTAAATCCATAAAGCATGCATTTGCAGTTGCAGTTGTACACAATTTCTTGAACTGTGACATTCCCTAAAGCTGCTGTATGACACATAAAACACGCACAGCCTCTATTATGTGTCAGTTTGGCTCACAAAGTGTACCCGTGTACCTTTCTCGGCCGGCGGGTCCTTCTCAGCTTGTTCAAATAAACTAAAGCCGAGCTCTTCTTTGTCCTCCTTCGCAGGAAGTATTTTCTTTTCTTTTTGAGGGGCGTCCACCACTTTTATGGCTGGATTGAACATAGGGTGGGACTCCAGCTGCTTCATTTCTAGCAAATAAAAACACCATGTTCAATTAGAAAAAATCTTAAATATCCCCACAGGAAACAGTATACACTCACAGGCCACTTCATTAGGAACACCCGTTCAACTGCTTTCTTAATGCAAACATGTCATCAGCCAATCACATGGCAGTAATTGAAACATGGTCAAGACACCCTAGTGGAGTTTAAACCGAGCATGTCGGTGCCATCTGATCATTCAGATTGCTCATGTGCACAACCATCTTCAGGGCTTACAGAGAATGATCTGAAAAACTGAAAGGATCCAGTGAGAAGCAGGCCTCTGGGTGAAAATGCCATGTTGATGCCAAAGGTCAGAGGTCAGTGTAGAATGGCCAGACTGCTCTGTGCTGATAGAAAGACAAGAGTACCTCAAACAGACACTCATTACAACCAAGGTATGCAGAAGAGCATCTGGGAATGCACGACATGTCAAACTTTGAAGCAGACGGGCTAGAGCAGTAGAAGACCACACCAGGTTCCACTCCTGTCACCTAATTATCACCCAGTCTGACAAGTCTTGACTTCTTCTGCTACATTCAGATGGTAGGCTCAGAATTTGGAGTAAACAGCATAAGAGCATGGATCCATCCTGCCTTGTGTCAATAATTCAGGCTGGTGATGGTGGTGTAATAGCATGGAGATAATTCCTTGCCACACTTTGAGCCCTGTAGTACCATTTAAGCATCATTTAAACACCGCAGCCCACCTGAGTATTGTTGTCCATCCCTTTATGACCACAGTGTGCCCATCTTGTGATGGACGCTTCCTGCAGCAACTATGTGATGCTGTCATATCAATATGGACAAAATGTCTGAGGAATGTTTCCAGCACCTGGCTGAATATATGCCATGAAGAAGGCGGTTCTGGATGCAAAAGGGGTCCACCCTGATGCAAGCAAAGTGTACCTAATGAAGTGGCCTGTGAGTGTATGTAAACGCTTTCTTTTGCAATGTGAGTTTACAGCCTTGTCTTAGTTTTATGTACACGCACACACACCTTGCTGTATGATGCGTATCCTGTCCTGTGCCATCCTCTGGCCCGCCTTGTCTGCTTTGGTCTTGGCAGCAGCTGCCATTTCTTTAGCGTCATACAGCTGAGCAGTCAGTATCAAATACCTGTCATTCTACACAGCAAAAAACGAAAACACACATAGTAATGAAAAATCAAATTCCTAAATGACATTTACTTCAAAAGACGATCACATTTTTAACGTCATATAAAGGCTGGTAAGAAAATCTCATAGCCTTAGTTTAACATTTTGGAATATGTGTCTGTTTTCTCTTATAATTGTAAATAAAGAGAATCTCAGAATTAAGTGGCTCCGATTGTACTTACTGGATCAAACTTCTCCTCCAGTTCAGGATTGCATGTCTTCTTCCCACCTTCCTCTTCCTCCTCTTCCTCTTCACTGCTTTGTTCTGCATACCTTAAGATCCAATCCTTCATGCTGGCAGCTTCCTCCTTCTCTGTGGCCTGCCAAGCACCACACACACACACTTAGAAACTATTTGACAGAACACCTCCTTTTCGTCGAACACACCCTCTCTGTACAAACCTTGGTGGTCTCTTTGCGGGTGGTGTTGTTTGACAGTTTAGGGCTCTGAGCTGCAGGTTTCTGATGGACGGGAGGCTGAAATCGAGGCCGGTTCTTCTGACTCTCCTCCTGCATCTGCTGGCTAAAACCATCTGGCAGCTCATCTAGCAAAACAGATCATAAATCCAGAAAGTTACTCTTCTGCCTTTAAGGACTCCCACGATGATGATGACGATAACGATGTTTGGATGGCTGCTGATGCCGTATTACCATCTTTAAGGTTGAGGCAGAGCCAGTCGAGAGCAGAATGGAGATCTCCTCCGTACAGGACGCTACTCTTCATCGCCTCTTCAATGTGCTCCCTTTTAAAGTTAAACTTCTGCAGAGCTGTGTACAGGTCCTGAAAGCACATCAGGAGAAAAACAACAGGGATGCAAAACACTAAAACTCAGTGTGGGTCAGCTGGAAGGAATCAAAGTGTTTTGTCTTTACCAGCAACTTCTTGCTTGTAAGTCTTCCTGATATGGGCCCTTTGTCGCCATTCTCCTGTCTGAACTCATTGATCAATTTGATAATCTTCTTCTCCAGGTCAGCTTGGATAGCAACCTTTATTGAAAGGTGAAAATAACACCCAGTGTTATAATAATACAAGTTTGTTTTTGTTAAACTTGAAAGCTACTTGACACAATATAATAAGATTTTTGACTTACTTTAAGAATGGACTTATCGGAGACCCCACCAGTGTCCACCTGGGCGGTGTTGGTAAGACTGTAGGTTTTCGGAGCTGGAGTGAGGACAGACAGAGCAACAAACAGACACCACTGCGTCAGACTTCATGTTAATCCACTATTCACGTTTAAAAAAAAAAAAATTTAAAATAATCCATGTCATTGATTTACTAACATGTTTATTATTTTACAGGCTGGAAAATATCCCAAAAAATACCCTGAAAACACAGTTTCATCCTCCAATTTGTTTGTTACCTATCAGTTACCTTATCCAAGATAATATTGATTTAAATTTTTTTGGCATGGCCCCCAGGCCCTATCTTTTTACAGCATGCCTCACGTTATCTAACAAAAAACAAGTTGGAGAATTTGGAGCAACTGCAGGGGTGTCTGTAAAAGCATATTTTGAAGAAAGTGGAGCTCGGCCCTTTACCTGCAAAGTTGATGGGGCAGCTCAGGTTTCTTTTGTTTTGTTTTGTTATGTTTTGTTTTATTGTGCCCACCATGGTACATTTCCTCTGAGAAGTTCTAGTCCAAGATCAGAGATGGTAAAGAAACTGTCATAGGTGATACTGTTTCCCCGCAGTTCAGTAGTCATATCAAGGACTAAATGTTTTCCTTTGTTTTTTTAAGGGATACCACTCGCAGGTTTGCCTTTCCAAATCCTCCAGTCTTCTTTGATTCCATGCACAGCTGGTTTTTGCATCACATCACATTATGTCGTATTTACCTGACTTGCTGGGCATGTATTGCCAGAAGGAATATTTTCCATGGAAAGATGCAAAACGTTCATCTTACGTCACCTCTGGCCCTGGTCTGAGCATCAGTGGAAGGAGCTGCACCCATCTCTCCCAGACATCCTCGATGGGACCAAGCTCCAAGAGACTATCAGTGGTCTCATTGCTGCATCTCTACACTTCAGCAAGAACACCAGTATAGGCATCCAGTTATTCCTCATCACTGTCATTCTAAATGTCACCATGGACTGGAGATGTGTATTCTGCCAGGCACCAACTAAACTGAGTTGGTCTGTACACGTCTGTCCAATTTCACCTGGATGACCATTTCAGTGAAGCAGTGGGGATAAAAGGGGGCTGTTTGTTCAGGGAAGGAGACAAACCGTTAAAGAGAGAAGCCCCTAGCTTCTCTCTGACTTGGTTAGTGAGCTCACAGTGTATTCACGATTTCCGTTTTGGCACTAATTCTTGTTTTATAGTCTAATATTATAACTGGGTTGAAACTGACCCCAACAACACAAAGGTCATAATTTTCACCAGAGCTTTTTATAATTTAGTGAAATTAAATTTTCTTTTGTTTTGTTTAAACAGAGATTCCGACAAAGTCAAAAAGGCTTCATGTAATAAGCCAATTTAAAAAGACACTTTTATACTTTTAAAATCTAAAAAACGGATCAGTGTCGACCATAACACAAGAGGAAGGTAAAGTGCTTCATGATTTAGTGGACCACCTCTATGGGATTAAGAGACTGAAATAATGTTGTGCATGATTCTCATCTTATGTGTTTTGCCACAAATGGTTCTTTAACTTCATTTGGAAACAGCATATTCCATTAATATTAATTACAAGGCACTATATGCATGACATTATGATTGGGAGCTGAGCCCCCTAAAAGTTTGAACCTAGAATCGCCCCTGTTGATGTTAAAAAAGTAAATCCAGTAATAGTACAGGAAAATATGTGTGATTAACCCATGCCATGCTCCATATTTCTGCCTGCTAAATTCAGACTAAAATCTTATTATTTGGAGTGAAAATACAGTGCAAACGCTTTAACCGTGGAGTGAAATGTTCACGTTGTGAGTGATTTTCACCTTTAGATTTGCTGTCTTTGGCCGGTTTGCTGGTGGCTGCCTGTTTCCTCGGCTCCTCGGCCACTCCATTCCCCGCTGCAGCCCCACCGCTCCGGCTCGCTGCTGCCGGAGCACTCGCTTGCGGTGGCGATTTCTTCTTCTTCCCCCCCATTAGGTCATCCAAACGCTGTCCGCTTTTGAGTCCTTTATGTGCCTGAGTGATGGGAAGACATCGGCGAATTGCCGGATAGATGTAAAGATATCGAATCAAGAGCGAACCTGAGAAAACGTTTTCTCCCCTTTTGCCCCGCACGGTTGCCGTAGCGGAAGTATTACCCGAAAACAACCTCGTGTTGTATTGTGGGAAGTGTGCCCCTAACAAACATGGCTGACCCCTTTGGAGACGGTTTGTTCAGCGTGTTTGACGATGAACAACAAAATACCACAAATAAAAAAGTACCGGCGAGTGTGGCGGCAGAACCGGGGTAAATATATATTTTCTGGAGAAAATTTTTGTGTTTGTTTTTGACAGGTTTTATTCTCCGCGAGGACGGTAGCGCCATGGGTGCTCGTGCCAGTCATAGTAACAGCCATTGGTTCGTTAAAGAAACACCGGACAAAAAAAAGGGCTTATTGGGCTTAAAGTTAACAATATTATGGCATATATAACTCTGAGCCCATTTCTCTTAAACACGAGTTTGTAGCTAAGTGTTTGTGTGCCCTTCGTTGGTGAATTATGCACGTTCGCTAACAGCTCGTGTGTTTCTGCTCTCTATAGGAAAGCTGCAGCCAAAAATGAAACAGACAGAGATGTCGGTCCGTCTGCCCGAGCCAAGAGAGAGGCAGACAGTGATGGTGGAGAGGAGGTGGTGTTTGTGAAGAAACCTCGACATGAGGCAGTTTCGGCGAATGAACTAAAGTAAGAAGGGAAGCTTTGTTGTGTTCATGCAGGGTGTTAGTGGACACAGTTATTAAATTGCTCAGCAGCATAAAAAAAGTGATGTAAAACCAGCTTCATATTAGTAGAAATATTTAAATTATCCCTGCTTGGGAATGTTTATGCACGCATTTATCATGAAGCAGCTTGTCCCAGGTCTGATAGTATGAGATGTGGGTTACCCCTTGCACATATCACCAGTCTATCACAGGGCTTACATATGATTGTCATATTCTAATCAGAAATATAGTAGGAGGTGTCATCATCAAAATGTTATCGCAGATGTTCTCTGAGAAGGGCTCCTCTTCACCAATGAAATGAAAATGTGAAGGAAAGAGAAATGCAACCTGGATAGAATGTGATCCTCTTCCTCCTTACCTGAAGGGTCAACTGTGCTCCGAAGAGCGCACTCTAACACATGAAAATGTGGATAATTATGCTTATTTATTCCTGATATAATCACAATTATTGTCAGCATATTAGACATACAACCCTCCGGTCTCCGGACAGCTGACAAGAGCCGGCTAAACAACAAGAGCTGGTTATAAGCTCACAATATGCCAGTTATTGTCAGGCTTGAGTGTCGTTTTCCACATGAATCACACTTTCCTTCTGATAAATATTTTGATTACGTGAGTTCATTGACATCAGAGTTTGTTCTATTTCTTCTTCTTTCTTTTTTCAGTCTTGCAGAATTTATGCCTCAGGTGAAAGTGGAGCAGGTGGAAACAGTGGAAGGATGTTCACATGAGGTAAAGAAAATCTGATATATTTTGTTTGTTTGGTTTTTTAAGAATTTTATTCATTTTTAAATAAACAAGCAGAAAAATAGTGATGATAACTGTTGCCATTTCTGTACTTCCCTGACAGGTTGCTCTTCCCGCCAGTGAGGAATATAAACCTCTGAAACCACGAGTGGGAAAAGCAGCCAAGGTATAAGGGGCCTTAGTGTGAGTTTTCAAGAACTGACATTACCGTGGGATTGCTTTCCTTTTGTTCTGATACATCTTACTCGTCTTGCAGGAGTACCCTTTCGTTCTCGATCCCTTCCAGCGGGAGGCCATATTATGTATTGACAACAACCAGTCTGTGCTTGTGTCTGCACACACCTCTGCAGGGAAGACTGTTTGTGCTGAGTAAGTGTCATCAGTATACAATTTATACTGGGTGATCACATTTTTCCTCATTCAAGTTGATTATATTTGGCTAAAATACAGCTTAGAATTTTAAACTCAAACTTAGGGCTGCCACGATTAGTCGACTAGTCACGATTACGTCGACTATTAAAATCGTCGACGACTAATTTAATAGTCGACGCGTCGTTTGAAGCTTTGTAAGATCCCAAAAGACGCAGGAATAAGTAGTAGTATTTAAGAGTGTAATAACGGACTGAAACAGAAGATGGCAGCACTGCATGTACAAGGATGCCAGCTGCCGTTAAACCCCGAAGAAGAAGAAACTGTGTCCCAGAATTCATAGCGCGGCCCAGCGCAGTTGTCAACAATGGCGGCAGCTAGTTAGTTTTAATATTACTCTTATTATTCTTTCTGGGTCACAAAATAAACGTTTAACATATTTTCAGGTGAGAATGTAGCTGTGTAAACCTCAAATATCTGCTCAGTCTATCAAGACACCACATATTTTCAAAAGCGCTCCGACGTTTTCGGAGACGTCTGTTACCCACCAGCTCGATAGCGAGCCGAGGTTCTAGGCTCATTAGAGTCGGTGAGAACACCGGACTCCCGGCAAATCGTTTTCAAACTCACCGCCGTCTTTCGCTACTCAGGTTAAACATGTAATATAAGTCACTTAGATAACTTAAAAATGTTATTGTTTGGCTTTTTTTTAGTATTTTATTTGTTCCTGAGTAAATTGGTTTGGCTGAGAAATAAAGTTATAGTTTTTGCACAGATGAATAAACGTCAAGCAGACAACTGATTATCAGAAGTGTGAGATGCTCGAGAATATACTCCGGTGTCCTGTTATATTTTAGATAGCAAGGAGCAGACGGCTGAGTTTATTAAACTTCACTGAAACAATCTGCAAATTTCATTAAAAGTGTAATAAACTATCATCTTGTCTTTATTTTTAGTCAGCACATACCTTAAACACTTCAAGCTGTAAGCTAATGATAGTTATATAAGAGCAGACGCATGCTGGTGCAATAAGCTGTACATTTTACGTCCAATGGATGCATGATCTGATTAGTCGACTAATCGCAAAAATAATCGGTGACTAGTCGACTATCAAAATAATCGTTTGTGGCAGCCCTACTCAAACTACAGAAAATGTAATGCTGACCATTAACAGTGCCTTCTTGGTAAATGTACTGACACGCTGGAAAGCAGCACTGAGAGGTATTATGAACCTTTATAGCCCACTGATTGGTCAAAAGACTGAACTTAAAAAAACAAAACAGGTATTCTAAACTTTTTTTCATTTAAAACGAACTAAAAAATGAAGACCGGTCAGCAATTGTGCTCAGTAGGTGCTCAAAACATTTTTTAATAGCTTTCTCTGATATCTTTCTGCAGATACGCCATTGCGCTGGCTCTCAGGGAGAAGCAGAGAGTGATCTTCACCAGCCCCATCAAGGCTCTCTCCAACCAGAAGTACAGAGAGATGTACGAAGAGTTTCAAGATGTAGGACTGATGACAGGTGACGTCACCATCAACCCCACTGCCTCTTGCCTCGTCATGACAACAGAGGTAAAAAAAAACAAAAACTATTTTTTTGTGGAGTTGACATTATTACATTTGCTAGTTATATCCTTATTGAAGAGTGTTTTTTGATGCTGCTCAGTCCAGAGGTTGGTCAAATGATAAACCTCTTCTCTCCCAGATTCTGAGGAGCATGCTGTACCGAGGCTCCGAGATCATGAGGGAAGTGGCGTGGGTCGTCTTCGATGAGATCCATTACATGAGAGACACGGGTGGGTATAGAATAGAAAAGTGATGCAGACAATCTGTAAAATTACCAATGGCCAGTGTGTTTTGAACATCCAAGAATCAAATAGATTTTCTCCTGAGTACAAACAGAATTCATGAGTGAGTTATGGATGGATATTTGACTCCTCCCTCACACAATGACTCGCTGCAACATTAGCATCCAATTACAGCATCACATTCAAATTCAGTGAGCCCTTTAGAACGACCCTTTCAGATTATTTTTTATAAAGGCAGACTGCATGGCTTTAGGAATGATTTTAACACACCTGCAGTAACACCAGAAATATCTGAATTCAAAGATTAGGAGGTTGTCCATACAATATATGTTCTAAGATTACTAATACGCTGTTGAAAAAATTGCACATGGCATATTGTCAAATTATTCATACATATGTGTGTGTGTGTGTGTGTATGTGTATATATATATATATATATATAGATATATATATATATATATATATATATATATATATATATATATATATATATATATATATATATATATATATATATATATATAGATGGATATAGATATAGATCTATATAGATATAGATATAGATCTATATAGATATATATGAGAGAGAGAGAAAACACAGGACAGTAAAACAATTGCATGAAAATCAGTGTTTATACCTTCTTTTTCGTCTTTTCATTTACTGATTTCTCAACAGAAGCACTTAAAGCTCAGTTGAATTAAAGTTTATTTTTACTTTGTGGTAAAGAAAAATGTCACGTGACGGCTTTTGGTTGGTAACACGTCTCACTGGTCTGTGTATTTCAGAGCGTGGCGTGGTTTGGGAGGAGACCATCATTCTTCTTCCCGATAATGTGCATTATGTTTTCCTGTCAGCCACCATCCCCAATGCCAAACAGTTTGCCGAGTGGATTTGTCACTTACACAAGCAGGTGGGATGTTGTACTGCCTCATAGTATAATTAAAGTTCTTATAATGTTCCTAAGTGAGAAGGTGACAGTTTAAATGAGTGATTTAGAGTAGTTTTTCTTTGTTTCTATGTTTATTGATTTATGCTTTTCTAATGTCTCCTGTAGCCATGCCATGTGGTCTACACAGACTACCGCCCCACTCCACTGCAACACTATATCTTTCCAGCAGGGGGTGATGGACTCCACCTGGTTGTTGATGAAAATGTAAGGACACGTGGAAACAACACTCATTAGGGCTTTTCAGAAAAAATGAATTAATAACTCTTTTGACTCAGCTTCATCTCCTTCACTGATAATTCTGCTTTACAAAAGTGGGGCTAAAATAACAATTTGTGTATTCTAAATTTGGATGCATCAATTAGAAACAGCCCCTATAAGGTAATGTATAATTCAGGACGATTGTTTGTTTGTATTTTTCTCCAGGGAGAATTCAGAGAGGACAATTTCAACACAGCTATGCAGGTGCTGAGAGATGCTGGGGATTCTGGGGGCAGCAGCGGAGGTGCCAAGTGGGATCCAAAAGGAAGGAGAGGAGGCACTAAAGGTGTGTGGGTTTGCTGGATTTTAATGTAAAAATCTTTGATTCAGTAATTCATATAAGATTGCATGTCTTTGTACTTTAATCAGGCCCATCGAGCGTGTTCAAGATAGTGAAGATGATCATGGAGAGGAACTTCCAGCCAGTGATTATTTTCAGCTTCAGTAAGAAAGAGTGTGAGGCCTACGCTCTACAGGTGGCTAAACTGGACTTTAACAGAGGTCTGTGCATTCCTGGAAACTCTCTAATCTGTGTGTGTGTGTGTGTGTGTGTGTGTGTGTGTGTGTGTGTATAGTCAGTCAAGTTAAGTTGTTTACAGTCATGAAAGCACTGGTAGACTTTGAGAAGGTCTTTGCAAACGTGCTGTTTGATAAGTGCAATGTGTGAATAGTTGAAAGTTTTCTGTTGACAACTAAGCTGATAGATTAATATCAAAGGATGTGTTTCTGGCATTTGGCTTGTAGCTCTGATGTTTGCTGAATGAGGTGAGGTCAGACTGTTTGTCAGTCAAGTTCTGAATATTACAGATTAAAATCTTATTTTTTCCTCTAATAAGATTAGAAATTATTGACTTTTTATAATTTGATCGTGAGAATATTATTATACAGTGATGTTGCTTTTATTTGACCAATAGCTTCAATGCATTTGTCACTTATCAGGTATCAGGTAAGGTCATAAGACCAGTCAGTGAGCAGATTTTTGAGGTGGCAAATGGATTTTCTTTGCCAAGTGAAACATCAACACCATCTGTTTTTGTGACAAAATGTTCAGAGAGCTGGGGAAGAAGATGAGATTTGGCAAATAAATCAACATTGCTAAATTGTTGGCAGGGAATGTGATTTAATCCTCCTCACCCAGCGAGTGCCATCAGTGTGGCTTATTGTGCCTTCACCGTTGGTGCTGCTGTTTTGTCCAGTGGATAAGTGGAGGAGTTGCTTCATAAGAATAAATCTCCGCATGATTGGAGACAGTCCAGCAGCAGGCTGAGCTTGGCTCACATCCACCTGTTCCAAGTCAAACATGCTCATCAAATCTTAAGTGGGAGATCTTTTCCTTCCCCATCTTGGTTTGTTTTTTCTGCCCTGTGACATTATTATAAATGAGAAGGTTTGTTTTCACACTGAGCTCTTCCAGCACTGAAATCCCATGCAGATTGCCAATGATTTATCAATATTGCACAAAACAAATGGAGACACTGTGTCAAAGACAGTTCCTCATTTTCACAAGTTTCTTGCGTTCTTGTGGTTTCAGTAAAGCTTTTGTTTTTTGTTTTTCTTAATAAAAATTGTAGATACTGAGATAATTTCAGTAGACTGGAGAAAAAGGGCATATCCACATATGGACGTCTTATTTAAAATGAGTTTTTTTCCATGTTTGTTTTGAAAAATATCTCTCTCCACATGAAAATGCAAGGAAAAAAAAAACATTTTTGGCATGCTGTTAATGCCAAAGCAACAGGTGGTGATATAACTCTGATCATCTAGAAATGCAGGCCAACCAGAGGCCTACAAACAGTAACACAGCACACAGTCTGACGTCAGAAAAAGGAGATAAAGTTGTCAACACCTTTGATGTTGCAAGACTTGCAAGAAAGAAGTTTTCAGTATTTCATTTGTTTATGCTTTTAGCTACAGCAAAATTCCCATACAGATGTAATTATTGGACTTGAAGTGGTTTCATGAATAAGGAAAAGTCCACATGGACTGAGATGGACCGAGACCGCCCACCAGCAACAGCAAATACTATAATGTGTTTGGCACAAAAACTCCAAAGTCAACAGAGACTTGCACAACCCCTGAGTGGTTGATGTTTCTCTGTAGGCAATACCCCAAAACCCCCTATCTCTGTTGGTCCGAGTTAACCCCACGTTTCCCAGGATTAATTATGTTTTGAATAATATTTTAAAATCACTCAAACTAGACTCCTTTCTTTGTTTCAGATGATGAGAAACGTCTGGTGGAGGAGGTTTTCAACAATGCAGTGGACTGTCTATCAGATGAGGACAAGAAACTGCCTCAGGTAAGTGTTTCTACATGCTCTCAGCTTTCTCTGAGCTTGTCAAGGGTTTATTTATTTATTTAAAATGTGGTTTTTGAACCTGATCTTAACACCTTGTAAAATCTTAGCAAAAAGACCTGTTATTGGGTACAACACGAGCAACAGCAAAGCCCAACCCTACCACACACTTTTCCATTACGAGGGTTACTTTGGCTTTTCAATCCTGTGTTTCTTTGGTTTCGTCAGCTGTGATCAAAACTGTCACTGAGTAAGAAGTTCAACAGTAATGAGCTTGTTTGTGTTCTTCAGGTCGAGCACGTGCTGCCACTGTTAAAGAGGGGGATAGGGATCCATCATGGAGGCCTACTGCCCATCCTGAAAGAGACCATAGAGATCCTTTTCTCTGAAGGGCTCCTCAAGGTACAGTGGTGATTCTAACTTTTATGAGATTTGTCTGTCTCTGCAGGACTGAAACTTTCTTTGTAACGGACGTTTAGGGGAAATACTTCATTTGCTCAAAAGTTTAGTACATATTCATCAAATCCATTAATATGACTATGTTGACATGGAATCCTTGAGAGAGTCTGTTTAAGTGTAATTAAAACTAATCTTTACAGTAACCAGTCATCCAGTTCATGATAATGTGTACCTGTCTTCAGTCTTGTCTTCAGCCTTTTTACTTGAACTACAGAGTTACACTTTACCTTTTGGTCATTTCTGGTTGTTATGGCAGTAACACTTTGAAATGAAGAAAAGGTGCTAAAAAATGGCAGCAAATAAAAGAACATAATTAGAAATACTTGCAGCTGGAGAAGCAGATGTTTCAGTGTGTTTTAATCCAGACTTAGACACAAGTCAGGTCATTATTAAAGCCTTTTTATCACAACTTTAAGATTTACTCCATGGAGACTGGAAACTTGTCATAAACCAATAGAAATGGTTTGTGACAAGTTTTCAAACTTTCCTTTACGGGAAATCCTGCTTTTATGTTGGTTTTTCTTTTTGTTTGTTTGTTAAGATTTTGTGCATGATCGGCTGTTCTTGGCTGCTCTAATCTTTTTGCACTTGAAAAAAAATGGCTTTCCAAATGTTTTATGAGGAACACTTTGAACATGTTTATTAGTCCTCGAGGATGCAGTTTCATGAGTGTATATTTGTAAGTGATAAAATGTAAATATTGAGATGAGCTTAATGCTCTTTATTTCCATTGCAGGCCTTGTTTGCCACAGAGACGTTCGCCATGGGCATCAACATGCCAGCTCGCACTGTGCTCTTCACCAGTGCACGCAAGTTTGATGGCAAGAATCACCGCTTTGTAAGTTCACGCATTCAAACACAATGGTCTCCCACTCTCTGTCTCTCTGTCCATATATGCATATATACATATATATATATATAGAGAGAGAGATATAGATATATATAGATATTCACCACTTTTCATGTCTTTAATACATAATTTTCTCAGCAGCAGTAATAGTATGAATGTTTGGAAAAGTTGCACTTCCAGAACGATATCTGTCTTTCCATGCTTCTGTTTGAGGCCAGTAAAGTGCAGAGCTCGCCATAAATTGTGCTTTAAAGCTGCTCTGTCAAGTGTGCAGTTGTTATGTAGCATGTTGCTCTGAAGCCTTTATAAGGTCTTCAAGCATTGCAGCTTGGATTGGCACATAAACAGCCACATATTGTTTACAAGGGGGTGCTCTAGGGATTAAAGAGAATGAGCGAGAGAGAGTGAAACTGCCCTCCAAGAGGTTCATCAGAAACATCTGTAGCCTCTGATGGTGCCAAAGCTCCACGCAGGCACTCACACTTCACCTTCATTCTTCAAAAAACTCTCTTCCAACTCAAGAGCTGCTCTGAAGAATGTGTGAAATGAAGATCTGATCATTTAAACTCTTGGTTTTTACCTCTCTTTGCAAAAAAATAAATAAAAAAAATGTGGGGTTCAGTCAGTGCCATGTGTGATGCAATGAACAGTCCTCAGAGACCTTTGGAAAAGTGCTTCACTCTCTACATCACAAAATAGATGAGTGATGTAGATAATTGCCTAGGCAGTAATTGAATAAATATGCAGATGTTCAGTGTTTTGTTTTTTCCCCTTCATTTATGCTGCTTTAACCAGTTTCTCAGTTGCACATATATTTCACATGTACATAGACGTTCTATAATATAATTTGTCTTCCCACCTTGTCTAGATAACATCAGGTGAGTATATCCAGATGTCTGGGCGTGCTGGGAGGAGAGGAATGGACGACAGAGGGATTGTTATTTTCATGGTGGATGAGAAGATGAGCCCAGCTGTGGGTAAACAGCTACTCAAGGTACTGTTAACCAGGCTGCTTCAAATGCTTTTTACCATCAGTTTCAGGTTTTATAGGCCCTAGCACCTGTTTGAACCACTGACTCCAAAGTTTTAGAAGTAATTCTTAAGTTGTTCTTTGTCAGAAATTACTGACATTTTAATGATTTTAACCATTTTAATCCTGCTGTGCAGGGCTCTGCAGATCCTTTGAACAGTGCCTTCCACTTAACCTACAACATGGTGCTCAACCTGCTGCGTGTGGAGGAGATCAACCCAGAGTACATGCTAGAGAAGTCTTTCTACCAGTTCCAACACTACAGGGCTTTGCCTGGTGTAGTGGAGAGTAAGCATTTCTATATGCACTTTTTCACACTGCACACTTCGGTAGTAACTGAGAGACATATGCAAATATGAACACAAATAGCAATCACTGACTTCAATAGCATGTGTATGTATATTTGTAGACTGTTTAAAGTGTCATCTTCAGTTGTCTGGTTGTGATCTAGTTCTAAGATGAATCAAGTTGCTGACTGTTTTTGTGCAGAAATTAAGAAGTTGGAGGAGCAGTACCACACCATTGAGATTCCCAATGAAGAGAGTGTGGTCACTTACTTTAAAATCAGACAGCAGCTGGCCAAACTGGGTAAAGAAATCCAGGAGTTCATCCATAAACCCAAATACTGCTTGCCCTTCTTACAGCCTGGGCGACTTGTCAAGGTACAGCTTCACACTTAGACCAGCAGTAATAATGGAGGATTTTCACATCATTTAACAAGTCTGTATTTTCATCTGTCAGGTAAAAAATGAAGATGCTGACTTTGGCTGGGGAGTGGTTGTAAACTTTTGCAAGAAGTCTAATGTTAAGGTAAGTTAGTGGCACCTGTAGATGAATCTAAGCTCACGTGGCTATGACTAACACACATTTCGTATTTAGACGACTACAGACTCAGAGCCGCTGTATGTCGTGGAGGTTTTGGTCCACTGTAGTAAGGACAGTGTGAAAGACGCTGCAACTGAAGCTGCTAAACCTGCCGCTCCAGGGGAGACTGGAGAGATGCAGGTGGGTGGAGCAATCACAAAAACACACGTAACTTCATATGCACAAATGGGAGCGCCATAATTGAAATCACTTTTTTCTGCCCAGGTGGTTCCAGTGATGCTCCATCTCCTCACTTCTGTCAGCTCAGTTCGTCTTTACATCCCCAAAGACCTGAGGCCCTATGACAACAGACAGCTCATGCTCAAGTCCATACAGGTACAAGTAGAGCCATTTCTCAAGGTGTTGAAGATATTAGTGTGAATCATTTACATTTTTTTTTCCTTCACTCATTTTGTCCACAGGAGGTGCAGAAACGTTTCCCAGATGGCGTTCCTGTGCTTGACCCCATAGATGACATGGGCATCAAAGACCCTGCATTAAAGAAAGTTATTCAGAAGATTGAGGCCTTTGAGCACCGCATGTACACCCATCCCCTGCACAGTGACCCCAACTTGGAATCTGTCTATTCTCTCTGTGAGAAGAAAGCTCTGGTGAGAAACTTTGTCAAATTTCAAGCCATGGGATGCCCTGCTAAATGTCAGGCCTTATCATGAGAGCATAACTAAATGGTGGCAAACTGTGCTAACCTAGTTTGTAGTGACATGTATTTGCCTGGTAAGTGATGTTTGCATAAGTAAATATCACTGTCACTGGGGTATCCACTGTGTCAGCTGTAAACTAGTGATCGTGAGTAACGATATATGGTCGGGAACGACTATGTGGCTGGTTTCAACTAGTTGCCTTCTCACACCACTGATCTAGAGTGTGAAAATACCTCAAGAATTAACTGCCTGGAGGCTCGGACTGAGTTACTGAGTGTGGGTATTGGTCTCCAGTTTGCCATTTTTATTTATAACCTGTTGTTCTTTGCTTTTTCTCTGACTTGTTAATGGTTTTGATCATGGCTTCTCTGGAAGTCCACTCTGAGCACTGTTTCAGTGAATTCAAAGGTTCTTACACTGTTGAACACTTTGTTACTACCCTGTGGGGGTCATATATCACAACAAGGTACTAACAAAGTATTTAGTTGTCTATTACCTCTGTGTTGAAGCAACGCATCACTTTTGGTTAGGGTTATTTATTGGTAGCTTTGATTGAGATTGGGGTGTGTTGTCTATACCAAAACAAGTTACTGTAACAAATAACAACTGAACATTTCTAATTTCTTAATGTTTAAACTTTCCTGTTTATCTGCAAAAAGTACCTTTTTGTTAGATGAGACTTGATTTCTTTTTATTGGATTTTTCTGTTCAGTTGTGGTCAAATATGTGCATGCAGGCAAACATAGGACAAATGAGCGCTTGTGAATGTTATTCCTACATTCAAAAGTCCAGTAAACTTAATTTTGATTTCTTTGAACACCAACATGAAATAAAACTGCTGCTAATCCTCAGATTCATCTTTTTATTGGTGTTTACAGATGCTACCATTTCTGATGTCTCGTTTATCTTATTTGTTTAGCGAGACAGGTAGCACTGGCTGAACTCGACACATCTTACAGAATGCACAAGCACTAAAAAGTCTTAGCTTTAGAATTAAGTGTTCATGTGAGATCACTTATCTTTACCAACACATCCAGTCACCATTACAGAGAAGTCTGCGCTTCTTTCTTTGATCAATGAGCAGTGCTGGTGAAGTCTTTGTATGTGTGTTATAAAAAGTAGAAGAGGTTGAAGTGGATAAATTAAATAGTTGGTACGAGATAAGCATGCACATGAACATCTGTTGCAATTGTCTTTCCCATTCCTCTTCATCACTGACAGCTAAAGTTGCTTGATGTTATCTGATGTGCTAAACAACTGGAATGTATCACACAGCTTTTTGAAAGAAGTTCAACAAGTTAAAAATGAAGAAATTTGCATAACATAACTGTGTGTGTGTGTGTGTGTGTGTGTGTGTGTGTGTGTGTGTGTGTGTGTGTGTGTGTGTGTTTTAGATCGCAGCAGATGTTCGAACAGCCAAGCGAGACCTCAAAAAAGCTCGAACCATCTTGCAGATGGACCAGCTGAAGTGCAGAAAGAGAGTTCTTCGAAGACTCGGCTTTGCCAGTCCCTCTGATGTCATTGAGATGAAAGGGCGGGTCGCCTGTGAAATTAGCAGGTAGGGGAGGGCGGGGCACACACACACAAAGCTGGGACAGTGAAGAAAATGTTTGAGCTGTGTCTGTATGGATAAACCTGAAAACTTCAGGTTACTTGTGTAACCCCGGCTCTCACAGCAGCATGAGTGAGATGGCTCAGTATGGGATGCACCTACTTGCGTATTCCTTAAAAGCCTTATTCCATTGCAACACTCCTGTCCCGTTGGACAGCCACCCAACCTTATGAAGCTTGCACTACTATTTGGCCAATTTTTTTCAAAATCTTTTTTTAAAGATAAGCATTTTTTCTCACTTCACCCCAGCAAAAAGGGCATCTCATTCATGCTACTCTGAGAACTGGGGTAACGTGAGTGACCTGAAGTTCCTGTTCCTAGCTTTTGTTTTGATGTCTTACAATTACATATTTAGAATAAAAAAGCAGAATCTTACTCCATGTTCCACCTCACTTTTCTTTTATAGCTGCTGTTTTCAAAAGATCAAGATATTGAAGCAAAGTCATTATATAATTAATTTTCTGCATAAATATCTCCAGTGCCGACGAGCTCCTGCTGACTGAGATGATGTTCAACGGTCTCTTCAATGATCTGACAGTTGAGCAAGCCACCGCCCTGCTGTCCTGCTTTGTCTTCCAGGAAAACGTAGGGACAAACAAACACAAATGCATCACTCACTCTATGTACAAATATTCATCTTTTCCCGAACACTAATATAAACACCTTATTCCCATTCCTGTAAATTCGGGCTGCTTTCACATTCTTGGCTTCTTCTCCTGCTTTACAGTCAAAGCAAACACCAAACTCTCAAAATAGGGTGATCCAGCATCAGCACATGTTTAAACAGACTTTGATTGGTTTCTCATTAGCTCAGTCCTGTGAAAGGAAAGATTCTGACCTCAATCCCATATCCGACTGTCTCTTATTAGCCAGCTTCAAATGTTTACACAGGGAATAATGACAAGCAGCTGTCATGTTTCCAATAAATCCGACGCGCATGTGAGTGCACAGCTGTCAGCTGTCTTTAAAGACGACCTGCTGCTATTTTAGCTGTTGATGATGGGGACTTCAGCCAATTAGCATGTTTTTAAAGAACTCAGCTTTGGTCGGAAGAACACCTGAAAATAAATTGTACATTTGTTACCTATTGAGCCAAGTTCATCACCTTCTCGGTAACTTGCAGACGTGAACGTACCTCTAATCCTGCACATTAGCTTCTCAGAGGAGCCACCAAACAGATATTCACTGAGATCAAGTGCATTGTTAATATTAGTTTGCATCTGCACACCAAATAGCTGCTCGGATGCAAAATAGCACACTAGAATACGTATAAATACCAACTGACTTCACACACACACACACACACACACACACACACACACACACACACACACACACACACACACCCCCCAACAAAAAAAATCCAGACCACAATAAATATTTACAGAGCAGATGTGGCTGCTTATAAAAGTGATACCGGCAGCCTAGGAGCCCCTAAGCTTTCTGATGAAAATAACATTAGTATCTCAAGCTGTTGTGAGACAGAGACTTATATTTGATTCTAGGATACTTCGGTATACAGTGGAGATCGTGCTTGATTCAATGACTACAAAGTGCCCAAGTACAGTGGCTGTAAAACGAGACAAAATCATGACCCCTCCATTACCGTGCTGACAGTTAGTGAGAGGTGATATGAGCTGCTGATATGCTTTGGTTCCTTGATGAGTCATTTTGTTTTGTGCAACTTTGCAAACCTTATCCATGCTGCCATGTTCTTTCTAGAGGGAAACCACTTTCTCCTTGTAGTCCTTACATACAAGCCATACTTGTTCAGTCTTTTTCTAATTTAATTATCATGAAATTTAGGCTTTTAACATGCTAACACTCCCATAGAGACTGAGATGCAGCTCTTGGATTTTTTGCAGTTTCGCTGATCATTGCATAGTCTGACCTTATTGTGAATTTAGCTTGGATGCCCACCTGGCAGTTGTCTTTCCATTTGATAATGAATAATCTTCCTCACTGTAGAAGGATGGACTTCAGATTGTTTGGAAATTTCCTCATAAACCTCCACAAATTTGATGCTTCGCTAAGATAATTAATGATGTCTTTCCTCCTTGTATTCCTCCTGTATTTTCTGAAAAATGTAGACATGCGTGCAGGAATTAAGCTGTATTATGATTTAATAACATTAACATTTATATGGTACGTATAATAATTATGTAGAATATATTTTTATTGTTTAAAATAGCAAACAGATGTTGTGTTTTTTTTCCTCCAGGCCAGCGAGATGCCAAAACTAACTGAACAGCTCGCTGCACCGCTGAGACAGATGCAGGTGAGATGGCATCAGAGTGGAGCTGTATCTTTTTACATGCTTGAATTTTAGTAGAAATGAAAGCATCGCTGTTTCTGTTGTGTTCAGGAATGTGCAAAGCGCATCGCCAAAGTGTCAGCGGACGCCAAGCTGGAGGTGGACGAAGAGAGCTATCTGAACCAATTTAAACCCCACCTAATGGACGTGGTTTATGCCTGGGCCAACGGGGCCACGTTTGCTCAAATCTGCAAAATGACCGACGTCTTTGAAGGTTTGTTACTTAGATCTGCAGGTGTTTAATTATTAAGATCACAATTTATTGGTTCCTTTCTCCAGTATCAGGAAATATTTTCTATTTGAGGCAGATTTTGTGGGTCAGATGAGTTATTTGATACAAAATGAACACATTTACACTCAAAAAAATATATATAGATAGATATATAAAGATATATATCATCAAAGATTTCTAACACATGTATCTATCTACACACTGGATTTCTGTTTAGGGAGCATCATCCGCTGCATGCGTCGTCTGGAGGAGGTCCTGAGACAGATGTGCTCTGCATCTAAAGCCATCGGCAACACAGAGCTGGAGAATAAGTTTGCTGAAGGTAGGAAACACATTGCACCGATTTTTCCTTTGAATGACTATTAGCTCCCTTTTTAAATTTAGTCTAACATGATAAATCCTTAAAAAGTTGGACATTTTATTTTTGTATTGTTAAAACTACATTGACAGTACACCTGTGCATCATAAACTTTATTTAGTGCATGTTTTTTATAAACCATTTACGTTTATGAAGAAGCAAAAACTAGATTCTGTAAACTGTTCGTGTAAAAGTTGTGACAGCGTTTGAGTTGTGTTAAACAATGTGTTTCTCTCCCTGCAGGAATAACAAAGATCAAGAGAGACATCGTCTTTGCTGCCAGTCTCTACTTATAGTGACTTTTAGTGAACCCTGCTCTTTTGTGGTTCTTTGTTTAAAGAGTCAACAGGTATCAGACTCGGTGACGTTCATTCCCAAACTCGGTTGGGTTTCAGGGATTTTCCTTTGCTCAGAATGGACTTAAAGATGGTCACTTAACAGTGAGCTGGTCCAAAAAGGTTAAAGGCAACGAGTCCATCACTCTTTCACTATAGAAGTCATGTGCTTTGTTATTCACCCTTTTTTTTAACAAGAAAAATGTGTAATGCCTTAGTGAACTGAAATTGGTGATTATTCCATTGGCTCCAGCTGAAAGCTCTTTGGGAATGCTGACTGGCCAATCACAGCAACTTCCATAAACACTTGCATCCTGCTGAGGTTCCCCAATCGTTGTCCTCACTGTGCGCTTCATATATGGTCTGTTTTCACAGTTCATTGAATATCCATGTTTTGTTTTTGCTTAAATGGCAAAAATGTGCATAATTAGACTGATAATTATTTTGTGCTTTGATCTGAGGAGAGCTCATGACATAATACATCAAATACATTACACCTGTGTCGATGTTAATAACCCACTTTACTTTTCCGTGTTTTTGCATGTGTGTACATATTTGACAGTTTTCAATAAACGTCTGTATTTGTTTACATACAGATTCTATATAAAAAGCACACTGTTGTCCAGTCACTTGATGCTGATATTAAACAGAAGGCTGTAATAGCAGCAGCTGTCCAGCCAAGCAACACAGGACCTGAACTGACAGCCTACTCTGCAATGCTCTCACCAAACATGGTAGAAACTTCTTCACTTGAATGATGTTTTTATTTATTGATTTCAACAGCAGGTGGCGGTGCTACATGAGATTCAAACACCCCACCAGCTCATGCGCTCATGAATCAGCCTGAAGTGGTGAGGTCCCCGCAGACCAACGAGTTTATCTACAGTGACACAGCAGAGCAAAATTAGCGGGTGACCACTGAGCCAGCAATTTAAGTCAACCACCATAGGGCTCTTAGTTTTGGGGGGTCCCTGTTTCCTCTGTTTTAAATCAAGTGTATATGCTGGAATTGGATAATATGTTTCGTTATAATATCGTCAACTTCATCTGGAAGTTCATTGGTTTGAACAGCAGGTGGCGGTGTTTCTTGATATTCAAATACACGCCAGCTCACGTGCTCAAAACCCGCTTCCAAATCCATTACTACACACAAACGAAGTGAAACTGCAAAATAATAAGCAAACTGATGCTGTGTGTGTGCATACACACGTTCCTCATGCTGTGCTTTGCTTGCCAAAGTAAACATTTAGCACACGGGATGTTCTGGCTGCTATGTCAAAGCAAATGTATCCAGGTCTATATTTATATGATGCATGTTGGAGAGTGAACTAAGCAGATCATTTACCTAAACGTATCTTTTACACAGTCACTTACTGTGAGTTGATTGAAAAGGAAACTGAGACCTGCTGATCTCAGAGTTTATAGGAAATGGGTGCAGCAATTTATTGAAATGTGCAAACACAAAGGGAAATATAATGCAAAATAGTGTTTGCACAATTTTTATGAACGTGAAAGTCAATATTTGGTATGATCATCTTTATTCTTCAACCCATCCTGAACTCTCTTAGGTAAATTTTCCTGTAATTTCTTTAAGTTGTCTTCAGGAATATTTTTCCGGGCTTCTTAGAGGACATTCAAAGCCCTTTTTTGGATTTTGGCTGCCTTTTGTTCTGCTCTCTGTCAAGATGATCCCACGCTGCTAATGTTGAGGTCTGGGATCTAATGAGGCCAGTCCACGCCTCATAGTGTGCCACTCTATGATTTTCTATTCAGGCATGCTGTGCTTTTAATGTACTAGTAGTATGTTTGGGATCATTGTCATGCTGTGGAAGCTGTTTCCAACCTGATGCTCTCC
This sequence comes from Oreochromis niloticus, assembly GCF_001858045.2. Classification (NCBI taxonomy): domain Eukaryota; kingdom Metazoa; phylum Chordata; class Actinopteri; order Cichliformes; family Cichlidae; genus Oreochromis; species Oreochromis niloticus. The sequence continues at coordinate 17,206,207 of NC_031972.2, forward strand.
AAATAGTATTGCATGATGGATCAAGATCTGACCAAACTTGGCAGAGCCTCCACTGTGTTTTACAGATTGCAGTAAGCACTCATGTTGTACCTCTCTCCTGACCTTCTCTGGATTGACAATGATTTGAAGCAAAAATTTCAATTTTGAAGTCATCACTCCATAAAACTTGCTGCTTCTGGTTTTCAGCTGAGTTCCTGTGTAATAGATTTATGTGTAAACACAACACTGGTTCATCCCTGAATGTTTGTGTCTTACTTTTGCTTGAATTATTCATAGGCCAGTGTCAAGAGCCTTAACATACAAACAAAAACATTTCTTTGAAAATGGGCAGCTTCAAGGACTAAACTGAACATGAGTGAAAAGCCAGCGTCTTTCAGCTTAAAATGGTAATAATCTTTTTTGAGATCTTTAGTTTCTGGTTGTTCAGGTTAAATCACTCAGCTTTTTATAAAAAACAGTGAAAACTTCGCTTCAGTCGATTCTTTTTACATGTGAACGTCTATCCACGCGTTTTCTGTGAGCTCTTCATCTAAAAACTGCTTATATCATCTCTGCTTAGTTACTAGAAGTTGCCTCATGACATACTGTTAATAATCAAAAACGTTAACTGAATGATTCATTTCTTTCTTGTTTATCTGCATTATTATCAGCTATTAAATGGGTTAGGTTCCTCTGTTAATACTCACGAAGGCTATAAAATGCAATTTTAGTTTTTAAAACTGTTTAATAACAGTAATAAGTCAACTTTATGGGGATGTTGGTGGTCTCATATATTGTTGTGTTACACCCAGCCAGACGTACGTTTGTTGTTGTTTTCTTTCTGTCAGTGCCTTTCCTCAGTGTGGATAATTTTAGATTGGTAAACTGTGCACGTCTGAGCCTAGCTATTATAACAGCAGCTGAATCTTTGCCCTTTAGATCCTACAGAATGGGTCTCGCAGGATTGATACTTCAGGTACGATTTGCCTGTAGTTATTTCACAGATAACTAATGATACTGAATTCATTCTGGGTCATATTTGCTGCCCAAAATAATAATTACAGGTGATTAATTTAATAGCAGCTTATCTTAGTTCTTGTTATCAATTATGTACTTTTATTTGAGCAATAGCTCAAATAAAACTGTCAGGTATAAAGCTCTAAAGGTCAAATGATCAGTCAGTGAGCTCATTGTTGATTAAATCTGGAGATGACAAACAGATTGTCCTTACCCACTGAAACATCATAAATCATGTGTTTTAGTAACTGGGAGGAGGTCCGGGAAGGAGATGAAATCAGGCAAATAAAACCAAATTGCTAAATTGTTGGCAGAGGAATGTAATTTAATCCTCCTCACCCAGCGAGTGCCATCAGTGTGGCTTATTGTGCCTTCACCGTTGGTGCTGCTGTTTTGTCCAGTGGATAAGTGGAGGAGTTGCTTCATAAGAATAAATCTCCGCGTGATTGGAGACAGTCCAGCAGCAGGCTGAGCTTGGCTCACATCCACCTGTTCCAAGTCAAACATGCTCATCAAATCTTAAGTGGGAGATCTTTTCCTTCCCCATTTCTGTTTGTTTTTTCTGCCCTGTGACATTATTATAAATGAGAAGCTTTGTTTTCACACTGAGCTCTTCCAGCACTGAAATCCAGTGAAGATTGCCAATGATTTATCAGTATTGCACAAAACAAATGGAGACGCCGTGCCAACGACAATTCCTCGTTTTCACAAGTTCTGAGAGTTCTCTCGGTAAAGCTGATTTCACAGAAAAATGAGCAGATAATGATCGAGCACCAGCAGTAAGGAGAAAAAGTTACCGGTCAACATATCAAATTTGTTTTACAGCTGTAGAAAAAAAACTATGTAGATCAAATAACATATGAGGTAAATGTAAATTTGCAGTTTTTTAAATGTATCATGAAAGTTTTCTTTCGCTGTCTGTCATTTACAAACTCATAGGGGCCGGTTCTGTCGAGCACACAGATGAAAACTACATTGTTTAACCAGTATGTGTGTGTATACACAGGTTCCTCTGTTTGTGTGTGTAGGTGGGTTGTGATGAGGACACGGAGCCACGTGGCTCTTCTGGTTTTTCTCTTTTCCACCCAACCCCCTCCTTCCCCTTCCTCTGTCTTTTTCTTTGCTTTTAATTTCTCTCTCTCCCCCTTCTTCTTTTTTAAAAAAATCTTGCACCCTGACGACAAGGTCCCCCCTCTCCCACACTGCTGTGACTTGTGACTGCGCATTTTCTGGGCAGCTTTTGTGGAGTGACAGGGCCATGTTGGAGTCAAGGAAACAGCACAATCGCAGCAACAAACAGACAAGTTATAGAAGTTCGATACTGATCTAGCTCGGGAGACTGACCCGCAGGCCATTGTTTTTGGCCGCAGAGCAGTGTGGCAGATGTTTTTGCTGCTGTTGGCAGAGCCTGAGGTTGATGAAGTTTGCACAGCCAAGTGCTTCAGCATGGACTCGTTACATAGCTGTGAATTTTGTTTGGATCTTTGTGGTCTGCAGGGGATGGTTCCTAATGATTCTGCTGACCTCGCTGATCTTTTGTTCACCCTTGGGCCTTCCTCTGATTTATGGACGTGAAATGTAGCATCACACTGAAAGATCAGTTGAGATAGATTCAACAGAGGCTGAGATGTACACAGTATTAATCCCTGGTGTGGGGCAAACTCCAAGAACATCGGATCTTACATTTCATCCATAATGCATCTCAACCTTTATAACTTCAAGGCCTTTTTAAGTCCATGACAAAGCTTATACTTTGGGATCTTCTCCATCTTGGTTGTGGTATGCTTTCATGCAGTGAGGAGTAATGAAAGCTGCTCCTCTTTTACTTATTACCTGAATTCAAATTAAAGTTTAACACATCAGTGGAGCCAATGGGAGGGCAGCTAACAAATCTAAGCTGTCAACAAGCCACATGACTAATTGGATGGAAATCTGCTTCCATGAAAGCGTTTTACTCCCGATGGCTCGATGTGGGAGCTTGGCAGTGAGCGTTGCTCTGTTTTTGTCTTCTAATTGTGTGAGCATTCATCACGGTGTGGAGTGGTCAAGGTTCAAATGAGCTGAACTTTGCCAACGCCGTGCCTTTGAGCTCATCGGGCACCTCCTGCACTTTGCTCGGTGCAACAGCTGTTGTTTATCTACACATTTTTCCCATTGGAAAAATGTGTAGATAAAAGCAGTGGGCACCATTGTTGCATTGTGGGCGACAGTCCTCTACACAACCCTGCTCTGTTTGATCACTGAAGTTTTTTTGTTTTTGTTTTTTGTTTTTTGCTGAAGCCGAGGCCTGAACTTGAGCTTTTCCCTCATGCTTTAGACTTTTTTAAAAGTAAATTTGTTAATGATTAAACAAGTAAAATAAGTCTCCCCCGCACTGACGCCTGACATTTTAAAAGTAAATACTGAGCTGTCAGACTTTGTGGTGCTCCAAGGTTATGATTAATACAGCCTCATAAGAAGGAACATTTCCCAGAAAGGTTTCATGAATAAAGACCTGTGACTAAGTTTCCACATAGACTGAGATGGACACAGAGACGGCTCAGCGGCAACAGCAAATATAATAATGTGTTTAGCACAAAAACTCAACAGAGTCATGAGAGCCTTGCTCAGTCCCTGAGTGCTTGATGTTTCCTTGCAGCCAGTTCCACAATACCCCCTCTCTGCGTTAACCACACATATGCCAAGATGAATTGTGTTTGCAGCATTTTAAAATGACTCAAAGCTGTAAGAAAAGAACCGAGTAGCTGCATAGGATCTTAGAAAATGCAGTGCTTGTTTGTTCCAGATGACGAGAAATGTCTTAAGAAATCGGACTGTCGTTCGGATGAGGACAACAAACTGTGTCAGTCAAGCAGAGATGGTGTTTCTGCACGCCAGAGGAAGCAGTTTTCTGAACCTGGCGTTGACACCTTGTAAAACCTCATCAAAACTCTTCGCCATTTCCACAGAGTCCCTTTCCTGCTCAGAAAAGACAGCCTTAATTTAAATAGCTGCACACAAAATGTCAACACGGGCTCAAACACTGCGCTCCTGTTATTTTGCTCTGCTGTGATGAGTCACGTTATGAAAACCAGCTCTGTTGCGGTCATAGCTGTTAGTGGGTAGACCACTACAGCCCGATCCTACAACACACTTTTCCACTACGAGGGTTGGGGATGCTTTTCCAATCCTCTGTTTCCTTGGTTTCGACAGCTGTGATCATGTGAGCAGAACTGTTGCTGAGTAAGAAGTTTAACAGCTACTGTTAAGGAGGGAGACATAGAGGGGGATTCATCATGGAGGGCTACTGCTCATCCCAAACACACCATAGGGTGCTTTCCTCCGAAGGCCTCCTCAGTGATGCTAACTTTAATAAGAAAATTGGTCGGTCTCAGTTAATTTGGAGTTAATTTGCCAAAAGGCAGTGAGCTTCATTGAGGGAGTCTGTGCTCACACGAATATGACTAATAAAGGTAACCCATAAAGTAAACACTATGGGTAATGATGCATGAACACATACTTGCAGTGACTTCTAGGCATTGAATTCACTGAACACATCATACACAAAGCGAATGACTTGCTACACCTGCAGCACACCTTCAGCACAAGCCTGTTTGAGTCACAGGCAAAACAAGAAGGGGAGCTTTAGTTTTGGATTATATTTAATCTTCAGAGACTACACAGTGCTATGAAACTTTATCTGTGTTTTTGAAAAAATAAACTAAACGAAAAACCTTGTGTGACCAATTTGTTTCTAGGACAACACTTTGCGTAAGAAATAATCTTTTTTATGGTGTAATTTTAACATTTCCAGAGCACAACTCCATGACACCTACATAAGGGTTTGGAAAGATCACACCAGAAGATTAATACAAGCCCACTTTATCCCTTCGAAAAACAGTTTTGATGTGTGTTTGGAAGCATCGTCCTGTTAGAACACCAAACTTCAACTAATTCTCCTTTTTCATTAGTTTTCATCCAACTTTTTCATCCAGTTTGTGCATTGTACCAGTAACACTGGCAGCAAAACAGTCCCAGAGCATGATGCTGCCTCCACCATGCTTGACAGTTGGTGCAGTGTTTTTAGGTTTGAGAACCTCATCTCTACTCCTTTAGACATACCTGTTGTCATTGTAGCCAAATCGCTCAATCTTTATCTTGTCTGACCATAAAACCTTTCTCCAGAAGGCATTTGGTTTGCGCATAAGCCTCAAATTTCAGTCAAGCTTCACTGTGGATAGTGATGCTGGTTTTCCAGCAGTTTCCAGTTCACGGCAGGCCTGAAGCCTTGGTGGTTTCTGTTTTGTTCCTGAACATTCTGACCAATTTCCTCTCATCTGAGGGTGAGTTGGGTCTTTTTTCCAGACCATTGAGTGTGGCGACACATTTAATAACTTGTGTACAGTTGTTTGAACTGATGATCTTGGAATCTGCAGTTATTTAGAAATGGCTCCAAGAGACTTTCCCATCATAAATCTGCAGTTCTCCTCCTTAGATCTTTATTGAGGTCCATGGACTTTCTTACTATGCCGAGTTTTGGTCAGTCCAGTGAGTGCTGTCAAACACATCGTTTTGATGCTGGTGAATAGAAACTACCAGTTTGCCATGTCATCTTGAAAGACTTGTGGAACCTTCAGCACAACTTATTAAATGATTTAAATGAGTCTTTGTATATATTTGAGGCTGTATGTATACTTCAGACTCTGCATGGAACAGAGAAAATCCAAAATAAAATCTCTCCACAACTGCTCTCGGATGTGGTGTAGCCAGATTCATTGATTAGAGTGGAAGCATGGTGTTGCAGCATCTGCTCTGCAAATGGTCCAGATGTTACTGTTTTCAGATTGACTTCAGCCATAGTGTCGCACTGTGCTGCTGCTAACTTCTGTGTAATGAACAGTCAGTGGCAGAAACACTGTGAAATGAGGGAAAGGTGCCAAAAATGGCAGCGAAGAAGACAAAATCATTTAAAATACTTCCACATAGAGCGGCAGGTGTTTTTATATTCTTTATTAAAAGGACTATTTATATTCCAAGCCTACCTACAAGTTGGGTAACTAATTAAGGTTATTTATTAAAATGCTCAGCATACTCCTGCCCCTTTTAAGATTTAGTCTATGCAGTTTTAATATTTCTACTGTTTTGTGAGAAGATTTCAAGATTTTCTGGTCATTGCGATGAGCTTAATGCTCTTTATTTCCATTCCAGACCTTGTTTGCCACACAGATATTCGCGATGGGCATCAACACGCCAGCTCGCACTGTTTTGTTTCAAGTGACGGCAAAAATCACAGCGTTGGAAGAGCATACAATCAGACACATACATTGATATTTTCTTTCTTTCTTTTGCATAATAAACCATCTGTAGGCATGCAAGTCATGCCATGGTTATCAATGTCAAGTCTTGTAAATAGATCATTTTCTCTGCAGCAGTATTACTTTAGATATGCATGTTTGGAAAATTTAAACCTCCAGAAAGAAAGCTGTCTTTCTATGGCTTCTGTTAGAGGCCAGTAAAATGCAGAGCTCCTCATAAATTGTGAAGTATGCAGTTACTAAGCAGTGTGTTGCTCTGAAGCCTTTATAAGGTCTTCAAGCGCTGCAGCTTGCATTGCCACATAAACAGCCACGTATTGTTTATAAGAGCTGGGGGCTCTTATAAGAGTGTGCTCGAAGGACTGGAGAAATTGAGAGAGGGAGAGTGAAACTGCCCTCCAAGAGGTTCATCAGGAACATCTGTTGCCTCTGATAGTGCCAAAGCTCCACGCAGGCACTCACACTTCACCTTCATTCTTTAAAAATCTCTCTTCCAAGTCAAGAGCTGATCCCATGGCATGCCTGGATTGAAAGTTGGATCATTTAAACACTTTTTTTTTTTTGCAAAGAGAGGTAAAAATGTGGAGTTCAGTCAGTGCCATGTGTGATGCAATGAACAGTCCTCGGAGGCCTGGAAAAGTGCTTCACTCTCCACATCACAACATAGATGAGTGATGCAGATTTATAGCAATGCAGATATAGAGTATATCCACATGTCTGGGCATGCTGGGAGGAGAGCGCCTGTTATTTTCACGGTGAATAAGAAGGTGAGCCCAGCTGTGAATAAATTGGTATCCTTCTTATTAACCATCAAGTCTTGAGGTTTTCAACTTCTAGTCTTCTTCCTAATGGTGTCCTTGCAGACCACTTCACAGCTGTCTACACACTCTTTGATGCATTTCTAGTCATTCATATCAATTACAATCCTACTAAGAATCTGTGTGAACCACTGAGTGGAGGTTGTCAGCAGTGACTCTGAAGTTGTTCTGTGTGTCATGAGGCCGCTTGGTGTGCTGTCAAACCTTAACACAGAGTCACAAAGAAGCCAGAGAGTCTTTGTCCCCTGCCTTTGATTTGACACATTTATAGCTGCGCTGCTATAAATACGCAGCGGGCCAGCTTTTCAAAGAAGTAGTGTTAATTTGAAACTGTTCGTTGGCGCTGTGACAGCTCTGAACTTGCAGTGAGTCTTGGAGAAAGATGTCTGTGGTTCAGAGGTTGTGATTACAAAATCACTATTTTAAGTGGAGAAAATGACTTCAGCCTGCATTTATTTAGATTTCTTGGCCCATTTTAGGAAAAAGCTGACATTTTAATCAGAACACGTGATTTATCACAGCTGTACTTTTGTCCAGTTGGTGTTTTTGTGATTTCATCCTGCTGTGCAGGGCTCTGCAGGTCCTTTGAATAGCGGCTTCTACCTAACCTACAACATGGTGCTCAACCTGCTGCGTGTGGAGGAGATCAACTCAGAGTGCATGCAAGTCTTCCCATATGGAAAAGATATATATAAATCCTTTAAAGTTTATATCTGTCTTGTGTGAAACTTGTATGAAAAGCATACAAGAGTGAAAACAGATATAAGATCCCTTGAAAAATTATATAGATGAAACTTGTATGTTTTGGATACTTACTAAAACAATATATGAAAGTAATGAGAAAGTGGCCACTTTCATGAGTAAATCATATAAGTTTTTAATATTTCTTTTCCATATGGGTTTCTACCAGTTCCGACACTAAAGCGCTTTGCCTGGTGTAGTGGAGAGTAAGCATTTTCATATGCACACACTGCAGATAAGAATAGAACTTGCATGTAAATAGCAATAGCAGCTATAAGTATATATTGTAGCATATTAAGTATTAAGGTGTCGGGTAAGATCTATCTGGATGAATCACCACACCGTCACGTGCTTTAAAATCAGGCAGCAGCTGGCCAATATATGTCATGTGCAGGCTGTGTGCAGGCAGAAGTGGTGGTAAGGAGGACCCAAAGTGCAGACTCACAGAGATGGAAGGTAAACTCAAACTTAAATTTATTATAAAACAAAACCAAAAACTAAACTACAAACTACAAACACACAGCATAATAAGACGGTAGATTGCAACACAGACAAAGGAAAACATAGGGCTTAAATACACAGAAGGAGCAATCAGTGAATGAGAGACAGGAGGGAGACACAGCACGGACAAATCAGGCCTAGCGAGACAAGGGAAGCAAAATCAGACACATTAACATAAGACATGGACTTTCAAAGTAAAACAGGAAACATAACACAGAGACACTTGACAAGGGGATACAGCAGACAGGGGAGAGAGAGCAACTAAGGAACAAGGACAGAAACCAGAAACCAGAACACTAACAAAGAAACCAAAAGACTAGAAATGATAAATAATATCAAAATCAAAGTTCAATAATAATGCAAAACAGAAAACTCTGGGTCGACGACCCAGGCACCCTAACAATATAGGCAAAGAAATCCAGGAGTCAAAGAGTAAATGTCAGGCCTTATGACGACATTAAACACCAGATTATATTTCTAAATTATACATTTTTAAACTTCTCTGTTTATCTACAGTCGTACCTTTTGTCAGATAAGAATTAGTGACCTTTTATTGTGTTTTGCTTTTCAGTTACGGACCAATATACTCTGACAAACACAGGAAGAAAGCAAGGGCGTTATTCGTTATTCCTACTTGTGTAGGTGGCATGGTGGAAAACTTCCTAACATGATCATAAGTAGATTTTATTTTATCCTGTACATTATGTTCAAAAGGTCTAACTGCATTGTGTTTAAAAAAAAAACAGACAAAGAAAAAAATCAGGCTGTGTTCCAGCAATTTATTACAAGCCCACCCACACCACCCCCCCTGCATTTGTAGAGAAAGGGACAATTCAACCTGGATGGCCTTTAAAGGCTGACATATAAACTGTAAGTAATTTGCATGAGTCCTTTCAGTTTGTGTATCTCCAGGTGTTTACACATGTTCAGAACAATACGGTCTAAAAGTACTTATACAGTCAAAGGTACTTCAATAAGAAGTACATGAGCAACACTTAAGGAACCAAAGTAAGTTTGTAATGTGCTGAGGATTAGCCCGGTTAAGTTTAAATGAAATGCTAAACTAACTAGTCCAGCACAAACTGGATTACTAAACTGATTCCTTTGTAGGCTGGTGATTAACCCACTTTTCCTAACAGCTTCAAACTCCTGCTGCGATCCTTTATCTTTCTTCTTTCATCTGTCTACACTCCAGTCCTTACAGACGCCACCGTTGGTGATTCACATTTTTTACACATTTGTTTAACAAAGCAGGTAGCACTGGCTGAACTGCACATCTCACAGAAATATTACGCTCAGTGAAAGTGACTTTTGTTTCATGCTGTGCAGCATGACCGTTTTAGACACAGTGATCTCTTTTTTTCTGTTTGTTTGTTGTTGTTTTTTGGTGGGCTCTTATTTTGCCCACACACAGGGAAAGCACTGAAACAGGAAACAACTTTCTATGTAAATCATGAGAATGGCTCATCCAAATGGTCACAAGTCTGCATTGTACTTACTCTGTGTCACAACAGAAGCAAAGCAACCATGGTATACTCCTATGCTGTGAGAAGTCCCATATGGTCTAGCGGTCAGGATTCCTGGTTTTCACCCAGGCGGCCCGGGTTCAACTCCCGGTATGGGAACTTTTGTTATTTCATATGATCTGTGTTTAAATGTACAGTCTGTGCTTCCATATTTAGGTGTGTTACCAATTAAAATGAAAGATAAACGAGTGACTTTTTAAAAAAAGGACTCTGGAATATTGATCTAGTGTCAATAAACCTACATTTGTAGAGATTAAAGTTGTTGTTTCAAGTCAAACAACTGCTATGGCCCCTAAACCAACTCATCTACCAAATGTCTTGTGTAGATGACTTGAAGCAACTTGATCAGCTGTCTTGTTGTGTCTGTCTTGCAACATCCGTCCTCTGTACTGCACAAGGGTGTAACCATCAGTATCCTTGCATCTGTCCATTGCCAGCTGTTTCGTGTTGCACAAATCTGGGCAACTCTTCCAAGTTTGTGTCATTTTTCCTTCTGACCAGATGCAGCTTTTTGCACCATCTCTTCAACATCCTTGTACTTATCAGCACACTGTGTTTATGAGCTGCAAGGGAAATAATATTCTCGTTACTAAAAATGATTGTGAAGTACGATTTCAACTCATTTACACAAAGCATTTTTTGACATCAGTTTCACTTGTCGACAACTTTAATCTCGACATTTCTACTTTGTGGTCGAACTATTATTTCAACTTTAGGCAGCACAAAATACCTATGCTCATTAAACCTACATTCATAAACCTACATTTCTATACTTGTTATGGGGTTTTAAAGCTTTTTTTGTTCACTAGAGGGAAAAATTATTTGAAAAAGGACCTTTCTGACAGAGGTTAGTAATGCAAGTGCACTAAGTCTAATGCTTTCAAAAGGGCCTTTAAGTAGGCATAAACTCCAAAACAGAATGGAGCACATCCTGGTGCAAAAACATCACTGTTTACTTTGGTAGATTCTCTGTGAAGTTTATGAGGGGCCGCCAATCAAAAGAGACCAAGACAGTGTATAACTTAAATAAGAAACATCAATAATAAAAAACAACTAGGTTTACCAAGCAAGTTTAGATCTCACACTCGGGAATCCTGTTTTATTTTTTTATTTCTAAAAGGGAAAAAATGGCAAATGATGTTGGTGACAGAGCTGAGTAGTGCTCATGGTGAAAATCTATTATGTGAATTTAAAGGCTCATTTAAACTTTTTCTTTCAGATATTGAAAGGACAAGTATAAGAAAGTCCTAGCTTTACAGTTTAAGTGTGCATGCGTGATCTCTTTTCTTTACCGACACAAACGCGACCACCAGCACAGAGAAGCTGGGCTTGAGATTTAAGAGTTTCTTGCTTTGATTTCAGCTGCGCTGGTGAAATCTTTGTGTTGTAACGATGAGGGTTAGAGGTTTTTAGCAGATAAAGGAAATTGTTGGTGCTAGATAAGCATGCAGTTTTCATTCACATTCCTCTCCATCACTCTGACAGCTAAAGTGGTGCTTGAAATGATCTCATGTGCAACACAGCTGGTACTTATTGCACAGCTTTGTAAGGAACCCCGAAAGAAGTCCAACAAGTTACATATGAAAAAGGTTGCTTGTCATAAACACTAATCTCACACCCCACAGTGTGAATGGCAAATTGCTGGGTGGAGCAGCTTCTAAACAGAAATTGGGGTGGGTTCAGGAAGTAGAGCAGAAGGTTTGTAGTTCAATCCCTGGTTGCGCCAGTCTGCATGAAAAAAGTGTCCTTGGGCAAACTGGTGAACCCCAAGTGTTCACTGGATTGTGAGTGAGGAATGTTGTATAAAGCGCTATATAAGAACTAGTCTAAATAAGCCTGTGCATTAAAGCAAACTGAATAGTACTTGACTTGTTTTTTTATGAGTTTATGTTTCATGTGAGTGAATGAAAAAAAAAAGATTTTTAAACCACCAAATATCAGTATCTGTCTTAAAAGTCATATATCAGTTCTAATACAGGGTTTACAAGAGACACACAGCATGATGACTCAGCTGTGTGTAACATGATTGTTCAGTCACTATCTGATTGGTCCTTCATAAGGCAAATTGCTCAGTATGGGATCAGTTTTTTAAAGCATCTGACAATCTGTTAAAAGATGCTGTTGGTCTTTATTTTCATGCTACAAATCTGTAGTTTGAGTAGTTTGAGTAGTAGTGCTATAATCAAACTGTCATTAGACGCGTTACAAGAGAGGGTTCACATCAACGCTGGCGTCTTTTTCACTTCTGCTGCAGCCCGGTTTTCATTTATTACTGATGAGACAATGAAACTGGACCCTCACATGGTGAAATGCTGAGCATCGCCTGAGTCACGATGCCGTCAGAGAATTGTAATTTAGCTTAAGGAGACGTCTGCCGCAGCTCTTCATGTCACACCTCCTCCCAGATTCAGTTTTTTAAAAGCTCATGTTTGATCAAGAAAGATAAAAGTAAATGTTTCCAGTCCTGCTGAGTTCCTGCTGACTGAGATGATGTCCAACAGTTTCTGACAACTGAATGATCTGACAGCTGACCAAGCCACCGCCTCGCTGTCCTGCTTTGTCTTCCAGGAAAACGTGGGGACAAACGAACACAAACACGTCACTCCTTTGACTCAGTGTACAAATATTCATCCTTCCCCGAACATTGACATAAACAACTTTATTCCTATTCCCGCACATTAGAGCTCCTTTTGCATTCTTGGCCTCTTCAGGTGGGTGGATTTTTTAATGTGGGTTCAGCCAACAAATGGTCCTTGACTTTGCCATATTTACCACCCCCCAAGGCTGATGGAAGGCTCTGATGATGGTCTTGATCCACTAACTTTTGTCAGCAAACCAGGCTCACTCAAACAGCACTGGCTTCTCTGAACTGTTAATACTGAATAATGAAGGAACTGGAGTCTCAGTGTGGAGCAGCCTCAGAGTGATGATCTTTGGTGCTTTGTGGGTTCACTGTGTTGAGTTCAGTGGTGTGTTTTGGAGCTACTGGGGAGGATTTAGTGTCTTCTGTTAGTGTTTTAACCTTTTTTTTGTCTTTAGTCATTCTAGGCCTACTTTGCACTGACTCTTTCAGCTGGACTTTTGTTACTCCTCTCGCTCCCTAGTCCTTAATTTGTGGACATAAAGGTGTGTGTGTGTGTGTTTGTGTGTGTGTGTGTGTGTTTGGTGTATGCAGGGCTGTCATCTGTCACTAAAGACCACCTGCTGCTAGTTCAGCTGGAGATGATAGCTTCCCAGCCCGATTGGCTGTGTGTTTCTACACCATTTAGTATTTGGAGAAATTCCAGCTGAAACAGCTGCTTTGAATGTTGTTTTCTTGAAGAAGAGATCAGAAAACAACATTTTAATATGTATTTTACACTCCGCTCTCCATGTTAAATCTTCTTTCAACCCCATAAGCTTATTTTGTGAACATCTGAAAGGGTTCCAACCCAAGGATGAGACCACATGACTTAAACCCAAAAGTGTATATAGTAGTTAAAACCACCTTTAACAGAAGCTTCCCCTGAACATCCTTAAATAAGGATATGAAAGCTTTTTCTACCACCATGGAGCCGCACTTGTAACTGAGATTTATTGTGTGCAGTTTGAGTCCACCGACATCAGAGTGCCAGCACTGACCTCAGCTGCGACATAATGAATGGCATCATAACAAGAAAGTAAAACGGAGTCTAAATAGCTGAGGGAGGATTTAATTTACTTTTGTTTTTTATCACAGTAACTGTGTTGCATCAACTTAACATTTCTATGATGCTGATTTTACATGAATAAATATTTCAAGTCTTAATATTGAGGAAAATCAGAAAGTAAATATGTTAGACTATTAATGGAAGACCTTTTTTTTTTAAAGAGCTCAATAGAAAAATACTCAGCTAGTAAAAAGCACTTTGTGCTCCTTTACCATAAATAACTATAACGACCAAGACTCGAACCGGCAACCTGCCGATTACAAGGCGACCTCCCAACTCTTGAGCCACGATCGCCAAAGATATATAAATATTGTAAAACATGTTGAAAAAGTCATTCTTTGACTTCTTTTCCTGCAGGAATAACAAAGCTCAAAAGCCTGCTGCCAGTCTCTACCCACAGCACCTCGTCGAGGACTAAAAATAAAAACCCTGTATGCGGGAAAAATTATGTGTTGCTGATGTTAGTAAACAGCTTTATTTTTCCTTATTTTTTTTAGATGAGTGAGCGTAATGTACATATTTGACATATTTCAATAAATGACTGTAGGGTGATTTGTTTACTTACAGATTATATAAAAAGCACACTGTCCATTTATTTATGTTTACATTAGTTACACAGGAAGCTGTAATAGCAGCAGCAGTCCAGCAAAGGCAACACATGACTTGAACTGATAGCCTACTCTGCAGCACTCTAACCAATCGTGATACAAATCAAACTTCAGGTTAGATAGCTGGAGAGGAAGACGGTGCTGACCTGGAGTCGGCAGCTGTGTCGACAGCCTCTGGTCTAGGATCGGCTTTGCCGTCAGCCCTTTAATTAACAATGAACCTGAGGCAGCATGGTAAGAAGGATGGAGGCCAAGCTGACCCTAAAGCAGATCATCCAGCACACTGACTCCAGGTCAGGAAAAGCACTAAGCAGAGATACATTCACAGGTTTCCAACCTCCCCACCCCTCCCAGCAGTGGTCAGACCCTTTAGTGGGTGCATGCAGGTAAGTCTTTCCATTGGTTCAGTAGATTCATACATGCTAAAAAGAAAGATTTCCATCCTTTCAGAACCTCTAGCCCCTAACCTACATCTGCTTCAGTCAGCTTAACTACAGGGATTGTACAGGTTGTCTCAGCTCTCTCCAGCCACGAGGAGAAGAAACTGTGCCTGTGTTGTTTTTCTAGGATGTCTTTTGTCCACCGGCGCACTTAATGCACAATCAAGTACTTCACGTTGTAAATCCATGCAGGGTATCAGAGATAATTGGCGTGAGATGGTAGGTTAGAGAGCTGGGATCCCGGGAGTGCGTTTGGACAGAGCAGAGGTCGCCTCCACTGCTCACTTAGCTTAGTTAGGGCTTTCAAAGTGGTTTCCATTTGTCGGCGTCTCCTGCAGAGTCGTGTGTGGGATGTCTGCCTCTTTACGGGGCTTCATTTGTGGCTTGAAAAAGTCTGACACGAAGAAGACCTGTAAGGAATAAAAAAAATAAATGAATAAAATAATTAAAAATGAGGTTTGAATAGTTACATCTACACATCAATAAAAAAGCCCACCCTTGGTTGAACGTAAAGATCAGTGCAGGACTTACCACGAGCAGAGCCATGAGCGCGCCCTGTATGAGTCCGGTGAGAACGTCGCTCCAGTGATGCTTATAATCGGACACTCTCGACAGTCCGGTGTACACAGAGGCGGCAATCAGGAAAAACTGGACGGTCGGTCTCAGCAGCCGCGCCCAGTCGGCCTGAAGCCGAGCCTGCAGGTAGAGCTGAGAAACACAAGGGCCATGCTTTTTCACACAGTCTCAAACAAGCACATGTGTCACTGTCAAAGCCTAGCACACACTTCTGTTCCCGCTTCCGCAATAAGAGGCTGGACGTTCACAAAGGGAAAGGATGTGGAAAAAAAAAACCTCCTGCTGGTCTCAGAATTCTACTGATAGAAGGAATTTGTTCAATTCAGGCCGTTTATCTGCAATTGATCGATGATCTAAGCTGATAAATGTCTCTTTACCTCTGTTTGCCTCGGGAACACTGTCCAGTGAGTTCATTTGTTTACGTTTAAAACAGGGTGTGGCCCCAAGGACAGACAACCTCCATGGCTTTGCAAAGATTCATGCTTCGTGTCTTCCTGCTGAACTTCAATTCTGACGCAAATGTCACTTAAATGGCAGCGCTTTTCCATACTTCAAACTTGCTTTTTGCCGGAGGGGGTGTGTGAGAGCTTTAAATCAGTGCCAAGACTTTGTCCCTGCGTCTATTTATATCTGCTGCTGTTGAATGAGTCAGCAGACCGCAAAGTCCATCAGAGCAGGGCAGTAAAATCTCCTCAGAACAACACACAGAAGTGCTGCTGATAACGGGCGTGAGGTTGAAGGTGCACAGATGTAATCTTAAAGAACTGTAAGTAATCATTTGGAAAATAATCATGTCTGCTTCGTGACGCCATGAAACAACAGCCAGCAGACACTCAGCTTATCATAAACAGCCTGGGTGAAGCATTTGTATAATTTCTTCTAAACTACCAGGAAGCCGGCTACAGTTACGGACTTGTCAGCGTAGCGGAGAGGTGTAAAAAGGGTGCCTTTGTGTCCATCAGCCCATCTGAAATAGAGTTTCCTTGTTTTCAGCGACTGACAGGCGTAGCTGTACATTAAAAGGCGGATGATGTAAAAAGTGGAGCTTTGCTGGGAAATAAAGGGAAAGTTCCTGCACTCTGTGGGGAACAAAACTCCAAGCCACAACTTCTAATCAGTTTTATTTCTGCTCCCAGAGCAGGTTTGCTTAAGTAACTTCAGTTTTTATTGTTTAAAAATGCTAAACATTTTCAAACAATAAAAACTAAACTAACTAGTTTGGTTGGGGGTTTTTTTCTCCCTACCCTCACCTCCAACCGGGCTGATGACGGTTCCTCTCTAAGCCTGAGCCTAGTTTTGCTGGAGGTTTCTTCCTGTTAAAAGAGAGTTTTTCCTTCCTACTGTCGCCAAGAGCTTGCTCACTGGGAGTCATCTGACTGTTGGGGCTTCTCCGTATTACTGTAGTGTCTTTATTTTACGATATAAAGTGCATTGAGGTGACTGTTGGAATTTGGCGCGATAAAGAAACTTTCAATTGAATTAAGATTTTATTTGTTTCAATGTATTTATAATTAGTTAAAGTTAAAGGTTTTCAACTATAAGAAAATAACTCCCACTCACCCCGACCTTGGACTGGATAAGCATATAAGAATGGATGGATGGATAGTTGAGTGTTTTAGTCTTTTTCTTTGGAGGGCATGGGTCAGAGGCAAGATTTAGGAAGATCAGTACAACAGTACTCACAGTCTTGTGGACATTCTCAAACATGTCCATCAAAGTTACCATCAAGTTACCATAAAATTTAACAAACTAACAAATACTAAAACTTTCTCTTTGTTTTAATTGATTTTACCTACTTTTTCAAAGAGTGATTTTTAGGGGTTTTTTGATTAGCCAAAATGTTTCTTTGACATCGAATTTTAGTTTTCGGTTAACTATAATAACCTTGCTTCCTCAGTCGCCACACCGGTCAAGTCAAACATTGACGGATGGGATTACAGATCAACATGCAGCTGGCTGAGATACTTACAGCGAGGAAGAGCATGCAGTACATGGAAAAAGACGAGTGGCCGGAGTAGAACGAGAGCCTGCAACAGAGAGACAAAAGCACAGCTCAACACCCGAGTAAGGACATGTTTTTATTAACACAGCGATCTGAGCTGACTGGAGAGTCCCCGGCTTTAGTTAGCTCTCGTTTGAAACACCACATCAGCAGCCATGTGCACACACTGTGGGTACTGCACAGTGGGTACTGTGGCACACTTTTCACAGTCAGGAGGCTTTTACTGATCAGATTTAGGGCCTGGACTGCAGCGCAGAACAACCTGCTGCTTGTTGAAAATCAGTGGATTATGTGGAGGAATTTGAAAAAAAAAAATCAGCTACTGCGTTAGGGATCTCTATAAACCAATACTTGCAATACTCTGCTTTAAATTCAACATCTTATTTCCTCTAACCCCAGAGAGCCAGGTTAGCATGAGCCCCAGTAGCTGTAATAAATGAGAAATATTGTAGGTTGTAATAAAAAACCCAGAATTATCCTTTGACCTAAAAGCACAGTTTAGGCCCACAGAGCTGTTAACATGACACCTATTTTCTTTAAAAGCTCTACAGGAAATCCCTCAAAGTGGCAAAGCTGAAAATCTTCATCATCATCAACAATTAAGTTAATCTATAAATCAACTCCCCAGCAGTGGCTGTTGGTTACACCCAGCAGAGTAAACACAATAACAATGCAGACCTCCATAAGTCCCCGAAAGTGGCATCAGATTAGGACTGTGGCGCCCTGTGAGGGATCACAGCATGAAAAATCCATGATTGCCACCTTACAAATCAATATTTGTGATTCCGCGGCCATGGAAACGAACTCAATCCTTGACAGTGAGCTGTGTCTTTGCTGGGCAGTAAACATTAGACACAGTGGTGTCATATTACTGTAAGATGATGCTGGGCAGTCTATCTCAGCCTCCTCTCTCCTCAACTGTTGCAGTTATCAGATGCATTAGAGTCCAGCAGATCCCAACAAAGACAGGGAGCAGCTTTTTATTAAAAAAAAAAAAAAAAAAAGCAGACTGCTGAGTAATAATGGTGCTCCAGGAAGCAACGATTGTGCGCCACGCCCTGATAAACATACAGCAGATACCCCAGAGCGGTAATGGGTAGGTGGGCGCTTTACGCTCAAGGGCCGCAGCTCGAGCAAATGTTTCCCCGTCTCGCTTTAAACAGATAAAGAAGGGGAGAATCAAAAGTAACGTAAACCTCCTCACAGCCCATAATAAACATGTAACACTCTGTATTCCTCTGTGGCCGGGGCCTCCATCAGACTGAGAAGAGGAAATCCTCTCCTCCCAATACTCTTCCTCCTGCTCTGAGCCGATAAGAGACAAGGACCTTAAATCAAAATACGCTTTACATTCCTGTGATATTACTCAAAGTGGCTCGCACCGCAGATTTCACCCATTTACCACATCTAAACACTTCACAGCTGTTTTTAAAAAAAATGATCTTCATCTATGCCAGAAGATCATTAATGACGACTGTACTATGAAGGAGTGCAACATGAACAAGGTTTGTTTCCCTTCCCTAACGACCAAGATCAAATTAAGCAGTCATGTGGTTCTCAACTGAATTAACTGACCCGGCTTTTCTGGGTCTCAGTATGAGCGGTGGTGCTAAATGACCGACGGTAAACAATGGACAATGGATGGGAGTAAAGCTGGATATTTCTTACAAGAACATTATAAAGAACAAATAAGACTTCAGAAGTATAATCCAGGCTAAAAGCAGCAGAGCTGCTGCGGCAGCAACGACAACTAAATTTAGGATGTGTGAATCTAAAAATGAATTTCACTTATATTTCACTGTGCTTATAGATCATTAGTTATTATTAATCAGCCTGGTTCTGGGGAAGGTTTGGTGTTTAAGTTACTACGGTGATGTGCTCCGATGGGAAGTGAACTGTCCCAACGCTGAAAACTAAGAAGCCTGACGTTCGCTGACAGCAAATCCAGCTTCACAGTACAGCCCTTTGCTTTGTTGTAACTGTGGGAGAGTAATCAAACACTTAATACTACTATTTTCCTGAGACTTAAAGTGTGTCAGAACAACCGCAGAGTTGTGTGCTTACAAATACAGCTCATGGTTGTGGCTGCTGAACCACTATCTACTGCAGGATATGGTGCTGAGTGAGTGCTGAGAATCTAGTTTATTTACAATATCAAAAGGGGTCATCTCAACTCAGTCTTACGCGTATAACTGGAACCTAAATGTTTCTCACATTGGAGTGACGTTGCTAGGTTTGATGTGCTTGTTCTCATTTATGCTTCAGTAATACAAGTGAATGCTGAGCACAAGCTGAAAGTCGGAACCACAACTCTGAAACGGTTATTCAGAGGTTTTTCAGTGACATGCTTGACCTCTGCCCTTCGTGCTTACGCTGTGAACATGTTACAAAACAATGGCCTGGGGATTTTTCCAATAATCAGCTCAACAACAAGAAAAACCCAAAACAAACAAAGCTGGTGTGCATAAAGTTGGAAAAGAGGTGCTCGTTTCAACATCTGAAATCAAAAAAAGAAAACGAATTCATTCTTATTTGAACTCTGGCTGCAACCGCTAGTTTCAAATCCAAACATCAGAAAAAAAGGATAAATCAGAATCCATGGCGATCTGTTTAAATGGTTTGCTTTTTTCCAATAAAAGGCCAGCTAGACATTAGACAACATAAGCACTGAATCATCACGCTTGAGAAGCTAGCCTGGACATCATTTTTGCTCAAACTGACAATCCTGCTTCGAGCTCTCCTTTCCTGGTGCTGGGTCATACATACCGAGCCTCGTTGACATGCTTCGCATCTCCAGTGCAGGTGAAGTCTTCGATGTAAGTCCCTGCCGAGCAGTTGATCAGTTTCCATTCGGGTCTGCACACATCCAGGAAGTGCGGCCTAAGCCGGCCGATCGAATACTTGGCGATGTCCGTCAGAGACTGGCTCATGGCGGCACCGAAAACGAAGGTGCCGATGGCTTTGTAAACGCAGGCAACGTAGCTGCCGAAAGACGACTTGGACTTGATGCGGTTTAGATGAACTAAAAGACACTCGCCAACAATCATCTGCAACGAGGGGCGGGAGGACACAGAGTTACATCTTTATACAGAATGACACATTTAAATTGAAGATGCAGATAAATGAACGTCAGAGGCAAAATCCCAGGATCACTTGATGATTTTGTTTTTGAAGACTCATCTATGACGATTTGCTTCTTAAACAAGAATTAGATCAGAAGATTGACTCTTCTGTCAAATCAGGACCTGAATATAAACCCACAAATTAGCAAAGACTGGACATGTGGTTATGAGTAATTCAATTAAATTTCATTTAAATAGCACCAAATCACAAACACAGCCACCTCAAGCTGCTTTATACTGTAAGGTAAAGACTCTACAATAATGCAGAGAAAACCCCAACAACCAGACAAACCCATCTGAACAAGCACTTGGTGACAGTGGGAAGGAAAAACTCCCTTTTAACAGGAAGAAACCTCCAACAGAACCAGACACAGGGAGGGGCAGCCATCTGCCAACTTTAAATCTGTGCTATTTCTTCATACAGTTTTTATGCTAAGATTAAATAGAGAAAAAAATGTCATGACAAATTTGTTTTTTTTGATCTTCTGATCTAATCCTTTACAACGAAGAGAATCCTTCTCATAATGTCGAACTGTTTTCTAAATACATAAATGCTCATTTGATGGTAGTCGGAAGGGTTGTGCAACAGCTGCTGAGGTCACAGGAGGATGTCCACTTAACACAGCAAACCTCTCTCTTTCAGTTCATCTGAAACTTTAAATGAAACCTGTGGCTTATGAGCACGTTATCATGTTTCTGCAATGCTATGAACAGGCAACGGGCCTCGAAGGCTTAAACACACTGCTGCTTCATTATTTCTGACTATCTTTACAGCAGAAGAGCTGCTTTAACTCGACTTACAGTTAAAAATAGTGTAGGTTTAACAACTCGAAATAGCTGTTTCATTACTTAAAATGATAAAACCTGACCTCGGTCACCACTAGAAGGTTTGCGTAGACCCTCACATCTGTAGGTTACACATCTGCTCTATTTTAACATCCGAGGCGGCAGATTAGGTCAGGTAAAATAAAAAAAACCCTACCTCTTTTCTGTTTCCTCTTTAAATGTAGAACATTCAAAAATGATTTAAACAAATCAAACTGCTAGCACATTAGTAGAGTGGGGTTAAAAAGTTTTTTAAAAAGAAAAACAAATCATGCATTGAGGATTATAACCATGCAGTTCCATTGAGCAGGGTCACGAGTATAAGAAGAAAAAAGAAGTGGATAAAAGCAGTCAGCAAAACTCCAAACTGAAGAAGAGTAAAAAAAAAGATGTACAGAAGTGAACAGAAAACAAACACTGGTGCACTTACAGTGAGTACCGTGACGGGAATCATGACACATCCTAACAACTGATAGGAAATGGTGTCGTCTTTATAGGGGTACTTGATTGAATCATCGTTACAGAAAAAGCCCCGGTGGAAAGGACTGTGTCGCAGAGTGAGAATTGCAAATGGGAGTCCAGCTACCAGAGAAGCAATGAGACAGAGAAACAAATACAGGTTACAAGATGTCAGCGGGACAGAGATCTCTCCACCATGCAAAGCAGGAGCCAGCAGCCACGTTAGAGGGCGTCGGGGGAAAACCCACGCTCCTCTGAAGTCCGGCTTTCAGGAACATCATTAATGGTTAAAGTGTTAGTGATTATGGTGAAACTGTGGTTAGTGTTTCTGTTAATGAAGAGAAGTCAACCCTAAAAAAGATTAGAGCTGAGCAGGTGCATCTCCGTTGCTCCTGTGCTGGGAACAGCGGCGATCGCGTTTCTAGGCTGATTCGGTCTCTTTGTTATCAACACACTTTCCTCTTTCCTAAAAAGAAAAAAAACTTCCTCAGTGGTCCTGTTCCATATTCCCACATATCCTCCCAAACCTCACATTAACAGACAAGGAACAATGGAGTCAATCGTAATAACGCTGAACAGCAGTTATTATACATCGAGGGGAAAAAAAGAGAGGGATGAATCACTGATGCTACAAAAGCAACAGAAGGCAGACGCACGCAGCTCTTCCTGCGCTTCCCGTCATTCTCCAGAAACAACCGCTCGGTTCCAGAAGAGCATTCCAGCTATTTTAAGGAACAGAGGACGCAGCCTGAATGTCTGTTGCACAGATTAATAACAGAGACATAAAGTTCTCTCTGATGTTTACATAAAAACACCCCCCCAAAAGGCCTGGCCTCAGTCATTATCCACAATTAAATATCTGGAAATAGTCGATTGTGTGCTCTGCTGGACTAAATGTAATTTAGAGCTCTTTCACTGCGTCAGGAAACCAAACAAGTGAATTACAGGGTTTTTTCCACCTACAAATCCATCTGTAGTGCTTGACAATGATAATAAGATCAACTATTATTAATTGTTCTGCGGCTGTTGTAAAGTGGACATCCTCCTTCAGCTTTAACTCTTTTTAATACACCTCCAGTAAAAGCAGCCGACACATTTTCAGAGTCTCAGTAACAGTCAGCGGTGTCACAGCTGTCCTCCATTCGACTCTGGATGTTTATTTTTTAATGTGCTGCTCTATCAGTCCCCACAGACCGCCTCACAGTGGATATTTTGACTTGCCAAAGCTGATAACAACAGTAAAGACTGCTTCCCATGCAGGTGGGGCACTAAAACAGCCGCTTATGCGTCACACCACAGGAACCAGCTCAGATCAGAACACGTGCTTGTTGGCAAGTCAATATATTGGCTGCGAGGCGGGTCGTGTATGTATATTGAGCCTGCTTTAAGCGACTCCTACTTACGCAGCTAATGGGCAGGGCGAAGCCCACAGTGTAGAGCACCGTGGAGGTGATTGTACTGCTGTGGAAAGGGTACTTGATGCTGTCGTCTGTACAGAAAAAGCCCCTTTGGTAGGGACCGATCTTACCCAGGTTAAAGGCTGCCAGAGGCAGACCTCCTGTGGAAGGAGAGACCGGGAGGAATTACCACAGCAAAAGTTCACACGTTAAAAAAATACAACATATCATACACAACGAAGGAGTTAGAGTCATAGTCAAACGGCACAAACCCTATTATGTACTTTTGTTGTTAAATTTGATGAAAAAAACAAAATCAAAAATCAATATATCATAAGACATTGTTTGTTTTATTTCATTTTTTATTAATAATGTTGAAGAACAAGAACATTAGGAACAATGTGTGGCATTAGTTCAGGACTACTTCAGCCACAGACTGGTGATTATTTGGTGAAAAAGGCTGGACATCTACAACAGCTGCACTACCTTGTAATGAAATGCAGTACCCGTCCTAATAGTAAGTAAGAACTACATCAGGTTGCACAAGAAATACTGGTTTATATTCTGCAACATTACATTTTGAAGATGAAAACGTCTCCCGGCACGAGTGACATAACCACTCTTTGGGCAATTTGTCAGCAAACTGTGCTGAGAAGTTTGTGGCAGGACGACTGACTCGCACAGATGTGAGAGGAGCTGTGGACTCGGCTAAGATAAAATACCATAAAGATACCAGAACGGGCTGATTAGTTAGACAGTCCAAAGTCTTGATGTAATGCTGCTGTCATTCCTGCAGCCTGTTTGGCCTGTTTAGCCCATTGCACGGTGCGGAGAAGACAAGATTCATTTAAGCAGAACGCATGAGTCCATCAGTGAGCCTTAATGCGCAAGGCTGCAAATGGACGGGCGCGCACAGACGCACAACGTCAGGATATGCCATCATCTACAAATAAACTGCCCATTCATTCGGCCTGGTATTTCCGCTCTGCGTGCCTCCTCTGCAGCTGTCCTCACCCTCATGAGGGACAGCTCCTCACCAGCTGAAGTTGACGGCCTGGAGCAGCTGAAGATGCCAGAAAGCTGGGACAGAAACGCACTCCAGCCAGCTCACAGCTAACTTTACAACTGCTGCGAGTAGCCAAACACAAACAAATAGGCAGAGAAGAAAAAAAAGAAAAGAAAAATCTTAATCTCACATTTACCAGATGACATTCCTATGACTCTAACCGTACAACATGCATGTGCATGTTTGGCAACATGCAGCAGTGCATGACTGCTGCTAACAGCCTCCGTCTGTCTGGAAACAGACTCTCACAAGATGCCTGCTTGTAATTTAATAGCCCCTTTGAATTAAAGGGTGAATGTGAACTGCACGCAGGCAGTCAAGCAGCTTCTTAGGGCAACACAGGTTCAGGTGTAGAGCAGAAAGAAATCTGCATCCTTTAATTAATATATATGTTTCTTTTTGCTCACCTTAAATCTAAGACATAGCAACTACTGCGATGGCCAATTGAGAAATATCAACACGACTATAAGACCTGTTGAAACATGATATGAATTAAATTTAATGACATTTTATTTGTATAGTGTCAAGCCACAACAACAAACCCTACAATAATACAGAGAAAATCCCAAGAATCATACGACACTCTGTGAGTAAGCACGTGGTGACAGTGGGGAGGAAAAACTTTCTTTAACAGGAAGAGACCTCCAGCAGAACCAGGCTCGGGGACAAGCAGCCCCAGCCCCCCAGCCCTGTTGGGGGTGGTTAAAAAGCGCTTTTCATTACAATGGTAGACTCTCTTTGCTTCACTTTAATGGCCAGCTTGTGTTTGTCGTGTCTGGAGAAGATCTTTGGTGGGAACAGAGACTGAGAAATGAGTCTCTAACTCAATCCACGGGTCCCACCATGTGGGGCTATTCAACACGTCTACAGGACAGTTTCAGATCTGGTCTGCAATGCTTTCAGACCTTTTGAAGTAGGGAACGTGCGGTCACATGTAGCAGGAAACTTTTCTGAGCAGAGGTAGCACTCTAATCTAAACTGAGTGGAAATTTACGTTTGGCTTAAATGAGTCACGGATTATAGAGCAGCATATAGACTCCAAACTTCCCCCTACATGAGTAAAAGAATACGTCAGTGAGCCACAAGTACCAAACCACTAGATCAGGAGACAAATCTACTGGTTCAGTGTAATTAATATGATATTCAAGGCATGAATTATTAGTTTTACACTGCATCGAATGTCATAATTATTTATCAGCACATGCTTTGCCAGCACAAACTGAAAAGTCAGTTTGCATAGAAGCTGCTGAAGATAAGCTCACATATTACAGCTGTACTGTAGCAACACTGTAGATTGAAACAGCCTAAATACAACGTCAGTGAATCCAGCACCACTCCCTTCACGTGAAGGAAAGCTGCTAAATACCCATTCAGCAGGTTTATACCCGCTCCGCAAATCGGCTTATATCAATAAGACTAACAGCATAGTACATAAAAGCGAGGACGGGGAAAAGGCGTTTAAATACATACCCAGAACCAGACAGACTATATCTAGTAGGACAAAGGGGATCCCTCTCATGTCGAACATGTTGTCTCTTGTCTGTGTTGTCCTGAGTCCCTGTCTGCTGCCGGGTCTTCTGCCGTAATAAAACACCAGGGGGACGCTCCTCCTCAGGACGTAGCTGCTGCTGCTGTGCTCCTTCCGATTGAATGAGAGCCAAAGGAAGGCAGCAGCGAGCTGTTTAAAAAGCACAATAAAAGCCGACGCCCTCCAAAGAAACACAAAGACCACCCCGGACACAGGAGAGCAGCTGCATATCAAAAGAAGCGAGTGTGGCTCACAGACCGGCCTCGCTGCTGTGTTTGTTGATGTTGTTGGGTGGGGGCGGTGGTGGTGAACTGCAGCGCAGCCGATGACTCCGCATATGCTTCATGATGGATTTACAGCCGATTTGAAATAAAAAGCTTCGTGATAAAAACAAACAGCGAGTCTCGGCTCGCACCTGTCCCGCGTGTCGCTGTGTGTATCCAGTGAAACACGAGCCTGTGGCGGACCCGAGGAGACCCGAGGAGATCGCAACCACGCCAGGCCCGCTGCTGCCTTCACGTACCCGCGCGAAGATGTGGGAAATATGAAGCTTTAAAATGGTGCGTTCACATAATATCGGTAGATTGTTGAAAAAAAAGGTTTTTACAATTACAAGCCAATGATTAAAAAGAAGCGCTGAATATCGGTAGTAATTAACAGCGCTGTGTTAGAAGTTACTGGGCTAACTTGTTAAATATCACATTCCATCCCGAGTTTTTTTTTTTTTTTCAAACCAAATCTGGAATCTTACATGAATCATTTTTTTTAAAATTAATTATTTTTTTAAAGTTATTAGCTATTAGTTAACGTTTTTTTCCACTGAGAAATTTCAATAGAATTATGAGGCAAATTATGTATTTGCCTCTGGCGACCCTGAATGTTTAAATACATGTATTAAACAAATATTAGGCCTGATTGTTTGGATATTTTATTGCATCTTAAAAGATGTGGAGAACAACTTTTTTTAGGCTATGGCTTATAATTTGTATGTACATAATTATAGCTAATGTCTAACAAAAACAAAAGTTTAATGCGTGCTCTCCTTTTAGAATATCTTTTGTATTTTAATTTCACAAATAAATAAACATTTTTCATTGAACCGCTGTATCAATATCGCCCTCTAGAGTCCGGTGGTTGAATGTGCGCACTTCTTTAGCATTGATTCACATTCCAATGTTTTAAGTCCCGTGATCACCGTGATTTATCTGCAGATGTTTAAACACAAAAAAATGACTGACATTGGTTATATAACCCTCTAAACAAAACACTGCATGTCAAATGTCCATGAAGGAGTTAAAGTTAAAAGAGGAAACACTAACTTCGGTACAGCCATTTGCAACAGCTCTAGTTCCTTTTTGATCTGTTACAGCCCTATGTCCCTAGCAGGTCTTTGAGGTCATCTGATCTGGGCTTACTTGCTATAAAAAATACTAAGAGGAGGACTAAGGGTGATAGAGCTTTTGCCACTGTGGCCCCTAGACTGTGGAACTCTCTCCCCCAAGCATTAAGAACTGTGGACTCAGTAGCTGTTTTTAAAAAACAACTCAAAACTCACCTTTTTAAAACTGCTTTTGGTTCATTTTTTGCCTGTTTTATTTAGTCTTTTTAAATCTTTTTATGACTTGTAATCTTATGTGCAGCACTTTGTGATTCTGTCTTGAAAGGTGCTATATATAAAAAAATTTATTTATTTTATTATTTATTTATTTAAAACCTTATGAATTCAGTTTGCATACCTGATGTATTACACGCTCATGCTGTTCCCGATTACATATTCATCAGTGAACAAATCTCAAATCCAAGTGATGCACATTTCAGGTCTCAGTTTGATCAGTTTGGAGACAAAGTTAAAGAGAGGTTAGAAAGTTAAAAAAAGAAGAGGATGTGCTAATTTTTAAAAGTTTACTTCAACAGCCATCACTATTTTGCTTACTTGTTAATGCACGAGAAATAAACAGATATATAGTCTTAAAGGACCGATAAGTTAAAGACTTGGATTTCACTTCTTTTCCCCCAATGTAAAGAAGTGAAATCACTGTATTAAACATGTTGACACACTGTATTAACATGTTTGCCTGTGACAATCACGGTGCATAGAAAGATTGCTTTCACAATAAATGTCTCCATGACGACCTCTGAGTGCTTCCTGTAGTGCTCAGAATCAGCTTTCACGAGGAAAGAGCCATTATCAGTATTGCATATATTGATATTTGGCACACCTGTACTTGGTGATGACATCAGGGCTGCTGACTAACGGTGATATAAATGTGCTTCATTTATTCTCACACATTCATAACACCCAAAAATGTTTTAGTCTTGCTTTTAAACTTGAGAGCAGATTGCGAAATTAACCCACAGAGATGAGAGAAATTCTAAATCACCAAACAAGTATTTATTTCTACCAATTTGTTGGACTTTTGCCACTTTAACAAAAGACTTTATGCATACCAAG
Source organism: Oreochromis niloticus (assembly GCF_001858045.2). NCBI lineage: Eukaryota > Metazoa > Chordata > Actinopteri > Cichliformes > Cichlidae > Oreochromis > Oreochromis niloticus. Next base: position 17,234,247 of record NC_031972.2, read on the forward strand.
TGACACCAAAGCACACAATAAATCTAAATGAGAGAACATATCGACATTCCTAATCAAACCAGAAAGAATAATGTATGCTACTGCACTGCAAATGATCACACCACAGTGTAACTCTGAAACCGCTGCAACCAATTCACACATGGGTACACACATCACAGACAACTTAGGTTTCAGTACTAGTAAGAATTAGAGCTGTGTATAATCTGTAGCGGTTTGAGATAGGGAACTGGCACATACACTACATAACTGGCTGTGCCACTGCTGCGACGCAACGATTAGTCTTTAATATTGCTGTGAGGGAAAAACAAGTTGGTAGGGCTAGCCAAACATTTGTGCCAAGGGGTGTGTAACTTGACGGCATGCCAAAAGAGACATTTTAAAGGAAACGCCTATACTAGATTACAACACATCAGAGTGAAGCGAAAACTGGGACCATCCAAAACACAAAACTTCCTTTCAAACCTCGCCTGCCATTCATAGTTATTTACCCAACACCTCTAATTTCTATTATAATATGAAGTTATCCAAATAAAGTCACTGTTTCTTGTCTTATATTAGCCCACTCCCCTGTGTTTGTACTAATTTTACCTAGCCTGTGTTTCTACAGTAACTTAAAAAAACAAACAAACCCCTAAGAGTCAGATGATTTAAGGGTCTATCAAATTAATTAGTTTTTAAGCAAAAAAAAAGAAAAAAAGAAAAAGATATCAGAACCATCACTGGCTCTTCTGTGATGCAAATGCCCCCTTTAAAAAATGGTTTGTTGGCCTAGCATGTTGCTTTAGCCGAGCCACGGCACATATTTCACATTAGAAAAATCACACGGCACACCACCAAACAAAAATGTCATAAAAAGCATATTGATAATTTTTCCCCCGAGCACCGAGGCAGAGCGGAGTTGGTTCAGTTTGTCCCAATGGCTGTAGAATTGACTGTTTTCTACAGTCATTGGTTTGTCCCCAGTATACTTTTCTTGCTTTCTTCTGGCCACTATTCATGCTAGGGTCTTCATCTGGGTGGGAGTTTTCCCCAGGACCCAGGTCAGACTGACTACGTTTTCTTTTTAATTACTCCCTGTTGTCTCACAGCATGACCATTATGTAATTTCTTCGTTATCTTCTGTTTTACTGGCAGCTGGCAACCCATATAATTAGAGCAGGTAGAAAAAAAATAAACAAAAGAAAAGAAATTAGAGCAGGTAGTTGTACTGCCCTCTAGTGGAAGATAATGTAATTGTTCTGCCCGTTGACGGTCGCTTAGTTCTTCAGGTGAAACCAGATAATCTTGCACATTGGTTGGGAAACACTGCTTTATTCAATATGACGAAAAGAACCTTATTTAACTTTTAAAGAACATACGACTGACTCTGCCTTGATGGTCTTTATTGACATATAACATTTAGAAAAAAAAGCAGTGTAATGAAAGAAAAACAGACGCTGGAAAAATGATCAAATAACAGAAAAAAATGTAAAAACTTAGATGACATATTTATTGTGAAAATAAGCAAACTAAACAAAAAAAACCCATATAAATAACATCATTTGGTATTATCCTGTAATAACAAATTTTTACATTTTTTTAAAACACGTTTTAGAAAATGTATTTGTACTGGACATTTTGGATCAAGAGTTAGCACATAAGAAAGAACTAAACAAAGATGAACATGTTTGTGTTATTACATGTGACAAAATATGGTTGAAAGTAGAAAAAAATATATTTTCTGTAATACAAACCATCTTATAGTTACACTGGATTTGATAACTAGAGAATATGACATAAGCAAAGTCATAAAGTATAAACAAATGTTTATTTAGCTCATTTACATGGAGTGAAAGAAATATCTTGAACATAAAAGAATCAAATATAAAAGAGTCATCTGAATGACTTCCACACAGAAGAATGTGATTTTGTGTAAAATGAAACCCAATCACAGATCAGGTGCAGTATCTCTGTGTATCTCTGTGACTACACTCAAACATGTGTAATGTCACATTTCTTCTTTAGTATTGCACTGGCAAGTATTCATATCTTTGTCACATTTGAGTCACGTAAAATAAAAACCTTAAGATTAAAAGTCCCGTTCTGACTTTCTGAGTCATCGTCAATAATTTACATTTACATTTTATCGCATTAATTTATGTGACCGCAAATTAATTAAATGACAAACACAAAGTAGCCTATATGGTCACTTCTATCTTAATTTAAATATTTAAAAAGGAAGTGAGCTTTAGTCACACTGTGGGCATAAATATGTATAGATGGGTTACAAATTAAAAGATGGTGGGCGGGTCCAGTTGATTTCGCTTTTGCATGAAGAAGAAAGGAAGCTTTGGTCGCCGAGACTGCTCGACTGGCTGGTGTTTCACAGGGAACAGTGACTAAAGTGACATCTGCATTTAGCAGAGTGGGAAAACAAATCAGTGGGTAGGTTTAAAAACAACAACTGATGGCGCGCATTTGATGTGTGCGAAGACAAACGGAGGAGCGACTCTTCCTCAGGCGGCAGAGTGTCAGCGATCAGACGGCATCAGCATAACAATCAGGGATGCTGCTGTGGTTTGAATGCACAGCTGAACTTTTTGTGGACGAACCCACTAAAGCACGATTTGCCAGAAACGTGGAAATAAGTGCCATGGCCGGATGAGTCATCCTTGATCCCATTCTCATGTCTGGCATAAAAAAACGGTACAGGCCTGAATGCTAGAACCCCACAGCGAGGGGATTTAGTTCTTTTATGTTGTGATGGGCATTTCAACCCCACGGCTAATGGTCCACTCATCCCTACTTAGAGGGAAATCTTGCTGCAAGCCAGCGCACCACCTTCAATCGCTTAATGAAACATGTCTATCCAGATGTGATTACAATCCCCCTGTCCACAGGACACGAGGGTTCACAGTCTCCAAATCTCAGCCTGCTCAAACACATATTTTGGGCCAATGTGTGAGACAGACAAACACCTGACAACTGGCAGTCAATTAACTTACTAAGATCCATAACTTTATGTTGGGTTTTCCTGTCATTCATAACCCATCTGTATATGCCATACTTTATGGGAAACACCCAGAAATTAAGTGATTCATGTTATACTCTCACTTCACTACAAAAGTGAAACGCCTACACCAAACACTGCCTGAAGCTTGTAGCATTTACAAATATTAAAAAATATTAATAAAAGAAAGAAGATCAATAAACAATAATTTATATGTATATATTAAAAACAACCTACAAGGGCATTTAAGGCTTTATAAAAGTCCTTAATTGTTCACAAGCACGTTATTCAACCCCTGCCCACTGGGTGGCAGTGTTCCCCAATATATATATAAAACCTGCAGGAAGGTTCACTTAGTTTTACTGGTCATCCAGAGGAGACAGTGTTCAGGAGTTATTCACAGAAGGCACGCAGTTCACAGTCAACTTAAAGCTCAAAATTTAAGGCTCCACGTTTTCTTCTGGAGAGCGCTGAAAAGCACCTTACAGTACAGATGGATGCTGCAGGAAGTGTCCGACTCTCCACTTCAACAGTGAAGACGCACAGCCAAAACAGTTTCTGTTATGTTGAGTCCTTAAAAACAATAAAGTCCTCACATCTTGTCATTAAAACGAGAAGCTTTACATTTTGTTAACCACGTGTTTGTTTTCTAGCTGTGAGTTAGATGACAAGACAGACTTAAGCCCGCTTTAGCCTAGTGTGAAGACTGATAACGCAGGTAAAACAGAACTAGACGGACCCATCCAAAAGATGAAAAAAACAAACTTCTTTTTACAGGTCAGCATAACCCAACAAGACAGGGAGAGATTTTCCCAAGTAAACCATCTCAATAGTTCTCAGCAAGACAGCAAACAAGAGCATTTCACAGCAATCCGCTTAAAGCATAAAGTTCAGATCAGCTGGGTTCACCAGCTCCGATTGCACAGAGAGCCATCGTAATTCAGCCGCTGACTCAAGCATTCAAGTCTTCTTAGCGTTTGAGTTTTGCTGCAGTTTCTGCTTGCGGAGGTGAGCTTCGATCTCGTGCCTGAAGAAGAGCATCCCCAGCTGGCCGTGCGAGGCCTCGTTCATGGCCTTGGACTGCATGCACATGCGGTACTGGTCGGGCGGGAGCTCGTCGGCGCATTGCTTCTCGTGCCACAGGTGGAACAAGCCTCGCGACGGCGCTCGAACCACCAGAAGGTTGCTGTGGAGGTACTTCCTGTAGAGGTGAACATCTTCGCCGCCCCAGCCTTTGATGTCGATGTCAAAACCTCCTAGGGAGAACAGAAGGAGAGCGTGCGATGGGAAACTTTCAGCATTTTTAGGGCCCGAGCACCGAGAGTGCGAAGGCCCTATTGTATCTGCTCTGTTTCTTATTATTATTATTATTATTATTATTATTATTATTATTATTATTATTATTATTATTATTATTATTATTATTTCGGCAAATGAATCGGCCTTTTGAGGGCCTAAACATGCTCGAAAACTCATGAAATTTTGCACACGCGTCAGGTGTGGTGAAAATTTACGTATTTTAATGTCCGTAGACATGTCCAGGGAAAATTGGCTCAGTAGCGCCACCTAGAAAAATGAGAAACGCGAGCCCCCGAGATGGGTATGACCTACATATATAAAACTCGGAACACATATCTAACGTTTGGAGACGCACAAAAAAGTCTATTATGGCCATGTCCTAAACCCAACAGGAAGTCCGCCATTTGGAAGTGAAGGTGACATTTTGGCTCTAATTTTGCCATTTCCATGCCTCGAACTTTTGCGAACTCCTCATTGGAATTTCATCGTACAAGCTTCATATTTGGTCAGTGTCAACTACACACCTGGGCCATGTTAAATTGCGGAGCTTTTGAGTTTTCGGTATACAGTGAGGCCGTGGCGCCACGGCGAATTTCGATGACTCGCCATGAAAATCTTATTGCCTCTCGTTCTGTCATACATTGTCCGACCTTGACCAAAGTGGACACATATGATAAGGCTCCACCCCTGAACATATTTCAACTGCCATATTTGACATCAGGGACAGCGCCACCTAGTGGGAACAGGAAATGTCATGTTTTACACTTTGGGGTACAGTATTGTAATGGGTGACATCTGCAGCCTCAAATTTCTCCAGGAAAGCCTTAAGGAGTTGGTCTTGGGTTACAGAGAAAACTGTGAGTTTTCGCTGAAGGGTGTGACCCCAGCAGCATGGCGAACATTGAGGTCTCGCCATGAAGAAACAAATTAGTGTAACTCAATGAAATCCAATCTGATCAGTACCAGATTTTACAGGGATGATGTCAGACCCGCCCTGAACAGATTGATATGCCCATTGTCAGGAATACGTAGAGCGCCACCTAGTGGCACCAGGAAATGTCATGTCTTTCATTTTGTTGTACTGATTTTCACAGGTTAATCGTGGCCACCTCAAAAGCGGTGAATATCACCATCAGTCCCTCTTGATGCTTCAGTGAGAAAATTGTGACTATAAACTGAACGGCGCACCCTGGTGGCAACGCAGTTCACCATGAAAGATGAAGTGGCTTTTGAGGGGCTTGAAAAGTTTAAAAAGTCTTGAAATTTGGCGCACACCTCTAATGTGATGAGGGATTTCTTTTTATATGTTCATTTTCCTTGAACAGCGCAAAATGGCTCCACAGCGCCCCCTACAAAATTTCAAAACAACAGCCCCTGCTCTGTGTTTTATGTATGAGTTTGAAACCTGGCAAGCTTATTGGAGATATCAAGCTGTACAAAAAAGTCTCTTGGAGCAATATCCCAAATCCAACAGGAAGTCAGCCATTTTAAAATTAATGTGTAAATTTGGCGACATTTTCCCCTCTTTTCAGGCCTCATACTTTGACGAACTCCTCCAAGGGATTTCATTAGATTTACGCGATCTCCTGTGTGTGGAATCTAAAGACCTTTGTGATGTTAAATTGCGAAGCTTTTTACGTTCAGGGAAACGGGGTGGTCATGGCGGCACGTGGAGTTTCAATCACTCGCCAAAAAGCAGTAACCTGCTGTCGCTCAAAAACACAATGTCCAATCTCTCCCAAAGGTCACAGGCGTGATGAGACTCGAGCTCGGAAATGTTTGTTATGCCATTTGTCAGTAATGGTTAGAGCGCCACCTAGTGGGAGGACTATAATAATGGTTGAATGAGATGAAATTTTAGCTGGTGGTTAAATGCATGAATTCCATCATTGTGACATCAGATCGGAAGCGCTGGTTTTAGGTGTTGGGCTTGGCTCGACGCGCCGGGGGTGCGAGGGCCCTCATATCGCTGCTTGCAGCTTTAATTTAAAAATTGTATTTTATTTTTACAATTTTCCAAACATTTTTTTTTAGTCCCAGAGTTTTGGGATGCTGATTACGAAATCTGATTAGAGTTTGTGGTTTGTGATCACAATCACGGCCTTGTTTTGTTGTTTCTTGTGGGGACAGAAAAGACATTTGGACTTTGTGACCAGGCGTGCTTAAACCTGTCACATTAGACGCCAGAACTACTCGTACCTGCTTTCAGTTGCACTTTGTGCCTCCTTGCATTTTTATTTTGATTATGCCGTCTCTCCCTGTCTGCCTTATTTTGTTATTTTGCAGTTTTTTGTTTTAAATTCAAGCTGCAGGGCCAAACACAGACAAGACACAACGTTTGCACAAATGGATGCATTGTGCTTGTTTCTGAATATGCACTCGTGGCCTAAAAAAAAGGACAGCCTTATGATGAAACAAAGAGTGCAAACATGAATGACTAAATTATGCTTTCATAAAGGAATACGGTGCTCTCTGTCTCATTTTAAAGATGCGCTTAGAAATCTGTGATACAAGCACAGAAGCAGACCCACTTACGACATTATTTGTTTCTCTCACCCACTTTACAGCTGAGTAGAAATAATTAGGATGTAATTGTTTTTCTCAGTTTGTTGTTGTTGTTGTTGACCCAGATGGAAATCCTCTTTCCCCCCGTCTCATCCTCTTTGGATTAAAGCTGTTTTTTAAATGAATGAAATTGGAAATAAAACTTTATCAGTCTACAAAGACGTTACAGGCATTCCTTCTTTTCCTAAGAGCTTCCTTTTACTGGTAGTTCTCCCTCTGCTGTTAATGCAGATTACTGCAACTTCTGCATGCATGTACATTTACGTTTTAGAGATCCAAAGGGGGAAATGGACACGGCGGAGCAGCGTGTCTCTTACACGCTTTGCCTTGATACGTGCGGTTGGACTGGTATCACTAACGTGACAATCAGTTCGGTGCCTCCACAGTCACTTGGTCTCCATCCAATCGACTACTTTCAGGACGTGACGGAATGGGAGATTCCAATCATGGATGTGCAGCCGAAAAGTCTGCACCAAATCTGTGATGCTATCATGTCAACACGGACCAAAATCTCTGAGGAATGTTTCCAGCACCTTCTTGAATCTGTGCCAGGAAGAAGAAAAGGGTGTCCAACCTGAAACTAACAAGGAGTACCTAATTACATGGATGATGAGTGTATTTACATCCTTATAATGATAATAATGATGATTTCTGCGCTACCATAATGTGAGTAAAGATCTCATCCTTGCCCTCCTCTAAAAACTGCCTGGCTCCACCGCTGAATGATTAACCCTTGTATGGTGTTCGGGTCTGTGAGACCCATGCCATTTAGAGGCCGCTGCCTCTTTAGGCAGTATATACCATCAAAACCTGGAAAATATGGTATAAAGATATTTACACTTGATTATAACTGATTTTATCTTTTTTTCTATAACATTTTATTAAAAAAAAACGAGAAGCACATTAATTCATAAATGAGATCGAACAAAGGTAAAAGGAAAAAATTAACCATGTTTGCTGTTCACATGGCTCGTAATTGGGATGAAGTAAACATCTGTTGAGTAATTTAACATAAATTTTTTTGGTAGTGTTAATTGGAAAGCGAAAACTCTAGCGGGTCCACCAGACCCATGAACACTGGCTGAGTAACAAAAATACGAACACCGCACAAGGGTTAAACAGCTGGCCTCTGTTTATGTAAAATAATCTGCCAACTTGTCATACATCAATTAAACTTTTAAACTTTTTTACTGTATATTTATCTTTATATTGTGTTAGTTAGTCATCTCTCAGCAGAGCCAGGCTAGCTGTTCATTCTGTTTCTAGTCTCTTCTGTGTTTTTTTCTGTAGATCCCATTTAGTTTTCAGCTCTGGGATCGATACGCGCTCATAAATAAATACATGAAGTGGAATACAACTTGGAACATAAAGTGAGTTAACATTACTATTTCCCCATAATGCCACACTATCCTTTTACAACACACTCCTGGCCTTGGAGCTGTGTTTTACAATTTGGCACAGTTAAGTGAGGACATTTGCATGAATGTGTGTGCATGTGTGTGTGTGTGTGTGTGTGTGTGTGTGGGCCCTAAACAATAAAACACTCTGAGTTCCACAGTAGCCTCTAATTGATTTCACTTTGGAGGCAAACTAAATTGATGTAAATCTGTCTACAGAGCCAATATTCCTTGCCAGATATACAGATGGAGAGGACACGGGGCGATGAGATATGCTAATATATGCTGCTGCAGCTCAGAGCTGTTTCACGCAGAGTGATATAATAAAATCTCCTCCCTGTTAAGAAAAGTAATGCGATACTGAACCATTTGGGCCGTGAGGTTTTTCTTTTTCTTTTTTTTTTTTTCACATCCATTAAGCGGTGGCGCCGTTAAGAGTGGCAAAGTGCACATTTTCAGAGCCGTCCAGGAGGACCATTTTCGCCCTGCGTTACGTAACACCTGCACACTGATAATCAGCCCCCAGGAGCAACTGTTTACGAATTCCTTCACTGCAAAGATGCGCCGATGGGCACGATGCCCGTGTCAGGATTGTAAATAACCGTGATATTTACCGATGTTGAGGAAGTCGGACCTGTACTGACAGGTCATGCCGAAACCGAAATCCCTCCAGAAGCCCGTGTCTTTCTTGATCACCTACAGGAGGAAATAAGCGAGTGTTAAACAGCTTGTGGAAAGAAATACCAGTCCAACACACACACACACACACACACTCACACACAAACACAAACACAAACACAGAGGAGGATTTGTCCACTTATAGCAACTGGAGAGGTGAAGTGTTTTTAAACTGTTCTGCAATGCAGCACCACGCTGAGTGTGGTATTTTCCACAAGTGCGTGGCAGGGTTTGAAAAAGGGACGAGAAGAAGGTGTGTGTATGTGTGTCTGTGTGTGTGTTACCAGCTGTTGTTCCACTGCTGGGACACGATCGGGACTCCCATAGATCACACTGGGGTTGTACTGGCTGAATAACACTGGGTAGAAAACCTTTTTACCTGAGATGCAGAAAAAAAGAACTGTTAGATGAATCAGCTGTAATCTGATGGGGATGTATGTATTACTATTACACAATAGAAAATAAGAAGAAAACTTAACAGGCCCACTCATCTCAGGCTGAGATAACTGAAAATCCAGTCATAAAAATCTGTCACCAGGGTTGTTACAAACACCCAGAGTTGGCATTTTGTCTTGTCATTAAAGTGTTTTTTGCACACTGCATGCCTCTTGTGAGTTTACAGCAGTCATCTCACCAGCCTGTGCGTTGAGTCGGCAGGTGTTGAGGAAGTCGGCGGTGAAGTAGATGTCCACGTCGCAGAAGAAAAGAAGCACGTTGCCTCCCTTCCAAGCTCGGGCGCCGATGTCCAGACCCCGCCCCCGCGAGAACTCCTCGTCCAGCTGCATCAGCGTGTAGTTCTTAAAATTTGCCTCCCTTAAGAAAGGCGAAGAGAAAAGTCAGACGGGTAGTTTAACCAACTTTAGAAGCATTTTAGAAGCTAAAAAAGTCTCACAACTCATAATGTTTATGAAATAAAAGGAAAAATATTGGACTAAAGTTGAATTCCAGTGAAATAACAAGCAGCATGGTGTTATCTGCAAAGATAGTTTATTTTGCCTACAGAAGGAAAGCAGCAAGAGGGAAAGGGAGAGTTTACAAGACAGTAGTGAGACCTGCTATGATGTATGGTCAGGAGACAAAGGCACCGACACAAAGAAGAAGAGCCTCCAAAAATCATATTCACTCAACTTTGTTCGCTCCACATTTTGTCCCCAGTTATCCTCATTCTACAATTTACCCACTACAGAAGCAGAACTTACTTCTCTTATTGATTGCACTCAAATAAATAAAGTTTTTAATGATTTCTTCTGAACAAATGTAGTTTATGTGCATCTGTAATCACTCATCTGCCTGCTTGCCTGGATGTTGGGCTGCGAGTCTATTCTTCAAGTCACTTTCACTTTCCCACGCCATCAAACTCAGTGCTGACATCATCGCATCATTCATGCAACCCACTTCCTCCCCATCGCTGCCTCACCCCAGTAACAGAGCTCCATCCAAGCCGCCATCTTCATCTTCACCACTAGTGTCTAGATTCCGGTGGGTCCTGTCATTATTCCTATCACCTCTGACGATCCGTTCTCCCACGATGGGTCATCGGAGTCTAATCACTAAACAGCTTAATTAAATCCCGCATCTCAATAAGTCATGTTCAATTCTTCCAAATGCTCTCCCCTTATATCGAAATGAAACTGTTCTTGCGGCATAATTTGAAGGCTATCTTTTCCATCCCTTCTCTTAATCGCTTCTCTGGTTCAGGTCCGGTCGTCAGTCTAATGCAGGCTAACATGTAGAGACATAAAATCTTTCACACCTGTAGCCAAATCACCAGTTATCCTAACATGCATGTCTTTGCACAATGAGGGGAAGCCGGAGTTCCCGAAGCAAACCCGTGCAAGGCGGAGGAGAACAGAAAGGCCACAGCGGGCCAGTGGATTCAAAGACAGGAGCTACTTGCTATGAGGTGAGGCTGCACTACTACCACTGCACCCCTGTGGTGTCAGACATTTTCTATACATTATTATATACGGCAGATCTTTCCTATGTTTGCAGATTCTGTGGTCCATAACTGACTCTGTTTTATCTACATACCACATATTAAGCATTAATTGCCGTATTTATGCTGATGAATAGAATCTAACTGTAATCTCGGCCGTAGGGCTCTGCTGTTGATTGAGTCATTTTTCTAGCACACTTTAATTTCCCCTCACAAAACTTTCGGCAACACATTACTGCGCTGCTACTGTGTTTCTAATTTATGATTTCTACTTAGCTGAACTGTGTTTAAATCTTACTTGGTGGTAATGAACTTTGGTAATGGTGATTTGACTGTTTAATATGCAGCCACTTTAACACTGAAATATAGCGCAGCTCCCACATTTTTCACAAATCTTAAAGCCTCATCTCGCTGAAGGGCCCTGCGCCAGAATTCAGCTTAACCAACTTTATCATTTCTAATCCTCTGATTTCTGCTTTTTGAACGTTCCACCCAAAGATTAAACATGATGACACACAAAAATGCACATCAGCTCAAATTCCCACTCTTTTTACTCCGCTTCATGGGAAACTAAGCCGGTTCTGTCACTGGCCACTGAGTTGTTCAAGGCTGAAGCATGAGTAAAGAGAAACAGCTGGATCCAGATGTACACAGCTGCGGCTTTTTCCTTAAGCATAACAATTTACACTAATCCGTTACTCATGCATGCGCATTCACAGACAGACAAACACACACACACACATCTGCATTGGCTTTGAATAAAGGATGAATAAGAAAGGAAAAAAAACAGTTGGCATATCTCAGGGTGAGGCAGAACAAACTGCATCCATCACCCTCCTTCATCCATGCTGGGAAACACGTGGGAAAGAAAGAAAGAAAGCGCGCCGGGGCAGACGCACTCAGCTCTGTCAAGGAAAATCCGGATGACCAGAAGAAACATTTGGCCTGAGGTGGTTTGAATCATACTCCCCACATTTCCAAATCCCCGCTGTGCGAGTGTGTCACGTTTGCAACAATGTTCAACAGTGTGTGAAATTGATTCATATATATTGCTGTGTAAAAGCTTTTGTCTCGCTCCCTTCCGTTCAGCCTCCCCCATAAATAAGACATTATGAAACCCTCTGGTCCCCAATGGCTCTAAACTCCAAAGAAACAAAAACATGACACCAGTAATGAGACTATTTTTTTCAAAGTCTGAACAACCACTTCTGTCTGTCATTAAAAGAAAAGAAACAGACCAAAAAAAAAAAAAAAAGCTTTCACATCCTAGAAATGTCATAACTTTAGAAAATCTGCGAAATTTTCATATACAGGTAGAAATATCAGGATGTCCGCATTAACCTGCCTGCTCTGTGCTGGTCTCCACATCTTCATCTCGAGTTTATAAACTCAAGCCGAGTCAGTCTGTTTCACTGTCTACACACAAGAGTCCCTGCGGACCCACCCGCTGGCACTAAACCGTCCACAGATGGCAGAGACGGAGAACAATAGCTCTGTTTGTCTTAAACAATGTTAACGCAACAGGAGCTTTATTCACATGTTGATTCAGGCTTTACTTTAATGGGAGACGAGCTTCTCATCGGCTCAGTCAGCAAATACATTATGATTCTCGCAAACAAACCAGAACGCACAGTAACGTCGAGAATTTATGTGAAGTTGCCGGCCGTCCTTCTGTTCTTTGTTTCGGTGTCTTTAGTTTTAAAGCTTTAGTTTATCCCTGTTTGCTAGGAAATCCAACAACTAAAGTTATTTTCGCATTGAAGATTTTAAAAGAATGAAACAAAAAGGGGGATCATAATTTCAGAATGAAAAAAAAATATAGAAAGCATGAGCTACTAGTTCATTATAGATACCATTTTTAAGGACGTTTGGACAGAGACGTGGAGCCAGACATTTTCCCCAGTTTCCAGTATTTATGCCAAGCTAAGCTATACTACTTTGAGGACTTGTAAAGTTAGTGGTACCACTAAATATATACCTGCTACCAAGAACATGTCAGATACCACACTATTTCTTTAAAACTGATTTTAGATGTCAGATTGGTGGCTCCATCGGTGTAGTGGTTGACACTTTGGTCCTACACGTGAAAGGTCCCCTGTTAGAGACTGGAAGGAGACACAAACCCAGCATTAGTGGACCACAAGCTAGTTCACTTCTACTGTTGGTCCCAAGCCCAGATAAAAACGGGAGCGCTGCATCTGGAAAATCTGCGCCAAATCAAACATGCGGATCCATCCCTTGGGAGATTAAGGAGCAGCTTAAAATAGGCCTCTCTCTGTTAACTTTTACTTTTGGACAGAGCCAGGCTGCTTCGCCCTTGTTTCCAGTCTTTATGCTAATCTAGCTGCTTAGTGTGTATAATATTTACAGAGACATTTAGTTTAGTCAGAATTTCCTGATTACTAATATTATTTAAATGCTACCGTCTCCAGTTGTTTCCAGGAGTTTGTCTCTTGCTCAGTCTGATAAGTATGCAGTATAAATATTCATTCTGGTCCGCGAGTGGGTGGTGCTTTAAAAATATTTCCACAAACACTGGTAGAGGTATGTTTGCGGGGCGGGGGGATAACTGACTTGATTGCATTTCCTTTTCTGGAGTGACTGACAAAAAGCTTGGATGAGGCAGCCCGTGAGGGCCCTTCAACAGTGAACTGGAGTTAATTTATTTGTGATATAATCAATGTTATTGTCTTGTAATTTGATACTGAAGTAAGCGGTTTATTTTCAAGGCAGTTTGCTGTTCATTATCTTGCTTTAATCAGTTGTAATTATCATGGCTTGTTCTTTGGTTCATTTTAATAACAGTTCAGTTTCAGTAGGTGTGTGTGCGTGTTTTTTTTAAAAATTTTGTCATCCTTATTATATTTAATATTATACATCAAGAATTTGTATATTGAATGAGTCCCATTACTTAACAAACCACTGCTAAAATGCTTCCTGTATTTAGAAAGTCCTGGCTCGAATTGGAAACGATGACGCTGACTATAAAGCGGTTTTCTAGGCTTGCAAAGCAGCGGGTGATGCCGCCGCCTGTTACGTCGCTCTTAATACAGAATCTAAGCTTTGCTTCAAGTGATTTTCCTCTCTGAATAATGCTTCCACACATTTATGTATATTTGTGTCTCCTGACTGCAACTCCAGAAATATGAGCATAGACCCTACATTTGTGTGTCAACTTAATCCTGAAATAAATCCTTGTTTTCTAAATTACTTTTTATATCTGCTCTTTTTCTCCCTTCCTACCCACAGGCATCAGCCTCCTCCTCCCAACACACACACTTTTATGATCTAAAATAGTCAATTTGTTTACTGTAGGCGTGATGGTACCTAATGGTACTTAGTAGGAGTGAAATTGTTGAAATTGTGTCAGATTGAGTAAGTCTGTAAAGAGCTTCCCTGTTGTGTCTAAGCAGCAGGTCTGATCCTGTTAGTTCTGCTCAGTCAGGACAGGGAGGGGAGGACTGACTGCAAATATGGTGCATCTAATATGAGGCCATATACACATTTCTCTTCATTTTCAACACTTCTTGAAGATATCACAGAAGCAAGCTTGCAATTTAGTCATGCGGTATGTCTGAATGATTTGCCAAAGTGCAACCCCATTTCTTTGGACTATGGGAGGAAGCCAGAGTAATCAGAAGGAATCCACAAAGAAAATTTGCAGACTGCATTAGAATCCAGGATTTTATTTTTTTAATGACTAACCAAAGTTGGCACCCTATTTAATATCACATCAGGCTGACAAATAAATAGCTAGTGCTAGCCAATCTGTTAGCTGTGACGCTGTTAGTGTGATACCATGAGAGAGTTGTTTGACATATAAGTTGTTGGATGCTGCTACATTACATTACAGCCTCAGTCGATGGTAGTTTACATAGAAGGTGTTGACCTGTCTGCAAACAAATTCTAACTACTAGCCGTGCAGTGGCAAAACTTGACACAAACCGGACATGCAAAACATTCCCCTTAAAAGCAAAAGCTGTGCTAACATGTTTCAAGAGGCACAAGTTTTACTTTGAAGGAAAAGGGTCTCCAGTGGGTTTCCAGTTTGAGTCGCACTTTCCACAGTTTCACTCCAGCTTGGAGAGTAGCCAAGTGTTTCTGGACAAGTTGGCGCCTTCCATGCAAACTACGGGACACAATCTGCTAGCGACCAAAGCAGTTGCTAGGAAGTCTTGGTCAACCAGTTAATAAAAGGCAAAAAAGAATATGTGCATATTTGTAGGAAATATATATTCTTAGTAATGTGCATTTTTTCCAACGTTTGCCAAATGGCTGGAGACGAGTCACCCTACACCACAGGTGTTGATCTCCAGGCCTCGAGGGCCGGTGTCCTGCAGGTTTTAGATGTGTCCTTGAACCAACACAGCTGATTTAAATGGTTAAATTACCTCCTCAACATGTCCTGAAGTTCTCCAGAGGCCTGGTAATGAACTAATCATTTGATTCAGGTGTGTTGACCCAGGGTGAGATCCCTCGAGGCCTGGAGTTCAACACCCCTGCCCTACACTGTCACCATGATTGTCGTACGTCCAAAAAGTTAACATCACATGTGTCTGCAAAACCTCGCCACCTAATCCAGTTTCAAATTCTGTAATAACAAATATTTGTTTGATCAAAACTGAAATGTTGAAAAAAAGAACATTCCTATCAGCCTTAGCTATAAATTGTCCTTAGTGCTGATTTACTAAAATTAGCAAAATAAAAATGTGGAATTGCGCCTGCTAAATATTAATTGATTGATTGATTGATTGTACTTTATTCATCCCGAGGGAAATTGGGTTAAGGCTGCCAGCCGTGCCAGCCATGTGAGCATTCAGCATTTAGGCCAGCCTCATAGACTCACTGGTACAACTGTAGTTTTCTCCTAATACATACATAAAAATATAAATTAAAAAAGTCAACTTCCACTTACTCAACAGCTCTCAATATTTTCTGCATTCAGCGATGCCAGTAGCTGTGTTATTTTTTTCATTATGAATTTTTTTACGTGCAATAAATTTTAAATGACTCATACTTAATGTTTGGCTGTCTTCTGTTTACAGAGCAGGGGGTGGCTGGCATATCCTCTCTGGATGCTTGTTCTTTATGGGGAGCTGGAGAATCAGCAGTCCACGCATGTAATAAAGGGGTAAGTGCAAACTATAAAAAATGTAGACTCACGATCAGTCTCTGACTGAGGCCCTTAAGCAAGACACCTACCAAAGTTAATAACGCTAAGTCATTTTCAAAATAGATCTGTATTAAAGGCATCAGATCTCTTCATAATGAATATTGGACAGCTTTCAAACTCATCAGAGATTTGGATATTATTTCATACACTTATAATGTTCTTCCAACTTCTGCTCAACTTTATTTTCGTGCTCACTCAAAGCTCCCAGTGGGTTTTTCTGAGATCGTTAACCCTTCTGTGCAATGAAGTAATGGCACAAATTGCAAAAGGCAAGTTGCTACAAGATAAAGAGAAAGGAATGACAAAGTGATCTCATCCTTTGAAGCTTTGTCTCTCCAAATTTCTGGGCCTTTTTATCTTTGTCAGATTTTCATGTATAATCCTTGGTGACACCCTTTTTCCATCACCGGAAAAATCTGTGGTTTGTTCAAGTTCTTTCAGCTCTCATATCTTATCTTTACACCTCTCCTCTTACTTCCTCTCCCTCTGTTTTTCCCTCAGCCTTTGGCTCCCCTCTGCATCTGAAACACAGTAATTATTCATATGTATCGACTGGTATCTCCACAGAACAGATCACTCATTCTTCTCCATCCTTTACACACAATCCGCCCCCCTCTCCGTCTCCATTGGTTTCTGCTCCACTCATGTTGTGTTGAATCATTATTTTCTAGCACGTAAGGCTCGAAAACATACAAGCCCCCTGTTGGTTTGAGTCTGAGTTTAGACTTTGAAGTGTGCATGTGTTAAGAACCACATTTGAAAGCTGCAACTGATTTTCTGTATTTTTTAAAAAAGACTGAATTGCTGAAGAGTAAGGCCCTGCTTTCTGGAACCTTGCTTTTTAATAGCAAATAGTTTTATATTGACTTTTAATACATATACTCTTAAATAATGATCACCTGCAGTTAAAAAAGGTAATAATTTAAACCCTGTAGAGAGGTTGATATGGTTTAAAAGCTGCCTGAGATCCAGGACAATTTAGATCTTGTTAAGCTCTTGGGAAATTTGCCTCAAGTAGTTTATATTGGCTGTGGGTAGTCATGTAAATGCTTCCCAAACAAATTTGAGCAGGGACACTGTGCTATTTAAAAGTGGGGAGTGTGACTGCAATGTGATTTAATAGAAAAAACATAAAAAACCCAAGACAAATAGCTAGAGGTGATATGTGACAAACTAAACCAAGTTATAGTGTTAAATTGAATTTGCTGGAAGTGCAATCAGTCGCTAATGATGTCAACATGCTGCAAACAGATATTGACTTGCTGGCCAATTAAGGCATGTGCTCTGTGTGAACCAATTTCGTTTCACACTTTCAGAGAAACAGCCCTCTGGTCAGTCCTCTCCTTGATTTGGTTTTTAGGGTTCAAGTGGAATCTGGATAAACTGAAGAAAATAAGAAAATGCCGCAGGGTATATAATATAACGTGCCTAGAAAGTACTATTGTAAGTTGGAGCTATGTATGTATAAAGGAAAAAATTAATAAAAATAAAAAACGGAAAAATAAAATAAGCATTAGCTCACATTTGGGAGATGTAATTTAGCTTAAAAAAGCTTAGATGATTTGCGACACCTTACAGGTGTGTATGTGCATGAGAATAGTTGTCTGCCTATGTATAACATCATTTAACTATATTCACTGTATTTATAGACTATATGAAAAGTCTAAAAAATAGCTATACAGAATTCAAGCCATGTGATTTAGCCCGGATCATCTTTCCTTCCAACATTTCATTTCCTGCATTTTTAAGATGCATGTTTTAGATGTATGATATCTATGGTTTACCCATAGATATCATACATCTATGCAATCATGATGAAAGTTATTATACCAATAATTTATTACACACTTAATGGGAGGGCAGTGTTTGGATGATGAGTGTACAACAAATACACTTGTTTTTTAGACAACCAGACAACGACTGGTTGATGTGGTCCCTTAATTACACAGACGTAAATCCATTTTGCACACAATGACTCCTATATTTATCTATTTATTTATATAAAGAGGAAGTACCACTGCTATTTTTGACTTTTCTCATAGTGATTAGCTTAACAACTGCACAAACACAGCAAACAATACTGCTGCGTGGCCATGTACTAGATTATGTAAATTAATCTAATCTTTATGGCTGTACAAAAACCCCCCAAAAAACAAAACACTGACAATTTTAAAAGCAGTGTCCTGGGTATTATATAGTCAAAGCTAATTTCCAACACCAAATGGGTGACAACAGTTAAAGTGTCAGACTAGAGCTGGGATGTAATTCTGTCACTATACTTGGCATTTATACACTCCAGTCCGCTTATAAAAAAGAAAAATGGTTAACTCTTAAAAATAAATCATTACCTGCAGCAACAAATACGGACGTGCACCTCTCCTTGCAAGCTAAAGAGCAGGTTACATTTGACTGTATCTGTGCATAGTCTGTCTGTGTCAGATCCCAGATACGAGAACAACAAGCCATGATAATTCCCAGTCATTTCAGCCACAGCCTGAATGTTAAAAGGGAAGAGGAGTGCAGGCTTGATTACAGCCAGTGATTCACACCCAGATATGTTTCCACATAGCTCAGGAATACAGTAGAATGAGAAGAGTACAAAGAGACGGACGTTCAAAGCAGAAAAACTACCGGACATTCCAGTTTATTTAAAGCCGTTCTTTCCCAGACTGCACCTTCAGCTCCAACTCTTTTCAATTTCTGTTTTGTACAAACTTTCACTGTCACTTATTTAAGAAGGCTCCCACACTAAAATCAATGAGGCCTCGGGTTAACTGTATGTTTTTTGTGTCTGCCTTTCCACATTCGCCGGTTCTAAATTTGCCTTCTTTACACTTGATCTGACGCTTTGCTTTAAGACTGTGCAATGCCATCTTTTTTTTATCTCCACGGTTTCCTCTCAGCACGGCAAGACAAAGACACGCTGTGTGATCCCGGTGATAGTCCTACTGATTCAAGGCCACACAAAAACCTTCGAGGCTGGGGAATCGACAAGTGTCACCATAGCAACCCCCTCAGGGAATCTGCGGCACAGCGGATCTGACTCCCGATCGGGCGACAGCGATCCCTCTCCGAGAGATGTGGGTGTCCGTGTGAGAGGGCAGCAGGATCACAGGCTTGTTGTAATTTATCTGTGCTGGCTGGTAGCTCTCAGCTCCCCGGCATGGGTGGCACACTGCTCTATTATTTATCAGACAGATGACTGGCTGTGGCAGAATGGCGAGCCAGGAGGTGTGTGCGCTTTGTGCACCAAGCAAATGTTTATAGGGTAAGAGTTGAAACAGTGGAAACATTTCTACAGCGCGTTCCAAAAGAGGGTACACGGCTGGGGCTGCGTTCACTTCATTACGTAAATTGCATTTCATACTCTTGCGTTGGGAATTATAATTCAAAGACCTCATCTTGGCTCCACTTCCAACCCACCTGGATGTGTTCTCCAGAGTGCTCTGGACTTCGCTCATCTGCTCTTTCCCAAAATACACCACCGTCAGATGGACCCGGCCGTCCTGACGCACGCAGACTTCCCTGTACATAAACACAAACATGCAAAGGAAGCGATATTAAGGATGAAAGTGTGTGAGGAGAATGGGATTTGGGGGTGTGCAGGAAGGAAGACGACTTGAGGGGTTTTAAAAATACAGCTTTGGTGGGAGGATCTATCCGTGCAGTGCCAAAACACAACAACTGTTATAATGAAGTGAATAGCTGCTTAAGTAGTTCATCGCAAGAGCCATTTTCTGATTTCTGTTTTATAAAGCTGAATTTCTTTGGGCAGTAGACTGAATATTCATAAAATGATTGGACCTTGGAACCTAAACATTCACTATTTCCTGATGATTTATTCTAAAAAAGGAAATAAAATTCATCATTTGTATCTGTATTCAAGGCTTCCCCCCATTTTGACCCCGTGTTAACACACAGAGGAAGCTTTTATTGTGAGTAAAACAGATGCCAGGTGGGGAGTAACAGAGACACCAGGTGGAGATGCCTGAAGGCTCTTTGATGGAGATGTGTCAAATATATCACAAGCACACGCTGCAGATAATTCACCTCTCCCACGAGGTACGCATGCAAATGCACAGATGTGCACACGCAGTTTGTCAACATCTTCCCCAAAGGAACGTTAGGGCGGGGGATTCATAGCATTCATAGCACTCAGCAACATGAGGCAAAAATGCTTGAAAAAAAAAA
This sequence comes from Oreochromis niloticus, assembly GCF_001858045.2. Taxonomy (NCBI): domain Eukaryota; kingdom Metazoa; phylum Chordata; class Actinopteri; order Cichliformes; family Cichlidae; genus Oreochromis; species Oreochromis niloticus. The sequence continues at coordinate 17,254,475 of NC_031972.2, forward strand.
ATGTGCAGGGAATACCGAGCCAACATTTTTGCTGCAATTATTGACGCTGTCGCATAAAAGGCCCTCTATAAATGTTGGTCTAGAAGTAAATTGGAATAAATGGATTTTTTGTTGGGATCTGATGAGACAGTCTAATTTTGTGCTGGGGCCACAGAGCAGACAAAAACCCATCTCTTAATTATTTGATTGTGTAAAAAGCAAGAAATCAATTTAAAAATCTGTCTGCATACAAACAAATCTCAAGCAGGACTTCACATTTTATCTCTATAGTCTTTCCTTTTAGCATCAAATATAAGCATATTTTCAAGTCCAACTGTGGACAAAGAACTCATAATAAGCGTGGATTTACCAAATGTTATCTCGAACACACACACACACACTCTTCTCTTACTCGGTGCACTTTTATAATAGATGAGGGTGAAGTGTTTGCTCAGCGACTCCCCAAGTCTTTCAAGTAAGTACACTTCTTGCCGTGCTGTATATCAAGTACCGCTGGTCTGCCAGGGGGGCATTTTAATGGGCTGCAACACTGCCACTAAAGTAGGATTTACCATGTAAAAAGAGCTGTGATAAGCAGCAGCAGCAGCACAATAAATCACAGACATTAAGGAAGACATTTCCTCAGCTGATGGTGTGACGGGCTGCAGGGCTGAACCAAGCACGTTTTGCTCTCAGGTGATTAGATTTGACAGCTGTGAGTGTGAATTATTACGAAAATGACGGAAATGACTCATTTTATTTTCACCTTAGAAAACTCCATTAACCCTGACCCTTTTTCTTAAAAAAAGTCAGTCGTGATTTTGTCTCATGCGCGCACCCGCTCGGCTCTACTTGTGGTTGAAGCTACAGTGTAGTGTGTTTGAGGTGCTAGTCATACGCGTTAAAAGTGTGTATGAAAATAGATTCCCTATGGTAATGAGGTGACAAAAATGGCTGTGATCACCGAGAACATCTTTATTCATGTTCTGGTCTGAGTCATTTTAAGTCTCTCAGATTTGTTTACATTCAGATTATGCCTACCAGCAGCAAAATAAATTAACTGATAAGACAACGCGTGCAGTTTCAAAAATGTTAATTACATGTCCCTCCCCCGCAAAAAAAGTAAAAATAAAATCTCTCTGATGTTAATTTTCTTCCCTCTAATCTCCTCAGCCCCTGCCTCTGTCTGGTTGATCCTTAATTAAAGTTTGAAACTTGGTCTGAATAACACTGAGTATTGCATTTTTCTGAATTAGTAACATGCGACAGAAAGAGCCGTCATGATTAATTTATAGGGGTGCGTCTGTCTGTCGACTTTGCAGTTCAAAACGTCTAACTCACCTGAAGTTGTGCATGAACTGCTTGAACTTGTCCGTGCGTCGGGACAGCGGGACGATGATGTTGATGAGCACATTGGTTGTGTCCACTCTCTCGTTTGTCACCTTCAGGAGTGGTCCGAAGGGCCGGAAGAGGACCAGGCGTCTGAATTCATTACTTGACTCCCCTCTGAAGGTCAGCTCGTACAACGTACCTTTGTCCTTTTCTGTACGTGTGATACCTGACGGGGGAGATTTGGAGCATGAAATCAGGAGCAGATAAGTTAAATACAGTCACCATCATTGTTTCTTCTTGTAAAACAGTAGGGGTGTACATTTTTTCCACTATATACTCACTCATCCACCTGTTGAACCGCTTCTTATTACAAATATCTAATCAGCTAATCAATTGGCATAAACGCAATTAATTTAAATGTGTAAACATGTTCAAGATGATCTGTGTCACTTTTGCCAGGTAAGAACAGTAAACTAAGACTGCAGTTGGCACAGGCTCACTAAAACTGGACAAATAAGATTGGAAAAAGACTACCCGGTGTGATGACTCGATTTCTGCTGAGACTTTCAGATGGCAGGGTAAGAATTTAGAAAGTTTTTGTCTTGTATCAAAGGTTCAGACAGATGGTGGATAATGGTCCTAGGGCCTAGTTTCTTGGCACACCTCGGGCATCTTAGTACCAGCTGAGTATCATGTAAACACCCCAGCTTACTGGACCATGTCCATTTCTTTATGATCACGGTGTATCAATCTTCTGATGGTTGCTTCCAGCAGGATAACATGTCATTTATTTGAGCATCAAAGCTCAAATAATCTCTAACTGTTTTTTCGAACATGACAATAAGTTCATAGTCCATACTCACCAGATCTCAAGTCGATAGAGACACACAAGATTACCATTGTGTATGTGCAGCTAACATATCTGTAGCAACTGTGTGATGCTATCATGTCAATATGGACCAAACTCTCAGAGGAATGGTTCCAGCACCTTGCTAAATACATTCAAGGAAGAATAAAAGCAACTCTGAAGGCAAAAGAGGTCCAACCCAGTATTAGCAAGTTGTAACTTATAAAATGCCCATTGAGTCTAGATTTGGGTAAGCACCACTAAAAGAATTCATTCAAGTAGCTAGCAGTAGCAGAGATTCTGCGATTAGATAATTAAAAGCCTGGATGGGATTGATCTACATTAAGAATTTGCGGGACTCATTTAAATCATTTTCATTTCAGTTTTCAATTATTTAAAAGCTTTTTTTTCCTCTGCTGATTTGCCATTACCCTCTGCTTGCAGTGTTTAAGCTAGGCTAAGCTAACAGGAAATGGCTCTAGCTCTGTGTTCATGTCCCAGGTAAAAGAGTGATATCACACTTCTAATGTAACTGTTGACAATATAATACAATCCAGAATCAAAGACAGATTTTAATTTTTGTTCTTGAGTTCACTTTGTTTTATTTTGTTGTAATAATTTTGTTTTTCCTGGTTTCTCCACAGTGCATCTTTCTTTTGACTCCCCATAAGAGTTCTGTGTGCTAAGTAAAATATTTTTCCATCTCTAGTATGTAAAATATTTCAATTTTTTCATGGAATCCTATTTTTACAAGTATCATCTCTGTCATCAATACTTTTTTGCTGGACTGATATGATTTGTGTGGAAAAAATAAGAGGGCAAATGAGGCCACGTAAACCAGAAATATTCTCCATGGTCTCTGTCAGTTATCTTGATGGACGCCTTATGTCAGCTTGTTTCCCCATAGAGAGGTTGTTTTCCAATTACTCTGACATTACTAACAGATTACTGCTTGCAAACATACCCCATGAGGCTGGTGAAAAAAAAACATTGGAAATTGGATGCGAAAAAACTCCTGCAAAGAGGCATTTGGTGTTCAAAGAGAGAAGACAGACACAGAGCTGACAGACAGATGGAAGAGAGTCAAAAGACTACTGATGTAAAAAGAAGAAGAGAACAGAGGGATTTCTGCGGCCATAGATTTAGCCTAATAGCAGCTTGAATTAAGGCCTTCCTGTTAAATTGGCCTGCTTCCTGTGAGCCAAGGCCTCATTTCCCAAAGGGACACCATAATCTTTCATTTAGTAAATACGTTAAACTATTTAGACTGAGTGCCGCCACTTCCTGTCTCTGTCTTTTTAGTCTAACTGCGCTTCTTTTTCTCTTTCTGAGGCCACAACATAGTTGCTGGCAAGTTCATTTTGCATACCTCTAGTGTTTGTGTACAGTTTCAGCTCACTAGATTGCTAATGCAGCCCTCAAACTCCCCAAAGATGCTTGTGTTAGTCTGGCTATCGAGACTGGCTTTCACTTGTTTGACTGGTTGGATAAAACGTTGCTTGTTCGAGAATCACTTAAAATCGATGTCCAAGTCCATTAAAGGGAAAAAAGCACAAAAGATGTGAGCGAGTGTCCCCATTTCATTCAAAAAAATTGCATTCCCCTGCTGTTGACTTAAAGAAATGTGGAGACCACTTGAGTGAACACAAACAGATGCACAAATGCATCTACATCCTTTAAACCCACAACCACATAAACACAGACCTAGATTGCACAGGACCACACACAAGCTAATACGGATGCATGGAGCTCCACATGGTGACCTTTGGCTCATTTCTACAGAGCCGGGTGCCCCATCACTCTCTTTAAAACCTCCACCCACTCACACAGTGAAGATGGTGACCTTCAAAGAGCAGGCACACACACTAAAACACCGTGTTTGAAGAGATCCTCCGCTGTGATTGAGCAGCAGCTGTGTTCATTTCCTGAGGTTATGATCATAGCTGCAGAAGAACAAACTAGGAGGATATCATGACTGTGGTTGTGCACAAATACACTCATATATTTCTGACCTTCCAGGGATTCATGTTGACAAAAGAAAAGGAGAGAAAGGTAAAGTAAGATAGCAACACAGTGTCACAAAGAAATATGCATTTAATTCTATTATTATTAATTATTTAATGTGTAACTTGTTAAATTCAAAGGCAAAGAGTGAAATCAGCGGTAGAACACAACCAAGTAGCTCTTAAGGAACTTGAATTTCAGTGATTTCCATTATATATTAGTTATACAATATTCCAGTAGCCATCAGTGGCAGGGCAATTTAGCACATTCAAATACAATTACATAACAATAAAAAATAGGATGATTATTGTGTTGCTGGCCTCGTATTATCTTGCATTATAAATCCAGTGTCACGCTATCCTTTACAGCCCTCCAAACTGAGCTCAACTTGGGTCTCAGACAGGCCTGGAGACTAGTTAGTGACCCCTTGGCAACCTCGAGTTGCAAGGGAAAAGTGGGTATTTGCCACTGGTTGGTGGTTGGTTGCTGGCTGCAAAGAAGGTGCTACAACAAAAACCTCCTTATGATAGCTTTGCTTGCTCCGTAGTTTGCGTGGAAGATGCCGCCTTGTCTGCAAACACTCTCTGAGCTGTAGTGAAACTTGAAGAAGTGCAACGCAAATCAGAAACATTCACCCTCCAAGTAAAAGTTGTGCCTTACCGCTGCTACCAACACATTTCAAAAAGCGCAACTTTTAACCCTTAAGCTGAGACTTTGATGGATCTGTTGATACCATACACATTTACCTTTGATAAAATCTTTGCAGATAAACACATATTTCTGGAGATAGGGTTGAGATTTAACATGTTCTCACCTTCTATGAAGTCAGATGGTGTGTAGACTTTGCTAGCTTGGGCATTTTCCGCTGCACTCCTGCGGTCCTGCTCAGATGAAGGCGTATTGAGGCTATGCAGAGCTGTCTCCAGGACCTCCCCAAGCTCCTCTCGTTTGTCCTTTCTCACAGGCTTCTCCTCAGGGTGACGCGTCAGCCCCATCTCCAGCTGGTATACTCTTTGCAGGGTGAAGCTCTCAAATGGCACTACGGCGTACTCGCTGGGCAACCTGATGCCGGAGGTCACCTCAGCCTTTGACAGCTGGGCCTTCAGGAACTCCTGTAGGTCCGCCGGCTGGCTCTTGGCTCCGTGAGCTTCTCCAACACCACCTCCTTGTGAGGCAGCGCCTCCTTCCTGCCCCTCTGCTGGGCCTCCATTGGCTCTTTTCAGGCTTTCCTGTACTCCTTTCAACTGCTGGCTGCGCTCCTGCAATGCCTCTTTCAACTGAGCTATCTGTTTCTTCAAGGAGGAGATGTGGAGGCGGTGCTGCTCCTCACGCTCTTGGAGAAGCACCTGGTAAGAGTGGGCACTTGGAGGACCGCCGCTGTGGGCGGGCCCAGCTCCTCCGACCCCAGCAGCTCCCGCTCCAGTCTCCGGCCTCGTGCCTCCCAGGTTGGGATGATTAGATCCAGCGTGGGGTAATATATGACTCAGTGGAGGGTCATTAGAGTATGGCGGGCTGCATCTCATCACATAAAGGAGCGAAAGTGAGCAGCAGAGGAGTACCAGAAGCCCCCCGACACGGGACACCCATAACAGTAATCCGCGCCGTAACATCACTGCACGCAACATCAAAACTCACTCCTCCTGGTTAAAAGTATCATGTAACCTCACACATCTGGCCTTAATGATATCTGACTTGTGATTATGTTCCATCACCCGGTGAGGAGGCGGGCTACATATCAGTGTGAGGTCATTTAATTTGAATTAGGTCATTGGTTCCCAACTGCCTCAGACTGTTGTGTCACTGGCAAAATAAATGGAAAAAAAAAAGGCAGACACTTGTGAAAAAACACTTTCTCCCTTTCTCTTGGTCCAATTAGCTCCATGGTCTGTGAGAAGAAACTGTTCCAGACACTGCTGCATCATCTGTCACTCATAAGTGACTCATCTGTTTGCTCTGACTCTCCCACTAAGTCCATGTTGTCCTCTTCCCGTCCTCCTTCCAGTATCCGAATGTTCAGCCAAATAGTCTCCTATACAAATGTGACTGATGCAGAAAGAAAGAAAAAAAAATTCAGAGAACTCTAATCCTCAGTAGCCATCCGTGTTTTTTTTCCCAAAGCTGTTTTCCTGACAAAGGAAACAGAAAGGAGAGAGACAGAAAGGACTGTTATTGGAAACAATTCTTTTTAACATTTTGACGTCCACCAGCTTTCTCTGAACACGGAAGGGTGTGTCTTTAAATATGCACTGAATCAGAAACAGACCAGGCTACTCTGACATGTTAGTTTTAGGGTGGCAAGAAGTTGCCAAACCAAGCATTGCTTCAGGACTTAAGCTCCTGGAAAACAATGCTGTCACTGAAGATATGACGCAGTAAGTAAGGGAGTGTGAGCTTGAAACTGCAGAAGTTATAGCTTATATGTGCTAAGGTGAGTGTGTGTGTGTGTGTGTGTGAGAGAGAGATCAGGGTTTAGAGAGGAAAATATGTATACACCTATGCAGCTATTTATTTGTACCTGCAGTGTGTGTATTGGTATGTGCACATGAAATGGACTAGTGTCATATTATCGCTCTTTATGTATCCACAGTCATGCAATAAAGACAGTAAACTAATTACACCCTTACTTTCTCCATATGAATTAAGAGGGTTATTATCAGCCAGGTGCTGTTGATGCAACTGATGAACTTATTGGCATAAATTCTGACCACCTGTATAAAAGAAAATCTTGGCATTCTGCTGGTCCGGAGCCTCCAAAATACCACAAGTTTCCCAGGAATTGGTGTTCCAGCAAATTCACCCCAAACTCAGATTATGCAATGCTCAGACGAACTGCAAAAAATCAAAAAGCAACATCTCCAACTCTGCAGTCCTCATTTAACATGTTAATGTTAAAGTTAGGTTTTCACAAACCACAAGATGTCTGGTGTTTCCACCATTTGGCAAAATCCAAACACAGCATATCAGCGCAAACACCTCATACCCAATGTCAACCGCTGCACAGTGGAGTGGTGACTTAGATTGCAGACTTGGGACCTGGGCACCTTGCAGTCACTGAGTCAACCATGAACTCTGTAAAGTATTCTGGAGACAAATGTGAGGCCATCCATGTGACAATTTGTCAACTGGCACAAAATTGTCATGTAATAGGACAAAGATCTCAAGAACAGCAGCAAATCTAAAACAGAACGGCTGAAAAAGAAAAGAATCAAGGTGCTCACCTGGACTGAGGTGCCGCAGTAGGCCCTTCAAGGATACATAAATGTATATGATGAATGCTTGCAAAACTCAACAAGCAACAATGTAAAGAAAAGTAGCCCAAATTTCCTTTATGGCAATATGAGAGACTGATAGCCATATAGAAAACCATTAGTTCATGTTATTGCCTCTACATGCTTCTGAATGATGGGTTATGCATTGTTTTTTTGCAGGACTATATTTAAACTTTACTCACAAAAGCTCTTGAGCAGCATTTTTACTGCAATGGCTTTTGTGGATAGCAACATTAGTTGTTTGGACCACCGTTTTAGTCCCCAGATGATGAATTATAACAAATTTTGTGGGCTTGGTTAGAAAATCCCATCGATTTATGTTACGAAAGAAAAACTGTAATGAAAGTGATGATCTTATGACATTTTGTCTGGCACAGATGGTAAAATAACAACTTGTCCCAAAAAAGGAACCGTCATCCCAAAAAAGACTTTATCTAGCCATGTTAGAACATTTAGTCAGCACAAAATTGATCTTACACAACAGACAAACATTCACCGCTACCAGCCAAATGCAGATACAACCACTGACATGATCAGCACCAGACGTACTTTGTGTTTTGTGGTAATCCAAAAACGTCACATGTCACAAAGTAGAACTAAGTGGTGAACAACAAGCTGTAAAGTTTAAGCGATAACTTTGTACTTTATGTGTTCTACGTGGGAAAGGTGAGCAGCAGTATGGTGTATCTGGATGTCTGAACGCAAGCATAAATAGACTTTTTGTGTGCGTGTATATGCATATATATGTTCTTGTGGGAAGGTGTTTCAGTGTTCCTGTATGTATCTGTAAATGTATCTCTGTGTATCAGTCCCGGTCTCTCTTGACTCCCCACACAGTCAGCTCTTTGACAGGACAGCCTGAAGCTGAGCGTAATGAAAGGATTAGTATATGGCAGAAGTGAATACTGGACTGTGCTCTAACAGATGGCTGAATCAGGACAGACAGGGCGTCTCTCCAGCAGGACCTCCGCTGCTGACTTAAAAAATGTTTGAGGAGAGGACGCTCGGGGAAAAGTGGCTGAGGTAGTGCTGGAGAGCACGCTGCGGCTCCTCACATGGAGTATCGTCCTTTGAATTAGAGAAAAAGTCCTCATGATATCATTATATGGAGCCATGGATCTTCAAAAAATGTGGCATGACATTAATGGCAGTTTAATCAGTTCCTTTTGGCTCGTTCACAAAAGCTTCTCATTAGCTGGGAGTTGTGGCCGCATGCAGGGAACCTCCTCTAAATAATTACATCGGTTTTTCCAGATGATTTTGACTTCCTGTAGCACAGTTGCGCTCGAACTAATGCCAGTAAATGTGATCACAAGCCATTCACACGAATTAAAGCTTGTTCCTGGGTCTGGCATTGTGAAGGTCAATTTCCCTTTTTTACTGAGGAACAAATGTGCTGCTTTGCATTGTCAAATGCAAGCTCATGGTGGGAGCAGAGTATGAAGCTACAGCCAGCAGGTGATTAGGTTAGCATGCAGAACTTTTCGCAAAATGTCAAGTTCTTCTATTTGATTATCGTCAACTGAGCCATCAGCTGACTAAGGCTAGGGTGATTGTTCTCTCCCTGCGCTATTTTAGATTGGGTTAGCTTCTCGAAACCTTTGCAAATGTACCCCTAACAGAACAAAAGTATATGTTGTCTATGACAATGTGGTCATTCCAAGTCATAAAGGTATGTGAGAAAAATTCATCACTGCAAGGAAGGCTGGTGTAACTTTGATTTATGAGCAGAGTCCCACAGTCAAACCACCGAGTGCCACCGGAATGAATGAATTGATTCAGCCCTGGTTATTTGACTCCTCACGGGGATAGCCGTGGCCTCACAAGAACACTGCAGAGAAATAATTACAGGCATATAGCTTCCTGTTACCATCTAGCACTAAAGTAAACACATGTTCATAAAATGTTTACCCTCACAATGTGTCTGACATGTGCTACATCTGTGCTAACAAGCTACGGTAAAATAGTGAGAGACATCATCCAGGCCTGTGAAAAAGAAAGTAGAACCACCTTTACTCACTTAATGTAATCATTTAATGTAATCATTTTCTGTGTGACTTTATCAGTCTCTCTTAAGGCTCTGGAGGAAATTTAACCCGCTCTACTTTAAAGTGTTGCTTCAGTCCATTGAGGTTTGTAGGCATCCGTTTATGCACAGATCTGTTAGGTTTTGTGGTTTGTTCTTTTGCAGCTTTGCAAAGCTAAGCTGTGCTGCGATCCTCTTTTTAGACACAAGACGCTGTCCTCTGGTAATCCGTCCAAACAAGCCATACTTGTTCAGTCTTTTTCTAATTGTACTGTCCTGAACTTAAACATTTAACATGCTAACTGAGGCATGCAGAGTTTGACGTGTAGCTCTTGGACTTTCTGCAGTTTCTCTGAGTATTGCAGGGTCTCATCCACTCCTTGTGACATTGTGTTAACACATCTGAATGCCCCAGCAAAAGACCACCAAATGTTTTTGTGGAGATAGACTCACAGATACAGTGTGAGTCTATCTAATGATGATCAGTTAATCAAGTAGTAGCAGCACCTGGCTGCTACTCGTCCTCTTAATTTCTATGGAAGCAGTTGAGGATAAATTAAAAGTTTGACAGGACTGCACAGAGTCCTCTGAAAAACTTTCTTCTCCACTTTGCCATTAGTTATCATTAGTCATTATGATCTCCACCTCTCTTCCACAGTATGTCTTTTGTCCCGTCTTACTCGCCTCACCCTCAGCGGGCGCGGCAGATGACTGCCCCTCCTTGAGCCTGGTTCTGACGGAGGTTTCTTCCTGTTAAAAGCAGAGTTCTTCTCCTTTTAACAGCATCTGAATGCTGGTGACTGCAGGTGTTTAAGAGGAGCATATCACCATTGATGTTGTTAGGATTCTTGTGTTAGCACTTCAAGCTTCAAATCCCTTAGCCAAGTAAAGCATCAAGTAATCTATGTGCAGGTGTGGCTATAGATTCAAAAACATTTAAAGTTTTCCTCTGTGCTAGCAGAAAACTTTGTTGTGGAGATCCTTCAGAGGCCTGAAAACTAAATATGTCTGGATCTACCGTAAATCCAAACATACTGTTTCTCAGAAAGGAACTTACACAAAATGATCATGTGACTTTTTTAAACATCAAATTCTCAGTATAAATCAATTTCAACAGCGAAAAAAAAAAAAAAAAAAAAAAAAGCCTGCCGTGAAGTTCACCACAATAGTTTGTGTGTTTTCTCTCTGCCTCTGTGTCTCTTCAACCTCCACCTTTAAGTCAGTGCTTGGCAGGGCCAACACCTGATAACAGTTTCCTGATGGTGGTTTCAGTCCTTATAGTACACTGAGCTACTCTGTTTGAGAAATCGTTTTCCTTCTTTTCTTTTGCAGAATGCATCGAATACATCTACAGGCAATACGAACGCTGGTTTGTTTACCAACACATGACATTTCTTCACTTTTTGAGATGTCGCAGCTGATAAATGTGCTGTCCCCATTATCAGATATGCCGGAAATAGAAACACAGATGCAGAGAGACATCCAGTAGAGAACGGAAAAATAATCTGCCTGTCACGAAGAAAAGAAAGTAAGGACCGAGAAAAAGAATGATTTAGTATTTGGTGACCAGAGATATTCCCAGCAGCAGCATCTGGGTCAGCCGCTAAAATCACTTCCTCCCCTCCCGCTGCTGTTTCCTGGCCCCAGGGGATTTATGCCTGTTTGTTTCACTGCGTGTGTGTGTTTCTACTGAAATAGGTGCATCTGTGCATCAAAAATATTGTCTTCCTCTTGACACCTGTTAGAAGTGCTGTGCTCATATTTATGAAAATGAGTCAGAGAGGAAATAACGTGTGAGCAAAGTGTAGCAACGAGTATTGAGCGAGTAGCTGAAGCTGCAGGAGTTTGGAAAAAGAGAAAGAATGAATTTCTTCTCTGTCCGTTGCCCCATTTTGTGAGTCCCAGTCACACTGGTGAAGCAGAAATCACACGCAGGTGACAGCATATCTCTGTTTGTGTGCTCTTCTCTGTGCTTCAGGCCAACCTTTAAGTGCTTGAGGCATTTGAGAAGCAACCTCGTGACCCCAACGTCGCGACAAACGAAGCATCTTAATCCCCGCTGTCATTTTTAAAGAGCAGACTGTCTTTGTTGTCTCCATCAGACCGCTCTTTCATAAAAATGTATGCACTGGGAATTCACAGTATATGATCTTTTCAAAGGGTGTGAGTGTTTGTGTGAAAGAGAGTGCAATGGCCTGGAAAATTAGGCGGGGTGGTTGTAAAGCAGAAACTGTTCAGGATTTTATCAGCACTTCTGCACATTTAAGCTTTTTATCGCTCATATCTACATCTCCTATTGAATTATTATATAGTTGCACTTCAAAGTTTTAGAATTTTTCCTTCCTGTTCATGGCAGCCACTGCTTTCCATTACTTTGTGCATTTTAGGTTTTGATCGTTTTCAGATCCACAGTGCACATGAGGGGAAATCTTAACATGCTCATACCAGAACACGTTCTGAAAAACCACATTTTACTAAACAAACAAACAAGCAAACTGTTCATAAATCTTAGTCTCTGGACAACAAAAGCTTCAATACTCACCCTACTTCGCATTCAGCTGTTTTCAAGATGTGCTTGTTTATACTCTCCCACAGACATCAGTGGGGATGGTGGCAGTGCCAGACTGAAGATATAAAAGGAATGCCAGCACAGATTGCATGATTATGACAGAAAGATAGATGTCGCCAAAGTGACGTCACCCCACAGTTTGTGGACTCCCATCTTAAGCCCAGCTGTTTTGCCTGGTGCCATATTGGGTTTGGAAACTAGATATGACCATATTTTCATGCTCTCAGCTCATGATAGCACTGGCTTTCTAGCTTAGTTTCTTCATCTGTCCTTCACTGTGGAATGCTAATTTTGGCAAATAGGAAACAGCTAAAAAACAAAACCCCAAACAAAGAAAAATGGCACCCATGAATTATTCTGCGCCCTTAGTTATGCATTCATTTTAAACCTTAAAACAATTTAAAGAAGCGGGCTAGACGTAGGGAGGCACAGTGGTGGAGTCGTTACCACTGTTGCCTCACAGTAAAAAGGTCCTGGGTTTGAATCAAATGCTGGGGGTTTTCTGTGTTTGCATGTTTTTGCATGCCTATTTTTCATATCAAAACTGCTTTTGTAACAGGCTCCAAACATGCTGGCCATTTTAACACAGAAGATTATGACCCACTCACTTTTAGGGAACTGCAAATTATGCCACTTCCCGTTGACTTCAGAGGTCACAGCTAGTAATGACTTGACATCTCAGGAGAGGCTGCAGAGCCTCTGGACAATTCCAGCTCTACCTCTACAATCACACCCATGTGGTGGTCTACACAGAGCCTGCATGCAAGTTTTAAAAGACTGCTGCAGACATGTTTTGGCTATTAATTTTCACTAGAGGGCAGTGTCCAAAATATGTGTTGCAACACGGGAAAAAGTTGGCACTTTTTTTAAAATTAACAATTAGGAAGAATACAATCTAGAACAAAGGTGAGCAAAGTGTAGCCTGAGAAGATAGAGCATGCCGGATGCACACAAAAACAGTCAAGTGCCAGACTTTCCAATATTTCCCAGGTTTATTATTTTAACAGACTGCAATATCTCTCAAAACAATCTACAAAAAATGTAGATTACTGAACAGTTTCTGATGCATAAACTGTCGTCTAGCAGAGCTCTTGTTGGTTTTTTTGGCCAGTTAGCCAATCAAATTTGCCACACAGCCGGCAACTTTTCTGGAGATAACTGTATGGATTGTGACTGATCGACTGTTTCTTGTAAACCTAGTGGACGTTTTTTTTTTTTTTATCAGATATTAATCATTAACAAATGTGCTTTAAGTGATTCATTTATCTATTTGCACTGTTACTAAACCACAATAAGAAAGAAAGCCAAGCTTCAAAGAGCGGATCCAAGTTGACGTCTTCAAGATAAAATGATAAAAAAAATAAGTTATCCCCACTCTTCAGATAATCAGCATATCATAGATTACATTTCTTCACGTCATATCATCCATGTCGAGCAGATGCGGTTGCTTTCTTTTGTTTGTGTAGGTTGCACGCCCAGAATCCTTGACTGGGTCTAGTCAAATACCTACACAAAGAGACACAAACACGGTACCATGTGAATCCTAGAGGGGTGTACTAACAAGTGAGATTAATGGTTTAGCTTAAAGTCAGAGTCTTCTGTGTCATGAAAGTGGCTCTCTTTTTACCTAAATCACCATGGTAACTTATGGTGAGCAAACTATGGTCAGACTTTGCATTAATTTCATTCTTTTATTTACAGCATGTGTTGAGTCCAATATAGATTCCTTGCTGGGTGAGTACATTTACATGTGCAAATTGTTAAGCTGCTACCAACATCACAAATTCAACCGAGCTGGAAAGTTACACTAGTGCAAACTGTGCGTTGTATTATTCGGTGACTTTGAAAATGTATAAATGGTTTTTTTTATATGTATATATTTTTTAAAATCTGCTCCTAAGCTTCTTTCACACTGCTGGAACTGCAGCTACTGGAACACACAACACGTCTATTAAGTCATAAAATTTATCTCACTTTATTGTGCTGGGAAGCTAACGTCTCTGTTATCAGGATACGGAACAGTAACCATTAATGTTTAAATGGATCCAGTTTAAAGTTTCAGGGCTCTAATGAGCAGTCGTCATCTCAGAAATAAACAGAAGCACTCAGAGGGCGCTCAGCGATAAATTAACTTAATTAAAATGTTTACCACTCTGTGCTTTAAATTCCAAATTAACAGCTTTTTTTCTTGTCTTATTTGCAAACGTGTCATATTTTTATTTTGTGTTATTAATGTTCTTTATAGAATTTTATCACCATTTTATTATCATGGTCATCCCTGATTGGAGTGGGTGCACTCACAGGGATCACTTTGTGCAGAAAAAGAACCACATGACCCGCAAAGCACCCACTTTTATCTCTGATTGGTATTTGTCGAGCCAGCTAATAAAAAGAAAGCCTGGCTGTGTTCAACTCCCTTCATAGTAAACCCACCCAGATGCAGCCGTGCCCACTCCTCCAATCACATTTGGTGCTGCAGTGAGCAAAACTAAATATTGAAGGCAAAAAACAGGAATTCACAATCACAACACAGGCAGGCTTCCAGGGCCAGCTAGGAGCAATAGCTTTATCTACTGTATGCAAATAAATAAAAAACAAATTCACTGGAATTTTATGAAAAAGTGTCAAGTATGCTATGCTTTTTGCTGACCATATACAATTATGAGTGGTTGCAAAAACTGTTGTGTTCTTTAAATCTTCCTTTTAGTCCATTAATTTCATATACTCATCTGAAAAGCACGTTCATATGAGAGAACATTAATCTTTTAAAAACAGCCTTCTCCTCCTACCTTTCCTTCCATACACATAAACTGTCTGTGAGTAACTGACCCCTAAGATCTCTACAAGCAACCGTACAAACCACAGACACATGCATGCTTAAACTCTGCTCCATACTGTCTGTCTCTCCGTCATCCTAGCTCTGCAGCCTCTGGCGGATGGTATACTTGTTACCGTGCAGGGCAGGGATGTTAATGTGTTTGTGTGCTTGTTGGCCTCACTGAATGTCTTCTTTTCAGACAGCGCTGTCTGAGCCTGCCCTCTGGCTATCTTACTGTAAAACTGGGGAACGTCCTCTAGGGAAGGACAGCGGAGGAGAGGAAAGGAAAGGAGAGGAGAGGAGGAGAGATTAATTAAGATAAAATTTGAAAACGAGTGGGAAAAGAAAGCCGGTGGTGAGTTTGACAACTATATCCTCAGATAACTCGAGGAGAACTATTAAGCGAGTAGATGAGATACATGCTGCAAGGAGAAAATGAAGCAGAGAGAGGAAAAAGTCGGGATAAAAAGAGCCTGTGGGAGGGGAGGAAGGTGAGAGAAAGGTTTCTTTGATGTTTCGTGTCCCCTCAGGTGATTCTCCCTCCCATTCATTAGGGGCCGGTTTCTCCGGATCCTTCCAGTCGGCGTGCCATCTGGAAGGCCCTTAAAAAAACGAAAACAACGAAAAAGCCTACACTCCTCTACTTCACTACAAGTGTCTGCTGTTAACATGCACCGTCCAACCCCGCCCCCTGCTTTCCCTCTCTTCAAGTGCTCCATTTCTTCACGGTTAGGTTAGATTGTATCAGATTAAACATTAATGGTCCCCATGGGGAAAATGGGTCATTGCAGCAGGGAATAAAGAGTGGCAACTCTTCTGATAATAAAGCAGACACTTCTTAAGTTAAAAAAAAAAATCAAATTACTTCCCCATTCTGCTTCACTGATGTCAGAAATTTCAACCTTTTCCTGCTTTTTATGAACGTGAAATGTACATTAGTGCAATTGGACCTTTTATAACAGGGGAATTAACGGTACAGACTAACACACTGATATCTGACGCACTTGTTTCCCCCCCCCAGCTTTCCTGCCGGCCAGCGTTCACAATGCTCCGTACACAACAGGCCTCTCACCTTATTACAGCTGGGAGAGGCTCCAGCCAGTGCAACACTGGATCTGATAAGCAGTTAAGGAAATGGATGGATGGTTATACACACATATATATACAGTGCCCGCTAATTTGCCCTTTCTGAGACGGCAGTAACTCATCCACAGAAGCACAATGAAAACCGCAATCCAATTCGAAGAGGGCACAGTAAGCCTCTGCATAATCGCAATGTAATATAATAAATCTTGGTTTGCACAGTGAGACACTCCCTGTGTCACAGGTCTTACCGCCTGTTGACGGTGACGGTTGCAAGTGGACAGTTATAAATAGATGACAATAGATTATGGCAAGACGGCAAACAATTGAAGCTGACACAAAATGAATAAATCCGGCGCATCCACATTTTTTACACCTGCTCATCTCAACCAGAAACACCTGCAGCACATTCACTGTTGCTTTTCTTGTGCAATGGAAAAAAAAACAAAAAACAATTATGAGGCAAACTCATGACTTCCCTGTTCTCCCTGAGGCAGCACACCGCAGCACAGAAATTACCATCAGACGTTTCTCAACTCTAACCTCGCAGCAAGGCTAAGGTGAAGGCTTGTGGTTTGGCTTTAAGGGGTTACAACAGGTTTCTTTAACTGCTACCAAACCAGCTCCACCATCTGCTGTTGATAATTTATACTGTTAACCGTCAGCCGGCCCTACCCCCACAGGGTGATAAATCAGTGCCATTTATGCGATCTGCATTTAACTTAATAGACTGGAACCATCTGAAAGAATCAAAAGACACATAGCGAGGGTGACTGTAATATCATCAGATCTAATTTGTCACTGTGCTGCAGGGATGTTACATCAGAGCATCTGAAATGTCAATGGCTAATTATCCCGCATGACACTGTTATCTGAAATGTGAAACACGGTGGCGTAGCATGGGAAAGCGAAACTGTAAACATTCACAGACGTGCACTTAACACATAAAAGCTGATGTTATTGCCTCCTCAGCTTTTAAAAAGTGCACACCATTACAGACCTGTAGCACACACACACAGACACACGGTCCGCCTGCCAAACAAACTCACACGCTGAGTAATCCCTCAAGTTTCACTCTTCAAGTCTGAGGAAAAAAAACTGATCTACTCTGCCAGCATGCAAACCAAATATTTCAGGGTGCTAGGTACTTGTTAGTAAGCGCACTAAGCAGGATTAGAGCCTTTTCTGTGATAAAAACCTCCAGCAGTGTGTACTGGATGTATGCATGTGTGTGTGTGTGTGTGTGTGTGTGTGTGTGAGAGAGAGAGAGAGAGAGAGGGAGAGCAGGAGAGAGAGAGAGAGAGTGAGATTCAGTGGGATACTGTTAGAAAGAAGCCTACACTTTGACTGAGTGCATGTAATTTTATTATCTGGGTCTGCTCAGCTGAAATTATTGTGGGTGATGTTTTGTTCAGTTCCTCTATGTGATTTTGGTCTGGAGTGACCTTAAACATGAGTCACTGATTGGACCCTGTCAGTGAGTAGTGCTGCATTGGTATTAAATATTAGTGTGGGACGGATGAATTAAATGTCAGAAAAGGCGCTGTTGCAAAAACAAACACAAATTAAATTCAAAATTGTGGACACATTTTTGCTCGTCTCCTCGCCTCTTCCTGATATCAGTATAAAGCCTTAATGGGGGAAAATGACTTGATTAATTTATAGTTAAGTTGGGCGTAATTACGCACAAAAAGGTGATGGCTAAACCCTGTAATTATAGTCAATCCAAATATAAACTAACAATTTACACTGATAGAGAATAAGTGAGAATAACTCAACACATGTTCCCTATTAAAATATTAGGCTTTTGTTATTTTACAGTACGGCTATCGACAGGCTACATCTGTATATCAGCAGTGTCCTCTCATGCGGACAACTTACCTCTTGTCCCAGCAGTCGTCAGTCCGGTCCACTGTGAGCGGGGCGGAGGTTTGTTTAGTCCCGGTGCTGCGGAACCGTCCTCCAGCCCTCCACCGGTCCACAGGCGACTCTTCGGTTGTCCAGGAGCGGGTGTGAGCGTTTGTACCGCGGAGCAGCGAGAGCAGCACCGGAACACGAGAAGCCTGCTGCCTTCACAATAAAATGCACTAATTACGTATCAAGTTTTGCTGAAGCTTTTCAACTAAGCTAGCTGCAGCTAGCAGCCAGTTACGTTAGCTTAAAAAGAGAAATAAAAATAAAAGCAATAAAAATGGAAAATAGTATAGTTACCTGCACTTATTCAAAGCTCTCCAGTTCATATTAGTTATTTGATTTTTGTTCATTTAAACCACAAATTCTTACAAGCAACAATTTGTGATAATGAAAAGTGGTTAAGAGTCGACATACCAAGTAAATACAAGGCCAGTATTGGCGATGCTGATCGATACTGATACTTTTAACCCATAAAGGAAACTTGTGGGAGAGCAGTGTGTCATGATTTATGATATGAATCATGATATCATTTTTGCAACTTTTGAACACATTATAATGACCACTAAATCAATGTGATGTTGTTGTTGTTGTTGTTGTTTTCATTTCCAAGAAAACGACGTATTTAATACAGTCCAGTGGGCTACATACTGAACTTAAGGGTTAAAAACAAAGTACTGATCCGCTAGTATCAATATGATACCAGTCATACTGGTATCACATTATCAATAATAACTCGATTGATCGCCTCTAGTTAAGAGATGATGTGGCTTGTTGCCATCATGATTGGAAATCTGGGTAAATTCACAGATGATTAAACATATAACTATTTTGCTGGTAATGAAATGAGTAAAGAAAGTCAACAGCCTATTTATGCAAGGTAATTCATAATTTTCTTGGAGGGGTTATATTAGTTGGGTCTGATTATTGGGGGGGGTCATAACCTCCTAACCCCCCTGGAAATTACGCCCCTGCCTTAAATCATGTAAAAATCAGCTTAATAGTGAAAGGTTGTAGGTTTTTTCAAAAATGAAATGTATTCATTATTTTAAATATTTATCAAATCTTACTGTACATTAACCCCCACATGCAATGCCTACTTATTTGTTTTACTTTGCCTCTACTATTTTTATTCTGTCCGTTCAGTGAGAAAGACATTGTTAGTTGCTCTCTGTGTTTTGTTTTGTTCTGTGTGTTTTTGAAAACCAAAAAGAGTTCGTACTGCTGTATTGTTTGTATTTCTTACCATATTTTTCAAAACAGGAAAACAATCTGTACATTCCTGGCACTAATGTAGTTTTTTGTTGTTGTTTTTTTAACTTAAGAGCTCTGATAATACAAAACAAAATGTTTTGTCTACATTTTCATTCTTTCATTCATCTTTCCATGTATATCTTTCCAGCCACCCTATTATACAACTCTTCAGAAAGCTTTATCCCCATCATGTAATTATTAATCTTACTGACTTGCCGCAGGTTTTTAAATCCGACAACTTTAGTGATTAATGACTAATCTGAATGACAGCAGGTTAAATCTAGCAACAACCTTGGGGGGAAAAACCTATATAAATTGGGGGGGGGGTTAACACACAAGTTTTATTTTGAAGGTTATCAGCGGAAGTCAGATTGCTAATGTGGTCAACTTGACCCCGAGGCGCTCTCTCCGTGCAGGTCCGCCGGTCCGCCCAGCTTTCCGCCTCCCTCCCTCCAGGTCCTCGCATAAAGACAGCCTTGTTACTCAAGACACCGTTACAGCAGCAGGAAACACTACTGCCTTTCATTTGTAAGGCCAGCAAGAAGTCCAAATGTGTAGTCCACATCTTCATCTACAAGTGACCCGAGGGGCTCTCTGAGGACCCAAATCATGTGACAGGCACGGAGCAAAAACTGTTGTCTTTGGAGTAAAAATGTAGTTCTCCTGTTGGGTACTGATACACAGCGGTGGCGAAGTACTCAGATACACTTTAGAAACACACTCTGCATTAATATACAAGTTATTTATTAAATTTTGGATAAGCAAGTAAGTAGAAACTAGAAATATCTAATAAACAGAAGAGTCCAGCGTTTGTCTCTGAACTTGGAAGGAATTACGCACTAGGATTAAATGTATATCCTTAGCTACTTCCAAACTGTTTTAACGAGTAGCCTACAAGAAAAGTTACTTTCCATTGCCATTAGAGGACCAGAAAATGAGTGGCCTTTACACGCGAAGCACATAAAGATTTTATATGAATGAATAAAATTCAACCGCACTGCCTTATATTATAAATCGGCTCAACAGCGGCAAATAGCTTCCCAAGCCGGTGGCTCTCTTTTTAATAACTCCTCAACACAATCAATAAATACTCAGACATTACTCAGATCAGGCCTCCCCCACTCGGATGAAAAATCAATTGACCGCGATAAGCAGATAAATGTGAAAACACCCTTCAATAAAACAAAACTGAACCGCCGGTCTTAATGGTACGCTCATAAATGGTGTTGCAGCGACACCACATGGCACACCATGGAAATGCAACGTCTTCAAACTTTTTCCCAGAGGAATAATGATGCAAAGTGCAGTTTTATCACAATAAATAATCCATCTAACGTGGCAGTTTGAGTTATGTTACCTTGAAGACTTGCATCAATAAACTCTGAGATCTTTTGGTCTGCACAGTCCTCTGAGATTTGACGAAGGTCCTTGAAGAGACACTCGATGCTCGACTCAATTCATCTCCGAATTGAGCTTCTGGTCTTGTCTTCTTTTTAAAAAGCAGACAAGACCTGGAGAAGATGGCCCACGCACACGCATCATTATTCACCAGGTCTGTTGGATGCTTTGTGCACAAAGTGATAACAGCTGTGTCAGCGCACGCGAGGGAAACAGGTAATTAGGACCATGCGTGTCGATGTGCCAGCACGATGGAAACAGATCCTGTGGGCTTTCCACAGTTTAATGAGGCAAAAGGGAATCGCTCTGTTTGTTCATCAAACAGCTCTTCAGCACTACAACACATAATCAAACCTTGAAAAAAAAGAAGGAATAATAATCATAATTAAAACAGAATATTTTTCTTCTATTAAATTTTTAATAATAGCCCATCTTAACAACTCATTAAAAAACAGAATATATAAAAAATATACAGGCAGCTTGAGATAGAACTACATTTATGTACAAAGGTAAGTAATATAGAAATAAAATATCTATGTAACAGAGACAAAGTCTGGCTAAATGTTTGAAGAGCACATTAACTGTATACGTGTACTTAACAGCAGCAGCTGGCTTGAATTAGTCACATGAAATGGTCAATTTCTCTATCGGGCGTGCCTGAGGGTTTATCGTTAATGCATAGGATGATAGAAGATCTGCAATTTGAGAAGTTTCTCTCCCAGTATGTCACAATTTTTCTTTTCCATAGATAAAGAGATTGTTTCATCAGCTACCATTTCACGAGTGCTGCCCTCGTCCTGTTTTGGTTGTGCAGTCGAGCCTTTACATTACAGGCAGATTTCACACCCAGTGGCAAAAAGAACTGCATAGTGATGGATCCAGTCTAATCACTGACGGTGTCATTATTCCAACTATATGACCACTACATTGTGCAATCAAGACTGACTCCTTATGCCCAAGTAATAACTGCAAAACCATCATTAGACCAGCCCTTATGAATGACTGGAATCTAAATGAGATTTTTTCTTTCTCATAATGTTTCATTCAAATTGCATTTTTAACTACTGGTGTTCGACCTCTGACGAGAAAACGGGCAGAAGATGAATTAAAAATAAGCAGAATTTCATCTAACAGAAACACAAGCTGTCCAGTGATCCAGCGACCTCTCAGACGGCTACACTGAAGTGGAAAGCAGGAAGATTTTATTAGCTTCGTTAGGCCCTCTATTTTCCTCATCCTTGTTTCCTAACCCTTGAAGTTCTGAAAGATCTCAGCAGCGTCCAACCAGGACCTGAAGCAGGCCAGGCCTCGGTCTCGAATCTGTTTCCTGCCCTTGTCCGTGATCACGTCGCCGTTCTCCTTCACGATCACCAGTTTGGGCACTGCTGTGATCTTGTAGCGATGCTTCAACTCACTGCGAGAGGACAAAAAGACAAAGAGGCGCCTTTATTAGGAAAGGACACTTCCTCCACTGTAAAGAATCTATTATACACTTGATAGTTTTGCATGAATAAATGTGAGATTCTTGCACATTTATTCATGCACATAACAACGCAGTTTGATGGCAACTGTGGCTACAGATATCTCACAAATTCAAATTTTACATATAAAACATGATTAATGCCTGCAATTAATCCTCACACCTAAACACAATATAAGAAGAACAGCTTCACTCTGCTTACATACAGCATTAAAATGTTGCTAACTTAATAGCACATGGATGTTTTGATGTTTTTATTTCAATACTTATCTGCTTTGCTGAATATCTTTAAATCACACTATTGGTATGGTTAAACAGAACATTTAAAGAGTCCACTTTTAACTTTGGGAAGAAAAAAAAATCAAGAGAATAGCTGCAACTCCATCCAAGATTATTAACTGAACAACTTGAAACTCACCTTTAAAGTACCTATGTTTAGCAAAAAAATGTTAGAGAGAAAATTTTGCACTCACAGGTGCACAGATCTGACTCTGTTTTGTTTTAATTTAGTCACGCAACCCTCCAATAACTCAAATCACGTGACCTGGAAATCAAAATAAATAAATAAAGCGAACTTTGAAGAGAACAGTCTGGACTTGCTGTCACTTAAACCTAATCCTCGACAGTGACGCGCATCAGCGTTTTACGTAAGCTGGATCACTGCCTAGTAGACTGTACAGACTGCACTCTGTAGGTATAAGATAAATAAAGCACCTCATTATGTTACGTTGAGTTCAAATGTGAAATATTAGATTATGAAACTCACTTTTTGTAATCATCCGTCCAAGGTAGAGCTAGCCAGTCTCCGTGCATGTCGTGGTAATATTCAACCATGTCATCGGTTGACTTGTCGGAAGACACGAAAACTATTTCAAACTGAGCCGGAGGATCCCTCTCCTCCACCAGCTCCGTGTAGAAGTCACACAGAATGGGGGTAAAGTCCCGACACGGAGGGCACCATCCCGCGGAGAAGTAGATTCCCACCACCTTGTTCCGCAGAGCCTCTTCGGGATCCACAAACTCTCCGTCCTTGTTCAGGAGTGTGCGTCCGGAAAATACCTCCACCATGTCTGCTGAAGTCGGGCTGCTTTGAAACGCTCTGAGATTTGTTTAGCTCATATTTGTTGCCGAGTTTTGAACACAACGCTCATAAGTGTGGACTCTCCGAGGAAGGTTCTGTTTACCTTTCCGCAAAAGCAGCTTACAGCCAATCCCGATAATCGCCTGCGGACCAATGAGGACGCAGAAACCGCTGTAATTCATTAGCCACGTGGGTAAGACACACGCGCGCGCACGTACACTGCATTCAGAAGCAGCTAGCATAACTTCTCCATAGCAGTAGGAAAAGCACGACGTCTCGTGACGCTTTCCGGTATCGGTGTACGCAGGCGCAAAGCTATAAACTAGACATACGATTAAAAAACTTTAAAAATCACATGTGGGTATGTGTGTTGAGGTTAATTATGATCCAATAGCATTAAAAAGGGTATACTTACTTCTAAGTAAATTACTATAAACTTATTTGATTATTAATTATTGGTTTATACTTTGTCTCACTCCTCTCTTCAATGTAGTTTTGATACCTATTCATAAAATTGTATTTTTATTTACATGTTAGAAATAAAAGAAGGGAATAGATTATATTTTAGTCTCAGTACTAATGCATACAGGCAACACTGACAGAAACGGATAAATCATTTTCACAGTAATAATAACGTATTAAAGAATTATTGTATTCTATTCTCTATTAAAAGAGCTTCTGTATCACAAGCAAAAGAAGGGAGATAAATTTAAAACACAACAGAGGGAAACAACAAAACAAACATGAAATGATTCATTAATAATGTCACAAATGACATCATCTGTTATAACAGAGATCTACTGAATACCACTTTACGTAAACCTTTATGTACATAAAGCTACTTAATACTAAGCCTCATAGGGGGAAAAAAGTCATTAAAGATATTTAATGGTAGATTCCAGAAGTATTTGTGCTATATTTGAGAGAAGATTTATAAAACCATAATATTACTTCTGTGTTTTTTGGTTTTCAATTGTATTTCTAAGGAAACACACTAATAAAATGACTACAGTCTTTTTTGAATATACTAGTACTTTTAATCTGGGTGAATGGAGCTTGAATTCCCCTTTAAAATACAGCTCTAAAAGACTTTTCTATGAAGTCTCTAGTAGTAGTACAAAGGGAGGTCAGTGTGTTTGTATCTCTCCTTATTTCTTCAGCTGAGTGCACTGAGGTCATTTGGAAAGAAACCCGGCCACTCTGTTCCTGTCCAGCATTTGCTGCCCATTAGTGAAGGCAACTGCTGAGAGCAAAAGACTAAAGAGACGTCTTTTTCCCCCTTTTTCCTTCCCAAGGACATTTTCTCTCCCAAAACAATTACAAACAACATGACCTCCAATTCCAATTTATCCAACATGCGACGGCTGGTAGAACAACTGAAGCTTGAGGCCAGTGTGGAAAGAATCAAGGTAAAGCTGGCATCTTTACAGAACACGACTGCTTGCTTTCTACAAACTAGCTTTTGTTGATTGATGTAACTATTTTATTTAATGTGTACATTATGAATGTTGGTAAAGTGCAACTAGATTAATTTTGGAATATAATTCTTTACTTCTATTTTATTTAAAACACTTAGTGTACAGTATTACGCTACAGAAAAGTCACTCTGTATAGTTTCATAAATTTATAAATGCTTACATTAATATAACACACACCATTGATTAACCATTAAGTCAAAAAATGATTTTTAATGTAAAAGTCCAAAAAGTTCAGGATTTCTGCTTATAAATATAAGCCGGATTAGCTTTTTTTTACTACTAAATTCCAATTTATTGTTAATAATCTTAAGATTTGGGTTATTTACTGAGTGTTACTTAGTAAAAAAAACAAAACTGAATAATCAATACACAATACAAAATATTTAGTGCCACCTCAACTACAACCCTAATAATCTATAAAAGTATATAACTATTTATAATTTTGTATTATTTATTGTATTACTATCATTGTATTCTGTATTATAAGCATTATATTATATTATAATGGCACATTTTTGCATCAGTGCTTTTAAAATTAACAGGAAATCTTATGAATGATTTATTGTTTAAATGAAGGAGTTTATTAATCCGTCAAATCTGCTGTTGTAAATGCTAATATACTCTGGGTGTCAGTTATAGATATAACAAGTTTTTGGTTTTGCACAACCCAGGAACCAAAAAGCCTGCACTTGAATTGTTTTTTTAAAATCCTTTCAAAGAATATGTGAGTAACAGAGTTGTACCATCTGAGTGTATTTCTCTGTTTCTGCTTCCAGGTGTCCCAGGCAGCTGCAGAGCTCCAGCAGTATTGTCTGCAGAACGCAGGAAAAGACGCCTTGCTGGTTGGAGTCCCCACAGGCAGCAACCCTTTCAGAGAACCACGCTCTTGTGCCATAGTGTGAAGGTCAGGGTCCATAAAATGTGCAGCTTTGTTTCTTTGTAACGCCTATTATTACGCCTAGATTTCAAATGTGGAATAAAACGTTTTGCACCTTTTGCAGTGGAAGACAAAGTGGATACAAGTGGCATCTCACTCAATGAAGATATTAATTTTTTTTGGTTTTTTTATAGTGTAATAGATTTAAATTTCATGTTTTTCTAAAAATATTTTTACACAGTTTTGTAAATCATCATTTTTCTTTTGCCAAACACATTAAAGCACATCACGTGAACGTGCAGTCTTTTCAGTTTTCCTTTTAAATTGCTTTTACAAAGGTAGCCCTGTGAAAACGCCATTTCTGCACCAAACAGTCATACAGTGATTATCTGTAAAGTTTTCAAAGCGGATGTTTGTTGCTGAGCTCTAAATTATGCCTTGGAATCTCGTGGCGTCTGCGCTTCCTGATGTTCAGTCTAAGTCAGGAACACAGCCAGAGAGAGGAAACTGGGTCTTCCTGTTCAAAACTGCAAAGACAAAATGCCACTTTTCACTTATCCTTTGAGCTTTTTAAAACTTTTGGATGTTCCAGCTCAAGAGAATGCTTAGATAAAATAAAATAAATGAACTCTGTGCAGAAGGTGCTTTACAAACTATATAAAAACCATGTTGTTCATTGTATTTGTGTGCGACAGTTTACATAAGTCGTTTTCTGTTTAGTCAGTTTATTTGTATATTTTATTTTAAAACAGAACTTCTATTTTTTTGATATGTCTAAATTGTTCAAGAAACTGTTTAATCCTCCTAAAACAAGCCTAGCCAGTCATGAGACAGCTCTGCTTTATCACTTCCTTTTCCTGTCGCTGCATGGGCGAGTCTCAATAGCTCTCCTGTCATGATGCCTCCTTTGCTAGCAACCTTTGCTCTGCAAACAAGGCTTTAGCGGTTTCTGCAGATGCTTTAAATAAACTCCTAGTTCTCATTTCTCGTGTATCTTTGCAGTTTATTTAGCAGAAGTCTGGATTTCAGAGTGTCAGAGAAGAGGGATTTAAGACAGTATTGTCATATGTAAGCATGTATTTACAGTCAGAGTGTAAATATATGTTTATGTAAAAAAAAATAAACAAAATAAAAATAAAATGGGTGTTAAGCACTGAGCTTTACAAGTGCTGGTAATTGGTTTATAGGTAGACATACAGCCTCACAGCCTGGTGAGTTTTGCACTTAGGTGATGTCTTTCATCTTGTGCAAACAAACCAAAGCAAATGTTCTGCACATAATCTAATTTACAATAAATATATAAGTCTCTCTAATAGAATCCAAGTCAAAACTCATAATGGACAAACCTCAGCTAATCAACATTTATTTTTCTCATAGTGAAGAAAGAAAGGACTAAATTAATCTAGCTATTGACCACAAGTTCATGTTTCCAGCTTAAACATCCGGTTTCAACTGATTTTAAGGTGGCAAGGTGGTGAAGCGCTATGCCTTCACAGGATGAAGGCTCCTAGTTTGAATCTTAGCTGGAGCTTTTCTGTATGGAGTTAGCATCCTCTCCTTGTGCCTGCATGGATGCACTACTCCGCCTTCCTCCCATGTCCAAAGACATGCCTGTTAGGTTAATTGGTGAGTTTAAACTGTATGTGATAAAGGGGGTTAAAGTGTGGCGAGTATGGCATGAGTATCATGATAACTTTGAGATTTTAATGATTTTGATGAACTATTCTTTTTTTCCCAGTGTAGAATGGTTGTGTAGCATTACACATCTTTAATGACTTTAACAAAAACAAGAAATGGGTGCACAAGTTTGAATTGATTCTGGATTTTCTTTAATCCATACAGGGTCATAGTTATGCATATAGATTTAAACATAGAGTGAGGAACAAATATTTGAACACCCTGCGATCATGAAATTATGGAGGGGTCTGAAATTCACATTGTAGGTGTATTCCCACTGTGTGAGACAGCATTTAAACAACAATTCAAGAAATCACATTTTATGATTTTTAAAGACATTATTTGTATAGCACTGCTGCAGATAAGTATTAGAACACCCGGCAATCAGCAAGAATTCTGGCTCTCAAAGACCTGTTACTATGTGTCTACTCCACCTCTACTCCACCTCTACTCCACTTATTAATGTATGGAAAAGTGTGAAATTACACCATCTACTGGTCAGGTTTAGAGTTTACAAAAGTATGGAAGGGAGAGCCTTCAGCTACTGGGCCTCTCTCCTGTGAACAGCTGTGCTTTGAGACACCCTTTCCACTTTTAAAAATTAGAAATAAAACTTTCCATTTTCATAAAGCTGATAGTTAGGCTTGGATCATGTGACCTTAAAGCTATGCTATTTGATAAGCCGAGGCTGCCAAGGGACTTCCCATGATGCATTGAATGGTTCTTCACCACTCCTATTTTCTTTTTAATCTCTTTACTCTATTTTTTCTTCCAAAGTTTCACCTAAAAGTAGTAAAACGACTAAATGAAATGGTTTAAATGAAGTTTAAAGTGTAAGTAAAAGAAGGTTGCTACAACCATTTAAACTTCTGCATTAAACTTTATTTCACTTTCCTTAAACTCTCCAGGAATCAGTGCAGACCTACAAGGAATCCAGCTGTTCCAGCCATCTATTTTACTATCAGATTTTATCACCTACCCATCCACCTACATTTATCTGCTTTCTGTTCCAGGGAATGTGGGACGGACAGTGGAATGGAAAATTAAAAATAGAATCTAAAGTCCTTTTAAGCTAAACCGGTGCCACGTATTGTCAATGAATGCTCCACCTGTCATTTCATTCTTAAGAAAGCAAACCTCAGGTATAAAGGCAAACTTGTTCTCTAAAGAGAAAATAAACAGAATAGCTTGAATGGAGTTGTCTTCTCCTTTAAAGGTATGGGCGGGGATCGGAGTTGAGTTTCAGTGCCGCCTCCTTTTTTCTGTTCTCACACCCAGCAGCTCAGGCCAGTCACAGAAGAGTTAGCGAGCGAGCTTTGGACTGTGCTTTGGTTATAGCTTCAAGTATTCCCGGTTGATTATGAAATTAGCCACCATCAATGAAGAACCACAATACGACACACCACAGGGGAACTTCCACAGCCTTTCCACACCTTTTTCAAAGGTCGCTGACCCCTGAAAAAGGACTGAACCAGTTTGACTTTTGTTTGTTAATGAAACTGAACTTTAATATACTGGATGAAAACTTTTATCAAGTGGGGAGATGGCCAAAGTGTACAGACGCTATGTAGGAATAGTAATAGGTAAGATCTTTTCTCTTGTTCACCTTTCTTTCTCATTGTCCATAAGCAGAAGGCTAAAAACCCAAAATGATAACATTAAAATGATATGTAAATAGTTCTTATTTTAAATGCATGTCCTGTACTGTTCCAGTTTTCTTCTCATATATAGTTTTTAAACTGTCATTTGAATAGCTCTATGTTGTTTTGACTGGTATTAAAACCATGTGTTATCAAAATAATGGAGCCAAAACAGGTTTAAGGGCAATTCCCCGCTGAGCAGCTTGTGGAATAATTGTACTTGTACAATAAGCTTCACTTGTGGTTAATGATTAAATGAAGAGCTCATGCACAAGGAATGTGCATCTTCTGTGATCATTAATCATCATCAAATCAGGCTTCCCTCAAAATCAGGTTTGGAAACTGTTTGTGACGTTGTCCTTTCTATAGGTTTATATATTAAATAAACAATTATTTGCCAATACAGTCACCAGGAAAAGTAATACAGGATGTTTATAGAGTAGTAAAGGTCCTGTCATCTCTTATCCAGATCCTGTAAGTGCAATGCGGCTAAACACTGGTTAAAATGTGCATGTGTAAGTAAGTTGGTTGTGTGTGATTGGCTTTTTGTTTGTGCTCCTGGCTGCAGCTCTGGCCTTATGCAAATACTGCCTGGCAGAGTGGAATGCCACAGACGTGCCTCCCACTGGAACTGTGTCCGACTGTCATCTCCATGGCAACAGAGACAATTGCACAGGTAAATATGGAAAGGTGGTGCAGGGGGCATTTCCGTGACGGTATCATAACTGCTTCTTTGGTTTGACTTTTTCAGTAGTAGAAGTAGTAGGACAGATGTTGGTATGAAACATATACACACTTGGATAAGTATGTTATAAGTACATTGTTGAGGAGTTACAATATACAATACACAATATAAAATGTATCAACCCTTAGTACAGAGGTATTGTCAACAACCTCTGCTGGGTAATTTCTGTAATTAAGCAAATTTTAACTGCAGTCTCATCATTGTTAGATGGATGTTTTGGGAAATAAACCACTAGATAAGACCCATAACATGGGTGTTGTATTTTATATGGGATTAAGTACAATAGCACAAAATTCAAACCATCAATATTTTCTTATCTTGTACTATTAACTACTGTAACTACTCAACAACAATGGTAGTCTCCTACCATTCCTGGTGTAGTGACACCTTTTTGTTAAATAATATACTGCATAGTATTTTCAGTATGAGAGTCAAGGTTAGTTAGTTAGGTAAATTAACTAAAAGTAAACTAAAGACTAAAACTACATGTGAAAAAAGCATTTTCGGTAACTAAAATCTAATATATATATATTCTTTTGGAAAAATGAAGATTAATTTAGAACTTGGGAAACTAACTAAAATAAAAAATATAGAGAATTATGCTTAGTTTTAGTATTTGTTGGTAAAAGTTTTTATTACGACTTTGCTGATAAGGCATTGATGGACATGTTTATTGACACTGTGGATATCTATAAGACTGTATGTGAACTTCTTCAAGAAAGTTCAGAGTTTTTATTGTAATACCTTTACTGATTTCCTTATATCTTGCTTCTGAATTATGCTCTCTATACAACACTGATTAAAAAAAGACTAAAATTTACACTTTCGCTCTAGAAACTAAACTGAATATAAGACAAACACTCAAAATAAAATTAAAATAAAAACTGATTATATAATGGAAAAGCTCTAATCAGAGTCCAAATTAATAGTTAATTAATAGATTCTATTTAAGATTTGAAATGAAAACACTGACTTTATGTTTGTATAGCTATAAAACAATCATCGTTGTTTAGCTAAGGTGTGGAGAAAGCGCAGAAACAGGTTGAAACACACTATTTAGCACCGCTTTTCACTTTGATTTGATTTTTTTTTTTTTTAAAGACGTGGTATTTTAATTTGTGAGTTTTATAGGGTCTAAAGACTTGTTCAGGCTAGCTATGTCCCCTTTTCCACAGTTTTTGCTAAGCTAACCAGCAGCTAGTGTTAGCTTTATAGCTCACAAAGTGACAGTGGTATCGATTGCCCCATCTCGGCTAACTCTTGGCAAGAAAGCAAATAAAGCTACTTCCCAAACTATCTCTTTAAACTTTGTAACATGAGATTTTTCCTTTCAGCACTGAGGTCATGACAGCAAACTGGGTCTCGTGTTTCAGCTAACAAGTGAAGCGCTCTCATTGATGTCACAGCCCTATTGTTTTACAAGCTCAATATTCAAAGATAATGTCATGAGAGCCGCTTGTAAAGATAGCGGTAGTCAGAAGAAGTGTTATGTGAAACTGGTGGTCAGAAGTTCATCTCCATGGCTAACCAGCAGCTGTCAGGGTGTGTTGTATCATGTGTGTGTGTGATAGAGAAAAAGGAGAGGACAAAAACATAAAACCATTTCATTTTGTAAAGAATTTTAATGAAACAACTTGATTTCCAAAACATTTGGGATGAATAAAAACAGGATGATGTCAAATCTCACAACAGAACATAGAAAATTGATCAGATCTTTTAACTGAAATATTTTACTACTACGTGAAAAATATGAGCTCATTTTGAATTTAATGGCAACAACATGTCTTAAAAAAGTTGTCATGAGGGCAACACAAGGCCAGAAAAGTAAGTGGTAAAAAAAACACCTGGAGGAACATTTTATAACTAATTAGGTTAACTGGCAATAGGTCACCAACACGATAACGTTTTAAAAAAGAGCCTCTTAGAAAAGCAGAGTTTCTCTGAAGTAAAGTTGGGCAGAGGTTCACCAATCTGCAAAATAAATGTGGAATGTGGAACGATTTTAGAATAATATGTCTCAAAGCAAAATTGCGAAGACTTTTAATATCTCATCATCTATGGTAATAATATCATAATATCATCAAAATATTCCGAGAATCTGGAGAAATCTCTGTACGTAAGCGACAAGACTAAAAATCAGTATGCATTAAAAGCAGGTATGATTCTGGCAGGAACGTTTTGGCACGGACTCAGGAGCACTTCAATACATCAATGTTTGCGAACACAGTTCACCGTGCCAACTACAAATGCTCTGTCATGCAAAGAAAAAGCCATGAACATGATCCGGAAATGCTGCCTGAGCCAAAGCTCATTTAAAATGAGGGCAAGTGGAAAACTGTTTTGTCGTCAGACAAACTAAAATTTGAAATTCTTTTTGTAAAACAGGATCATGGTGTCCTCTGGATTAAGGAGGACAAAGACAATCTGGTTATGATCAGCATTCAGGTCAAAAGTCTCCAAAGCAAAGCCTAACCCTAACCCCAAGGCCAATAAGTGTCATGGTAGAAGAATCCAGGGGCTAAACTGGCTTGCAGTCCAGATCTTTCACCAGTTGAATCCATTTGATGCATCATGAAATGGAAAATAAGAAGAGTCAGGACTGTTGAGCAGCTATAATTTCATATCAGATAAGAATGGGAAAACATTCCTTTCTCAAAAGTCTTGCAATTGTTTGCAGACTGTTGTTAAACATGGCCGAGTCCCAGCTTTCTAAAGACATGTTGCTGCCATCAAATTCAACATGAGCGAAACTTTTTCTTAAAGGATTTTCGGTTTATATATTTGATATGTTTTCTATGTTCTATCATGAATAAAATATAGAATAAGCAGATTTGCAAATCATCATATTCAGTTGTTACTGACATGTTGCACAGCATCCCAACTCTTCTGGAGCTTAGGTTGTACAGACACGTGCCTAATGAGATCTCAATGACACCAGGCCTTTCCTGGCATGCATTGCACAGTTCTTCAGTGGATCGTGTTACAAACAGTCTATATATACACACATCATGCCATGCCAGAAGGTGAGGGTGTACATCAAAGAAGATCATGACACAGTTACAGAAATAGACGTTTGGAGAAATGAGCTCATTTGCTTTTGGTACATTTGTTCATTTAGACAAGGTGACTGATAGAACTCCATTAGGCCTATATACTAGAATGAGGCTGCACATAAAGAAAATCTTTTTGTGTTAGCCATACACTGTAGGCAATATGAAAGACAGAAATCTGAAAAGCAGCGGGGGCTCTAACTTGAACTTGGTCTTGCTATCTTTTGAGAAATTAGCTCAAAAGTATTTGAAGTAGAGACTGAGCTGATTAGGTAATGATACAGCTTATTCTTAGAAGTTGTTTTAGTGCAACCAATACCTGAAATCAAGGACAGCACATGGCACTAGGACTTCTCAGGGGTAACCATTTTATTGGAACCATAATTTACGAAATAAACATCAGGCTGTATTGAAGAAGGCTTTAAAACATTGAGTCACTTAAGAAAATGTTTTCCAAAATCAAGCGTAGGATAATTTACTCAAAGACTTCTCTATAATCTGATTTCTTTTGGCAGTCACAATAGTACGGTGGCCCCTAGAGACAAAGCACGTACAAACTCCAAAACACTTACAAACTCCAAAACACATGCAAACTCCAAAACACTTACAAATTCCAAAACACATGCAAACTCCAAAACACGTGCAAACTCCAAAACACGTGCAAATTCCAAAGCACGTGCAAATTCCAAAACACATGCAAACTCCAAAACACGTACAAACTCCAAAACTTGTGCAAATTCCAAAGCACGTGCAAACTCCAAAACACATGCAAACTCCAAAACACGTACAAACTCCAAAACTCGTGCAAATTCCAAAACACGTGCAAATTTCAAAACACGTGCAAACTCCAAAACACGTGCAAATTCCAAAACACGTGCAAGCTCATAATATATATAAGTGTGGTTGTTCTATCCTTGCAGGTTTTTCTGCCGGTATCCAACTCCATGTGTTTGCAACAAACTTGCCTTTTATTTTGCAAATCAAGCTCAACACTGCCCCTAGCGTCCTGGAGCACTTCTGTTGTGTTATGGAGTTTGCATGTGCTCCAGAGCTTGTACGTGCTTTGGTTTTTGTACGTGCTTTGGAATTTGTACGTGTTTTGGAGTTTGTACGTGCTTTGTCTCTAGGGGCCACCATACAAGAGTCTCCCCCATTAGAAAGAATGCAGGGTTAAGGCACTAACACATTGACTTCACTCGGTGTCTATATGCTCGACATATATATCTATCTGTTTTGTATACAATCAATGACAGTGACATTAGAATTTGATAAATGGTAATATTAATAACATTTTTTGTGCTTTACTTTTTCAAACCATAAACAAAAAAGTTTTTCGTTTTTTCTAAGCAAAGTTTATTTTTGACATGGCATAAGAAAATAGCTTTGATATGCAACATACATATTTTCCCCATAAGTACAGCTGGAGGACTCCATAGCTACATATAAGCATTTGAGTAGTTTTAAAAAGACAAGTAACAAGGGAACACAGTTCATCTATCTCAGGTTAAAGGGAACAAAATCCAGCTACCAGCCCAAGTTGTAGTTTTGTGAGGGCTTTCATAAGGGACTATTTTATGCCTAGTAATAGTGACGGGGTCATTGTTGATGGTCACAGACATTTTCATACAGTAGACTATTTTACCAAAACTGATTAAAACTATGCTTTATATAGAACAACTGACAAATATCACTGTTTAATTTCTGTATTTATGAGCTTCTATACGTGCTTGCAGGCAATGATTAAACTCCTCCCCTTTCCTCACATTTTACTCCTCCCGAAGACACTATAGATACTGGACAGTCGAATGGGCACTTCTCAAAATGCCCAGAGGAACTTGAGCATTACTGCATCCATGGGGAGTGTCGTTACATTAAGGACCAGGATGCACCATCCTGCAGGTGAGGCGCAGATTTCCAAACCCTGTTTCCAAGTTGTGTAAAATGTAATTTAAACAAAACTCATTCTGCAAAATCTTTTAGCTGTGGAGCAGAGACAGTGACAGGAGACTGACAACAAGGACATTTATTTAAACAAACAACAGGGTGCAAAAGAAAGCCCTGTCATTTATGTTTCTACACGACAGTGGTTCCAGGGTTCCTTCCGAGCATGTTTAAAGAAGTAGACGAACAGATGCCTTGCAAAAAAAATGCACACAAAAGCAAGACAAAAATTAAGTTAGGAACACATTTTATGTTCTTTGCCGCAGGTGTCAGATCGGTTTCATTGGTTCCAGGTGTGAGTACCTAAACCTGGAGGGGCAGAAACAAGTCAAACAAGGAATCATAATTGCCTGTGCCATCGCAGGGCTTGTGCTATTAATTCTTCTTGTTGTTTTCATCTTCATCTGTTCACGGTAAGTCTTTGTGTACATGTGAGGGGCTAAATGAAATGTTTTTTCACCATTGTATGTAATGCATGTAAAGGATCAGAGTGTATGCCTGCTGCATACTGATGATTAGCTCTTGGCTCTTGATTGTTGGCCATGATTGTTTCTTTCTCAGTCGCAGGAGGAGATTGCAAAGCAACAGACGAAGGGAGGAACCACGGAATGGGACGGAGAAGCTTGGCATGATGATGGACAGCAATGCAACAGGCTCAACTTTAAAGCCCGACTCAGCAGAGCAAGCCCTCACAAATTCTGTATGAGAACCTAGCTGAGGCACATGTCTGGGAATCGTTTATACATAAAAGAGGATAGCGGCCACCTTCGCTTAAGCTATCAGAGGTCCGTGAACGGCACCGAGACCTTAAAGGAAGGGCGTTTATGGATAAAGTGCATCTGGTGGTGCACTTTATGGGAGTTTATACAGTTCCTTTTAACACTCTTCAAAGAAGTGTGAGAGCAAAGAAGATGCCTTCCAGGATTTATGATAAATATCAGTCGGGGAGCTGTGTTTAGCTGCTGGTGTGCTGGCACGGGTGATTTTTCCACTGCTGTGGAGGAACAGGCTCATCTAAGTGCTGCTAGGCTGCACCACACTAAATAAACTGTTGCTATCCTGGAAAAGGCTGTGACACCAGTTGGCAGTGATAACAGTTGATCTGGCTGACCAGATAGTGCGACACATGGACACTAAGACATGAAAGGAAAAGGACTTTACAAAGATACGGCACTCCATGAACTCCAGTAAACTCTTGTCATGTGCACAAACCATTAGATGTATAGAAATCTTCAGAGTACTGCCAGCTGCTGTTTTAGTAGCTTTGTGTCATTTTTGTATTGCTCCTATTTGTTTACGGCTGGTTTTGCTTTAGTGTCACGTCACAAGATCAGAGTGTTTATTGTACAGGCACCAGTAAAATCAACAGTTGTCACTTATTCAGCAATCCACAGAAATGAACTAACACCGAATATTGTTACTCAGAAACATTAGCAATGCAAGAAAAGCATGTATATATATACAGTATGTATAAAATGCAGTTCTGGATTCTCCTGGTTTGGAGGAGGACAAGGAGAACTTGTGCTAAAGGCTGTTTTGATCGGTATATTTGGAGCCGA
This sequence comes from Oreochromis niloticus, assembly GCF_001858045.2. Lineage (NCBI taxonomy): Eukaryota > Metazoa > Chordata > Actinopteri > Cichliformes > Cichlidae > Oreochromis > Oreochromis niloticus. The sequence goes on from NC_031972.2 coordinate 17,290,493, forward strand.
GAAGCCTCTGAGCTACAGAGGCTGAACAGCTGAGCCTGTGTGTGGAGGCTTGGCTTAACTAAAAGCGCTCCACTGTATGAGACAGTTTCCAAACTTGCTAGCCTTTCACTTTGGGGTTTTAATGTGTATCTGTATGTGTATGAACTCTAAATGTAGTCTGAAGAGAGTGAGGACAAAGTCAGAGAAGCTTGTTCTCATGTTTATATGTCACCTGTCAGTAAATGTGCCTCCTATGTGCACTGTGCATTTGCATTTGCTTCAGCCATTTTTTTCCAAATTGTCTTTTCGAATGAAACCGACACTATGCGGTGCTCTCTAAGAAATGGAACATGCCTTTACTCTGCAGGCTAATAAGTGTTCACAATCGCTGCTGACGTGCAAATTCCTGCAGATAACTGTATCTCTGTAACCTTTCATATGAAACTATTATTTCATCCTCCACAACACAGACTCTGGACTACATAAACAAGCATGCAAGACGTACCGCAGTCATATTAAATCGTAATTATGCTTCATTGCAGGTGGTTGTTATGTTGCTATGGTTCTGTAACTTGTGTCAGCAGTGTGATCCAAAAAATACCAGTGTGACAGCGAACATAACACACCATCATCCTTCGACATAAAAGGATGTAATCCTGCTGGCACAAACCTGCAGGATTACATCCCCAAATGGGAATTATCCTGTAACTGACTTTATCCTTAAAACCATCACAGCTTTGCATATGTCATGCACATGCACAGCAGCTGTTACATGTATTATCCTAAAAGTATGCTAAAGGAACATGAGAGAGAGATTTCACTACATTCAAAATTATCTTAAGAGTTTAAAATTCACAATTTTGTCATCTTAGTAGAACCTTAAATGTCATGCACATTCTCTATTAGGTATCGACATGCTAAGCTATTATGTCCACGCTATTCTTAGAAGTGTTGTTTACAATATGGCAGGTAGAGATGTCATACTGTTACACCAAGGAGGTCAGCTCAAACTAATAATTTGGGTGTCTGAAAATGCAGAGAGATGAATAAGAAGATTTATTTTATATTAAGAAGATTTACCCTCATGTCCGTCTGGTGAATGTGAATGTAGATGAATGCAGTTGGTCTGTACTTATTGGTGAGTTCTCACCATTTTGAGGAGGTCTGATAGTGTCCCACCCAGCGGAGCGCTTTTTGAGAATGATGATCTGCAGTCTTTTGTGTGGTGCCCCCTGTTTCGCTTCTGTGAAGGTCTCAAGGGCAATGTTGCTGATTATTGTCTAGATTTGAAGGTAAGTGTGCAGAAACTCACTGTGGTCCCTTATCTGCTGGAGGGGAGTAGGTGTACTAGAAATGGAAAATTTATAACGCAAAAACTTCTTCAGAGCTTCTCTGTCTCACGAAAAACAAAATAACTGAGATGACACATATGTTATGTGTTGCTCCAGTGGTCCACTAATAATTGCAGCTACACTGTGTGGTGCAGATTGATGATCTGTTTATGCCTTTGACAGCACTGTAGTGCATACAGTTAGGTTCAGACAGTCATCTGCTGCCAATATATTCACATTATTTCAACAGACTTCATGTATTTGATGCATAAAGGCTTCTTTATCTTAGGCTCAACTCTATCCAGTTCTACTGACTCTATACCAGACACTGGATGAGAGGTGTGGTATAGACACCCCAAACATGTATTGTCACACCAAGGAGCCACTTCATAATCACCAGTTAACCGGACAAGCAAGTCTTTGGACAGGTTGAAACCTAGAGCCTTACTGTGAGGCATCTGACACAAGCACGGGTTCAGGTCAGTTTTAGTTCTATAGTACCAAATTACAACCACACTCACCTCAAGGTGCTTTAAAGTGTAAGGTAAAGACCCTACAATAATAGGAAGAAAACCCCAACAGTCAGAAAAAACCTATGAGCAAGCATTTGGCGACAGTGGGAAGAAACACTAAGAAACCTCTGGTGGAACCACACTCAGGGAGGGGCGAACCATCCACCATGACTGGTTGGGAGGGAGACAGGACAAAAGACACACTGTTGAACTGAGGCAGAGATTAATCATAATAACTAATAATTAAATGAGTGATGTAAAAACCCAGGTTGAAAAGAGTTGGGTGAAGAAGAAACACTCAGTGTATCATGGGATGCTCCCAGCAAGCTAGATGTATTTCAGCATAACAACAGGAGGGTTCAGGGATGCCTCATCCAGCCCTAATTATTAGCTTTATCAAAAAGGTCATTTTTAATATAATCTTAAAGATAGAGTGAGTGTCTGTCTACTGAATCATACCAGTCTGGGAGCTGGTTCCACAGAAGAGAAGCTAGTGTGGGAGAAATATGCTCTCTCATTCTAGTCCCTATCAATAGGCTTTTAATGTCTTGTTGTTATACAAGCCAGAGAGAAGTGACTGCTGACCTTGGCCAAATGGCCTTGGTCCCTGTTGATGCAACGGCTATACCTTTATCAAGGTCCTCGCGTGACCAGGAGTCTACACCACTGTGTTGCACAACTAATCTAACTACACCATCAAGTTAGATAGTCAGCATTGACCCCCAAGCTGAGCAATGTCTTCTGTGAGAGCTTATAAACGATTTTTTTCCCCATCTGTGTACTCTGTGTTTTGTCATAGTTGATTCCAAGATAAATGAACTGTAATTTACTGTATCTAGCACTTTTTATACTACCAGCCTCATCCACAGGCAGATTTTTACACACACTGACCCATCCATGCAAATCTACCCCGATTTGCATGGATGGGTCAGAAAGGGGAGATGGAATTGCCAACCCCGTGAACAGCTGACAACTCACGCTAAATACTGTTGCGCTAATACTTTACGTCTGCATCTCTGGAAGATTGTTTCTGTATGAAGAAAAACTGGTCTAACCAAACTTTAACGATACTTGGCACGTCATATTAAAACAAGGATTCTCAATGACATGAAACAGATGTCATGTTACAAAACTAATCCTTTTAGAATGCCAACTCTTTTTTGCCTTTTTTGTGTACTTCCTGTTAACATACCTGCTGGCGCTTGCTTTGTTTCTCTGTGTTGTGCGCATAAGTCACGTTCCTTTCACGTCATCAGAGATGGGAGGGACGTCACAACCGAGTCGACCATGTTGCAGGAATAGCAGTTGAAAACAAAACAGGCTATTAGGTCATCACTACCACTACCTGGAGTACAATGCAATGCCTTTTTTTCTCTTTGTACTTTAAAACACCACAACAGTACATTCGTGGATAGAGCCTGGTCGATGCTTTTTTTTTTTTAAGCAAATCACAAATAAACAAAGGTGGCAGTACAGATTACAAGCTCTGATGTTTTACATACTACTTATAGCATTTGGACTGTGAAGTCAGGGTGGACTGCAGTAATACACTGTATATAAACACTGTATATAGAACTTGCATGCAGCCATCCCAGCAAAGATGCCCTCTTGGGGCCCATGTGGAGCTACTGTGAACAGACCTACATTTCACAGTGGGCTGCCCACTGTGTAATGTAGAGCCTAGGTCCAGATTGGCCCCAGTGGGGCAGCTCATGGCGTGGGCTGACTGTGGGTTGCTCACACTAAGCAGACAGGGACCCATTATAAATGTGCAGCATGTCCACAGTATACCCACATTAGAGGAGTGCCTACCCCAGTGCGGTCCCCTGATGTGCCTCATGGTACGTTAGTACCACCAGTTAGTATGCAGTGTGGACCAGAATGTTGCTCAAAAAACAAAACAAAAAAAGCTGCTGCCATTTTCACAAGGAGTTGAAACATCAGTTAGCTCCACATATTAGATTTGGCACATTTTTTACACTAGCCCCAAGGGATTTGTGTCTACTCCAAGGTTTGGAACAGGGATCTTTCACTTGTTAAGCAAATGTGTAAAACTGCTACATCATCTAAAAGAAGGAAAGAAAGATAGAAAACAACCCTTAAATCCTATCAAAAGCATCAGTCTGACTTAGAAAATGAAATACAGCCTGATAACTTTCCAAGGTACCAACAAACGATGGTATGGTACAGTTTAATGGGTCAAAGTAGCAAAGCTGAAGCCTTGAGACACTTATTGACTTCAGCTGCTGTGTCTAGACACCTGTCAATCAAAGCAGCCATGAACCAAACTCCATTATCCAAAAGCCCACCCCATTCCAGCTCTCCACAGACATTCTTTTGTTTTTTGTTTTTTCATACCAGGCTGTAAACATACTTTTTAGTGCAGTAAAAAGTAAAGCTGACCATTTTAACACGGGACTTTTTATTGACTGACTCACTTTTGTGGAACCAGCCTCAGGTGACTGGTTGGTGTATAGGTGTGATTGGTTGCGCAATCTTCTCAGCTGCTGTAGTTTGCCGGACTTCTCACGATGCCATGATTAAGCCCCATGAATCTCTGTTATCAGTGATTTGTTTTGGTCACAGTCAGTTTGAATTTGATCATGTGAAAAAAGGTCTCGGTTGCAGGTGGAGACAAGACTGACTTGTTCTTGGCTTCTGCTACAGTGAAATGCTTTGCCTAGGATGTCTGAAAAGTGGGCTAATTCTCACATTTTTATCCACATAAATGAAATCAACTGATTAATAAGCACTAAAAATACTCTGAACACCAATCACACTGTGAAAAAAATGTCTGTGTAAATCTCTGCTAGACTTTGTTGACAGTGAAAGTTTAGGATCTTTGACCTAATTTCATTGGGCCAGAGCACCCGGCTGACTTCAAAAGTGCGAGAGCCGTGGTATGCTGGAGTTTCTATATGAGGGGTGTGTCTGTTGTACTGAGAAATGAATGTGATAAGAGAGACAGAAACCTGCCAAACTGTTGTAGATGTTTAATTTGTTAGAGAGGCAGTAAAAACCTCTTTCATAAACAACACCTTAAATGACTGTGCCTGTTTATTTCCGGTGGACATTAGACCTTTGATGAAATACAACTACAAGCCTATCTCGATTCACTCTCCACCATGACTGCTATCAGCTCCATCTGTTCTCTGGTATTTCTGCCAGCTATAGGGGCTCCAACAGCTGTGCTGTGACTCCCAAACACCGGATGCCACTTAAATCAGCATTGGAAGCAAGCTTGGGGAGTTGTTCAGGAAGAGTTACTGGGCTTTGGATCCTCCCACTTTTCCAACCAGCTTGCGTTCAGCTGCTGTAGGTCCTAATAATGCCACTGGAGGTCAGCAGAGCACAACCACATTTAAATTAATAAACATAATTCAGTAAGTCATCATTATGCTCACAAACCTCTGCATACTCAGCAAGAGACTCAAAACTGAATGATGTGACAATTCTAAATGTGTGCATACACACTTTGTAAGGGCTGCAGTAGAAAAGTATGTGATCTGGAAGGCAGTTCTAAATCTTTACATTAAATACATGAGTTTTACAGTACTACGCCTGTATGTCCTTAACTTTATTCCAGTTTAACGCTGGTTCATATTTGATCTGCTATATTTGAGAAGAAAATATTTTACTTTTTGTTTTTCACCAGTGACACTTAACGTAGAGCCAGTGGGTAAATCAGAACTTTGAATTCTTTTAAATTCAATCTTCTTCTTCTCCTTTCAGCTGTTCCCTTTAGCGGTCGTCACAGCAGCTCATCTGCTTTCATATCACTGTGTACCTAGTCTGTCACGCCAACCCTCCACATGTCATCCTTCGCCACGTCCACAATTCTTCTCTGAGTTTTTCTTTTTTTCTAGCTGTTTTGTGAAGATATTTCTAAAACAAGGTGGAAACTAGTGGGAAGGCAGGCAGTTGTGATTAAAACAGCAAAGATTTTCCCTCTCATGCAGCTTTTATTTGTATTTTATCCTCAGTGCTGTGGAGGTTCACAGCGTGTCCTATACATTGGTTTCCTCAGAAGATTTTTGGCTTATCAGATCAAGACAAAGAGCAAATGTTCACTGAAAGCAGAGTACCTCTGGGATTTAGACAGTCTAATCTTTCATTTAGACTCCCATAAGCAGAAAATGAACCCTGTCCACCTGGCTTTATGGATAATGTAAAGAAAACTCCTTCATCATTGTTGATGATAGCTCATTTCACCCCCTTGATCCTGTGTGTCTTATCAAATGAAACTGCAGCTTGAACAGGTTAACTTACTGCTGGAATTGATAAGCCATATGTCAATTATTAATCAGCCATTCCAGTTTTATCTGAGGCCCCACGCTGCCAACAAATTTAAAAAAACCAAGAAAACGTGGTTGCTGCAGGACCAAGAACATGAAGTAAACTCGAAGTATTACTGTGACTTGGCCTACGTGCCTCAAGTAGTCAGTTACTCACTGGCAATAACATTAAAGCACACAAAAAAAACAACAGCAAATTGTTTTCGAACCAAATCTCAGAAAACTAAATTGTTTTATTAAGTGCTTATGGCATGACGCTCACATATTCTCCACATTCCTGATGCACTGACTCTCTGTCTCTTTTGAGATTTTCTACACCATTACAGAGACACTCTTGCTCAAAATTTCATTTGCCTT